>NC_044566.1:66346957-67578101 GCF_007565055.1 Rhinopithecus roxellana | reverse complement strand
CAGTGGGGACTGAAATGACAGCAAGGACTATATTCTGATTGTTGCAAGAAGTTCAAAACCAGCTGAGTTTAGCTGCTAGGAAAACTAAAGAATCGCTAATACTTAAATATGTTGAATCTCAAAAAGGAAAGTGGAGATGCAAGGTGAGACAAAGGTGACCGTTACAAGGCAGAAGCAAATGGGAGGTGGAGTCCCCAGGCAACTAAGGAAGGGAACGGATGTGCTGCTGAGAGCACAGATGCAGAGAACCCAGTGAGGACCGGACACCATCAAGGAGCATATCCCTGTGAGCAAGACTGAGGGACAGGTGACGGAGAGGAAGGGCAGCAGCTGAGGCTAAGAATTTGGGGTCAGGGTTCTCTGCTTTGAATTGCTTTGTTATGTGACCTGGGCTAGTCACACAACCTCCCTGAACTCAGCTTTCTAAATGGGATCCTAAAACTTCTTTTAGAGCAGTTTCTTTTACTTTTAGAGAAGCAAATGCATTATAAAGAGAATATTCTCATCAAAATATTAATTATTCTCATGGCATGACACCTTTCTTGGTAACGTGTAAAGTTGACAGTTACAGGTCATTGCTAATAGGAAATGGTATTCTCGGTCAAAATGTCTAGATCCAAAGAAGTGAAGTACTCTGTTGGAAAGTCAATGGATTTCAGTTTATTGTACACGCATCTGGCCTTAGGCAGAAGGGCCCGTGGAGGTGCAGAAGATGCACCACATGTCCAGGTGGCTGCTTTGGCGTTGATCTGCTCTGTGATTCTCAGATGGAGGCACTGCCTACTCCCTGCAGTCATCCTGCCAGCTCAAAGCTCAAGGCCAGAGGGAAGTCATGTTCCACCGGCTCAGTCAGAGACGGCAAAGGTCACCTGAATGCGGATCTGGAGAAGGTGATCGCTTTTCCCAAAGGATGCCTCTGAAACCAAACGTATATAAAATGCCATTATTTCATTTAAAACTTAGCTCTATCGGCCGGGCGCGGTGGCTCACGCCTGTAATCCCAGCACTTTGGGAGGCCGAGACGGGTGGATCCCGAGGTCAGGAGATCGAGACCATCCTGGCTAACACGGTGAAACCCCGTCTCTACTAAAAAATACAAAAAACTAACCGGGCGTGGTGGTGGACGCCTGTAGTCCCAGCTACTGGGGAGGCTGAGGCAGGAGAATGGCGGGAACCTGGGAGGCGGAGCTTGCAGTGAGCCGAGATCCGGCCACTGCACTCCAGCCTGGGCGACACAGTGAGACTCCGTCTCAAAAAAAAAAAAAAGAAAAAAAAAAAATTAGCTCTATCTTTTCTCCATGAGTATGGATAATACACGCCTTCAGACTCTTCAACCCTAAGATAATAAATACCGGAATGTAAAATGTTCTCTAAAATGCTGAACAACTGGTATTCTAAATGTCAATTTTTAAGTCACTTGTTCAGACTTGTAGACACATTTTTGCCTGTAAGATTCTCGTATCTTCCCCATCCCACTTAATTTATAATGTAAATAAATTGTTAAAAATATCAGTGGGATGGCTATATTAAAGTTGTTCATTAGTAATATACTAAAGTAAATGAAGTCATACTTCTACGGAAAGATGAACCTGATCTGACTTAGAAGCTTGAATGATAGCAGAATGAGAAAAAGGATAGCGAGAAGGGTGTTGTCCTCTTTCTAGGATAAGAAAGATCCTGGCCGGGCATGGTGGCTCACATCTCTAATCCCAGTACTTTGGAAGGCCGAGGCGGGTGGATCACAAGGTTGGGAGTTTGAGACCAGCCTGGCCAATATGCTGAAACCCTGTCTCTACTAGAAATACAAAAATTAGCCAGGTGTGGTGGTGTGTGCCTGTAGTCCCAGCTACTCATGACGCTGAGGCAAAAGAATCACTTGAATCCAGGAGGTGGAGGTTGCAGTGAGCCAAGATTGTGCCACTGTACTCCAGCCTGGGTTTCAGAGCCAGACTCCATCTCAAAACAAAAACAAACAAAAAAAGACCCTTTGCAGTGTTCTGAAGTGGGTGCTGTGGCTCTGGCATCCTGTGACTCTCCTCGCTATGATCATCGTCTCTCAGCTGCTCTCACCCTCTCACCCCCACAATGTTCCTTAATACAAGCAGTCACTTCGGCCTCCTGATCATCTTCCTCCGACTTCTCCGTGCGGGAGTCTGTCCTCGGTGCTGCGGAGATGGACTGACCCAAGCAGGCCAGCATGTAGGTGTCGTCACTGTAACTCCCTCTGCTGCGACGTGCTATTGTACCTAAGATCAGGCCTGCTCCACGGTCAGCTCCTCTAGACCACCGGTCACACCTATCCTCACGGCACACCTGCCACATGGTGAGCTGGTTTTGTTGGATTGTTGTTTGCTGTGATTTCTCCCAGTGGCAGCAACTTCAGGGCTCAATGACACAAGTGGCTCAGCAAGAGGCTTTACCTATAAGTACGCAAGATTTGGGAGGCTGAGCCTGCCCATCCGCCAAACAAAGCCAGCCTTTCTTTTTTTCAATATCTGGCAAAGTGGCTGAGCAGGCATGTGTTTCAGTGTGACCCACTTAACTGTGTTTAAACTTAATTTAAAAATCAATCCTGGCTTCACTCTTTCCCTCTCCTCTCCTCCCCACAAATCCTGTCAAAGTCTGCTAGTTCGTATCTTTTCCAATTAGAATGTCAGAACTCTGATGATATGGCAATCAACTCTCTTAAGTCCCAATAGTTCCTCTTAGGCCAAGTATCCCAATGCAACAGAGTCAGGTGGTTTGGCAATAACCAATGCCTGTTGCCCCTGGGGTGGTTACGTAAGCACTTCAGGGCCACGTGAAGCCAGGAACACAGGCAAAGCTACCCAAGACTGTCATCATTTGAGTGAACGCAGATTAGAAAGGAACACTGATGTCCTCCATTTAAATGAGGTACCTGTGGTTTGTTTCCTTCGACTTCTTTTTTTTTTTTTTTGAGACAGGGTCTCACTTTGTCATCCACGTTGGAGTGCAGCCTGGTGCAGAATAGAATGGCCCAATCACAGTTCACTGAAGCCTTGAACTCCTAGCCTCAAGCAATCCTCCCTTCTTGGCCTCCCAAAGTACTGGGACTACAGGCAAGAGCCACCACACCTGGCCTCTTTCATCTCTGAACAAGAAAGAACTTCCTATGAGACTTCATTCATTCATTCATTCATTCATTCAGCAAATATTTCCTTGGTCCCTCGTGTCTGAGAGGAAATGGGGTAGACACACCAGGAGGGGAATGGTGAACAGCTGATGTGGTTCAGTCATCAGAGAGCTCCAGCCACGTGGGGAGCACTGGTGTTGTTATGAAGCCTGAAACGGCCTCCTGCAGCCGACACACAGATGCTCTAATGCCAGAGAAAGGAGGGATGTTGGGGTGCAGGGAGCTTGAGACAGAGACCCCAGCTGGAGGACAGCGAGCAGGGACAGGGTGGGGGAGCCTAGGCCTTTGTAAGCCACCTTAAGGACTGGGGTTTACTCTAAAGGTCATGGGAGCCGGCAGCAGAAGCCATCACCGTTGGTGCCACCGGACGAGATAATCCTGGCCGTGGGCTGGGGAGAGGTGATGGGGAGACTCAACATGGCCTGCTGACCAACTGGACAATGTGGAAAGAGGGGAGAGACAGGTGATTCCCACCATCAGGCTGGGGCCAACGGAGATGCACCTTACTAAGCAACAGAGGCCTGGAGAGGAGCAGGAGGGGAGCCAAGGAGTTCCATTTTAAATGTACTGACTGAAGAAAACTGCAGACCAGTATCTCTGGTGCACACAGATGTAAAAAATCCTCAACAAAATCAAGGCTAAAAATCATAGGATTATCTCAATAGATACAGAAAAAGCCTTTGACAAAATTCAACATTCTTTCATTATAAAAATTCTCGGCCGGGCGCGGTGGCTCACGCCTGTAATCCCAGCACTTTGGGAGGCCGAGACGGGCGGATCACGAAGTCAGGAGATCGAGACCATCCCGGCTAACACGGTGAAACCCCGTCTCTACTAAAAATACAAAAAACTAGCCGGGCGAGGTGGCGGGCGCCTGTAGTCCCAGCTACTCGGGAGGCTGAGGCAGGAGAATGGCAGGAACCTGGGAAGCAGAGCTTGCAGTGAGCTGAGATCCGGCCACTGCACTCCAGCCTGGGCGACAGAACAAGACTTCGTCGCAAAAAAAAATAAAAAATAAAATAAAAAATAATAAAAAATAAAATAAAAATTCTCAACAAACATGGCATACTGGAATGTTCTTCAACATAGTAAGACCATGTATGACAAGTCCACAGCTAATATCATACCAAAAAGTGCAAACCTGAAAGCTTTTCCTCTAGCATCAGAAATAAGACAAGGGTGTCCACTCTCACCACTTACATTCAATGTAATCCTGGCAATGGGCAAGAGAAAGAAAGGCAGGCAACCAAATCAGAAAGGAAGAAGTTAAATATTCTGGTTGAAAATGATGTGATCTACTATACAGAAAACCCTAAAGACTACCATAAAACTGTTAGAACTAATAAACAAATTCAGTAAAACTGCAGGATAAATATCAACATGGAAAAATCAGTTGAATTTATTTTTTTCAATTGCATTTCTAGACACTAACAATGTACTATCCGAAAAGAAATCAAGAAAACAATCCAATTTGCAAAAGCATCGAAAAGAATAAAATACTTAGGAATAACTGTAATCAAGGAGGTGAAAGATCTGTACACTGAAACCAATAAAACATTGATAAAGAAACTGAAGAAGACACAGATAAAACGGAAAGATGTCGTATAAACATGAATTAGGAGAATATCATTAAAATGTCCATACTACTGAAAGTGATCTACAGATGCAATGGCATGCCTATCGAAATTCCAATGAAATACAAAAAACAAACAAACAAAAAAAAAACAACTAAAATTCATATAGAACCATAATAGATTCTTAGTGGACAAAGCAATCTTGAAAAAGAATAAAGCTGGAGGCATCACACTACCTGATTTCAAAGTATATTACAAACTTATGGTAATCAAAACCACATATTACTGGTATAAAAACAGACATACAGACCAACAGAACAGAATATGAAGTCCAGAAATAAGCCCATTGCATACATGGTCAACTTATCTTCAACAAAGGCACCAAGAATGGGGAAAGGATAGTCTCTTAATAAATAGTACTGGAAAAACGGAATATCCACATGCAAAATAATAAAATTGGACTCTTACTCCAAAAATCAACTCAGAATGAATTAAAGACTTAAAACGTCAGACCTGGAACCATAAAAACCACACAACAAAACATACGAGAAAAGCTCCTTGACACTGGTCTTGGCAATAAGTTTTTGGATATAACACAGAAAACACAGGCAACAAAAGCAAAAATAAACACGTGAGACTGTATCAACAGCTAAAAGGTTTTTCATAGCAACAGAAACAATACGGGTAACCCATGGAGTGGAGAAAACACGTCCGAGTCATATAATCAATAAAGGGCTCCTCATACCCATAATATATGAGGATCTCAAACAACTCATTAGCAAAAACAAACAAAACCCTCAATAAACAAATAACCCAATCACAAGATGTACAAAGGATCTGAACAGACATTTTTTCAAAGAAGACATACAAATGGCCAAGAGGTATATGAAAAAGTGCTCAACATCAAAATCCTCAGGGAAATGCAAACCAAACTCACAGTGAGCTACCACCTCACACCTGTTAGGATGGTGATCATCAAAAAACCTAGAGGTAACAAGTGGTGGTAAGGATGTGCAAGAAAGGAGACCCTCATACACTATTGGTAGGAACGTAAATTAGTACAGCCACTATGGAAAACGACATGGAGGCGCCTTGAAAAACTCAATATAGACCTACCATATGATACAGCGATCCCAATACGGGGTATATATCCGAAAGAATAAAATCAACACGTTGAAAAGCCGTCTACACTCCCATGTTCATGGCAGCACTATTCCCAGTAGCCAAGATATGGAATTGACCTAAGTGTCCCTGAATGGATGAATGGATAAAGAAAATGGTGTATACATACAACAGAGTACTATTCAGCCATGAAAAGGATGTCCTGCCATTTGCAGCAACATGGATAAACCTGGAGGATATTATGCTGAGTGACATGAGCTGGGCACAGAGACACAAATACCACACAATCTCACTTACACGTGGAACTGAAAGCAGAGACTCGGAACAGTGCTGTTGCTCTCACCTCCTGCCAGGCGGCCTCCTTTTACTTCATCAAATAACCCTGGCAAGGGCTGTCTTTTCATCTCTAATTCCCCTACCCCATACTTTTTAAGTGCAGCAATCTAGTTTCAACAAAAACGCTGACCTTTTAAATTTAAAAATGAAATGAAGTTAAAGTCTTATACCTCTGTCCAAGAAACTAAAAGCCTAACTGAGGTTTAATAGAGAAACGGGGATGGCACCTTTAAAATATCTACTCTAGATACCATTGTGATCACATTTGTCTTACAAATTTCTAAAATCGGCTTGTTCCTGAGTACAGCTCTTGGGCACCTAAGCCAGAGGCTCGTGATGTCTATCTCTGCACCCACTAGAATGACCTCTGCATCAGTGCTGAGAGCTCATCAACAGTGGCAGGGACCTGGAAACCACAGCTGACCCTGGCATGCTCCCATGGAGATTAGCATCTTGTCCAGAAGAAAACAAAAACAGGCCGGGCACGGTGGCTCAAGCCTGTAATCCCAGCACTTTGGGAGGCCGAGGTGGGCGGATCACAAGGTTAGGAGATCGAGACCATCCTGGCTAACACGGTGAAACCCCGTCTCTACTAAAAAATACAAAAAAAAAACTAGCCGGGCGAGGTGGCGGGCGCCTGTAGTCCCAGCTACTCGGGAGGCTGAGGCAGGAGAATGGCGTGAACCCGGGAGGCGGAGCTTGCAGTGAGCTGAGATCCGGCCACTGCACTCCAGCCTGGGCGACAGAGCGAGACTCCGTCTCAAAAAAAAAAAAAAAAAAAAAAAGAAAACAAAAACATAGCGATCTCTATTTTCTAAGAACTTTGTGTTTTCCACCCAGTGCTGGTAACATTCAGATGATAAAGGAAAACACCAGTATCCGATCTTCAGTGCAGGTGTGAACACAGTATTCACCTCTTGAGACCCTCACCTGACTTCAAATTAAACCAAGTGCAGTAATTTCTGAAGAAGGTGAAGCTTTTCTGGGCTTTCTTCTTGTTTCTCTCCACACTGAGCAGTATCCCTTTCCAGCCAGCTGATTAAAACTACTTAACAAATGGAACTGTCAGGGATTTCTTTTGGCCCATGGGCTCCCTAAAAATCTTGAGAAACCAGGGTCCATGAACTGAGACTGTCTGAGAACCCTCTGGACAAGAGGGTGACACCTATCTGCAACTAAAGATCAATCTGGAAAGTCCGCCACCCCCACTGGTCTTCTGATCTGCATGACGAACCCATCCACTGGAGAAAAGCCAATGTGAGCTGTCATCCACATGGGAAGAGAAAATCACTCTTGGAGAACTCAGACTCCACCTCTATTCACTCACCGGAGTGCTAGGAGCACTGGGGATTATACTGTTTCACTTTAATATTCCTTAGGCACAATCTATATTCTGTATTTTTTTCCACACTGGTGCAATTTGGAATTGGAACCACTTTGCATCTAATTAACAGGAATATGGAACACAGGTTATTATCAGCCTACATGGCAACAAAGCCCTCAATTACAGGGAATTCCTGGAAGCAAGCTGCTCACTCCCCCCAGTTCCCTTACTATTCTGGGAGGCCACCAGGTCCTTTATTCTGAACACATTCAGTAACTCTGAGCCTCACCTGACACTAATTACCTTCCTCCAGCCTGCTGACAAAAGAATTTCAGTCTCAGATTTTTTGAGCCAATTTTGACAAGAACAAGGCTTGTCCCTTCCCTGCTGAAAGCTTTCAGCTATTCCCATCAGGCAGTGCTGCTCCAACTTCCCTAAATTACTCCTAATTACACATGGGGTGGAGAAAGAGACAGAATGTTGATACGCCAGATATTCTCAACGCAACCATCCTCTATTATCACACCCATTTCACAGATGGAAGAATCTGAGGTTAGGTCCTAAGATCACACCACAGAAAGTGACAGAGCCACCACCTGCACCAGGTAGTCTGGCCATAGCATCTGTGTTCCTAATCCACTGCAACTGCCTCCCTGATGGTTCAGGATAGCCAGTCTGCATCTATGGGCGATGTGTACAGGTAGCAGGTTACTGAACGCTGAACATTTCTTTACAGTTGCATAGTTTATCTTTACAAGTCACACAAAAACTGCATTCTTTTCCTAAGATTTGTCTTGATAAAAAACTACACTTGCCACCTCACATCTATTTAGGAGCCTGTTACCTTAAAAAAAAAAAAAAAAAAAAAAAAAAACAGAAAATAACAAGTGCTGGTAAGGACGTGGAGAAACTGGAACCCGGGCGTATTGTTGGCGGAAATCTGAAATCGTGCAGCCGCTGTGGAAAACAGTATGGTGATTCCCCAAAAACTCAGACACAGAACTATTATATGCTCTAGCAATTCCACTTCTGGCAATATACCCAAAAGAACTGAAATTGGGGACTGGAAAAGATTTTATCTTCTTTCCAATTTTTAAGTTCAGGGCTGACCTCAGGTGATCCACCCACCTTGGCCTCCCAAACTGCTAGGATTACAGGCATGAGCCACTGTGCCCGATCCACATGTATCTTTTTTTTTTTTTTGAGACAGAGTCTCGCTCTGTCGCCCGGGCTGGAGTGCAGTGGCCGGATCTCAGCTCACTGCAAGCTCCGCCTCCCGGGTTCACGCCATTCTCCTGCCTCAGCCTCCCGAGTAGCTGGGACTACAGGCGCCCGCCACCTCGCCCGGCTAGTTTTTTGTATTTTTTAGTAGAGACGGGGTTTCACCATGTTAGCCAGGATGGTCTCGATCTCCTGACCTCGTGATCCACCCGTCTCGGCCTCCCAAAGTGCTGGGATTACAGACTTGAGCCACCGCACCCGGCCTCATATGTATCTTTATAACAGAATGATTCATATTCCTTTGGGAATATACCCAGTAATGGGATTGTTGGATCAAGTTTCTGGTTCTAGATTGTTGAGGAATCACCACATTGTTTTCCATTATGGTTGAACTAATTTATACCCCCACCAACAATGGAAAAGCATTCCTTTTACTTTACAACCTGGCCAGCATCTGTTGTGTTCTGACTTTTTGGTAACAGTCATTGTGACTGGTGTGAGATGGTATCTCATTCTGGTTTTAATTTGCATTTCTCTGATGATCAGTGATGTTGAGCTTTTTATCATGTTTCTGGCCACATGTAGGTCTTGAGAAGTGTCTGTTCATGTGCTTTCCCACTTTTTAATCGGGTTGCTTTTTTTCTTGTGAATTTAAGTTCCTTGTAGGTGTTGGATGTTAGACCTTTGTTAGATGGATAGTGTTGGATGTTAGACCTTTGTCAGATGGATAAATTGCGAACATTTTCTCTCATTCTGTAGGTTGTCCGTTCACTCTGTTGGTTTCTTTTGCTGTGCAGAGCTCTTTAGTGTAATCGGACCCCATTTGTGAATTTTTGCTTTTGTTGTGACTGCTTTTGGCATCTTCACCATGAAGTCTTTGCTCATTCCTTTGCCCTGAATGGTATTGCCTAGATTTTCTTCTAGGGTTGTTAAGGTTTGGGGTTTTACATTTAAGTCTTTAATCTCTCTTGAGTTGATTTTCGTATATGGTGTAAGGAAGGGTTCCAGTTTCAACTTTCTGCTGGCCTGTTCTCCGAGCACCATTTATTAAATAGGGTATCCTTTTCCCATTGCTTGTTTTTGGTCAGGTTTGCCAAAGATCAGATAGTTGTAGGTGTGTGATCTTATTTCTGGGTTTTCTATTCTGTTCCATTGATCTGTTTGTCTGTTCCCGTACCAGTACCATGTCATTTTGGTTACTGTAGCCCCTCAGTATAGTCTGAAGTTGGGCAAAGTGATGCCTCTAGCTTTGTTATTTTTGCTTAGAATTGTCTTCGCTATTCAGGCTCTTTTTGGTTCCACATGGATTTTAAAATAGTTTTTTTCTAATTTTGTGAAGAATGTCAACGGTAATTTAATCAGAATAGCATTGCATCTATAAACTGCTTTGAGCAGTATGGCCATTTTTACTAGATCGATTCTTCTTATCCATAAGCATGGAGTGTTTTTCCATTTGCACCTCTGATTTCTTTGAGCAGTAGGTTTGTAATTCTCCTTGAAGAGGTCCTTCACTTCTCTTGCTAGCTGTATTCCTAGGTATTTTATCCTTTTGGCGGCAATTGTAAATGGAAATTCTTTCACGGCTTGGCTTTCTGCTTGCCCATTGTTTGTACACAGGAATGCCAGCAATTTTGCATATTTGTTTTGTATTCTGAGAATTTGCTGAAGTTGTTTATCAGCTGAAAGAGCTTTGGGGCCGAGACCATGGGGTTTTCAAAATACAGAATCATGTCATCTGCAAACAGGGATAGTTTGACTTCCTCTCTTCCTATTTGGATGTCATTTCTTTCTTTCTCTTGCCTGACTGCTTTGGCCAGGACTTCTAAAACTATGTGGAATAGGAGTGGTGAGAGAGAGGGCATTCTTGTCTTGTGCCGGTTTTCAAGGGGAATCCTTCCGGCTTTTGCCCATTTGGTATGATATTGGCTGTGGGTTTGTCATACATGGCTTTTACTATTTTGAGGTATGCAGAACAGATATTTATATACCAATGTTCATAGCAGCATTACTTACAACAGCCAACAGGCAGAAACAACCCAACCGTCCATTGATGGATAAATGGATAAAGAAAATGTGGTATATACATATAATAGAATATTATTTAGCCTTAAAAAGAAAAGAAATTCGGACTCATGCTACAGCATGGACAAGCCTGGAGGACATTATGCTAAGTGAAGGATGACAGTCACAAAAGAGAAAATAGCATATGATTCCAATTATTTGAAGTACCTAGAGTAGTCAAATTTGTAGAGAAACAAAGTAGAACAGTAATTTCCAGGGACTGGGAAGAGGAGGAGAAATGGGAGGTGTTGCCTAATGAGTATGGAGATTCAGTTTGGGAGATGGAATAGTTCTCAAGATGAATGGTAGTAATAGTTGCACAACCAAGTTAATATCATGAACTTAACACAATTGATTGTGTTAAGTTGAATTTTAGGCCTAAAAATGGTTAAAGTAGTGGTCAATGTTATGTTATACATATTTTACTAAAATAAAAAAAAGGTCTGTCTACAAACAAAAACAATGCTTTCAACAATGTACCAGTTAAATTAAGCAATTCCAAAATATATTTGATTCAGGAAGATTCACAATTTTCCTATAGTTTTCTGAATGCAGTGTTTCTTTAGATTTTTCATCTGCAAAACGAAAAATGTGGATAACAGTAACAAAGACTCTGGGGGACTGTAGTGAGAATTAAATGGTATTATTCCTGTGACTGTGTCTAACACATAACAGGCATTCGGGTTAGCCTCTGGCTGTTAGTATATATAATGTGAACCTGCCTATGAGCTTCAGTTCAGGAACTCTCTCTCTCAGGAAGTGAAATTCCCCCTGTAGGCCGGGTGCAGGTGGCTCAAGCCTGTAATCCCAGCACTTTGGGAGGCCGAGACGGGCAGATCACGAGGTCAGGAGATCGAGACCATCCTGGCTAACATGGTGAAACCCCGTCTCTACTAAAAATACAGAAAACTAGCCGGGCGACCTGGCGGGTGCCTGTAGTCCCAGCTACTCGGGAGGCTGAGGCAGGAGAATGGCGGGAACCCGGGAGGCGGAGCTTGCAGTGAGCTGAGATCCGGCCACTGCACTCCAGCCTGGGCGGCAGAGCGAGACTCCGTCTCAAAAAAAAAAAAAAAAAGAAAAAAAAAAAAAGAAATTCCCCCTGTGGCTTCCTGACACTTACAATTACTGTATTAAACCACGCTGTTATGCAGGAATTCATCTAACACACACCACACTGCATTATGTTTTTGCATGACTGATGCACCCTCACTAGACCAAAAACTCCTTAAAGACGTGACCTTACTCACCCAGACCACAGCATACACATACAGCACAGTGTCTGGCACCAAATGGCAGCTCAATAAATATCTGTTGAAACAGTGAGAGTTTCTTTGCAAACCTTAGGTTTGGATGTCTGCAAAGTAAATTTATCCTTCTGTGGGAGAGACTACAAAAATTCTTCTCATCAATTGTCTGTACTTCATAATATAAAAAGGTGTCTTTCCAGCTTTTTCTCTCAAATACCTACCAAGAAAAAAGAGAAACAAGTCTGAGAACTGAAGAACCCATGAAATTGAAGCCCCAGAAATTACCCTATCCTGATTCTTGCCTGCAGGAATCCACCATTAAATGACTGCAAGGCACTGCATTGCTGTGTCCACCTAGACGTAACAGAGGGAGACTTACATGTCACATCCAGTTCTCAACAGCAATGTTTACAGAAACAATACAAACAGCCACAGAAGTGCTGTCCCCTTTCTTGATCTGACATCTGACTAGCCAGTCACAAAAACGGACTTTACAAAATGTAGCTAGTGCCTTCGAGGCTTTCTTAGGGGCTCAGACGCAGGAAGATCAAGTTTAGGAGAAAGATATTTAAAAAGTTGAATGTTGTATTATCAGTATTTCTTCCCCTTTCTGTTAAGTGATTACCCTGACACTAATTTACATCCTCTATAGAATGGTTCTTTACACTTTTACAAAGAGAGCCCTGGGGAAGCCACAACTTCACGTTCAACTTCAGAAAGCTTGACAGCAAAAACCCCATCATTTCACATGGAGGGGAACACCCCCACTGGGGCCTGCGGAGGAGAAGGGGGAGGAAGGGGATCAGGAAGAATAGCTAATGGATGCTGGGCGTAATACCTCGGTGATGGGATGATCCGTGCAGCCAACCACCACGGCACACGTCTACCTACGGAACAAACCTGCACATCCTACACATGTACCCTGGCACTTAAAATAAAAGTTGAGGGAAAAGAAATCCCACCATAATTCCAGGAATTACATACTGTTTCCTAAGTGAGGGTTTTCCCGTTTCCTTGTCAACTTCTCCACTCCTAAACTGGACAAGCAAGTGGAACGCCTCTACGTGGCACCATTTCTATTTCTCAAACTAAGCAGTGTTCACAACACAGTTCCAGGCTCCTGGGAGTGTTTCACTATCTTTGCTTAATGGAAATTTCTTATCTCAGATAATAAATGCTAAGAGATGAAGAACAAAAGAAAAAAACTGTCTAATAAGACAGTTCTCGGCCGGGCGCGGTGGCTCAAGCCTGTAATCCCAGCACTTTGGGAGGCCGAGGCGGGCGGATCACGAGGTCAGGAGATCGAGACCATCCTGGCTAACATGGTGAAACCCCGTCTCTACTAAAAATACAAAAAAACTAGCCGGGTGAGGTGGCGGGCGCCTGTAGTCCCAGCTACTCGGGAGGCTGAGGCAGGAGAATGGCAGGAACCCGGGAGGCGGAGCTTGCAGTGAGCTGAGATCCGGCCACTGCACTCCAGCTTGGGCGACAGAGCGAGACTCCGTCTCAAAAAAAAAAAAAAAAAAAAAAAAAAGACAGTTCTCACTTTCTTCCATCTGTATTTTGCAAGATTCCCTCCTCCCACTCCCTTCAGGCTTTAAACCTCCATTTTCATTTTCATCCCAAATTTACAAATACAAAAAAAAAAGTCATAGGAACATTCTAATATTGTACCTTAAAGTACAAGTGAAGCTTTAAAAAAAAAGAGAGAGAGAGAGAGAGAGAAAGCAAGCAAGCAAACAGGTCTCTGAGGCCAGCACTGGCATCCAACCTGGAGAAAGCCCAAACACACACTCATTCCAGGCGAGGCTCAGGAACGAGCCGTTCCCTGCAGAATCAACTGTCCTTTACGACTGTGGGCACCACATTTACTGCTGCTGGGCCACCTACTCAGTGTGGCTGTGCAGCTCTGCAAACAAAAGAGGGTTCTGGGGCTCAGAGGCAAGAAGATCGAACTCTTCTATAGTCCAGGACTCTTACCATCCTTTTGCACTTAAATCCTAGGATAAAAAGTACACTCACAACACACAACAAGGTAATATATCCTTACCTATTATCTTTTAAAAGACAAGGGTAAACTTAGATGTATCAATGAATATAGGAGTCAAATATGTCAGTCACTTATTTTTTATTTATTTATTTATTTTTTTGAGACAGAGTCTTGCTCTGTCCCCCAGGCTGGAGTGCAGTGCACAATCTTGGCTCACTGCAACCTCTGCCTCCAAGGTTCCAGCGATTCTCCTGCCTCAGCCTCCCAAGTAGCTGGGATTAGGCACCCGCCACCACGCCCAGCTAATTTTTGTATTTTTAGTAGAGACGTAGTTTCACCATGTTGGCCAGGCTGGTCTCAAACTCCTGACTTCGTGATCCTCCCGCCTCGGCCTCCCAAAGTGCTGGGATTATAGGCGGGGGCCACTGCGCCCAGCCCAGAGTCACTTATTTTAACTGTATAAAATACTGCTGCAACATGGGTAAAGTTCAAGAACGCTATGCAAAGTGAGGGAAGTCAGGTACGAAGGCTGCAACCTGTATGATTCTATGGACATGCTGAGATGTCCAGAAAAGGCAAGTCCATAGACACAGAAAGTAGCTAGTGGTTGCCAGGACTGGGGAAGGAAACGGGCAGTGACTAGAAATGGCCATGAAGTTTTCTGGAGGATCATGAACGTGTTCTGAAGTTAGGTTGTAGTGGTTGTACAACTCTGTACATTTACTAAAAAATCATTGAATTGTAGAACTAATGCGAGTGAATTTTATGGTATGTAAATTATATCTCCATTAAGCTGTTAAAATAAAAAACATATTAATCATAATTGCCTAGTAAATAGTCTAATAAACATTATGAAGAGGATTTAGACGACAGGTCATATAACTCAAAGTAAAGCATGTATTCCAGCATTCGGGTGATGAATTTCAGTCAAAATAGCCGCAAAACAAATTGAGCATCCCTAATCCAAAAAAATCCAAATCTAAAATGCTCCAAAATCTGAAGGCTTTTGGACGCCACCATGATGCGCCACAGAAATGCTCATTGGAGCATTTCGGATTTCACATTCTCAGATCAGGTATGCTCAGGTGGTTAGTGTAAGACGACTATTCCAAAATCTGAAACAGTTCTGGTCCCAAGTGTTTCGGATAAGGAATACTCAATCTGCATAATATTTCCCAAATCCACACCTCAGAAAACTCTGTAACACCCTGCACAACTTATCTAACCTCACTGCCAATAGGTCAGAAAAGGTCCTCTTCTCTCTTGATGATTCTCCTAACACCATCTTTTTCTTTTCAGGGACTTTAAAAGAAAGCTGATGATTTCTTCCTATTTACCTGGGTGGATGTCAGCTTTTCTCCCTGGCAAAACCCTAAATTTTATAGGGGAGGAAATTCATTTTTCTTGGACTCAGTACTGATTGGAGCCACAGAGAGAGAGGCTTTGCAGCAAAACCATCAGGGGCTCCCTGAAAAACTAAGCTCTGGATATACCCTGGCTGTGATGCAAAGGGGACATCACACCGTCACAACCAGCGAGTCATCCACGCAGACTCCCCTGGCTCAGATTCAGACTGTAACTCCTGACTTCCGGAGCTCCCAGGGCCCTGACAGATGACGTATGGTGAGGGTTACTCCAAAAGTCTGACCTCTGTTGTTATTATCTTTCCAAGCTGGTTCTACCATGCAACAGGGACACAAACACATGTATGTCTGTCTACTCCCTGGCCCTTCGTTTCTGTCTCCTTTTTTCTACGAGACAGCGTCTCGCTGTTTCCCAGGTTGCAATGTACCCAGTGGCATAATCACAGCTCACTGCAGCCACAACCTCCCAGGCTCAGGCAATCCTCCTGGCTCAGCCTCCCAAATAGCTGGGACTTTAGGCACGCCACCATGCCTGGCAGGTCCTTCCTTTCTACTCCTACCTACAATACTGGTGACAGGTTGAAGTTACTCTCAAAAACTGAGTGATGGGTGTCCTGGATTCCATTACTAAACCCTGCTGAAAACCTTGCCGCCGCCTCTCAGTCTGACTCAGCCCACAGGTGGCTCCTCCGCCCTAGCTGTGTCTTTTTGCTGCTCCTGATTTTGTTTCATGCTGAGATCATCAATGCCCATCCTCATGCTCTCCTCCATTCATTCCTCTCATCTGATGCCTCTTACCCTGGCCCAGCCACCCTCCTCCTCCTGCTCTCGGTGGACCATTTACACCTGTCTTCAAACTCTCTCTCATCTTCATTCTCCTGCTCCTCCCAGCCAGCTGACTTCACAGATGGGACTTCTGAAAGCCAGACATGATAAAATAAAGACTTTTGCTCAATGTCTCTGTTTATGAATGGTGGCATGAGACACAAAAACAAATAGCTGAAATGCGGATGCAGCTTTATTCACAATATCCAAAACCTGGAAGCACCGGAGACATCCTTCAATAGGTGAGTGGATGGACAAGCATTGGTCCATAGAGACATTGGGACATTATTCAGGTTTATCAAGAAATGAGCTACTAAGCCAGAAAAAGACATGGAGGAAAACTGAAATGCATACTGTGAATGTAAGAAGCTGAGCTGAGGCGGCTGCATACTGCATGATTCCAACTAGATGACATTCCAGAAGAGGCAAAACTATACAGACTAAAAAGATCAGTGGTTGCCAAAGGCTGGGGGATGAGGGGGAGGCGGGGGGAAGAGAAGTGAACAGGTGAAGCACAGGGGATTTTAACACATACAGTATTTGTACACCACCATAATGGTAAATACATTGCATTATGTATTTGTCCAAACCATAGAATGTACATCAAGAGTGAACTCTAGGCCAGGTGTGGTGGCTCACACCTGTAATCTCAGCATTCTGGGAGGCTGAGGTGGGCGAATCATGAGGTCAAGAGATTAAGACTATCCCGGCCAACATGGTGAAACTCTGTCTCTACTAAAAATACAAAAATTAGCTGGGCATGGTGGCACACACCTGTAATCCCAGTTACTCAGGAGGCTGAGGCAGGAGAATTGCTTGAACCTGTGAGGCGGAGGTTGCAGTGAGTCGAGATTGCACCACTGCACTCCAGCCTGGTGACAGAGTGAGACTCTGTTTCCAAAAAAAGAGTGAACTCTAATGTCAACCATAGACTTTAGTTAATAGTAATATCAATACTGACTCATCAGTTGTAACAAATGTATCTCACTAATGCAAAATGTTAACAATAAAATAAACAGTGAACAGGGGAGGGGGGTAGTTTTTCTATAAACCTAAAAGTGCTCTAAAAAATGGACTATTATCCTAAACAAACAAACAAACAGCTGATGATGAGTGGCACAATCAGGCCAAGGAGAGTTCTGTACACATGACAGGGGGTCACAGCTCATCTAGGTAAATGCTTGGAAACCCGCCCCTGGTGCTAATAAGCATGTCAACTTCACTAAGGCAAGGGAACAAATAATACCATTACAACATCCAGATTCAAAAATATCTCCAATCAAAATCCAAACTCTATGTGTGTGTGTCACTTTGACTAGCTGAATTTAAAATTTACATGAGAGCGCAAAGCCCTTAGAATAGCTGCAATATTCTCGGGAGAGGGGAAAAAAAAAAAAAAAAGAACAAGGAGGTAGTAAGACATGTTCCGTCAATATCAAGAGTCTCAATTTTAAAGCAAGATTAAAGTTGTGACTATGACATGAAATTGTGTATTTTCATTGTGGGAGTGAGTGGGGTTTTTTGGTTTGTTTTAAACTTGATGTGACTGTGAGATTTTTATGACCCAAAAATGACCAAGAGTCAGGAGGCTGCTTGACTTTTCACCTTGGGCAGAAGAGAAACTAATCACACAGGCAATTTAAGGGGATCACTGAGAGCAAAAAGTATCAAGTGGCTTTATATTCCCATCTCGTATGCTATGCTATTGTACTAAACAGCTACATAAGGAAAAATATTGTTTAGGAATATTTTATGTGTTGAAAACCAATAAAGAAGAGGTAAGGGGTGATAACCCCCAAAGTCAGAATGATGTCACCTCTTGGGTGGGAGATTGCAGGCTGAGAACAAGGTAGGACGTTCGATGAAAACTGTGGCACTTCCTATTTCAGGTTGGGTAGTGCATACATGGTGTTCACTTGTCTTTGTCCTTACACGCTGTATTCTTTGTATGAATTAAGTATTTAATAAAACAGCTAAGATACACAATGGTTAGAAGGCTAGGTTAGAAAACACTACTCTATGAAACATAGAATAGGGCTATCCAGGTGTGCCAACCACTAAGCATCAGATAGGCCCATGTTCAAATCCTTTTGCACCACTCCGGAGTGCCACATCCCTGAACAAATTACCTAACTACTCTGGGCTCAGTTCCCACATCTAAATGAAGGCAGAATAACAATAGTATTCATCAAACTGTAGTTGGGTTAAATAAGAAAATGCGTGTTAAAGAGGGTTATACGAGTCTGGCAAAGAGAATAATAGCTCTCATTTGCTGATCACTGACCAACCAAGAGCCATGGGAAGGGACTCCAGGCACCATCACATTTAACCATCTCAATGTCAGACCGTAATAAAAGAGATAGGATCGGAACGCAGGTGGTTCCAGGTGGAACCCGATTCCAGCGCTAAACTCTTAACTACCATGCAAGTCTATCTCTCTGGTAAGACATATATTATTATTAATGATACTGTCTATTATTACAATAAATAGTCACAGCTAAGG
Organism: Rhinopithecus roxellana; assembly: GCF_007565055.1. Classification (NCBI taxonomy): domain Eukaryota; kingdom Metazoa; phylum Chordata; class Mammalia; order Primates; family Cercopithecidae; genus Rhinopithecus; species Rhinopithecus roxellana. The sequence continues at coordinate 67,559,380 of NC_044566.1, read as the reverse complement.
TTTAAAAAAATTGGATTACAATTACTTATATATGACTTAGTGGGAATACTTGACAAACAAAAGCAATATATTTGAATAAGAACCCAAAAATGTGGTGACCTGGATGGCCAATGTGATCTGACACTGCTATGTACCTACTGAAAATCCCAATACATTGCTGGTCTAGGCAAACAACAGAAGTAGAGCTTAGATCACATGAGGCCAGTTTTTCCCAACCTTCTCCTAAACCTACATATTGACCAATTCAAGTAGTATGTTCAGTTCTAAGGAACACATATTTAAAGAAACACAAACCACAGATAAATTTACACAATTATCTGCCATCCATATTATTCCACAGATCAGTAGAAAGATTGAGACACTCAGCTTCAAAAAGACAACTTTAAGAGAAGACATCATAGTGCTTTTCCTATGGAAGAAGGACCAGAAGTTTATTCAGATACACACTTTCTGGTAGAATCAGTATGTAGAATGAGATTGTTTCTCATTCTGTGACAGAGAATTCCCTAGCAATCAAAGCTGTTTACAGAGAACAGGTCATCTAGCAAGATTCAGTCTTCCCAGCTACCCAACTTGCAAAGAGCTCAGGGGCTAGAAGACATGGATTACAGTTGGCATAGGTGCTGGATTCCAAACCTCTGAGATTTCCTTCAACTTTTAAGATTTTATGGTTCTGGCTGGCTGGCTGGCGGGGTGGCTCAGGCCTGTAATCCCAGAACGTTGGAAGGCCAAAATGGGCAGATCGCTTGCGCTCAGGAGTTCGAGAGCAGCCTGAACAACATGATAAAATCCTGTCTCTGTAAAAAATACAAAAATTAGCTGGGTGTGGTGGTGTGTGCCTGAAAAGAGAAAAGAGATTGCACCACTGCACTCCAGACTGGGTGACAGAGTAAGACCCTGTCTAAAAAAAAAAAAAAAAAAAAAAAACAACAAAAAAAAGATTTTATAGTTCTAAGAATATGTAATATATATTCTAAAAATACAATCCTTTAATCAACAGCAGAAAAGATCCTGCATCACCCCTGAGGAAGAGGCCCCGGTCTGAAAGGCACTCTGGTTATTATCTGACACCTGCTGCTGGTGGTACTCAGATCTAACTTTGTTGACCTGCAGAATCTTTAGTTTCCACATCCTCATGGCAACACGTGGGATAGCCCTCACAGTACAACCCAGACTTGGCAGAAAGAACGAGGACAAAGAAAGAGAGACTACCAAGCAAAACTCACCTCCTTGCTTGAACATCATCCAGTTTTAAATTCCAATAAATATTTATCTAGAAGCTGATGTAAAGTGTCACAAGAACGAAGATTAATAATCATACCTCTATAGTAATCCCAAGCCAAACTCAACGCCTCTGTGGAAGATTCCTATGGATTTTATTAACTTGGTCTGAAGGATTTAATGGCAAAGGGTTTCAGAGACCTCTAGACTCTTTTTTGCCTTTCTAGAACATCCAGCAAAACACATATGTACCTGAAACAGGCTTGCTGCTTTATTAATAAAGCGACTTCCCATGATTCTGTTTGTACAGGAGTGGGCAGGAGGCTGGGAGGACCTGACATTTAGTCCAGTGAGTTGAGAAAGAAAACAAGGTGGCTGGGCACGGTGGCTCATGCCCATAATCCCAGCACTTTGGGAAGCTGAGGAGGCTGGATCATGAGGTCAGGAGTTCAAGATCAGCCTGGTCAACACAGTGAAACCCCGTCTCTACTAAAAATATAAAAATTAGCTGGGCATGGTGGCAGGCGCCTGTAATCCCAGCTACTCGGGAGGCTGAGGCAGGAGAATTGCTTGAACCCAGGAGGTGGAGGCTGCAGTGAGCTGAGATCACACCACTGCACTCCGCCCTGGGCAATAGAACTAGGCTCCGTCTCAAACAAAAAAAAAATGAGTTAACGGCAGGAAAAGTGGGAAAGTGAGGAGTTGGAAGAACTAACAGGTCTGTTTTTAAGAAGCAAATGTGTGTTTCTTGGGGGACTTCACCCCAGGAGAAAAATCAGGCTCCAGGAAACCCCATGCCCACTGAGAGAGCCAGCGAACACAAGGGAAGGCTCAGGCATCCTAGTAATTTCCGATGGTATTAACGGCCCCTCACTAATCCTTCTACATATTTTTTAAAATTAGCCAGAACATAGAAATAAGGCAAAGGATGGCACCTGTACTTTCAGTATCACACCAAAGCCAGTCTACCTGATTTCATTCTCTAGGACGTACTTTATTTTGACCTGCTATTTACTATTAGAGGTAAGTTATAGGTTAATCTTCAGATTTCTTTTTTTCCCATTAGAGATGCCAATTATTTCTCCCTTTCAGAAAGAGTAACTGTAAAAGTTATAGTTTTCCTGCCCTATAGCACATTAACCAGTTTTGTCTAATTTAACAAACATCTCAGCACGCCTTTCCTGTCAGACTAAGCCAGTGGCAACATCCTGCTGGTTCCCTCACTGAAGAGCTAAATAAATTTCTGACTCATATTCAAGGTATACTTACGAGAGAGTTACGTGTTAACATTTGAAAGTTGTATTTTCATACAATTATTCTGTAGTTAATCACTTCTGCACTGTTTACTCTTTCTATCTTTACAATTTCTTCCTACTGAGTCTACATTGTGTCAAAATTTTTATCTCACTATTATTTTACACTTGACAATTTCATCACATAAATATTATAGCTACTGTAGCAGTTATGGAGGACTTGGAGAGTAAATTAAAGACACATGTCTTCCTCTAAAGATGGGTCTTTTCTCAAGACTGAAACATAATAAAAACTGGAACAGTAAGATCATGCCTATCTCAGGTGCCCTCTGGTCGTTATTTGGCCACCTGCTGTTGCTGGTAACTTTTACAACAAAGTTAAGATTTCTAAAGAACTAAGTTCTGCTTTTCCAGTATATGTGATCACTACCCACACCCCATACTCAGCAGCTTGCTCATTTCATATTCATCTCTTTCTTCTCTTCAAACTGTTGTTTTGTTTTTTTTCTAGCCAGTCCAATATTCCAGGGTGTTAGAAACCATGCCTATCCTTATCTCTTGAAATATACTACTCTCTGTTAATTGGCCATTTTCTTCAGGAAAGTCAATAATATTACTGAACACTAAGTGCCTGACGTGTGCCAGGCTGTTCATGTGTTTTGTTACACTAAGTGCCCAACGTGTGCCAGGCTGTTCATGCGTTTTGTTTTGTTTTGAGACAGAGTCTCACTCTGTTGCCCAGGCTATAACTCAGTGGTGCGATAATCACAGCTCACTGCAGCCTCAACCTTCTAGGCTCCAGTGATCCTCCCCCTCCCACCTCATCCTCCAAGTAGCTAGGACTACAGGTGCACACCACCATGCCCGGCTAATTTTTTTGGTTTTTGTAGAGACAGGGGTCTCACTATACTGCCCAGGCTGTCCCAAACTCCTGGGCTCAAGCGATCTTCCCATTGGGGATGAAAAGAAGAGTAAAAGTCAGTTCTACACAAATTGGAACATTTTCTAGTACACTGTGGAAAGGTACAGGTATTTTTATTGAATGTTATGTAACTGAAGGCTTTATGAAATAAATACTAAAAATAGGTATTATCTATTATGTAACATTAAAAAACACTGTAAATTCATGTGAATTTTTAAAGATTGAAGTGTGACACTTTCAGGTAATGTGTGAAGGTTCTATGCCAAGCCTCATTCTCTGGGAACACACCTTCCTTCTCACCATCATTATGAGGGCTTTACTTGAAAACTACAGGAGTACTGACTGTGATACTCATCAAATTTGGGTAACATATGAAGCTTCTAGAAAAATTTTCCCAGGCCCTTTAAGATATTCTGAAAACTCTGCAGTAAGTTAATTGCTGCCATGTTAGTTGAATTTCTTGGCACCAAAGAATTAAAATCAAATGCAAATTAAGGCATAAAAATCAAGTTACAGTTTTCCCCATAGCATGGTCATCCAGATAATATGAAACATGCTTAAGTTTTTCATTTTTTCATAAATAAAAACACAACATTTTTAAATTATCATAGTACCTAAGACTACATCCCCAGTCCTACACAGGTTGCTATTAATCCAAACATTGCTTGAGCTAATTAAATCATCCTTTCCCCCTTAAACCTTTCTAGTCAACTTGGTAACAGGTGTTAATATTTAGCTATATTAACCAATTTAACCTCTCTGACATTCTCCTCACCTTCCTCTCTTCAGGAAAGCAAAATCAGACATTACAGTGAAATCAACAAATCAGTAACTTGGGGACAGAGAAAGGGAAGCAAAAATCCTAGAAAACCCCTTTCTAGGTAATCAATGCCTAATAAGTAAGAGTCTTATACAATATTATCCTGTCCTTTAGCAGTGTTGGCAAAGATATGGAAAAATCAGAACCCTCTTATATTGCTAGTGGGCTGTAAAACGGGGCAGCCACTTTGGAAATAATTTGGCAGTTCCTAAAAATATGAAACACAGAGTTGTATGACCCAGCAATTCCACTCCTGGGTATATACCCTAAGAGAAGCGAAAACAGGTGCCCACACAAAACCTTGTACATGAGTGTTCACCGCGGCATTATTCACAATGGTCAAAGGGGGAAACGAACCAAACGTCCATCAACCGCTGCATGGATACACAAAATTTCATATCCACAGAGCTGAGTATTATTCAGCGATAGAACAGAAGTACTGATACATGCTATGCTACAACATAATGAACACTGAAAATATTACCTAAGTAAAAGAAGCCAGTCACAAAAGGCCACGTATTGGAAAATTCCACTGATATGCAATGTCCAGAATAGGCAAATCCATAGAGACAGGAGGCAGGTCAGTGGTGCCAGAGGCTGCAGCAGGAGGAAATGGGGAATGACTGCTAACAGGAACTAGGGTTTCTTTGGGGGGTGATGAAAAGGTCCTGGAATCAGTGGTAACAGCTGTACAACTCTTCCTACATGTGCTAAAAGCCATTTAGTTGAATTAGGAATCATTGGTGAACTTGTATTTAAATTGTATCTTAATAAAGCTTAGAAAGTTGTATTGTCCACCTCCCATGAATTTAGTCATAATTCATCCTTACAAGATTCACTGTTTTATTCCTGTTCCAATTAACAAACATTCTGTAACTATCCTTCGGATAAGAAAACCATTGTGAGCTGCTTGGACAGGCAGAGATTAAATCATTGATTAAATTCCGACAAGTGAGGTCAAGATTTCACATATCGTAAAGCAGGCAGAAGTTTTATAGCGTACAAATGATTCAGCCACAGAATAAACAGTGTTAGAAGAAGAAATCCTAGTCCTTCCAGGGGAAGGCAGCAGACCAGTCAGTGAGTGGTGAATCAATGAGGACCTACAGGGCTCACTATGCAGCTATTAGCAGGATCACTGATTACCATATCCTCAAACTATTACAGATTCAGAAGATATAAAATAAGGATTGTTAAGTACTCAGAGCACACATCCTACCTCTCCAGCTAGTTGGTTTCTCCTATTTCACAGAGCTGGATGGTTCGCTCTGTCAGTGGTTCTCAACATTTCCAGCAATGTGCACCACAGCCTGCAAAGAGCCTGGACGTTCTCCTCTCCACTTCCTGTCCTACTCCTGCCAAGTCCCAGGCAAAGGAGCAATCTCAGGATGACTGAACGGCACTAACTTTTCTTTTCTTCTATGGTAAGTCATATATTTGAAATGATGCAACAACATTCAGGACACTTTTAGCTGCACATTTAAATAACTCTACATATTGGCAATCATCTTACATACTGTGTGATCTGGCCACTGTCTGTACCACTGCAGTCTTGTGGATGTGGAATCTAGGTTCTACAAGGTGTGTCTCAACGTCTGCAGGGGAAACTAGCTGCTAGAGTTCATAAAACCATAAAGCAGCAAAGATCAACGAGGTGCCCACCACAGACTCAGCCACTGAACCACGGATGCAAAGTCGGCAAGATGGGCTATGAACTTGACTGGCTGAGAAGGGTAAGAACCCTCTACAAACTCTTTTCCAGTTTCTGCCTCTGTTTTGTGTCTCTATAGTCCTCAGAGCCTCCACCCTTCTCAACTCATCACAATGTGTTAAAATCCCAATTACTGATCTTCTGGCCACTACCCAGCAACTCTCCGCATCCATCTTCCTCATCGTGACCACTTTACCACCTGGCACAACGTCTGACACGTAGCAGGATTCAGCCAACAACTGCTCGGCGAGGAATGGCTACATTTCCACACTAATCCTACTTTTTCCTCCAGAGGAAGACCTGCTCCTCTGATATTTGCTAAAGCATAGCTAAGCGCCAAATCGAAGGGAATCTTTTCAGAGAATTCAGTGCCCGATTCCTCTCCAAACTTCCTCCCACCGGGGTGCCCCTTCTCCATCCTTCCTCGTGTTCCTGCCCCTTCCCAAGGTTCCAGACTCAACTGGTTTCTCCAGCTACTCGATGTGCCTGAATGACCACCACATCACCCATTCTTCTTGGCTCCAGGTAAAGCCATCCTGGCACCAGCTGGGGAGCACGCCCCGTGAGGCTCATCCCTCACACTCAGATTCAACCACAGTGAGGCATCTGCTCACCAGGCCCCCAGTACAAACAACATGGCCGCCGCCTATGCCAACAATGCCTCCGTTCTCCCAGTTCCTCCAACACTGGACCTTTATCACCCCTCTCCCCCACCCTCACCTACTTTCCCCTGTGCCCCCAGCTCACTGGAGTCATTCCCTCCTGTCCATTTCCCCCTGCCACTCCTCTTCCTCAGAATTCCGTTACTTGCCCCTCAGGATCTGTCCTCACTTGTCCACTTTTCTACTGTCCTATCCATCCAGCACCCACATGCCAGACAAAGTCTCCTGAAGGTCCTCCCCAGTCAGTCACTGCCCTGGCTCAACAACGCTCAGTGGCTCCTGTCCCTTCCTGGATTATGTGTCAAGCTCCTCAGCCTGGCCCCCCAGGGCTCTCAGCCCACACACCTTGACTTTCAACTTCTCTCCAAACCTTAAGGATCACTTATAATGTGCAGGTCACAGTGCTTGCTGTTTTGAGAACAGGAGGAGGAGGAGGAGGAGGAGGAGGAAGGAATCCTTTTCCTCCTGTCCACCTGCTGGGCTCTGGAAGTGCCTCAGCTAGTTTTAGGCAGTTTCGCCCATGCAGAAGGCCTTTTTTTTCCCCCATGTCACCCTCTCAAAATCCAATGAGATCTTCAAGATCTGTCTCCATGATGCCCCTCCCAAAATCAAATCTCTCTGCTTCTCTACCAGCCTGACCCAGCTGCACCATAGAAGTGGGTAAGCCTATCTGTGTGCTCTGGGGCCAGAGCAGGTATGCAGACCTAGTGAGAGGAGGGTGCCTGAGTTTTCATTCAATACTCAAGTGCCCGCCACATTAAATGTCTGCATACCTGCAGACCTAGTGAGAGGAGGGTGCCTGAGTTTTCATTCAATACTCAAGTGCCCGCCACATTAAATATGTACTAACAGCCAGGACTTCGGGTCTTGACTCACAAGATGTCTGGAGTGAGTGCAGATGAGATGATAGGTGAGGCCATGGGAATGGCTGGAAACAGCATTCCTGGAGAAGACACTGTTTCAGTGGGTAGGAGGAGGAAGAAGAACTGGCACAGAGACTAAAGGGACAGGAGAACTAGAGTAGCAGGCATCACAATTACCAAAGCTGCAAGGAGGAGATGAACACCTCAAAACACAAGCAGAGAACTACAAGAAAAGGCCACCGAATTGGAAATTAACAGGTCATTGTTTAACTTAGAATGTACTTTTGAGCCAGCCATATGCTTTGGCAGATAAGGGGGAGGGGGAAGTGGTCCACGGAGACTCTTCCAGCCTGCCTAAGAAGTGTTTACATCAGATGCTTTTGTGCCAGTGAGGGAACCTGCCCAGGGCCTTGTCTTAGCATGCCCCCAATGGACTGGGGGAACCAGGGTGGAGTCACAGATTGGGGGAGGAGCCTGGCCTCTTCAGTTTCCGTGTGGTGGCCTGGGTGAGGTGGGGGCTTGTTAGCAGGACTCCATCTCACTTTGCTGAATATTTTTTTTCCCCTTTTCCCCCAATAAAATCCTGCTCTATTCACCCTTCAATGTGTCCCATGCCTAAATTTTCCCGCGTGTGGGACAAGAACCCAGTTTTAGCTGAACTAAGGAGCAAAATTCTGCAACATTTTCACTACTTTGATAAGGTATGCAGCAGATGCAAGGGCTTTAGAAGGCAAAGTATAGTGAGAAAGAGGAGATACAGCCATGCCTTGGGAGATACTGTAGGTTTGGCTCCAGACCACAGCAATTCAGCAAATACTGAAATAAAGCAATCACACAAAGTTTTCGGTTTCCCAATGCGTGTAAAAGTTATGTTTACATTATACTGTAGTCTACCATGTGTGCAATAGCATTATGTTTGAGAAAACAATATATATACATTAATTTTAAAATATGGCTGGGCAAGATGGCTTGTGTCTGTAATCCCAACATTTTGGGAGGCCGAGGCAGGAGGACTGCTTGAGGCCAGGTGTTCGAGACCAGCCTAGGCAATATAGCAAGAGACGCTGTCTCTACAAAAATAAAATAATTAATTAATTTAATTAATCTAAAAAGACTTCATTGCTAAAAACTGTCAACAATCATCTGAGCATCCAGTAGGTCCTAATCTTTTTCCTGGTGGAGGGTCTTGCCTCAATGGTGGTAGCTGCTGACTGATCTGGGTGGTGGTTACTGAAGGCCGCAGTGGCGGTGGCAATTTCTTAAAATGTGAAGACAATGAAGTTTGCTGCATCTGTTGACTCTTCCTTTCACACAGGATTTCTCTACAACACGCGAAGCTGTTTGACAGCATTTTACCCACAGTAGAACCTTCAAAACTGGAATCTTTCCTCTGAAACCCAGCCACTGCTTTATCAATTCACGTAATATTCTAAATCCTTTGTTGTCATTTCACCAGTGTTCACAGCATCTTCACCAGAGGTAGGTTCCATCACAAGAAACCACTCTCTTTGCTCCTCCACAAGAAGCAACTCCAAAAGAAGCAACTTTTATCATGAGATGGCAGCACTCCCATCAAATCCTCAGCCTCCACTTCTAATTCCAGTTCTCTTGCTGTTTCCACCCCATCTGCAGTTACATCCTCCACTGAAGTCTCCAACCCCTCAAAGTCATCCAAGACGGCTGGAATCCACTTCTTCCAAATTCCTGTTAATGTTGATATTCTGACCTCCCCCTGTTCTTTATGGCATCTAGAATGGTGAATCAGTTCCAGAAGGTCCTCAATTTACTTTGCCCAGATCCATCAGAGGAATCACTATCTATGACAGTTACAACCTTATGAAATAATATGTATGTATGTATGTATGTATGTATGTATGTATGTATGTATTTATTTGAGATGGAGTCCCGCTCTGTCACCCAGGCTGGAGTGCAGTGGCGCGATCTCAGCTCACTGCAAGCTCTGCCTCCCAGGTTCATGCCATTCTCCTGCCTCAGCCTCCAAGTAGCTGGGACTACAGGCACCCACCACCACGCCTGGCTAACTTTTACCAATTTTAGTAGAGATGGGGTTTAACCGTGTTAGCCAGGATGGTGTCAATCTCCTGACCTCATGATCCACCCGCCTTGGCCTCCCAAAGCGCTGGGATTACAGGCATGAGCCACCACGCCCGGCCCGAAATATATTTCTTAAATGATAAAGACATGAAAGTCAAAATTGCTCCTTGATCCATGGGCTGCAGAATGGATGCTGTATTAGCAGGCAGGAAAACAATATTCATCTCCTTGTACTTCTCCATTAGGGTGCTTGGGTGACTGGCACATTGTCAATGAGCAGTAATAGTTCAAAAAGAATCTTTTTTCTAAACAGTAGGTCTCAACAGTGGGCTAAAAATATCCAGATGTATTGTCATCTAGGCTTTGTTCCATTGATGGAACACAGGCAGGGTAGATTTAGCATAATTCTACAGGCATAGGATTTTTAGAATGGCAAATGGGCACAGGCTTCAACTTTAAGTGACCAGCGCCATTAGCCCCTAACAAGCGAATCAGTGCCCTTTGAAGCTCTGAAACCAGACACTGACTTCTCCTCTCCGGCTACAAAAATCCTAGATGACATCTTCCTCCTCTAGGAGGCTATTTTGTCTACATTGAAAATCTGCTGTTTGGTGTAGTCATCTTAATCAATGATTTCAGCTAGATCTTCTGGAGAACGTGCTGCCGCTTCTACATCAGCACTCGCTGCTGCACCTGCACTTACGTTACAGAGATGGCTTCTTTCCTTAAACCTCAAGAACCCGCATCTGCCAGCTTCCAATCTTTCTTCACCTCTCTCAGCCTTCACAGAATTAAAGAGAGTTAGAGACTTGCTTTGGAGTAGCCTTTGGCTTAAGGAAATGTTATGGCCAGTTTGATCTTCTATCTGGACTACTAAAACTTTCTCCATATCAGTGATAAAGTTGTTTCACTTTCTTAACATTTGTGTGTTCACCGGAGTATCTTTTTTTTTTTTTTTTTGGGAGATGGAGTCTTGCTCTGTCGCCCAGGCTGGAGTGCAGTGGTGTGATCTCGACTTACTACCTCCCAGATTCAACTGATTCTCCTGCCTCAGCCTCCCGAGTAGCTGAGACTACAGGCGAATGCTGCCACACCTGGCTAATTTTTTGTATTTCAGTAGAGACGGAGTTTCACCGTGTTGCCCAGGCTGGTCTCGAACTCCTGAGTTCAGGCAATCTGCCCGCCTTGGCCTCCCAAAGTGCTAGGGTTTCAGGCATGAGCCACTGCACCTGGCCTGGAGTATCACTTCTAATTTCCTTCAAGAACTCTTCCTTTGCAGTCACGACTGAGCTAACTATGTGGCACAAGAGGCCAAGCTTTGGGCCTGTCTTAGCTTTCAACATGCCTTCCTCACTAAGCTTAATCATTCCTAGCTTTGGATTTAAAGGAGAGATGGGCGACTCTTCCTTTCACTTGAACACTTAGAGGTTGGCCTAATTTCAATATTGTTCTGTCTCAGGAAATAAGAAGGCCTGAGAAGAGGGAGAGAGACTGGGAACAGCCGTCAGTGAAGCAGTCAAAACATATACAACATTTATTGATCAAGTTTACCATCTTATGTAGTTCATGGAGCCCAAAACAATTATAACAGTAACACTGAAGACCTCTGATCACAGATCACCATCACAGATACAATAATTTAAAAGTATGAAATGTTTTGAGAATTCTCAAAAAGTAACAGACAAGACGTAAGCACATGCTATTGGAACAATGGCACCAACAAACCTGCTCCACACATGGTTGCCACAAACCCTCAGTTTGTAAAAAGCCCAATATCTGCAAAATGCAATAAAGCAAGGCAGAATAAAACTAGGTAAGCCAGTAGCTGTTTTCCACATCCTTGTCAACTTCTATAAAGAGAAGGGCAGAGAGAAAGAGGGCAATGATTGTGTGTTAACAAAACCACTGAGAACTGGAGATAGCTAGGACTACTCAGAAAAGTGGCCAAACAAGAAGCATACCTTCTTCATCCACCTCCAGTCATGACTTATGTGCCACTCTGAGGCAGGGATGATTCTGCAACAGAAAAGCAGATCTTGCTGTGACTATTTCTCCTTTCTTTGGAATACTATGCAGCCATAAAAAAGGATGAGTTCGTGTCCTTTGTAGGGACATGGATGAAGCTGGAAACCATCATCCTCAGCAAACTATCGCAAGGACAAAAAACCAAACATCACGTGTTCTCATTCATAGGTGGGAACTGAACAATGAGAACACTGGGACACAGAAAGGGGAACATCGCACACCGGGGCCTGTCGTTGGGTGGGGGGAGGGGGGAGGGACAGCATTAGGAGATATACCTCATGTAAATGAAGAGTTAATGGGTGTAGCACACCAACATGGCACATGTATACATATGTAACAAACCTGCACGTTGTGCACATGTACCCTAGAACTTACAGTGTATATATACATATATATATACAAAGAACTTTGGTAGCCAAAATTCATGGATTCTGAAATTCCTAGAATTATACAAGCAGAGATAGTAGAGCATCTGAAAACAGATGACATTGCTTTGAAAAAGGTAGTTTTGTGCTAGGCTGTCATAACATGCAACCTGGTGTTTTTGCTGGAACATCCTCCTCAAGGAAAAGGATTAAGAAAAGTCTCTTTGTGGGTTCTTCTCAGTTTGCACAAACCAACACCTACACATCTGACCCATATGGAGGCTCTTTTTAACTAAACAGCATGTTAAGTGTGACTTTACAGAAATGAAACCAAGTTCTTCAATTCACCAATTGGAATTTCATGAGAACATGCAAAAGCCAAACACACTAGGATTTCCAATCCTCTTTCCAGATCTTCCTTCCCTTTCCTCTTCAACTTGATCAACTGCCTCAACAGTTTTGTTACCCATTTCAAACAAGTTGCCCTGTGGAGCATTTCCCTCTCAAACCGGTATTTTCTGTGCAGAAAATCAATGTTCCTGCAACAAAGTTATGCTTTGGCCTCCTGAAACTGAAGGTTAAGAAACTCTGAAAGTGAACTAACTTCTCTTTAGCTTCTGGGCCTAGCACAGTGGCATTCCTGAGACCCTGGGGACTACTCAAAATAATTTCAGCTGCCATTCTTGACTCGTAGAACATGGTTGACGTCCTATTTTTATTCGTTTCTGGGATTCAGGAAGCTCTGCCGTCAGTTTTGCTGGGCTGTGGCTGCTGTTGCCTCTCCCGCACCTTTTTGGTTTGAAGACGATTATCAGCCCCCAGCAAACATACGACGTACGAGTTTGTGTACACCTGACATATCATAAACCTGACCTTAGTCATACGATTAATCCCTAATTGCTACAAAATTGTAGCATCCAATTTTCCTGTGGCTATTCCCAAACCTTCTAATTTTCCACTTTCGCGTTGAAATTAATCCTCTATCACGTGAGTAGGTGAAGCAAAGATGACTTCTTCTTTAGGTCCTCCTGTAAACTGTAACATCCTGTTTCCTCACTGGTGGTTGTGATGGTTAATCTCATGTGTCAGCGTGGCTAGCGCTATGGTGCCCAGTTACCTGGCCAAACACCAGTCTAGAGGTTGTTGTGAAGATCTTTTCTAGATGTGACTGACAGATCAGTGGATTTTGAGTAAGGCAGATGACATGGACAGGTCTCCCCTAATTAGCTGAAGGGCTTCACAGACTGAAGTCTCCAGAAAAGAAAGAAATTTGGCCTTAAGATTGCCATGAGATTCAAGCCTAAAACATCAACTCCTGCCAGACACTCCGGCCTGCTGACCTGCCCTGCTGGTTTTGGACTTGCTAGACTTCACAATCACATGAGCCAATTCCTTACTCTCTCTCTCTCTCGATGTGTGTGTGTGTGTGTGTGCGTGTGTGGTGTGTGTGCGCGTGTGTGTGCGTGTGTGTGTGCGTGTGTGTGCGTGCGTGTGCGTGCGTGTGTGTGTGCGTGCGCGTGTGCGTGTGTGCGTGTCTGTGTGCGTGTGTGTGTGCACGTTCTTTTGATTCTGTTTCTCTGGAGAACCGTGACTAACACAGGGCTCATGAAAAGAAACTGCATCTATTTGTATGACTTCTAAGTTAAACCCAGGAATTGAGAAACCTTCAATTATGATGTTTCATATGATGTTTTTAAAACCCTATGCCTATTATGTTAAAACCAATTATTTCCTTAAGGTTTCTGAAATGAGACCATATAAAAGATTTATCAATAGTCATTATGTCAAAAATTATAGAAGGCTATTAATGGATTTAAAATTAAATGAACAGTTATTTCCAGAGGTAACATAAAAGCCTTAATGTGGCGATTTCAAATCTTGGTTCCTTCAACCCTCCTCAAAGGTTCATTTCTTACTAAGTGGATCTCCAGATAGCTTTAGAATAAATTACAGTCTTTAATCAGGAAAATCTAAATTACAGGGCCCTAAAAATCATCCTCATGGCAGTACTTCACTAAGAAATAAAATCCCTTGTAGAAAAAATTTCTTTATAGACCAAGCAATAAAACTTTACTGAGTGCCTATCACGTGTGGTGGGCTACTATGACACACAAAAGCATTAGTTGTATGGTCTTTGGTAACAAACTAGCATCTACTCAGTAGCACAAAAACAGGTCATGGCCGGGGGGGCGCTTCAGGGTTTATTATTAGGAAAGGTGGCATACACAGAGCTACAGGAAGGAGGGAAATGCCCGAACTGGCAACAAAGGCAGTGACAGAGCAGGTCTCCGGGAGACGCAAAACACAACGCTCGATACACGTGCCTTTCAAAGACGGCCCCGGTGCCCGCTTTCGAAGGCACCCGCACTTTCCTGAGGAATGACGCACATGGCTGCTCAGACTCTGGACGAGTAAACAAGTGGCCATTTTCCGTCGCTTGACTAAACTCAGAATGACAGGAAAACAATGGATTTTCCTTTAACGCTGCTTTTCACCAAAATAACTAAAGAAGTATCTTATTAAAAAAAAAAATCTGGACCCATCCTGCCTTTTCAAGTCTTCAAAATGCCACCAGAGAGGTCGTACCATGGTGGACATGATTTTATATATATTAGGTCCAGTCACTTGGGCCTTCACAACTGAGATCATGAAACTGGCAGAGCGTTGAACTTTGTCCTGCACAGAATACAAAACTCCTCACTGTGATGAGTGAGTTCAGGCGGCTGCCCAGCATTAAGTTAATGGATAACAACAATTACATATCAGAGACAAGAAAATCAACAAGTTAAACAGACACTCTAGAAAAATCAAAACTGGCAACGCTACCGCCAAAAAAAGTGATAATCTTTGTGATTTGGTTGGCTCCACTGTATGCTTTTCTCTTCACTTTCCATCCAAATGAGGGTATCTTCTGGTGACCAAACGGTTCTGGGCTGGTGACTGCTCAGCCCGGCTGCGACCTGCTCAGCAGGTGCAGGTTCTGTTGAGCTCAGTGGTTTGGGGAACAAGAGGAAAATAATCTGGCTCCTTGGGTTCAGGGCAGAACCAAACATTTTCCCCAGAGAATTTTCTGTATGGAAAATTGATATGAATTTTGATATGATATGAAAATTGAATTTTCTGTATGGAATTTCCACATCCAAATGATTTTAACACTGACTTTCCAAAACAAGTCATTCTCAGCAAGCACTAGCACCAGGTACCCATTCGCTCAAAACTCATTCAGACATAGTCGTCAGCAGATGCCACAGGTAAGGAAGTCCTCAGAGCTCTGCTACTGTCCCTTGGCACTCTCCTCCACGCTTCTGAAGACTGTCCTGTGAAGGCAGCTGGCTTTTCCTGGGTGACCTTGAGCACACCACTTAATCTGAGTTTCAGTTTCCTCCTGGGTAGAGGGGGGAGTAATGTCTGCTCAATGTGCTGTGTGTGGGAAGTGACCCAAAATGTGGAAAATGCCATGTGGCGCTGTGTCCGAGGAAGCTCCCGTGATTATTTTAAAAGTCACATGGAGCAAAACCAGGATGAGAGTGAGTGCCTCTAAGCCTCTACTCCGGCACACAGGACAGTCCTGCTCATCCCGCCCCTCTCTCAGCCCCAGGAGTGCTGACAGGTGAGGCCACCATTAGCCCATGGAGAACATTATAAAACAGGGGTGTCCAATCTTTTGGCTTCCTGGGCCACTCTGGAAGAATTGTCTTCTTCTTCTAACACTAACGATAGCTACTGAGCTTAAAAAAAAAAAAAAAAAAAAGGTAAAGAAATTTCATAATGTTTTGAGAAAGATTACAAATTTGCGTTGGGCCCCTGTTCAAAGCCGTCCTGGGCTGCATATGGCCGGTGGGCCATAGGCTGGACAAGCTTGTATAGTGAAAACCTTGACTTGTACCTCTTGGAAAACTTACAACATAGAAAGCATTTCAACCCTTCAACACAACGCTATTTTGTGTACTAAGCTTAAGGCGTCACGATGCCCTTCTTAAATGTATCTGGTTCCACTCTTCAGTCTTGGC
This sequence comes from Rhinopithecus roxellana, assembly GCF_007565055.1. Classification (NCBI taxonomy): domain Eukaryota; kingdom Metazoa; phylum Chordata; class Mammalia; order Primates; family Cercopithecidae; genus Rhinopithecus; species Rhinopithecus roxellana. Next base: position 67,543,473 of record NC_044566.1, on the reverse strand, counting down.
TGGGTTTGACGGTAGTTTCACAGAGGGAAGTGATAAAGGATGATATCTATCTTTAAGAAAATTTGTGTTTACTATATTTGACTTGTACTGAAAAAATTTTTCATATGTTTTTATATGTGAAAAATTCAGCCCTCTGCCAAATGCACCTCAACATGCAAATAAAAGAAAATTAGACTGAAAAAGTTTAGACTTAGTAAGACAGAGTGTGTTGGAAATTTTAAGCCCTCAAAAGTTATAGCTTTACTACCTTGAAGTCATCAAGGTATGCAGCCATCTTTCTATATCTCTTCTGGCAAGTTATGTGAATGAGGAATATATGTCAGCAGATGTCCTCAGAAGCTTCTTCATATGCTCTGAACCCAAATGCACTGATAAAAACAGTGGTGCCCCTGCATGCACTAAGCCACCCTGGGCACCGAGACCCTGCCATGGACTCTCCGGGAGCTGCCTTTGCCTTCTTTGGGTTTGGTATAATGGACTAGCTTTGTTTACCTGGCCCGACTGATGTGGCACAACATGCTGAGTTTTTCTAACACTGATAAAATCTGCACAGCCAAATATATTTAACTCTAGCAGAACAAAATTACTAGAAATGACGGCTTTAAAAAATTAAAGGATATGCCTTCAACAAAGACAGCCATTGATACGGTCTGGATGTTTGTCCTCTCCAAATCTCACGTTGAAATGGGATCCCCAGTGTTGAAGGGGGGCCTGGGGGAGGTGTTTGGGTCATGGGGGTGGCTCCTTCAGGACTGGCCTAGTGCCCTCACCAGGGTAATGTGCGTGTTCTCACTCTGTGAGTTCACTTCCAGCTGGCTGCTGAAAGGGGCCTGACCCTTCCTCTTTCCTGCTCGCTCTTGCACTCTCTTTCTCTCTGTCTCTCTCTCACTTCCTCTCTCATCATGTGACATGCCTACTTCCCCTTCATCGCCCACCATGACTGGAAGCTTCCTGAGGCCTCACCAGAAGCAGATACTGGCACTATGTTTCCTGTACAGACTGCAGAACCGTGAGCCAATTTAACATCTTTCCTTTATAAATGACCCAGGCTCAAGTATTCCTTTAGAGCAAAACAAAAAAAGACAAACACAGCCATATATGCCTAAAAGTTTAGAGTTATAACACTGCTAATCCCGTCCACAGATTGAGCCTGGTGGAAAGGACCTTTCCTGCTTCTAAGCCTCAGTCTAACTGGAAACAGATTTTTATCTCACCTGGCCAGGCCTCCTTCCCCATGCAAGAATCCTTCCTAAAGAGGAAAACAAAAACAAACACAAATACCCTAAACAAGCGTTTTCCACAAGTAGCTTAATAATTCCAATACAACTTTGTATTCAAACATTACATGCCACACACTATATGAGGTGCTGGGATTTCAGGTGTGCACCACCACGTCTGGATAACTTTTGTATTTTTAGTAGAGATGAGGTTTCACCATGTTGACCAGGCGGGTCTCGAACTCCTGACCTCAGGTGATCCACCTGCCTCGGCCTCCCAAAGTACTGAGATTACAGGTGTGAGCCACCACACCCGGCCTACACTATACTTTTTAAAGTTACGTAAAGTGGATGCTTTCTACTTACTTAAAAAAAAAAAGTCAACTATAAAACAGCCTCAGGCAGGTCCTTCAGGACAGAGTCCAGAAGAAGGTGTTATTATTACAGGAGATGATAGGTCAATGCATGTTACTTCCTCTGAAGACCTTCTGGGGGGACAAGATGTGGAGGTGGAAGACAGTGATATGGATGATGCTGACCCTGTGTAGGCCTAGGCTAATATGTATGTTTCTGTCTTCGTTTTTAACAAAAAAGCTTAAAAAGTACAAAACCAATTTTAATAGAAAAAAGCTTATGGAATAGGGACATTAGAGAAGAACAAAGCTATAAAGAAATTCTATTTGTACAGCTGTATAATGAGTTTGTGTTTTAAGCTAGGTGTTATCACAAAGGAGTAAAAGATTTTAAAAATTAAAGTTTATAAAGTAACAAACTTACAGTAACTAAGGTCAATTTATTACGAAAAAAAATTTTAAATAAATGTAGAGTGCTTGCTTCAGCAGCACACATATTAAATAAATTTGGAATAGACTAAGTGGACAGTATTTCTAAAGTTTAGAGCAGCGTACAGCAAGGTCCTAGGGCTTCGTATTCACTCCCCACTCACTGACTCACCCAGAGCAACTTCCAGTCCTGCAAACTCCATTCATAAGTGCTGTACACAGTACGGCATTAAAAAAGCCATTAAAAAAAAAACTTTTATACTGTATCTTTCTGTACCTTTTCCATGTTTAGATGCACACTTACCTTTGTGTTACAACTGCCTACAGTATTCAGTACAGTCACACGCTGTGTAAGATTGTAGCCTAGAAGCGACAGGCTACACCAGAGAGCCTGGGTGTGTTGTAGGCTGTACCATCTAGCTTTGTGTAAGTACACTCTACAATGTTTGCATAGTCATGAAATTACCTAGCAATGCATTTGTCAGAATGGATCCCTGTTGTTAAGTGATGCATGGCTGCATAGAAAAAAAAATCCGCCACATGTCTATAGACTTGCAATGAATAATCAAAAAAAAAAATTATGAAAACTATCCCATTTATAATAGCATCAGAAAGAACAAAGTACTTAGGCATAAATTTAACAAGAGAAGTATAAAACATACTCTGTAAACTAGAAAACATTTTTGAAAGATATTTAAGACCTCAGTAAGTAGATTCATAAATTGGAGACTTGGTATTGTTAGAAGAGCAATGCATCCCAAATTCAGCTACAGATTCGGTACAATCCTATCGAAATCCTGGCAACTTTGCATGATTTGCAAGCTGATCCTATAATTAATAAGAAAATTCAAGGGAATCAGAATAGCCTAAACAATCCTGAAAACAAATTTTGAGAATTTAGACTTCATCATTTCAAAGCTTACTATAAAGCCACAGGAATCAAGACAGTGCGGTACTAGCACAAGGATAGACATACAGATCAACGAAAATAGAACTTAAGGTTCAGAAATAAAATTTTACATTCATGGTCAATTCATTTTCAACAAGAATACTAAGACCATTCAATGGTGAAAGAATCATCCTTTCAACAAATGACACTGGGACAAACGCATTTCTCCATGCGAAAGAATGAAATGAGATCCTTCCCTTACACCATATGCAAAAGAGAGCACAGGCCTAAATCTAAGAGCTAAAACTATACAACTCTTAGACAAAAACAGACAGAAAATCTTCACGGCCTTGGATTAGGCAATAGTTTCTCAAATACAACACTTTGAGCACAACCAACCAAAGAAAAAATAGCTAAACGATTTCATCAAAACTTAAAACTTTAATGCAAAGAATACCACTAAGTAAGAAAGTGAAAAGAAAAGCTGTAGAATGGGCTGGGCGCGGTGGCTCAAGCCTGTAATCCCAGCACTTTGGGAGGCTGAGACGGGCAGATCACGAGGTCAGGAGATCGAGACCATCCTGGCTAACACGGTGAAACCCCGTCTCTACTAAAAAACACAAAAAACTAGCCAGGCGAGGTGGCGGCGCCTGCAGTCCCAGCTACTCGGGAGGCTGAGGCAGGAGAATGGCGTGAACCCGGGAGGCGGAGCTTGCAGTGAGCTGAGATCCAGCCACTGCACTCCAGCCCAGGCGACAGAGCGAAACTCTGTCTCAAAAAAAAAAAAAAGAAAGAAAGAAAGAAAGAAAAGCTGTAGAATGGAAGATACTTGTAAATTACATATCTGATAGGAGTCTAATATCCAGGATATATAAAAAACTCTTACAACTCAACAATAAAATGGCAAACAACTCAATTAAAAAAAGAGCAAAGACTTGAACAGGCACTTCTTTGAAGAAACCCAAATAGGCAATAAGCACATGAAAAAGCGTTCAACATCATCATGCATCAGAGAAATGCAAATCAAATTCAAATAAGATGCCACTTCAGACAGATTAGTTAAGCTGGCTAGAATCAAAAAAGCAGATGGAAAAAAGTGTTGGTGACACGGAGACAGAAAGTAAAATACAGGTTGCCAGAGGCTGGGAATGGGATAAACAGGGACTTGGCATTTAATCGGTACAGCGTTTCAGTTTTGCGAGATGAAAAGATTTTGGAGATTGGTTGCACAACAATGAATGTACTTACCACGGCTGAACTGTACAGTTAAACTGGTTAAAATGGTAAAGTTTATGTTTTATACATTTTATCACAATTTTTAAATTTTTAAATAGCACACATCAGTCTAAAAACTGGAGCCCTCATACAGAGCTGATGGAAATGTAAAATGGTGCATGCCTGCTTGGGAAACAGTCTGGCAATTCTTCCAAAGGTTCAACACTGAGTTACCATTTGACTCAGCAATGCCACACGTAGGTATGTGCCCAAGAGAAATGAAAACAGACATCCACAGAAAAACTTGTGCACAAATGTTCATAGGAGTTTTATTCCTAACAGCTAAAAAGTACAAACAACCCAAATGTCCATCAACCGATGAATGAATAGATACAAGGTGGTACATACATACAATGGAGTATCATTCAGCAATGAAAAGAAAGGAAATACTGATTCGTGCTACCACAGGGATCAACCTTGAAACCTTAAGCTGTGAAAGACCACATGTTGTATGAATCATTTATAGGAAATGTCTAGAATAGTCAAAGGTAGAGGGACAGACAGTAGATGAGTAGTTGTCTAGGGCTGGGACTTGAGGGAAAATGAGGACTGCTAATGGGTACAGGGTTTCCTTTCAGGGGGGATGAAAAGGTCTTCAAATTGACTATGGTAATTGATGACTGCATGACTCTGTGGATATACTAAAAACTAAAAACAACTGAGCTATATACTTTAAATGGATGAGTTATGTATCCATTAGATTTCAATAAAGCTGTTATAAAAAAGAAAGAGGCCAGTCGCTTTGCTGTGGTGTCAATTCTTAACCTAGACAGAAGGTGGTAACAGGCAGAAATGGCACAATACAAAATGCTGGGTATAATCCCAGCTCAGCCATTAGATAGACTGGGTCCGCTTGGGTCACTAAGTTTTTTGATTCTCTATTTGTTCTTATGCAGATAATAATACCTTCCTAGCAATGCATGGCACAGAATAAGCTCATTTATTAGGGTACTTATTATTACTACTGTAAATAACTATACTTGATCATAGCCAAAAGGCCAAGAAGCAATTAGTACTGTTAATAACTGTATACAAGTGATGTCATAAGATAATGGTCAAAAAGCTCTTACAGTAAAAAGAGTAACACATGTTCCTCAGAAGTACCAACATGTCTATTCATTCACTGCAGCCATATCATAATGTAGTTCAATACATTTCTGCTAATTCCACAAATATTTTTCAAGAGCATGCTCAGAGGCGGCAAGCAGCGGCTTCTGCAGTGAATAGTAGGATCTGTTATTAGTTGAATGTTTGCGTCTTCTTGAAATTTTTATGTTGATCTGGTGCAGATAGTCCCAGTTTAAAAAACAATCAAGCTGGGTACGGTGGTTCACATCTGTAATCCCAGCACTTTGTGAGGCCAAGGTGGGAGGATCACTGGAATCCAGGAGTTCAAGACCAGCCTGGGCAAGATGATGAGACCCCCATCTCTACAAAACATGAAGTTTGCCAAGCATAGTGGTGCACACCCACAGTCCCAGCTACTCGGGAGGCTGAGGCACGAGGATCCCGTGGCTCCAGGAATTTCATGCAGCACTGAGCCATCATGGCACCACCACACTCCAGGCTGGGTGACAAAGTGAGGCCCAACTAAAAAAAAAAAAAAAAATTCCTATGTTGAAATCCTGTGCCGTGAAGTGATGATATTGAAAGACAGGGTCTTCAGGAGGTGATTAAATCATGGGGGCAGAGCCCTCCTGAACGGGATTAGAGCCCTTATTAAAAAGGCCCAAAAGCCAGGTTCATGCCTGTAATCCCAACACTTTGTACATGGAGGCCAAGGTAGGAGGATCACTTAAGTTCAAGACCAGCCTGGGCAACATAGGAGACCTCGTCTCTACAGAAAATTTAAAAAATTAGCCAGGCGTGGTGGCATGCAACTGTAGTCCCAGCTACTCAGGAGGCTGAGGCAGGAGAATCACTTGAGCCCAGGAGTTTGAGGCTGCAGTGAACTATGATTGCAGAGTGAGACTGTCTCTAAAAAAATAAAAATTAAACTAAAAAGGCCCAAGAGAGACCCCCTTCCTCCCTTCACCATATGAGGACACAGTAAGAAGGCACCATCTAAAAACCAGGAAACAGGCACTCATCTCCACAGTGAATTTGCTGACACTTCTGTTTTGGACTTCCCAGCCTCCAGAGCTGTAAGAAATACATTTATAATTTCTGGCCAGGCACGGCCAGAGACACTGACATATGCCTAAATTATTATGAAAGTATCTGATCTTTTTTCACATAGCTATTAAACACTTATTATCGTAATTGTTAAAAGTAGCATTGGGTCAGAGAAGTAAAGCAATCTCTGTGTCCACTATTCTTTGATTAATTAAGGAATAATGAAGAAACAGAACTGACAAGGTAATTTTCAACTCCTTTTTGTCCTAGAGAGAAAGGAGGCTCATTGACAAAAGTATATACTACAGGCTGGGTGTGGCAGCTTGTGCCTGTAATCCCAGCACTTTGGGAGGCCAAGTCGGGTGGATCACCTGGGGTCAGGAGTTTGAGACCAGCCTGACCAACATGACGAAACCCTGTCTCCACTAAAAATACAAAAATAAGCTGGGCATAGTGGCATGCATCTGTGGTCCCAGCCACTCAGGGAGCTGAGGTACAAGAAGCCCTTGAACCCGGGAGGCGGAGGTTCAAGTAAGCCGAGATCACATCTAGCCTGTGCAACACAGCGAGACACCATCTCAAAAAAAAAAAAAAAAAAAAAAAGTATACACTAGAGCACGAACTTGTATCTATTAATAATTAATAGCTAATCAATCATTTCATTATTCATTTAGATATGTGAAATTCTTTAGAGAATTACCAAGCTCCAATTTTACAGAAAACACCGTAAATTCAATGAAACAGGTCCAAGGTGAGAGGAAGAAGACAGACTGAGGGTCATTTCTGGGACTCCTGCCAGGACCCAGTGTGCTTAATCTGTCCTTGGACTTGCCTGGCCCCATTAATCAAAGGATCCAGTTTGCTGGGAAAATAACATGTTTTTGTGATCTGAAAAGCAGAAAATAAAAGGAAACTGTGACATCATGGGGGAAAAAGAGAGTAAATACTATGATTTATTTAGCTGTATTTTCCAACTTTTCTTTATAGATTACATAAAAAGTAATAGACCATCTTTGCTGCCCTTCCAAAGTGGTACCTGGTAAATAAAATGGGTTAAACTAATGGTGTGTTTACAAAACATCAACAACTTCAGCACTGACACCAGACCTGTTTTTAAGTTCAACATGATTTATGTAGATAGTCCTCATAAAATTTTGTTATGGAAAAGACAGACATAAGTAACTTTTTGCAGTGTATGTGGAGGCTTCTATTTATCAAGAAATAAAACAAAAAATGAATATAAAGCCTAAGAAATTTACCCTTGGACTCTACCTTTATAACAATCGCACTTAAGAAGAAGCATACACCAGGAGTCAAGCAAGCTCAGATCCCCTGCACCTGTTCCAGCACCCAGCAGAGAGGAGACACGCAGAGGATGCTGTGTTTTGAGTTGAAGGTGACTCTGTTAAGCATGTCATAGAACATGCAGTCGTTTTTCTGCAAAGTATTTTAACTATCACTTTTCAAATTTAAGCTGCATTATTTGCAACTAAAATAATCTTCAAAGAGCAACTTACTCATGTTTTCTAGTAATCACTCTGCATAGAAGCCACTGGGATTTCTAAAGCTTCTCTTCTATGGGAGAAGAAAAATGACACCTAGATCCATGTCTCTCTGGTTTATTTTTATATCCTCAGGGACTAGCACTATGTCTGGAACAGAGGACGTCGTCAACAAATTGTTTAGAAGAGATGAATAATCTAGCTTTTATAGTAATGCTCCATTTCCCTGTTCTAAGCCTAATTAAACTGGTGATTAAATTAAATACTTGGTAAACATTAAGGTAGTTAACTCATAAACATTACTCAACAAGAAGAAATCTAGATAGACAACTCTGAAACACATCCCTTTCTTCCAGCCCTAACTGGCAAGTTTAGCTGTCTGGACTCTGATTTTGAGATCAAGCTAGGTTTTCTCCAGAGTTTCTAATTCTAAGACAATGGTGCAATGAAATGGCCCCTCTTTGGTACCTAAATTATCAATAGAGAACATTAACTCTTCTCTCTCTTTGTCAAAGTTGCCCTGAATTGGCAATGCAGACTTTTAGCCTCCCTATTTTTCCTTGACAATATGACTGCTATCCAATCTTCACTTTCTTTTTTTTTTGCCAAAAACAAAAACAAAAAACAAGTGTTATTACTGAGTCTATAACAAAACACTCCACTGCAGGATTAATGCCCTCTACCAAAAGGATCAGACAGCTACAGAACTCCAGCCCAGGACATCAGAATACACATTCTTTTCAAGTGCCCGGGGAACATATATCAAGATGGACCAATATTCCGGGCCATACAAACCTCAACAAATTTAAATGAATTGAAATCATATAGAGTGTGTTCTCTAACTATAATGGAATTAAACTAGAAATCAATAACAGAAAGTTAACAACAACAAAAAAAAATCTCCAAGCACCTGGATATGAAACAACACACTTCTAAATAATCAGGGAAATTTTCAGGCTGGGTGCAGGGGCTCGCACCTGTAATCCCAGCACTTTGGGAGGCCAAGGCAAGTGGATCACCTGAGGTCAGGAATTCAAGACCAGCCTGAGCAACACAGTGAAACCCTGTCTCTACTAAAAAAAATTCAAATATTAGCCAGGTGTGGTGGCACACACCTGTAGTCCCAGCTACTTGGGAGGGTGAAGCAGGAGGGCAGCTTGAATCTGCGAGGCGGAGGTTGCAGTGAGCCAAGGTCGCGCTACTATACTCTAGTCTGGGTGACAGAGCAAGACTCCGTCTCAAAAAAGGAATAATTAAAAAAAAGGGAAATTTTTAATAATATGTTTAACTGAATGAAAATGAAAGTGCAACACATAAAAATGGGTGGAACATGGCGAAAGTAGTGCTGCGAGGGAAACTCACAGCACAAAATGCTCATACAGGAAAAGAGGAACCATCTCCAATCAATCTAATCTCCCACCTCAAAAATCTAGAAAAAGAAGCAAAATAAGCCTAAAGCAAGCAGAAGAAAGAAAGAATTAAGGTAAGAGCAGATATAAAAGAAATTGAAAGCAAGTATCAATAGAAAAAATCAATTACAGAGCTGTTCTTTGAACAAAGACCGATAATGCGAGCAACTCTACACACATCAACTTGACAACTTCGACAAAATGGACCGCTTTCTTTAAAAATACAAACTACCACAACTCACACAACGGGAAAAGATAACTTCAGCAGCCCTTAACCATTAAGGAAAGTGAATCTGGAATTTCAAAACCCTCAAAAGAGAAATCTTTATGCCCAGGTGGTTTCGCTGGAGAACCGAATTCTACCAAATGCTTAAAAAGAATTAATACTAATTCTAAACTACCTCTTCCGGGAAACAGAAGAAGAAGAAACACTTCCTGACTCATTTTATGAAGCTAGTATTTCCCTGGTACCAAAACCTGATGAAAACAAAACAAAACAAAAAAAAACTACAGCCCAATATCACTCATGAATACAACACAAACATGCTTAACAAAACAATTCAGCAGGGCCGGGCGCGGTGGCTCAAGCCTGTAATCCCAGCACTTTGGGAGGCCGAGACGGGCGGATCACGAGGTCAGGAGATCGAGACCATCCTGGCTAACACCGTGAAACCCCGTCTCTACTAAAAAATACAAAAACTAGCCGGGTGAGGTGGCGGGCGCCTGTAGTCCCAGCTACTCGGGAGGCTGAGGCAGGAGAATGGCATAAACCCGGGAGGCGGAGCTTGCAGTGAGCTGAGATCCGGCCACTGCACTCCAGCCTGGGTGACAGAGCAAGACTCCGTCTCAAAAAAAAAAAAAAAAAAAAAAAATTCAGCAATAAATATAAAAATAATTATTCACATGACCAAATGGGCTTCATTCCATTTGGGTTTATTCCAGGGATCCAAGACTGGTTCAGAATTTGAAAATTAATCAATGTAATCTACCATACTAACAGGCTGAAGAAGAAAAACCATACAATCACATCAACTGATACCGAAAAAGCATTTGATGAAATTCAACACCCATTCTTCAGTTTAAAACCTTTCAGAAAGACAGGAATAGATGGGTACATCCTCAGCTTGAGAAGGAACATCTATAGGAAACCCTAAAGCTAACATTATGCTTAATGGTGAAGGACAGGATGCTATAGCCAGTACAATCAGGCAAAATAAAAATAAAAATAAAAATAAAAAGCGGAGAGCGGGGGGGAAATAAAAGGCATGTGGACGGGAAGGGAAGAAATAAAGCCATTTCATTTGTAGATGACATGACTGCCCACATAGAAAATCTCAAGAAATCTACCAAAAAAAAAAAAAAAAAAAACCTCAAAAAACCAAGAAACTAAGAACTAATGAGTGAGCTCCAGAAGGTTGCAGGATATAAGTCAAACATATTAAAAATCAATAGTCTACCGTGGCTAACAAAGTGAAACCATCTCTACTAAAAATACAAAAAATTAGCCAGGCCTGGTGACACACGCCTGTAGTCCCAGCTACTTGGGAGGCTGAGGCAGGAGAATGGCGTGAACCCGGGAGGCGGAGGTTGCAGTGAGCTGAGATTGCGCCACCGCACTCCAGCCTGGGCGACAGAGCGAGACTCCGTCTCAAAAAATGTATATTTATATAATACCACTTTCTAATCACTCAAAAAAAATGAACTACTTAGATGTTAATCTAACAAAATGTGTATGAAATCTGTGTGCTGAAAACTGTACAATGCTCATGAAACTAATCAAAAAAGATAAAATAAATGAAGAGACACACTGTGTTAACTGATTGGAAACTTATCATAGTAAAGATATCAATTCTACCCAAAATCACTATCAGATCCCAGCAAGTTTTTATGTAGATGGAGAGAAGACTATTCTAACATTAACACAGAAAGGGAAGGGAGCTAGCTAAAACAATTTTGAAAAAGAATAAAAGAATCAAGTCTATCCAATTTCGAGAGGTATGCAGCTATGGTAATTAAGACTGATACTGACTGAGATATAGACATATAGATCAAAAGAACAGAGTAAATAAGCCAGAAGTAGATCTACACAAATAAAACCAACTAATTTTTGATAAAGAAGCAAAAGCAACTGAATGCCAGAAGAATGTCTTTTCAACAAACAGTGCTAGAGCAATTAGACATCTACAGGCCAAAAAAAAAAAAAACACTGACCTAAATCTCATGCCTGCTACAGAAATTAACTTGAATGGATCATGGACTTACCTCTAACATGTAAAACCACAAAAGTTTTAGGAAAAAAAAAAAACAAAAACAAATCCTTCAGGATCTAGGACTAGGGCAGAGTTGTTAGACTTGATACCAAAAGCATCATCCATTAAAGGAAAAACTGATAAACTGGACCTCATCAAAATTAAAAACTCTCATTCTGCAGAAGACTTTGCTAAATGGCTGAAAAGCCAAGCCACTGATTCAGAAAACATTGGCAAGCCACGTCTGGAAGAGTGTTAGTGTCATCGGAGAACAACACTGGGTGAAAAAAGCCCATCCTGAACATTCCAGTTTTAAAATATTTTTGAAAGGACAAAATTACATAGAGAATAAAGCAGTGGCTCACAGGGAGAAAGGCAGGGGTGGGGCAGAGGAGAGTAGGTGTGGCTGTAGTGAGTGCGTATGTACAAGCATACAAGTGTGCAGTGGCCGGAAAGTTCGGCATCTTGACCAAATCAATGTCAAGATCCTAGTTCCACTATTGTAGTACAGTCTTTCAAGACGTCATCATTGGGAGAATCTGAGTAATCCCACCGAATGATCTCAAAATGAAAAGTTAGATTTAAAACACTGATAAACAAGAGTTTTGAGGTATTTGCTGACACAATTATATACCACCTTAACTTTCAAATCCCTATGCTTTTCTTAGGCCAACCAGCTCTGCCTCTTCTGTGTCAGATGCTGACTCTCCCAACATTCCTGCAGCTAAGCAAACCCAACTACGCACCAAAGCTTTGTTATTCATGTAACCAATCACTAGGACTGGGTATGCCATTAATCTGCAAGTTCAAAATTAGCTTACAGGCCTTTTCTTGAATAGCCAAACCTCACCACTGACACAAGGACAAATGCAGACGTCTGTCCGAACATGTGGAAATCAGCACAGCTGACCCAGTGGGGCACCAGCAAGCACACGTGGCCACCGCTTGTTGGGCCATTTGTAATTATCAGTCCTCTGCGCTGTTCCCTTCACCCATCCTTGTGGCACTCCCACTGTCATCTGCAGGACACTGTAGGTGGGAGAGAAGTAGGACGTGGCTACTGTCATTCATTACGAAACCACACGTGAGACTCGTGCGATGGCATCGGCAATCCCAGCACCAATTCTCCTCACTACACCCTCCCCATGGAAGCGGCAGGTGTCAGATCTGACCTGCATGTTCTGGGACAAGGGTCATGACTTCACCATCTTCCTTCATCTCCTGCAAAACGACAGTGCTGAACACATGAGGCAGTGATGGGCACTGCTTTCCAAGTGCCTCATGCTCAGATGGCACGACAGCCATTTCCTGGGGATCTAAAACCACCCAGCTCTAGTGAGCAGTCAGGGGCTGTTGAACGTCTCACTCGTTTGATGCTGCAGGGTCCTTCGAATGGGGAAATACATTTCCAGCTAAAATTCCACGCAAATTCTCTTCCTTCTGTAAACTCATCACTGCAGGGTTCAGAAAGAATGAGCATGGAGGAATGTGTTCTATGCTCTTTCTTTCTGAATCCCGCACTGATGAGTTTACAGAGGGAAGAGAATAACCACTTAAGTGTAACTGGCTACTGGACATTCCAGTTCTTTTTAAAACAATCCCATCAAAGAACACTCTTCTGTTTCCAAGAACGAATCATACAAACCTATACTTCTCAGAGTTGCTGCTGTTTGTAAATTGTCTCTCAATGACTAAAAAGTGCTTCCAGGTCTTTCAGAGGACCTGCGAGTATACCCAGACAGGGTGGCTGTCCCAGTTCTGGGGCCGAACCAGTCTCCTTGCACAATGATCTTTTGACGCCAGACTGATGGGCGCAGATAGCCATTATCTTCACCTCAGGAGAAAGGTGTTCCAATTCACACACGGCGTTCTTCAAAAGCCTCAACCTGACGACAACAGAGACGCACTCTGCAGAGGGGAGGGCACTTCCACAGGAGACTTTCCATGAAAGCCTAGAAAGTAGCATCTCTTGCTGACGACAGACAATTCCTTCTTCATTTAGAGATTCCTCGTCCCAGAATGAGAGAGAAACTCAAGGAGATGAGTAGTGTCCACCCACAAAAATTTAAAAAGGCTACTAGATTCCTATGGTAGGACATCAACGAAAATATAGTCATCCACTTGGACGATTCCAGCTCAGAAGGTGAGCATGCACCGAAACAGAATAAGCCACTATGCTTGAGAATAATTGTTGTGTGGGGTTTGATTTCATTAATCACAGCAGGCTTAGAAGTAGCCCTCAGGAAGCCAATACGATCAAGTTACTTTCAAGATGCTAGTGTGGAAATTTAAGGAACCATGCTACCAAATCAGACATACTGAGGCAGTGGCTGGAGCATGATTTGACCTATCCCCCTGCACACATGTGAGGCCTGATGTGGTAAACTGAAGACGGGGTTTTGTACTGCCAAACCATTCTCACTTCTGTGTACTGCCTGAAGCTATCTGGTTTGGGACTCTCTAGGGGTGAGAACTTTGTATGAAGAGATCACATTTAAAATAAGGATGAGAGAAAGCAGGGAGAGTGCTTGCTTTCTCCTCCAAGACAACCTCTGTATCAGAAGGGAGGTGTTCATGGCACAGAAGTGCTCATGGCCTGAGTATTTTTCGGATTGCCGAGTGGAGTCCGCAGGCAGAGCAGACAGGCAGGAGAGGACAGTGGGGACTCACTGAGCCACCCGAAACCTCTGGAAGCAGAAGACTTGAGACTGAGAAGAAAGGTCTACAGGAGGTTACCTTCTTCCCTCACCTCCCATTCTGCAGAGAGCCTGAGTGAGAGGAGAGAGACTAGGAGGAAAGAATTGAGTTCCTGCTGAGAAGTGACACTGGGTACCTGTGCCAGACCCCCACCTTGATGCTCCTGGAGCCACATGACCTCGGGAAGGGAAGTTATAGGATAGGCTGCGGGTCCCAACTCATTTCCAGGGCAGAGTCTGGAGAAGGGGTCTGCTTTTGAGCCGGTCAGTGAGGACAGCAGTCAGAAACACAACAAATAGAACCCAGACTGATTGTGAAATCAGTCTACTCGCACTTACGACTTGTCATGAAAAAATAAAATGATCAAAAGAAGCTGCCACTTTCCTTACCCAGAATCCCACTGTTTAATTTACAGTGAGGCCAGGAGTCCAAGACTCAACTCAAGGGGCATTTTCCGGGGTTAATCCCTCACTCCACATCAGCCTGGTATAACACCATGCGTGCTCCATCACATTCCAACCACAGGCCACAGCCAAGAACTGGACTCGGGCAACCACCGAGTGAGGGGCCCAAGCATTTTCTAGGAAAGGCAGGAAACCAAAGTTCTGACTGCGTGGCCTGAGGACACGCAGAGACCCCAAGGCCAGGCTAATCCTAACGTGGTAACACAAGCAGGCTGTTTAGTAAGCCGAGCCCAGCAGGTTACTCCGGAGATTTTAGATTTGTTTTAGAAAAGTTAAACGTACTGAATCTGACAGAAGATCTAAAACAGAGAAGACCACAACAACAACGAAGAAAAGTCGAAGGTAGAAAGCAGGTCTGGTGGATGGCAAAACACACCGCTTAAAGAATACCGTGGGGCCTTTTTTTTTTTTAGTATATTCTGAATTATTTAACTTCAAATATTTTTAATTAAAATGGATTTTTAACTTTTCTCATTGGAATATATAACACTTTTGAATTATCACGGAAGTTGCAGATATTAACATATGCCCTTCCTTCTTTCTCGTTTTGAATGAGGGCTGGAGGGATGTTATTTCAGAAGGAGGCATGGAACATTTAAGCCAGGGCAATTCCTTTGAAGGCCTGTATTTCTAAACCCTATTCAGTCCGTGGGTAACCGAGTGACAATGGTAAGATCACACAATGGAGGTTGCTCTTTACCATCATACTGGGCTGCTTGTGTGCTGCGATACAACAGTTTCCCCAGCGGTAGAGTTCTGCTTAGTGATTTAGCAGCAGAAAAAAATATAGTGAATCAATTATTTCCATTTGCAACAAACACTGAAATGTACTCCGGCCAATTTAACAGTAAACGGTTACTTGCAAGCTGGCAGGGCAAAACCAAACCAAAAAAAAAATCTGTCTTTTTCACAGAAAAGAGAACAAATCACAAACTTGAGATATGAATTCACATATTTCTCATGTATGTAATTAATTCAACCACGCTACCAGGACTGATTCTGCAGTATAAGAAATTAGAAACCGACAAAAATTTAACTGGATCCCAGGCTTCATTCCAAGGGCACCAGCTATGGGTCACTTACTCAAGTCTTACAGTCCTGGGTAAACTCAGTTTTAATGACTTGTCGGCATATTTTAGGATAATTGCTGCATAGGGTTTGATTTAATTAATCTCAGCAGGGTTCATAGAAGGCTCATGAAGTCGACATGAAAAATGTCCTTCAGATGTTGTATTATTAAAAGTTGAATAATTATGTCACAAAGAGGCAGAAATAGAGAAGGCTACCATTATAAATTAAGACCAAAAGAAAAAAAAACCGACTTTATCCAAGCTGACAGAGGGAGAAACATGTTTGTATCTCCACAGTAGGAAAAGGGAGAAAACTGCGAGCTCAGTGTCAGGGCCGATGCAGTTGCTCAACATTTGCTGAATGAATGAAACAATGAATGAAGACAGAGTGAATATTCATGATGGGATAAGAAATACAACAAGATCATACACTCTTTCCAATAATGTTTAGAAATACATAGTTTATAACGATGAAATTTAGATCCTAGAAGACAGATCACTTGCCACAGCAAGGCCAAGTCTAGAGATGGAGTGAGTGTGTGTGTGCGTGTGTGCGTGTGTGTGTGTATGTAAACTGGCACTTGGGTACAACTGACTGGTTGGAGAAGGTACGAAATCCTAGGGCACCCAATTCACGTAACATTCTCATTCATACCATTCACACACAAGTATTGGTACTTCACCATTTTACAATCTGGCTGTTCAGAATTCAAACTTGTACTGCTGAGAGGTGAGGAAAATGGTGCCAGGTGCTGGGGAGGCTGGCCTGTGGGTCCTGTGTTCTCTGCTGGCAGCATCATCTTCTGTGTCTCTGCCTGGGATTAGCTTACAGAATTAGCTGTGGACATCTACCGCACTGGAGCTGTTTTACCTCCCAACTCTCAGACCAAATGAGAGGACCACCACCACGTCCAAACTGGCACACATTCAACACCGAACGAGCATTCGTTACACAATGGACACGGTGCCACCACCACCTTCTCCTATCACAGGACATCACAGCCTCCACCACCAGAGACACACACAAAGCACTTCCTGCGTGATGGCCAGGACACTCCTCTGGCATTTTACAAGGACCAATTCATGGAATCCTCACCTATGACAGTGGTTCCCAAACTTGACTACGCCTGAGAAGCTTTCAAAAATGTCAATGCATAGGTCATACCCCAAACCAATCATAACATTTGGGTGTGGGAGGAGGCACCAATGTTTTGAGAGGCCCCCGGTAACTCAAACATGCAGCAAAGGTTTCGAACCCCTGAGACGGGAACTGCTACGATCTGAACCTATGTGTCTGTCCCTCCAAAATGTTGATGTTGAAAGTTAAACCTCAAGGTGATGATGTGAAGAAGTGGGTCCTTCTGGAAGTGATTAAATCATGAGGGCTCCCTTCTCGTGAATGGGATTAATGCCGTCATAAAAGAGGATTACCGTTCTCTGCAAATACTATGAGGCCGTGATGGAGAGTAGCTGTTCAGAGCCTCCAGGAAGCATACGCTCTAAAACAGTGGCTTTCAAATATTTCTATGGTTGAAAAACACGCAGAAGGCGTGTTAAAATACAGACTGCTGGCTGCCCCCCTACAGAAGCTCTAATTTAATAGGTCTGGCGGAAGCCCTAGAATTTACTTTTCTAACAAACCCCCGAGTGTTGCTGAAGCTAGAACCATGCCCTGGGCACACAGACTCAGTCATGACTGACGCGCTTGGGGCTGTAGCGACACAGATTCTCGAGGGTCCCTCGAGTCACCAAGCGGGAGCCCATGTCCTCACCTCTGCTTATGCTGTCCCCCAGGGCCAGACGGTTTTCCTCTGTCAGCTCCTTCCCTACTTGCTCACTCCTCTGTTAGAATTCAGCCCACACTGGACTCGGCTCCTCCTCCAGGAAGCCTTCCTGGATCTTTGAACTCTCATCTTCTCCGGTAACTGACTGCCACACTCACTCCTTTTCACTGCTTTGCTTTTACATATGGGCATCTCCCTCTAGACAAGAATATGAGTCTTTTCATGAAAATAGGAACTGTTTCTGATCAATCTCTCCATCTTCAGCATCTAGTACACAAAACACAGTATCACATCTACATTTATGCTTACAAACAAGCATGAAGTATCATCAGTATTACACTTGTGATAGCAGAATCTACAAATCCACATAAACCCCTGATGAATCTGAGAGAGACTTTTACATGTCACAGAAGAGCACTCCACCCCCCGGAAGGGTGGAAGTGGAGCACATTTCTGAATCAGAGCCTATTTTTGTTTTAGCTACAGAGTCCCAACACACAACCCGGATGTGTTTAAAAGTACATGTGCAAGTTGTTCAGGACTCAGGGCACATTTACCTATCTCTACATCACCCATGGTGACTAAGAGCTAGGCCTGAGCTCAGAACCCAGTGTAATGAGACTGGATTGTCACACTGACACTCAAGCACAATGGACTGCTCACTGCTCCTGTCACACAGAGCAACATTTTCTGCAAAAGAGTGTCATCAACGTTCCGATCAGCAATACCACAAACACATCTCACTGCCAGCCTCCTGCCCTCACTGGAATAAGACAATCAAAGCCTGCCCTCTCCTTGCACCTGTCCCAGACAGTGGGTAAAGATATCCCCTTTCCTGCTGCGAAAGTTGGGGTGGGGTGGGTGGGGGGTGCAACTGGGAAGGGCTGAGAGAGGAGAGGAGGGCAGGAGACTGGGTGGCCCAGGAACCCGAAAGGCAGCTCGCCTCCCTCCACTGAAACTCTCCAGTCTGGCCATTTCGAATGGGTGCTCCACTTTTCTCTAAGGAGACCTTGCCAGTCTTAGGAAACAAAGCCCGCTCTGGTATGAGTGGGGGTGGACGAGAAAGGCTGGCCCTTCCCCTCTCCGGGACTGGACAGGTAGAGTCCTCTAGGAGGGTATAGACGGATGCTGGTGGGTCTTCAGGGCAGACCTGGCATGCTGGGGCGGGAGACACTCCGAGGCAGGCACGGGATCACTCAAGTGGCAATGTCTGTGCTCTCATGATGCCACAAAGACTAGGGCAGCCCTGCTTCAGGGAAATGGGTGGAAGTGATGGCTCGCCAAGAAGTCAGGTCCTTTACGGTCTTGGTTCACTGAAGCAACAGCCCCATTTCCGAGATGCTGGAACATGATGACCACAGGACGATCATGACCTGTGTCCACCAAAGCTGACATCCTGACCACAGCACATGGCCACAACCACATCCGTATACAGGAAACACAGACGCCATTCTCCTTGCATTCTGCGATGATGCCACAGCTCTCCAGGCTTCTTGCAGGCACGGAGGGCATCGTTCACAACCCCGAAGTGAGAGCGAGGGCTGGACTGGGAACTCCTCTGAGCCTTCAGGCTCATGTCCCTTGGTCCCCTGGTCTCTCCTCTCCAGCTTCACCTTCAGCTCAGCACGCAGGAGCCATCCATGTCGTGAAAGGTTCTGCGGTGCCCTTTCTGCCTCAGGGAGTTACAGGTTACAGGGAAGACAGACACACCGAGGGACGCATGTGGATCTCCTAAGCCAAGCAGCCTGGGGTCCAGTCTCAGTCTTGCTGCTTACTACGGGGCTCTGGCCATGACAGCTTCCCTGAACCTCCATCTCATTTAGGGAGCACTGAAACTTAACTTGCTCCTCAGTTATAACCATCCTCACCTAAACCACAGAAGAGAGGACACCTCGTGTAATACTTCCTCCCTTCTCCCCAGGATGGCACCTGATCACCCATCTCAGCCTAGCAGGGAGGGGTGAAGCCATCACACAGGATGCCTACCTCAGGGCATCAGGGTTTCATTTTGTCCAGTCAGGCTGATACGGAGGAGGTGAGCACCACAATTCAGCAACACCCTGTAGGTTCCCTGGGGGAGCCAGCAGAGGCATTAAACAGGGAGGGAGCAGAGGCAGGAGCAAGGGGGCTCAGTAGGAGTCCAGAGAAGGGTGTGGGTACAGCAGAGGCCAACAGAAAAACAGCAACCTACTCCATGCTCCCCCTTTACTGCTCTTTTATTCGTGATGCAAAGATGAAGAAAATCAGGTAAGCACTTTGTACCAATGCATTTCTCTCCACAAATGTAAAGTACAACGAAACATTCCAGGTACTGATTTTCAAATTGCCATGTATTATACGGTTTCCCTCAAGAAAACCATGTACGTTTGGTGTTCCTTCCTGGTGTTTTAGAAGTAACAATGACAGTTCCTTCTAAAACATTTGAATTTATACTACTGTGATGTTATGATCCCATTTATGCTAGCACATGTCTCACAAGCAAACATTTCTTAAATGTTTAGTTTTCAGACAAAAAAAAAAAAAAGGAAAGCACTGATAAGTTTCCCTTCTAAGCCAATCCTTCCAATGCCTCTTAGCTCAGGGGAAAGGAAGGGGAAGGAAACTTTGTTGCTTTCAGCAGCAAATAGAGAGGTTACCCCACCAAGCTATAGGGCCAGGCATTGAGCCCTGAACCAGAGAGGCCTTAGAGCCAACTCTGTCCTGCTGCTTTCCCTTGAATATGCCATTTTATTTCCCTGGACCACGGTTTCCTCATCTGCAGAATTTATAAGGTCCCTTTCAGCTATCAAGGTGCATGCTCTGCTTCAGTATCTGGAAAGTAGAAATACTACTTGCCTCCAACTCTTAGGAAGAGAAAGACTAACAGTGTTTGGACAAAGCTTTAATATTACATAATGAAGTAGATATAAATAAGACTCATAGGGTCACACAGCTAACAGAGACCACAAAGATCTGTCCAGCTAAAGTGAAACGGAACTCTCAACGCACGGGAGGAGACAGCTGGGAACGCTTTTTTTTTTTTAATTTTTTTTTTTTAGAGACAGAGTCTCTCGTTCTGTCACCCAGGCTGAAGTGCAGTGGTAAAATCATAGCTCGCTGCAGTCTCAACCTCCCAGGCTCAACAGATCCTCTCACCCCAGCCTCCTGAGTACCTGGGACCACAGGTGTGTGCACCATCACAACCAGCTGATTTCTTGTTTTTATTTTTTAGTGATGGGGTCTTGCTATGCTGCCCAAGCTGATCTCAAACTACTGGGCTCAGGCAATCCTTCTATCTCTGCCTCCCAAAATGCTGGGGATTACAGGCATGAGCCACTGTGCCCAGCCAGGTCATTTTTATGCCACTTTCTTCAGGGCTTCCTGTGGCTAAGAGGGAAAGTAGGCTGATAGCATGGATGAGCTGACAGCCCAGGCACTCGCCCCAGGCTTTCTGAGAGACATCCAGCATTAAGTTTTCTCCATGCACTGTCCTACAAGTACAGAATTTGTGTCCTCCACTGGTGTACACTGCAGAGTAAATAAAACATTCAAATAACAATCTCCTTTCCAACGCTAAACTCCAGGCATATCTGAGTTCAAGAGGTCACCCAGCAGGGAAGCTTCACTGTCTGGTGAGAAGAGGGCCTCCACTGCTGGGCAGTGGCAAGAAGGCATGCCTGTTACCTCCTCTGGGCCTCCCTTTTCTCATCTGTCAAATGGGGACAGTAGTAGATCCTACATTACAGGCATGTGTGGAGGATTTTAGATGAACACTGATGCACGTTAAACCCTCGGAACAGTGCTTGGCACACACCCAGAGTTTGGTAAATGCTACCTAATGTCAATATTGACATTATTTAAGAACTGTGTAGAGGATACGACTTCAATAAGAAAATAATCAGGCAGAAGCAGTGGCAGAAGGGAGGGTCCTGAAATCCACAGTCCTCCTGCAGAAATGCAGCTGCTGCTTCTCGCCTCTGACACTTGCAGACATTCGGAGAGAAAGCCGTCTGCAAGGTGACAGAGGGCGGACTGGAAGGAACACAAGGAACCCAGGGATACTGATGGAGCATGGAAAACCGCAGCAGAAGGCACCGAGGCAAGGTGTGCCCTGCAGGCGGGGCAGGCTGTGGCTGGGCAGAGTGCCTGCCAGGGAGAAGTAGGGCAAAGGGAAGAAAGCACCTGTGGGAGAAACATGGGGAAACAAGGAAGAAACCGGCACATGCACAAATAAGGAAGGTGGAGGCAGATGGCAAACGTGGGGGTCAAGGGAGGTAGATGAGAATTAGGATACAGGATACTAAGACAAGGCCGCACGAAACTCGAAAGGATGGGAGGAGGGCAGAGAACAGGGAGGGTGCATGACTTAACAGACACCCCGAGAATAATGCAGTGAGGAAGTTTGCAAGATGGGGGAGGGGGACATTAGGAAAAAAAGAAGAATTGTTGGGAAAGGTGGAAAAAGAAAAGGAGTGAGATTTCTGTGCCTGTTAGCAAGGGGAATAAAGGAGAGCAAATCGCTGGGAGACCAGGAAGGGTTCACAGGGAAGAAAACACGAGGCGGCAAAAAACTAAGGAGGGTACAGAGAAAACCCTGGCGGGGGGGGGAGGTGCATAACATAAGGCTATGGGAAGCCATGGGAAGAAGGGCTGAAAAAATTCACAGTATTATTCTATCTACTCACATCCCTATGCAATGCTGGGAAGCAAATGACCTACAGGGTTTTGTTTGCTGACTTTGGTTTGGTTTTCCTGCACTTGGAGGGAGGGGAAATTTGCTCAAGCTCTGTAACCTTGCAGTCAGATGGGTGGCCCAGCCCAAGTCACCCGAGCTCCCCCTGACGCTGGCAGCAGCGCCGGCTTCTACCTGCCTGGGGCTGGAGTACCAATTCCCCACCTCCAGCACAGAATAGGACCAAACCAATTCCGCCAATGCACTCCCTGCAGTCCACAGACGACGGGCACCGGGTCCCAAAATCTTTCCCCTGGAATGAGACTCCATCGGTACCAAGAGAAACTTGCTTTCTAAACTAAGCTCTCCAACCGCATCGCTCCGGGTTCCTGGAGGCACCAGCCACGCCAGCCGAAGGAGCAGAGCGTTACAGGGCTCCGCCGCGCCAGGCTCCCCAGACTCTGCCACCCCACGGCCACCCCCGCAGGCCAGGCCCCGCGAGCTGGGAGCGCGGGGTGAAGTTACAAGGCGACCTCCCTGCAGGTGTCCGGCTGGAAACGGCCTTTTGCAAGAACAGCACGTGCACGTCCTCCCAAAGGCGATGGTGCCGGGCGGCCCAGAGGGCGCAGAGCCACCGCCGGGCAGGGAGCGGACGCACGGACCTAACAGGTGAGCACCCGGCAGCCTCTACCAGCGGCGGAAGCAGAGGCGAAGGAGCTGGGAGCTGGACATCCCGAAGCCCCGAGGCAGTCCACTGGGTGGGACTCAAGTCCTCCCGGGATTCTACCTAACAGCCCGTGCCCGCGCCTGCCCGGCAGAGCCGCGCGCCCGACGCCGTCTTACCTCCAGCGGCGCCTCTTGACGGAGCCTCCAAAGTCAGCGTCTCCAACACGTCCCTGCCCTCAGAGCCACCTCCGGTGCCGGCGGAGCCCCGGGGTCGCCACGCTCTCGGAGGAGCCTGGGCTCCAGTGCGCGCCCTCGGAGCTAGCGGCGGGCAGGGCGGCCGCGGGAGAAAGCGCAACACAGACTCTCCCGCGCCGCGGGGACACACTCCGCCAAGCCACGCCCCAGCCCCGCTCCCCACCAGGCCACGCCCCAGCCCCCGCTCCCCACCAGGCCACGCCCCAGCCCCCGCTCCGCACCAGGCCACGCCCCAGCCCCCGCTCCCCACCAGGCCACGCCCCAGCCTCGCTCCCCACCAGGCCACGCCCCCAGCCCAGCTCCTACAAAGCCACGCCCCAGCCGGGCTCTCTCCCCCCCAGGCCACGCCCCCAGGCCGGCTCTTCCCCCTCCCCCATATCAGGCCACGCCCCCGGTCTAGCGCACTCCCTCGGGCCACACCCTCGGCCCAACCACACCCTCGACCACGCCCCCACACTACCATCCACAGCCGGGGCCCCCCACCCATCAAAAACAGTTCCCGGGCCAGGCATGGTGGCTCACGCCTGTAATCGCAGCACTTTTGGGGGCCGAGGCGGGCGGATCACCTGAGGTCAGGAATTTGAGACCAGCTTGGCCAACATGGTGAAAGCCCGTCTGTACTAACAATACAAAAATTAACCGGGCGTGGTGACAGGCGCCTGTGATCCCAGCTATTCAGGAGGCTGAGGCAGGAGAATTGCTTGAACCCAAGAGGCGGAGGTTGCGGTGAGCCGAGATCGCGCCACTGCACTCCAGCCTGGACGACAGAACGAGACCCCGATTTCAAAAAAAGAAACAAAAACAGTTCCCTCAGCCACCAGCCAGCCCCCACCCCCTAGGGCGGGAGGGAGGAGGAGTCTCATCTCCCGGGCAACCGTGCCCCACTACCCACTGCCTCACCTCTGCCTGGGCCAGAAGTTCACTCCCTGTGAAAGGAAAACGCAGGGTAAGGATTTTTAAATCTACACGTTTCCCAGGGCCTAGGGCAAGTCTTGAGTAGACTGTTTCAGTAAACCGACTCAAAGGCCTGTCACCTTTCTTGTGAGGCTCAAGGCCTAATCATTAATTGACATGAAAACCACAGAAGAGAAGCAAACCCTTCTGTGCTGGGATCTGTGCCCCACTGCTCCGTTCCCTGATAGGCAGCTAATGGAATTCGTAAAATAAATACATGCTTTCTACAAATGTAGTTTTTTAGAAGATTCATTTAGTGGCTAGCACTATTATCTATAAATGTCTATTTTCTTTTATAATCAAAGAACAATACCCACAATCTGTAATCTAAAGAACATAAAAATATATTGCCCAATGAAAAGTGAAAATTAATTTTATGTATGCTTTTTAAATTATTGAGAAAACTCTGTATGATACTGTAATGGTGGCTTCATGTCATTTTGCGTTTGTCAAAACTTAGAATTTACAGCATGTGGTGTGAGCCTCCTGTAAGCCATGGCTTAGTTCATCTTAATGTACCAGCACGGGCCCATCAATCATAACAAATGTGCCACTCCAATGTAAGATGTCAGTACAAGCAGCTGTGCTTGGAGGGAGGGGCGTGAGGGAGTGCATCAGAACTCCGTGTACTTTCCATTCCTGCTTTCTAAACCTAAAACTGCTCTAAAAATAGTCTATTAATTAAAACACACACCAAGATTAATGGTAATTATCTGCGGGTGGTAGAAATACGGGCAAATTTTATTTAATTCTTTGAATTATTATTGAAATTACTCAAAGTTTTAACAACGACCGTGTATTTTTAAAGCTGAAAAAATATAAAAAGCAAACCTTGGAAAATTTTAGAAATACAGTATGAGAGACTATTGGCTATTCCAGTTTATTTCTACTCTATAAAAAATCTGCACGAAGCACTCACAAATGCCAAAATGAAATCTATATTAGTATTATTTTAAAAGACTATCACGGTCTAAATTGAGGTGTTTTTATCTCTTTAGAATTAGCACAAATCTGAGGAGAAGATTTTGATTTTTCTTTAAGAAAACAATTGTATTTCAAAAGGCTATTTCTGCCTACTTGGAAACCACTATTAATATTTACATGCAACACGTTTTATAGTGAAGGAAACACTATATTTGAAATTATATCCTTGGGAAACAGGCCTGGCCCTCAGATGAATGGATTTCTGTGGAGTGATACCGACTAGACCTGAAGACCCCCGCATCCTTGAGGCCCTGTACAAGCCCTGGCTCAGCGCTGGATGTTGTGGAGTCTCAGCTTCCTCATCAGTGAGCAGGTGCCAGTGGCACCTCACTCTGCATTGGGTGGAGAATTAGAACTTTAGCCCATATGCGACTCTTGGTATCAACTTAGCACATACAGGTGCTTGCTGATTGTTAGTGTCTTTTAAAAAATATTTTTTTCAAGGTTTCAGTGAAAACCTTTTGAGCGCCTGGGATCAAAGATCTAGCTGGGTTCAGATTATCAATCTGCTGTTAGAGGAAGGCAAGATGGTTCAAGAGAAAATTAATTGATCTGACATGGAGAGGCGGCACACTCCAACCTGGCTGTAACCAGCTGTGTTCATCACGAGAGTAAATCACCAACCGACGCTTATTTTAACTTTTCCAGTCTGTTAAGTCAGAGATTAGGACAAGCAATAGCTAAATTTCCTTCCGTTTCTATCATTCCTGCGGGAATCACAATGTAGCCTCTGTGTAAAAGCCTAGGTCTCCCGCGTTGGCTTTCTGTCCACATGGTCGCCATCACTCACAGCCTCGCACACAAGGCCGGCACCTGCACTCTGTTCTTCCCCGCAAGTGGTTCGGAACCTCCAAAGGTCGGTGAC
This sequence comes from Rhinopithecus roxellana, assembly GCF_007565055.1. Lineage (NCBI taxonomy): Eukaryota > Metazoa > Chordata > Mammalia > Primates > Cercopithecidae > Rhinopithecus > Rhinopithecus roxellana. The sequence goes on along the minus strand of NC_044566.1, from coordinate 67,517,645 downwards.
CTTTTTCCTTGTCTGCTGATCTTTTGGTACTCAAGACTCTAACTGGATCCTATTCAAAACTTTCACCCAAGTTCGTCCTAACAGCACTGATGCTTTCTGCACGACAGTGTCTAGGGATAGAAACTGCCATCTCTACTAAGTCTAAGGCACTTTTTTTTGGTTCCACATAATATCTCCAAAACCAGAACGTGTCTTTCCCTTAATATTTGTTGAGCACTTATGCCATGTTGTTTACATTCATTATTTTCTTAAATCTTCAGGACAATCTTGAGGTACACAAACCTTGAGGTACACTTATCCTTCTAATTTTATATATGGGGAAAATGAAGTTAGTGAGGTTGAACAAATCATCTGAGGTCACACAGCTGGGGAGCAGTGGAGCCAGGATTTGATCTCATGCTCCTGTTTTAAAATACTCTGAATAGGGCAGTGCTGTGAGTTCCCCCAGGGTTGGGGAGAAGCAATGCTCGATTCCATCTGCGGAAAGTTCCATTCGGCAGGGGTTTTTCAGGAGGTACAGGGCAGAAAGGAAACTCCTTTCTCCTCATTTTAGTATTTTTCTTTGAGGAGCTCCTATAAAGTAACCCGTATGGCTTCTGCCCCAACCTCTACTGCAAAAAAAAAAATTACCTGACTGGCTGGAGAAATTCACTGGTATACTCCTTGATAGGATAACCTGATTTATTAATTTATTAACACACAGAGTATTGATTCTTTTTTCCACCCAGGCTACGGCAGGGAGCAATCTGGGGTCCGTGTCTGGATACCACAGACCAGACTTTCACCTGGAGGGAGTAACTTAAGGTCTAGACCTGGTTGGGGAAGCAGAGACAAAGGAGCTGGGAGGTCACTCAGAGATCATTAGCAACAATTGTACACTCATTCTCCAGTTGATTTTGTCAGTAATGTCACTGATGTTTTTATCTTCATCTAGCAGCCTCCAGCATCTTGTTGGTTGTGAAGGTGGCAGGGGACAAAAGGGGGTTGGTTGAACCACAGATGCCACTGGCACCTAACGCAAGACCCAAGAGAGCAGGAGAGAACCTGAGCCTCTTCTGCTCTCTGTCCCGGTGGGTTCCAGGAAAACTTCATAACCTCACTTTGACCGGCTCCTTATCTGTGATATCTTATGGTGAAAATTAAGTGTGATAAGTATGTAAGGTCCCAGCTCACTGCCTGGCACATGGTCAAATGCTCAGTAAACTGGTGTCTATCGTTATTGATTAGAATGGATAGGGTGGGTTTGCTACATTTTATTCTACAGTTTACTAGAGCAGATCTCCAATTGGAAGCTTCCTAGGATGAAAGAATAATGTTTGGCATTTATCACATTATCTTTTGCACATAAGTATCTATTTGGCTGTTGGGGTGGCGGGAAACTCAGTGAATTTAGGCAGAGAGAGGAAAGCATTCTGCCTCCAGGAACGGGTCATCAAGGCCAAAGGACTAGAATACAGAGGGGATGGGCCAGGAGCCAGGTCCAGTGTGCCGTCTACAGCGCCCCACTGTCTGCTCGGAGACAGGAACCGCATCACACCTGGGTTTGGAGGTGGGGGAATATGAATGGGCAGGGCAGCCACAGGCAAAAGAGGAGAATGAGTAGTCTCAAGCTGTCCCCACAGTTGCTGTGGACAATGGGTATGGCAATTCCTCAAAAGCCGAAAAACTAGAATTACCGTATCATCCAGGAATCCTTCTTCTGGGATATATCCACAGAACTGAAAGCAGGGACTTGAACAGCTATTTGTACACCCACTTTCATAGCAGCAGTATTCACACAGCCACAAGGTGACAGCAACCCAAGTGTCCATCAATGGACGGATGAATAAACAAGATGTAAATACATACAATGGAATATCACTCAGCCTTAAAGAGGAACAAAATTCCAACACATGCTGCAACACAGGTGGACCCCGAGGACAATATGTTAAATGCATAAGCCCATCACAAAAGGACAAATACTGTATGATTTCACTTATATGAGGTACCTAGAGTAGGCAAATTCACAGAGACAGAAAGTAGAAGGGTGGTTGCCAGAGGGTGCAGTGGGAAAGTGGGGAGTTATTGCTTAATGGGGACAGAATGTCAGTTTTGCAAGATGAGAAATGTTCTGTGGATGGATGACGGTGATGGTTGCATAACAATATGAATGTACTTAATCTACTGAATTGCACACTTAAAATTGTTAAGATGGTAAGTCTTATGTGTATTTCACCAGTTTTTACAAATGTCCCATTTTCTAATCCGCAGGCCAGAATTTGCATAAAGCCATTAGGATTTCATGGTAAGAGCTGTCCCTGCCACTGATTGACTCCAGCTTGGTTCTGAAAGCCCTGTAAGCTTCCACCCCATCCCACTCCCCATCAGTCCCACTTTAAATAATGAATCTAGGCACTGAGAGTGTGTGTGGACTAGCACTGATGCAGACCACTTTATCAGAGCCATCCTCCACAAGCAGTATTCTCTTTGCTTTAATCGAGTAACTCCTGAAAAGCCTGTCTTGTTTATTAAATTTTCATGACTGATAGCTTCATCTATCAATTTTTGTTTCATCACTTGGACTCCATCATTACACAGTAGGCCCTAAAGTTCTTCCGTGACGGATCTCTGTCACTGGGGATGGAGCACCACACAGGCACATAGACCTTTCACAGAATCCCCCTTTCATCTTTCACTAGCGGGGTGCTTTGGACAAACTGCTTGGAAACTTAGTTTCTTCATCTATAACACAGAAATAATAATAACCAACTGGGCAAGGTGGCTCACGCCTGTAATCCCAGCACTTTGGGAGGCCGAGGCAGGTGGATCACTCGAGCCCAGCCTGGCCAACATGGTGAAACCCTGGCTCTACTAAAAATACAAAAACTAGCCAGGCATGGTGGCACACACCTGTAATCCCAGCTACAAGGGAGGCTGAGGCACGAGAATCACTTGAACCTGGGAGATGGAGTTTGCACTGAGCCAAGATCACGCCATTGCACTCCAGCCTGGGCAGCAAGAGTGAAACTGTCTCTAAATAAAAAAAAATAAATAAAAACTGGTCTATCAGTCACACAGCTCCAAAGAAGTGAATTCTGTTGACACTGAGAATGAGCTTGGGAGCAAATTCCACCCCAGTCAAGCTTCTCTATGAGAACACAGCCCAGCCCAACTGTGGCAGCAGCCTCATGAGGCCCTGAGCTGAGGACCCAGCTGAGCTGTGCCCACTCCTCACCCCTGGAAACTGGCTTACAAGTGTGAAAATAGATGTGCGTAGTTTTTAACCCACTGTGGTGCTTCGTTCCACATCATAGAAAACTAATACAATATGAAAATACTGAAAATTTCTAGCTCCTCAAAAGACTCCCTCATGTGCTCCCCCAGTTAGCAATGCCCAGTACCCCAAAGGTAAACATTAACATTTATTGCCCTAAATTACTTCTGTTTTTGAACTTCATATAAATGGAGTCATGCAGGGTGCATATTTTTGTGTCTGACTTCCTTAATAGTATGTCTATGAGATTCATCCATGTTGCTCTATATAACACTTGTTCATTTTTTCATTTCTGTGTAGTATTCTGCTGTTTGAATATACTATGTCCTATTCTATTGTTGATGGACAATTAGATTGTTTTACTTCTGGCCAGGACATGAGCATACTTTTAGTGGAAAAAAAAAAAATCATGACCGGGCGCGGTGGCTCACGCCTGTAATCCCAGCACTCTGGGAGTCCGAGATGGGCAGATCATGAGGTCAGGAGATCGAGACCATCCTGGCTAACAGGGTGAAACCCCGTCTCTACTAAAAATACAAAAATGAGCTGGGCATGGTGGCGGGCGTCTGTAGTCCCAGCTACATGGGAGGCTGAGGCAGGAGAATGGTGTAAACCTGGGAGACGGAACTTGCAGTGAGCCGAGATTGCGCCACTGCGCTCCAGCCTGGGCGACAGAGCGAGACTCCATCTCAAAAAAAAAAAAAAAAAAAAAAAATCACACACTTGTTGGGTATTTACCCAGGAGTGGTATTGCCGGGTCATCAGGTGTGCATATGTTTACCTTCTGTAGCTATGGCCAAGCATTTTTTTTTTTCAAAATGCTTGTACCAGTTTACACTCCCACAAGTGATAGAAGAGAGTTCCACATGGTCCCCCGCCTTCACTAAAACTTGGTATTGTCTTAGCCTCAGTTTTCTCATTATAAAAATAGGGATGACAATAGTTCCCACCGCCCGGAGTTGATGTGAACATTAGGTGAGAACATACATAAATGTCTTCATAAGATAATACTTGTTTGATAAAGGGTGGGTAATCATTTCCACTAAGCAGCTCAGTTACATGGTTAGAAGTGGCTGAGCTGGGATTCCAACCCCAAGGGATGAATTCCAAACTCCACTCTCTCACCATACCTCACCAGCCCACTTCCCAGTCATTTTTAGTGGTCATCAATCTCCATGAATATTTCAAAATGACCTCCTCTTTTAGACTCTGTTCTCCTGCGTAGATCCACATAAAGTATGTGCTCTTCATACATATGGCTTCGGAGATAAATGGAATTGCAATTGACATGGGCGGGGGCATCTGTGATTACTTTACCCTAGACCTACAGTCTTCATTGCAGCGTACTGTGGATCATTCTCTCTACCGTGTGTCCTCTGTTGAAAGTGGCTTTGGCTGCCTTCACTGGTCTTGTCATCTGAAGGGTGTACTTCATTCATGCTGAGTCCTAAATTGTCAATGTCTTCACTCTTCTGTCATGTACTAGCAGAACCCTTGCTCTATTACTTATTCCTTGTCTACCTGACAAGAACAAGTTCCTTTTTACAAAGGCAATGAAATGGAGTGTGAGAAGTGTGAGAAGAGGGTGCTGGTGGCAGTGAGGAAGAAGTGCACACAGTGAAGGCCAGCCATGTGGGCCACACAGCCCAATGACAGGACTGCAGGTGGAAAATGGGGCACCCACATCAGAGGTGCCAGGACCACCAGGGCCTACTGGAAACCCTAAACATACATGAGACAGGCCAGCATGACAGCTCCTTTGCCAGGCAGCTAACGTAATCTGTAATGCACTGAATGTTAAAATGTGGACGTAATGTTTATGATGGGGAAATGCAGATGATAATATCAGATTGAAGAGACGCCATCCCCAGAGGATGCCCAAGTCCCAACTCGAAGGCCCTAAGTAGACATGAGCACAGATGTAACAGACATTTTTCTCATGCACACGCACAGCATTTTGTTTTGCATGCTGGCCTTTGTCACATTCAGCTACGCTGTGTATCGGGTGTAAAGGTTACACGGAGATGAAAGTCTCAATGTAAAATGTCAAAGTGAGAAAGAAAAGAGATAATCATTATTTGAGTTCTGAACATTTGTGGGGAGAGAGACGGAGGGAGGGAGGGAGGGAGAGGGGGAGAGAGAGAGAGCGAGAGAGAGAGAGCGAGAGCGAGCGCACGCGCTGTTTCAAGACCTGTCAATTCCTCCATGACAAGGTCTTGGTGTGGCTCTGCATTTTGTCCTGGGCGCCTTGCTCAGAGTGACCACCCAACACAAGCCTGATGAATGAGCAGCTCATATTTGAAGAATGGACGATGGTGAGTGACAGAGAGAGGCATCTTCCACAGCAGGACTTCGAAAAGGCCATGGGCATCATTTGGCTGTGATTGGAGGCACTGGTCACACAGAGGGGGATATGGGAGCTGTGGGGCTGGAATGCTTTCATGATTTTATTCTGTCACTGGTATAGAGCACCCACTGTGCAAGGCCTCACTGGGGAGGACCTCCCTGGTGGAGCTCATCAAGGGGAGGAGGAGGAGGAGGTCGTTACACACAGTGTGACAGGAGGGGTGTCAGACAGAGCTGCGGGGTAGGCACAGAGGAAAGTGGGATGTCCTTCAGCAGGAACCACTGAGTCCCACGGCACCTGGCCTGTGCCTTATTCAGGGCTGTGTGCTAGAGTCAGAAAGCTTGTGTCCACCCTTATGAATGGGAAGAGTGCCCTTATAAAAGGGGCAGAGGGAGTCCCCTTGCCCCTCCCACAATGTGAGGGCACATACAAGGCATTATCAATGCAAAAGGGTCTTCACCAGACACTGACTCTACAGGCGCATTGATCTTGGACTTCCCAGCCTCTAAAACTGTGGGAAAATAAATATCTGTTGTCTATAAATGACTGAGTCTAAGGTATTTTGCTACAGAAGCCTGAACAGACCAAGACTGTTCAGTGTGTCCATGTATCACACTCTGCCTGTGTCTGCTGCTCCTAGAAGGCCTTTAGAAAACCAGGCATTCCCTGAGAACTGAACCACATCTCCACAGCTTTATGCCTCTCTCTCCCTTTGCAGCCCTCATCCTGGGCAATATCGATTCACTAGTGTTAGCTGAATCTATATCCTAAGTAGACATGAGCATCTATAATGCTTAAAGACTATGCAGATGGTAAAAATGGTAAAGTCTATTAAATACCTAGTATGTGCCAGGTTCTGTTCTAAGCATTTTACATGTTTTATTCATTTAATCCTCATAATAACCCTAAATGGGAGGAACTGCTAATATTACCATTTTACAGATGAGGAAGCTGAGCCCTCTCTGGTAGATTGGTGATGTACCCATAGCTGGTGTCTGAACTTGGACAGTTGAGCTCCAGACCCAATCCTCTTAAAAAAAAGAAAAAAAAAAGAGACAGAACTTTCATGTATATAACTGGATATTTTCATTCTCTGTCGAATAAACTGGTTGTAAATGATGAAACATTCAATGTTACAGCCATTATTATTGTCTAGTGCATGGTTACTAATAGCCAGGCACTATGTTGCATATTTCACTTCATCATTAAAACCAGGAGGAGTTTATCGTTATTTTCATTTTATAAATGGGGAAACTGAGCCAGGGGTTAAACAAATGGTTCCAGGTCCTCAGCCCCATGTGTCTGACAAAGCAAGGATTCAGACGAAGATCTGCCTGTCTTTCAAAGTCCTGATGTAACCTGACTGCTGAAGGACCCGTGCCCACAATAATCACAGCAGAGATAGCGCAGCACTGTGGGAGGAAGCACCCAGGTCTGAGGGCCATCTCCTGGATTCTGTCTCCAAAACTGTGTGATTTGGGGCAAGTCTCTCAATCTGTGTGAATCTCAGTGTTCTCATCTGTAAAATTATAAGGATTATGAATCTTCCCAGGATTCCTGTAGGAGTGGATTAAAATGTGCAAAGACCCCAGAGAGGGACTTCTCAGCTCTTTAGTGGGGGCTTTGTAATACCTAACTTTATGCATCAATTTGGCTGGGCCATAGTGCCCAAACAGCATCTAGACAGCAAACACATCTAAACAGTGGTCTCTATGTGGCTGTGAAGGTATTTTTTTTTTTTTTTTTTTTGAGACGGAGTCTCGCTCTGTCGCCCGGACTGGAGTGCAGTGGCCGGGATCTCAGCTCACTGCAAGCTCTGCCTCCCGGGTTTACGCCATTCTCCTGCCTCAGCCTCCCAAGTAGCTGGGACTACAGGCGCCCGCCACGTCGCCCGGCTAGTTTTTGTATTTTTAGTAGAGACAGGGTTTCACCGTGTTAGCCAGGATGGTCTCGATCTCCTGACCTCGTGATCCGCCCGTCTCGGCCTCCCAAAGTGCTGGGATTACAGGCTTGAGCCACCGCGCCCGGCCTGTAAAGGTATTTTTAGGTGATACTAACAGCTAAGTCACTAGACTTGAGTAAAGGAGATAGCCCTCTGCCATGTGGGTGGGCCTTGTCGAATCAGGGGACGGTCATACGAGAGAAGATGTGGGTTCCCTGAGGAAGAAGGACCTCGGCCTCAAGACTGCAACATAAAAGCCTGCCTGAATCCCCAGCCTGCTGTGGCCTGCCCTACCCTGTGGATTCTGGACCCAAGACTTCAACATCAACTTTTACCTGAGTATCCAGCCTGCTGGCCTACTTACACATTTTGGACTTGTCAGCCCTCAAATTTGTGTGCAATTCCTTAAAAAAAAAAAAAATCAATCAATATTTATCTCCATATATACCCTATAGGTTTTGTTTCTCTGGAGAACACTGACTAATTCAGGATGGATGGGAAGTTAGAAACAGCCTTAAAAATGAGGTCCTGCCTGAACCAGGTCTCCCCAGAGGGTACCCGTGCCAGTCGGTGACATCTCATAGGATTTGAACTCCCAGTGCTGAGATGCACTGCCATGCCACTGAGGCTGCAGGCTGCTCTCTAGGGGACTGGCAGGAGCTGTGCAGCAGTGATGCCACTTGAGGGCACTGAGGACATCGGGTAGGTGCACTGGTGCTGGGCAGGGAGAAATGCAGGGTGCCTGGAGAAGTGGAGGCTGTGGGAGGAGAGCACGGGGAGACAGGTGCTGTAGAGCCAAGGTGCCTCAGGGCAGAGGATCTGGCACCCCATGTTCTAATGTGACTGTCCCCCATCGATCCACCTAAGAATCTCAGCACTACCCAGCTCTGTCTTCTCAGGCAGATGCCAGTTTTCATGGGACAATCCCCCCACTCTCCCATGCCCCACACTGTCCCGTCCCTGCCGTGGCCACCCTGCAGCGCAGCGGCTCTCTCCCTCCCCAGAAGCCCCTGGAAGCAGGTCTTCCCATCTCTGCATTCCTCCCCAACCACCTCCTGCTGCCCGGGAGCTCTTTCTAAAACACCCCAACTCCTGTCAGGCCTCGGCACCCACACAACCAAGTTCAAGTTTCTTTGCATGTCATGCGAGGCCTGTGACAACCTGACCCTCAGCTCTCCAGCCCTATCCAACCCGCAGGGTCTTTGTACAAGCCACTCTCCCCCAGGATTCTTCCTCACATAGGTGGGAGCTTTCCCGCCCCCATCAGCCATTTCCAGTGATTCAAATCCAAGCTTTTAGCTCCAAATTCAGGACCATGCACTACACCATAGTGACAGAAGCTCTAGGAGTGTGAGGTGGCCTCAGAGCATCTCTGATTCCTGAAAATGTGGCAGCAGAACTCCTCTAATGAACACTAGAGTCAACCAGGGATTGTCTCTTCAGAGTCCACCCTTGGCCAGATCTGGACACGAAATTCTCACTGACAGAAAGGGAAGGTCCAGGAACAGAAGACAGGCAAGCTGCCAGGGTGTTTTCCAGACTTCTGACCACAGCCCACAGTGAGACGCGTATTTCACCTCGCGATCTCACGTATGAGAACATACAGAGAATCACAAACGATGCCAGCCTTTACCTCACGGGGTGCGCTCAGTGTTCTCTCTCTTCTGTCTTGTGTTGTTGTATTTAATTCCGGTGGAAATTTGCTAAATTCATTTCAGGACTCACTAATGAGATAAGGCCCATCACTGAAAAGCACTGCAGTGGTCAGCAATGTGGGAACGACCCAGCGTGATGGCACCGGGCGGGGGGCAGGCAGGATGCCTCTTTCATCTGCCCCCTGGTTGCTTTCTGTCCCCCTTTTGTGCACTACCTCCTTAGTCACAAATAAGTTTACCATGACATTCAAACCCTCATTCTCCTTTGTTTGTGGATGGAGCTTACATTCCTCCAAGCTCAGTCACCATCCCTGAGTCACAGAGCCCTGCTCTCATGTGACATGCATAGGAGAGCCTTTTCTGGTATAAACACTCATGGAAACCATGAATAATAAACAAGCAGCTCTACCAAAATGAACAGCAGCTCCTGTGTCCTTACTCCCCTTGTCCCACCCCTCCCTGCCTTCCTCAAGCTTTCCAGGTCTCTCTGGACACACATTCGTTGCTAGGACAGAATGCTCTTGTTTAGGTGTTTCACTTGTCTGATGTGTTTGGTCCATTAAGCCTTGTGTACACGCCAACTGTTGTAGGCATAAGAAAAAGACTGAGCCAGTTGCTTGCAGAGATTCTCAACTCTCCAACCAAATTCTCCCTCTGACTGTAAGCCTCTGCTCAACCATATTAAACCCCTAACATACCACACTGGTTATGTGCACACCAAGGGCTTGCATTGATGCTTCCGGTCAGAGACTCCTGCAGGCACCCTGGGAGGCAGTGTCACTGAGCAGAAAACTGAGATGGTCTCATTTTTCTGAGGTAATTAGGTAATACAGCACAGAGTTACACCCCAGCCTATTTATTCCAACCCTATGGCCATTTCTGCTCTGATGGGATGCACGCATTTCAGGGAAAAAACCAAACAACAAAAAAGCTTTGTGTTCTGTGAAATTGTGCACAAAAGACAACGGGGCTCATGAAAGAAGTAGGGCTGAGACCCCTTGAACCCTGAGGACTTCATCACCAGAGTCCTAACAATAGTAACAGCCGTAATCAAAAGACATAGGCAGTTGAAAAGGCACATTAGATCCTAGCAAGTAACTACAATTGCAAATCCTGTGCAGGAATGTCTTTTAAAAATATGGGAACCATATGATTATGGGTGTATGCAGGAAAAGAACTGAAAGCAGAATCTTTAACGGGTATTTGTACACAACATAGTCATGGCAGCATTATTCACAAAAGCCAAAAGACAGAAACAACCCAGGTCGTGGATGAATGGACTAAAAAAATGTGGAGGATACATACAATAGAATATTAGCCTTAAAAGGAAGGAGAATCAGACACATGCTATAACATGGATGAACCTTGACCTTAACGCTAAATGAAATGAGCCAATGACAAAAAGACCAATCCTGTACGATTCCACTGATATGAGGTATCTAGAGCAGTCAAGCTCAGAGAAGGAAAGTAGAATGGTGTCTACCAGGGGCTGGAGTCAGGGTGTAGAGAGAATGGGGAGTTAATGTTTAATGGGTACAGGGTTTCAGTTTCAGCTCTGGATATAGATGGTGGTGTTGGTTGCATAGCAATATAAATGTACTCAATACACTTAAACATGGTTAAGACGGTACATTTTGTTCTGTATATTTACTACAATTTTTTAAAAAGGTATAGGTGGCTTCCTGGAAGGGGCTTAACAGCTTGAGGGTTGACACTGCTGAGTTATGAAGACAAGGGCAAAGTGCTCCCAGATTGAGAGCACCAAACAATCACTACTTCCAAGGGGGAAGGAAGCACGCAGAGGAGCGTGGATAGACAAGCTTGGCCAGCGTTAACCTGCAGGGCAGCAATTGCTAGGAACCAGCACAACTTTCACATGATAGTGACATTCTTCCCCTATTTACCAGTCACCTACAAGCTAATTACAGAAACTCACATTTAGCAAAGCAGACTACACTCATTGTCATGGCCAAGTTACTCAATACAGTCATCATGCTATCTGCTTTCCACCTTCTCTGTGTCCTGTTCTGCCTAAAGTACTAGACACGCATCACACATACCACCAGGCCAATTAATCAGAGTAGTTTTCTTAAAACAATTTTAACTGTAAGTTGAAAAAGCATTCCATTCTTGATGGTAAAAAAAAAAAAATTATCTGAACAATCAGATACCATCTTCTATCCAATGCATGCTTGGAGTTACGGGCAGTGGAAAATAATAAATTCATCCAGAAGCCTATTGGGCAATGAATTTATTGACATATTTCAACACTCGCCAAGATGTTTTCTTCTCTTTAGTTCCAAGTGAAAGGCATAGTTTTTCTAGGAAAAAAAAAAAAAATTCATGTCTGAATGAGATTTTTTTTAAAGACTGGAGCTTGTAAAATGTTCAAAATGTCGTGGCGGGGGAGGCAGTGGTAAAGAAATCTCAGTCCACCTGGGAGACAGGATATTCCACAGTGTGTAGAGGGTATTTGAGACTACAGGGAGCAGAGCTGACCATGATGGAAAATGCTTTAGACACAAAGGTATATACTAATTAAATGTATAACATAATCATGGCATTCACGTATCTCTTACCTGTGACAAGTGAGAGAAGTATTGGCCATTTTTTTTAATTGCTGTGCATTTCCTTAATGCTCTGTAAAAGAACATTTTAGAGGGTATTTATAGCCTACTTTTCTCTGTGTTATCATACAGGTTTATGTATTATTTTTTATCTATGTAGGTAAGATTATAGAGTGCTTAGTTATGTATGGCCCTAGCAATTTTACTTACAATTTCCTATCTTTAAATGAAAGCCAATGAATTTCTTGTAGGTCTGCCTGCGTGGAAGCAGCTAATGATCACAAGGGTACTCGGTGAGCTGGCCACAGGGAGAGGAGTTGGAATTGGAGGACTAATTGTGTCTGGCTTACAGAGTCTGGCCTCCCTTCCACAATGGGAACAGCCTTGTCAGTGGGTCTGGAGTGCCCGGATTTAATTGACTTCAATCTCTGGTAATGATCTATGAATTGGGCTGGCTTTGCCAATGGGATCAAGATACCCAAAGTCTGTTGACTGAGACTCCCTCTATCTTAAATAGAAAGTGGATAGGTGCTGCCTAAAATACCATTTCTCCTGTGTATCACTCTTCGCTCCTGCTTAATCAGGGAAGATTCCCAAATCCAAATTCTTCCTAGCTACCAAAGCTCTCCGGAGAGTGGCCTTGTGCTACCTGTTCCGTCCAAGCGTCTGCCGCTCCCCACCAGTCAGCTGCAGACAGACTGGCCCCCGCAGTCTATGCCTGTCACTTGGCGGGGAGTGCTTTGTCCCCCTTTTTTCTCACATCTGGAATAGGCTCCTTCCCTCCGTCGGTATAGAGCTCTCTCTCCTCTAAGCCCCAGCTGTGCTCTGTCTCCACTATGAAGTCCACAAGGATGGTTTTCCTGCCTTAGTCTCCTTCATGCCCTCCTAGCAGCACCACCAATTTGAAAGTTAGCTGTTCTCTATTTATTGATCATGCACAGTTCTCTCCACCTATCTTTGCACTTCCTCAGCCTCATCTCAGTTACTAATACCTTCATTCCCCAAACTGAATTCAGAATTGCAGGAGTTCCCCAGTCCCTGCTCTGTTCTCATCTAGCTACACAAATGCTGTTGTTCAGGCACCAACGCCACCCCTCTGACTCTTCTTACTGAGGCCTGGAGTACTTTCATTACCTCTGCTACCAGCTCACTCGGTTTACGTCCTCTGTGGACTCACATGAACTGAGAATAATCAGAGGAACGTGCTGGTAGGGATGCTACAGACAGCTTCCTTTCCCCTGCAGGGACATACTCTAAACCTTGTTCAAATCCCCTGAAAAGTCCTGTTTGGCTGGAATCCTCCGACTCTTTCACAATGCCACCACTGTTTTAGTAACAGCCCTAATTAATACCTTCAACAGAAAAATGAAGTTAGACCATTGCCTCTGTCTACTTGGTATGTTGTGGCTGTTGTAAAAAATCAGATTCCTCCAGGGTAGTAGGATTTATGCCTTTTAATCAAGTGCCTTTCATACTGTCTCTTTCTGACACCCCCAGAACCTAAATTATAAAGTGATGTCAGTATTGCCAGGGAGTTGAAAAGAAGGTGGCTAGAACAGTTTCCTTTGACTTGCCCACTTCAGAAATGTACCATTTGGCTAATCGCTGTGACTTCTCATTCTAACTATATTCACAATGTCCCTTTCCTCTACCTGCCTCCCACCTTATCACTACCCAAGGGACCTCTGTGTCCTCACCCTCCATGTGGCTATAGGTCTACTAAAATGTTCATCCCCATTTGGAAGGAATGAAGGATTTACTGGAAAGTAGGCAGCACCTTAGGCCGAGGGGAAAGCTCTGAGCAGAAACTGGAAGACAAAGGCAAGGAGGTGGATGGCTAGGTGGGTGCAGGGATCTGCTCAGCATCCCGTACTGCACAAGGCTGCCACCAGAACCTGGAGCCCTAGTCTCTGCCTCTTCCCACCCTGGTCAAGAAAACACCAACTACGCCACATTGGCCAAACCCTGGAAAGGTGGGATCCTCTCTCAGTGGCTGCTGCAGCTGGGCTGGCATCCTGCAACCAGGATGGAGCTGAGTGAGGGGCACAATGGCAGCAACCTGCAGGCACCAGAGAGCCTCCAAGAGCTGTTCCGCGGTGCCTGATCAAAGCTTGTCTGGGCCAGTGCTTGTGCATCATGTACGCTGTGCAACAACCAGGAAGGAGAGCTGGGTTTTGCCATCCTCCAATGCTGCTTGAATAGGAAACTTTTTGGGTAAGCACCTGGCCTAGTTCCTGGAACACAGAAGGTGCTGAGTGATGTTAGTTTCCTTCGCTCCTCTTGTCTCTTGGGCATGGAACGGAGTTTACAAGCGCTCTTTCATTATCCATCTTGATGTGGGAAGGTGGGGCAGGGGAAGATGAGTACCCGCTCTCGCCCTTCGGTGTGACGTTTGTGATGTACATGAGGCATGTGGGAGAGTGGATCACAGCACCAGACAGCCTGGATCCAAGTCCTGAGTCGCTCACCTACAGTTACATACTAAGGGGCAGGGGCTTAGCTTCTCTGGGAACTGAGTTTCTGCTCTGCAAAGTGGGATCACAATAACTGACCTTGCAGATCCCACTGGGACCACTGGGTTAGTGTGCGCTCAGTTCATGAACACTCACAGTCAGGGGTGTGGTGGGAGGATCTCTGTTCTCCCCACTCTATGTGCTATGAGTTGTTCTGGCCAACCCTGGGCGTCCTTTCTCACCTGTGACCTCTCATCATATGCCTTGTGGTTTCAGGACAACCACATGAGATAGGTGTTCTTCCCATTTTGCAGATGAGGACATTAGAAGAATAACTTGACTAAGGTCATCTGGCCAGAGAGAAAGTGTTACGTGTTCCTCCAAGTAAGCCCTTTCTCCTAGTCTTAGAGGTCTCATCTCAGAACCTCTGGGACTATTTACAGCAAGACATGGCATCGAGTAGCCAGACGGTTTCTGAAAAGGGCTCAGCCCCCACTGTTGGATGTTCTCTGGTTCCCTTGGAGGCCGTTTCGGGTTCCCTGTGGGTGGTATCAGGACGTTCCCCAGAGCTCAGTTCACTCATCTCTCTCCATAACTGACAGCAGAGTCAGAAAGCCTGGGGAAAAAAAGGCTTCTACTTGGAAAGGAGTAACTTTTTAAGTTAGAAAACACATTTTTTCTTTTCTGCTTTTGGTCACCCGTCTTTGTAAAAATAGAAGTATCAATGTATCCAAAATATAAGAGAACATAGGAACGAGAGCGCTGCCAGCAGCTGAGGATTTTTATCCACACAAAACCTCTATTCCAATGCCTTCCCCTTGCAACCCTGCTCCAGGCACCACTTAGGATTTTTACTTTAATATTGGGAAAAAATGGGAGAAGTAAAATGGGAAACGAGGAAGAGGCAATGTAGCCACCCCTCCCATTCTTCTGGGCACCTGCAGTTTGCCTTAAACACCAGGGGTTTCCGTCTAGACTTCCTGCTTCCTGCCCGCGGACTCCCTGCCTGCAGCCTTTCTCTGGTTTGGACCAGGCCAAAATGCCAGAAAAGGAATGCCCTGGGGAGCACCCTCACCCAGTGGTGGATGGAGACTGAAGATGGGGCACCAGCCTTCCCTCCCTTCCTGCCTCTTGCCTGCTGCTCGGCAGGTGCTTCCTGGGATCACCTCCTAAAGAAACCACGTGGACTCAAGCCATTGTCTCAGGGTCAGCTTCTGTGTGAACCCAGCCTCCGAAGCCGTTTGTAACCAGTGAGGGGCCGGGCATGGACGGAGAGCTGCTTCAGCCCTGCAACAAAGGAGAAGGCCCGGGGTGACATGCGGATGACCAGCCCAGTCTTTCCTCAGGCCTCCCAGGGGCAGGGAGACAAACACTCTTCCAAGGGAATCCTGGCCCATGAATTACAAGTCCAAATGGCTAAGCCTTTTCAGTGACCTACCAAATGCCTGAGAAAGAAACATATAAAATGCCAAGAGAAGAAGAAGGGAGGAGAAAGAAGGAAGAGGAGGGGGAAGAAGGATGAGGAAGAGGAAAGGGGGAGGAGGAAGAAAAGTTGTTGAAGAGTAGTAATTACCTCTTAAAGAAAAGCTCCAGTATGCACACAAAAAAGTCCAGGAAAAACATTTCCCATGCACTGGGAAGGTGCAACATCTGTTCTGTGATATTTCTGCCCCCAAATGCATAACCTCAACCTGACAGGTGAAAACATCAGATAAACCAAAACTGAGGGGGAAGAAATGGGCTGGTGCTCTTCAAAAGTGTCAAGGTCATGAAAGACAAAGAAAAACTAAAGAACTGTAACATTTGGAGAAAACAGTTTAGTTTGACAACTGACTGGAATGTGGGATCCTGGACTGTACCCTGAACCAGCAAAAGGATGTAAGTGGGAAAATCAGCCGATTCTGAATAAGGCCTGTGGACTAGTACATAGGCTTCGTATTGATGTTAACATCCTGGTTTTAATCAGTGCACTGTGGTTATGTCAGATGTTAATATTGGCACAGGGAGAGGGGGCCGGGAGAAGGATACATGAGAACCCTCTATCCTATTTTTAGCATTAAAAAGCTAAAAAACAAAACAAACTTTCCCTACAAATGATTAGTACTGTCCAAGATTGCTCTGGTATCAGGACTGTAAAGCACAATTATGAAAAGCTTGCTGGATTGTTTCTGGAAAACAGGGAGAAGACACTGTGCAGTCTACTTCACGGTTCATCTGAGAGGCCCTAGAGGTGAGTAAACAGCAACATGAAGACCTGACTCCATGTGCACACCCAGTGAAAAGGCAGCAGTGAAGAAAAGGAGAATACCAGACTGGCCCAAAGTAATGGTTAGGCTGCACTGAGACAGCACATTATTACCCTTGAAGTGATGCATGAATTAGAAAAAATAACAGTGTTCACTTAATGACAGCCCTCCATCTCCTTTTCTTAGCCACGGGAGGCTCCCTAGCTATTCCTATGAAAAGCAGCAATGTTTACGGGTAGCCCCATTTGTTACTTAACTAACAACCATTCCATACCCCCTGCATGGCCGGCGCTGGGCTGCAAGGATGAACGACTCGTGCCCTTCCCTCATGAAGTACTCACGTTACCACAGGGACTGCCCTAGTGATTGTGTTATGTAGATAAGCTCTCCAACAGAGGAACACGCAGAGGGTTTTGGGATCACAGGAGAGAGAAGGATTAGAGCTCAGTTGGAAAAGCCAAGGAAGGCTTTGAGGAGTAATTAGGACCTCAAAGGTAGGAGGGAAGCAGGAAAAGGCAGAAGATTCAAACACATTACCAAGGCTCAGCATCAAAAAGTGACCTTCACTAGAATTCCTCAGAGCACTCAGCACATTAAATAATTAATTATTTGTAGAGGCAGGGTCTCACTGTGTTACAGCCCAGGCTGGTCTGGAACTCCTGGTCCCAAGTGATCCTCCCACCTCGACCTCCTGAAGTGTTGGAATTACAGGCTTGAACCACCATGTAGAGCCTAGTTTCTTTTCTTTCTTTTTTTTCTTTTCTCGTTTGAGCCAGAGTCTCCCTCTGCCGCCCAGGCTGGAGTGCAGTGGTATGATCTCGGCTCATTGCAACTTTTGCCTCCTGGGTTCAAGCAATTCTCCTGCCTCAGCCTCCTGAGTAGCTGGGATTACAGGTGCTCGCCACCATGCCTGGCTAATTTTTGTATTTTTAGTAGAGATGGGGGTTTCACCTTGTTGGCCAAGCTGGTCTTGAACTCCTGACCTCAGGTGATTCGCCCACCTGCAATCCCACAGTGCTGGGATTACAGACATGAGCCACAGTGGCCAGCCAGGCCTAATTTTTTAAAATTTTCTCCTTTAAGATTATATGAAACAGGTGAGCTTTACTGGTTTTAATGTTAAAAATACGGCAGACACTCATCAAAGAAGTGAATGCTGGTGTCCATCACTAATGGAGTTAGAAAACCCAGAATTCATGGGTTCACTTCACTATATAATACTAACATTCTGGGCTTTTCCACTTAAATACACTGCGGTTTCACAACAAATCCCTACGTTAATTGCAGTCCCGTGTGTTAAAGCTGTCTCAGAAGGACAGGCACAGGAGCGGGGGCACACGTGAGACTGGGCTTTGACGAGGAACTTTTGACTCTGTAGGGAGAGGCTGAATTTTGATCCGAAGGGCTCTGCTTCTCCACGCGACCCTTGTGTTTGGGGTTCCAGAATCACTTAACCCAGACCCCACTAAATTTCTTGTTTATAAAGGTTTCTGAAAATGAAAACTCCATAGCCGAATTACTAGTTCCACTTCCGGCTTCAATGAACCTTTTGTGTTTTGAAAATATCCTGTCTGTCTGCTGGGACAACAAACCATGAACTGACTTCCTGAGCATCTCAGCATGCATCAGAGCTCTTGACCCCTCCCCCCCAGAACCCACCGCGGTGCTCACAGATTACCATGATTTGAATATAAATGAACTTTAACCTAAACGACTAGGCTTGCATTTATAAACACAAAATTGAAGACCTGTGTACCCCTACAATGGCTTTAACTGATTATGGCATTTGCAGTCCTAGGTTATTAGCATTGGCAGGAGGCTTAGAGTTGGGTATACTTTGCATGTTACAGATTTTGAAACAAAAACAGGTACATCAATTAAGCAAATCGTTCTACATCATGTAGCTAAGCAGTGCCACAGCCAGAAATACACCCAAAGCACCTTCCTAACTTACCAAGCTCAGAGAGGATTTCTGTAGTTCCAGTCAGTGTTTAGTCACTAGTGTTCTGAAATCTTAACCAATGTACATGTTTTTAAAATCCAAGTAGTTAAAAATTTGGAGGACACGGCTTTCTGCAGCACCCTTATGAAACAGATGGTAATAAACCTACAAAGATTCTTCTCTGTGATTGTACCAGTCACCTGCCAGTGATACAATCCCAGGGGAGAATCTCTGTGGGTTTTTGCTTCTTCTGTCAGAACGTCCTATTTGTATTTTCTTTTTAAGTGTTGTTGTGGGCTGAACAGTGCTCCCGCCACGAGGTAAGCTGGAGTCTCGATCTCTGTGAATGGGACCTTATTTGGAAATGGGTCCCTGCAAAGTAGTCCAGTTAAGAGAGGTCATACTGGAGGAAGGTGGACCCTAAACTGACTGGTGTCCTTATAAGACGAGGGGAATTTGGACTCAGAGGCACATGGGAAAAAGCTGTGTGAAGACAGAGGCAGAGGCTGGAATGATGCATGTGTAGACCCAGAAACAGCACGGATTCCTAGCAACTAGTGGAAGCTGGAAGAGGCGAGAAAGGATGCACCCCCAGAGCTGTCAGAGCACAGCTCTGCTGACACCTCCCAAAGTGTGAGAGAATTCATTTATGTTGCTTCAGGCATTCATTTATGTTGCTTTATAATAATTTGTTTTGGCAGCCCTAGGAAATAACATAAGTTTATTAAATAAGATGTTAAAATTCAATAATACTCCACTAGATGAAGAATATGAAGAGATATTTTAGGACTGGCATGGTGTCTCATGCCTGTGTTCCCAGCACTTTGGGAGGCCAAGGCAGGAGGATTACTCGAACCCAGGAGTTTGAGACCAGCCTGAGCAACACAGCGAAAGCGCATCTCTAAAGAAAAAAAAAAAAATTAGCCAGGTGTGGTGGCACAAGCCTGTGGTTCCAGTTGCTCAGGAGGCTGAGGTGGGAGAATCACTTGAGCCCAGGAGTTCAAGGCTGCAGTGAGCTGTGACAGCACCATTGTACTCTAGCCTAGGTGACATAGGGAGAATCCATCTCTAAAATACATTAAAAATAAAAAAGATCTTTTACAACCAAAACATTATAATTATTAAATTAACATAAGAAAAGGATATTTGCTAATTATTAAAGAAATGTACGTTATAAAACCAATGCAGTCATTCTTTTATTAAAGTAGCAAAAATTCAACATCACGTCAGTGTTCAATAGCAGTTCCAGTTGCAGGAAAACTGATGCTCTAAACCCCTACTGGAGGAAGTACAGAATTTGTACAAGCTTCCCAGGAAACAATTTAATAATACTAATTCAGTAAAACTTTTTTTTTTTCTTTTTTTTTTGAGATGGAGTCTTGCTCTGTCCCCTGGGCTGGAGTGCAGTGGCACATCTCAGTTTACTGCAACCTCTGCCTTCTGAGTTCAAGCGATTGTTTTGACTCAGCCTCCTGAGTAGCTGGGATCATAGGCAGATGCCACCACTCCCAGCTAATTTTTTTTTTTTTTTTTTTTTTTTTTTTTTGTAGAGATGGGGTTTCACCATGTTGGCCAGGCTGGTCTTGAAATCCTGACCTCAGGTGATCCACCCGCCTAGCCTCCCAAAGTCCTGGGATTACATGCGTAAGCCACCATGCCTGGCCCAGTAAAACTTTTATAATCATCTCTGGGCAACTGATCAGATTCAAAAGATGCAGTGTAAAATCTCAAGAACGCACAACAACCAGTCATCAAACATCACTGAGGGTCAGGCTTTATCAAACAGAGCCGTTTAGCTACCCAGCTCTCTGACTCTCCTTGGTCTTACATCCTAACCTCTGATGAGGCACGTAAAATAGTCAGAGAGCACAGTACTTCCTGACCATACTTATTGTTACTTTTGTTGTTTTTTTTTGGAGAGAGAGTCTCACGCTGTTGCCCAGGCTGGAGTATATTAGCATGATCTTGGCTCACTGCAACCTCCGCCCCCCAGGCTCAAGCAATTATTTCAGCCTCACAAGTAGCTGGGATTAGAGGCATGCGTACCACGCTTGGCTAATTTTTGTATTTTTTTTGTAGCGGCGGAGTTTCACCATGTTGACCAGACTGGCCTCAAACTCCTGGCCTCAAGTGATCTGCCCGCCTCAGTCTCCCAAAGTGCTGGGATCATGAGGGCGTGGGCCACTTCTTGATAATATGTAAGCAGAATGTAAAGAAGGTTGTAAATATTTTTAGTTTTCTGTATATTATGGTGTTTTGACATCTTAAAAATCCTTTTTGGCTGAGGAGAGACTGCCCTTTCAGGACCAGTAAATTCTTAAGAGACAGCAAAGGCCGAGCCAGGAGCAGGCCCCTGGTAAACCCAGGGCTGGAGCCCATGTCTTCTTCTTTCAGTTCAGTGGCCTTCCATCCCACCTACACACGAGGAGTGTCTTTTCAACGACCTTTTCAAAGTTGGAAGACACTTAGGAGTCATGTAACAGATGAGGAAACTGAAGGCCGAAGGGGCAAAATAATTTTGCCAAGTTCACACAGGGATTACCAGATGTCAACACCTGTCTCTAATGCACGTGTGACCTTGTCGCTCATAAAAATAAAGAACATATTTAATCAAATTTGCATCCACAATGCAGACTTGTTGCATACAAATCCATTTATCCATTCAGCACTCCTTAAATATTTCCTATGGGCCTACTATGTGCCAGTCTTGTGCTAGGGCCTATCTGTCACAGCCCAGTAGGCCCAGAGAATCCACGTTGGTGAGCATCGTGGCCTCAAAGCTGAGCCCATCAAATTAGCTTTGGGAAATCTATACACAGAATTCATGTGACAGTTTTTTCTCAGTGTTTCCTAGTTCTCTTTCTTTTCTTTCTTGAAAATCTTCCCTCCCTCCCTCCCTCCCTCCTTTACTTCCTTTCTTCTCGTTCTTTTTTTGACTAAGTTTCGCTCTTGTTACTGAGGCTGGAGTGCAATGGCACGATCTCAGCTCACTGCAACCTCTGTCTCCTGAGTTCAAGCAGTTCTCCTGCCCCAGCCCCTGAGTAGCTGGGATTACAGGCCTGTGCCACCATACTCGGCTAATTTTGTATTTTCAGTAGAGATGGAGTTTCTCCATGTTGGTTAGGCTGGTCTGGAACTCCCGACCTCAGGTGATCCGCCCACTTCGGCCTCCCAAAGTGCTGGGATTACAGGCATAAGCCACATGACTGTTTATTTAAAAATAAGGAATTTTTGTGGCCTGGCAATGAAAGACCATTCAGAAACTCAGATGAATAATTTCCTGTTAATAATCTTCTTAGGAAAACTTCTCTCCCACACCCGCCCCACTGAGCTTCATGCTCTCTGAGCAACTTCTGAGGCTGCTGCTGGTCCAAGGCGACCAAGAGCTTAATTCTGCTTAGGAAAGTGAACACTTTGTTTCCAGATCCCAAGATTCACTTAAAAATAAATATCCCAGCCCTCCTTTTCTTCCACATCATGCTAAATTCAGGATGGTCTTGATCTCCTGACCTCGTGATCCACCCGCCTCAGTCTCCCAAAATGCTGAGATTACAGGCATTAGCCACCGCGCCCGGCCCAAAAAATACTCTTAAAGAGTGAAAGTGAGGCACATTATATAATTTTCAATCTTGCTGTGAACAAATGTGATTTTATAGGATACACAGCTTTCCAACTTCTATCAAAAATACATATGTTCAAAATTGTTGTACTCTTTCCTAATTATTGCAAATCAGAGGAAAGGTTGAGAGAAGAAAAAGTGTTTTTTTTTGAATAATGAGTGTATTCATTTGTTAGGGTTGCCCTGACAAAGTGTCACAAGCCAGGTGGCTTATACAATAGAAATTTCTTTTCCTGCAGCTCTGGAGTTGAGAAGTTTGAGATCGAGGCATTGGCAGGGCTGTTTCTTTCTGAAGGCCATGAGGGAGAATCTATCCCTGTCTTTTCTTTCTGGCTTGTAGACTGGCCACCTCGTCCCTGCGTCTCATGACATCATCTTCCTTCTACGCATAACTTTGTGTCTGAGTCTCCCCTTTTTTAAGGACACCAGTCATGTTGGATCAGAGCTCGCCTTAATGACTTCATCTTAACTAATTACCTCCGCAGTGATCCTATTCCCAAATAAGGTGACATCCTGACGTTCTGGAAACTACGACTTTAACATACAGAACTTCGGGGTACACATTCTGCCCCTAACAATGACTGAAGCCATCCTGAGGCCATAGAATCACTGAACAACGTCTTCATGTTTCCTAGGCTCAGGGAGCAACGTCGGTGCTGGGGAGCGCTGGACCAGTGGGTCAGGACCAGCTGCTCATAGAAGTCAGTGGCTCTTCAATGAGTAAAGGCCACTCTGGTCTATCCAGATGGCATACCCTCTCTACTTATGTTCTGCTGCTGCTCCCCGTGCTAAACAAACAAAGCAATTTTCCTCTCTCCTGCAAGCATTTCCCATGGGGACCCTTTGCTAATCCAGGCCTGGCTTAAACTGCTAAAAAGAGATGTGTCGCTCTCGGCATCCACACAACAGGCGCACCCCCCACTGATCTGCCTCTGTGATAAATAACAGCAAGAATCAGCCAGAGGCTTGTTCCACGCCCTGAGCAGCGCACCAGATTCTTCCAGAGCATAACTACTCACTGGGAAGGGGGCCAGGGCTTACAGCTTTCATGGTTTTAGGGTACTTGGAAAAGCCCCAGAAACCAACATATCAAATCTACTAGGCACTGTCTGCCATTACTCCCTGCATAAAGGCAGTGAGGGCCTCACGCTGGGGGGAGAAATTCATGGACCCAAACCCACAGCTTTTGTAGCTCTCTTGGCATTTCTCGCCTGGCAGAGTTCTACCTGGGTACCATTCTACCTTGCCACTCCGTTTGGAACATTCGCTACATCTTCCTACCCGCTCCCCACCTCCCGCCAGCAACCACTCTTAGCACAACCTCTGGAAGGCAGGCAGAAAGAGCCTTCCCCCAGGTGCTGGAGCGGGCCCCCTCCTCAGCCAGCAATCACCAAGCGGTGCTCACGAAACCTCCACTCTGGACGCGCTGTCTGATTCTACGCAGGATGTCACTTCTTCTGGAGGCCACATCCCGGGGACTTGCTCTAGTGCCGATGATTGTTTGCCCTGTCCCCTTGCCCCTTTGGACCACAGCTCTGTCTTCTCTTGCCATTTCCTTTTTGTGGCCCCGGCACTATTCTGCCTCTCCTCCCCTGTGCTCTGGTTCTGTGGGTGTGGCCAGCTTCCCCGCCCAGCCTTCTGCTAATATCTCTGCTGTGCTCAGCTCAGCTGGGCCTCCCAGTGCTGCACTCCACCTCCTCACATGTTATGGTCCATCCCACACACCCCTTTATGCCTACCTACCACCTGCTGCCTGTCTCTAGCTATTGTGTTTTACCTGCATGACTTGCTTTTCTTCCCTCACCTTCAGGCATCCCTAGCACCTGCCCCAGCTCAGCAGGGGTATCTAGTTCCAGGTCCGACCCTGTCTGTCCTTCTTGTGCCCACTGATATTAAGCTTCCTGTAGCTATGGGCAAAGACATTGAAATTTACAATGTTCAAATACACAGAGAAATATAACTTTATTTTCTACAGTAGATCTCAAATGTCCCAGGAGCTGCTATTTCCAATTGGGCTTACACAGTCTCTACCAGGTTAACTTAATCTCACTGGGCTACAATACTTAAATCTTTCACATTTCTCTTTCCCTTCAACCTGTGCAGGAGTGCAGCAGAGAGGAAGTTGTGTGGTGGGGCAGTTTGATCTCTGTGCTATCATCTGATCTGCACAGGCTGCACAGTCTAATCCCACTGGGCCTTTGGGTACAGGATCTCTGGTTACATCTGCTGCTGGACCCACCTGCCTGCTGGAAATATGTGGGAATCCATTGCTGATGTTGGCTCCTTCCCTGGCCTCAACACTCATATCATCTTCAGGTATGCTATGTATGACGTTTCCTTTCCTAGACTCGGTTTTCTTTTCTTTTCTTTTTTTCTTTTTCTTTTTTTTTTTTGAGACACAGTCTTACTCTGTTGCCCAGGCTGGAAGTGCAGTGGTATAATCTTGGCCCACTACAATCTCTGCCTCCCAGGTTCAAGTGATTCTTGTGCTCTCATTGTACCGAGTAGCTGGAACTACAGACATGCGCCACCACCACTGGCTAATTTTTGTATTTTTAGTAGAAGGGGGTTTCATCATGTTGGCCAGACTGGTCTCGAACTCTTGACCTCAGGTGATCCACCTGCCTCGGCCTCCCAAAGTGCTGCGATTACTGGTGTGAGCCACCATGCCCAACCATCCTTTCCTAGACTTTGAATTCCAAACACCACATTTTCTCAATGTCTTAAGCCTGGCCTTACTGAGTTAATCCCTTTCTGTACTTTCCTAATAACGTTAATACTTTTCAAATACTTTTAAATAATTTTAGTTTCAACACAGTCTGTGAGATGTTGTTTTGGCAGTTAGTTTACCCCCAATTTGAGGCTTGGGTTCCTGGGTGGTTTGCCTAAGTCACACACTCATAAATAAGGACAGAGCCAGGACTGAAACTCTGGCCTCTTGACCTTCTGTCCAGGGTCTGATATATTGGAGTACAGCATAAATTAGGACTGGGTCCAGATGGCCCTATGAAACTGAAGCGTGAGCGTGATGGCTTAACTGAATAGAGTTTCACTGTTCTCCTATAACAGAAGATTTTTTGGGGAAGCCACTCAAGGCTGATGGCAGCTCCACATGTGGCATTTATCTTGTGGCATCAAGGTGGTTCCTACTTCTGCATTCCAGCTCTGTGCCCAGGGAGAAGGGAGAAGGGCAAATAACACACGTCAGCTACTTTTCCTTTAAGAAACATTCTCAGAAGCCTCAGCCTGTGACTCCATGTGCATCTCATTGGCTGACCTTTGTAACATGGTCAACCCTAGCTGCAAGGGAGTCAGGGAAGCTGTGTGTTCTAAGCCGAGCACATTGGTACCCTGAGGGACATGTGAGCTGTTATGAGGGAAATAGGGCGAAAGGATGGTTGGCTGTGTCTGCCATACCTGCCTACCTCTCTAATCTGCCTTCCCTTGTTGTATGTTGCCATTTAACACCCTGGCTTCTCACGTCCTCATCCTCTCTCTTCCCAGTTGCCCCCCCAAAGTGTTACAATTTCCCAAGACAGTCAGGGTGCACATTGGTTATCCGTGTCCTTCAGCAAAACTCCCATTTCCTCAGATAGATGTTAGAGCAATAACCTAGTAATTTGTACAGCTGCATGAAAGTTGTTTTTTTCAGATTTTCTGTTATATTTTCCACTTCAAGTACGTGGTTCTGTTGTTCTCATAAGCCACTGAAACATCTTGTAAATCTTGACATTTCGGCATCCAAACTACCTCCTGGACACCTGGAAGTAGCACAAAATCCTTTTATCTGACTTGTCTTGATTTCTAGTGATTTCCAGGCCCTTGGAGGATCCTGAGGTGGACAAGATAAGGCACTTCAGTGCTCTGGTCAGGTAAGTAGAGATGCTTTGGGTAGATGGTTTTGCGAGTCAGTCCGGTGAGAAGTCAGCTGGTCCTCGGCCCTGGTCCAAGAAGCATCATAGGAAAGAGGACTAGTTGATCTCAACAAGATATGCCCATATGTAATGGAAATTCCTTTCTCTCTCTTCTGTAAACAAGTGCACAAGAACTTAAAAACCCCAATAAGCATTTGTCTCTTCAAAGCAGCTACCTAATAAGTGGATTTAAATAATGCAGCTATTGCTCAAAGCATTTTTCTAATTCCTTTTCTGGATTACTTTCAAGCTTATATGAAAATCTCTTGAAT
The DNA here is from genome assembly GCF_007565055.1 of Rhinopithecus roxellana. Taxonomy (NCBI): domain Eukaryota; kingdom Metazoa; phylum Chordata; class Mammalia; order Primates; family Cercopithecidae; genus Rhinopithecus; species Rhinopithecus roxellana. Next base: position 67,491,435 of record NC_044566.1, on the reverse strand, counting down.
TTCCTTACGGAACAATCCTTGTCCTTTAGGATGGGTTTTATTTCAGAAAAGACGGAGAGTCACATGAAGGCAAACAAGTGAATCAGGATGAAGCCAGAAAGTGCCCCCCTACCCTTAAGAACCCCGTCTCGGCCGGGCGTGGTGGCTCACGCCTGTAATCCCAGCACTTTGGGAGGCCAAGGCAGGTGGATCACAAGGTCAGGAGATCGAGACCATCCTGGCTAACACGGTGAAACCCCATCTCTACTAAAAATAGAAAAAATTAGCCGAGCCTGGTGGCGGGCGCCTGTAGTCCCAGCTACTCAGGAGGCTGAGGCAGGAGAATGGTGTGAACCTGGGAGGTGGAGCTTGCAGTGAGCCAATATTGCGCCACTGCACTCCAGCCTGGGCAACAGAGCAGACTCCGTCTCAAAACAAAACAAAACAAAACAAAAAAGGAAAGAAAAAAAAAAAAAAAAAGAAACCCTGTCTCATTCCTCCATAGCTCACCAGAGTTTTCTTTTCAGCAGTTTAACCTGCAGAGATTCCCGGCTCCTTACATTACATATGTAAAGCCTATAGGGAGAAAAATAAAGGTTTTAAAAAGCAGTCAGCGTCTGAATAGGCACTTATTTAGGTCCAGGAAAATAGTGTGTTTACAGGTTCTGTTGATTTCTGCCTTCACAGTCATCTGATAAGTGGTTACTTCTTCACATGTGGTCTGTGCTTTCTCTAAACCACTGTGAAACCTTCAGCATGCTATCAGCACAAAGAACTATTCACTTCACTTAGGGAACATGGACATGGAGTTATTAACCCCATAAAGCTGGCCACCTTTAAACTTCTGATCTTGTCTGATAAACGCCTTGTTCCCATGACACTAAACAATGAGTTGAAAGGTAGTCAATAAATCAGAACACTGACTATTCCTCCCACGTCCCTCTACAGTTCTCATCAACTCTGCTTTGCCTTTATCTCTGACCTCTTCCCATTTTTTCTCTTCTCTGATTCATGCCTTCTCTCCAGTCGGCTGGGTCCTAGACTGTGCTCTGGTTTGTGTTTGCCAAACAGTCTCCTTTTGATCCAGTTACAGGGAGGCGCCCACATCAGCTCACACTGGGAATGAGAAGAACTGAGCTCTGCTCCCTTAGTCCTAGTCCCGCTGGCCGTGTGTGGAGCCATGTGCCAGTCCCTGGCTTCCAGGGTGGACTCCGGGGTACAGGGGCTTGTGATTGCCCTGACTGATCCCCTTCACACAAGGTGCTGAGCACCCAGACAGGGTGCAAACCTGCCCCAGCCAAGACAGACCCTGCAATGGAGGGATGAGGTCAGCCTGTGTGTTCACCACCACTCTGGGCAGAAAGAAGACATCCTGAAGAAAGGGGCCGAGTGGAGTAGCCTCCTGGCTACCTCACCCACCTCTTTGCACTTCCCTAACCCACAGAGGACTTGGAGGGACTCCCAGGTGAATTTTTCCATTGGGGAGCAGCACAGGCAACTGAAGGCTAGGACCCCAGGGTCCTGCGAGCTCCGAAGGTTTTTAATCCCCCACCCGTGCCCCAGAGCCACGGCACAGGTCTTCAGCCCAGGGGACATGGACAACAGGCACAGCAGCACTCACCATACAGGGACTGAGGCAGGCCTTGGCCACACGGTGGGCTTATGCCAGGCGAAAGTTTGTCTTATGTCCTGAATAATAAGTATGTGTCTGTCACACAGCCTTTGGGTGTACAGAGCCTATTTAAAGCAGAAACAGACAGAAACCTGGCCAAGAACCAGAAGCCACTAGCTCTTCCCTTGATTCCATACACAGGGTGGCCCTGCCCATCTCCTCCGACTTCAGGCAGGCATCAGGCAGGTGATTCAGCCAAATAACAAACCAGTCCCTACTAATTTCAGGATTAGGCCTCCAGCAAACCTCAGGTCTGCAGAGCACCCTCTCCCCTCCTCTAACTCCAGAACGTCGAGGACCATAAGAACTTTAAGTTTAAACTTTCTGTCACATCCTCAACAGTTCTCTGGACTAGCCTTGTTCTGTGTGTTCTGGCAATTTTTTTCCATCCTGAAACATGGAAGTTAGAGAAAATCGCGCATGGGAATTGAAGGATGAAAGTCAGATCTGGAATTCCCTTTCCCTCCCGCCCACATGGGACAGCCTCTGCACGCGGTCTTTGATGCCTGGCTGCTCCGCTGACCCCCAGCACTCAGGGTGGGCTGTGGAAACCCACCCGACACTAGCACCAGAGTCTGGACAGTTCCTTTTTTCAGCCTCCACCACCTGGACTTTGGATTTAAAGCCTATGCTGCAGAAGTCACTTCGTTAAAGCACAGGATCATTAGAAGTCAGCCCATCAGAGGAATTCAACAAACAGATGGTGCAGTGTCACAGGGTGACAACAACAGAGCGGGTCACTTACCCCTGTGTCGAGTTTGTCACCCAGTTTGCAGCAGTCACACAGAAGAGCTGTTCTACTAAGACTTTAGTGGAACCAATCATTACTTGATCTTGGGTGAGAAAAAAAGGTAAAAAAAGGTTTTAGATCACTTGTGTTCTTCCCAGATCGATTGGTAATAAAATGCCATTTTGCTTGCAAGAAATGTAAGCACAATGCAATTATTCTACAGAAAAGTGCAAGTGGCTAACCTTAAGTACATATTTTTTACGGGAAGTAAGCAGGTTTTTTTTTTTGTTTTTTGTTTTTTTTAAATAAGGTAGGACTTTTTTTATGTTTAAATTATCCTGAAATACACTTTTTGGTTCCCTTGCTCCTGGGAGTCCTGTTTCCAAAACCAGACCTGTCCGCATCAGTGAGGAGTGTTAGAATGCAGATTTCTGGGCCAGGGGCCCAGGGCGGTTGTGGAGGCCCCATGGACTTTCCTGATGGCTCTGCTCCACCATTTATTTACCTCTTAGCAACACCCTTCTCATCACCCAGCTAGCCAGAAGCCAGAAAAATCGACTGTACATTGGGGTTTGAATAAATTAAAGTGGATGCATTAGAACATCTTGAAACCTTTGTAGAGCAGGTTAGGCAAGTTCCAGAAGGACGGACCTGGCAGAGCATTTCTGGTGACGAAGCCACAATGTCCTTTCCTGTCCCACGTGTAGGTCAACCCTCCGGGCACAAGGACAATGTCCAGTTGGCCACTGTGGAGTCCAGTTCTCAGGGCAGTGGGCTTGGTTCCGGGACAGACCACTCTACTGCGGCCTGTAGAATCTGCTTTCTTCCTCTGAATAAAGCCCCAGGACCCCAGGACTTACGGTTGATATGTCAGAGGCTCAGTCCATCCAGAGCCTTCCCCTACAAACAAAAAGCTTCCCCACCCACCCTGAAGAAATTCACAGACATCAAAAGACCACTGTGTGGCACATAGGTTAGCCCTTGAATTACAGAACAATTTGCTGTCATTTGCTGTAAATGCTGTTAGTTCATGACATCATCATTCTGCCAATGGGAGAGTGAGGAGCACTTGGATGCAAACTCAATTCGGTAGAAAAAGTAAGAAATAAATGAAGCTGTACCAGACTTGATGCCTGTCCTGTTTTTATTCCTTGCTGTGCAATTTAAATTTATCATACCATTGTCTTTGAACTTCAAATGTTAAACTTCCTCACAAGTCAACATTGTTTGCTCCATGATCAAAAAATTTGCCCAACAGTGGTTGCTGAACAGTGATCAGCAACCATTGATGGGCGCATATTATCTGTATGGAGATTTACCAATGCTTTGTGAGAAAACAAAAATGCCTGTTCTCAAGAAAAAATGCCTGTTCTTCCAGCTATGGGCTGGAAGACGCTACACTGAACTTGAATGACTCATCATAGTCATCTCATTTCTTGAGCTCTTGCCATGCTGGAGATCTTCTGTCTCCTTGGTTCACTCTATGGTTCACCCTTCTCCAGCTGCTGTGCCCCCAGAGGCTGCCCTCCGTAGACTACCTGCGGGGGCTCCCCTGCCTTCTGGCCTCTGGTTGGATTTGAGCAATGGGCAGGGAGCCCAGGCAGGGAACTGGAGGGAGACAGAAGGAAATGACGCCGGCTGTAAACCCCTCCCTGCTGGTGTCATTGCGGGATGGCTTTGTCCCTTGACTCAAGGTCACACAGTACCTGCAAGGCAGGTTCTGGCAATGCCCTACTCCCACCCGCTCAGAGCTGGAGAGGGTAGCCTCACTGCTACCAGCAAGGGTAAGCTCTGTCCCTGTTGCTTCCTACCCTGGCCACACCTTTGAAATAATCCCGTCATTAAACAGTCCTCTAGTCATCCCCCTTCCTGCCAGGATTGACTGGCATTTCTACCTCAACACTGGTATTCTCCACCTAAATCCTCAATGCGTTAATGAGGTAATATTACTGACTTCATTATACAAACCTCGGAATTGGTCTCAGAGAGATGAGATAAGACCACACATTAGATAATGAACATGAAACAATTTAAACTCATTTTTGTTTGATTTCACAATCTCCAATCTTTCCATTATTATCTATACAGAGAGAAAACTTTTATGGTAAAGATTCCCAGAGCTGCTAATAATAAAAATAATGGACTGAGTGCAGTGGCTCATGCCTGTAGTAAAATCTCCAAACTGACAGGCCAAGGCAGGTGGATTGCTTGACCCCAGGAGTTTGAGACCAGCCTGGGCAACATAGTGAGACTGCATCTCTACAAAAAATATAAAATTAGCTGGGCATGGTGGCGCACGCCTGTAGTCCCAGCTACTCAGTAGGCGAAGGTGGGATGATCCCTTGAGCCCAGGAGGTCTAGGCTGCAGTGAGCCATATTCATACCATTGCACTCCAGCCTGAGTGACAGAATCTGTCTCTGTCCTGCGCCCTGGGAGTCTGTCTCTCTCTCACACACACACACAAATATATATACGTAAATACTTATTTTTTGCTCACTTTCTCTTGTCAGGGAAACTCCAGAATAAACACAATTGTCATGGGTTTTAAGTGACATGAAGGAGAAAATTACTCAAGTCCAACATTTACTGAAGAGCAATCTGTCAGCCTCACAGGTCAGAGCAGAGCGTGGCAGTCACAAGACTGAGATCTGCTTTTGAGTCCCTCCATTTCCCATTAAGTTAATGCTGTGAAAAACTGTTTCATTGGCCGTAGGCTGTACCCCACCCTCCAGGTACCCCTCCCACAGACTCAATCATGGGTCACAGCCACAAAGGCTCCCCATGGCTCCTGCCCCCATGACTTCATCCTGGAGAGGCAGTCCCTATAGCAAGTGAGGGCAGAGAAGGGAGCGGAATTCCAGCAGGCTCTTGCAACAGACTGGGAGTGGAGGAAGATGCTCTCTCATCACTTCTAGAATGCATCAGAAAGGAAGATGCAAGACTCTTGCCTGTTTGATAGGGGGCTGCCGGCTCCCCTGCTCTATTCCTACCTCCCCAAGAACCACAGGGCCCAAGCCAGGAGCAGAGCCAAAGGCAGTTGCTCTCAGCTGCAGGGAAAGGCATAGGGAATAGGGGTCATTCGAAATACCACATTCCACAGTGGGCCCCCTTTTGCCTTCCATCCGTCTTTTCCTTACTCTTCCAGTTAATCGACCAAAACTTTACTGAGCACCTATTGTCAACAACAGCACTAGGCTTCCTGTATCCTGCCTCCTGATTCTTTTTCACTGCTTCCAAGTGCACCTTTCCTTGGGCTGCCCTCCTCCTTATTCTTCACCTCCAAAATGAACTCTTGCCTCCTTCCTGCTCCTGAGTAATAAAAACATCCATCCCTTGAACCTTGACAATCTCACCTAAGTCAAGGAAGAATTCCCTGGCTAGTAATTCTCGCTAGGTGAAGTGAGGACTCTGCTTATCCTCCCTTGCTCCTTCCACCACTTGGATCTAATTGGCGAATTTTAGAAACTGTGCTGGGGGTGGTTTAGGTTGCTCCATACAACTCCTCAAGGGATCATTTGTATTCTGTATGCTGAAGGAGGCGTGGAAAAGGAGAAATCTGCTGTACACATCCCCCAGGTCCCCTCGTTCCTGCCTTCCCTTTGCCTCTTCCCTGCACTCTGAGGCTTGAAATGTTGTAAGTTTCTTTTCCCAAGACAATGAGGTGACTCTCATTAGGAATGACAGGAAGTTTCTCTACTCTAAGTCAAGGGGCTCCTCCCTCTCCCTCTCTGTTAGGAGATGCAACTCCCTAACGTGGAGCCTGCAGGCTCCTTTGCTGAAGAAAGCAGAAGAGGTGAGCCCTGAGCCATTAAGCACCAATTCCAGAGCCAGTGTGGCTGCCTCTCCATGCAAGCTGATGTGATGCGGGAGCAGAAACTAACAGCCTCACAGAGAGTATAGGTCTGGGGGTGGGGGATAAAGTAAACAAACGGCAGAGAGGAGAGACAATGGGGCCATTGGGAGAAATACCGGGGAGAGCCCCTGCCTTGCCTGACATTCTCTAATGTTTCCTGTCTGCCACTACCCGCTCTCACCCTGTGAATGAGTTTCAGTTCCTTTCAAGCACATGATCCTTGACCTGAATGAGACTTAGTTCTACAGATCTAGGCAGGCAGGCTGGCTGTGATAGAAAAAAATAAGACAAAAAAATCTGACAATATGCTAGTAACGTCTGATCCCACTGCAAACATTCAGACCAGTCTATGAGGAATGTAAGAAACTAACAAAATGGACCAACCATTGATTATGTAGAAGTAGTGTACACATTAAAAAAAGAACAAAGCTTGGAGTAATTATAACTCCTTGTTTATTACAGCAGACAAAAGCAGTATCTATACAATATAGAATTGCTAAACCAAACTTGAAAACTTCTGTCAAGTGGGCTGTTTAGCTTTTGAAGAGGTGGAATGCCATGTCCAGTTAGACTTGTTTGATGGACCACGACTAAATTCACCTCTAGGACTGCCATTCTCACCGGAATCTAGATGACAGCATTGCTTCCCATCAGGGCTTCCGCCTTCCTTCGAGAAGGTCTGATACTCTGCAGCTGCCCTGGAAAGGCACCTTGCCCTTCTGTTATGTTAGACACTGAGGGGGCTCTACACCTAGACTGTGTCCTCAAAGAGCTTTCAGCAACCTGCTCCCTGGGAGTCTGTAACTTAAGAGAAAGAAGTGTGGCTGTTACCTTCCTCATCTTATAGATGGGAAATGAATGAGAGAGATTCTAACGTGGTGTCAGTAGACTACTAAAGACAACAAAAACACATTTTAATACACCAAATATTTAAAAACCAAAAGTCAGTTTATCATCAGTTGCTTTCTCTGTATGAACTCTAATTGCTTTCTTTGGTGAACTTACATGTTGCTGGGTGCTTAGAACACTCTGCTGCCCTAGCTCAGAGGAGGTTGGTGATGATTCTGACAAATCCCATTGCTTTGCGTGTGCCCAGAACCCCAGGCCCATCCTTTCCTAGCTGGGGCCATGCTGGACGGCACCAGCATCTCACATGGCTCCTGAGCCTTCCTTTCCCATGGCCGGAGTCTGCCCAGGTTATCTCAAAAGCCTGAAAACAGGAAATGTGTTAGGGAGTTAACAATGATCTCTGGGTGGAGGAGCTTTAAATGACTTATTTTCTGCTTTAAACATTCCTGTATATTCCCCAATGGGCCTTCACTGCCTTTGTAATTTTTATTAATCAAGGAGTTTCTCATGCTCTCACCTGGAAGCATCTGAAGCCCCATATACAAGACGTTATCCAAGATGTTATTTTTCCACTGATGTGCACAGATGCCAATGAGGAACTTTGGCAAGAAGACCCTTACGAATATATACGCACAAAGTATGATGTGTTTGAAGATTTCCTTTCTCCTACCACTGCTGCCCAGACACTTCTGTTTACAGCCTGTAGTAAGAGGAAAGAGGTAGTGCAAAAGACTGCGATTTTGTTACCAGATTCTTACAGAACCAAATGCTGACCCTCGGAAAAACGATGGAGCCCTGCATATGATTGGCTCTTTAGCTGAAATTCTTCTGAAGAAAAAGATCTGTAAAGATCAGACAGAATGCATGTTGCAGATTCACGTACTCCCTTCTCTTTGGCAGTGAACTAGGCTACATGAAAGCCGGCTTGCTGGGTACTTTACTATTTTTGTGAAGTGAAGTTCAAAAGTGATCAGAACCTTCAAACAGCCTTAGAGCTAACAAGAAGATGTCTGATTGATGAGAGAGAAACGCTTGTGAAAGTGGAAGCTGCCATTGCCCTTCAAGTATTGCTCAGCAGTCAAGAAAAAGCTAAAGAATATATCACGTCATTCATCAGACCTGTCATGCAGGCTCTTTTTTGTATTATAAGAGAAACAGAAAACGATGACCTTACCAATGTAATTCAGAAAATGATCCATGAATATAGTGAAGAAATTACTCCTATTGCAGTAGAAATGACACAACATTTGGCAATGACATTTAACCAAGTAATCCGGACAGGGCCAGATGACGAAGGTAGTGATGACAAAGCAGTTACTGCTATGGGAATTCTTTTTTCTTCCCCCCCATGAATGAGTCTCTTTTTATTTTCTTGGTAATCTCTTCCAGTTAACTACTTCCGTTGTAGGTGATGAAATGGGTAAGGCTCCACACTTCAGATGTTGGCACTGCTATGAGCATGGTCTTTCCCTTTATTGCAACTCACAATCAAAACCTTTGATTCTTTTTTATATTCCAGTCCCAGAAGTAGTCTCCACTGTAGAAGTTAATTGATGAGTAGTAGCCTACAACCAGGCTCTAGCTCCTCCAGGACCACTACAGGATGAATTTAACTATGCATTAAACTAAAAGGCATTCTCTCAAATATTTGCTATGGGAATTCTTAATACAATTGACACACTAAGGGTAGCTGAAGATCATAAAGAGATAACCCAACAGCTCGAGGGAATCTGCTTACAGGTCATTGGTACCGTTTTACAACAACATGTCTTAGACTTCTCTGAGGAGATCTTCTCTTTAGCGCACAGTTTGACATGGGAACAAGTGTCTCCACAGGTGTGGCAGCTACTACCCCTTGTATTTCAAGTCTTTGAGCAAGATGGCTTTAATTTACAGCTATGATGCCCTTCCTTCATAATGATGTAACAGTTGATACAGACACACTTTTGTCTGACACCCATTATCTTGAAATGATACACAGTCTGTGCAAAAAGGTTTTAACAGAAGTTGCAGGAGAAGATGCAGAGTGTCATGCAGCAAAATTGTTTGAGGTCATCATTCTGCAGTGCAAAGGGCGAGGCATTGACTAGAGGAACTGGGGAGTGATGAAGATGATATTGATGAAGATGGGCAAGAATATTTGGAGATTCTGGCTAAGCAGGCTGGTGATGATGGAGATGAAGAAGACTGAGATGATGATGTGGAAGAGACTTCTGGAGAAGGCTATTCCACAGTCATTGATGATGAAGATAACCCTGTTGATGAGTATCAGATATTTAAAGTTATCTTTCAAACTATTCAAAATTGTAATCCTGTGTGGTATCAGGCTTTGACTCATCGTCTTAAGAACAAAGAAAACAGTTACAGTATACAGCAACTGACTGATAAAGAAGAGCAGCCCATGAATCCAAAATGATTGAGAAGCATGGAGGATACAAATCAGTGCTCCAGTTGTGCCAAGTTCTTTCAACTTTGGAGGCCCAGCACCAGGGATGAATTGAGTTATCTCTTTCTTTCCTGCTGTGTGATTGGAGTGAAGAGCTTGTGTTCCTCCTAGTCGTGGTTCCAGAACTGGTTCATGTTATCTATTCTAAACTAATGATCAATAGATGGAAAAAGAAACAACAACCCCAGAGATGGGACCTGATCATACAACCTGGCACTGGAAGAGAAACCAGCAGGATTTTGGTCGGGGGGTGGGGGTGGGGGGTGGGGATGGGAGGTAACTTATGGGGCATATTTTCTTTATTTTTTGAAGAAAGTAAGATCCTGACTCTGAAGCTTCAAAGTGGAAGCTGTGGAAATCTGAAACAAGAGGGGATGTCATGAAGGCTGCTTTTCCTTTTCTAAGGAAAAAATAGGCACGGGCTACAGGACTACTTAAAATGTCTCATTGTCAGTATGAACTCAAAGGTAGATGTAGTTTTTACACCTATGAGTATTTGTCCAATTTCTGTCTCTTCCTCACCATTGGGTATCTATTCTTTATATGTAAATAATATAAGATAATGATAGCCTTATTCAATCCTCATCATTTTCATTCATCATTGTTCCTGTGTAGATTATTGGACATTTATTGTAGCACTACATAACTCATTATAAAAATCTGTAAATGAATTAGCACTTTCATATTGAAACAAGCCTGCTAGCCTATGTATAAAATAGCAAAATGTTTGCTGTTTATAAAAAGATGTAATGGGGTGGGGGGCAAGGGTAATTTCAAGTTATTAATTTAAAAATGAACTAGCAGTTTTGTACCTGGTGGCTCTGTGGTGCGCTAGCCTCTGACAGTGACTTGAACTCGGTATTGTAAAAAGGGGTTAGTGGTATTTCACTGCTGCTAGAAGTGACAGCTCCCTCTGTGTCCTGCTTTTCTTAAAGCTGTCAGTGTACAAGTGGGTATCTGAATACCAGACCTTACTGTAAAAAAATAAGAAAGGTGGTATCTAGAGCATGTCAATTGGATCTAAAGTTCTGCTCTTAAAGAGTTCATCTAAGAGTATGGCTAAACATCTATATATGCAATCTATTAAAAGAACTGAATTTGGAAAAAAAAAAAAAAAAAAAAAAACAAGCAAGCACTCCTACTTCCTCCTTATCGTTTGTTATCTTGCAGTTTTCTTCCTCAGACCCAGACCCCAGGAAGCTTCCCACAGTCAGTACCATCTGCTCTTTGGTGACAGTGCTGTACCCGATTTCACCCTCGGGAGTAGAACTCAGGGTACTTTCCTCTCCATCCATGTTTGGCCCCATTTCTTCTTGTAAACTGTAAGTACCTGGTAGGCAATGAAAACACCTGGCAGCCTCGCCAGCTTCTAAACATGTGCAAGGACTTTTTAAAGAGGATACCTTAATTTTGATTTTCAGCTTTTGTAATAACAACAAGCCATTATGGAGCATCACTTTGTGCCAATTCATAAGCATTAATATTTCACCTTCACGGAACCCAGGAACTGGATAATACTATTGTCGCCGCTTTTCACGTGAGAAAACAGAGGCAGAGGGTGGTGCAGTGGCTTACGCAAGGTCAGGCAGCTAGTGAGTGGTGTAGCCAGATCTGAATCTAGGCAGTCTGACCCTGAAGACCACGCTCCTATGAGCAAAACGTGGAGAAATTTAACTCCTTTTACTTGTGGTTCCTACTGCTGCTGTGCCTGATAAGGACACAGGCAAGTAAAGACAACTTAGCCATAAATCTTCCCCAAAGAAAAGCAACACAGCCAAAGTGCCAAAGTTAGTGACCCAGGCGACCCATCCAGAGCGTCTGCTTGGCAAAGGCATGAGTCTTTCACAGTCTGCAGTGTTTCCCTGGAGTCACACTCCAATTTCTCAATAACCACTTACTAGGAAATTAAACAGTAGTAGTAGAACCCTGATTTTTTTTTTTCAGAGGCGGAAACAGAATCCCAAGAGTTTCCAGGGAGGGAGGAAGGCACAGAGGGAGACAGGGCTGAGGATTGCCTAAGCGCCTGATACACACCACAGCAGGCCTGCACCTGATCCATTCGCCCCCAAGACAGAGAAATAAACAGATCGATGGAACAACAGCCATTTGGTGATCGTTTCTTGTCACTGTGGGGGCAGGGCTGGGGATGGCTGGGAAACTGCAAGCTATCTGAAGAAAACTTCCGCCTTTGCTCCCTCATGGAAAAGCTAATGGGAATTCTGTCTAAACGGCACGGTGTTTACTATCAGGACATAGTCCGAAAGCACTCTCCTGGCATGCGTAGACTGACGGAGAATTAGCTCTGCCTGCCATGCACAGGAGCTGGCCGGTCTTGGGCCTTGGGAACTCTCCCAGGTTTCCTTCCTTGGCAGCCACAGCAGGAATCCTGAATTGTTTACAGTGAAGCCAGGAGATAAGACCGTCACCGCAAGGAGTTCAGATTCTTTTGCTAAATTAGAAGAAACAGATGAGACAAAGCTTGCAAAGGGGCTCTGCTGTGTTAAGCAACCCATGGGCTGCCTTTGAGGACCCTTTAGAGAGAGCTGTGGACACCATGCAGAGGTTCTCGCAGATGTTTACCTCAGATGGAGCAAAAGCATTCTCCAGAAGCAGCTCTGAGAGATGCCCATGAAGGTGGTATCCTACATGTCTGGGCTCATTGGAAAACGTCTAGCAGCTTCTGAGAAAAAGTATGGTTTGCAAAGTCAAGTTTGGTCAACGTTTTTTTCTCCCTCAATATCAATTTGAAAACCTTTCTGTTGAATTTGCACACAATTTTTTTTTTTTTTTTTTAATATTCCTGGGAACATTGCTCAAGAACCCTTTTTTTTTTTTTTTCTGGGGGCCCACCACAAACTGACCATGTGACTTTGGGCCAGTTGCTTAATCTCCTTAAGGTCCCATTTTTCCCTCTATAAAATGGGAATGTAAGTTAGTGTCAGCTGGGTGTGGTGGCTCATGCCTGTAATCCCAGCACTTTGGGAGGCCAAGGTGGGCAGATCACGAGGTCAGGAGATCGAGACAATCCTGGCTAACATAATGAAACCTTGTCTCTACTAAAAACACAAAAAATTAGCTGGGCACGGTGGCAGGTGCCTGTAGTACCAACTATTCAGGAGCCTGAGGCAGGAGAATCACTTGAAACCAGGAGGCGGAGGTTGCAGTGAGCCAAGATCACACCACTGTGCTACAGCCTGGGCAACAGAACAAGACTCCACCTCAAAAAAAAAAAAAAAAAAAAAAAAAAAAAAATCAGTGTCTACCTGATAGAGTTGTAATCTTTGTAGTTTGTACTTAACACAGGAACTAGCACATGGTTAGTACCAAATAATAGTTCTTCTTCCTGTTGCTATTATTTGTTATTGAGAGGTGATTATGTGTTAGGCACCACACCAGGGCTAGAGATTGGTAAGACTATCATGTGGTCCCTCTCCCTAAAAAACAGAATCATGCAGTCCTGCTTGGGGTGTAGTTCCTGAAGCTACCACACCAGCATCACCAGGAACTTGGTGAAAATGCAGATTCTCAGGCCCTACCCCAGACCCACTGGGTCAGAAACTCTGGGGGTGGGGCTTAGTCATCTGTGTTTTAATAAACCACCTAGGAGACTGATGCAGGCTACAAGCTTGGAATGAATAAGCCACATCTGACATGTGCTTTGTGATGATTCTACATTTCAGTGAATTGAGCTTCCTGTGCTTAGGAATTCCTTGGTTCCTGAATAGATCACGTATAAATAATCCACATGTACCAGCAGTAACTAGTAAGAGTAGTTTTGTAATTTTCAGAAATGCATAAGCAATTTCGCACACATGGCATTTTTCTGTTGTAAATTAGAAATAACTTATCCGTAAATTAGGGATCAGACCCCTGTTGGTAAAAAGAGACTGTGATGGGGAGTGAGCGCTCTCAGGCATAGAACAATGTCAGGTCGTGGAACACACAGTGCTTTTTCCCAGCACCTGGCTTCTGTGGTGGTGGTCTACGCTCAGGTTTGGAGTTATGTGCTGTTCCAGATTTCCTCATATGCTGGGGCTTGTGGTTTTCTGTTTTAGAGTTTTGATCAACCAATTTATAATCTGTAGTTGGTTGTAACAAATGGGGCTGATAGCCAGAAAAATATATTACATACTTCTTTAAGATAACTAATATCATTCAAGTTTTTTAATACCATTTTTTTGAAAAGTGAAATAATTTTTACAATGTGAGTTTGATGATGTGAGATTTTTATAAACAACCCAATTATATTGTTGAAGCTGAATAAGATATATATTATTGGTACTATTAAAGAATATAAACAAAAAATATTTCTTTACATAATGACGTTCCAGTTCTAGGCAGGATTTACATAGCCCAAACAAGTGAATGAAATTAACAGCAAAACTCACGTCCGCTGCAGTGTCTTGGGAGGACTGTCACATCACAGTAAAGGAATGAGTTTGGGGTGTTTTTTTTTTTCCTCTTATTTTCTCTTTCTCCTTTTAAAGGCACTTAAAGGCTATTTTAGGAAGCCTCCTTTTGGGACAACAAAACTCAGAGAAAAATGTCGTAAGCAGTTCTAGAGAACTGGATGGTGAATACACCTCCTAAGGTCTACCATTCGCCCAGATCTATGCAGGAATGAATAAAAAACTGACATCACTAAAGTCATACAGAAATACATTTGATGAGGTCTTGTCTAAATGGTGAGAAACTGTAAACCCAAACTGTATCATCTGTAGCAGCATAATAGTCCCGATACAATATTTGGTCATGGGTTAGCAAAGACAAGGATAACTAGGTTACAGAGCCAGGACAAGAGAGAGGAAAACCTGGACAAGGCCCAGTCAATGATGGCTAATTCCTAAAATTAACACCAGACCACAGACACTGTCTCTATTCGATACACTATGTTCTATATCTACATATAGATTACTAAACCTGTATCTAAACATGTAGATTTGTTATTCCATCTACAATGTAGGTACAGTTATTATACAGCAGCAAATCTCTTTTGTTTTTATAAATGTAAAAACTACATTTATAAAAGTGCAGCATACTGATTATCTTAGTAAGCTTGGGCTGGCTCTAACAAAATTCCATAGACTGGGTGGCTTAAATAACAGACATGAACTTTGTTCAGAGTTCTGGAGGCTGGGAAGTCCAAGATCAAGATGCCCTCTGATTAAGTTCCTGGTGAGGACTCTCCTCCCAGCTTGCTGACAGCTGCCTTCTCACTGTGTCCTCAGATGGCAAAGAGAGAGGACACAAGCTTTCTGGAATCTCTCCACCTGATGGCATTAATGCCATTATGAGAACCCCATCCTCATGATCTCATCTAAGCCTAATTACCTCCCAAAGGCCCTTTCTCCAAACATCAGCACATGGTGGGGTAGGAATTCAACATACAAATTTTGGGGACACAGTTAAGTCTATGGCAATGGTGAACCCCTCATGCTTCAGAGACCGTTGGAACTAGGCTGAAATCCTACCTCAGCGACTTTGCATTTATGAGACATTGGGTACATGCATCACCCTCTCGAGACATTTCGTCTGTCAAATGAGGGTAAAATCAACTCCTAGATAGAGTTGTTGTGGGGACGGCCCGAGATAATGAAGACCAAGTGCAGGAGATAAATGCAAGGCAGAAAGCACAGGCCCAGGAAATGCTATTGCAGCAGCCACCCTCCAAGATGCCCCTTGATCCCCGCCTGCTGCTTTCCAGGCCTTTCGGGTCTCAATGTGTGTGTCTCCCAGTTCTGTGTCCCCCGTCTTGGAGGATGGCAGCTGCAGTCAGCAGCCGTCTTCTGATGGAGGTGGGCCTTTGGGGGGTGATAAGTCATGAAAGCAGAGTCCTCATGATGGGACTAGCGCCTGAGAGCTCATTTGCTCTGTCCACCACGCGAGGACACAGTGAGAAGATGCCATCCAGGAAAAGCAGGAGCTCACCAGATGCTTAACCTGCTGGCACCTTCATCTTAGATTTCCCAGCACACAAAACTGTGGGAAATTTCTGTTGTTCGTGAGCCACTCAGTTCACAGTGTTCTGTCATAGCAGCCTGAATGCTCTAGGACATCTATATACTCACCTCCCACAGTGACAGAGCTGACCTGGGACCCCAACAGGACACTGCAGAAATGATGGCATGTGACTTCGGAGACTAGATCATAAGGTGCTGTGGCTCTCGCCCTGTCCTCTCCTGAGTCACCCGCTCCGTGCCTCTCGCCCTGTCCTCTCCTGAGTCACCCGCTCCGTGCCTCTCGCCCTGTCCTCTCCTGAGTCACCCGCTCCGTGGCTCTCGCCCTGTCCTCTCCTGAGTCACCCGCTCCGTGCCTCTCGCCCTGTCCTCTCCTGAGTCACCCGCTCCGTGCCTCTCGCCCTGTCCTCTCCTGAGTCACCCGCTCCGTGGCTCTCACCCTGTCCTCTCCTGAGTCACCCGCTCCGTGCCTCTCGCCCTGTCCTCTCCTGAGTCACCCGCTCCGTGGCTCTCGCCCTGTCCTCTCCTGAGTCACCCGCTCCGTGCCTCTCGCCCTGTCCTCTCCTGAGTCACCCGCTCCGTGCCTCTCGCCCTGTCCTCTCCTGAGTCACCCGCTCCGTGCCTCTCGCCCTGTCCTCTCCTGAGTCACCCGCTCCGTGGCTCTCGCCCTGTCCTCTCCTGAGTCACCCGCTCCGTGGCTCTCGCCCTGTCCTCTCCTGAGTCACCCGCTCCGTGCCTCTCGCCCTGTCCTCTCCTGAGTCACCCGCTCCGTGCCTCTCGCCCTGTCCTCTCCTGAGTCACCCGCTCCGTGCCTCTCGCCCTGTCCTCTCCTGAGTCACCCGCTCCGTGCCTCTCGCCCTGTCCTCTCCTGAGTCACCCGCTCCGTGCCTCTCGCCCTGTCCTCTCCTGAGTCACCCGCTCCGTGCCTCTCGCCCTGTCCTCTCCTGAGTCACCCGCTCCGTGGCTCTCGCCCTGTCCTCTCCTGAGTCACCCGCTCCGTGCCTCTCGCCCTGTCCTCTCCTGAGTCACCCGCTCCGTGCCTCTCGCCCTGTCCTCTCCTGAGTCACCCGCTCCGTGCCTCTCGCCCTGTCCTCTCCTGAGTCACCCGCTCCGTGCCTCTCGCCCTGTCCTCTCCTGAGTCACCCGCTCCGTGGCTCTCGCCCTGTCCTCTCCTGAGTCACCCGCTCCGTGGCTCTCGCCCTGTCCTCTCCTGAGTCACCCGCTCCGTGCCTCTCGCCCTGTCCTCTCCTGAGTCACCCGCTCCGTGCCTCTCGCCCTGTCCTCTCCTGAGTCACCCGCTCCGTGCCTCTCGCCCTGTCCTCTCCTGAGTCACCCGCTCCGTGCCTCTCGCCCTGTCCTCTCCTGAGTCACCCGCTCCGTGCCTCTCGCCCTGTCCTCTCCTGAGTCACCCGCTCCGTGCCTCTCGCCCTGTCCTCTCCTGAGTCACCCGCTCCGTGGCTCTCGCCCTGTCCTCTCCTGAGTCACCCGCTCCGTGGCTCTCGCCCTGTCCTCTCCTGAGTCACCCGCTCCGTGGCTCTCGCCCTGTCCTCTCCTGAGTCACCCGCTCCGTGGCTCTCGCCCTGTCCTCTCCTGAGTCACCCGCTCCGTGGCTCTCGCCCTGTCCTCTCCTGAGTCACCCGCTCCGTGGCTCTCGCCCTGTCCTCTCCTGAGTCACCCGCTCCGTGCCTCTCGCCCTGTCCTCTCCTGAGTCACCCGCTCCGTGGCTCTCGCCCTGTCCTCTCCTGAGTCACCCGCTCCGTGGCTCTCGCCCTGTCCTCTCCTGAGTCACCCGCTCCGTGGCTCTCGCCCTGTCCTCTCCTGAGTCACCCGCTCCGTGGCTCTCGCCCTGTCCTCTCCTGAGTCACCCGCTCCGTGCCTCTCGCCCTGTCCTCTCCTGAGTCACCCGCTCCGTGCCTCTCGCCCTGTCCTCTCCTGAGTCACCCGCTCCGTGCCTCTCGCCCTGTCCTCTCCTGAGTCACCCGCTCCGTGCCTCTCGCCCTGTCCTCTCCTGAGTCACCCGCTCCGTGGCTCTCGCCCTGTCCTCTCCTGAGTCACCCGCTCCGTGCCTCTCGCCCTGTCCTCTCCTGAGTCACCCGCTCCGTGGCTCTCGCCCTGTCCTCTCCTGAGTCACCCGCTCCGTGCCTCTCGCCCTGTCCTCTCCTGAGTCACCCGCTCCGTGCCTCTCGCCCTGTCCTCTCCTGAGTCACCCGCTCCGTGGCTCTCGCCCTGTCCTCTTCTGAGTCACCCGCTCCGTGGCTCTCGCCCTGTCCTCTCCGGAGTCACCCGCTCCGTGGCTCTCGCCCTGTCCTCTCCTGGGTCACCCGCTCCGTGGCTCTCGCCCTGTCCTCTCCTGAGTCACCCGCTCTGGAGGAGGCCAGCTGCCAGGTTGTAAGGACAGGAAAACTGTGCTCAGGAGAGATCCATGAGGTGAGGAGCTGAGGCTGCCTGCCAGTCACCAGCACTGACCTGCCAGCACCTGAGTGAGCCACCTGTGAAGTGGCTCTTTTATTCCTGGTCAAGCCTTCAGATGAATATGGCCTCCGCTGACGCCTTGACCACAACCCCCTGAGAAACCTGGAACCAGAAGCACACAGGCAGGGCACCCGTGTTCCTCACTGTTCTGACACTGCGTGGGATAATGAATGTTCACTGCTGTTGTAAACCAGCAGTCTCCAACCTTTTTGGCACGAGGGACTGGTTTTGTAGAAGACAGTTTTTCCACGGACATGAAGGGAGACAGATGGTCTGGGGATGAAACTGTTCCACCTCAGATCATCAGGCATTAGTTAGATTCTCATAAGGAGCACGCAACGTACATCCCTCGCATGCGCAGTTCGCAGTAGGGTTCATGCTTCTGTGAGAATCTAATGCCCATGATGATCTGACAGGAGGCAGAGCTCAGGCGGTAAGGCTGACTCACCTTCTGCTGTGCAGCCAGGTTCCTAACAGGCCGTGGACCAGTGCCAATCTGTGGGCTGGGGACCCTGTTGTCAGCTGCTGAGTCTTGGGGCTATTTGTTATGCAGCAGTTGGTCATGGACATAACTAGAGTCACTGCTGCCATGACTGCTGCTGTGACAGGCACCTGGTAGACCCAACTAATACTTGCACTCAAAATTGTGTTGTTCCAGGGTCCTTTCGTGCTCAAAGGTCTTCTGAATGCATTCATTAATTTTGCCATGTCAAAACACAAGGCCAGATGGCCTCCGCGGTCACTTCCTCTTCTATCTCTTCTATACAGGAGCATATACGGCAAACAAGATACCTTATCCTCTCCCCTGAAAGAATGTTTCTAGAAATTCGTCCTGTCAGAGTCTCCAGGACTCAACCTGGGCCGGATTCAAAACAAAACCAAGGGGCCGGGTGCGGTGGCTCACGCCTGTAATCCCAGCACTTTGGGAGGCTGAGGCGGGTGGATCACCTGAGGTCAAGAGTTCGAGATCAGCCTGACCAACATGGAGAAACCCCGTCTCTACTAAAAGTACAAAAACAGCCAGGTGTGGTGGTGCATGCCTGTATTTCCAGCTACTCGGGAGGCTAAGACAAGAGAATCACTTGAAACCAGGAGGTGGAGGTTGAGGTGAAACGAGATCGCGCCACTGCACTCCATCCTGGGCAACAGGGTGGAACTCCATCTCAAAACAACAACAACAACAACAACAACAAAAACCAAGGAGAGTTTGACCTTGAGCTTCTTCAAAAATAAACAATCAAATACGGAAGAAATCATCTGAATTTAAAAACAAAAAAAATGCCAGCCTTGAGTAATTGCGGCAGCCAGTTGACAGCCTGAGATGCCAAGAGAAATAGCGGAGGCAGCACCAGGCCAAGTGTGTGCCGGCCAGCTCTCTTTCCTGCTCACCAAGTGGTCTGCTGTGGCAAGGCACTATGACAGGCTCTACATGTGTGCATGCATCACGTGCACACTGAATTAGCTTCTATATGCTCGCATATTGGTTTTCAATCCGTTCTAACTCTCAGAAAGCAATGAGAAAAATTCACACTCAGATTGGACAGACCCCCACAAAGAGGAGTATCAATTGTTCCTTTGCAGGCTTTCAAAACACTGGCGGGCAGTCTCTCCAAAAGCTGTTTCTCGAAAGCTTCTGTTGCATCTTGTAGCACATCTGAATTATACAATCTAACCAAAGTCTACATTTGTCCCTCGACACTGCATATGAATGTCTTGCACCACTTAAATAAGCACCAATAAGAAACTGAATTACTCTTCCACATTCAAACTTGTAGAAAACATTTTCATCCCTCAAGTAATCTGTATGAAAGATCAAACCCATAACCAGGGAGAACACTTTGCAAACTTGTAACACATCCTTGATACTTGTGTTGGTGTTTATAAAACTATATTTTCTTTTCTTTTTCTTTTGCTTTTTTTTTTTTTTTTTTGAGACCAAGTCTCACTCTTGTCACCAGGCTGGAGTGTGGTGGTGCGATCTCGGCTCACTGTAACCTCCAACTCCCTGGCTCAAGCAATTCTCCTGCCTCAGTCTCCCCAGTAGGTGGCATTACAGGCACCACCACCACGCCCAGCTAATGTTTGTATTTTTGGTAGAGACGGGGTTACACCATGTTGGCCAGGATAGTCTGTATCTCCTGACCTTGTAATCTGCCTGCCTCAGCCTCCCAAAGTGCTGGGATTACAGGCGTGAGCCACCATGCCCAGCTTTATTTTCTTGTTTCATTTAAAAAGATAATATGCTTGCTTTACAGAAGTAGCTTATTTACTTATCGTAGTGATTCTCGTGCCTCAGCCTCCCGAGTAGCTGGGACTACCGGCAAGTGCCACTACGCTCGGCTAATTTTTGTATTGTTAGTAGAGATGGGATTTCACCATGTTGGCCAGGCTGGTCTTGAACTCCTGACCTCAAGTGATCCACCTGCCTTGGCCTCCCAAAGTGCTGGGATTACAGGCGTGAGCCACTGCACCTGGTCCCAGAAGTAGCTTTAGGAAACATACAATTCAAGAAGATTGGTGTCACTACTAAGGATGATTTGAACCAAAGTAACTTTTGCCTAGGATATTAAATAACTGATGTAAAAATGTTTTCCTTTGGGACGTGCAGATATAGTGGTTTGCACATAGTGGTTTACAAAACTAAAACTTAAAGTGGACATTGTGCGGTTAGCCTTTTAAGTAGCATTTCAGGAACCTTTAGGAAAGAGAGCCGAGAAGTTCCTTAGTGACAGCATTTGTTCTCGTTTCTGGAGAAGGCTATGCCTGGGAACCCAGGCTTCCAGGAAGCCAGACTTCCTTGGTTGTGACTCATTACAGTAAGGACTCCCACCCTGTTGAGTCTGCCAGAATGAATTGTAAATCAGTAGAATTCTAGAAAGCTCTCAAGGAAATCTGAACCATAGAAAGGAAGCCTTAGCAACAGAGCAGTGGAAACAGAACAAGAGAGTAAACGCACAGGTAAGAATCTGAAGCAACCACAGCAAAGACCAAATCATACGACCACTTAGACATGGAGGGTCTTGCAGAAGAAGGCTGAGTGCCCAGCCCATGAAGGCAGAGAACAGAGAACTGTGGAACAAGACTGAGAAAACAGAGACTAGGACTCAGATATCAGCACCTTCTGTTACACAGTGATAACATAACAAACAAACAGCTGTAATGGGCTGTTTGTGTTTAGCTGATCAGAACAGAACATTTTGTTCATTTATTCCACAAATGTTTACTGGGGTTTTTTTGTGGGTATACCTGGCACAAGAAATGGGATGCAAAATGGATTGCATCCCTTGCTACTTCCGTGGCTGCGCACGGGAATTCAATTCCTCGGCATGGGAAGTGCCAGGATGAACAAAGCCCAGTGTATATGGAGCTCAAGTTCTGGTTGGAGATAAAACACGTGTAGGATTGATTGTCCTACAATGTGGGGAGCGCTGCAGAGGGGCACAGAAGGTGCTGTGGGGGCAACAAGAGCAGGGTAGCAAACTGACCCAGTGAGTTAAGGGTAGATTTTTATTGTAAATGGAAAATGTTTAGGTCAAACCATAGAGCTTTGCTGCAATGCCAGAGGAGAGAACAATCTGTCTGAATTGGTGTCTGGCCAATAACTCAGCTCTGCAAGAGGGAATGGGGGGCAGAAGCGCAGAAAGGAAAGGACATTTCCACTGTAAGTGAGACTGAAGGACAGCCTAGCGACTGTCCTGTGGGCCAACTAGAGAAGATGCATCAACTGTACAAAAACGCTACTTTTAGAAGGTGAGGCCAAAGAACTACCATTTACCAACTGTCAAGGACAAGAGTCTTTATGTAATTCAAAACGATCTAGAGAATGTAAAAATGAGGAAGTGCTTCAACTGATTGGATAGATGCGGTATAACCTCAATACCAACATCAAACAAGGACAGCACAAATGGGGAGATTATGAGTTAGTCTGCGTTATAAGCACGGAGGCAAAATAGTGAAATAAGATATTAGCAAACAAATTCTAAAAATCTATTTTAAAATAGCTATCATGACCAAGTAGGAAATGCAAGGATGGTTTCACAATCGAAAACAAAGAAAAAAATGATCGATTTAATGACATTAAAATATGGAAGCAGGCTGGGCGTGGTGGCTCACGTCTATAATTCCAGCACTTTGGGAGGCCAAGGCAGGTGGATCACTTGAGTCCTGGAGTTTGAGACCAGCCTGGGCAACACAGTGAAACCCCATCTCTACAAAAAATACAAGTTAGCCAGGTGTCACCCGTGGTATGTGTCTGTGGTCCCAACTACTCAGGAGGCTGAGGTGGGAGGATTACTTGAGCTGGGAAGGTTGAGGCTGCAGTGAGCCATGACCTGCACCACTGCACTTCAGCCTCGGTGACAGAGCAAGACTCTGTTTCTGGGGTTGGGGGTGGGGGGCAGGACGGAGACGATGCAACAAAGTACCCCTGGAAGGATAGATTCCAGGAGGCAAGATTCATGTTGAGAGATAAAATAATGGGTATCTGAATTAAGATACTGGCAACAGAGATGAAGAGGATGGAAGATATTACAGTTTGTTAGAAATGTTTTTTTCCACTAGCCTCTTCTATTATTTTTATTAATAAAGAGGGAGGTGGCTGTGTGTGGTGGCTCATGCATGTATCTGGCCTCTTTGGGAGGTCAAGGTGGGAGGATCACTTGAAACCAGGGGTTCAAGACCAGCCTGGGCAACACAGCAAGACCCCATTTCTAGAAGAATACAAAAAAATTAGCCATGCATGGTGTCAAGTATCTCTAGTCCCAGCTACTCGGGAGACTGAGGTAGGAGGATCACTGGAGCTCAGGAGTTCGAGGCTATGACTGCATCACTGAAGTTCAGCTTGGGCAACAGAGCAAGACCCCACCTCAAAAAAAAAAAAAAAGGAGATAATCAAGAATATGCTACGGGCAAAGATGGTGCAAACATATTTCAGTCTTTAGCAGGGACCCAAAACCCTTGTTTATTCTTCACTTCCTTATCTCAGGTTGGTTATTGGGTGGAAAGACCTGCCCTTTCCTATGTGTAATCTGCTTTACAGTTTCTACAATTATTGCTCAGTCATCCTAGGTTACAGATGTATTCCCCAAATAGCTTGTAAGAACCTCATCAGCAGGGGCATGTTTGTTTCCTTTCTGTGTCCCCAGGATCTAGCACAGTGTCTGGCCCATGGCAAGTGTTCAATAAAGGTTTGATGAATGAATAATAAATGGTTATTTACCCACAACCCCTGCTTCTGCACCACCTTAGGAGGCAGTAAAGATTAGGCTTAGATTGGGGGCTGATGCAGATTTAGGTGGAGCAATTCATCTCGACAGCAGCCAGCAGAGTCAAGGGGTTTGGAGTCGACTCATGGACATATTTCAATATGAAGTGAGTGTGGATCTGTTTCCATCAATCCTAGTCCTAAAATGCAGTCCCCTCCCAAGGTGTGTCCTCACTTTGCCCTTATTCCCTGTAGAATTCATTGCACAAGGGAGAATGAGGTCTGAGGTAGAGCCATCCTCCCCTCCCCTCCTCACTCCTTGACCAATGCTCTTGAGGCTGGCAGAGCCGAGCTGGTTCTGGGAGAGCCGGCTCAGCCAGCAGAACACAGCTGCATTGATTCTGTGTGCTCCAGTTTTTACTGCTTCCGCTTCCTCCGGAAAGCCAGAGAAGGTAGAGAAACAAAGTGCCATTATTCACCCTATAGCTGGAGTGATGTAGTTAACAATAAAGTCAGCCAAAAATGGAAACAAAATGCCATGTCCCCCTGCCAAATCTGCAATTCTAAAAGCATAACAGCATCTGAGATCGAAAGAAAATTAGTTCTCACATGGAATGGGAGTGAAAACTTGATACAAACTTTCTGTAAGGCAATTTGGCAATATGTATGGAAAGCCTTAAAAAGGTGCCACCTTTGATTCACCAAGTTCACTTCTAGAAATGTATCCCAAGGAAACAGCTGGTGATGGGCACAGGTGATACTATTCATGCAGCTACATTCATTGCAGGTGTATTTACTAGAGTAAAATGTACAAACAACCTCATAGGGGTGCTGGTTAAGGGAATTACAGTCTATCCATGTAATTGGGAGCGGGGCCGGGGGCGGTGGGGGGGGGGTGTTGAAGGCTCCAAAAGGATAGCGTTAGTATCAGGTCATTTTTAAAAGTTTCCATAGTTTCTAGTTCCGATTGAATATGGCTGATTCAGGACAAGAAAAAAACTCAAGTGTCTCTATTCTACCTCTGCCTCTATCTCCATCTTGTCATCCTTCTAAGACCTCCAAATGACAGTAAGGAAAAACAGAAGAGAATTAATGGCCAACATTAAAGAGAGCTGGAGTGTGGGAGCCATCCCATTACTGGGTATATACCCAAAGGATCATAAATCATGCTGCTATAAAGACACACGCACACGTTATGTTTCTTGCGGCACTATTCACAATAGCAAAGACTTGGAACCAACCCAAACGTCCATCAGTGAGAAAATGTGGCACATATATACCATGGAATGTTATGTATCCATAAAAAAGGATGAGTTCATGTCCTTTGTAGGGACATGGATGAAGCTAGAAACCATCATTCTGAGCAAACTATCGCAAGGACAGAAAAGCAAACACCGCATGTTCTCACTCTTAGGTGGGAATTGAACAATGAGAACACTAGGACACAGGAAGGGGAACATCACACACTGGAACCTGTTGTGGGGTGGGGGTGAGGGGGGAGGGATAGCATTAGGAGAAATACCTAATGTAAACGACAAGTTAATGGCTGCAGCAAACCAAGATGGCACGTGTATACATATGTAACAAACCTGCATGTTGTGCACATGTACCCTAAAACTTAAAGTATAATTAAAAAAAAATAAAATAAAAAATAAAAAAAAGAGAGCTGGAGTGCAGGCTACAAGCAGGGAAGAGAGATTTTTAAACATTTCTGGAAGACACAGCAAATGCAAGTGTGTTGCTAGGTGAAACCCAGGAGCGTAAACTGCAGCCCAGACTAGTCACCTTAGAAGGGGTGGGAACGTGGGCACCAATCTTTCTGAAAAATCCCAAGGAACTCTGGGCTTGGGGCCTCTAGGCTTGAAAGGTGAGACGAGGAAAGGTGCGGAGCTGCAGGAGCTCACTGGATGCTGCCTAGGAGTCCCAGCATCAGGCTCTCCCCGCCCCTCTGCCATGAAAAGCAGCTAGCATTTACTCCCAGGCTCCAAACTGGAGGGTTCTTCCAAAAAGAAATTAAGTAAACTGCCTCAGGAGAATCCTGGCTGCAAGGGTGAGTGTGTTGGCAAAAGCCCTCCCTAAAGCAGTTTCCTTCAGTAAGCAGGTCCCGCTTCACAGAGTCCCGGGCAAGCTCCCATCCTAGGGCTGCGCTCCCCAAAGCCCACGCACCCACAGTGAGTCACAGAGGCCTTTATTGTAAAATAGAAACAGGCACACGTCCCACTTGGGGTTAAGTCCAACGCTGAGAGAACAAGAAACTGAGATTTAAGCCTAGGTACAAGGTGCAAAGGGAATTCGAGGAAGAACTGCTGTGGTCTGAACGTGTCTCCCAAATTCACGTGTTGACATGTAATCAACAATGTGTTGGTGTTAAGAGCTGGAGCCTTTAGGAGGTGATTAAATCAAACCCTCATGGAACTGCAACCTTATAAAAGGGCTTGAGGAGTGTGTCCTCCCTTCCCCCTGCAGCCAGGTGACGGCATAGCATTCACCCCTCCAGAGGGCACAGCAGCAAGTCCGCTCTTGGAAGCCAGGATCAGGCCCTCCCCAGACACCAAGCCTGCCAGCACCCTGATCTTGGATTCCCAGAATCCAGAACTGAGAAATCAATTTCTGTTCTTTATAAATAACCCAGTTTGTGGTATTTTACTAGAGCAGCACAAATGGACTAAGATAAGAACTAAGCATAATAATGAAAATTGTGAGGAGCACCAGAATAGTGCAAGTGAACATCTTCCATACCAGGACTCAAAAAATACCACCTAGATTTAACATACCAACAGAGCAGTACACATCTTATTTGAGTTCTGTGAGTTACCACCACAGTCTAAAACAGAAAGATGAGAAGAGGCTGCCCTGGGGTCCGGGAACTCCTCTCTACTCCCATTTTTCTTACCAAGTTTCAATAAAAACTGAAAATGCAGGGAAGAAAAGCTGATGTAGACACTGTCACTGGGCTTTTCTATTTCCTATGTGGAATTCACAGACATATAAATATAAGAGTGTTAAGAGCAGGCATGGAGGTCCCTTTGGTGATGAGGTGATTTTTCTCTATGGAAGTCCATAAACTGAGAGTCAACACTATTTCCTTTTCATATTTTCTGAGAAAAACAGCTGAAGTCAAAAGCAAGTATGTTTGCTTTTATTCCTTTCTAGGGCCATAAGTATTTCTTTCTAACATTTGGCAACCATTGTTCAGGCTCCTTGGGACAACACAGTTTAGAGATTGTGATGAAGAGTGCTCGTCTCTCCGGGGACAGTCTTCACTGCGCCTCTGTACGGACGGCCTTTTCACCGCCATGGCCACATAACCGTGACTGAGTGGAGAACCAGCCTCGAGCTTTTTTATTTTTTTTCCTCTTATTCAAAAGGGCACTAGAGTACTCAGCCGCTGTGTGATCGTCTTGCATTTCACTTTCCTCCTAGACTTCATACCTGCTTTAATTTCTAGTATTTCCTTCCCCTGATAGAGCTGTAAAAGCTCTATTTATTCCCGCCGCTATTCTGGCAAGCAGACATTTCTTCCTTTTTCTTCCCCTTCCTTATCATCTTTTCATGTTTGTGCATAATCTGAAGGTTCCCAGAAATATAGTTTTCAGAGAGGAAATGCACTAGAATCCTATCAGTCAGCTCTCCGAGGGTTCGGAAGAGTGCACAGACTTTACTACACGGCTGCCTTTTGCATCCGTGACCCCATATTTGCTGAAACTCACTCGATCTGGTTTATCTGGAATCAGTGAATTTAGGAACAAGATTTTTCTTTTGTTGTCTCTTTCTCTACAGGACTACCTATTATTCCTATGTCTTTTGGCAGGTTCTTGGTTTTATAGCTGTCATGTGGGACCTCTGTAAAGTGCACAGGGCCCTCACCTTGAACTTGTTTGTTAAGTTTGCCCTGGAACGAGAGCCAGCTCTGTCAGCCCCAGCACCAGGGGGTTCCACATTGGAAACAAACAATCAGCGAATTGTAAGTACTTAGACCCAGTGAGACACAAAGCGGGTGCTGTTCTGGACATGTGGCTGGTGACCCACTGCTGAGCAATGCACCGACAGGCTTGGTCACTGCTGCACAACTGCTCAACTGAAGTGAGGGGACAGGAAACCAAAAAACCTGCCAGGATTCCCACCCATGTCAATGGTGGAATGGTGTGCGTTTTCATATACAAGGAAAAGTTGAGTGTGGAGAAAAATAACTTTTGGTTTCTAACAGAGGAGAGATAAAAGATGGGGAAGATTTCTTTTACTTAGAAATCTTGGGCCAGGTATGGTGGCTCACAGGCGTAAACCCGGGAGGCAGAGCTTGCAGTGAGCTGAGATCCGGCCACTGCACTCCAGCCTGGGTGACAGAGCGAGATTCCGTCTCAAAAAAAAAAAAAAAAAAAAACCAAAACAACTGTAATCTCAATGCTTTGGGAGGCCAATGTAGGAAGATCACTGAGGCTGGGAGTATGAAACCAGCCTGAGAAGGCATAGAGAAGCCCTGCCTGTACAAAACGGTAAAAAGTCAGCCAGGCATAGTGGTGCACACCTGGTGTCCGTCTAGTTGGGAGGCTGGGCAGGAGGGGTGCTCGAGTCCAGGAGCTCAAGGCTGCGGTGAGCCATGATCATGCCACTGCACTCCAGCCTGGGCAACAGAGTGAAACTGTCTCACAGAAAACAAAACAAAACTGTAAGAAGCCAAGAGGTACCATAGTGGAGGTAAGAATAAAATTTGTGGAGTTCAGAAGACCAAGTGACTCCTGCTGCCTGGAAGCAGGCAGGTCTGAGAAGAGAAGATGACAAGTAGCTCCTAAAAGGATGGACATGGGACTGTCAGGTGGAGAAAATGGAGATGACACCATGCTAGAAAAGAGGAGTAAAAAATCACAGAGCACAGGTGTGTGAAAGGGTTTGGCACGGCCTCTGGCGAGGAGCTGGGGGAGTGAGCATGAATGAAACTGAGGAGGAGGCTGCAGCAGATTAAGAAAATTAGGACTTTATCCCGAGTTTAAAACACTAACTAACAAGTTATCATATCAAAACTTGCTATGTGCAAAGCACTGTTTTTAGATTATTTAGATAGATCCTCAGTTAATTGCCTTATTAATTAGACTCTTAGCTCATCAAAGATGGGACCTTCCCCTAATACTTTATTTGCATTCCACGTGCCCCTCTCATTGGCACTGTGAGTGAAGGAGAGAATGAAAAGGAATCGGCTTCTTTCCAAGGAGCTCGTCTCTAAGGGATGCCTTGTGTCTATCCACGAAGATGAAGATACCTGCATATGTGGGTATATACAAGACACTTTCCCTTAACTGCATATTTAAATATATGGTTAAGGGAAAGTGTTTTAAGGACTAGCGGACTTATGCCTGCTTTGAAAATGGTAAAATCAAACCTCTCTAAAAATTGAGTGGCCTAAATTGCTTTTTCATTTTACAGACTGATGGAACCAGGATCCCTTTAAATTAAGATGAAGTAAAATCCTTTTTGTCAAAACACCAAACGTTCTTTCAAAAAAAACCCATTCTAGCTTTACATTGTTCAACAAATCCAACAAACTGTTCACCCCACTGTGACCTTTCCTCACTGGGATTTTCTCAGCACATGCACATGTAGTGAGCAGCCTGACACGGACATTCTCAAACCTGTCATCTACAGCTGACAGTTTTACGTAATTTCATTTATAAAATCATTAAAACCACAACGTTCCTATGTCCCCACCAATGAGAAAGGCTGCAGGAAAACAGTAAGTAAGTATTCAAAGTGCTGGAATCTATTCTACTTAGAGTCACTCCTCATCAGCTAATCACAGAGAAAGTGACATGTCTGAAGAATCTTTAAGATTCTCCCCCTTGGGAATAATGGCACGGCAGCTCTGGACACCGCCCTGTAACTCTGAAAGGGATGAAAATTCTCTGTAAAGGGATATAGATGGTTGAGCGTGGGCTTCTCTACAGGGAAAGCTTATCTCACTACCCTCTTATCCTTCCTCCCTTCTTTCCCTGCCACTGGAAAATAGCACCTTCTGCCAATTTTGTTGTTACAATATAGAGACATACAGATACATCTAGTGCATCTATATGTGTGTAATTATATATAGACAGTTATACAAGTTATATGTTTAAATAACATTTTGGTGCTCTGGCAGGCATTTTTCACCATATCCATTTTATTTCTCTTTTCTTTTTAATTTCTTTTTTTTTTTTTTGAGACAGGGTCTTGCTCTATTGCCCAGGCTGCAGTGAAGTGGTGTAATCACAGCTCAGTGTAACCTCAAACTCCTGGTTTCAAGCCGTCCTCCCACCTCAGTCTCTTAAAGTGCTGAGGTTAAGGTGCAAGCCACCGCACCCAGCCCATAATGTACAGGAAGGACAAACAGCAACACTATCAGCATTTTCAGATTGTAAGTGTGTAAAGACTAGACACAGGTAAAGAAAATAAACTGGTAACAACCTGGTTTGGCAGCTGTGGAGTATGGAGGGAAGTCAATCACTACTCTGTATCTG
The DNA here is from genome assembly GCF_007565055.1 of Rhinopithecus roxellana. Classification (NCBI taxonomy): domain Eukaryota; kingdom Metazoa; phylum Chordata; class Mammalia; order Primates; family Cercopithecidae; genus Rhinopithecus; species Rhinopithecus roxellana. Next base: position 67,461,788 of record NC_044566.1, on the reverse strand, counting down.
TTCATTTCCCATTTTGGCATATTCAGAACTATTTTTAAAGTGAAGTTCATGAGATTCTTCTGCCCTCATTATACCAGACAATGAAACCCAAGAATGACTTAACATATGTAATTTATTATTTTTAAATTTACCTCGTAAAAAATTGTTTAACTTCATCTCTTCAACAAAAGGTGCTGGGAAAACGGGATAGCCACACGCAAAGGAATGAAGTTGAGTCCTTATTTTACACCATATACAAAAATCAGCTCAAAATGGGTTAAAGACCCGAAACTAAAATTCCTAGAAGGAAAACACAGGGAAAAGGCTCCATGATGTTGGTTTTGGCAAAGATTTCCTGGATATAACACCAAAAGCATAGGCAACAAAAGCAAAAATCAACTAATGGAATTAGGTTGAAATTATGTTGAACTTAAAAATTTCTGTGAAGCGGCTGGGCATGGTGGCTCACGCCTGCAATCCCAGTAGTTTGGGAGGCTGAGGTGGTTGGATCACCAGAGGGAGGTCAGGAGTTTGAGACCAGCCTGGCCAACATGGTGAAACCCCATCTCTACTAAAAATACAAAAATAGCCAGGCATGGTGGGGGGCACCTGTAATCCCAGCTACTCAGGAGGCTGAGGCAGGAGAATTACTTAATCCCAGGAGAAGGAGGTTCCAGTGAGCCAAGACTGGGCCACTGCACTCCAGCTTAGATAACAGAGCGAGACTCCGTTTCAAAAAAAAAAAAAAAAATTCTGTGAAGCAAAGGAAAAAAACAACAATCTAAAAAGGCCACTTACAGAATGGGAGAAAATATTTGCAGGCCATGTATTTGATGAAGAGTTAATATCCAGAATATATAAAGAACTCCCACAACTCAACAACAAAAACAAATAACCCAATTTAAAAATGGGTCAAGGACTCGGATAGGCATTTCTCTAAAGAAGATATGGAAATAGCCAAGAAGCACATGGAAAGATGTTCAACGTCATTATAAATCAGCAAAACGTTAGAATGGCTACAATCAAGAAAAACAGAAAATAACAACTGCTGGTAAGGATGTGAAGAAATTGAACCCTATGCGCTGTTGGTGGGAATGGAAAATGGTGCAGCCACTATGGAAAAAGTATAGAAATTTCTCAAAAAATTAAACATAAAATCACCATATGATCCAACAATCCTACTTCTGGGTATATCTCCAAAAGAATGAAAAGCAAAGGTCTTGAGCAGACATTCGCCCACCCACGTTCGTTGCAGCATTATAAACAATAGCAGAAAGACGGGAGCAACCTGAGTGTCCATCAATGGATCGACGGGCCAAGAACATGTGGTACACACACAACAGAACATGATTCAGCCCAAGAAAGAAGACAACTCTGTCATGTAGCACAGCACAGATGGCATTTGAGGACATTAAGCTGATGAAATAAGTCAATTGCAAGAGATAAATACTGAACAATTCCACTTATATAAGTGCGTGATTCCACTTCCATGAATTCATAGAGACGGAAACTGTTATGTTACCGGGAGCTGAGGGGAGGGGAAATGAGTCGTTCAGTGAATATAGAGCTACAGTTTTCCAACATAAAACACTCTGGGGGTCTTTTGCATGAGAACGTGCATATGGTTAACACTACCGTACTGTATACTTAGAAATGGTTAAGGGGTAAGTTTTATGTGTGGTTTTTTAAATCACAATTTAAAAAAATAGTTAAACTGAATACACAGCAGTATTAAACAGGATTACAAGGAAAAAGTGTGCAAGCTGGATGACAAATAAGCAAACCATGGGTGAGCATGAAAACATGAAAAAGTACAACAGTGGTCATAGTGCTGTTGAACTGAGGATAAACTGTTTATCCAACACAGGGAATGTTCATTTGTATGATGAAAGGGTATACGGACTTTAAGAAAAGTTTTGAAAAGTGTATGTGTTTGAGTGGCAAGAAAGAGAAGAGAGGATAAGTAAATAGATGAGAACAGTAGAGGAGGAACAGGGGCCAGGGCCACCAGGAGGAGTGGAGGAATCGCAAGTCACTTAACCTACAGCACGGCTTCCTCTGCATACCCAAGAGTATGCGAATGTCCCCTTGAGAGCGTCCACCAGGTTGCTGTTATTTATTACTCATGCACTCTGAGGATGGTCATAATTCGCAGGAATAATGCTGTGCTACTGTCAGTCACACGAAATAGAGGTTTTTCTTTCCCTTCTCAATGCCCTAAAACCCAGTGAAGATTTATATCAAGAAAACGCACAAATGCATTATTGCAATTATTTTCCAAATCCTTACTCAAGGCAAGAGTTCACTGGAAGGAGGGTGGGAAGCTTGGATGAAGATGTGAAGTGAAATGCATCTTGCAACAGGGGTGAGAGTTACAGGCAGCATGGGAGTGAGGAGCTCAGGAAGGAGCAAAGTCTGCTGGAGTCTCCACACGGGCTTTTGAAGAGAAACAGAACTGGCGAGTAGAAGATCAAAATTCTAGCCCCAACTTTACTCAAATTAGTTTTGTGACGTTTGGAAAACGGCTTCCTCCTTCTATGGGCTTCAGCTCTCATAAGGGAATATTAAAGGGGAGAGACTCAAATCAGATCAATCATCTTCCTGTGTCAGAACATTCCATCCCTCTAAGATGGAGGAAAAAGGCCACATGTGCTACTGGAAATAGCTGGGAGAAGGGGAGAGGGAGAGAGGGAGTGAGAGCGAGAGGGAGAGACGGGGAGGGAGGGAGAAGAACAAGTCTCAATAAACACATTTATTGCAGCTGTTGAGAAGTAAACTCATTTGCAAACTAAATGCATAAGCTGACAGCAGGAGAAACTGGCAAGTATTTCCTTCTCTAGTGAGCCAGGCGGTACCTCTGAGCCAGCAGAGCGTGAGTGTCTTCCATGCAGTGCAGCAATATAGGCACCATTTGGTAGAAAGTTTCAGTGAACACATTGAAAGACCATAAATCATACAAATTAACTTGTCAGGGGCTTGCCCCAGTGATGTCCTCTTTGGTTTGGTTCTTAAAAAAAAAAAAAAAAAAAAAAAAAAAAAAACTTTTTAAAAATTATAAAATAAATCATGGATAGAGAAAGCCACGAAGAAGAAGAATATAGCTTAATGAGTTATTATAAGGTGAATACTGTTGCCACCAGCACCCAGGTCAGCAAAGATAACTGTGCCAGCCACACCAGAAGCCCCTCTGCGGACCCTGGGCCAGTCACGGTCCTTCCTCCGCTAAAAACCATTGTCCTGCTTTTAGAGAAATGGTGTCGTTGCATTTCTTTGTAGCTTTTCATCCAAGTGTCCACGCACAGACATGATAGTTTAGTCTTGACAGTTTAAAATTTCTAATCCTCTATGAAGCTGCGTCCTCTGTATCCCTTTCTTTTTCTTATGGTTTATCTGTTTAAAACAACCGAGGCGATGTGATTGGCAGATTCCCTGAATCTGGAGTTTTCGAACTGCATATTGGTGACACTGATCACATGGTCTCTGTGCTTCCTCTAAGATGAGGGCTGCATCCAGGAGCCTGGTCTGCCTCGTGGTGGGTCTCCAGCAACACCACCGGGGGGCTGTGGGCCCTCCCTGGGACACCCGTTTCCCACGCTGTGACGCCAGTGCATGTGGATGCAGAGGTCTGAAGCACGCCCTCTAATAGAACTTTCCGTGGTCAAGAAAATGCCCCATGTCTGCACTGCCCCACAGGGCGGCCACTAGTGTGTGTGGCCACTGAGACTGAGGAACTAACATTTTTATTTAATTTTACGTAAACTTTAGGTGGTCAGTAACTAACTTGTTGGACAGGACAGGATACTTCAATTTCATTGGGATTTGCAAAATGGTGATCTTTTAATTCCATCTTTTTTGCCCATTAGATAGATTTATTAATTTTATAATCTATTTATTAGATAGATTATAAAGAGATGCCCATCCTCATTTGTTGTACCAGTTGGTATCACCTGTAGACATACAGCAGGATAAATCCATGCTTTTCTCCACTATTCACAGATTTTCAAGAAAATGGATTGGTTTCCCCATCACCGTCTGAAGATGCCCATTTAGTTTTTAAAGATTCTTTTTATTTTTCAATTTCTTAGAGACAGGGAATCACTCTGTCACCTAGATAGGAGTGAAGTGGTATGATCATAGCTCACGGCAGCCTCAAACTCCTACACTCAAGCCTCCTGAGAAGCTGGGATTATAGGCACATTGGTCATTATGCTTGGCTAATTCTTTTTTATTTCTTTTTTCTTTTGAGACAGTCTCACTGTATCTCCTGGGCAGGAGTGCAATGGTGTGATCACAGCTCAGTGCGCCTCAAACTTCCAGGTTCAGCTGATCCTCCCACCTTCGCTTCCCAAGTAGCTGCGACTACAGGCTTGCGCCACCATGCCTGGCTAACTTTCTTTTGTATTTTTTGTGGAGATGGGGTTTTTCCATGTTTAAGTCTTCATTTTTTTTCTTAATAGAAGGGGTCTTGCTAGACTGCCCGGGCTGACTTTGAATTCCTGGGTTCAAGAGATTCTCCTGCCTCAGTCTCCCAAAGCGTTGGGGTTGCAGGTGTCAGCCACTGTGCTTGGCCTGTTCATTTCTGATCACTTCTGAGCTTTTTCCATTTTGAGTTTTATTCTTTCATCAGTCTCTTAATTTTTTAAAGGTTGAGATGAAAACTCCCTTTTTGATCTGTTTAGTGAATATAATTTTCATGTGTTTTTCTCCAGAGCCTGGTGTTTCATAGCCTTCTAGCGCCATTGTCATGTGAAATTAGCTTTCCTGCACTGTGAGGAGGATGGCAGAGTTAAGGCAGTTTGAACCTCATGGAGCTCCTTCTGTTTTCACGTAGTATTCAACACCATGGTGGCTTATTCTGAAACTTCCTGACTCTGTCATCTCCCATGGGTGTCTGTCCCTTTCATACTTAATTTGATTCTGTTCTCTGCAGTTTCTCCTGAGTGTGGGGCCCTTGCCTGTATTTAGATTGTACAGTATTATCTCCAGATGCTATTCTCAAATTGCACCATGCTTTCTGGCGCATACCTTTGGCTATGTTGTATGTATGTAGCCTTCCGAGTAGCTGGGATTACAGGCACCTGCCACCATGCTCAACAATTTTTTTTTTTGCATTTTTAATAAAGACAGGGTTTTATTATGTTGGCCAGGCTGGTCTTGAACCCCTGACCTCAGGTAATCCACCTGCATCTGCCTCTTAAAGTGCTAGGATTACAGGCGTGAGCCACGGTGCCCGAGCCTCCTTGTTATTTTCTATTATAACACTCTTTTTTTCTTTATAGCACTAACCATAACTTTAAACTCTATATTTATTTAATGTTTATATCCTCCCAAGACTATAAACTGCTCCATGTGAGCAGGGGCTGTGTCTGCTTTGTTCTTTGGTTTAGCTCCAGAACAAGTCAGGCACCAGGCAGGTGGTCGGATCCCAATAAAAAGTCACTGAAAAAAGCATCACAACCAGGCATGGCCTGATGCATGGAGGCAGCAGACAGTGAGGGCTCTGGGAGATGGAGATAAGGGACGCCACCAGGCTTGGCTGGGAAGTGACCCAGGCAGCCTCTCACAGGCAGGCATAAGTACCTTGCTGTATTTCTTCTGGAATAAAGGGCTCTGGATTTAGCACCAACATCTAGGTTCTCATCTGAAGGAACCTGGCTGTGATAAAGGAAGTCTGAGAGATGCACCGTTATTGGAATGGCACCAGAAGCAAGACCCATTTCATAGCTAGAAATGACAGTTTTTACAGCTGAACCAATCCAAAGAACTTCTCTGCTACTGGAACACTTATCTGGGACAGGATGGTCGGGAAAGTTAACCCAGGGAACCAGATTTGTAGGGAAACGAGGGTAGATTTCAAGTCCACTGTTTTGAGTTTTGCATCCACATAGAACAGAAGTCTGTTGATTCATTCAATACCCAGTTCATTTTACTGTTACCTAAGGTGGTTTTTCTTTTAAAAAATACTTATTTTTCATTGTGGCAAAATACACATATTTACCATCATAACAATTTCTAAACATATAGTTCCATGGCATCAGGTGCATTTCCACTTTCATGTAACCAGCATTTCTATCCACTTCTAGTACCTTTTCACCTTCCCAAAGTAAAACTCTGTACCCCTTAAATGTAACTCCCCTATTCTGTACCCCCTACCCCTGTCCCAGGCAACCACTCTTCTATTTCCTATCTCTATGATTTTGACTCCTCTTAAGTACCTCATATAAGTGGAATCATACAGTATTTGTCTTTTTGTGACTGGCTTATTTCACTTAGTGTAATGTCCTTGACATTCATCTGTGTTACAGCATATAACAGGTTTTTCTTCTTTTTGTGACATTATGCAATAGAAAAGATTTCATTGCCTGTGTGTACCACACTTTGTTTATTCATTTATCCACTGACGGACATTTGGGTTGTTTCTGCCTCTTGGCTGTTGGGAATAATGCTGCTGTGAACACGGGTGTGCACACACCTCTTGGCTGTTGGGAATAATGCTGCTGTGAACACGGGTGTGCACACACCTCTTGGCTGTTGGGAATAATGCTGCTGTGAACACGGGTGTGCACACACCTCTTGGCTGTTGGGAATAATGCTGCTGTGAACACGGGTGTGCACACACCTCTTGGCTGTTGGGAATAATGCTGCTGTGAACACGGGTGTGCACACACCTCTTTGAGACTCTGCTTTTCATTCTTTTGCATAGAGACCCAGAAATGGGATTGCTGGACCATATGGCGATACTATTTTTAATTTTCTGAGAACTCTCCACGTTTTACATAATGGCTACATTGTTTTACAAATTCCCACCAATAGAACACAAGGGTTCCGATTTCCCACATCCTCACCAACACTTAGTATTTTCTTTTCTTTTAGTAGCCGTCCTAATGGGCATAAGGTGGTAAGGTGGTTTTTACTTAGTGAGCTTGAAAAGGCTGTCACAAATGTAGATTTTATGTATTTACTCTGAAATATTTTATGTATTAGTTTTTAGAGACGGGGTCTTCCTATATTGCCCAGGCTGGAGTGCAGTGGCTATTTGCAGGGTATGGTCATAGTTTACTGTAACCTCAAACTCCTGGGCTCAGGCAATCTTCCTGCTTCAGCCTCCCCAACAGCTGAAACTACAGGTGTGTACCACCACACACAGCTAACTTAAATTAGGCTTTTACTTAGGTGAGTGGAGGGAATACAAGAAGGAAGGAAGGAGAGGGAAAATAATTATGAATGGAAAAAGAAAGCATTCTGGTAGTGGGAATTCCAGTGCCATTCACTGACGCTATGCCATAGATGTAATTCGTGTGCACACTGCAAAATTCAAGAACCATTGGTTAATGGTTAGAAACGAACTTTGACCTAAGTTTGAACTCTGTACATTTGCATAAGCTACCTAACCTCCTTAGTCTCAGGTTCCTCATCTGTGAAATAGAGGTAATAATACCTGCCTCATAGCATTGTCATGAGAATTAAATATTACCTGAGTAAGTAAAGGACTTAGCACATAGTAAGTACTCCAGAACGATAATATAATGAAAAAATGTCATTATATTGTATATTCTACAAGTGTAAAATGTGGCTGGGTGTAAAGCCATTATTTCAACATGTCCCAAAGCACTATTTGATGCAGCTTGGCAGCACAAAAACGCCTGTGCACCTGTAGGGAGTGTGATCCTGAGGACTTGGGTGAGAACATCGTGGCCTCGCATGTCATGTAAATCTGTTCATCTACAAGACAATCGGTTCATTAATGGGTACAGTACAGCGAACGTTGTTTTCTGTTTTCTAACTTGGTTTCATTTTTAAACTGGCTGACTTAATTTTTGCTTACCTTCAGTTCAGTGGTTCTTAATTTTTATGGTCACATACCCCTTTAAAAAACTGATGAAATGTATTAATTACCTCTATAGAAAACTGCATTTACATGTAAAATTTTGCCTACTGTCTGGGTTTCAAAATAAATAAATAAATAAAACATTTAGGTTTGTTTAAAAAAAATTAGGCTTTTAAAATTTTAAAACATTTCTAAAAATATTTCAAGCATAAAGAATAAGGCCTATAGAGCAAACACCTGTGTATCCACCGCCTAGCTTTGTCCCGTCACAGTATTTGGCAGATGTCGTTCTGCCTTCCTTGCCCTGCTGTGTGCTGGCATTCTGAGATGTCTTGCGATGGGGGAGTTTTCAAGTTATCTAATTCTCCCCTCTAATGTTGATGTGTTTTCACAACCCTGAGCAAGCAGAAATCCTTATTCAGAATCACTAAATGTACCAGTGGGAAGCTGCAGTCAAAACCTACTTTTTCTGTGTTAACCCTGAGTTTCCATTTGTGAGGCCACGATGTTCTCACTGAAGTCCTCAGGATCACACTCCTATAGGTGCACAGGCGTTTTTGTGCTGCCAAGCTGCATCAAATAGTGCTTTGGGACACGTTGAAATAATGGCTTTACACCCAAAATGTGCCCCCCACAAACCTGTTCATGCTCTTCTCCCAAATCTTATAGCCCAGGTCTGCTCCAGAGCTGTTCAGGACATTCTGGTATAGAAGGCAGGTACCAGAGACTCATTCACGCTGACATCTCTTGTTTACATCCATTCTTCCAGGCATGACCTAGACCCTCATTACTGCACCATGACATCTAACCTCCGGGATGGGGAGAGCCTGAGGTTTAGAATCTGATTAAAGTTAAAGCTGCATCAGGTGCCCCCACCCAGAAGCCATATTTTCAACAAGCATCCAAGATGATTCTCACAGTTCCGAGACCCAGGCTTTGAGACACAGTCCTCTAAGTATTATGGCCACAGCCTAGATCTTTTCCCCTGTACCCTTCCTACCTTTCGGTTCTTAAAGCAACCAAGCTTTTCATAAAATTGTAGCATCAAAATAAATATAAAATATTTAAAATAAACCTATCTAGCAGTTTCCTCACAGCCACCAAGCCAAGCTTCTATTTACTTTATGTGACTTTGCTTCTCCCCACAATTGCTCCATTTAGCAGAGGAGAAACAAACCCATCAGATTTCAGTGGAGCATTTTGGGCCTGATGTTTCCAGCTGTTTTGGGGTATATCTGAAACGTGCCTGAGCTTTGCATCTCTACTGGAACCATTTAGTAAGCCATTTCTACCTAAGGCCCCTCTCAATTTTCAGGAAGTCATTTTACCTTCGGAAAACCTAGATCAGTAACCATACGGCCTCTCTTTTAAAAATGGCAAAGGGTGATAGAGTGTCTGCAAGCTTAATGGTACAGAACAGTGGGATACTGGTGCCTGGAAAAGAAATTTCAGCATTTCCTACCTCGTATTCTCTTCAGGAAGGATGAACAGCTTGAGTGAACCCAAAGACCTTTGCTTTCACCCTTTATAAAACGTGCTTGAAACCAGGCACAAAGAGACACAGCAGATTCCCACTGATGTCTCGCAGGGAGCCTGACCTTTTAACCTTAGGAAATATAGGGCCTGTTTATTAGGGTCAGGTGGAAAATGGATGGACCGTTTATTGGCTTTGGAAAATAACTCAAGGAAAATGTGACCTTACTAACAAAATGTGATCATGCCCGTTGTTTTACCAGGAGGCTCTGGAAAACAAGATTAATCACCCTGGCCTTTGATGGAACTCTCAGATTCTGTGTGTTAGAAAACAGTCAGCTGTATTGTTAGTGAGAAGATGCCAAACACTGAAACGTTCAACGTAATGTCAGTGTTTCAGGCTTACTCAGGCAATCTTCTAGTTGTTACCAGCCTTTTCAGTAAGTCCACACAGTGGAGGCTATGGAGTATAAAAGCTCCACATACAGATGCCCAAATAGGACTGCTAAGAAATCTGCCTTTTTTATAAGCTACAACTTTAAAACATGTAGAAATAGCAAGCTGCCCAATGTGGCAGTAAGAAAGGGGATAAACAGTACATCAATAGTACAATATGTTTTTAGAGGCAAAGGCCAGCAGAAAACATTCTCTTGTGCAGAGTTTCTACATAGTCCATCTCTAACAGACCCTAAAATGAGCTTTCTGATTGCCTTTGAGTACTCTTAGGTTCATCTGTTTTTCTTACAAACTCTTACTCTTAATTGGTTTCCATGTGACTTCATTATCACCATTGTCTTAAAACTCCTGGCTCCTATTAACTCTTCTGCTTCTAAAATATAAACCATTTTCTCTCTTCTTATTCCAGTTATACCAATTGCAGTCATTCACTATGCAAAAAGCAAGACAGTAATAAAGGCCTACTATGGGGTATGAGAAATAAGTAAAATAAATATCTAGTGTTTTATCTGATCACACCCTTCCTAAAATTGTCTCCCTTAGAGAGCTGCTGGGATGTCTAGAAAGCATCATATGACCATGGTTTCCTAACTTGGGTTAAAAGACGATCTCAAAAGCACTTTCAAAAGATCAGTACTGGAGAACTATTTCTAGAATAAAAGAATAAGTACCTCCCAAAACCTGTTCTTCCATAAAAGCAATGAGAAAACTGGCAAAAATGGCCAAAATACGTTTTTCAAAATACTGCAAATTCACCGCAGGCTTCCAACAATCCGAGGAGTATAGTGTTTATTCAAAGACTATGACTGACTCTCAGTAAGAAAGGTGATTCTGTGGCATTTCAACCTGCCCTGCTCCCATCTCCCCTCTCTCCAGCTCCATGGTAGCCTTAGACCTGTGAAAGTGTGAGAACAGCAGCCTAGCAGCCATGAGAGGGGCAGAATAAGCCTAGAACTCCCCTAAAACCATCCCCAGAAAACTGCCCTTATTTAACTTGCCTGGCTGTTCCCTAAAAAACGCAATTCTTTTTTTGAGATGGAGTCTCCCTCTCTCACCTAAGGGCACGATCTCCACTCACTGCAGCCTCCACCTCCCAGGTTCAAGTGATTCTCCTGCCTCAGCCTCCTGAGTACCTGGGATTACAGGTGTACACCACCACGCCCGGCTACTTTGTGTAGTTTAGTAGAGATGAGGTTTCACCATGTTGGCCAGATTGGTCTCAAACTCCTGACCTTAAGTGATCCACCTGCCTTGGCCTCCCAAAGGGTTGGGATTACAGGCATAAGCCATTGCAAAAAGCTCAATTCTTAGAGCTTGTCTTCGTTTGAACCTTACTCAGAGAATCCTCTGTTCTAACAGCCGTATCTCAAAGGCATTTGTCAAACACTATTAGCTGCAATTGTTTAGCACAGCAGCGTTTTGAAGTGGTGATACCAGACGGGGCTAACAAGAGGCTGACCAAAAAGCTTAAAAGGAAATACTGGGGAATGAGATGTCCATAGGGGGTTTGTAAAGTGATGACACATTATTGAGAACCAGGAAGGCCACACCCATGTGCAGGGCTGTGTGTGTGCCCAGGCAAGATCTTAGAAGGGTTTAGTCTCTCACCTCTTGCTGACCTTAAGGCCCAGTGCCAGCAGAGAGTTCAGGCTAAGGCAGAGATGTGAACTGTCTGCTGGAGTACTGAAGGTCGGCCCCAAAACACACAGAGCCCCTCAGCAAAGGCTGAAAAACTGACGAGTTCCGTGCATGTAAGGGAGTCTCTCCCCATCATTAGGCAACCATTAAGCTAACTGAGCAGAGGCTTCAGGAGCTACAAATGACAAAGAAGGCAGACCTTATAGAACGAGACCAGGAGTCACTAAACAACAGGCAAACAGCATCATCAACAACACAAATCCTAGAGACCTCATAGAATGAGGCCAGGAGTCACTAAACAGGCAAACAGCATCATCAACAACACAAATCCTAGAGACCTCATAGAATGAGACCAGGAGTCACTAAACAGGCAAACAGCATCATCAACAACACAAATCCTAGAGACCTTATAGAATGAGACCAGGAGTCACTAAACAGGCAAACAGCATCATCAACAATACAAATCCTAGAGATCTTATAGAATGAGACCAGGAGTCACTAAACAGGCAAACAGCATCATCAACAACACAAATCCTAGAGATCTTATAGAATGAGACCAGGAGTCACTAAACAGGCAAACAGCATCATCAACAACACAAATCCTAGAGAGGAGGGAATCTGGGTATTTAATATTTGAAACATCCAGTTTTCAACAGTGAGACATGAAAAGAAACAGGAAAGTTTAGTCCCATGCACACAGGAATTAAAGCAGTCAATAGAAACTGTCAAGGGGCCCAGATGTTGGATTTAAGGTTTTTAAGTCAGCTATTATGGATATGTTCAAATCACTGGAGGAAATCATGTCTAAAGAATTAAAAGAAAGTGAAAGGACGATGTCTCATTTCAATAAGTTGGGGCAGTCCAGTCGAGAAGCTGTGGTGACTCTAAGTGGGGTAGGGACGGTGGGATGGGAGAAACAGAATGGAAAGAACCATGCTCAGTAGTTTGTAGGACGTGGCGGACTGGATGGGGGAGCATGGGGAAAAAGAGGGCAAGGTCAAAGCTCAGGTGAGGACACCATTCGGTGAGGGGACAGTCAGGAGGAGCTCATGTTTGTGGGGAAGATAAGTTAACCTTAAATGGTTGTGTTTGAGGTGTTTGCGGGACATCTAGGAGGAGATGCCAAGTAAGTGGTTAAATGTACAGGCTGGATGGACAGGGATGGGCTGGAGCTATGAAAGGGGACGCTCCATTAACACCAAACCCTGTTCACAGCAAGCAGCATGAGTAAGACCCTGGCCAGAGCAGAGCAGAGCAGTCACCACACGTGAGTTTACCATAGAAAGCAGAAGAAAGTCCACGAGCGGATGTCCAAACACAGAGAACTGGGTGGAAATCCTACCAATGTCAGAAGAATTACAGTTGCCAGATTTAGAAGAAAAAAAATAAAGGAAGTCCAGTGCTATAGTCTGAAGGTTTCCCAAAATTCTTGTGTTGAAACTGAATCACCAACATGATATGGCATTCGGGGTGGGGCCTTTAGGAGGTGACTAGGTCCTGAAGGCAGAGCCCTCATAAATGGGATGAGAGACCTTATAAAAGGGTTTGAGGAGACAAGTCCATGCCATGTGAAGACACAGCCTTTGTCCCCTCCAGAGGACAGAGTGGCAGGGCATCATCTTGGAAGTGGAGACTGGGCCGTCACCAAACACCGAACCTGCTGGTGCTCTGATCTTGGACTTCCAAACCCTAGAACCACAAGAATCATTTCAGTTGTTTATAAGTTAACCCCCAGTCTGTGGATTTTGTTATGGCAGCAGAAACGGGCAAAGCACCCAGTGAAATTTGAATTTCAGATAAATGACAAACAATCCCTTTAGGACAACTATATTCAAATAGTGCATGGGCCACACTGATATTAAAAATTATTTGGCTTTTTGGTGATTTGTGGTTATTTCATTAAAAGGTACATTTATATTATGCAAATTCAACCACAACACTGACTTCCCTAGCTCAGAGGGGTTTTGTAATAACGCATAATGTATAGAAACTCCATCCGATTTAGAACTAGGAGACCTTCTTTGAGTCTGGACTCTTCTGCTTACTAAAAGACAATAATAGACAAATCTTGTGCCCCTCTGGTCCTTAGAGTCCACAGCAGTGAAAATGGAAATATGTCCTTTTTTTTTTCTTGCCGCAACTGAGCTGTTGTGAGAATGAGGTCCGAGTGGTGTGTGTGGAGGTCCCATGCAAATATGGTCATAGCACCGCTCATGGGCTATGACCACACGAACAGCACACCGTGAAGCAGACGCTGGCCAGCATGGGCATTCAAAGTCATGTGAGGCACGAGGGAAATGCAAGACACCAGGCAGGTGCTAGAAACTCTTCCTATGTGTGCTTCCGTTATTCCCTGTGGAACTGTTTTTAGTGAAAATGTTGTGTCCCCTGACACACCAGTGGCCTCACTTATGAAATTCCCAATTGAGTTGTCTTGAGATACTTTTCAAAGCCATCCGTGAACTTGTCCCATCTTCATCAGCATTTGTGCAGGTTTCTGTTGGTCATAAACCCAGAGTCGTTGATGACTCCATCCCCGTCTTCAGAGCCAGATCATTCCCTTCCACCTCTTTTGCCTGCTGCATGGGAACTGGTGGGCCCAGGAGCCCCCTGCTTGCACTTCCCAGCGACCAGCCTCCGGGACACTCCTCAGCCCGCACTGACGGAAGCTGGGGTCACACATTTCTGGCCTTATGGTCTTAAATCATTAAATGATGGCAGATTGGCTCTCAGAACTGGCTCAGCGCCTGGCCCTGGAAACGCAGCTCTCAGCGAGAAGGAGGGCCCGAGTGCCACTAAGTTTCTATTATACACCTTCTGGAAGGCAGTGATTCTGAACTTTGATTTTTTTATTCCATTTTGGGGAAGAGAAAACTGAGGTTAAAGAGATGTGTTTATTATATCATTTTAAAAACGAGTGCCGTTGCCACCTGCTAGGACAGTACTGAGATTCCGCCAGTCTTTGGGCTGTGGACCCATCAATCAACACGTGGTGCCCAGGGCTTCCCTCAGGGAGGCATCAATGTCCAGGGTGACGGGCTTGGGTTCACATGTGTCTTCATCTCAAGAGGAAGAAAGGAAACTGCGGCTCCACACTGGAGCATGGAGTGCAGGGTTCAGAACTTGAGGTCGGCTGGGTTTAGGTTCTAATCCCAGTTCACTTAATAGTCTGACTGCAGGCCAATTCCTTACCGCTCTGAGCCTCGGTGTGCTCGTCTGTAGAATGCAGACAATCCCTACCTCAAACCCTGTGGGCATCCAGTGCTGTCTAGGTAGCATTAACATGCCACTTCCCTGTCTGCCAGGACACACCTCAGCCCAAGTTTTCATATGACAGTCCACCGTCATTTATGGAGTGAGGACCACAAGTCTAGACATGCGTGACCCCAGGACTTTCACCTCAGCTAGGCATTTTGGCTGATTCACAATTAGAGGGTAAAAAACAGCTGTTGAGACATTATAACATTGTTACTAAATTCAGCTGGAGGAGACCCGCTGGAGGAAGGCCCAAAGCTGGAAGAGCTGGCCTGGCTCACCTCAGGGGCCAAAGCCAGTGAGCAATGGGCAAGACTACGGGTGGGACCGGGGTGTGGTCACCAGCCCTCTTGGGTCCTTATCAGGCAGCTCCACCTAGGCTGTGTCCAGCAGCTCTGGGGAGAAGCAGGAGCCCTGCGGCCACCCAGAACACCAGGCTCCCTGGAAGACGTGCCAAGTTGTAGATCGAAGAGCTTCCCAGGGTGCCAGAGGCCTCCCCATAGCTTTTGTGACCTAGAGAAGTGTGTGTGTAGAGGAGGGGGGATGAAAGGTGCCATGGCAGGGATATTTCAGCAATTCCAGCTTCACTTCTGTAATGCCTCATTTTGCCCTACTGTTCACTGACTTTAAAATGGAATCATTCATTGATACTCAGCTGGAAATCCAAAGATTTTCACCTGCACAGGAGCCTGAAACCTTCAGGTTCTGCTAAGGTTGCAGTGAAATTCAGCTACTTTTAAGTCTCTGGATGCTGTCCATGGCTAAGGGCCACAATCTACTTTCTCCCGGTGTCTTTGACTAAAAGAAAACAGAAGTGTTTGATTCTTCTCTGGTGTCCAGTCCTGCCCCTGGGGGAGGGAGGGCAAGGGGCTGATCAACAGTTTGCTGTGACAGAAACGCTTTGCAGAGTGTGCAGGGGGTGGGTAGCAGGCTCTAGTCAGGAACTCAGGCAAGGCTCGGGGGGGTCCCAGACCCCCTGTCTCAGGGCTTCACCCCTTCCCCTCTCTTCACTCCAGATCCCGGGCTGGCAGGCTCTGGGAGCGGAGGCATTGCCAGGTTTCCCTGTGAGTGTGAGGCTGGAGAGAAAGCCTTGCTGGGCACAGGGGAGGTCCAAGCCCACCGTGATTATAGGAAGGATCCCATGAGAGCAACTGCCACTGTTTCTCCACGTTTGCTGTTCTGCTTTATTAACAACTTAAAATTTAAGTTCCTAATACTTTGGGCCACAGGGAAACCAGCTTCACTTCTTAGCTCAGATTAGAGACTGGGTCTGTTTGCCAAGCAGCAGCCTTTTCCTCGCTCCCTCCTGGGCTGCTCCTCTGACCTCGCTGCTCCACTCTGACCCTGGAGGGAGGCAGCTGCGTCACTGCTGGCTTCAGCTGCTGTCACTACCCAGGCCCATGTCAACAGCTCCCACCCATCTCCCTCCTGGAATTCAGCTCTGCACCCGCTTCTGCGGGCTGGCCCTTCCCACTCGGGGTCTGCTATGAAAAGGTTTTCAAGAGAACTCAGTAGTCTGCCTTCTTTCCTCATGCAGTCACTCTTCCTCTGAACTGTGTCTTCTGTGGCGTTCCCAGCCATGGGTCCTGCCCTTGAACTTGTCCTTGTTGCCTCTGCCTCCTCTATTCCACCTTCTCACCAGTCCCCAAGCCTATGGACCCAGTCCTTGAACTTGTCTTTTGAATTCATCCCTTCCTTCACATTTTTACTGTAATCAGGTCCTTGTGGTCACGCCAGGGTGACTGTCCACGTTTCCCCATTGTGGTCATGCCAGGATGACTGTCCACGTTTCCCCATGAGCAGCCGTCCCCCGGCATCTTCTTCAGCTACAGCTGTCACACGAGCAGATGGGTCCTCCTAAGAGGACTCTGCGATCACAAAACTTCAGTGACTTCCCCTTGCCTGGGCTGCCAGAGAAAGCATAGGGACACCCAGTGAAAGCTGAATTTCAGATACATTTTTTTAGCAAGACTATGTACCATGCAATATGAATGACGTACTTACACTAAAAGATACTTGTTGTATATCTGAGATTCAAACGTAGCTGGGCCTCCTATATTTTTATTTGCCAAATCTGATGGTGCTATGCCTTGCCTTCATAAGGAAAGTCAAACTCACCGGGCGGCATCTATGGCTATCTGCCATCTGACCATTTCTCCAGCCTTCTCCCGCTACTCCCACAGTGAAACTTCTCTGCTACTCACCTTGGCAATAAGCATTCTCTAACCTAGAGTTTCCTTCATCCTCCCTCCACTTGCTTCGGCCTGATTCTCCATTTAACTCCCTCTCTCCCTTGAAACCTCTCTGGCTTATCTGGCTTCTAAAGAACCTATAGTATTTGTTTACTCTGTGGCTGTGCCCTGGTTCGGGTGCTTTGCACTATTTTTTTTTTTTTTTTTTTTTTTTTTTTGAGACGGAGTCTCGCTCTGTGCCCCAGGCTGGAGTGCAGTGGCGCAATCTCAGCTCACTGCAAGCTCCGCCTCCCAGGTTCATGCCATTCTCCTGCCTCAGCCTCCTGAGTAGCTGGACTACAGGCGCCCGCCACTGCGCCCGGCTAATATTTTGTATTTTTAGTAGAGATGGGGTTTCACCATGTTAGCCAGGATGGTCTCGATCTCCTGACCTCGTGATCCTGCCCGTCTTGGCCTCCCAAAGTGCTGGGATTACAGGCGTGAGCCACCGCGCCCAGCCTTTGCACTATTAATAGCGCCCTAGGGCTAGGTAACACCAAAGAGCCAGGAAATACACTGGACCCTACATGGAACTCTGGGTCTCACCTGGAGGGGGTAAGAGGCTGGTATTCCCGCAGAGGCTGGCTGAGTGGGCCATGCCAGCACCCAGCAACCAGTTCCCTCTTCACTGCCCAGCACAGGAGGGAAACCCTCCCTGGAAAGGGAGTCGGGCCACATAGAAGTGAGCAAAGTCAGGTAAAGGCAAAGTCAACATGCGGGGAAGGCAAGTGGTGGCAGAAGGAGCACCTTCCTCTGGACCTAGGGTGCCTCGGACATCCTCCTTTGGGCTGATTTCTGTACCCCAGTTCCTGCAGCTATGTCCCACGGGGCAGGGCTTTCAGACAGCACTGCCCCCTGTACGTGTCTAAGTTGGTCAATGTTGCTTATTAAAAAGCAGGCACAAGCTGGGCGCACTGGCTCACACCTGTAATCCCAGCACTTTCAGAGGTTGAGGCGGGCAGATCACTTGAGGTAAGGAATCGGAGACTACCCTGGCTATCATGGTGAAACCCTGTCTCTACTAAAAATACAAAAATTTGTCTGGTGTGGTGACGGGCGCCTGCCTGTAGTCCCAGCTACTCGGGAGGCTGAGGCAGGAGAATCACTTGATTCTGGGAGGCAGAGGTTGCAGTGAGCCGAGATTGCACCGCTGCACTCCAGCCTAGGTGACAGAGCGAGAATCTGTCAAAAAAAAAAAAAAAAAGCACAGAACTGGGCCTGGGCCCTACATGCCACACTACACACTCCAGATGAACACCACCGCAAAGGCACCGCCTCCCAAGCCCAGATCCCAGGCGACTGCGAACACAAGGGCGGCTGAGTTAGGGGTTTATTGCCCCTAGCATCTTATGATTAGTTGGTAATTCAACAACATCAGTCCTCAGATGTGTTTCTCACAAATTGCTATCAAGACAGGTTTCCTCTAATCTATACTCAAATTTATAAATATATATAGTTATATATATTTTTTGTAGAGACTGGGTCTTGCTATGTTGCCCAGGCTGGTCTCGAACTTCTGGCCTCAAGCGATCCTCCTGCCTCTTGGCCTCTCACAGTGTTGGGATTACAGATGTGAGCCACTGCGCTGGGCCACTTCATTGATTTAAGGCCAGCATTCCAAACCGCTGGAAGACAGGCCCTGCTGACTACTCACATGGCCACGGTGTGCTCCCTGAACGCCTGGTCAGTGAGTCCTGTGGTACTCCACTAGAGACTCTCAGGACGGAACTGAGCAGTCATCACAAATTCAATCTCCAGATGAAGCACTGTGTAGTGTTGCTTTTTTAAAGAAAAACCAGAAAGCCAAGCTTCCCTGACATTTTGAAAGGAAACCCAGCTGGTACTAAGAGGGCTGGAAGTGAGTCAGGGTGAAAAAAGTGCCCTGTGTACCTCGCACATCCAGAACACACCACGAAGAACCAAGATTTCTTCCCCAGGCATCCTGCCCATCTTAAGGCAGCATGGTATGCAGTGTCTCCATCATGCATGGGCTCAGCTCCTCCTTCCTTTCTCAAAAGAAGCAGAACTGCAAGCACAAGAGACCCTTTTCTCCACCAGCAAACGCCTCCTTGGACTGCACCTGGGGCCCTTTTCCCCTCTTTCCACCCACATCTCACCAACGCTTTTGAATTGTTCAGCTCCTTTCTTTGCTCGTCCCGCTTGTTGCTAAGTTACGGAAGATAATTAGGATCAGGCTTGGGAGCTCATTACAATTCTAGTCACCGGCTTTCTCTCTCTCCCCCTTTCTCTTTCTGAGGAGAAGGAGTAAAACTGCTAGTTAAACTATAATCCAGAAAACCTTCCACTTTCAGAATAGGCAACAGAAATGCTGGGCGTGGTGTGGTGGCTCTTGCAAACTGCACACCCAAAATCCATGCACATTGCAGAAATTCACGAAATGCTTCACTGGATTCCTGCCCTGCTGTAAGGAAAATGTCAGAAGAGCATCTGCATCTCCAGATGGGGACTGTTCCTCCAGTGACAAGGGAAGTAGGAGCAGCGGGGAAATGAGCAGTTAGAGTTTTATCATTCTAAAGTAGCAAAGGGAATTGCTCTTATCTCCATGTGGCTGCACGCAGTGTTTCAAACCAGTAAGCACAGTCTTTCTGTCTGAAAAGTGACTCCCCTTGATTTGCCAAGCAATCCTTGCAGGGCAAAACAGAAGAAAGTAACCTTTTTTTTTTTTTTTTTTTTTTTTGAGACGGAGTCTGGCTCTGTCGCCCAGGCTGGAGTGCAGTGGCCGGATCTCAGCTCACTGCAAGCTCCGCCTCCAGGGTTCATGCCATTCTCCTGCCTCAGCCTCCCGAGTAGCTGGGACTACAGGCGCTCACCGCCATGATTGGCTAATTTTTTTTGTATTTTTTAGTAGAGACGGGGTTTCACTGTGTTAGCCAGGATGGTCTCAATCTCCTGACCTCATGATCTGCCCACCTTGGCCTCCCAAAGTGGTGGGATTACAGATGTGAGCCACTGCACCCAACCTATTTATTTTTTAAGAGACAGAGTCTTGTGCTGTCACCCAGGCTGCAGTGCAGTTGTGCAGTCACAGCTCACTACAGCCTTGAACTCCTGGGCTCAAGCAATCCTTCTGCCCTGGCCTCCCAAAGTGCTGAGTTTACATGCATGAGCCATCACACTGGACCAGCTTTTTTTAAAAGTAATAAATAGAATGAGAGCTACAGCCTCATACTAATGATGTGAGTTTATGATACTTACGGACATGCTACAACACTATATTTCACAGACGCATACATATCCAAGGACACAAGTGTTTAGGCTGGGAGGAGAAGAGTGAATGAGAGGGGGGAGTATAAAGAAGTAGGAAAAAAGAGAGTAAAATAAAATAAGAGAAGGGCTTCATACAGATTACTGGTGAACTTTGTATGATTAACTCAACTTTTCACTTTTTGTCCCCGCCAAAAACCAGAAGAGTGGCAGTCTCTCATGCATGACTTGGTCAGATCCACCTGAAAGGAGTCAAATTATTGCATCAATTAGGCCAACTGCAAGGACAAAATGGAAGTCTTTGAGAGTAACACCATGTGTTCACTCATCTTTATATCCACAGCACCAAGCATACAACAGGCAGGAAATAAATGCTTAGATGAATGAATAAACAAAACATGTTGATATTCATGCAGGTGCTTTCCTCCTTTCCTTACCGGAGGATGACAGCACCCTCAGAATGACAAAAGGGAGCATGGGGAACTTATATTAGGAGGCAGGTTTGTTTCCAGGAGGTGAGGGGACAGGAGAGAGGTGCACTGGAACTGGTTTCCCAAATGTCAAGAGAGTTGCCTCACTCTTTGGAGGAAGATAAGACTCCAAGAAACAAAATGATTAAAGAACAGCCCACAAGGTACATAGTAACTAACGCACATGCGCTTTGGACATTCCACATGCTGTAGGGCACAGAAGATGAGTCTGGCTCCACTGTTACCTACAGGGTGAGGTGTACAATATGTCATACAGTGTCACTGATACTCTGTGACATCAAGGCCCATCTTCCAAACTGTTGGGTCCACTGTGCCCAGTAGGGTAAGTGAGGATACGGGACGTCTGTTTAGTCACTGACTGAATGGGGTGATGAATGAATAAATGGATGAGCAAGCCAGGGCTGAACCCCATCACACAGTTGGGTTAACAGCCTTGGCATGAAATGGGAAGATGAATGTACACCGATGGGCTATTGACGGCAGAGTTACGCACCTAAGAGTATGACTTTATGGACTAGGGCGACAGCCGCTTCCTAAACACACCTACTGGGAAACGGAGATCTAGACGGACATAACAGCAAATAGCAACTGCCTGGGCCTGCTGCTGCCGGCACGGCACCATGCTGGATCCTCACTCACATGATTTTTAGAGGCTAAGTGAGCAGAAAGTCACATTGTGTTAGAAACTTGGCTCCACTAGTTACTAAAAGTATGTCTTAAATAATTAGTGAAGTGCCCCAGGCCTGTTTTCTCATTTGTAAATGAGACAGTAACAGCGTATACTTCAGACTGCTCCTGTGAGTCTGCAATGAGCTACCATCTGCAAAGCCCTTACCATGGTATTTGGCATGTAGCAAACACCAAAAACACCACAACTCTACTATCATCCCCATTTCAAACACAGGAAAACTAGTAAATGGTTGGGTCAGACCTCAATCAGAGGCGTGTCTGGCTCTAAAGTCTTGCCTCTCTCGATCCTGCTTGGTATGGGGGCGGGCAGCACCAAGCCTCTTGGCTGAAGGTCTTTGGTATTTGCAGGTGAGCTGGGCTGGTACAGCTGTGGGGGCGAGCAGGTGGCAGGAGCAGGTGGCAGGCAGGCAGCTGTGCAGAGCTCTGACACACGTGCAGGAGGAGAGCAGACATCAAGTGGTGGGACTGGGAAACTCCATCAAAACTCATGGACTCTGGGACCAGTTGGCAATCACAGGCCAAGCCTCGAAGGTCCTCAGATCAAGGCCGAGATCAAGCCTGGGGCGGGACAGGGCCTGCAAGAAGAAGGATGTGGGAGCAACCAAGGGAACAAAGAGTTGCGGGCTCCAGAGCAGACCAGTCCTCGCAACAGCAGTGGGACCACCTCCAGGGGCTTCAAGCCAAGGAGTTGGACAGCAAGAGAAGGAACGTAACCTGCACCCAATATCGGAGCTGGGCATGCATTTTCCTGTGGACATATGGATTATACACAGTCCTGGGGCCTACAGCCCAGCATGTGCTGCTCTATAATACACTGTGTCCTGAATCTTCCAATACAAATCCAACTTCCATATTCTGTTCTTTTTTTAAAAAAAAATTTATTTTAGAGCCAGCAGATACCTGTGCATGTTTGTTACAGGGTATCTTGTGTACTGGTGGGGACTGGGCTTCTAGTGTACCCATTCTCCAAATGGTGAACATTGTACCTGACAGGTAATTTTTCATCCCTCACCCACTCCCTTCTTCCCGCACTTTGGATTCCTGAGCATCTATTATTTCCATCTTTATGTCTGTGTGTACTATATTCTGTTCTTTCATTCCAGTATGTACTTGTCAAATCATGGATCCCAATTTTGGATTCAGAGAACATGGCTCCTGGTAACTATAGTTAAGTCCTACTGTGAATTTTAAACCAGCTTTTGTGGACTGGGGCTCTTTTTTTTTTTTTTTTTTTGACATGGAGTCTTGCTCTGTCACCAGGACTGGGGCTATTTCTTGTAGGAAAATTTGTTCCATGTTCCAGATAACTTATGGAATAGAACCCTCCGGCACGGCGTACCTGGTAGAAACCTCTATTTGCAATTATTATTATTAGGTTCAACTATGATGTGTGGTGCCCTTCCTGGACATTGTTTTATTTTCTTCTAATCCACCAGAGATCGTATGTTAACAAAAATAATAATAGTGAAAACTGGGGCTTGTTAAGAAACCCAGGGTCCCCTCAACAACATATGAATCAAAGGGAAGGACTTTGCCATTTCCCACCGGAAAGCCTGTCTTAGGAATAAGGCAAGGTTGAAGAGCCAATCTGCTGCAATGACTGTGTCAGCCCATCTGGCCATGAATCCAAGAGGACTAGGGGACTCCTGTCCACCCTGCAAGAGGACCTTGCTGGAGCCTGCTCCCTGGGCCTGCCTTCTGCTCGACTTCCACCTGCTTTACTGGCGGTAACTTCCTTTAACTTAAGTGTGACTCTCTTTTGTCTCTAGGTGTTTTCCCTTCCTGTGAGCAGATCCTTCCTTCCCTCCCTGTCCTTGCACCTCACCGTGTCCCCATTGTCTTCGTTTCTGCATTTTGCATCTCCCACAGCATCACCCCAGACCCTGGGTCACCAGAGCCACAAGACCCTCAATGGCCTGGTTTCCTGTCCCAGGGTCTGCTGCTTCGTTTATATTCACTCCTCTCAGTTAATGAGGAGCTTTGTTGCACTTTTGGCACAAATAATATCAAAACAACAACTGAGAAGCAAAACATCAACAACAAATCCAGGCACTTGGCCGTCCTTTGGAGCAGCTGTTTTCACTGTCTGTTCCCCTCGTCCTTGCCCAGCTGCAGACGTCCTTTACCATTGATTGATTTCATCATCCCTTAGTCTGTCACTCAGGGACGGAGTGTCTGCCAGGCACGGGGCTATTACCCGGCACGCAAAGATAAACCACTCATTTCCCAGGAGTTCAGGCTGCACAGTTAATAATCAACTTTTAAGAACTGCACCTGTGGCAGTTCTTAACCGACAAAAGCATGTACAATGCTGTTTCTGTTGTTTTCCTCAAGAATTTCTAAGAACTTCTCAGTCAAGAATGCACATCAGTGGTGCTTATCAATGAATTTCAAAGTCCTCTTTTCTCTATTTTACAAATGGGGAAACATGTTTACGTGTGAGAGGAAAACAAAATGGCCAGCTTAGTTTGGGCAGCACATTTTTAAGACATCAATGGAAACAGAAGGTGTTTCCTACCACACGATTTGCTAGATTTAGTTTTTCTCCCCCATTCTAGACTATTTTTGGTCCTAATTCTTCTGCAGAAATTATTTCTTCTCTAGAAATCTCTCTTCTCCCAGGAGAGAGACGTCAATAAAGGGATACAGCGTGGCAGCAAATGCTTTCAGGACCGGCTCTCCTTTCCACCCACAGGCGGCTGCGAGACCAGCGGCGGAAGGAACAGTGCTTCCTGTCCACTTCTTTTGCACTCCATTGAGTTGGAGGTCAAGGTGAAAAACTTTCACTCATTTTACCTTCAGCTGAAATTACAGACAATAGTCGTGTTTCTTTGAACTAAATACCTAACTTTTACCAAGCGGGATAAGCAACGCTGTCATAACTTTTCCAGTTCTCTGAAGTAGAAACAATGCCAGCATTATGACTAATCTCATGAGCAAACCCAGCTAGCTGGTATCAAAATGTCATGGGGTCATTAGAAAAAAAATAGGCATTTTAGCAATTCTAATTAAGTCTTGAGTTTACTTAAACCCTTGGCTTAATGGAAAGATTTTTCCCCTTTATTAACATTTGTTTTATTTTTACTTTTATTATTACAAGACTTTATGTTGCCCAGGCTTATTCATTATTTCAGCCAACAAATATTTACTGAGTAACTACTATTTGCCAAACAGAGATCCAGGCTTTGGGGACATAACTATGTAAAATAATCATGAGGTCTCTGCTTTCATAGAACTGATATTTTAGTGGGAGATTATGAAGAAAAAGTAAATTAATACTAAAATGTTGGAGAGTAATAGTAGCTATATACAGATTTAAAACAGTGCTGTGATGAAGAGTAACTGGGTGGTCAAGAAAGGCCTTTAGGGAAGAACATATTTATAAATGGAGAGAAATATAAATGGCAGGAAGGAGATCCTGTCCTGGCAGCAGGATCAGCACATTAAACACAAAGCAAGAGTCCGCATAATCATCAAGGGAAATGACCAACACCCGCAGGCAGAGCCTTCAGAGTCCACCTAGAGCGGGACTGGGGCACGGGTCCTGGGTCTACCATGTTCATTTACGTGTGGCCTAAAGGCTCCTCCTCACATATTCTAAGCTTGGCCTAAGGGTTTTTCCGTACACAGGAAACCATAACCTAACTGCAGGTGTAAACAGACTGTAACTTACTTTGCACCAATCACAGAGTTTCGCCAATCACAGGGGGCCAACGGTTCAAACTGTGTTCAAATAAGGCAAACGCCAAACTGCACCCAGTCCAGCTGTGTCTGTGCCTGGCTTCCCTTTCCTGCATGTCTCCTTCCTTTTTCTGCTAGAAATCCTCTCTGACCACATGGCAGCATGGAGTTGCTCCAAACCTATTCTGGCTGGGGAACAGGAGGGTGTGCTGCCCAATTCAAGAATCTTCCTCTGCCCAGCTAAACTCTGCTAAACCCAATTTGTCTGAAGTTTTTCTTTTAACAACCACCAGGATTCAGTTATTTGAGCAAGATCCCTAATTCCTACGAGGTTTTTTTTTTTTTTAATCACTTTACTCCTCATTGGTAAATTTTAGATAATAATAACTCCTAACTCACAGGATTGGAGCAAGATTTAAGGAGTTAGTGTATGTTAGAGTAGTGCCTGATGCACAGGAAGTGCTGCATAAGGGATAGTCATGATGAATACAATGAAATGTGCTAAGCACATACACTGCAGGTTCACAGCCTGTACTCTTCACAATAGCCAAAAGTGGAAGCAACCCGGGGTCCATCGACGGATGAACGGTAAAACAGCACGTGGTCTATTCATACAACAGAGTATTATTCAGCCTTAAAAAAGGAAGAAATCCCAGCATATGCTACCACATGGATGAACCTTGAGTGAAATAAGCCTGTTACAAAAGTATACAAAAAATACTGTGTGGTTCCACTTATGTGAGGTACCTAGAGTAGGCAAATTCATAGAGACAGGAAGTAGAAGGATGGTTGCCAGGGGCTGGGGAGAAAGAGGCATAGAGAATAGTGGTTTAATGAGGACAGAGTTTCAGATCTTCAAGAGGTCCTGAAGATTGAATGTACAAATGTGAATGCACTTAACATTACTAAACTGTATGCTTAAAAATAATTAAGATAGGCCAGGCGCAGTGGCTCATGCCTATAATCCCAGCACTTTGGGAGGCCGAGGTGGGCGGATCACAAGGTCAGGAGATCGAGACCATCCTGGCTAACATGGTGAAACTCCGTCTCTACTAAAAAAATACAAAAAATTAGCCAGGCGTGGTGGCAGGTGCCTGTAATCCCAGCTACTCAGGGGACTGAGGCAGGAGAATAGCGTGAACGTAGGAGGCGGAGCTTGCAGTGAGCCGAGATCATGCCACTGCACCTCCAGCCTGGGCAGCAGAGCAAGACTCCGTCTCAAAAAACAAAACATAACAAAACAAAATTAAGATAGTAAATGTATGTGTATCTTACCACAAATTTTTAAGAAGTGCTAAGTGTAAATTACTATGTGAAATAAGAATCAGGGTAGAGACAGGGAGTAGCAGCTGTGCAGCAGCAAAGTTTACTGTGGTGTGCAAGGCTGCACATCTCCAAGAATTTCCATTTATATCTTGGTCTATGTAACAGGCACACCAGAGGTGCTCAGTTCACAGTCTGCCTACATATTCATGGTGTTTCAGACTATTTCTCCCTCCCACATTTCCCTGAGGTGTTAGTCAAGGTTCTCCTTGCAAGCAACAGAAACTAGCAGGAGAGAAGTTTATTTGAAAGACACTAGATGGGCTTGAGATTGAGAACTAGGCTCAAGGCCAAACTTCCAGGAAAGATCCAAAATCACGCTGTAGTAAGGGCCTAACAAGAAAACCATGCCACTCGTGAACCCAGGAGGCGGAGCTTGCAGTGAGACGAGATCGCAGCCACTGCACTCCAGCCTGCGCGACAGAGTGAGACTCCTGTCTCAAAAAAAAAAGAAAACCATGCCACTGACCTCACCAAGTCCTAAAAGCTTTCAGGACTGGCCTAAAGTCCACTTACTCAAATGTGGCAATAGTTGCTACGCCCACCAGCACAAGTGTCACCTGTGTGGGAGGACAGACCGCCACTTCCAAGAACTGCATGCCTCAGCTGCCACTCTCACAGGCAAAAATAATTCCATGTGGAACTTCCTGTTTCAAATATCTAACATATGACAGATAGGTATAGATATTTCTGTTGTAGCAAATAGAACACGCATAACAAAATTACACGCAGGTGAGTCTGACTGGTGGAGTGTAAGTCACTTGCCTGGGCCCTAGTTGATGAAGAGGCTGGCACAGTGAGTTTTCTCAGTTCTACCTTGGGGTAGAGGGATTCATAAATTCGGAAATTTTTTAAAATTGCAAGGTGAACAGTACAGAGCAGCTGGAACCGGGACAAACTGTCCACTACAGTCCCCCACTTGGCCTTCCAACATCAACACACATTCTTCTACACCTCAACCTAACAATCATGACATTACCCAGAAAACGGTCAAATAACTCACCATTGTCTCGGATTAAAAATACTTGACATCATCAAAATATCAGTGATCCCTATGATATCCCTTCACAGAGACAAGATCTACAGGATCGGTGTCGGACAGGGTCAGCTTCAAATGCTACGGAGGCTCACATTCAGAGTTTGCGAGTTTACCTGGTTTGCACATGTGGGCTGGGAGTCATCTGTGAATTAGGTTTAGTTTTGGATGAGATGCCCAAGGATTCAGCCCTGGGCTACACTTAAGCGGATGTAAAAGAAAAGAAGCCAGATACTGAGGAGGCGCCATCGCAACTCAGAGGAACCAGGAAAAAGCGCTGCCGAGGGAGGAGAGGCTCCGAGGAGGAGAGGCTCCGAGGGCATCGTAGGTGCACAGAAGTGATGAGATTGAAAAGGAAAATCGGCTGGGCGCGGTGGCTCAAGCCTGTAATCCCAGCACTTTGGGAGGCCGAGACGGGCGGATCACGAGGTCAAGAGATCGAGACCATCCTGGCTAACACAGTGAAACCCCGTCTCTACTATAAAAATATAAAAAACTAGCCGGGCGAGGTGGCGGGCGCCTGTAGTCCCAGCTACTCGGGAGGCTGAGACAGGAGAATGGTGTAAACCCGGGAGGCGGAGCTTGCAGTGAGCTGAGATCCGGCCACTGCACTCCAGCCTGGGCGACACAGCGAGACTCCGTCTCAAAAAAAAAAAAAAAAAAAAAGAAAGGAAAATCATCTCTGGCTTGGCAAGCAGGTCACTGGGGATGGCTCAGAACCCAGATTCAATGAAATCATGGAAATGGAAGCCAGGGTTCTGGGGACTGAGCTGCGTGTGAGCAGGAGGGGCTGAAGGAGAGGCAGCGAGTCTAAACAACCGTGTCAGGAGGCTCATCTGTAAAGTGAAGGGGATGCATCAGAAGCCCTGACAGAACAGGAAGGCCCATGTCCGGCCCTGAGGTGAGCACACACTGTGGAGATCCACCTGCATCAGGCTCAGTGAGAACATTAATCATCTATATGCCCAGCTCATCCACATGCTTGATTTCCCATGTATCTTTCTGCAAAGTCCACTGAGTTTATCCAGGTAGAAAGATTTGAAAGACAGTTTCTTTTCTGCTCTACAAATGGGTACTTAAACAGAGACAACAGTTTTGGCAATGACTTGAGGGCTTTTAAAAATTAATTTTCATCATTGATCCTACATTGTATGTTCTGTTTGTCTAGGGTTAGTTACAAGCCATTTTCCATTCTAAGAACACATTTACCCTGTGAGAGAGAACAGCTTTTCTCTCATGTACTTGTGTGTTCAATTTTGTACTTTCTCCAATTCCCTCTTCCTTAATATTCTTGATTGGACATGTGCACTTCTTTTACCTTCTATAAAAATGAAAAGGGGGCATAGGGATTGAATTATTAATACAGCAAGCACATGTTAAATTTTTATGCCAACACCACCACCAATACCTTGCCATAACCAGCCACAAATCCTTAAGAGCTCTAGCTGTTACAGCACACAGGTCAGCTGTTTTCAAGTGCACACAGGGAGAATCTCCTTATTCAAAAATTCCATAAAGTCTTACAAAGTTAAAAACAGAGCTTCCAGGCATCCAGAAAAACAGCAAAGTGAGTGACAATGCCATGAGCCTCCTCCTCACTAAATGCCCTTACTTAGAGTACAACGAAAAATGTTTATCAACAACAATGCCAGCAAGGAACATCTGATGGGATTCAATGCAGGGTGTGCCTGTTTGCATGTACAGTCAGACACCAAAGGAACAAGCTCTATACCACAGCGGGCTGAGTCAGACCAGAGGTCATATCTCTGCAGGCTGGTTTTCCCTGGTTCCATCAGAGAGAAGCAATTGAGGATACAGGGTGAGGTACTTTATTTCTAAGCCCTGGCTTCCTCATCTGTAAATTACAGACAATCAAACCCACTTCACAGGGTTGTTATGAAAGTTAAATATAACAATGCAGATAAAGGTTCACTCCCATGCCTTGCACCAATAACAGTGATGGTGGTGATGTTATTATTCCACTTAAACACCATTCCCTGAAGTTCAGCATAGCAGGATAAGCTCTAACCAGCTTCTGGATCACTTCAGACAACAGTCTGGCTTCCCACCCTTTGGTCTTGCTGCCCTCCATTCCAATGTGTCTAGTATGAGTCCTAGGGCTCACGTGACTCCACTGAGATGCAGCCGTCTCCTCTCCGAAGGAATCATATCTCATCATTCAAGCAGTTTATGACCGGGCTTACACACTAGTTTTCTATGCATCTCTAGTTCCTCTGGTTGCACTAAAGTCCTTCCTGAACCGTGAGTGCATTCATCATGGTTCTCCAGGGAAACAAAACCAACAGAATGTATATACAGACGTAGACACTGACACAGATGTAGACATGTACATAAAGGGAATGACCTGACTCCTGCACCTGTGGAGGTCGGCACGTCCTAAGATCTGCAGCACCAGTTGGCAGCCTAGAGACCTGGAAGAGCTGAGGGCATAGTTCCAGTCTGAAGGCCGGCAGTTTTGAGATCCAGGAAGAGCTGATATTTTCGTTTGAGCCTGAAGGCAGGGAAAAGCCAGATGTGCTGCCTGAAGACAGTCAGGGAGGGGGATTCTTCATTACTCAGGGGAGGGTCAGCCTTCCGTTCTATTGAGGACTTTAACTGATGGGTAGAGACCCAACCAAATGAGGGAGGAAAGTCGATGTCACTCAGTCTACTGATTTAAGTGTTAATCTCATTCAAAATCATTCTCACAGAAACACACGGAATAATGTTCAACCAAAGAGCAGCACCCTGTGGC
Organism: Rhinopithecus roxellana; assembly: GCF_007565055.1. NCBI lineage: Eukaryota > Metazoa > Chordata > Mammalia > Primates > Cercopithecidae > Rhinopithecus > Rhinopithecus roxellana. The sequence continues at coordinate 67,431,727 of NC_044566.1, read as the reverse complement.
CCAGTCAAGTTGACATATAAATTTAATCATCACAATAAGCACACAGTCCCAAAGCAAGGCCTAAGCTAATCAGTAAAGTTCTATTGGCTCAGAATAGACACAACCCAAACCACTATCAAAACAAACCAGAGAGGCCAAACGCATGGACTTCTGGAAAGAAACATCTCCTCTCTCTCTTCCTTTCAGTGGCGGGGCGGGGGGAGGGCATCCCTATCCTGAGGGAAGGCAGCATATGGAGAGGGGAGGAGACAAGGAGAATCCCAGAGAGATGCTGCAGCCCTGGTTAGCCAGGCATCAGGGCTAATTTCCTCGGACATCTCCGTTGCCCGAGCAGGTCCATCGTGTTTACCGTGCAAACTAATTTGGATGGGTTTTCCGTCACCTGCAAGATGAAGTCTAACTGCTCTACACTGGAACCATTCTTGTCAACAATCTGCCCCTGCTCCTAAACTCTGTACTCCAAGCAAGCAGTCAGTGTGTGCAACACTGTCCAAGCTAAATTATGTTATTGGAGCTGAGAAGATGTCTCTCAAAGGTCCATGCTGCCTAGGCTTACCTCTGTCCAATAAGTTACTTGCCAGAGATCCCCCTACCTGACTCCCACATCTCAGATAGGAATGCCCTCACAGAGTGAATTCACAGTGGGAACCTTCCTTTGGCCTCTGAGATTTGCAGTGTTGGTCACCTTTTGGGATCAGGCCCTCAACCCTGCCATTTCCCAACTTTCTCACTGTCACAATAGTCACTGCCATTTGGTCTTAGATTATGTACAAATGATAGAATTATTGAACTGGTAATATTACATGAATAACAAAATAAACGATCAAACATAGAACAGTTGTTGGCAGGAAAAATGCTGTAGGTGTTCAGACAAAAATAGTGCACGTTAGGCATGCACCCCTTGAGTGTAAAATTAAGAAAAACAAAAACAAAGTAAGTCTTGGCCAGGGCAATCAGGCAAGGCAAATAAATAAGGGGTATCCACGTAGGAAGAGAGAATGGCAAAATATTGCTGTTTGTAGACACATGATCCTACATCTAGGAAATCCTAGTATCAGCCCAAAAGCTTCTTAACCTGATGAACAACTTCAGCAATGTCTTAGGATGCAAAATCAATGTGCAGAAATCACTAGCACTTTTATACACCAAAACAGTGAAGCCAAGAGCCAAATCATGAATGAACTCCCATTCACAACTGGCACAAAAAGAACAAAATACCTAGAAATACAGCTAGCCAGGGAGGTGAAAGATCTTTACAAGGAGAACTACAAACCACTGCTCAAATAAATCAGAGATGACACAAACAAATGAAAAACATTCCATGCTCACGGATCGGAAGAATCAACATCGTAAAAATGGCCATACTGAAATTTACAGCTCCAATGCTATTCCTATTAAACCACCATTGAGATTTTTCACAGAACTAGAAAAAAATATTTTAAAATTCATCTGAAATCAAAAAAGAGCCCAAACAGCCAAGGCAATCCTAAGCAAAAAGAAGAAAAGTGGAGGTACACGCTACCCACCTATACTATGCAAGACTACACCACAGGGCTACAGTAACCAAAAGAGCTTCTGCACAGAAAAATAAACTATCAACAGAGTGAACAGACAACCTACAGAATGGGAGAAAATATTCGCAACTATGCATCCAACAAAGGTCTAATATCCAGCATCTATAAGGAACTTAAACACATTTACAAGAAAAAACAACTTCATTAAAGCGTGGGAAAAGGACATGAACAGACACTGTTCAAAAGAAGACATACATACGGCCAAGAAGCATAGGAAAAAAAGCTCGATATCACTGATCATTAGAGAAATGCAAGTCAAAACCACCATGAGATACCATCTCACACCAGTCAGAATGACTATTACTAAGGCTCTTACTGTGTCAGAATGCTAGTCAAAATAGTCAAAAAATAATAGATGCTGGTGGAAGTAACAAGTTGTGGAGAAAAAGGAACGCTTATATACTGTTGGTGAAAGTGTAAAATTAGTTAAACCACTATGTAAGACAGTGTGGTGACTTCTCAAAGACCTAATGACAGAAATACCATTTGACCCAGCAATTTCATTACTGGGCACATACCCATATGAATATAAATTGTTCTATTATAAAGACACATGCACATGTGTGTTCAGTACAGCACTAATTAACAATAGCAAAGACATGGAATCAACCTAAATGCCAACCAATGACAGATTGGATAAAGTATGGTACATATATACCATGGAATACTATGCAACCACAAAAAAGAATAAGAGCATGTCTTCTGTAGAGAGGTCATTAGCCTTAGCAAACTAGCAGGAACAGAAAACCAAATACCGCATGTTCTCACTTATAAGTGGGAGCTAAATCACGAGAACTCATGGACACATAGAGGGGAACAAAACACCCTGGGGCCTATTGGAGAGTGGAAGGTGAGAGGAGAGGAGGATCAGGAAAAGTAACTAATGCCCCCTTGGCTTAATGCTTGGGTGATGAAATAATCTGTACAACAAACCCCCATGATACAAGTTTACCTATCTAATGAACATGCACTGTGGACCCTGGAACTTAAAATAAAAGTAAAAAAAAAAAAAAGAAAAAAGAAAATTTTAATTAAAAACAAAACAACTGTAATCCTAGCACTTTGGAAGGCCAAGGCGTGTGGATCACCTGAGGTCAGGAGTTCGAGACCAACCTGGCCAACGTGGTGAAACCCCATTTCTACTAAAAATACAAAAATAGCCAAATGTGATGGCAGGCACCTGTCGTCCCAGATACTCAGTAGGCTGAGGCAGGAGAATCACTTGATCCCAGGAGGCAGAGGTTGCAGTGACCCAAGATCGTGCCACTGCACTCCAGCCTAGGCGACAGAGCGAGACTCCATCTCAAAAACAAAACAAAACAAAACCAAACAAAACAAAAAGAAATCGTGCACGTTAGGTCAAATCAGCAGCCTATTCTACCCCAAGATTCTGTTCCTGAGGTGACGGAGCATAGAGCTTTCCACGCTGTTAACTTCAAAAGAAATATTAGTTTCAATTTTCTATCTCAATGGATTTTAAATTTGGTATTTATTGCAGCTCTATCACTATGAATTTACTTATATAACTTTCTTGAAGCTACTTGTATTTTTGATGTACACAAAAATGTGGGCTTGGTTTTTTATTAAGACACCCAGTTTTGACACTCTTAAGTTTAATGACTAAATCCCTATTTGACCTAATTAAGATCCTTGACTTACAAAGGGTACATATAGCTCAGGAAGTATAGAACAAGAGGCGGGGACATGGGATTCGCAGGGTTTCCAGCTATTTGCTACCTGGATTCTGGTGTTTATTCATGGAAGTCATAACTGAGTGGAGTTCCAATCAGGGATGGGAAAAGTGAAGACTGAGACTGAAGTATAAAGACTGGGCAGGCAGCACTGCCTGGGCTGGGGAGTCTATGCAGCTTGGTGGGGTGTGGGGCGGTATGGAGCTGGAGGGTGCTGGATCATAGCCAAGAGGGAACAGAAAGAAATGCAACCAACTTCATCTGCTTCCAGTTTAGCTCTGAACTAGGTATACTGAGGATGGCACAAGAGAAATGCATTGGGCTCTGAGACTGTGAGGTTAACAGAAGCTGCTTCAGCTATTATCTTGCAAATGGCAACCCCAGGCCTCTCCTTGGTTTGCTTTGCCCCTCCCTAGGTTGTGGTTCCATGGCTGTATGCCAGTCTGCCAGATCTGGCCCGAGTCTCTGAATCTGGCTGCCACAGAGGGCTGATGCCTGCTGGAGTTTGAAGGCTGACTGTGCAGTTGGCATTGTCAACCTGAGCCTGCTCCAGTTTTTAAGCCATGGTGTGTGCCAAGCAGCAGAGTCCTGTTTGAAAGAGTGAGGAGGGGAATGAAGGGGGAGAAGGGGCTGAGGGGTGAAAACAGACCCCTCCTGGCTCATGAAGGCAGGGACTGGCATGAAAGGAGCCATTGTGAGCACAGTGGGCACCTGCTGTCTCCCTCCCTGGGTGAGGCACTCCTGCCTTTGAGAAGTGCCTCTGCTTTGATGCACAGCTAAAAGATGGGTTTGTCCCATGGTGGTACAAAATGGTGGCCTGTTGGCAGCTGGTCTACCATGGCAAGAGTCCTGGGCTTGAAACCAGGAAAAGAAGGTGCAAGCTCTGGCAGTCTCACCTCCTGGCCTATGACTCTGGGCAAATCCTTTAAACTCTGAGTCTCAGTTTCCTCATCTGCAAACTGAGGGAAAGAATGCTTGTTTCAAAGCATTGTGATGAGGGTCAGGTGACATGAGGTATGTGTAAAATTCAGGTGGGACATATCTGGACAGGAATGAACCTGTTTAAGCCACCATCCTCTGGTGGGGCTTGGCATTTTGGGGTGAGCAGATGGATTTCCTCACATGGTCTTACCCATTCTGGTCACAGACTGATTAATTCAACGATTACCTTGGTCCACGTGTAACCTAAAGGTACAATATAGGTATGTACCTTTAAAAATTCATAATCAGGCCGGGCGCGGTGGCTCAAGCCTGTAATCCCAGCACTTTGGGAGGCCGAGACGGGCGGATCACGAGGTCAGGAGATCGAGACCATCCTGGCTAATACGGTGAAACCCCGTCTCTACTAAAAAATACAAAAAACCAGCCAGGCGACGAGGCGGGCGCCTGTAGTCCCAGCTACTCGGGAGGCTGAGGCAGGAGAATGGCGGAAACCCGGGAGGCGGAGCTTGCAGTGAGCTGAGAGCCGGCCACTGCACTCCAGCCTGGGCGGCAGAGCAAGACTCCGTCTCAAAAAAAAAAAAAAAAAAAAAAATTCATAATCAATTATAATGGTAATAGATTACATTTGCTTCATACATACTACGTACTTGGCAGTATTAGGCAAATGCTTCAGGTGTGCTATTTCATTTAACCTTTACAACCGCCCTAGAAAGGCCAGACCAATCTCAGGTTTCCCTGTGACAACATGTAGCTCAGATTACTTAAGGGGTCCAAGACAAGATAAATTGTTAAGTGGCAGAGCTGAGATTCAAACCCAAGTATTTGCACTTCAGAGCCCATGCTTTAGAACTTAGAAATATTTTTTAAAACTTAGTTGAGAATGATGGAACCCATAGCACTGTCGAAAGAACTATTTATGACTGACCAAACTTAGCTTTATCATAAATATCTACGAAACTATCATAAATATCTAAGAAACAAATACAATACCATGTGATTCTAGTGTTAATTCCATCCATTCATCAATAATAAATTGTTGATATATTTAGTCAGGTGTGGCTTAGGGGATGCATCTCTCTCTCTCAGTCTTGTGAGGAGCTTATATTTTTGTTATCCAATTCCATGTTACTTGCTAATATTCATTCATATATCCCATGCTGTCTTGAACGGTCAGTGAGTTCTCAGTATTGGCTGGGGTAAGACTTGCTCAAAAGTAAGACTGAGATTCAGAGTTACCGGTGGCTGCATTTCCAGAGCATTTGTGACTTCTTCTGGAATCTGTTACTACACAGAATTGTGCAGCGGAGGAACATAAGGAGGCTCACAGTCCTCCCACACATGCTCTGCCTCGCATCTGCTACCCCTCATACCACCCTCCCCACCACACACATCAAAACCCCCACTCTGAAGCTCAGCACATGGGGGAAGTTTAGGGATCATCTTCGACTAAGTAGACAGCTCTTGGTGGCCAAACGGTCACTTGAAAAGTTTCTTTCCTATACAGTTGTCGATGACACATTTGATGTTCCATGTACATTATCAGAAATCCCCCTGACAGGTAAACATCTTAGAGTGTTGCTACAATAAGTTATACAGATTTAAAGTTTCTGACACTGAAACCATAAATGTTGTAAAGTTACATAACGTTACTATAAATGCAAGGTCCTATCTAGGATGTCATGTTACATTTCATTATCCCGGCTCCTTAGTCTCCTGTGGTCTGTGACAGTTTCTCAGGCTTTCCATGTTTTTCATGGAAGTTTTGAGGAGTACTGATCAAGGTGTGGGTTTGTCTGATGTTTTTCTTATAATTAGACTGGACATGAGGCTTTTTGAAAAAATACCTACCCCACAGGTGAAGTCACCTCCTTTCGGGGGTACATGACATGCTCATGACATCACTGATGATACTGACCTTCATCACTGATGAAGAAGGCACCCAGCAGCATTTTAGTTTGGCTGCTGTAACAAAGTACCGTAGACTGCGTAGCTTAGAGCCCACAGAAATTTGTCTCTCACAATTCTGCAGGCTGGCAAATCCAAGGTCAAAGTGCCAGAAGATTCATTCAGTGTCTGGTGAGGGCCTACTTCCTGGTTTGTAGATGTCCGTCTTCTTGCTATGTCCTCATATGGCAGAAAGGGCGTGGGAGTTCTCTGGGATCTCTGTTATAAAAGACACAAATCCCATTCATGAGGGCCCTACCCTCATGACCCAGTGACCTCCCAAGCGCCTCACCTCCTAACTCGCTCTTACTAGGGGTTAGGATTTCAGCACATAAACTTCAGGGAGACAAAAACATTTAGTCCATTGCAGCCGGGTTTCTCCACGGTGAGGTTACTGCTCTCCCATTGATTTAAACTGTGCTTCATGTAAATGTAATCTGAATGTTGTCTAGTCACTAACTCATAAAATGTGGGCTTGACGAAACTGAGACTGTAGCCATTCCAGTAGCTCTGTTGTCTGTTGTTATACTGATGTACTGTGAGCTTTAGCACTCATTAAGTGATCTGTGACAGGCTGGTCCATTCACAGGGAAAATAATCTGGAGGCCGAGTGGCCTGATGAGGCTGGAGAACAGGTGCAGTGAACACGGACAAGAGAAAGTGCTAGAAAGGTAGGCGGGCATGGTCAGAGAGAGAAATGGCTGACTTGAAGAAGATGGCAGAGGTAGAGCAGATCCAGGGCACGTTTGCTCAGAGGCACCCACTGGAGGCGGTGAGGCCACACAGTGAGGAAGCAGCCTCTCAGAAAGGAGGCAGGCAGGGAACGGAGACCTCAGGTCATTAAGGAAGTCATCTCTGGGGTCTCCTGGAATAATGCTGGGATGGTGAGTGGAGGGCCCTGATCCCTGTGAGCGAGGAAGGAAACTGGACATAAACTCAGCACAGCGACTCAGAGAAGAAGGCTGGATGACATGTGCCATGGAGAGCAGGTTTCTGTTTTGTTTTCTTTGATTTTGTTTTATAAAGGGTGAAACATCAGCAAGGAGAAGGCTGCCGCCTCTTCCTGACCCTGAGTTGAGGAGGATGTGGGAGAAGGAGCCGCCCCGACTTGAGTGGGCTCAGGGAAGCTGTGTTCTTGGGTGGCGGCCAGGGTTCAGTTCAGCAAGGACATGGAGGAACACTTAGTGATGACATGGGGGAGTTTGGTTTCCTGCAGAGAGGGTTCTGGAGAATCTGGCAGACAAGTTTGGGAGGAAAGGCCACCGAGGGATGTAGGCCAGGGGAGAGGATGGCAGTCAGAGGCCAGAGGCGCTTACACAGATCAAGCATTGTGATAACAATAAATATGCGAAGGAATGTGTATGTAAAGTAGCTCGATTTAGCCATCCCACAATGTGTACAAACTTCAAAACCTGCTGTACATGATAAATACATCCAATTTTTATTTGTCAATTAAAAAATCACATATGATCCTTCACTCACTCCTCCTACGCATCCCTACTGAGTGCTCTCTCTGTGCCCATGGCGCTTTGGCAAAGAGGAGGCAGATGAGAATAAAACCAGGTCCTGGCTGTGGAGCTCACCCTCACGTGGGGCAGACCTGGGGCCACTGCATGGTGAGCACTGGGAGGAGGAGCCTGGTCCAGGCTGGCTGCGGACAGAGGGCAGGGCTGGGTCTCAGGCAGGGGACCCCGAGGCCAATCCCAGGGAGGACATCTGAGCAGGGGACTGAAGAGGTGGACGCTTCCAGCCCATACATGCTGAGGAAGCATCAGATCTGGGAGATGAGAGGCTGGAGGGGGCAGAGGCCCTCAGAGGACCTGGCCTGGTCTCTGGGTTTTCTTTTGAGTGTGATGTGAGGAGGGGGTGTCCAGAGCAGAACAGCCAGAAGCTGCTGTCATGTAGCAGACCTGTGGCATGGGGGTTCAACCCACCTGAACCAATGGTCTATAAGCATGAGCTCCGTCAGCAGCTGGCAGGACAAAGCATTGCCCAAGTTTCCCCAAAGCGGCAGCTGTAGGCAGCACTGGCTGCTTCCCAAGGGCAAGTCAGCAGCAGCCGTGATCGTCTTTAGCTCCTAAGATTCACAGACTATGAGGAAAGAAGTGCTACTGGGCAGGGCATGTGGTCTCCTCTGGGAATTGACAGCCTCAACCTGGATGGGTTCTCTGTGCCAGAGGCCCACTGAGATCCCGGCTCCTCTGGAGGACTCCCGGCTCCTCCACCAGCCAGTGCTCACTGGGAGGTCTGAATTGGTTATCCCGGCTACCAAGAAAGGCCTTATGGTTCAAGGTTGCTGGCAGGTGAACTCTGAGGAGGTGCTGGGAAGTGCGTCCCTTGTCCTAAGTCTCCCCCCAACCCCCATGGGGCACTTTGGCTGTGCTAACTTGGAGGCCCTGGCACTGTCAGATGGCAGGATCATGACCACAGAACGCCATCCACAAGCATGCAGTTTGCAACAGTTTCCAAAGTAATTGCCTGGCAAAACCCACTCCAAATCCCAATTCTTCTCAGTCTTCAAAAAGGGCTATGAAGGATGGAAGGTAACAAATGCATGTGGACACACGCAGACATGGCGCACATGCACACATACACACGCAACCCCTTATGCAGTGCAGCTCAGGCTCAGTCATGAAGATACTTCACTGGGTCTTCCTTACACAGTTCCAGACACACTGAAGCCCAACTTTTATAAGAACATGGAAAATTAGAACTGGATGGAGGCTCCTTCGTCACCTGATCCCCACCCTCTATTTTGCAAGTAAGAAGTGCGGGCTCCATGGAGGTGAGGTGACCCAGGTTCACAGAGCTCTGGAGCAGCAGGGCTGGTGGGAAGGCAGAGCCCCTTGGCTCCCAGCGCCGTGCACCTTGGTGCCATTGGAGGAGAATTTCATCCTGACTGTGTGCCCTCACCTCTCTTCGTCCTGATCAGCCCCCAGTTGGTACCTGGCCTCCTGCCACCAGCCCTTTAGTCCTCCCTCCAAAGATGACAGCCTCACCCAGACAACTGAGTGTGATCCTCAAAATACCCCCATGGGTGGGTCATGTCTCCATGCAGTGACGCTTCCATTGCACATAACACCTCTCGACCTCTGCCTCAAGGTAGCAACAGCAGCGAAAAGTAGGCTCTGAGTCGAAGATATCTAAGTTAAAACTTAGTTCCAAAACATACCGGCTAGCTGTGTGGCTTTGGGTGAGGTACTTAACTTCTCTGAGCCTCAGTTTTCCTTTTTCTAAGAAAATTTTTAATTAAAAAAAACCTTTTCTTTTAGGTTTGGGGTACATTTGAGGTCTGTTATATAAATAAACTCAGGAGTTTATTGTAAAGCTTATTTCATCACCCAGGTATTAAGCCTGGTGTTCATTATTTTTTCTGCTATTCTCCCTCCTCCCACACTCCACTCTCAAGTAGACCCCATTGTCTGTTGTCCCCTTCCCGGTGTTCATGAGTTCTCATCACTAAGCTCCTATTTATAAGTAAGAACATATAGTATTTGGTTTTCTGTTCCTGCATTAGGTTGCTAAGGATAATGGCTTCCAGCTCCATCCTTGTCCCTATGAAAGACTATGGTCTCATTCTTTATTATGGCTGCATAGTATTCCATGGGGTAGATATACCACATTTTTTTAAATCCAGTCTACCGCTGATGGGCATTTAGATTGATTCCATGCCTTTGCTATTGTTGAACAGTGCTACAATGAGCATTTGCATGCATGTGCCTTTATGGTAGAATGATTTATATTCCTCTGGGTGTATACCCAGTAATGGGATTATTGGGTCAAACGGCAGCTGTTTTTAGCTCTTTGAAGAATTGCTACATTACTTTCTGCAATGGCTAAACTAATTTATGATCTCACCAACAGTGTATAAGCATTTTTTCTCTACAGCCTTGCCAGAAGCTGTTATTTTTGACAGTTCAGTAACAGCCATTCTGATGGGTGTGAGATAGTATCTCACTGTGATTTTAATTTGCATTTCTCTAATATTAGTGATACTGAGCTTTTTTTCATGTGCCTGTTAGCCGCATGTATGTCTTCTTTTGAAAAGTGTCTGTTCATGTCATTTGCCCACTTTTTTTTTTTCTTGTGACAGAGTCTTACTTTTTTGCCCCAGCTGGAGTGCAGTGGTGTGATCTTGGCTCACTGCAACCTCTGCCTCCCAGGTTCAAGTGATTTTCCTGTCTCAGTCTCTGGAGTAGCTGAGATTACAGGTATGCACTAGTACGCCCAGCTAGTTTTTGTATTTTTAGTAGAGGCAGGGTTTTGCCATGTTGACCACGTGGATTTCAAACTCCTGACCTCCCAAAGCACTGGGATTACAGGTGTGAGCCGCCGTGCCCAGCCGCATTTGCCCATTTTTAATGGAGTTGTTTGCTTTTCTCTTGTAAATTTGCTTAAGTTCCTTAGAGACGCTGGATATTAGACCTTTGTCAGATGCACAGTTTGCAAACATTTTCTCCCATTCTGTAGGTTTTCTGTTCATTCTGTTGATAGCTTCTTTTGCGGTGCAGAAGCTGTTAAGTTTAATTAGATCCTATTTGTCAATTTTTGCTTTGGTTGCGATTACTTTTGGCATCTTTGTTATGAAATCTTTGCCTATGCCTATGCCTATGTCCAGTATGGTATCACCTAGGTTGTCTTCCAGGGTTTTTATAGTTTTGGGTTTTACATTTAAGTTTTTAATCCCTCTTGAGTTAAATTTTTACATGGTATGGCCGGGCGCGGTGGCTCACGCCTGTAATCCCAGCACTTTGGGAGGCCAAGACGGGCAGATCATGAGGTCAAGAGATCGAGACTATCCTGGCTAACACGGCGAAAACCCGTCTCTACTAAAAATACAAAAAAAAATTAGCTGGGCATGGTGGTGGTGCCTGTAGTCCCAGCTACATGGGAGGCTGAGGCAGGAGAATGGCATGAACCAGAGGGGCGGAGCTTGCAGTGAGCCGAGATTGCGCCACTGCACTCCAGCCTCCGCGACAGAGCGAGACTCCGTTTCAAAACAAAAAAAAAATTTTTTTTACATGGTGTAAGGAAGGGACTCAACTTCAATCTCCTTCATATGGCTAGCTAGTTATCCCAGTACCATTTATTGAATAGAGAATCCTTTCCCATTGCTCGTTTCTGTCAGTTTTGCCAAAGATCAGATAGTTGTAGGTGTGCAGGTTGTAAGTATTTCTGGGCTCTCTGTTCTGTTCCACTGGCCTGTGTGCCTGATTTTGTACCAGTACCATGCTGTTTCGGTTACTCTAGCCAAAACATGTAATATAGTTTTAAGTCAGGTAATGTGATGCCTCCAGCTTTGTCCTTTTTGCTTAGGATTGCCTTGGCTATTTGGGCTCATTCTGATTCCATACGAAATTTGAAATAGCTTTTTGTAGTTCAGTGAAGAATGTCATTGGAACTTCTCAATAAACCAGGGATTGAAGAAACATACCTCAAAATAAAAGAGCCATATGTGACAAAACCACAGCCAACATAATACCGAACAGGCAAAAGCTGGAAGCATTCCCCTTGAAAACTGGCACAAGACAAGGATGCCTTCTCTTACCACTCCTATTCAACATAGTATTAGAAGTCCTGGCCAGAGCAGTCAGGCAAGAGAAGAAAATGAAGGGCATCCAAATAAAAAGAGGAAGTTAAACTATCTGTATGCAGATGACATGATCCTATATCTAGGAAACGCCATAGTCTCAGCCCCAAAGCTCTTCACCAGGTAAACGACTTCAGCAAATTCCAGAATACAACATCAGCGTGCAAGAATCAATAGCTTTTTCAATTATAAAATGGACACACTTATACTTACTTGACAGCACTAATGAGAGGATTAAATGAGATAATGGAAATGAAAGTATGTGTCCTGAGCATACAATAGCCTCTCAGAAATGTTTTGTCTTCCTCCTTTGGGAATTCCACCTCAGAAATGAAGCATTAGTATAAATGACTTAGCAGTGCCAGATCTCTGTCTTCTGAATGCAGCCAAAGCCTATTTGGATTCAAGTGTAGCCAGTGAGACTGGAAATCAAGTAAAAAACACAAGGCACTACCCCTACATGAGTACTGAGAACAATCTTCTGAGAGATCAAAGACAAGCTTTTTTTTTTTTTTTTTTTTCTGACATTCACCAAGTCCCAAGGGTTGTGCTGGCTGGTGAGGTTACAACAGAACGCAGACCATGGCCCCTGTCCTGGAGCTTGCAAGTCTACATGAGACACAGCTGGCATCATTACTGGGGTAAACAAATGCACAGCTGTCCAAGAAAGGTGATGTTCAAAGATAACTTCTGTGGGGTTGAAGACATTCTGGAAAGTTTGTGTAAACATAAATCTTGCTACCTGACAGGTCAACCGGTGAACCTATAGCCCCACAGCATAAATCATAAGAAAGAACAATTAGACAATGCCCCCAATAGTTAGCTATTATTTACTGACCTGGCATGTTTTATCAAACTTAAAAATAAGCAACTAATAAATTATCTGAATTTCATAATTACGTAGACTGTTTTGAAGCCATGAGTTTCCCATCAAGAAAGTGATGACGTTAGTGATTTCCTCTGCTAGAATCTCTAATCAGGTCATCAATTATTCTAAGTAATGTGTAGCCCTATGGCACACAGATGAGTCTCATATGTGTGAGCTGTTCCTTTGTCCCATATATAGTAACCACCCAAGGCAGAAACTCAAGCTTTTTGATTTTGCCTCGATTTTCTCAGTCGTAAAATGGAGATATCAGAATTACCTACTGAAGGGATAGTGGTGAGCATTAAGTGAGTTGATATCATTAAGGAGGTTTAAACAGTGACTGAATCAGGTAAGTGGGTTTTCTATTACCATTGTTAATCTAATCTGATACCCAGATAACAATATCAGGTGGAGAGTTTCCAACACTAGAATCCTTCCTTCCACTTATGATCAAAAGATGTCATCCTATGTAAGCTTTCTGGGTTTGGTTTCATGGCCAGCAATAACTAAATTTATGTAGCCGCATAATTATGTAAAGGTAAATAAATACAAAGACATAACACTCCAATGGGGGATCAGGTGTGGGGCCACAGCACGGCCAGATGAGACCTCGTCTTGGGTTGGGTGTATGAGGCAGGAATGACACTGCCAGGTTTTAATTTGGCCATGAACATCTCCTTTCTGCATTCCATGGTCCATTGCCACAGCATCTATGGAGTGAAGATATGATAACATGGAGTTAGGGTGGCGTGGGGAGGAGTTTCCACACCAGCTGCTGAGATTAAAAGACAGGAGGGGAATCTGGAGTCTCTCTCAGCCTAGCTTCCTCTCACGAGTCCTCCCTGGACCCCCAAGGGGAAGGCTGGGCTCTGGACCTTCTCTCCCACCTGACCGCAGTGTTGGTTTAGGGTCAAGGTGCTCAGAGACAAGAGATAAGCTCACACATATATATGGTGTGGCAATTGCAATAGGCCAGGCTTGCCCGTCTTCAGGAAGTAACATTTCTCATGATGGTTGGAGGTTGGTGACAGGGGTAGGGTGGAGAGAAAACAAAGAAGTAGAGTTTATGCCCCAACAAGGTAAATCGAATTCCCAGTCCTGCACCAGTCCTTTCAGTGCCTTTGGTCGTAAGACATTCACGCAGAACATCCCTCATCACCCAGTCCCACACGGATGCAGTCACAGGAAATGCCCTGTCAACACTGGCTTCCCTGAGGGGCTCCATCTAATAGCATCGGAAACCACCTCACTAGAAGTGAACTGAAGAGGCCCCTCTGCAGACAGAGGGGAAAGTTCAGGACTTTGCCAAAAGGACCGACAGCTGCAGTGGGAGTGCCAAGCGCCACAGGCCGAGAAGTGGCCTCGATGAAGAAGCTCCATTTCCCCTTCCCCTGTCAAGGATAAGGAAGGCCACGCCCATTTTATGTGCAGGACGGTGTGAGGGGCAGAATTGGACCTGTGGCCAGATCAGCTTGGAAATCTCACCAGACACACACAGCAATGTGCTTGTCTTTTCTTCATTCCTCTCCAAAAACAAAGCCACCAAAATAGACAGTCTTCTAAGTACCATGTATTCACAGTTAAGAAGGCAGGGCTGTCCAAAGAAGCCATTCCTTCCATCCACTCAAAATATATCCATGCATTATATTCTCTCCTATGTGCTAGACACTGTGCTGGGCTCTGTGGGCACAGCAGTAGGCAATTCACACAACACAGAACTTACATTGCAGGAGAGAAGAAACAGTTAAACATATAATTGACAGTGACACTTAGGACAGAAGGACAGAGGGCCATGGGGGCATGTAAGGTGAGCATGTAACCCCATCATATGTCTTGTATGGAAATGGAATAACAAGTCTAAGGTAAGTTTATTCTTTTGCAACTTGAAAAGCTGAAATGCAGATCTACGTCGTTAACCAGATGTGTAAGCTTTGTCTGTCCACCCCTTTCCAGAACTTCCAAAGAATCTCTGAATGGGTCCTAATGCACTTTAAAGTGGACATATAGTAGATATTCCCTGAGGCTGTTCTGGGCACTGTGTTCTATTCCTTCATCACTTCTAGTTTTAACTTTTCCTATTTATTCATGTGATACAAACTGACTAACTTCCTCTATTCAACTGTTTCAACATCTGTGAAATTCTGAGGGGTACCCGTCATCCAATCTTTCTATCGTAACCATGAGCTCTACCATTTTAGAGGACTTTTCATAGAGGAATGCGTTGACTCCTTCCATCCGTAAAGCCCGTTGTTAACATACTCTCCAGATCGCTTGAACCACTGATGCTAATATGAAATATCCTTATGTCTTCTTGCATCCCCTTTTCTCCCCTTTTCCTGGCTAAATAAACCAGTGGTCTCACACTGCATGGTTGCTGTGGGGTGTGATGGGAACTCCGGGCTTCTGGCCTTAGAAGTGGCAGACGAGGCCGGGCGCAGTGGCTCAAGCCTGTAATCCCAGCACTTTGGGAGGCCGAGACGGGCGGATCACGAGGTCAGGAGATCGTAAGCATCCTGGCTAACACGGTGAAACCCCGTCTCTACTAAAAAATACAAAAAACTAGCCGTCTGGAGGCTGAGGCAGAAGAATGGTATAAACTCGGGAGGCGGAGCTTGCAGTGAGCTGAGATCCAGCCACTGCACTCCAGCCCAGGCAACAGAGCGAGACTCTGTCTCAAAAAAAAAAAAAAAAAAGAAGTGGCAGATGAAGGATCTCTCATGGTGTCCTTGACCTGACCCCTCTTTGTGGGTTTCTTCACCTCCTCCCCATCCTGCCCTCCCCATGGTTCACGGTGGCCCTTAGCACAGGGTGCCTGTTCTTCAGAGTGTCCCCACAGGGCAGAGCTACCCAGGAGCCTTTGTCAGGCCAATGACAGAGAGGCAGCTGTGGTGCTCTCATTTTTACAGACTCTCTATGCCTCAAAGCACACAGACACCCCATAATAACACTTCCTTTGTGAGTTCACTGATGTTTGGAAAACCCCTCGTAAATTCCTACTCCATGGCATTAACAAGAATCCATTCCTGAAAATGTGAACGGTTCTGTTGGTTTCAAACAGCCATCAAGAAAACTAAGGGATTGTTTTGGTGTCTTAAAATTCTTGTCTGGGTCTCAGTGGCTGAGACAGCAGCCCCAAAATCATACAGAAGCGAAACCCAAACATTGTCTTCCTTACGTCAGCAGATCCCAAGGACGATAGGATGGAGCCCCAGGTGTCTATGGGGCTAGACAGCTCAGCCGAAAAGTGGAGGCTCCTGGGACATCTAGTGGCCATAGAGAAAAATACTCCCACCCCGGCCCAGGTAGTAGCAAGGGAAGCCTCTAAAGGTACTTAGAGATCAGGTGCATTCCCCCTCCCCACCTCTGGCCAGGTAAGAAAGCCGAGATCCCGGGTGAGAACAGCTCACCCAATTTCACATCTCCAATAGGAGGCGTTGGTACTTATTTCTCGTAGATCATTTCTACCTGAATTTTGTTATGCAGGAACTCCACGTGAATCAGCCATGGCCTGAGTGGTTGAGAAGTTTTAGCGGCCTAGAGTTCACTAGGTATTTGCATCTAAATGCAGTGATTTTCCAAATTCTATCACACATTCCTTTGTGGATCACGGGGCGGAGGCAGAATCCTAGCTCTGAAACTCTGTGCTACCTTCCCTCCTGCCAGACCTCTCCTGAATTCCGTGATTATAAAACGCAAGTAAACAAAAATGTTCTTGCTGCTCAGACACTTGATGCTTTGTATCTAAAATAAGAATATCAGGGAGAAAAACAAGTTTGTGCTCTAGCTACTGACAGGTCTCAGAAAATGGAAACAAAACAGTAAAAGAGAATTCCTGTTTCTCAGCCCGAAGAGCAGCAGGAGAGAAGAGAAAATCCAAGAGAACTGGGAATTAGAGCTGTTACACAAGCTAGAGAAAGGAAAAATCAAAAACCAAGGTTCCCAGTCCCAAAATATCCCTGCAGGAAGCTAAGTGGGACACTTTTCCACAGAAAGCAAGAGACATGTCCTATAAATAATGTGGTGGGCAGGGCAGCGGGGGGCGGGCAGGATCGCCTGGAGGAAGCGGGGAAGGGCTGCACAGGCCCCTCAGCTGCTGGCTGCCTCCCGCCACAGGAACGCAGTCGCGGGTCCAAGGCCAGGATGTTGAATATTTATATTCTGCTTATAAAATATGCCTTTTATTGAGAAATTTAGACACACTCTACTGTGTCCAAAGAGTCCTTAAAGTCACATCCTTTCCATTTTCCATGTTCTCTTGTCAACAGGCCAGTATCCACAGCCTGGTTTTCACTTGGAGACGGGAGGGTGAGGAGAGATGCTGTGGTGGAGACTCCTCGCAACTGCCCAGAACATTACTTTCTCACGTCATGGGCTTAAAAGAACAAAAATACATATGTTTCTTTGTATCAATAGTTAGAACCCTGAATGGAAGTGTTGGTCATTCTGAATTTTCTAAAATTTATTTTTTTTTTAAATAATAGTTTGTTGTTGTTTGTAGAGATGGGATCTCGTTACGCTGCTCAGCCTGGCCTCAAACTCCTGGCCTCAAACAATCCTCTGGCCTCGGCCTCTCAAATTGCTGGGATTATAATCCTGAGCCACTCCACCAGGCCTATTCAGAATTCTAATATACAACGAATTCTTCATGATAACCAAGAAATAAAGACTTGGAGCTCAAACTGTGCCCCGAGGCCTGCGATTCCTGAGAACGTGCTTCCTCCTCCCACTCTTCCATTTGGAATTGCGTTAGGCACAGAGACCCGAGGAGCCTGGACACAGCGCAGGATGATGGTGTAAGAAGCCAAACCCCGCCTCCAAACACAGGGACTCCTCACCAGCTGGTAGGGCTTCAGTGCACGCAGAGGAAGCGAAAGGACGGGCAAGGTGCACAGATGAGGTGGGAGGACTGGAGCCAGGACGTCTGAACCTGGTGAGGAGCTGCAGGGGTGCGCCAGGGGTGAGGAGGAGGAACAGGTGCCGGGGAACTCCTGGGACCCCAGGCTGGCGGCCACTGCCTCCTCTGTCCCTTGGGCACCCTCCCTTTGCCCTGCCCTGGAGAACGTAACTCTTAGCAGGCTCTTGCAGCCTGGACTTTCGATGGCGCTGCTGCCTCTGACTCCAGTCACTACCACTTTCCCCCTAAAGCTTCCACCTCTGAAGATTCGCCTCATATCGTCTCCTCTGTGTAATCTCTTCTCAGCTTCCCCTTACCCCTAAGTCCCCACCCCTCCATCCCCAAACAGGGAGCATTGTCTCCGCTGGCTCCACTCTACTAGACCAGCAGGGAGACGAGGAAGCTTCCTTCAATGGACCACCCGCTGGGCATAACCTCCTCCCCTAAGGTTGGGATGTGCATGAAGGCCCCAAGTGCCTTTGCCCAGGCAGGTGCGAGGGCGTGTGAAACTGGAGGCGAGAGCCTGGCAGGCTGTACACCTGGTGGCTGAAAGGAGAAAGGGAGGGACGCCCAGGCAGTCCTTAAAGGGACCTGGGGAAGCTGCATCTTTAACCGCAGACAAACGTCATTCACCTGAAATGCCAGGACCAGGAAGTCCTACCGGCTGCAGGCGCGGCCCGTCCAACGTGATTGGACATCACTTCCTGCTGTTCATGTCCTCTTGGAAGGCCAGGTGGCCTCTGCAACAAGGTATGTGCTGCGTGGAGACTCGGGAGGGGAACGAGGGTCTCCGAGAATCTCAGGGGACCAGCCCCCGCAGTGCTCACTTGGAGTTCATGTGCTCAGTAACCTTCATAGAAGGTGGGGGAATCCGGAGAAGAAAAGAGCTGCTCCCACAGCCACCCAGCCGGTGGATGGCAGATATGGGTCTAGAGCCTGCTTAGCTCACAGTACACTCACCTGCAAAAACAGCTGGAAAACCCTCAGGTAACACAACTCCGATATTTCAGTACTGAATTAGCAAACAGCACATTCTTTTAAGAAGTGGGTGAGGCCTCCCAGGACGGTAAAGCTGCACCAGTTTAGGATGCTGCCCCTTTATTTGGGTGTCTGAGTGTTCCACAAATGACTGCCACTACCACATGTGGCGGGTGGCGCGAGGCACCTTGGCCATACAGTCCTGCCAGCACGGGACTCACAGACCATGCTCATCAGCACCATGCATGGTGCTTGCCTTTGGAGTAAGACAAAGGCAAGGTTTAGAAAGTGCTTCCACAACCCTGCATTGGAACTTCTGGCTGAGGCACAGCACAGAAAATGCCTTTGCCTCTTGTGGATTCTTGCCCAAGGCTGAGAACTGGCCAGCTGCCATGCTGTGTCCTGGGTGCTGCTCCAACCAGACGCCAGCTGGGTCCCTCCTTCTTTCCTGTCTGTGTGCCTGACTAGGGACAGTGGCCCCTGAGAGATGGCTCCTGGGTCTCGAATCCTATACAACACAAGGCAGCCCATCCGTGCAGTCTGTTTTTGTTTTGTTTTGATAATCTCCTCTCATAACAAGGATATTTGATTTCTTGTTAGGATGAGTCAAGTGGGTAAATTTGGCTCCGGAAACTGACTTATCAGCATTATCAGATTTCAAGGAACGAGAGTGCATTAAAGTCTTTAGTCTTTTGTTACCAACTTAAAATTTTTTAATATCTACTATATTAGACGTTGTCATGCTGGGCACAGCTGTATTGCTGTTGTTACTGCTGCTGTTGTTCATATCTTACAGCAAAGAAGACAACACAACTGGAGAACTGATAGACTTGTTTTAGACTCCTCATCATGTCCAGGGTTAGAATTTAGGCATTTCTTATCCTTTTAACCTTAATCCTGAATTTCAGTAACATTTGGCAGCCCCTGTGTCTGCTGCATCAATATGAGCTCCTATATCCCCATTAATTTCCTTTCATAGGTCCTTTTGGTTTGGTTTGTCATTTTCTTTGAGTTTCTTAACATAAATTCTAACTTGTGGTTTTCATTTTCTTCTACAATAAAGAAGGCATTTGAAGATGTTTCCTCTAAACACAACTTTACCTGCATGTGATACATTTGCTACAAGGTCTCCTAGTTTGAACTGCTATTTCTATAACTTGTAATTTCAGCCTTGACTTCTCCTTTGCCTTAGGACACTTTATGAGAGTGTGCCCTAATATTAAATAGTTCAGCTTGGGTCTCTATACAATTTATTTATCTATTTTTTGGATTCTGATCAGAGACTGACGGCTCTAAAATCTCTACTTTTCTGAACTATTTGAAATGTTTTCATCACAAAGAACCTAATTGAATTTTATAAATTTCATAAAGTACAAAGGACAAAAAAATTACAGATTCTATATTTGTAGGATGTAAATTTTATATGTATTATTACATGAAATTGTGAATGTAAGATCCTCTTCATCTTTGATTAGCTTACTAGATCTACTAAATTATTACATGAAAATATTTAAAATCATTCATTATATTTGTGCTTTACCAAGTTCTGTTTATATATTTTTATTGGCTTTTGCTTTATATGTTACATGTTGCTTTGTGTGTTATATTGTATCTTATTTTCTAAACAATATAAAGTAATGCTAAAAATGCAATAGTCATCTGGAAAGTGCAAATTAAAAGCATACTGAGGCATCACTACACTGTAATGTAGTGTGTGACAGTGAATTTTCTGTGTCCACTTGACTGGGCTGAGTGATATACAGGTGTCAGGTGAAATATTATTTCTGAGGTGTGCTGAGGGTATTTCTGGGAGAGATTAGCATTGGAACCATCTGGCTGAGTAAAGACGCACCCTCCCTGATGTGGGTGGCATTGGCCACTCCTTTGAGGGTACGAATAGAACAGAAAGGCATCAGAGAGAGTGACCTTGGCAAAAAGGACATCTGTCTCCTACCCTGGGACATTGGACATTGATGCACCTGGTTCTTGGGCCTTTGGGCTTGGACCAGGACCGATACCATTGGTTTCCGTTTCTCAGGCCTTTGGGTTTAGACAGGAACGACACCAGCTCTGCCACATCTCCAGGTTACAGACAGCAGATCCTGTGCTTCTCAGTCTCCATGATCACATGGGTTAGTCCCTCATCATAAGTCTCTTTCCATATATCTATACAGATTCTATTGGTTCTGTTTCTCTGGAGAGCCCTTGCCAATACAAGTGAAAAAGCCAATAGGAAAAAGAGATAAAATACCAAGGGTTGATGACGATAAAGAGGAACTCCCACACTATATTGGGAGTATAAACTGGCACAGCCACTTTGGAAAACTAATAGGATTTACTAAAGCTGATGAAACTGCCTTTGCAACATTTGTAACAGTGAGAGAAATTTAACCTAACTCACTCCACCTCGCTTCTATTCTCAGAAGCTAATTGCCTTTGTTACCTTTAAAACAAAGATGGTAACAGTCCCTCCCTGAAACTAACTCCCTCCTTGCCAGGGGCCCAAAGTGCCTTTGTAAAATGAATGGAGGGCCACAATATTACGATTATGGGAGGAGTCTGAATTCTGCTAAAAGGAAGGCTTAAATGTTCTCTGGCTTGCTTTTCTATAATTCCTTGCCTCTTAGGAGTCATGTGGCCAGAGATCACAGGATTGGTGGCTTCTCCAATTGTTCCTATAGATAACACTACTATTATTTTGTCTAAGATTGTTATTCTGAGATGTTTTTCAGACTTCTGCATTCTGGCAGGCAAATAATACATCTCTAGGTATATATCCAATAGAAATGGGTATATGTTTACCAAAGATGTAGGGCCGAGAGCTTGCAGTTGGAACAAATCCCAGCAACCCTGGGGCTCAGCCTGTGTCTCTGTGTAGAGCAAACAGCACCTGACCCATGACTCATGACTCATCCAGTCCGAGTGGACCCCGCCTTGAGGTGGACTCAGAGCACCAGTACCATTTTCCACACCCCTCTGATTTCATCCTCAACCAATCAGGAGCACCTTTTCCCTAGCCTGCTGTTCACCAAATTAGCCATAAAACCCCTACCTAGCCTCTGAGTTCTCAGAGAGGCTGATTTGAGTAATAAAGTAATAAACTCCTGTTCTGCTTGGCTAGCCCTGTTTATTAAACTTGTTCTCTACTGCAATACTGCTGTCTCAGTGAACTGATTTTATCTCTGCAGTGGGCAACAAGGATTTGGTGATTACACTGATCAATATGCAATTACATCTCTAGGTATATATCCAATAGAAATGGGTGTATGTTTACCAAAGATGTATAAGAATGTTCATAGTAGCTTTATTCATAAAGTACTCAAACAGGAAACCCAAATTTCTATAAACAGTACCATTAATAAATAAATTTTGGTATTATACATTGGACATCTATACAGCTACAGGAACTAACAACAAACTGTTGCTACCCACACATCATGGATGAATCCTGCAAACATACTGAGTGAAAGAGGCCAGATACAAAAGAGTACACACCGTATGACTCCATTTAGGTAAAGTAAAAAAATAGCCAAAACACTAGCCTAGACAACATAGCAAGACCCCATCTCTACAACAGATTTAAAAATTAGCTGGTTGTGGTGGTGTGTCCTAGCTACTTTGGAGGCTGAGATAGAAGGATCATTTGAACCCAGGAGTCAGAGGTTATCAGTGAGCCATAATCACACCACTGCCCTCCAGCCTGGGCGACAGAGGACACGCTGACTCTTAAAAAAAAAAAAAAAAGGCAAAAGAAATCTATGGTGTTAGAAGTCAGGATAGTGGGTACCTTCCTAGGATGGGAAATTGACGAGGAGGTGACAGGAGGAAGGTTGTCTGAGGCTGTTTCTTAACCTAAATGCTAGTACATGAGTGTTCACTGTCAAATCCAGGCAGCTACAAACTTGACTTAGATGCTTTTCTGTGTGATACACTCCAGCAAAACTTAAAAAAACGAACACATGGCTCTGCACAGTATTTATTATGAAACAGAACATGCAAGGCTTTGTGTTTTTTACAAGGTAGAAGAATTCAAGTTTGAAGGAAAATTGTGCCAGGCATTGTGCTAATCCCTTCTCACAAATCACTTTAATTGTCCACATTGCCCATTGAGGTGGGTACTATGATCCCATTCCACACTTGCCACCTGACCATGAGGAGGTGAGGAAGGCAGCCCGGTAGGGCCGAGAGCCTGCAGTTGGAACGAATCCCAGCAACCCTGTGGCTCAGCCTGTGTCTCTGTGTAGAGCAAACGTGATCTTTTCCCATGTGTTCTGTAGGACTTGCTTAGTGATTCTCCACAACTAAATGAAGCCTTAGCTTTCTTCCGCTGAACTTCTCGGCTTCCCCTGAGGACTGATTTTATTTCATCACCCTTTGCCATGAGTCTGGTATTGTTCACAGTGTTATTTTACGTATTAAATTTCTTCCATAACAACATTTACTCTACAACGTTTGTGACAATTTTAAACACTTGTCTTATGTGATCTACCTGATTGAATTTCACAATCTTACAGCTTGTTTAGGGCATCTGATGTTTTCACGTCACAGCAATTCAAACTGAGAGAAAAAAAATGCTTACGCAAAATGCCTGTTTCCAAAAACTTTGGTTTTTGGAAAAGGTGCATATAAAATAAGGCTAAAATGCAGAACATAAAACCTCATGGAAGGAGAAGAAACATTATACAAAGGTCATGGTTGAATATTAAATGTAGCTCTAAGCTTTCTGCAAGACAAGAAGAACATACATCTTATCTGATAAAAGGAAACAGATCAGTTATTCAAAGAAGGCAATCTTTCAGGTACAAATTTCCAAGAAGAATGCCACAGAAACATACAACTTTGTCAAAAGGATTGGCAATGAGTGATATAAATTATACATAGAGTGATATTCAAAAATGTCATTATAAGAAGAAAATCTTACAAACTCAGCAGCCCTGGATTTTATTTTTAGAGAGTGAGTTCAAGGGAAACACAGAAGAATAAAGGAAGAAAGGGAGGGTTTGAATTTTAAAAGGCTCCCAGCTTATTTCTCCTATCTAACTGTAACTTTGTACCCATTGACCAACCTCTTTTCACCCTGCCTACCTCCACCCCCACCCCCGCCTCTGGAAACCACCCTTCTATTTTCTGTCTCCAGGAGATGAGTATTTTCAGATTCCACATGAGTGGGATCATGCAGTATTTGTCTTTCCGCGTCTGTCTTATTTCACTTAACATAATGTCCCCTAGGTTCATGCACATTGCAAATGACTATAGTTAACAATAATATAATGTATATTTCAAAATAGCTAGAAGAATGAAGTTTCACTGTTCTTATCACAAAGAAACGGCAAGCGTGAGATGATAAATACACTAATTACCCTGATTCGATCATTAAACGATGTAAACATATATTGAAACATCACACTATACCTTGTACATTATCATGTGTCAATCGAAAATTAAATCAAAAGCAGGCCAGGTGCGGTGGCTCACGCCTGCAATCCCAGCACTTTGGGAGGCCGAGGCGGGCAGATCATGAGGTTAAAAGATTGAGATCATCCTGGCCAACATGGTGAAACCCTGTCTCTACTAAAAATACAAAAATTAGCCAGGCGTAGTGGCAGATGTCTATAGTCCCAGCGGCTCGGGACGCTGAGGCAGGAGAATCACTTGAACCCAGGAGGTGGAGTTTGCAGTGAGGCATGATAGCACCGCTGCACTCCAACCTGGCAACAGAGCAAGACTACATCTCAAAAAAAAAAAAAAAAAAGAAGAAGAAGAAGAAGAAGTTAAATCAAACACACGAAGGCAGCAGAGGCCACGAGGCCATCGCTGTGGTGTAGCTTTGCAGCAGAGCAGCCCCAGGCCGGGCTCAGGAAGCCACTCCCCAGCCAGGGCAGGTGCCCTCCACCTCCTGGGCTTTAGCTTCCCATCATGGAAGGAATGGAATGAGTACTTTTCCCTGACTGCCTCCTGGTCAGAGCACCCTGTGAAAAGCAAAATGCTCCACCAGTGCCTCCAAGCAGCACCATCAAAATGGAAAAAATCCAACCCCACTTCCCAAGGTTGTGGGGCAGTTAAAGCTGCCACCCACTATTCTCCTGGCAGTCCTTATTTTGAGGGCGACTTCCATTTGTTCCACTTACAGTCGTTTCCAATAGAGTCAGGAAGGGTATTTAACAGAAAATCTCAGTGTGTGATGAATCCGCAGAGAATCACGAAAACGTGAGCTTTCACTCTGAGCAGGCCACACCCAGCATTTCGTCCTTTCCCTTTGGCATAAGGCTATAAACAACAAAAAAAATTCCCTCAAAGTCATGAGAGACATAAAATTTGGGGACAAATTCACAGAGGCCTTTATTGTCCAGAAAAGCATGTTGTTTTCTCCAAGCTGACAATGGTGAATTCTAAGCTGGAGATTACCAGTGAGCTCAAGACTCTGTGTGTGCAAGATGCATGTACACGGAAGTGTGCGTTCACGGGTGTGTGTGTGTGTGTGTGTGTCCATCAATCAAGGCCCAGAACCTGGGAGGCGCAATGTTCTCGGTGTTCTTTTCCTGAGTATCCCCATGGTTGCTTGTAGAGGACTACGTGCTCGCAAACGAGACCTTCCCGATAAGTCCTGCTCTTGCAAACGAAGCAGGGTGTTCCTTCCCTGTTTGCAGGGAGGACAAAGGAGCCAGCTGCAAACAGCAGACCCTCGGGGCTTGTTTATGTGTAAACATCTTGAAAATCCAGAAAGTCAGGGAAAGGTCAGAAAAACAACGATGTGTCTTGTGACTTGGCAACATTCCACAAATGACCGTATAAAATAAAGCAGAGCGCACCATTCGGGGTGGCCGCCATGTTTGTCTTGTCTTGTGTTGTCTTGTGTGTTCATTCCTTTGTTTAGGAAACACGTGGACCCCAACAGTTGCTACAAATGATTTCCCAATCCATCAAGCTGCAGGGACC
This sequence comes from Rhinopithecus roxellana, assembly GCF_007565055.1. Taxonomy (NCBI): domain Eukaryota; kingdom Metazoa; phylum Chordata; class Mammalia; order Primates; family Cercopithecidae; genus Rhinopithecus; species Rhinopithecus roxellana. Next base: position 67,406,310 of record NC_044566.1, on the reverse strand, counting down.
AGTGCTGCTGAGATGGGAGAAGTGGATGCGGTGTTTGGCCACAAAAAAGGGCAGCATCCACCACAAAAGCGCCTGGACTCCTAGGCCCCACCCCACTACTCTGGTCGCACAATCCCCTGCGTGTTTGTCATAGCCAAGATGCATGTCCAAGGCGAGGCAGCTGAGGGAGAGAAGCGATGCACCACCAAGCCAGAGAGGCGGCGCAGACAACACCCAGGCTGGCCGCTGCTGATGTTCCTCTACATGACCTAAGCTGACGGAGAAATGTGACCTCGCCAACACCTGAAACGCACACTTGAGATTTAATGAGTTTGTGCATGTTCCACTCAACTGAGCCAATACTGGCGTTATTCACTAAGACACACACTGCAAAAGGGTTCACTATCAACTCAGGCCACTTGAGGATGTATTTGCAGAGAGATTTTTATCCATGTGCATCATCCTATCAACTGTAAACCTAAACAGACAGTAGGCTTCTGAGGAACTGTTTTTAAACGCACCGTTCCAGTGGTATTTCTCAACACGGGATTCTCAGACCACATATATTAGAACGAACTGGGAGAGCTTTGGTAAGATGCAGATTCTCGGGCTCCACAGCTGGCCAACTGAGGCAGCCTCTCTGGGACTGGCGCTTCAGGATTTCTGTCTTTCTCAAGCTTTCCCAGTTATATGCAGGCACTATGCATTTTGAGAAGCTCTCCCCTTTGAGTTAGTTCAGTAAGGCTTACCCCCTGGTGATGAATACACCAGAGACCGCCCGTGAGCCAGTGCTCTGAGAAGCGAGTTAGCGCACAGGCGTGGACGTGCGCTTGTGTCTCTGAGATGCGAGTTAGTGCACGGTAGCGGACGTGCACTTGTGTCTCTGATCTCAGTGACTCGTGAGGATCGGCACCAGTGGCTTCACACGGCAGCCTGGTTTGCTTTGGAAACAGAAGCACTGTGAACATGCAACACCTCAGAAAGAGGCCTATGGGTCTTTCCACAAAGGCTAGAACGGCATCATTGGCTTTCCAACTTGGACTTTTACATTTTATGTTCATTTCTCCTGTGTCTCCCATTCAACTAGGGTTGAACATTTTCACTGAAACCAATGGAGCTTATCCCTCAGCCTCAGGGCAAAAGTGTCTCCCCAAGACTTAGGAGTAAGAAAAGAGTCACAGAATGACCTTCTGGAACCTGCTTTCTCCCTCACAACCCACACTAGGTGGTCAGAGCCAATGCTCCTGTGACACAGAAGACACTGCGCTTTCTCAGCAAACGTGCCTGAACGGAGCTGGCGCTGCCCCTAGAGTTGGTCCACCTGCCTTGAAATGTGACACACACGGCTGCCTCTGTGCCCCACACGAACCAAGAGTGAGGAATTCCCCAGTACACTTTCTAAACAGACTTTAGGCAACACTTTTCAAATAGGATGAGGAAAAGGCAAGCACCGTGGGTCAGATACATTCCAGTTGACTGTTACGCCTCACTCTGATTCCACCTGCTCTTTGCAAAGCTGCCATTGGTGGCCAAGTCCTCTCTGCCCTTTGCTCAGCTGAGGTCAGCCTTCCTTTACCTGTCTCACACGTTCCCACCTTCCTTCTAGACATGGCTTGTATGTGACCTTCTCATGGGTTGAGTGAGGATAAACGGGATGCCCTGGTCCACCACTCATCCTGACAACTGTTTCCCCAAGCCCAGCCCTCACCTCCCTTCTTTTCTACTTTCTGATAGATATTTTCCCATCAACAAGAAAAAGAATGAAAAGAAAACATTTTCTTAACATCACCATGATTCCTGGCACAACTGCATGTTCATCTGTGCTTCCAACATCGCTCAACCCTTAGACCTACAAGGTATTTGATAAAACTGATACTGACATTTTGTTTAGCTTTAATTTATGATGGTATCTTTTACACCCTGTGAGATTTCTATTTACATGTGAGATTCTGATTCTGAATCATTTAATTTGGACACAGGCATCATAGATTATGCTACTCTGACCTGGGTCAAAATTTGTCAATAGGGAAAATGAGCTTGAGAGAGAGAGAAACAAAAACCCTTGATCTATAAAATTCAGGTTGAAACTTCCTTTATTAAAAATCCAAATAACTTATATAACAATTAAATTGCCAGGAGATTCTTCAAAACATGCCACCTTTTATTTAAGAAATAAGCTTCTCCCATTTTCCAGTGTGGTTTGGAGCTACTGAGGGTTGAATCAAGCTAAGTGGATAGGGCTGCACCATTTCAGCCACGTCCTACCCCCATGCCACAATGTTCCTACAGATGAGAGCACAGGCAGGCATTGTGATTTTGTGTATTTGTTGCTTCACAGTACAACTGCCTTAATTGTGCTTGTCCACATGCAGCTGCAACCATGGGATCCACCAGCACCTGGCCTCATTGTTCGCTCCCCCTAAGTCTCCGGGTCTCCCTCCCTAAAATACTGCAGTATTTTAGTTCGTGGTGCTCTAACCTGAGCAAAAGATGTTTGTAATGGGGCCAACCACAACCTCTATCCTCAAAAACTGGGAAGAGTTTTATAAAGGAATGAGAGCAAACAATCAGCCAAAGCTGAAGAAAAGGGCCTCAGACTACTAAAAAATTTAAAGTTGGGGTGCCTTGAAGCCACCCTTTTCCCCCTTTCAATTTGTACAATTTGGATCCATAGGAGAGGAGGCCCAGTTGGATTTTCCTCAGGTCATTTCTCCTCATTAAAACTGAATTTTACAACGTTGGTGCTTGGCAGGCTTTGTGTCCTAGACCCCTGTCTCCTGGACCCCAAGGCTCTATTTACCCTGGCTTCCAATGTCCAGTGTCCTGGTAGGTAGCCTCCCCTCCAACCCCATCTGCGTGTCTGTAGAACACAAAAGTATAGTTACACCTGGTTTCCTGTGAAAGGTGGTGCTGTGAATTTCCACACTCCATACACTAATGACTACCACTCCATGCTCTTAAAAACACATAGACAGACGCTGCTGGCTAAGCCTCAGGACTTAACTTCTCAAGCCCCCGATTTTCTGATTTGAAAAACCAGGTTTGTGAGACACACAGGGCCTTTGTCCAGAGCAGGATGCACAGAGAGCACTCAGTGGAGGTCATCTCCCTCCTCCCTAGGCCGGAACCCTGACTTCCACTCTCTCCTGTTTTGCTGGCACAGGGCACTCACCATTTGGTTGGGCCCTCCAGCATCTCAAGCCTGTCTGTGTTTGGGGGATTTCTGCTGACTGGCCTTTAGTGGAAGTTTTAGAGGAACTGCTACGTTAAGTGACCATCTGAATAGGCTCACCTCACCAAATGGTGCTTTGACTGGCCAGACATTGCCCGGCTTCAGTCTTCTTGCTTCTAGGGCAGCTGCATGCCGCCTGGGCTCCACCGGTCCGAAAGGCCCTCACCATACCTAGGAGTGAGTGGCCCAAGCAGGGAAGGTCAGAGCTCAGCCTGTCTTTGGTGGGGACGGTGCTAGAGGTAATTCAAAGTGTGCTTTCCTGGAGCAAATGTGGTGTCATTATAACAGCGCTGATAGCTGTTCTTAAACCAAGTTCTGGTACAGAAAACAATGGACAAAGCCAACTACAGAATTCCCCCAACCCCCGTCACATGCAGGATTGGGAGAACAAATGGCAACTTACACAAGGCAGAAAAAGAAACTCACCATCTATAGACCCCTCCGGTCCACAGAACAGCAAGAGACAAAAGGAAGCACAACCAGAGCAAGAACAAATCAACGACCGCTCAAGGCCCAAGGATTCCTGTCGAGAGTGAGAAAGAATTATGAACTTGGTAATAAAAGAAACCTAAGGAAGTCAAAGTGCTTGCCAAGTGTTAAATTCTGACTTGCCAGATGCAGAATTCTGATTCTGCATATTCTCAAGATTCAAGTTGTGAGAAGCTGCGAATCTGCTTCCACTGTATTTGTGCTCTCTTGGGAAGGAGGCTACAGAGGCTCTCCCTGCTGTGTCCATTCCCAGCAGGCTTTCCTCCCGCCGGGAAAGTCTGCAAGGTGGAGCTGTCAGCACCAGTTTGGTAAGTGAGTAGTAGCTGGTGGAGGGATACCCAGCAGCTGCAGCCACAGCCAGGCGCAAAGGCAGAATTTAAAGTGGAACAATCAAGACAGTGTTTCTAGTGCTGTGGTGACATCATACACCATGAACATTTTATTCATTGTGTGCACGGAGCAGAGAAAGAAAGGTTCGCTAATTACAGAGAGGCAGATCAGGGAGCAATCCAGATTTTCTAACAGAAGCCTGCACTCTCCCGGTTTGTGGTGGTGTAAACAATAACTTTTTAAATCGTCTCTAATAGAAGGTATGTGAGCGCTGGAGCAATGACCACAAAACTGCCCCTATTTCCTTGCCGGTGTCACGGGGCTGCCTGTCTGGGCCATTGCCTGGGATAAGCAGGTTTCTCTGGATTTGTGTGCTCCCTTTTAGCCAAGACTAGAATTACCTATGATCGGTGGAATCCAAAGTCCTAAGAGTCCCAGGATTCCACCCAATTTCTGGATGTTGTGCTTCCTTATTATAACTATAACTCCTGTTCTAGTGAGCTGTGAATTAGATCAGAGGTTCACGAACTCCAGCCCACGGGCCAAATGCAGCCCCTGCTTGTTTCTGTAAACAGAGTTGTTTGGATGCAAGAGGCCAACTCACTTTCTTGTTTGTGGCTGCATTCGTGCAGCAATGGCAGAGGCGAGTCATCACCACACAGCCCACATGACCCGCAGAGCCTCCAATCCTTACTCTCCGCACTTTACCGAAGATGTTTGCTGACCCTGAGTTGGATGCTATCTTACTTCTGAGCACAAACAGAGGTTCCCTGCTGAAGTGCTGCAGTGATATGTCCTGCTTTCCTGGTACGAACCGCTGTGTGCACGGGAGGAAACAGAGTAAGAACTCCCTTCCCAACAGACTATGTTGGAATATCAAAAATAACCAGAGGGTTGGAACTCCAATGTAAACATAGAAAAGCGGAACTAGGCCGTGCGCGGTGGCTCAAGCCTGTAATCCCAGCACTTTGGGAGGCCGAGACGGGCGGATCACGAGGTCAGGAGATCGAGACCATCCTGGCTAACACGGTGAAACCCCGTCTCTACTAAAAAATACAAAAAAACTAGCCGGGCGAGGTGGCGGGCGCCTGTAGTCCCAGCTACCCGGGAGGCTGAGACAGGAGAATGGTGTAAACCCGGGAGGCGGAGCTTGCAGTGAGCTGAGATCCGGCCACTGCACTCCAGCCTGGGCGACAGAGCGAGACTCCGTCTCAAAAAAAAAAAAACAAAAAACAAAAAACAAAAAAAAAATAGAAAAGAGGAACTAAAGCCCACTGGCACAATCGAGGAAGAATTTGCTTTTATGAGTGTGGCCTTTTCTGATCCCATTATAGCAGATATTGGCTTTAAAAACTGTAAAAAAGACCAGAGTGTATATTTCTTAAAAATCTAGCCTAGTTGTTACTAACGTTTTACTGGGGGGAAAGGAGGAGTAATATTTCTGAAGAATGATATACACAAAGACATCCACAATTTCACCTACAAGTTCTGGGGGTTCATGGCCCCCTAATAAACTAATCCACGAACCCCAGATTAAGAGACATCGAGATGGTCCGGACCAACATGGTGAAACTCTGTCTCTACTAAAAATACAAAAATTAGCCAGTTGTGGTGGTGTGCACCTGTAGTCCCAGCTACTCGGGAGGCTAAGGCAGGAGAATCGCTTGAACCCAGAAGGCAGAGGTCGCAGTGAGCTGAGATTGCACCACTGCACTCCAGCCTGGGCAACAGAGCGAGACTCTCTCTCGATAAATAAATAAATAAATAAATAAATAAATAAATAAATAAATAAATAAAATGTACTAGTAAAGAACCTGTTTTCAATTAGCTTAATTAAAAATTAGCAAGTGGTTATCTGCCAGTTAATTTAAAATTGACAGCATCGGACAGGCGTAATGGCTCACGTCTGTAATCCTAGCACTTTGGGAGATTGAGGTGGGCAGATCAGAAGGTCAAGGGATTGAGACCATCCTGGCCAACATGGTGAAACCTCATCTCTACTAAAAATACAAAAATTCTCTGGGCGTGGTGGTGCACGCCTGTAGTCCCAGCTACTCGGGAGGCTGAGGTGGGAGAATTGCTTGAACCCAGGAGATGGAGGTTGCAGTCAGCCGAGATTGTGCTATCTCAATCAATCAGTTAATAAAAATTGACAGCAATTACTGAGGGCCAAATGAGTGGTACAGACAATAACGATATTTGAATTGAGAAAAGAAAGAGATAATTCTTGTTTACTGAGGGCAGCCTTCACAGAAGAGATGCGATTTGTCCATGATCTTACAGAATTGCAAAGTTTTAGACAAGCAGGAAGGAGCAGCAGGGCTGGGCTGCAAATGTCTTCAAGGCTGAGAAAGACCTCGTCCTTGGGTGTATCCCTGTGGGCCCCAGGTGGTGGGGGAGCTAGAACATCCCTAAAAGTCACCTAAAGAACGTTCAGGTGTCTGTTCCAGATTCTACAGTGCACCTAACCAGTAAGAAACCACACTAGAAAACTCAAGCTAACCTGCCATTATCTAAAAAGTCTGCTTACATACTCCTCCTTATTCCATTTCCATACCTCTTTGAGGCCAGACATTCTTCCTCTACTTCAGCCAAGGCAACATATTGTAACAAACTCAGCCTAAATGCAAGCAGATAAGGACAGTCCAGCTGTCTTCCATTAATCCTGACGCCAGGGAGATTTGCAAAACACCAAAACACTATCGTTCTTCTTACTCATTGTCTTTGGGGCTTTTGGAAAATGTAGTTACTTTCATAAAAATAAGGAATTTATGTAATGGAATTTTTATTGTGCTTTTAAAGTGATTATGTATTTTTGAAACTTCTCAATTTTAATTTCTAGTGTTGTAAATATTAGTAGATCTAGCCCATCAGAAACAAAAGCTGCATAGGATCCTCAAGTTTTTTTTTTTTTTCTTTCTTTCTTTCTTTCTTTCTTCTTTTTTTTTTTTGAGACAGGGTCTTACTCTGTCGCCCAGGCTGGAGTGCAGTGGCGTAATCTTGGCTCGGTGCAGCCTCAGCCTGCAGGCTCAAGCGATTCTCCAGCCTTAGCCTCCTGAGTAGCTGGGACTACAGGCGTGAGCCATGATCACCCAGCTAATTTTCATATTTATAGCAGAGATGGGCTTTTGCCATGTTAGTCAGGCTGGTCTCAAACTCCTGACCTCAAGTGATCCACCCGCCTTGGCCTCCCAAAGTGCTGGGAGAACAGGAGTGAGCCATCTCGCTCAGCCAGATCCTCTGTTTTTGAGAGCATAAAGGGGTCCTGAGACTCCAAGTTTGAAGAGAACCATTACTTTATATAAACTAAGTACAACTCAATGACATGCCTCCTGTGAATCAGGTTTTTCTGGCCTGTTTTTCTCGTGTGTGTTTTATTTTTTTCTGAGTTAGTCTGTGTGCCCAGGAACCCAGAAAACCAACCTGTCCTTGTGGCCTGTAAAGCTCCTAACCTTCTGTTCCAAGTCTCCATGGCCAAAGCTAAATGAAGGGGTTTAAGAATACCATACAGACCAGGCACAGTGGTTCACACCTGTAATCCCAGTACTTTACACCTGTAATCCCAGTACTTTGGGAGGCCAAGACAGCAGATCACTTGACCCCAGAAGTTCAACACCAGCCTGGCCCACATGGCAAAACCCGTCTCTATTAAAAATATAAAAATTAGCTGGTTGTGTTGGTGCACACCTGTAATCTCAGCTACAAGGGAGGCTGAGGCACGAGAAGTGCCTGAATATGGGAGGTGGAGGTAGCAATAAGCTGAGATGGCACCACTGCATTCCAGCCTGGGCGACAAGAGTGAGACTCTGTCTCAAAAAAAAAAGAAAAGAAAAAAAAAATATATATATATATAAACAATGCCCAGTAAAGTACAGGATGTTAATTTCTTAGAATTTTATTATGAATGTGATATTATTTGCCAGGTAACTCATGTATTTTGAGATAAATGTCAAATAAATGAAAGTTGATGTGTCATGCAGCGCTCTATTTCTTGGCAAGAAAGCTGATGGGGTAAAGATGGCCACAGTTGCTTTGAACTCTCCCCATTGAGAAGTGGAGTTTATCTTCCCACAGCCTGAATTTAGCCTGGCCCTGTGAATGCTTAAGCCATAGAGGATGGCAGAACGGTGCTGTGCCCATTGTCAGCTCAGCCTCTTAGAGGACTGGTGAGATCTTTGGCTTCTGCTCTCTGGGGACAATCACTCCTAGGACTCTGCCTCTCAGACCCTGCTGCGGTGCTGTGAAAATCCCAGGCCATACATACAAGCAGCCATGTAGAGATGCCATACCCACTGGCAGCTCTGGGACTGAGCTGTCATGGAGGCTTCCACCCGGTGAAACACCCAATGACTGTGGTCCAGGTGACATCACAAGACTAGGGCCCAAGTGACCATGGTCCACTCACAGAACTCTGGGGAATAATAAAACGGTTGCCTTAAACCATTAAGTGTTGTCTGGTTTGTCATGCAGCAATATATGTTAAATATATATAAAATTTGGGAAGACACTGCTTGAATTGATCACTTTATTAAGATCTGTTAGGTACATTAATCAACAAGTGCTACAGACCCTGAAGTGAGCATTTCGCATTAAGTGATTGGACCCAACCAGTTTGATGGAAAATTTGGTCTCCTACCTTATTTTTGATCCACAGCTCAAGGGATTATTAACTTTCTTTTCCATTACACTCCTTCACTCAGCAAGCACTATGTTGAGCGAAGCAGATTATTAGGTTATATACAAAGAAGGTTCCTGGGGTTTGAAATTTAGATTGCTGACTTTCCTCCTTGAGTTCCCTTCCTGCCCAAGACCGTAATCCCAGGAATTCCCCAGCATCATCCAGGAGTCTAAACAGTCTTTCAAACAGCTGCTAAATGTCGATGGTCTCATGATTCCTTAAAGGAATTTTTCTGTGGGTGGAGGAAGCCACCCTTATGGCTCCTAATCAAATGTCGAAAGTGCGTCCACAACAATGACTGGAACAGAGTGGAATCTTCAGAACTGCCATGCAGATAAAGCGTCTCCTCTTCCATAAACAGTGACTTGCTACAGAAAAACTCTACGGCCTTCTTTTCTGGTTAGTAAAAAGATGATTGTTGATACGTGATAAAAGCCAAATAAGTTCTAATAGCCAAAAAGCTGCTCCAGTCTCCTGCTTTCCCTTTCCCACGTTTCCCCTGGCACTGACTTCCTGAGGCAGTGGCACAGGCTGGATGGCAGGGCTCACCTGCCACATGATGGAGGGACAGGCAGCCAAGTGAAGGCGACTGTTCCATCGGCACACTGCGCAATCTCCCCCTACTTCACTGTGCTTAGCATGAGATGGGGGACACTGAGCACTCACAGCCACTCAGTGCTACACCAGGTCCCCACTGCAGGCTGGGCAAGGATCCAGAACCTTCGTGAGCCCCCCTGAAGCTGAGGCCTGGAACGGCTGCTGTGTGCCCGGGTTCTCCTCAGGGTCTTCTTCCAGGTCAGGGTTAGTGTGAACATTTTCCCAGTCTGAGCTGAAACCAAGAGGTTAGCAGAATATTCTGTGTGGAGGAAGGCACCAGAGAGACCTCTGTGCACAGCCAGCATTTGCATACTCGTTAATGGAAAAGGAGAGTTCATCTCTGATGCCACGAGGGTCTGGCCATCGAGAACAGAGGGAAATGCAATGTGCCCCTCTAGCCCTATCAGAAACAAATACAGAGGAGCCTCTCCATGCATGCCTCTTGACTTGATGGCTTTTTTTCTTCTATTGACTGCTTTTGTTTCATTTTCATTAGATTTTTGAAATTCTATGTTTTGAGCAGTTCTGTCCAATTTGGTGGCTTTACACAGAGTGTGGAGGTTACCTGAGTGGTCTTGCTTTCAAATGATACTCAGACCTTGGAGGTTTGGGGACTTTCGCCTGCTACCTAACATCAAAGGACTTAGTGCAGGCCTCTAAGAGACATATCTCTTATTTTATTTTTTTATTTGTTTATTTTTTTGAGATGGAGTCTCGCTCTGTCACCCAGGCTGGAGTGCAGTGGCGCCATCTCGGCTCACTGCAAGCTCTGCCTCCCAGGTTCACGCCATTCTCCCGCCTCAGCCTCCTAACATATCTTTCAAAAAACTTAATGCTTTATGTATCTAGAAAAAAGTCTGAATTTTTGTTGTCTCCATGAAAAGTATTGTATTACACAAACCTTTCCAATCTACCCAAAATCAGTGAGACAAATAAACGAGTAATTCTCCCTGGCCAGGACTTTATCAAATGCCCCAGTATTCCCAGTGTTGGTGACCTATTAATAGAAAACAAATACTAAGTCTTAGACCTACTCACTCAACTAAACTGAATTGTAAGAGTAAAAACTGGACCTTGGACTCTGGCAAGCCACTAGGGCAGGGCCACCCCCATGTAGTGAGCACATTTAGGTTTACTCATATTTAAAAGTTTAGTCACATTTTGGGGCAAATTTAACTCTCAAATATAAAGTTATTTTGAAGTTATTCTGCTCCTGCACTGGATTTTCCCATGTCCCTGAAAGTCTAATGCCTTATTTTCAACCAAAACCTTCTATACTCTCCATTACCGCAGAAAGGATAGGAAAGGAACCTTTCCTTGCAGTTGGCTGCCCTGTGAGGAAGCATAAAGGAAACCCAACATATGCGTAATGACTCCTTGTGAAATCTCTGGCAGAGACACAGCCGAACTGATTCCAACAGCATTCCATTTCCTGCTAATGCCGTATGAGTGGCTGTTAGGAGTAATACCACGTGGATTGTTAAAGAAGAAATATTTCTATGACACTTGTTACAGCACAGTGAGAGAGAATTTATTCAGGACCACTGCGATGGGTATAGGGACCACTGCGATGCGGTCTTGCCATGGCGGGAGAGAGCAAGCTCAATGCTGAATACAGCATGGGCAAGTGGGAATTGATAGCCAAGGAGCAGGGTGGGAGTCAGTGGACAGAAAACCACTAAGAGGAAATGTCAGGGTGAGTGGGGTTGCAGCTGAACCAGCCTACCAGAATTCCTGCTGAAGAAAAGCCAGGTGATCAGACGTCACCCGGGGGATGGTGGAGGATAATCAGATACCAAGCATGGGGTGTTCTTACTAAACTGACGTACCAGCGTTCTTGCAAAAACTGAATTTACAAGGAACTAAACAGATAGGTGTAGCAGAAGATTCAGAAGCTTGACTAAAGTTTGGCCAAGCAAAGAATCATTGTCAGAACTCAGAACACAGAGGACAACTGTGGGTGAAGAATTATCCAAAAATGAAGGAAAACATTGACCCAAAGAAGGAACTCACCTAATGTGATAACTTGTAAATATGGTACAGAGAATATCTTGGAAATCCAGAGGGTGTCCAAAGTCAGTATCCTCTGCTCTGAAATTAACTGCAGAATGCTGGATGTAGATATAAGAAAGATAATTTTTCTAGTGTTGACTGAGGATTGTTTAAGGGAGAGAGAAGGTCCAAGATTATAAATTCCCCAAGGGCAGGTCATATGAGGTCTTAGCTATTTTTGCATCTACAGTGCCTGACATAAGTTCAATGTATGTGCATTGTCTGACCTATTCTGTGGTGGAAATCTCAGTTATTAAATCTGTTCATTTCATCAGATTTTTCATGGCTCAAAGGCCGTTTAATTTCTTTAGGTTACTTAATTTTTTGTAATTCCTGCCAAGCATATGTCTAGTCATAGATGTGTTTTCCCCACTGTATTGATATCTGGAAAGATCTGGGAAAGTGAACACAAGTTACCAAAAAGGACTCTCTCTCGTTGTGAGCTAATACATTGGAAGTCTGGCTTAGGGGATGTGCTAGCACGAACTGGTGTGCTAGAGTCAGACCAACTCCAAAGACACCGACGGAAGGGAGTCTCCCAACCAGCTATGCTAAGGACCGGATTGGTCTGTGCTAAATGCCCTAAGAAACTGCCACAGACTGAGGTCCTGCCTAACCTACAGGCCAGTGCCAATGCTGGCATCCGTGCCATCCATGAAAGGGCCTCCCATCGGCCGCAGTTCTAAACATGGTATCAATCAATCAATGAATAAATCAGTCACAACTGAAGAAATTAAAATAAGCCTTAAAACCATTTGCTACTTTGAATGATAGAAGATACTGAGAAATGGAAGAAAATGCAGTAAACTGGGTAAAAACATAGGCTTTGGAGACTAGAAGAGCTAGAATTGAATGGTTATTCAATTATTATTCTAAGATTGGTTGCTACTTTGTGGACTTAAGCAAATTATTTAACCTTTTACAATCTCAGTGTTCTCCGTAAAATTAGAAAAACAGTACCCATTTCACTGGGCTGTGAGGATTAAATGAGATTACCTACATAAAGGTCTTTTCCACTGCTAGCAATATGGTAGACTAGAGATTCTAAAAATCCTCCCACTACAGAACACCTAAGAATATTAGAGTCAATTTTTTTTTTTTTTTTTTTTTGAGGCGGAGTCTCGCTCTGTCGCCCGGGCTGGAGTGCAGTGGCCAGATCTCAGCTCACTGCAAGCTCCGCCTCCCGGGTTTACGCCATTCTCCTGCCTCAGCCTCCCGAGTAGCTGGGACTACAGGCGCCTGCCACCTCGCCCGGCTAGTTTTTTTGTATTTTTTAGTAGAGACGGGGTTTCACCGTGTTAGCCAGGATGGTCTCAATCTCCTGACCTCGTGATCCGCCCGTCTCGGCCTCCCAAAGTGCTGGGATTACAGGCTTGAGCCACCGCGCCCGGGCGAGTCAATATTTTTTTTAAACCCTTAAACATGTATGGCTGTAGTGGCAAGACAAAAGAATTCCCCTGACATCAGGAATGGAGTCATAAGATGAAATAAGAGATTGTTGAATACTCAGCCAGCCTGGGGCATTTTCCAGTTTTAGGGAGCTGGCGACATCTAAAGCTGTAGGCTCTGTGGCTGGGGCTTTACTATTAATGGAAACATGGGTGGGCAGGAGATTAGGGAAAGAAGAACTGGAGAGCACCACAGAAAGACAAGACCCATCCAGGCTGTGCCCTCAGAGACATGTCACACAAGGAGGGCATGAGCACCCTGCCGAGACTGTTGGCAGGAAAGTGACCTGTCTTAATCTTGGCTCTTAATGGAAGGGAGAAAGTCTCCCATGGGTAGTGTTTTCAGTTTTATCAAATAAAATATGAAGTACAGGAGTTCACAGGGCAGTGAAACTGTTCCATCTGATACTATAATGGTGAACACATGACATGACACCTACATCTAACACCAGGGAATGTACAACACCAAGTGTGAACCCTAATGTCAACTAGGGACTCTGGGTGACAATGATGTGTCAGTGTTGGTTCATCAGCTGTAACAAATGCACCACCCTGTGGGTGATGTGGATAGGGGAGGGTGTGGGTGTGGGTGTGTGTGTGTGTGTGTGTGTGTGTGTGTGGTAGAAGGTAGGGCGTATATAGAAACTCTACTTTCTACTCAATTTTGCTATGAATTCCCATGGAATACTATGCAGCCATAAAAAAGAATTAGATCATGTCCTTTGCATGAACATGGATCGAGCTGGAGGCCATTATCCTTAGCAAACTAATTCAGGAAGAGATAACCAAATACCGTATGTTCTCACTCATAAGTGACAGCTAAGTGATGAGAACATATAGACACATAGAGGGGAACAACACACACTGGGGAGGGTGGAGGATGGGAGGAGGGAGAGGATTCGAAAAATTAACTAATGGATACCAGGCTTTAATACCTGGGTGACAAAATAATCTGTACAACAAACCCCCATGACACAAGTGTGTGTATATAACAAAGCTGCACTTGTATCCCTGAAATTAAAATATCAAAATCTAAATTTAAAGAATTTGCTGTGATTCCAAAAATGCTCTACAAAACAGTCTATATGTTAATATACATTTAAATATACAGGGTCCCCAGTTAATTTGAATTTTATGTAAATAACATACTAAATTTTTTTATTGTTTAATTGAAACTCAAATTTAATTGAACATTCTGTATTTTTTATGGAAACCCTACTCCTGGCCGGGCGCGGTGGCTCAAGCCTGTAATCCCAGCACTTTGGGAGGCCGAGACGGGCGGATCACGAGGTCAGGAGATCGAGACCATCCTGGCTAACACGGTGAAACCCCGTCTCTACTAAAAATACAAAAAACTAGCCGGGCGAGGTGGCGGCGCCTGTAGTCCCAGCTACTCGGGAGGCTGAGGCAGGAGAATGGGAACCCGGGAGGCGGAGCTTGCAGTGAGCTGAGATCCGGCCATAGCACTCTAGCCTGGGTGACAGAGCGAGACTCCGTCTTAAAAAAAAAAAAAGAAAACAGAACCGTCAACAGATAAAATGAACGGGCTGGCTGGCCTGGTAAGACCAGGCTGGTGGCGCCTGCAGAAAGTCTCACAACATTGACCAAGAATGCAATGATTAACTGCCCACCTGAGACTGCGCATTTCACAAGAACGTTTTGATCACCATTTCCCCTAATTTAAAAAAAAAAAAAAAAAAAAAAAAAAAAAAAAAAACCCTGATCTAAAGGCACAACTCAGACAGGTGGTCTTTGAACGTCAGTCATTGCCTTCCCCAGGTTGGCTGCCTTCTCCAATAAGGCGAACTTTCTTTTCACTAAAGCTCCTCCCTTGAGTTGCTCACTTTCAATTGAGGAGTAGCGTGGACTTGAGTTTGGTTACAAAATCAAGTCTTAAAAATTTTGGAAAATTGATATTAAATAGACCATGTTTTCTGACACAGTATAATTAATAAATCAGTTTTTTAAATAGCAAAAATTCCTATATGTTTGGCAATTATAAAATTATAAAAACATCTAAATAATTTATGAATCAAGGAAAAATATAATAGAAACTAAAAACAACTAAAACGGCATTATAACAAAAACAATTTCATCACAGTTTTTCTGGTGTTACATGGCTAATGATGTTTAAGGAGATGCTGGAGCACAGAGGAGGAAGAGTAAAGAGAGTGAAGGGGTAGAAGAGGAACGAGCAGGCAGGAAGGACACGCCTGCAGGATTTAATCTACACTAGGTGTTCTTCTAAGCTCCATGCATATACTAATTTCCTCGGTCTTCACAACTACACTATGATACTGGTGTTATCAAGTATCATACCAATTTCAAGTATGTGAAACTAAGGCACAGAGAAGTTAAGTTACCTGACCAAGGTCGCACAGCCAGAAAAGAGGCTTTACTTGCTTATACTAGAAAGGAAGAACTGAATATGAATGAACTAAGCATTAACACATAAAGGTAAAAAACAGCAACTCAAAAAACCCAACAATGTAGAAGAAAGGAAATAATAAGAGCTAAATTAGTGAAATTAGAGATCAAGTATACAACACAGAAATTACGAAGTAAAAAGTTTATTCTTTGGAAATATTAATAAAATAACTAAACCTCTGGCAAGTTTAAAAAAAAAAAAGAAAAGGCGGCCAGGCGTGGTGGCTCATGCCTGTAATCCCAGGACACTTTGGGAGGCCAAGGTGGGCGGATCACAAGGTCAGGAGTTCGAGACCAGCCTGATCAACTTGGTGAAATCCCGTCTCTATTAAAAATACAAAAATTAGCCAGTCGTGGTGGTGTGTGCCTGTAATCCCAGCTACTCAGGAGGCTGATGCAGGAGAATTGCTTGAACCTGGGACGGGGAGGTTGTAGTGAGCTGAGATCGTGTGATTGCCCAGGCTGGAGTGCATCCACCCATCCATCCATCCATCCATCCAATAAATAGTTAAGCACCTACCACAGTCTGGGAATCTCTATACTTCATCTTTCATTCAAAGTCCTATAGTTTGAAGAATCTTAGGGCGCATACAACCATGGGTCAGGAAACCGTGGATGTGGATGGGGCCAGTTCACGGTGTGAATGGTCACCTCCCTTAGCCATCCTTCTACCAATGTCTAGGTGGAAATGGATTGCTCTGAATAAAACCCAGCTCCGACACACTGACCTCCGCAGCACACAACTCAGAGCCTCTTCAGCGGAGCGGTGATTCTGATCCCCTCAAATCTGTATCGAAGCTCACAACTTATTCACCACCATCATGGACTACTGCAGCGCAGGTGACCAGGATTTTGCTGTGAACTGACTATGACATTAGCGTCCACATGCATTTGTTTCCTGCTGCTGCTGAACAAATCCCCACTTACGCTGTGGCCTGAAACACTGCAGATCACCCTCTCACACTGCTGCAGGGTGGAAGTTCAACAGGGATCTCGCGGGTTAAAACCAAGGTGCTGGCAGGACTGATTCTCTTCTGGAGGCTTCTCAGGGAGAATCAATTCCCCAGCTTTGAGAGGTGCCCACATTCCTTGGCTCATGGCCTCCGCCTTCAAAGCCAGCAATGTCAGATCGGGTTCTCAAACGGCATCTCTCTGGCCTCCTGTCCAGCCTCCCTCTTCCACTTTTAAGGAGCCTTGTGATTACATTGGGCTTTCCAGATAATCCAGGATCATCTCCTTATTTTAGGATCAGCTGATTAGCAACCTTAAGTCCATCTGCAACCTAATTCTTCTTTACCATTGAAAGTAACATATTCACAAATGCCAGGGAATAGGACATGGACATCTTTCAGGGACTATTATTCGGCTTGTCACACTATGAAACCACCCTCATTATTCCCTACTTTCCTTTTTTTTTTTTTTTTTTTTTGAGATGGAGTCTTGCTCTGTCGCCCAGCCTGGAGTGCAGTGGCCGGATCTCAGCCCACCGCAAGCTCCGCCTCCTGGGTTTACACCATTCTCCTGCCTCAGCCTCCCGAGTAGCTGGGACTACAGGCGCCCGCCACCTCGCCCGGCTAGTTTTTTGTATTTTTTAGTAGAGACGGGGTTTCACCGTGTTAGCTAGGATGGTCTCGATCTCCTGACCTCGTGATCTGCCTGTCTCAGCCTCCCAAAGTGCTGGGATTACAGGCTTGAGCCACCGCGCCCAGCCTATTCCCTACTTTTCTATTTAAATTAGAAAATAAAAAGTAAAGTATCCAAATCAGTTATATCTTCAGTCCAGAGAAATGAATTTACTGAGCTATACCTTGATGTCAACAGCTTTCAAAGAAGATTCAAGTGTATTTGCATATACACCATGGAATACTATGCAGCCATAAAAAGGATGAGTTCATGTCCTTTGCAGGGACATGGATGAAGTTGGAAACCAACATTCTGAGCAAACTATCACAAAGACAGAAAACCAAACACTGCATGTTCTCACTCATAGGTGGGAATTGAACAATGAGACACAGGGTGGGGAACATCACACACCGGGGCCTGTCGTAGGGTGGGGGGTTAGGGGGGATAGCATTGGGAGAAATACCTAATGTAAATGATGGGTTGATGGATGCAGCGGGCCAGCATGACACATGCATAACTATGTAACGGGCCTGCACGTTGTGCACATGTACCCCAGAACTAAATATATTACTAAATATATTACTAAAGTACTAAAGTATAGTAATAATTAAAAAAAGAAGATTCAAGTGTATTTGAACAAACTCTATATAGTTTTTTTAGAAAACAGAAACTGAAGTTTTTGTCCAGCACATGATTCAATGTTTCTTCTTCTACAAGAGCCTGCCTCCTACTTTTTGCTTGAGTCTAATTCCAGGAAAACTTATGTTTCTGCAGAAGTAGTCATCAGTGAGAACAACATGGCCCACAATGGTGACCCCAAATCCTCCCACACGCTGCCAGAAAACATAAGAGCTAAATTCATTCCACTTCCTGTAGATGCTTTCTTTTTGTTTTAGCTCCCAAAAAAATCTTATTTTAGTTTTTAAAAATTGTGGCGGAAAACATATAACTTAAAATTCACCATCTTAACCATTTTCAAGTGTGCACTCAGTAGCGTTAAGTATATTTTCACACTATTTTGTAAGAGATAAGGTTTTTGTTTTGCAAAACTGAAGCTCTGTACTCATTAAGTAACATTACTTTAAAATTTTAAAGTTACTTCTAGTATGCTAAGAAGTACACATTTCTATCTTAAAAATAAAATGGCTTTCAATTATTTTCAAAGTTTTACAAGTGCTTTATCAGCTTCAGAATACTGCAGTTAAGAAACATTAAGATTTTTCGCCGGGCACAGTGACTCAAGCCTATAATCCCAGCACTTTGGGAGGCTGAGGCTGGGTGGATCACCTGAGGTCAGGAGTTCGAGACCAGCCTGGCCAACACGGTGAAAACCCGTCTCTACTAAAAATACAAAAATTAGCCAGGCACGATGGCAGGTGCCTGCAGTCCCAGCTATTCGGGAGGCTGAGGCAGGAGAATTGCTTGAATCTGGGAGGTGGAGGCTGCAGTGAGACGAGATTGCACTCCAGCCTTGGAGAGATAGAAAAGAGAAAAGAAACATTAAGATTTTCCAACAACTGGCCAGGCGCGGTGGTGGCTCACGCCTGTAATCCCAGCACTTTGGGAGGCTGAGGCGGGCGGATCACAAGGTCAGGAGATCAAGACCATCCTGACTAACACAGTGAAACCCTGTCTCTATTAAAAATATAAAAAATCAGCCAGGCGTGGTGGCGGGCGCCTGTAGTCCCAGCTACTCGGGAGGCTGAGGCAGGAGAATGGCGTGAACCCGGGAGGCGGAGCTTGCAGTGAGCCGAGATTGCGCCACTGCACTCCAGCCTGGGCGACACAGTGAGACTCCGTCTCAAAAAGAAAAAAAAGGTTTTCCAACAACCTTCATAGCGTATGACTTCAATTAACATCTGGTGAATAATGCCCAATGCGCAGCATATACATTCACAGGTTAAGAAGAGATCATTTGGTCAAATGTTGGTATTCAAAACAATTAGAGACAAGTCAGTCCTTGGGCATTTATGTGTGATTACCACGCAGCCCAACCTGGCTTTTCTGCCTGATACTGGTTTTTAATTTTTATAGTTTTTGTTAAGAGACAAGGTCTCGTTCTGTCACCCAGGCTGGAGTAGAGTGGTACAATCATAACTCACTGCAGCCACAAAGTCCTGGGCTCAAGTGATCCTCCTGACTCAGCTTCCAAAGTAGCTGGGACTACAGGTGCAACTCACTGTCTGTCCAGGCCTGATAGTCTCTCAATCATCTTTATGCAAGCTATGCTTTGAGCAAACTGGCATCTTCAGGATTCTCCAAACTTTCTTTCCTTATGCTGTGCTCCACACTCGGAATACTCCCCACTCTCTGTCAACTCCCAGAAATGCTCCAGCCCTTCTTAGAGGCCAGCTCCTCTCTCCTGCCTCTCCTGATACCTTCCTCTCTGTGGAAACTCAATATACTTTTCTTATATATTGTGGTCTACTTTATAATGCAGGTGTGCACACACACACGTGCACACATTTATGAGTCACTCAAATTATTTATTTATTGAGATGGAGTCTCACTCTGTCGCACAGGCTGGAGTGTAGTGGATCGATCTTGGCCCAGTGCAACCACCGCCTCCTGGGTTCAAGCAATTATCTGCCTCAGCCTCCTGAGTAGCTGGGATTATACGCACCCACCACCATGCCCATCTAATTTTTGTATTTTTAGTAGAGACAGAGTTTCACCATCTTGGCCAGGCTGGTCTTGAACTCCCGACCTTGTGATCCACCCACCTCGGCCTTCCAAAGTGCTGGAATTAAAGGCATGAGCCACCTCTCCCGGCCCAAATTATTTATTTTTATGCCCCCTTTTAGCATAAAGTGCCTTGTAAATAATATGCACTAAAAAAATTCACTGAATTTAACTGAAGCGTCTCTTAATTAACTGCATAACTTTTGCTTTAATATAAATGAAAAATCATAGTACTGCTCATTACAATGTAAGTTAAATTTTATAGATGGATTATCTGAATAGTTTAGCCTGACTGTTAAAGGGCAAACACAATTCATTTAAGGTTCAACAGCTCCCTCTCGCGGCCTCTGAGGGAAACTGGGTTTGTGGGCCAAGAACGGTTTCCAACTCAAATGGATTATGAATCTGCTTTTAAAATACTGATATATTCCACTTAAGCATTAACGAAAAATTTGATTAAGGTTAAAAAACAAAGTTTTCATGAAGTCACATGTATATACCACTATATTTTTGCCTTTTTCGTAACTTAGAACAATGTCAACCGCATCTTAGAAGTTTAAGCACTCTAACTATAAAACGAAATGCTTGAGTTTAAAATGGAACAACTTAAAACAGGAACTAAGTAAAATATCAAAACATTAAAACACACGGGTCTCAACAAAATCCAAATTCCTCAAGCCATCATCCCAACTGCTGGTGTGTTTCATGCCAACAGGGAGAAGCCGTGTGCAGGTGGTTAAGTCTGGCTGCTGGTGAGGCCTGGTGCTCTGAGGTACACTTCCTAAGATAGAGGCTGGAATCTGCACCTCACGCAATGATGTGAAAGAAAGACAGAGCTTAAAGGTAAGTTTCAATAACTGCAGATGTCTGAATTCTCACATGTGGGCAAAGAGGTGTGGCTGGCCTGAAAACCACAGGAAGACTCCAGGGAGAGAGAGATGACAATCCTCACCCTGCCAGTCTTCACCGGCACGTTGAAATCTACGCCTGTGATTGCTAATGTGACCTCGTTGATAACAGAAGCTTTTCCTAAATACGAAATGGTTCTCTACCCTTGGATTCCCATTGCTCTATAGAACCTCTAAGCTGCCTAGGATTCCAACAAGTATTTCCAAATGTCCTTTTTTTTTTTATATAGTGGTTTTCCCCTATTTTATTTTTTAAATAAAATCTGACTTCAGAGAAGCATTTTCATTAATGATATTTATTCTAATTATAAAGTCCACACAAGAGGAAGAAAGAGAATACACTAGTAATATTCTGCTAAAGAAAGTTTTCTAGCTATTTGTCATGTGACAATAAAAATGCTTTAAAATACACATACAGATAAATATTTGGCTAGGTAATGGATTTTTAAGTTCACAAACAAAACGTAATTACAAAAGTATGCAGCAATTTTAACTAGCTCCACTGCTATCCAACTACACTGTATGTTATAAAACTCTATACTGTTTTTCTTTTATAAATAAGAATCATACAACTTGGAGCCCCTTCTTTAGACACGTTCACTTTCCCTGAATAGCAACCAAATTCTAATATGTCTGTTGAGATCCACCCAATCAGATACGCCTCAGTATTCTTCTGCGTCTTAAATATTTAAAATGTCCTCAAACAGACCAAGTAAGTTTTTCACACTTTGTCATAATTTTTTCTCATAAGTGTGCACCAAATGCTTGTGAAGTAAGATACAATGTGTGATTGATAATCCACTCACATGATATGCAAAACGTTGGGACCTAAATGCTGTGATATAATTCTTCTCACAAACAAATGTGAATAGTTAAACATTTCAAAGAAAAATGCATCAGTTAAGTAAAATACAGGAAAAATGGCAAGTGACATGTCAATGTCAGGTGAGGCCTATGGTGCAGATCAATAAGTAACTCTCTGCTGAAACTTCAAACAAGCAGGCGCTTGCCTCGCCCATTAGCTGTGCCTCTGTGTCGTCACTGGCTATTAATGGATAGACCGCTCAGGTTTTCTGAGGCCTAAATTATAATCTCAAATTAAATTATCTAAATTTTGTATTGTCTAGCTTGTTAATAAAGCTTTTCAGAAGCTGCAAACCACTTTAATTGGAGAAAAAGGAATTTAAAAAGATATTTCATTCATTACCTAAAAGACCTTCCTCAGATTCTTTACTTGTCTTTAGTTGGGTCCAACAGGTAAATCATGGTTACAAATAATGCTAAGATGGACAAAACTATCTTTTGTAACATTTCTATCTGTCCACCAGAAAAGATATCTTGACCTTACCACTGTGAAGTGGTTCATAACACAGTTTAATCTACAACAGGACTTAAGTGTGTCATCTTTATGAACACATGTGCACATTTATATTAAAATGTGTTAAACTCGGGCCGGGCGCGGTGGCTCAAGCCTGTAATCCCAGCACTTTGGGAGGCCGAGACGGGCGGATCACGAGGTCAGGAGATCGAGACCATCCTGGCTAACACGGTGAAACCCCGTCTCTACTAAAAAAATACAAAAAACTAGCCGGGCGAGGTGGCAGGCGCCTGTAGGCCCAGCTACTCGGGAGGCTGAGGCAGGAGAATGGCGTGAACCCGGGAGGCGGAGCTTGCAGTGAGCTGAGATCCGGCCACTGCACTCCAGCCCGGGCGACAGAGCGAGACTCCGCCTCAAAAAAAAAAAAAAAAAGTGTTAAACTCTAAGGTTATATTCATCCAATAACAAACATACAAAACCCCAAACACTCCCAGGTTTTTATCACAATAAACTATCTTAAAATGTAAGACTTTCATGAGTCTTTCCATTTTGGCTTTCCACGGGTATAAGGTGATTCATTTCTATTTGCTTCCAAAATAAAATCATTCCCAAGTTTGCCTTTAAATGGATTGACCACACTAGCAGAACATTTAGTAGCAACAGTGTAGATTGATAAAGACCATGTAGGGTCTAAAATTATGCTAAGAGAAGGCCTCACTTCACAAAGGAAGACATCATGTCAAATACCTTGACAGAGGATATGTTCTGAAAGTCAAGAAAAGCGTGAAACTATCAAATTTGCAGTGATTATACAGTATGTTACAGAGGTAACATGGATTACGGAGTTAACATACAGATTATACGATCTGCAAATAGAGGTAGGATTTAAAGGAGAAAGAAGGAGGAAGGAGAGGGAAGAACATGGATTACGGAGTTAACATACAGATTACACGATCTGCAAATAGAGGTAGGATTTAAAGGAGAAAGGAGGAGGAAGGAGAGGGAAGAACATGGATTACGGAGTTAACATACAGATTACACGATCTGCAAATAGAGGTAGGATTTAAAGGAGAAAGAAGGAGGAAGGAGAGGGAAGAACATGGATTACGGAGTTAACATACAGATTACACGATCTGCAAATAGAGGTAGGATTTAAAGGAGAAAGAAGGAGGAAGGAGAGGGAAGAACATGGATTACGGAGTTAACATACAGATTACACGATCTGCAAATAGAGGTAGGATTTAAAGGAGAAAGAAGGAGGAAGGAGAGGGAAGAACATGGATTACGGAGTTAACATACAGATTACACGATCTGCAAATAGAGGTAGGATTTAAAGGAGAAAGAAGGAGGAAGGAGAGGGAAGAACATGGATTACGGAGTTAACATACAGATTACACGATCTGCAAATAGAGGTAGGATTTAAAGGAGAAAGAAGGAGGAAGGAGAGGGAAGAACATGGACTCAAGGCCCTTCCTCCCGGGTTTCTGCACCAGCTACTCTTGAAGACAAGCTCTGGAAAGGAAAAAATATATGTGTTGTTTTAGTGCACAGATGTGTGAAAACAGGTTAGGTGAGGTTAAATCAGAATGCCAGACAGGGTCTATCTCATCTAAAACATAGAAACAAAAATGTATATACACTTATGTGTATCTATTTTACACAAACATAGACACACATACATCTCTCACATGGCCTTCAGAGCAGAATTTTAGAGCACGGAGAAAAGCGCTGCCCCAGAGATCTGGATCACACATCAGCCCCACGGTCTGGACTGTGCACTGTAAAGCTCAGAGCCCTGGGGTTCAAATCCTCTGAATTCAGGTCAAGCATGTGGGCTTACATAGACTCTGGTTTGGGTCCACCACTCACTTGCTGCATGCCCAGGCAAATTATTCTACTTCTCGGATGAGGATAAGAGCAGAATTGTGAGCGTTAACTGAGTTACTGTCTCAGAGCAGTGCCTGGCACGTGTGAGCATGTGTAAACGCATTTTATTATTTCGGGGATTTGTTCTTTATTCGCTAACTAACTCAGGAGTGCTCGCTCATCTACTGATGTTACCTCAGCTCTCATAGGAAGGATGTCTGCCCCCGACCCTGTCACCTCCTCCCACACTTCGGGCGCTCCTCACCACCTCCTGCCTCCCTGAGGATGCTGAGTCTGTGTTAGGCCCCGCTTGGTGTTCATCACACCCTCCATGGGCTCCACCATCCACTGTCATTCAGTAACTAAAACTGTATTTACTGAAGGCTGGGCACAAGCCTGGGCGGGGGCAGTGCTGTCCTGCACCAGCCCTGGGTTCTCTGTACCCTGGGATTTGTCAGGCCCATGTTACCGTGCAGCAGTCAGGCCCGGGGCGGGGGGGGCAGAGCCACCACCCTAGAGCTGAACAGGGACACAATGCATGTCGCAGAGTGTCTTCCAGGGGCTTTGCTCTGCACAAGGACAATGAAACTTCTGGAAGAGAACACTGGGGACACGCAGCTCAGGAGGACTGAGAGCCAGGAAGGAGAGGGAGCAGTGAGGTGCCCCCCACCAGCCTTGCAGGCCACACCTGGGCCCTGGACACTGAGCCTCCTTAGGAAGCGTCAGTGGGGGTCAAGGTGAAGCCAGTGGCCCTGCTTGGCGGTGGGCAGAGAAGGGTACCTTTGAGCCTAGCAAGGTGGGTGTGGCCTGCATCACAGCTGCCCAGTCACCAAAGGACGCTCCCAATCCTTCCAGCAAGAATTTGAGAAACGTGAGAAGTCAATTAAAATTGGTGTGACATCCAGGGTGATGTCAGAAATGGGAAGACGTCACATCTGGATCCAACGGGAAGTGGTGGCTACTGGGAAACAGCCTTCCCATCTTCAGGAAGATTCGCAGCTGCTTCCTGGAAAGTCCAGGGCCACATCTTGGAGAATGGAGCGCTCTGAGGGTGGGCAGGGATGGACCCCACTGGCCTCCACCCCTCACAGGAGGAGCCAGGAGCGGGGCTGAAGGACAAGCCATAAACGCAATGCCAGGCAGGACTCGGGGGTGTCTGAGAAAGATGCACGCGGAGTCCCGAGTCCTGCCAGGGACCTGGAAGAGGGCTCTGCCATTTTCCCTGTGGAGCTCAGAACCACGCCCTGTGTCACTTTGGCTCCCACCATCGCCCCCCAACACACACACTGCGCACCCTCCACGTCACTGTGGAGCCAAGGAGCCGCGACATCTGAGAGCAGAAGGACGAAGGACGGAAGCACGTCGTTGATACTCAAATCCCACCGCCTGAGGAAATACCTCTGTGTTTTAAATTATCTCTGAGAACCAACAACTTTATTGTGCTGATTTAGGTGTGGTCATGAGGGGACTATGAAGTGTCACCAGCCGAGGCTCACCCTGGCATGGTTTCGCTGGGAAGGCCCCAGAAACGGTGGTCCCAGGAAGGGGAGGGGGAGCCTGCCAGGGGTTGCCCCAAAGCAGAAGGATCAGGAAGGCCGGGGGTGTCTGGGCTGGTCTGATCTTCTGGGGGATGGCAGGGAAAAACGTTCTGGAATGAACCATTAGCAGAAAAGAAGCCCCAGGAGTGAGCAATGGTGAGAGTGAAGCAGAGGGGACCAGGTGGCCCCTGGCTCAAGGTCAGGCCTGACTCGGCTCACAACAGGGTCATATTCGTGTTTTTTATTAAGTCACTGCCAACAGAGAGGGGATGCCACAGGAGAAGCAAGCTTGGAAGCAGGGCTGTCCCGGAAATTAGTTTTTCCTCATGTGTACTTTGAAGAAAGGGTTTTCTTAAAATGTACAGTCCAGCTAGTTCCTCTCAGTGAAAGGTAAATTGCTAAGGCTTTTACTTAGGTTCTCTGAGTATTTGGGGAAAAAATTAAATAATGCCATGTGTCTATTTTGGAGTAAACTGGTTTTCAGCGATGTTTTTGCTTATAATGCTTGTTGGATCTACTCCTCTCTCTCTTTTTTTTTGAGACAGAGTCTCGCTCTGTCGCCCAGGCTGGAGTGCAGTGGCGCAATCTCGGCTCACTGCAGGCTCCGCCTCCCAGGTTCACGCCATTCTCCTGTCTCAGCCTCCCGCGAAGCTGGGACTACAGGCGCCCGCCACCTCGCCCGGCTAGTTTTTTTTTTTGTATTTTTAGTAGAAATGGGGTTTCACTGTGTTAGCCAGGATGGTCTCGATCTCCTGACCTCGTGATCCGCCCGCCTCGGCCTCCCAAAGCACTGGGATTACAGGCGTGAGCCACTGCGTCTGGCTACTCCTCTCTTAAGGGTCACAGAGGTCATTGTTTACCATAAAAATCCAGAAAGTGCCAAAAACGGAACCTGGATCCCAGAACTGCAACAATCCTGTGGAAACCTTAACCGAAAGGAAGAAGACAGGAACTGAAATAACTTGTGTGAACAACAACCTTAATTCACAATTGAAATCAGGATTTGTATCCTCTCATCAATTTCACTAAACCACTTACCTTCCTTTTAAAGGAAGCCATTAAATAACAATAGTAAACTTTAGGGGAAGACATGCAATTTTGTTACAAACAGACCACAGGATGAAGGCCTTTACCTGGATGATCCACTTGCACTCAATGAATAGTAAATATATTTTCTCTTATGATTTTCAAATATTATTTTCTTTTCTCTAGTTTACTTTATTGTAAGACTACAGTATACAATACATATAACATGCAAAATATGTGTTAATCCACTGATACATTATCAGTAAGGCTTCTGGTCAACAGCAGGCCATTAGTAGTTATGTTTTTGGGGAGTCAATGGTTATATGCAGGTTTCGACTGCATGGGGGAAGGGATGTGCTGGTGCCCCCGAGTTGTCAACTGCAGTTACGATGAGGTCATTAGGGTGAGACCCTAATCCAATATGACTTGTGTCCTAATGGAAAGGGAGACTCTGGACACAGAGACGCACACAGGGAGAATGCAATGTGCAGACTGGAGTTATGCTACCAAGAGCTGGGAGAATGGTTGGGGCCTGACCTTCCCTGGCACCTGCAGAGGGAGCATGGCCCTGCTGACCCCAGGGCCTCCAGCCTCCAGGACAGCGAGGCAAACGATTTCTGTTGTCAAAGCCACTCAGCTGTGGCACAGCAGCCCTAGCAAGCAAATACAGCCCCTTTGCGTGACCGGGGTTTGGAGGCTCTGACTCTAGCACACTCCAGGTTTGCGCACGGGGTCAATACAATACAACAGCTTAAAACAGGCTCTGCAGTCACAAAGGCCTACAGTCCATTACCTGCTCCCAATAACCTCATGAACAACGCGACCAGGCTGAGCTCTGATTTTCTCACGGGTCAAACGGCCATGACTCTATGCAGCACCCAAGCCTTAGAGGTTTTTAGAGGACAAAATAAATGAACATATGTGGCACTCCTAGCACTGCAGACTGTTGACAGCCTGGTCTTCTGGAGGAAAAAAAAAAAAAAGTGGATTAAAAAAAGACTGTAAGGGACAAGGAGCAAGTGGGTGGGAAGGAATGAAAGCAATGGATGTAGGTTACTCTTTCAAAACATTTTCTCGCAAAAGGCAAATTAGAGATGAGTAAGATCTCGGAAGCATTCACAAGGTCAAGGAAAAAGACCTTTTTAGGGTAAGGGGGACTTAGGCTTGTGTGTAGATTTCTTGTCCCATTCTCAGAGTAGGCAGAATCCTGGGCATCGTCCCCAAGCAGTGTCCCAGGTATGGGGGCAAGGCACAAGGGTGAGGGGGCTGCCCATGGGCCCCAGAGCTGGGACAGACCAGGAGGGAAACTGAGCAGCAAGTGGGAGAGGATCGTCGGTCCTATGGGTGAGGGATGAGAGGAATGGGCTGGCAGTGGGCATGCAATGCCGTGGAAGGCAGGATGTTCAGATGAAATGAGAGTTCCACTTACAGAGCGGCAGCTGAGCTGAGGAGAAGTTCCTTGGTGGGAGAAAGAGCATGAAACAGTGCAGCATGCGTGGGGAGACAGGAAGAGCTCTAAGCCCCTTTCAGTGGGAGAACAAGAGGCTGAGGTTTTTCCATGTCTGCACAGGTCGCCACGTACCCCCCACCCTGGCTCTGGGCTCAGCTACATGGGCTGCAGCCTGCCGGGTATTAGCAAAGGGGTGACAACGGGCCCTTGGGAAGCTCACACAGTGTGGCTTTGCTAGCTCCCCACTCTGCCGTCACGGTGAGAAGGTGTTGGGCTCGCCTTTTGGATGAGGGAGACTTGCGGCCCAGGTGCACCCTGCTCCCGGCCACAGCCACAGGAGTGCCAGCCACAGGAGGGAGCCCAGCCCAGGCCCGAGAGAGCCCCGACCTGCAGACACAGAAACCAAACACACACCACTGTCTGCAGCCATGGGGCTCAGGGTGGTGTTCTGGGCACTGCTGTGGCAACATTGACTGTTGCAGTGGGCATGACTGCTCCTCTGCCTGTGCCATTCCCAGCAAGGCAGCTGCTGTAATCACAGGCTTGGAGCCTGCACTCCGCTCACACACTTGGGGGTCGGCTACGGGAGACGGGGAGGGAACAGATTCCAGGAGCTAGTCAGGGCAGAAAAAGATCAACCAGGGCAGCCCCTGAGAGGGGAAGACCATAAACTTGATCATGAACTTGATCAACATGGCCAACTTGAAGGGCCAAGTGAGAAGCCTATCAAAATTGCCATATGCCTGTCCTCTCCACTCTTAGAGACAGTAGGCACAGCCTTTGTCTCTGTCCTGTTGTACTAGAGGACACCCCAGTGGCGTATCTGGGTGGTGTGTACTCCTCAAGACACTGACCAACCAGGAGCATCTGCTGCTGATGTCCCCCTGCCTGGGGGCAACCCTTACCAAAACAGATGAGAGTTTTACCCATGGGCTGCCCTATGCCTCGGAGGCTAAAAGTATTTCAGTCCTTAAGTAGAAAGCAGTTCTGTGTTCTGGAGGAGTCCCTAGACCCTTCTACCCGTGATGGAGGGTCTGGCTGTGCCACAGGTGACAAGAGTCCCCAGGAAGGAGACTGGTACTTCTGCAGGCTTCTATCACAGGCTGGTCACACACCTGGCTTCTTGGCAGTGTGTTTGCCAGTGACACAGGTCCCTCACATCCCTGCTGGGGCCCACGGTCAGATGCAATGGCTGCTAGAAACCACTGCCTTCATCTTCTCAGTGAGTCATCAGCAAGTTCTGTTTAGGGTGGTGGGCAAGCCCCGGTCCCTGTGACTGTGAGTTTTACAATCCGTGGAGGGAGGCGGAGGTGCACATTGAAGCCTCCACTGCAAGTCTAAAGAAGAAGGCTGAGCATTCTGGGTCTGTGGGTTCATCCCTCATGGTCCCCCAAAGTTTCCTGCGCAGGTGGGATCTGCCCCTAAGTTCCAGGCCATCTACCCAGGCTAGCACCAGCAGGAGCCTGGACCGATGGCTGCTTGGCCAGAGCTGAATACTATGTCCTCTGCATGTCCCCTGCCAGGAAGGATGTTGGAGACTCCCAGGCTCTTGTTCAACTGGTGGAGTTAGAGCCTGGTGTTTTCAGCCACACCAAGAGAAGAAAGCAAGACAGGGTCAGGCCTTGTTGATGGATCTGAGGGTCCTGGTGCATGGGACGTGCTGCTCTGTGTCCATATCAGGCCCATCAGGAGCATGGCCAGCCCACAGCTGGAGGGCATCAGCCAGCCAGGACAGGGAGCGTGGTAACAGAATTCCAGGTTCTGTCCTCACCAGCAGGGACACTCTCAACCACCTGCTGCTGGGTCGCCACGTTCTCCAGGGGAGGGCAACAAGCCAGACCTGCCCAGAACTGTCTCAAGGATCCCTGAGTCCTCAGCAGCGCTTGGGCCCAGACCAGCTGCGGAATGTGAGACTGCATGAGATGGCCAAGCCAGCCGGCACTGCCTCAGAAATGAAGGGAAGGGAAATTCTGAGAACCAGGTGCTCAGGGTGGACGCCCACTCTCTTGGGAGGCAGGTGGGAGCTCCCGTGCTGATCCAGGCTGGGAGGTGGCACCCAGGCAAGATGGGCCTGGCTGGGCTGAAGCAGCCTTGTTCCCCTGCAGTGTGGCTCTACGGGGAGGGGCCCATGGCCAGGTGGTCAGGTCCTGGGGAGAAACCATAGCCAAGGTGGCAGAGGAGTCGGCCAACTGCAGAGTGCAGGCACATCCCAGCAGGATGGGTGCAGAAGGAAAGACAGAAGAAAGCAGGAAGGCAGAGAGGGAACATTCCTCTAGGACAATCCGAGGCGTCTCTATCCCTTGGGACCTCGGTCACCAGTGGGACAAAGCATTTGGCAACCATTTACATGCTGGAATGGCAAACCACTCCTAGAACCAGGTGCTCAGGGTGGATTCGGGGAATGGTTTGCCAACCAGCACGTCCCACACACCACGGCCCTCAGACCCACAACAAGGCACTAGCCCTGCTCTGCTTGCTAAGACACCAGCCAGGCCTTGGGTGAACCGCCCCCTGGAGGAGCAGGAGGGAGGAAAGAGTGGGGAGGAAGACTCATGGGAGGAAGAAAGGTGGGAGGAAGGAAGTGGACTGCTGGGAGGAGAAGCAGATCCAACTCAGGCCACAGGTGGAGGAGCTTCCAGGCAGGAGGGACCAAGGGATTGTGAAAAGAAAATAAATCTTGGGACCCCGAAATCACTAAGCCCAAGGGAAAAGTCAAGCTGGGATTAGAAAAACCTCCCTCCCATTCTATTCCTAAATAGCATAGCTACAAAGATGGAAAAAAAAAAAAAAAAGCTACATACGTCCTTCACAATATGCCCATAAGGAAATCCCTCAAGATCTTTACTCTAAAACAATTCTGCTGAATTTCACTTTGGTGATGTAAATTGATAGCTTATCTTCATAGATGCGGAACAAAGAACAGAACTCAAGGTCATCAGTCGGCTCATCTGAGGAAATGCGTATCTGATTGCTTCCTCTGCCCTACTGTTTATGTAAAAACGCAGATTCACTGAGCCAGACTAAGAACTGACTCCTCTATCCCCTCTCACATACAAATTGTGTATTCAGTGAAAGGGCTAGATCAAAAAATAATGCAACTGTTTATCTCTTATCTACCTATGACCTGGAAGCCCCCTCTCCACTTCAAGTTGTCCCACCTTTCAGGACAAAACCAGTATACATCTTACATGTATTTGACTGATGTCTCATATCTCCCTAAAATGTGTAAAACCAAGCTTTACCCTAACCGCCTTGTGCACATGTTGTCAGGGCTGCCTATAAACCAAAAATAAAATTATAAGCCCCCCAACCATCCGAATGGATGTCTCCTCTTGGCCAAGGGCATTCCAAAGTTAACCCGAAAAAGTTATTCAGGCCAGGGTGGAAGGGAGGTAAGACATGCCTCATTACACCCTCCTCCTTTTTGGAATTCAAAAAAAGCTGACCAGCGTTAACATCAACAGACCTTAAGTCTGATAAGAAACATTTACAATCTGTTCTCTCTGAAGCCTGCCACCTGGAGGCTTCCTCTGTGTGATAAAACTTTGGTCTCCACCACCCCTTATCATCCTAACCCAAACATTCCTTTCTATCGATTCCGGGTCTTTAGATAGTAACATAACTCTTTCAATCAATTATCATTCAGAAAATTTTAAAATCTACCTATGATCTGGAACAATCCCACACCCTGCTTCAAGTTGTCTCATCTTTCCAGACCAAACCAATGTACGTCTTACATGTCTTTGAAGTCTCATGTCTCCCTAAAATGTGTAATACTAAGCTGTAGCCCAACCACCTTGGGCACATGTTCTCAGCATCTAAGGGCTGTGTCATAGGTCATGGGTCACTCATATTTGGCTCAGAATGAATCTCTTCAAATATTTTGCAGAGTGTGATTCTTTTCATTGATAGTAACCTTGGCAAAATAAGCTTTCTAAATTGATGGAGACCTATCTCAGATACTTTTGGTTCACAGGACCGTGGCAGGAGGGTGGCCCTCCCTGCTGGACCAGCTGAGCCTCTCGCCTCCACGTGGTGATGTCTGGGATGCACTGAACTAAACGTGTCAGCTCCAGGAAGAACCAGAGCAGAGTTTAGGTGGGGACAGCAGGCTGGCTGAGGTTTTCGGGGCACCCTCAGCCAGGCCTGGCAGAGTTCTTGGGTACCCACAGCAAAGAGACCTACCCCACGTGATGGATGGCACAGCCCTGGCAGCAGAGTGCCTGCTGGCTGAGGCCACTGCTCTGCACCTCTTGTGCTTGTTCCTCATTCTGTTTGGCAAGAGCAGCCCCCAACCCCCGCACTTGGTCCCAGAGCTATGCCTCCCCTTCTTCCTTCCTCCTCAGCTGAATGGCTGTCTGGAGCCCGTGGATCATTCCATCAGTGAGTCATTTTCACGGACAGGAGCTGCAGAAGATAGGCCTGAGAGCCACTGGGGGAGGGGGCAGTGAGGTGGGAGTACATGGGGGTGGGCAGGGAGCTTGGGGCCAAAGGTTTCCCGGGCTCTGCCAGGTGACTCACGGCAGACTCACCTCTGCCTTCCTCAGCTGTCCCAGGCCTGCTGCCTCCTCCAGTGTTCCCTTCCCTCTATATTAAACACAGCTTCACTCCACACTCTAGATTGTTCTTTTCTTTCTTGATCTCTCTCTCTCTCTCTCTCTCCCCCCCCCCCCACCTCCCGCCCCGCCTCCGCCTGCTCTCTTGCTCCCTACCTCTTATCTGAAGTCAGCACCACCAAGGCCGTCCACCTGGAGAGCTGTGGAGGGGCTGGGGGCACCGCCCTCTTTCATGGTGGCCGATGATGAAGGCATTAGGAGCTGCCCGCTTGCATCTTTGAGGGGCCTTTCCTCTGACCAGAGGCTGGCCCTGAACATGTCACTCAGCAGAAGGGTAATACTCTGCACAGGACTCAGCCTCAGGGCCACCAGGCAACCGGCACAGGCCCTTGCAACGCTTGGCAGTCAGGACAGGCACTGACAGAGGTGACTGCAGTGCCAGAGGCCAGCTAAGAGCCAGCAGGAAGGTCACACTCAGCCGAGGGGACACTGGACGGGAGGCCTTGTGCACAAGCTGGCCTTCAGATTGCATCCTAGAGGAAAGGGGGGTGCAGGATGGGGGAGGCCAGTCCATGACAAAACTGTGACAAAGCCCAGGCAATGCCACAGCATCCTCCTTCCAGAGAGGGGCTTGTGTTTATCACCAAGTGAGAGCGTCCTCTCCCCCTACACCATCAACGTGGCTTCCCTGCGCTCTTAGAGTGAAATCCCAGAGCAGCAGCCCTCGTCAGAAGCTGGCACATGAATGCAAGGGCACCAGGAGCTTGGGCTGCATGTCCATTGCTCTCCCAGCTCCACCACGTGTAGGCTGGCCTCACTGCAACTCAGTTCCCCAGCTATAAAATGGGACCGTGGCCATGCAGGCCCCTGAGATGACTGTGGTGACCAAATCGGCTGGCACCTCCCAGAGTTAGCGCCCAGTCAACCACACCCGCAACTGTGATGAATTAGTACTTGGGCCTGCCTGGCCTGGCCTCTGTTCGCTCCTCTGCCCCACCTCGTGCCCTGAGCCTCCCAGTTTGCTGAGCTCCTTTTCCAGTTCTTTCGCACATCACATTAGATGAAATGGGGACATGCTGGAAACGTTTGTCTTGTAGCTGTCTGAAACCGTTGCTCGTTTATACTGTGTATAGATTTTTTTCTATCACATTTGCAATATCAAGGAGGCTCATGTTATGAAATGCTGGAGATGCCACAAAGGCCCTGTGTGTTTACCTGCTGATGAGTTAGTTGATCTCATGAACACTCAAGAGTGATAACTTATGAACACTGGGAATAAGAAAACTTTTAATACAAAAAACCACTAATGAACACTGACATTTAAACTTACCCTCTATACCCTCCCGGTTATGCTTTAACATGTCAGTTATTCATCTCTCACCTAATAATAGAATTATGGTGGTTACTCACAAAGCGGCTGTATCTCCTCTGCAGCTCACACTGGAAACTGCAGGAGCATAGCAGGCACCTCCGGCGGCTCGCAGCCCAGCCGGTCTGACCCCGGCCTTTTCAGGGGATGTCTCCTATCCAGAAGCTTGGGGCCAAACAGGGTAATTGTGTAGCAGAACAGGTGATGATTATGCAAGAAACAGTACGGTCTTTTAGAAGATCAGCTCTAAAGGTCAAGGGGGCGGACGTCTTTATTAAGAAGGGAAAAAAATGTCAGCTATGCTGCTGTGTGCAGAAAAAGGAATCCACTCCTCCATTGACAAAAATGCCCAGGCTGCATCTTGCTGAGCCTCAGATCTAGCTTTCAGGGTTGTGGCAAATCTAAAAGCACATGCATTCCTCGGGAAATGCCCCTATACAGCTTGTGTGTTCTCTGACCCCTTCACATGACATGTACCAGCTGTTCTTTACATTCTTTGAAAGACACTTTTATGAACTCAGATGTCCCCCATCCCTCTCCCACCCCCTGTCCCCACACCTAAAATTCATGAGTTCATCTCTTCACCAGGGAGGAAAGCTGTATAATGGCCCCTTTCCACCAAGGATTCCATATTCCCCAACACATCCTTAGAACTGTAGTTTCCATTCTCTCCCCGCATACACTCCATTTCTCCTACTTAAATATGAGCTCCTGTCCTCGGCTTACCCTGCTAGCCACCAGGTGAGCAGTATATTCCTGAGCTGCTTCTGTGGTCTAAGAAGCAAGACAACCCTCCAATCCATTGAAGATCTCCAATTCTCACCTCTAAGCATACAAATATCTTTTAGGAATGTGGCTTCATCATCCATCCAGATTTAGTAAACATGGTAAAAATTTAAGAATTAAAACAGTTTTGAAATGCGAGCACAATAGCCAGGCTGCCAGATAACAGAATTTATTTGCAATTAAATGCTGATGTCGTCTTCCAGCATCTGTTAACTTCTTCCCTAGACACTCAGAGAAAGCAGAGTTCTTCCAAATTAAGGACTCTGAGAAAAGTACTTACTTGGAGAAACTCTTAGATCTTTTAAAATGGAAAGCAGTGCGGCAAAGATAACCTATATGTCATGAAAAAGTAGCCGTGTAAAAGGGAACATAGATTCATTTTCAGATGTGCATCAATGAAGTCATTTGATTTATTCTCAAAGACAGTAGATTGTGATGATAATAGAACAGCTAAAGTCAATAGGCTCACTTTAAGCTTTCGCTGCAAATCTGATAATGGGAAGGGTGTGTGGTTCAATGTGGGGGTCTCAGGTGGTTGGCATTTTGTTATCTGAGTGTACTTTTGCGTCTTACTAGCAGCCTAATGTCTCTGTAGACTCTCCCGCGGGGTTTCACGGATACTGTGACTGAACACAATTTGGATGATAAATCGTATGGAAAGTACATTTTCAGCCCTGTGTGTATGGAGCAGTCTCGGAATTGATTTAATTGACGCACTGTGCTGACCATTCCCCCGTCGTCTTGGGGCAGGGTCTGTTGCCCACAGCCGACTCCAGGACACCCGCTGGAACTCCCAAGGAAGAAGCACCTTCATAAGGGGGTGGTCCCATCCTCCCTGAGTCCTGTCTGCGCTCCTGAGAGGAGCCCCTCACCCCTGGATGGCCACGGAGCTAAGAAAACCCCTTGGTTTTCCTAAAGAACTAGAGAGCCGGGGAATAAACAAATACACTGTGGTCCATCCAACCTGGATGACAGAAATTTAACAGTAAGTAAGCACAGTTACCACGTTAACTGTAAACACTGCCGCAGATGGTATCTGTTCAAAGTGCGCAGGTAGGTGTTGGTACAAGGACCAGGATTTCACACTTGACTCTTCATGGACGGATGTCTGCAGAGTAGGATTTTGTGTATCTGCTTTTAAATTCATCTTTCTAATGATTCATCTTTCTTTATGTAATTTATAAAACAGTGATTCATGATGCTTTGGGGATTTTTTAAAGCTGCGTCTCACCAAAGACAGAGACCTGCTACCCTAGGGAGGAACGTAAGTCCCTGAACAACCTTGAGGACAGACCAAAGCCCAGGACTGCCCACCAGGAACTATGCAAGGAGACAAGAGTCAACTTCTATATTTAAAAGACAATCGTAATAAGTACTTTTTCTGTGTGTATGTGTATGCAGCAAGTGTACAAAACAATGCTGCAGGAGGAGGGGGTGCGTGGCTGAGAAGGGACTTCTGCTGTATTTGTTCTTGTTTAATGGGTTCTGTATTTGCCGACGTATATTGTGTTTTTTTCATGTCTCTAATATTGTATTAAATATGTGAATTAAATCAAGTATAGAACAAAAAGTATTTTAAAATCATTACTATAATGGATAATAGCTGATCTATAACGTAAAGACAAATACTTTTGCAAATATTTTGCATTAGTTTAAAAAATGGACTTTGTACAGTCCTAATACTCTGCTTCAATCTAAACTTGCTTGAAATGCATCATATCCAATTAAATCTGTATTTGTTACCACTAATATAATATGAAAAGAACTGAATACATGATGAAGATTCTAATCTTAGTTCTGTTTCTTTTAAAATCCTAGGTTTTCTTAAGAGCAAGTTGCTATCATTAAAGCCTCTACGTGCTTCCAAAGAAAAAATTATGCATCACTTGATTTGTGGCACAGAAGCCTTAATTCAAGTTCCTCATGAAGACATGCACAGTACTCTTTCCTGTGTGCACTCCATTCATTATTTGAATTCTCAATCTTTTTACCACTTTCTCTTGTAAACCTGCTGTTCTCTCATGGCTCAGTCATGAAATTGTGACTGGTGTCAGAGAAGCTGTGCTTCGTTTAGGATTTCTAGAATTGAAACATCAAAATGGCTTAATCCAACACGTTCTCTGAGTGACCTGGCCTAGGCACGCCCCTCTCTATAGGTGCATCTAAGCATACACACACACACACACACACACGCACACACGCACACACACACACGCGCACACACACGCACACACACGCGCGCGCACACGCACACACACGCACACACACGCGCGCGCGCACACGCACACGCGCACACACACGCACACGCACACACACGCACCCGCACACACACGCGCGCGCACACACACATGCACACACACGCACGCACACGCACACACACGCGGGCGCACACACACGCACACACACACGCACGCACACACACGCACACACACACGCGGGCGCACACACACGCACGCGCACACACACACACGCACGCGCACACACACGCACACGCACACACGCGCGCGCACACACACGCACGCACACACGCACACGCGCACACACGCGCACACACGCACACACGCACACACGCGCGCGCACACGCACAGACACACAGAGACACACACAGACACACACAGAGACACACACACACACAGAGACACACACAGAGACACACACACACACACACAGACACACACACACACCCCTGCATTTATAAACCAGCATGGGGAAAATGCTACAGACAGAACCATCGAAAACCAGACAGATGGGATTTTGAATAAAAGGGCAAATGCTGTAGTTTGGAAGACTGAACCAACAGCCACAGAGAACTGTCTGCCCATACATTCCTGGCCTGAGTTCACAGGGAGAATTAACAGAGGAAGAACAAATGATGGGTAATTTTCTCTGTTCACCCCCCACATTCAGA
The DNA here is from genome assembly GCF_007565055.1 of Rhinopithecus roxellana. NCBI lineage: Eukaryota > Metazoa > Chordata > Mammalia > Primates > Cercopithecidae > Rhinopithecus > Rhinopithecus roxellana. The sequence goes on along the minus strand of NC_044566.1, from coordinate 67,369,048 downwards.
AAAGTATTTCATTGAGCCACTTCTGAGGACATCAGAAGCGAAGGTTCCAATAGGGCCCAGTTCCCACCTGGGACAGCCAATGAGTTTGATTTTACAACACGGTGTGTAACTGTGTATGGGAAAGACAGGCTGGATGCGTCCTATGTCCGTGCCTGCCAAGTAAGGACTGCAGAGCAGCAGCGGGTAGGAAACCTGTTTCCATCAGAGGGTACAGCCGGTGCCTGTGGTGACGGGGCGGGGGGAGGTCACATGCAGCGGGTAGGAACCCTTTTCCATCGGAGGGTACGGCCAGTGCCTGTGGTGACGGGGCGGGGGGACGTCACACGAGCACAGGATGCTCTTCCCTCCTTAAGGAGCCGGACGAGGCTTGCGGCAGCCCTCTTCCAAGGAGACTCCAGGAACTGGTGAATTCGTGAAGCTCCTGCAGTCCAGTCAGTCCAACTGGGAGGGACGGGGAGTCTCCAAGACCAACACACTCACCCCTCCGACCACGCCTCAGGCCACCGAGGCCAGTCTTGTGCTTCCTCAAGCCCAGGTGCTTTCAGACTCCGCCACCCCCAGCTCCTCCCCCAGTGTGTCACTCTGTCCCGTCGCTACGGAATGCAGAGCTGGTGTGACATTTCCCTCCTACTCGAATTCGTTTGTCAGTGCTTCTGACTCTGAACACCCCAAGAAGACACACTTTTTCATCTACCTCCTGCCTGCAAGCCCAACATAGAGACTGGTAGCTGCCTGTCATTCGATACGTTCACCAACACGGTTTTTTGAATCATGGGTATAGCGTTAGAGTGAGCTACTGAATAGGTGGATGGACACATACATGACAATTATCTTAGACCTCTTCTTGTAAATGACCTCATGTGACAGAGGTCAAAAGCTATGACACTGCTTTTTTGAAGACCATGCCTCAAACACGCACCTGACCCCACCTTTGCCACTGCACAGTGACCTCTGGTCACTCCCTCTCGGCCACGTAAGATGTTGACACGTGGTTCACAGTGCACTGTCCACCTCTGCTCCCACCCGCCCCCTGGGTGATTTCAACGTCTATGTGAGTGACACTGTGGCCATCCAGTCCCCTCACCTCCCATGTCCCCTTTATCTCACCGTCCTTCCCACAGCCACACTCTGGCCTCATCTGAAATCACTGTCTGAATCTCTGGGGCCAGTGCTAGAGTCTCTCCCCACAGATCGCTTGCTCAGCCCTCACCGCTGCTCCCCCACCTCCCAGTCCCCACCCAGTGCTCACTCTTTTTACTTCTTCAACCCATCAGGTTCTCCTTCTTCATTTCCCTCCATATCCACGGCCATCCCTGAACATCCCTGCCAGTATCCAAAACTCCTCACCCCTCCGGCTTCCCAGTCAAGTCACTGGGAAGAGTGTGGTGCCCTGGTGGGTCTGTGATGGGAAAAGCATCACCATCAGGACACAGGAGCATTCATGGGATTGACCCCAACAGACACAGTGGCCAGCCCGGCCACCCTCCTGCCTTTCCCTGGAGGCTCATTCTCCCCTCTCCATGGCCACTCCTTAACGCAATCTCCACTCTCCTCAAACTTCCAGCCCCACTGAGCCCCACCCCGACCTCACCTCTCTCACACCCTCCTTCTCAGAAGAAGCAGGTGTTCCCAGACAGACACTCCCTCCATCTCCGCTCCTGCAACCTTCCCGTGAGACACATTATCCCCCTCATCCTGCCCTTAGTGCAGAGGCGTCGCCTCCTCTCACGCCACTCACCCGCTCACCCTCCACCTCAATAATGTGACACTGTTACTTTCCCCATGTTTTTGTATATGTGACTACTTCTGCTCTACTCTAACCTTAAAATGTAATGTGGCTATGAGCCTGGGTGACATTACCTGGAGAGAGTAGGTGGTGAGAGTAGAAGAGGCCACTTGGCCAGCCTGGAAGAGCTATGTCAGATCATAATAATAGTAGCCAAGGAGGACAGGGGGCGAGGGGAGTGGATAAGGGGGAAACAGAGCGCAGCAGCCAAGAACTCAGAGCAGGCGGAGGCTGAAAACCAGTAGTGCTATGTTACAGCAGCCTAGGAAATAAACACTGTCCAGTCCCAAATTCACCTCTGACCCGGGGAATCTTGCAAATTCACACCTCACCCAAGGCTCTTCCGAATTTACATTTCTCATCCAGGGCTCTCCCGAATTCATACCTCTCACCCAGGGCTCTCCTGAATTCAAACCTCTGGCCCAGAGTTCTCCAGAATTCACGTCTCTAGCCCAGGGCTCTCCCGAATTCATGCCTCTCACCCAGGGCTCTCCTGAATTCAGACCTCTGGCCCAGAGCTCTCCTGAATTCACGTCTCAAGCCCAGGGCTCTCCCGAATTCATGCCTCTGACCCAGAGCTCTCCCGAATTCACACTCTAACCCAAGGCTTTCCTGAATTCACTTTCTTGAACACAAGCCTCTTCCCCCACAGGGCTTCTGCATGTCCTGTTGCCCTTCCCTGAGAATCCTTCTTGGGACCTCTTCGCCACCACTTCATAGCCGGGATCACATTGGCAAACATCTTACGCTGTTGCTGTGCACTTGGTTTGTGGCCTGTCTTCCCCGTAGAAGGCAGGTTTGGGGACGGCAAGGGCTGCATCTGCCCTGAAAGTCACTCCTTGCGCAGTGTCTGGAAGGTTCCTCCCCACCAAGAGCTGCCTGGCTTAGACACCTCACCGCCCGGCACTGTCTTTCCCTGGGCTCCACACGCCTTCCATACTCTCCATCACTGGACTTTGTCACCTGCTGCTCCCTTTGAAACCTTTTCTATCTTTGTATCAGCCTGGTAAAACTCTTCCTCATGCCTCAGCTGCGCCAAGACCTACACTTCCTCAGTGAAGGCTTCCCAGCCCCCAGGCCAGGTCAAACCCTCTGTTGTTCTCTTTCAGGGCACAATGTCCTTCTCCTTTCTAGACCACCACAGCTGAAATTCTGTATTTGATTTTGTGCTCGTTTGATCAATGTCTAACCCTCCCACTAGGTTTCTTACCTCACCGTCCTCGGTGTGAAATGCCACCTTTGTGTGGTTTTAATATGCATTTTGGTGATTACTAATGAGGGCAAGCACTATTTTTCATGTTTATAGGCCAGCTCGTTTTTGACTATATTCTACTACACTGCCTGTCTTTCAGGCCTGGCAAATTAACCATTAGCTTTGCTGCAATTCAGGCATTTGGCCAGGAATATGAACAATAACAGCTGCTCTGCGTAAGTATCTCCATGAGAGAAGTCTGCTATAAAGAGTGAAAAAGAAGATTTCTGGTTCTTAAAAAAATGGAGTAACAGGAACCAGATTTACTCTCTCACTGACAATAAAAGCAACCTAAATATAAGAAACACCGGTTTTCAAACATTAGATGCCAGGCCATACTTGAGCATAATCCCTGAGAGGTATAAACAAATAGACTGAAGGTTTGGCTTCCCCAGTTATTGCCTGGAAGGGGTTTATAGGCTGCAGCTCCGGCAGGAAGAATCCAGCCTGAGCCTGGAGAGCTCCCTGACTCGAGATGGAGTTGGGAGTCCCACAAGGTCAAGGTCTGTACAACTAAAACAACCACCTGCTGTTCAGGCAAAATAAAATGAGAGATAGACTGTGTGATGGGTTGGAAGATTTAATATTGTTAATATGCCAAATCTCATCAAATTGATCTAAATATTCTACACAATGCCAATCAATATCCAAACAGGTTTTTTTTTTTTTTTTTTTTGGTAGAAAATGAGGATCTGTTTCTGAAACACATGGAAATGAAAAGTGAGTAGAATGACCAAAACAGCCTTGAAAAAAAATGGAGGACCTGCAGCACCTGACTTTGAGACTTATAAAACCAGTTATCAAGATAACCAACATTAGGCCGTGTGCAGTGGCTCATGCCTGTAATCCCAGCACTTTGGGAGGTCGAGGTAGGTGGATCACTTGAAGCCAGGAGTTCAAGACTAGCCTGGCCAACGTGGCAAAACCCCATCTCTACTAACAATACAAAAAGTTAGCCTGACATGGTGGCATATGTCTGTAATCCCAGCTACTTGGGAGGCTGAGGCTTAAGAATTGCTTGAACATGGAGGCAGAGGTTGCAGTGAGCCGAGACTCTGCCACTTAACTCCAGCCTGCGTGACAGAGCAACACTCCATCTCAAAAAAAAAAAAAAAAAGTCAATGTTAGTGAAAAGATGGAAAATTGATCACAGAACACCAACGCAAAGCCAACTGATTTTTAATAAAATGCAAAGATAATTCAATGGAAAAGTATCATTTTTTCACCAAAAGATGCTGGAACAGATGGATGTTCATGTGCAAAAAAAATGAACCTGAATCCATATCTCAGGCCACATAGGAAAATTAACTGAAATTGGACCATAGATCTAAATGTAAAACCTAGGTATATAAAACTTCTGTAAGAACACATAGAAGAAAAACATTGTAACCCTGGATTAGGAAAAGATTTCATAAATACAACAAAAAATTACGATCCATAGAAGAAAACAACTGACAAATTGGATTTCATCAAAATTAAAACTTCTCTTTTTCAAAAGACACTGTTAAGAAAATCAAACAATAAGCCACAGTCAGGGAGAAAACGTTTGTAAATCATGTATCTGATAAAGATCTTTTATCCAGAACATGTTTATAAAACACTCTCAAATGCAATAATATGAAAACAACCTGACAAAAATGGACAAAAGATTTGGATAGACGTTTCATGAAAGAAGACAAAGATGGAAAATAAGAAGAAGAAAAAAGCTCAATGTCGTTAGTCATTAAGAAAATGCAAATTAAAACTAATCCAAGACACCACTACATACCTTTAGAATGGCTAAAATGTTTTAAACTGATGATTCTAAGTGCTGCTGAGAATGTAAAGTAACTGGAACATTCTAAGGTGGGAACATTCCCTGCTGGTGGGCAAGTGGAAAGGTGCAAAGACTTTGGAAAACAGTTTGGTAGTTTCTAGAAAAGTTAAACATATGTACCACATGACCATTTGTACATAGATACTACCCCAGGAGAAGAGAGGACATTTGTCCACACACAGACCTGAAACTGAATTCCTGTAGCAGCTTTACTCATCATAGCCCACAACCAGAAACAAGCCAGTGTTCATTCCCAAGTGGCTGGATGCACAATGGAATACTGCCAATATAGTTTGCCCCCTCCAAGACTCATGTTGAAATATGATCCCCAGTGGTGGAGGTGGGGCCTAGTGGGAGGTGTTTGGCTCATGGGGGGTGGATCCTTCATGAGTGGCTTGGTGCCCTCTCCAGGTAATGAGTGAGCTCTCCTCTATTAGTTCAGAAGACAGCTGGTTACTTATAGAGGCTGGCAGCTCGTCCTCACTCCCTTGTTCCCTCTCTTGCCATGTGACACGCCTGCTCCCCCTTCACCTTCCACTATAATTAGAAGCTTCCTGAGGCCTCAACAGAAGCAGATGCTGGTCCGACACTTCACGCACAACGTGCAGAAGCATGAGCCAAATAAACTTCTTTATAAACTACCCAGTCTCAGGTATTTCTCTATAGCAATGCAAAATGGACCGATATAATCACTAAGCAATGAAAAGCCATGAACTAGTGATACACGGAATGACATGGATAAATCTCAAATTATGCTGAATGAAGTAAAAAGATTTCATAGTGTATGATTTCTTTTGTATAAAATTCTAGAAAATGCAAGTCACTTATAGTGATAGGAAGCATCAGTGTTTGCCTGGGAATGTGGGTACGGGGAGGGTTGGATTACAGGGGGCATGTGTGTTCTCCTTTTGGTGGTGATGAATACGGACATGGTTTTGATTGTGGTGGGTATACACAGATGTACCACAGTGTACACTTTCGATATGTGCGTTCTATGCCCATTATACCTTAACAAATAAAGAAAAGATAAAAATATTGCTCACAGTATTTTTAGTTGAAACTGATGGTTGTTTAAGCAGAAAAGCCATCATTCTCAAGAGCCCAGGTATTTCTATCAATCATGACTGATCCTTACAAGAGTGGTTAGAAGCCCAGGATGAATACTCGTTATTCCATTACTCGCTGTTCTTAAGAGGAATAGGGCACTGCGAACGGCAACGGGCTCTTTGAGTCACACTCTCCTGCTTACAAGCAGGACTTACAAGTTGGGACAAGCAGCCCCTGCCTACAAGACGATCTGAGAGGGCAACTGTCAGCACAAGGATCCTTATAAGGAAGAGGGGAGCCTGAGAAAGAGACTGACCATAAAAGCAGAGGTCAGAGGGAGGCGACTGATGGCTCTGGAGATGGAGGAGGGGCCACAAGCCAAGGAACGCTGGCAGCCTCTTGTTAAATTATGTTTGGCCTAAAGCTGCCTCCTCACATATTTTAAGTCTGGCCTCAAGGCTTCTTGGGCATAGCTTCTTCTGCAGAGTGAACTGTAACCTCACTGATGTGTAAACATCCGATAAGCTACTCTTTTAACAAGTAGCCAAAGCTCAGCCAATCAGCCAAGCACAGGCGGCCAACCATTAAACTTGTTCAGATAAGGCAAGAGCCCAGCTGTGACCAACCCAGCTGTTTCTGTACGTCACTTTGTTTTTTCTTAGGTCGCTTTCTTTCCTCTGTCCATAAATATTATCTGACCATGTGACAGCCCCAGTTTAGTCACTCTGAACTTCTTCTGGTTCTGGAGGCTGTCTGATTTGCAAATCGTTTTTTGCCCAATTGAACTCTGAGAAATTGAATTTGCTGAAAGCCTTTCTTATCTGGCTTATCTGAATTTTTATGCCCTTCTCACCATTCTCTACACTTTTCAAAGAGTTAGATCTTTTGTTCTCACTTGCAAACACTAGTGTTAAAACTCTAGAAGGTGGAAAGGCAAGGCAGTGGACTCTCCCTCATGGCCTCAGAAGGAAAGCAATCCTTGAGTCAGCCCAGTGAAGCCCACTTTGGACTCCTGACCCCTGAAATATGAGATAATAATCCCGTTAGGTTCATGGTAACTTGTTACAGCAGCACGAGAAAACTAATCCGTAACCTACCCAAAACCCTTCATTCCCTCAGAGACTCCAACACACGGTTAGGGTCTGTTCTCTTCTGGAATGAGCAACCTGAGTTCTGAGGTCTCACAGGTCCCATATCTATCTGCTCAGTTGTCTCTGTAGCTCTTCAAGCCTTTCCTGAAACAGGAAGCTCAGGCAGAGACAAAGCACATGCTATCAGGGTCCAATCAGTACTCAGAATAAAAGACGACCACTTCCTCCACGCAGTTCAAGGCAGCCTCACCCTTCCCCAGTTTGCAGGAAACAAGGCTTATCTGAATTTTTATGCCCTTCTCACCAGTCTCTACACTTTTTTCAGAGTTAGAGCTTTTGCTCTCATTTGCAAATAAATACATGAATTAACACAACCCCCTCTATTTCTCTGCCTTTGTAACTTTTTCAGGAGATTTTGGTAAGAAGAGTCAAAGTTTTCCAGATCACAAAATTAGATTGAGTAGAGACACGAAAATGCGCATCAGATACAGATGAAACTCCACGGCCTCACATTTCTATCTCAAAGGGAAAAACTCAGTCGATTTGGAGATTCCGTCCGTTTTGAGCTGAAAACGGCTGCCAAGTAGGGCCCCTGCCAGAGCTGACCTCTGTTATTTCCTTCCCATCTGGGCTGGATTCAGTTTAAGTTATCAGCATAATCAGTTATCTAAAAATAAGTCAGAAATAATAACAAGTTCAAAAATCAAGGCCCAGTGATACTGATGTTAATGTCAAATCCAGTTAAATGGGAGTCATCACTTGGATTTGATTAAACCAAACAGGGAAAACAAAATAATCTTTGATTTACATGTGTTCAAAGATCACACCTTTTTCTTTCTAGGGATAAAATCAGAAGATCAGCTACGTATGATAAATAATTTGAATATGCAATTTTTTGTAGTGTTACAAAAGCAAATGAGATTGGTATGTATCTTTGGGCTCTTAAGGATGCCAGGGTTCCCAAACCTTGGCACTACTGACATTTTTGGACATCGTGTTTGGGGGCTGTCCTGTGTATGGTGAGATGTTTAGCTGCATCCCTGGCCTCTACCCACTAGACACCAGCAGCAGCATCACACACACAATCACGACACTCAAAACCATCTCCAGACACTGGGATGTCCCCGGGAGGCAAAAATCACCACTAGTTCAGAACGCTGAGCTTAACCAATTCACCTGTTTAAAGCAAACGCTTTGTAACAGTGCACTGATGTGCTTTTAAGTTTTAATCTGCCTTTTGGCCTAAAATGTAGGGCTTGCTTGCAAGCCATTTTCTTTATGACTGCAAGGGAGAAAGAATCTATTGCCTATTGACCATTAGAATTCTACTCTTCTGTTTCCAAAAATGAGTGCTCTTTATTCCTCTGCACAGACTCCAATATTGCAGAGGTTAAAAAACAGCACTCTATGCTCATTTTATTCTTTTCTCACCTTCATTATTCAATGATGAATAGAAAACTTCAACATTTCCCACGTGTGGTCATTAAAGACAGGCTACCAGTTGCGGATAATTAGCGGGACCTACCCAGCACTTAGAGGATCTTAGCAGCCAGGGCCTGAAGGGCACCTGCGGTCACACCGGCCAGTCCCACACACGAACCTCCTCCCCAACACCTCTGCTTCTAATAGAAAGTTCTGCCCTTGTTAAGGATGATACCTCATCCTCCAGCTTTCACCCTAAGTCTGCCCTCTGAAGCCATGGCAAGATTGTCTCATTCCTCCCTCCATACAATAGCTGAAGCTCCATTAGAGAACTGAAGCTCCATTCACTCTACATTAGATATGTTTCAAATTCTTACCAATCAGCACGAGCCTACATACCATCTTTTAAATTACAGTTTTGCCACAGGTTTGGTCAAAGGTGCTTTTAGGGAGCAGTCTAAGTCCCTAATCCTTTCACAGTAGTGTTTCCTTTAGAAAATTTTTCTGAGTTGGAATTTAGAAGGCGGGAGTGTAATTTCATTTACCCCAAAATTGTAAGAATGACAAGAATACCCGTCACTGGCAAGAACAGGCTCTGACGCCAACGTGTGGCAGTCACTTCATAATTCAGAAGGACATTTCATTGTAACTCGTTACTTGTCAAAAAAAAACCCAAAAAACAAAAAACCCACCACTTCCCAGATTTCAGGGAACCATCGCTCACCCTAGCTGGCTGTACCCGCACACATGCCTTGAACATAAGCAAATTTAATTTCCCAGACAAATCTGTTGTTGGAATATGCAATGACCTCACCCTTAGGCTGCATAAATACTGCCTGCTGCGAGCAGGGGTGGTTTACAGCTGGATGGGGAGTTTTATGGGGAAGTACCTAGAGATCCCCTTCAAAAGCAAGCCTGGATGCTTCCTCTCCCTCTAGCCAAAGAATGGGCTTTCCTAGGTAAATTCTCACTTATCCTAGCCTGTGGGTTTGAATCCGTGGTCCAACAATGTCATGCAGGGGTCTGTGGGAAGGGCTGGGGCATGGACAGGCCACATGCACGTGGTATCAGGTCCTGGGCCGGGAACGTCCTTGGCAGGAACTGGCATGAAGCATGTGACATCTGTGAAACAACATTACTCTTCTGAGAGGTGCATGCTTTCGCTTATTTGCAGAGAAGCCTTATTGCTGTAAATGTGTAGACAAGGGAAATATGTTTGATGATGTGGGTAATGCATTGTTAGGAAGAACAGTACTTTAATATCACTTCCTTCAGTCACACACTAGTTAATGGCAGATCAACTAAAACCATTAATTAAAATGTCTGGTCTATGGGAAAGAAACAGTTGGAAGCCACTGCCTTGGACTACAAATGTAACTGGGCTGATCAGTGATACTCTGAGGCAGCAGTTGTGATTCTGCAGTTGCAAAGTGCCAGGCTTAGGAACCCCAGCTGCCACAGTGGGCCTAGCCTTGGGACACTCTGTCCATGACCTTTCGCCGCAGCAGGTTCATTGCTCCTTATGTGGCAACTTAGACTGTGGATTTTTTTTTTTCTTTTTTCTTTTTTTTTTGAGACGGAGTCTCGCTCTGTCTCCCAGGCTGGAGTGCAGGGGCACGATCTCGGCTCACTGCAAGCTCTGCCTCTCGGGTTCAAGCGTTTCTCCTGCCTCAGCCTCCTGAGTAGCTGCGACTACAGGCGCACACTACTTCTTCTGGCTACTTTTTGTATTTTTAGTAGAGACGGGGTTTCACCATGTTGGTCAGGCTGGTCTTGAAATCCTGACCTCATGATCCACCTGCCTCGGGCTCCCAAAGTGCTGGGATCACAGGCATGAGCCACCGCGCCCGGCTGAGTAAATCTTAACATTAAAACACATTGTGAGACTAGAAATTTTTATAACTTTCTCACAAAGATATTCTTTCTTCAGCATATGAACCATTTCAGTAAGGCCTCCTACCGCACTGGACTCTCCCCTTAATAAAACCTACTGTCACCAAGCCAGTATTTGATCAATGATGTTGAAAAGCAGGTTTTACGAATTCTCAGACAAAGCTCCTGTTTCATAGGAGAGCTCCAAAGACTCCCACAGGCTGCACACTAGGGATGCCAAACAAAAGGATATTTTTCAACAACAGCCAATATAAAGAAGAGGGAGGAGAAAAACCCAACAGCCCAACTGAGAAACGGACAAAGGAAATGAACAGATAGTTGCAGTAAAAGAAACACAATGGCCCTGAAACATTCAGAGATCACGCAAAACAGGAGAAATGTAAACTAAAACTATACTGAGACATCATTTTCCACCACTAGATGAGCAAAGATGAAGGAGTCTGTTACATGCTGCGTTGGTGAGGGCTTGGGCAACAGACTCTTTATAAAGGAGACATAAATTGGTACAATCTCCATAGAAGGAAATTCATCAACATCCCAAAATTTAATATGCCCAAAACATTCTTCTCAGCAAATCAATATCAATAGTTCTGACTGACTGACATGCTTGCACGTGTGTGAAATGGTTTAAATTCACAGTTATTCACAGAAGCATGGAAAAAACCGAACGCCTATCCATAGAGATCTGGTTTATGTAATATGTTATAACCATAGAACAGAATACCATGCAGCCAAAATACCATTGAAAAGATTTAAAACAGTGAAAACAAATTTCCATCAGCAGGTGAATGAATAAACGAAATGTGGTCTGTATACATTATGGAATATTACTCAGCCTTAAAAAGGAACAAAACTGGCTGGGCGCAGTGGCTCAGGCCTGTAATCCCAGCACTTTGGAAGGCCAAGGCGGGCGGATCACCTGAGGGGTCAGGAGTTCAAGACCAGCCTGGCCAACACAGTGAAAGCCCATCTCTACTAAAAAATACAAAAATTAGCCAGGCGTGGTGGTAGCTGCCTGTAATCCCAGCAACTCAGGAGGCTGAGGCAGGAGAATCGCTTGAACCCAGGAGACAGAGGTTGCAGTGAACTGAGACCGTGCCACTGCATTCCAGCCTGGGTGACAGAGTGAGACTCTGTCTCAAAAAAAAAAAAGAAACAAAATTCTGACATATGCCACAACATACACGGGCCTTAAGAACGTTACATTATGTGAAATAAGCCAGATGCTAAAGGACAAATACTGTAGAATCCGCTTATAAGTGGTACCTAGAGTAGTCAAATTCATAGAGACAGAAAGTAGGATGGTGGTTGCCAGGGGCTGGAGAGGGGAGTGCGGAATTCCAATTGTGTGAGATAGAAAGAGTTCTGCAGATGGATGGAGGTGAAGGTTGCACAACAATGTGAATGTGCTGAATGCTGCTGAACTGCACATTTCAAAATGGTAAATAAAACACCAAACTTTTCCAATCCGGGGCTTTTACCTTCTAATTAGTCAACATATAATTGCATAACCAAATTCTTACTGGTAAAATCAGGTCTTTTGGAGGAAAAAAAAAATGCTTAATTCAGTGGCTGACTGCCTATATTGGCTAAATATAAACAAAGTTGCAAAAATAATTTTGGCAGATTCCCAGAGCTAAGAGTAATGAACATAATATTTAACCTTAGAAGTGCTTGAACTTTTCTGCAAAGAATATAACTCCACTATCAGGGGAACTATTGATTTTTACATTATTCAAGCTATCTTTTATCCACTGAAAATGTAAGTATTTTATAAATAGTGTGGCTCCTCATTTCCAGGTCATAGACATATTCTAACAGCCATGAAAATATTTTCTGAAATACCACATTAGCTATCTAAATAGAGACACAACCACTGAAAGAAAACCTGCTAAATAAGACCCCAAGATTACCTATCCAATAAACTAAGAGATCTGCTTTCATTATAAATGAATGTCTCATTTTACTAACAGGTTCAGTGTAGGTTTCAATCCTCTAGTTCATTTAAAGTATCAGTCCAGGCTATTCTAGGCACACTGCCTATGGGGTAGGCCTGCCCCAGGTGGAGTAGTAAACACACACACACACACATACACACACACACACACACACACACACACACACACACACACACAGATATCCATTCACCTCCAAAATACCAAGATTTGAAACTTGTCAAGATTTCCCACAATGTAAAAGGATAGGTGACTGTGCTTCACTCTAAATATGCTGAACTCCCTGCACAACGAGATCCCGTGATGTTTCCAATCTGAGGAAACGACAGGCATCTGCGTCTGAGATGGAATACAACAGCAATAACAGCCTGAAGTGACCTGAAATTCCTGTGGCCAAATGACTGCTGTATGGCCCCGATGCTCTCTCTCAAGGCTAAGATCTTACAGCTAAGACTGTCAAAGCCACGAGCAGCTGAAGACAACGCTGTTTCACGAAGGAGCAAACCAAAAGGATAAAGCTGAGAAATCCACATCTCGAAACATTTTCCCAGATAGACTTTCCCAACCTTGTGTATAAAAACGGGGAGATACCATCATCCTTGCAGCTTCCTAGAGACACTAGGGGACTCATGGACAAAAGGCCAAGGGGTTGATACTTGAGAAGCATTTGGGATTCTTAGAGAAGACACGTTCCATTTTAGGCTGGTTTCTAGAAGGAGCAGAAGGGACCTTAAAAACTAATCAAAACCTTCTTCCTGCAGATAACACATGTACATCTTTGGGAATCTGGCTCTATGACCATTTATGCAAGACTTGCACCCAGGTCCCCCGATGCTCCTCTGGCCCATTCTGATCTGTGTCTTGTTATCTAAATAAAATTCTTAGATGCCCCAGTTTTCACGGCGCAAAGACTTTGCGCAACAAAAATAACATTTTGCTTGTTTGGAATTTGGCATATAGTTTCCTTAGAAAGAGGTTACATGATGACTAGGTACCTGGGCCAGCCGAAATACCATGGTATGCTAAACACACCTGCAAACCTAACCCCCCAAAACTGCATTTATTATTCCAACTTGAAATGCCAGGAAGGATGGGATAAGCGACGGCTTCACTCCCTTCTCCCCAGTGACTCCTCCAGCTCCAAATCACTGCTGATATCATGAAGGGGGGAGCTGAGGTCCACGGGTGAGGAGAAGGGCACTTGCGGCTAATCCAGGGGACACTCGGTCCCCAGGCTGGCTTCCTCGTCCCTGTGTGTCTCTTCTCCCATCCGTCTCAGCGTATGAACCGCTGGCTGTTGTCCTCTCTTCAGTCACCATCTAGGGTTGTGACCAGCATTTTTCTCCTCTGCCCTGCTGTTGCCCTCAACACAGTCTTACATTCTTAGGTTGCCTCCGTATCCTTCTGTCCTGGAAATGAACACTCAGGCAGTCTTTTTTTTTTTTTTTGAGACAGAGTCTCGCTCTGCCGCCCAGGCTGGAGTGCAGTGGCCGGATCTCAGCTCACTGCAAGCTCCGCCTCCTGGGTTTACGCCATTCTCCTGCCTCAGCCTCCCAAGCAGCTGGGACTACAGGCGCCGCCACCTCGCCCGGCTAGTTTTTTGTATTTTTTAGTAGAGACGGGGTTTCAGCATGTTAGCCAGGATGGTCTCGATCTCCTGACCTCGTGATCCGCCCGTCTCGGCCTCCCAAAGTGCTGGGATTACAGGCTTGAGCCACCGCGCCCGGCCTCAGGCAGTCTTTTAAGACTTTCCAATGATTTATGACTACCATCAATAATGAAGAAAGAACAGCCCTCTCTTCCTCTTCTTCAGCCCAGTCCCTCTTTTATTTCCTCAGACCCTGATGAAATTCCTCCAGGAAGATAAGGCTTGAAACCCCACAGCCAGACTCACCCCGGTGTAGACACATCCAGAGCTAGAATTTCGTGAGCTGCCCTCACTGGACTGGAGGAAGACCCTCTGCTGAAAAATGGGACAGAGCCTGGATTGGGGTTGGGTGATGCGAACACGCAGGAGACAGGTATGAGGAAAGATGCCACAGCAGGGGAGGATCTGGGCCTCTGGCCACTGAGGCCCCACGACAGGCATTCCTGGGGTGGCCACACCATGACACAACCTTTCCCATGATTCCCTGTGTGCACGGCCGCTCACCCTCAGCCGGATCATAAACTACTCAGGAAGAAAGGTCGTGACACATCTCGTGCCCCCGTCAGCACTGAGTATACAGGCTGTGACTGGTCAATACTTGTTGAGTGGTTTGAACTTCCAAGCCACTCACCGTCATTACCATCTTCGGTAGCAGAGGGGAAGAAAGGGCATTTCACTATGCCCACGCCTGAGGAAGTCATCAACCACCACAACAATTGTCTTCCCTCACTCTTCACACATTTGTGTTTGGTTGTTCTGTTCCTTAATTTGAGGAGAGTGCATCCGAGGCGAGCATTTTGATTAAAAGCTGCTATAAAAGCAACAACTGAAGAGACCAGCTCACCTCCTGAATCTGTGCCAGATGATTTGCACAGCCAGCCAGTTACACAGATGTCTGGCTCAAATAAGGAGAAACAGACCATTCTACCTTGCAGGGACTTGCACTCACGTTCAAAGCTGACTTTTCAAACTCCAAGTGCCGGCACCAATCCCTGTTCTAATTAAGTATGCACAGGTCTCAGAAATAGGCAGCCTTTTTTGGCTGGGATGACCGTGACTCTTCCACGCAAGAATCTGTTTCTGAAAGCGCCTGTCAGGGAAAGCTGCTGGATCTTGTCCAAGCAGTACATTCCGAACACTTTCGTGTTCCTTGGAAAAGCTCCACCAGGTGTGCTGGAACCCTGTTCTTCAGCAGGGATACTGCAGAATTTCATCCGGGGCCCCACACTTAGAAGCAAAGAGGAACGACTGGGGGAAATGCAAGGAGCACACAGACCACAACTCCACCACTCACGGTGGGAAGGGCAGGTGCCGCGGGGCTATGACAGAAACAGATTTCTAGAACAATGCACACGGTTTCTATTCAAGGGCCAAGAAGCAACCTTTTAAAATTCTTTCAGCAAATGACAAGACATTAAATGGATAACATAGAAGACTACTCTCCCTCCCTTTGAAGGCAGAATATAAAGCAATGAAGTAAGTTAAGGAGACAAACGCAAGTACTTTGAGACTCTGATGACTCGTGAGTCCCGGAACTTCTGTGGCAGAAGACTCCGCAACCTTCTTCTTTGGTGACTTGAAACACAGTATTGATTTCTACCTTTACAAAGCAGACACTATGTAGTCCAGCCAAGGGCAAGGCACTGACCACAAGACCTGCAGGCTTCCCTCGAGACCCTGTTATTTTATGACCACATATTGTAACAATTGGAGTTTTTGC
Organism: Rhinopithecus roxellana; assembly: GCF_007565055.1. Taxonomy (NCBI): domain Eukaryota; kingdom Metazoa; phylum Chordata; class Mammalia; order Primates; family Cercopithecidae; genus Rhinopithecus; species Rhinopithecus roxellana. The sequence goes on along the minus strand of NC_044566.1, from coordinate 67,353,418 downwards.
CACACATTCCAATTACACCCTTGTTAGTTGCTCAATGCCTCAGTGCAAACCTTCAAATTCTACTGGCTGCCCTTCACAGTCTGAAATACTCTGCCACAGGTATCTTGTTAGAAATAAGCATGGATAATGCCATGCAGGCAGAAGGCTGCCCAGCTTACCTTCATGGCCAGGATGTCTCTGAGGCCTACGCTTCACGGTCTGCACAGTGTTACCATTTCATTTTCATTAGGCCTGTTGTGCTGCACAGGCAGCGAATATGACTCCAATCACTCCGCAGCTCAAAAAATGCAGATAGACAGGTCACCCCTAGCTGGAACTAGGGTTCATCTTCCCTTGTCAGAGCTTGGAAAGGTTTGAAGCTAGCCCTGCAGAGATGAGAGTGAAAATAAATTATGAAGCAAGCTAAATTTAGAATTCAGTTCTGGATTTTTTTAAAAACAACCAGCAGAATATACTAACGTAAAAATAAATGGCCACTATTTGCTCAACCATTTATTTGCACTAAGAGAAAATACTAACGAGAATAACAAAGTAATTGAAACAGGTAACAGGTCTTGTTTTCAAAGTCATAGATCAGTGTCAACTTTGTAATTCTCTGCTCTGGGCTCAAAGTGCCCAGGATGAAGTCCTGACCCCAGTACCTCAGAATGGGACTGTATTTGGAGACAGGGCCTTCATAGCAGTAATTAAGGTATAATGAGGTCATATGGGTGGGCTCTAATCCAGTATGACTGGTGTTCTTATAAGCAAGGATTAGGACACAGACAATATAGGAGGTTGACCGTGTGAGGACGCAGTAAGAAGGCAGTAGGCAGTTGTTTGTAAGCCAAGGAGCAAGGCATCAGAAAAAACCATCCCTGCAGACTCCTTGATCTCAGACTCCCAGTCCCCAGCACTGGGACAATCAGGTCTGTTGCTTAAGCCCCCAGGCTGTGGTATTTTGTGATAGCAGCCCAAAAGAAGACACTCCCCCATCCTCTCACTCCCGTTTTTGAATAGTGGCTCGTTTTTGATCAACTTCACTTGACTCTTCCTTCTCACCCTCACTTCATTTTGCTCCAGGGAGCCCCTCACTAGCTCCTCCTTTCACTCGCCCTGCTTCCTTGTCTTTTACAAGAGTTTCTCTCACATTCTTCCCAGACAGAGGAGCAGCCTTGGGGATGTGAGGGAGAGAAGGGATCTTGCACCGAGCACCCCAGAGCTGGTGAGAGACCCAGCCTCCCAAAGTTCACACGTGCACCTAGTTTGCAATGGCAGAATAAAAACCATGTGAAATGGTCAGAAGATGCACCTCTTCCTTTCTGGGTGACCCTGACTGACTTGTCCAACTTCTCTGAGCTTCTGTTTTCTCACATGTTTAAAAAATGGTGATGCGAATTCTTGAATGGTTGTTGTAAGGCTCAATGAAGATAATGCATTGAAAAACACTTCATATGCTAATCACCACAACTCAAGATTTTCTACCTATGAAATAGGCACTACCTAGCATTTCACAGTATAGTTTAATGAAAAAAAAAAAAAAAAGCAATCAGCACATAAGCAAAACTTTTGTGACTCAGAATAGTATCTATAGAAGTATTATTTCTACTCTAGTTTTCATCAGTCCAGTAAAGTTTATTTTTGTTTTTTTCTGCCAGTTAATATTTATGAAGAGTGTTGTATTTGGTATTAGGAAGAGAATTCTAAAGACACAAAAGACCTGGTCCTTGCCTTCAGGGATTCTGCAATCTATTTGAAAAAATAAAATTGTAATAGCAAAATAACTTATAAAATTAGTTCAAAGAGGTTTTCCAGGCTGCTGTAGAAAATGCATAGCTAAGTCTTCATGCAGGACCAGTCCAGTCCATACCTGAACTTTCTAGGACAACTTTCCAGATAGAAATTTTTCCTATGACCTCTCTAATGTGGCTGCAAGTGGAAACTAAGAAATCTGACAAAACATTTAAAAAGTTAATAAAAACTTAAATGATAACTAGTGTATTTTGCTTTAAACAAATCTCATGCTATAATGATTTATTAAATACAGTACTTTAAAACACAAACATCTTTCAATGTTTTAAAATGATGAATAACCAAATTTAAATTTTCTCTTTTACTTCCCAGGAACCCCCGGAAAAAATATTATGGACAATGACAACATTCCAGTTGGAAAAACACATCTTCAGAATACAATTGGTATCTGATTTTAGAAATATGTGACTTTAGAAACATCTCAACCAAAAAGAAAATTGCATTATGGTTGTTTTTAAGAAAATCACTTACCATTATGAATGATCCAAATATGGTCATTCAGGTAGTGAGGATTTATTTATTTATTTGTTTATTTATTTCTATTTTTATTTTTTTGAGACAGAGTCTCGCTCTGCCGCCCAGGCCGGAGTGCAGTGGCCGGATCTCAGCTCACTGCAAGCTCCGCCTCCTGGATTTAGGCCATTCTCCTGCCTCAGCCTCCCGAGTAGCTGGGACTACAGGCGCCCGCCACCTCGCCCGGCTAGTTTTTTGTATTTTTTTAGTAGAGACGGGGTTTCACCGTGTTAGCCAGGATGGTCTCCATCTCCTGACCTCGTGATCCGCCCGTCTCGGCCTCCCAAAGTGCTGGGATTACAGGCTTGAGCCACCGCGCCCGGCCGGTAGTGAGGATTTAATGATCAAAGGGCGAAAGTTCCAAAATATATGTCATAGCAGGGGCTTTTGGATCTTGGGCCTGCCTGGCTGTGACATGAGGCTCACCACTGCGCTTCTCTGAGTGCCGGACTCCTCCTGTTTTAAATGGGCCCAATAATGCCTGCCTTGAAAGAGCGAAACCCACAACGCCGATGCAGCTCCAAGCTCAGCTGCGGTCAGTGAACCTCCCCTGGCCAGTAGCACGGGCTGTTCTAATGGCGCCTCACAATGAGAATGTTACCTTTGCAGCTGCTTCCCAGCACTCTCGGCTCCCTAAACGGTGAAGTTTTTCTAATTCAGTTTCGTATGTCCCTCTCACCACTTACCTCTCTGCTCTCAAGTCTAGCACTGCACACAGCACATAGGAGAGCCTCAATAAATGTTTGATGAATGAATATCTGAGTAAACAAATAATTTGTAAAATAGAAGTACTACTGTAGCTACAAAAAAACTGCCCTAAAAAAGATCATTCAAACCCCTTGCCATTTTTTTTTCTGGAGTATATGGCTAAAACAAGTAATGTTTGACCTAGTAAGACAAACTGACCTGGCACATCTCCATGTAAGAAAATATTCATAGAGGCCGGGCGCGGTGGCTCAAGCCTGTAATCCCAGCACTTTGGGAGGCCGAGACGGGCGGATCACGAGGTCAGGAGATCGAGACCATCCTGGCTAACACGGTGAAACCCCGTCTCTACTAAAAATACAAAAAACTAGCCGGGCGACCTGGCGGGCGCCTGTAGTCCCAGCTACTCGGGAGGCTGAGGCAGGAGAATGGCGTGAACCCGGGAGGCGGAGCTTGCAGTGAGCTGAGATCCGGCCACTGCACTCCAGCCTGGGCGACAGAGCGAGACTCCGTCTCAAAAAAAAAAAAAAAAAAAAAAAAAAAAAGAAAATATTCATAGAAATAAAATGAGGCTGATTCTCTCCAGTCCTTTGTGAAAGTCGCATCTTTCTAAAGCATGTTAAGATCCAACAGTAGAACTGTCTGCATTTTTAGTACTGTGCCAAATATTTAGTACTGCCACCTGCTTTATATATTTTTCTTTTGCAAATGTTTTTGGTTAGTATGTTTAAAAGGCTGAGGAACAATTCGTTTCGTGGATCCAAACCTGGTTCTGTATTTTACTTTTTAAATGATATTAAGGAACTCCTGTCAGTAGATGCTACCTTACAAACGAGTAAACAGAATATATTTTTTAAAAAACTTTGTTGGTCAGCCGCAGTGGGTCACCCGGCACCTAGGGAGGCCGAGGCGGGCAGATTACCTGAGGTCAGGAGTTTGAGACCAGCCTGACCATTATGGTGAAACCCTGCCTGTATTAAAAATACAAAAATCAGGCTTGTGTAATGGCAGGCGCCTGTAATCTCAGCTACGCGGGAGGCTGAGGCAGGAGAATCGCTTGAACCTGGGAGGCGGAGGTTGCAGTGAGCTTAGATCCGCCACTGCCCTCCCACCTGGGCGACAGAGTAAGACTCTGTCTCAAAAAAACAAACAAAACAAAACAAAACAAAACTGTTAAGTAGGAGTACTATTCATGTCTTCCATCCCACCATAATTCAAGTATTTTCAAAAGCAGAGCATTAAGGCATTAGTAGGTGATAGCGCAGGGTGCCTTATTCCCTAACCAAGTGAGAGTGGCTGCCAGCGGACTGTGGACTGACATCGAGACACGCGTCTCCAGCGAAGCATCAGACTCCGGGGCTCACGCAAGGTCGCTGAGCGCGGGGCATTCCAGGTCTCCCCCGCGGCCGCTCCGTCGCCCGGCAACGCCGCCACGCCGCGGCTCGGCCCCGCCCCCGCTGCCCGGCCCCGCCCCCGCTGCCATGGCAACGCGACCGCCGAGCTAGCTTTCTGCAAGCATTGCTCAGGCGCCCCTATGCGCTCGCCGCCGGGCCCGCTGGGGCCGCGGCAACTTTTCTAACCTCACCGTACCAGCAGCTGTCCCTTCTCCTACCCGGAACCGCCGATCAACTTTCACCCCCACTTCAGTAAAAAAAAAGTTCCACCGACACAGGGTTTCGGACAAATGCTGCTTGGCTCTACCTTCTCCAAAAGTGCGGGCGAGGTGACAATCGATAGAGGAAACCCCACTTGCCTGTCTCAGCATCCCTCCCATGTCCTCGGAGGGTCGCTGGAGGGATCCCAGCATCCAGCTCCGAGCTGGAAGTGGAAAGAAGGTCACCGAGAAGCCAACGGGAAACTGTCTCGGGTGCGCGCCGCCCCCATGCCCTGCGCCCTCTTCATTTGCTCGGCCAGGGCGGGAACTCCCAGCCGCTGGGCCCAGGACCGCGGCGAATCAGTTTCTGGCTCCCAGCCCAGCAGAGCTCACACCGGCTCTGGACGGCTGTCAGGATGCCGCGTTTCCCTGGCGATGAGCAGTTCAGCGTCACCCTCTGTGGCCAGCTCGGCTTCCAAGGCCGGGACTGTGCTATTGTTCGCTGTTCTTCGTGGGGAGGATGGTGGCGGGCCTGGGCTGAGGCCGGAGCGGGCTGATGAGGCGAATTTCTTGCAGGCCTTTTCTCTCCCGCTTCTCCCAATCCCTTGCTGTTGCATATTCATAAGAAGGCGGGGTCGTTTCCCATCTCCTTTGAATCCCCCAGGCTTGAGGATCAGAGGAAAAGAATTGGGGTGTAAGAGGTTTGGGAGGGATCACTAGGAGGCGAATAGGGTGGGAGAAAGAGTGGGGACGCAGACAAGCAAATACAGGATTCCTGTTCACAATGTCTTCCCCCACCCTCAGGCAGCAAGCGCGCACACACACACACACACACACACACACACTTCTTAATGTCTGAACTGAGCAAAGAAAATTTCAAAGAAATCCTGACTGAAGTGGGGATCAAGCTGCCAACACATGAACTTTGGCAGATACATTCAACCTATAGCAGACAGTAAAACTATAACGATTGGAAAACGATATAATTATATCCCAAGAGAATCAATTGTTAAACTATTAGAAACAAGGGAAATTTGAAAATAACAATGTATCAAAGATCACTATATGGACTCAGTAGCAGAATGTAGGTGACAGAATTCATCAGTGAACATGAAGGTAGACCAATAGAAATTATTCAATTGAAAAACAGAGGGCTGGCATGGTGCCTCATACCTATAATCCCAGCATTTTGGGAGGCCAATGTGGGGATAACTTGAGGCCAGGAGTTCAAGAGCAGCCTGGGCAACATAGCAAGACCCTATCTCTACAAAAAAATATTTTTTAAAAACTTACCTGGGTGTGGTGCTGCTTGCTTGTACTCCAGCTACTCCAGTGGTTGAGGAGGGAAGATTGCTTGAGCCCAGGAGGTTGAGGGTGCAGTGAGCTGTGACTGTACCACTGAACTCCACAAAATGAGACCCTGTCTCAAAAACAAACAAACAAACAAACAAAAAAGGACAAATAGAGAATGTCAGGAGACCTGTGAACAGCACTCCAGCCTGGGCGACAGAGAGACTCTGTCTCTGAAAAAAATATATAAATAGATGAAACACTCCAACCAAAACACAGAGATTAGCAGGTGGAATATATTAATAAAAACGAGAACCTATGTACTGTCTACAAAAGATGCTGTTTAAATGCAAAAGTACAAATGAGTCGAAAGTAAAAGAATGAAAAAAGACATACCATGGAAACATAAGAAAGCAGAGAAAGCTGGAGTAGCTGCATTAATCACAAACAGATTTTAAGAAAGAAGTGGTGCTAGAGATAAACAAGTTCATCTCATAATGATATAAACCCAAAGTAAGCAGAAGGAAAGAAATAAGAAAGATAACAGTGGAAATCAATGAAACAGAAAATGGACATACTAAAGAGGAAAGTGAATGGAATCAAAACCTTGCTCTCTGAAAATATCAACAAAATTGATAAACTTTTAGTAAAACTGGTCAATTAAAAATGAATGGCCATGGGCCAGGTGAGTGGTGACTCACGTCTGTAATCCCAGCACTTTGGGAGGCCGAGGCAGATGGATCACTTGAAGTCAGGAGTTTGAGAACAGTTTGACTAACATGGTAAACCCCATCTGTACTAAAAATACAAAAATTAGCCGGTGTGGTGATGTGTGCCTGTAATCCCAGCTACTCCAGAGATGGAGGCAGGAGGATTGCTTGACCTAGGAGGTGAAGGGATGCAGTGAGCCAATATTGCACCACTGCACTCCAGCCTGGGTGACAGAGCTAGAACCTGTCTCTAAATAAATAAATAAATAATAAAATAAAATATTGTCAATATCAGAAATGGCAGAGAATTATTGATACAGTTCTTACAGTTATCAAAAGAAAAATAAATATTGTGAACAACACTATGCCAAAAAGCTCAATGATTTGGATAAAAAAGATTATTTGAAAGACAGAAATTACAAAAACAGACTCACAAAATTCTAGAAGACCTGGATTGTCCTATAGCAAATTACTATTACGATTCCTATGAAACAGTGTCTCACTTTTGCCCAGGCTGGACTTCAGTGGCCTGATCATGGCTCACAGCAGCCTTGACCTCCTGGGCTCAAGTGATCCTCCTACCTCAGCCTCCTCAGTAAGTAGGACTATAGGCACACACCACCAAGCCGAGCTAATTAAAAAAATTTTTTTGTAGATATAGGGTCTCCTTATGGTGCTCAGACTGGTGTGGAATTCCTGGGATTAAGTGATCCTCCCACCTCGACCTCCCAAAGTGCTAAGCTTATAGGCATGAGCCACTGTACCCAGACTATGAGTAAAAATTATTTTTTAAATAAAAACCTTTCTACAGAGAAAACCCCAGTCTCTGATGACTTCATGGTGAATTTTATGAAATATTTAAGTTTTTGAAACATTTAAGTTTTAACATGTTAAGTGAAAACATTATGTTTTAACAAATAGTAGCCATCTCTCCCAAACTATGTCAGGTAAAAGAAGAGGGAATACTGCTCTAATCATTTTATGAGGCCTGAAATACCTTGGTTTAATATTTGACAGAGACATGATAAGAAAACTATAGACTATTATCCTTCATGAAAATAAATGCAAAAATTTTAAATATTAAGAAATTGAATCTAGCAATTTTTTTTTAAAGTACCAGGATCAGTTGGTGTTTCTCTAACAAATGCAATATTGCTTTGATATGAAAAGCAATTAATATAATTCACCCTTTTGATAGAATACAGGAGAAAAATCATGTGATCATCTCAACAGATGCAGGAAAAAACTATTTGACAAAGTTTGCCACCCATTCATGATAAAACTCTCGGCAAACTCAGAATAGGATGAAATTTCCTCAACCTAAAAAAGGGCATCTGTAAAAAGCTTAGAGCTAACATCATACTTAATTGTGGAAAACTAACTGCTTTCTACCTTAGAACAGAAACAAGACAAAAATATCCACTCTTACAAAGATAGTTCCAAAAGACAAGAAAAAAAAAAAAAACACAGTTTGTAAAGGAAGAAGTAAAACTGTATTATTTACATAGTTAACATAATTATGTATATAAACAATCCTAAAGAAATATACAAAATCTCCTACAAGTGATCACAGCAAGATCACAGGATAAAAGATCAATATGCAATAATCACTTTTTATTTCTGTATATCAATAGCAAGCCATTGAAAATGACATTTAAAAAACAAATACGGTATGTTCTCACTCATGAGTGGGAGATAAGCTATGAGCATACAAAGGTATAAGAATGATACCATGGACTTTGGGGGCCTGTGGGGAAAGGGTGGGAGGGGGATGAAGGATAAAAGACTACAAATTGGGTACAGTGTATACTGCTTAGATGATGGATGCACCAGAATATCAGAAATCACCACCAAAGAACTTATTCATGTACCCAAACATGACCTGTGTTCCCCAAAAACCTATGGAAATAAAATAGAAAAAAACAAAATACATTCAAAATAACAAACATATTCAGGAATAAATTTAACCAAAGATGTGGAAGATCTATATACTGATAAAGAAATTTTAAAAGACCTAAGTAAATGGAGAGATAAGTCATGTTTTTGAACTGGAAGACTCAATAATGTTAAGATATTAATTTTTCCTGGATCTATAATACAGTTGATGCAATTTTAATAAATATCATAGCAAGCACATTCTTTTAGAAATTGACAAGTAATTGGGGCCCGGGAGTGGTGACTCATGCCTGTAATCCCAGCACTTTGGGAGGCCGAGGTGGGCAGATCACCTGAGGTCAGAAGTTTGAGACTATCCTGGCCAACATGGTGAAACCCTGTCTCTACTAAAAATACTAAAACCTCATTTCTATTCCTTAAAAAATTAAAAAGAAAAAAAAGTTACTGCCTATTTTCATATATTCTCTTGTGAAGGGCCTATTTAAATCTTTTGTCCATTTTGGATTGAGTTGTCTTCTTACTGGTAAATTGTAATAGTTCTTTATATACGCAAGACACAAGGCCTTTGTTGGATACACGTTTTGCAAACTTTTTTCCTGTTTTATTTTCCGAAAAGGGTTTTTTGAAGAGCAAAAGATTTTCATTTTAATGAAAGTTAATTTATTAATTCTTTTGTTTCATGCCTTTATGTCTTGATAAGAAACTTTCTCCTAACCTAATATCACAAGTATATCCTTCTAACTTTTTCTGACTCAAGTTTTAAGATTTTAGTTCTGAAATTTAGGTCTATGACCCATTCTGAGTTAATTTTGGTATACAATGGAAGATAAGGTTCCAGACCCTTTTCCCCCACTATGGAAACATCCTAGTGCTGTTTGTTGAAAACACTAGCCTTTCATTCACTGAATTACTTTGGTGCTTTAACAAAGATGAGTTGACTATGCATATGTGGCTCTACTTCTGGACTGGACTCTTGTCCCATTGAGTGATGTGCCTTTCCTTATCCCTGTACCACACACTCTTGATAACTGCAGCATTATAGTCAGTCTTCATATCAGGTAGTGTAAGTCCTCCAACTTGCTCTTACTAAAATTGTTGAGCTGTTAATGGGTCCTTTTAAGTTTCATATCAAGTTTAGAATTACTTGTTAATTTCTTTTTTTTTTTTTCGGACGGAGTTTCGCTCTTTGTTGCCCAGGCTGGAGGGCAGTGACGCAATCTCGGCTTATTGCAACCTCCACCTCCTGGGTTCAAGCGATTCTCCTGTCTCAGCCTCCCAAGTAACTGGGATACCACAATCCAATAGAAAAATGACCAGAAGAACAGTTAACAGAAAAGGAAATACAACAGCATTTTAATCATGAGAAAAGATGCTCAACTTTTCCCATAATAAAAAAAAATTCAAATCAAAACAATACTAAGAAATCACTGCTCACTTATCAAGTAGGAAAACTGAAAAAATATAAAAAAGTACTTCTGGTGAGGGTGAGAGAAAACAGCTATCATACATGGCTCTTGGAAGTGTAATTAGTACCAGCACTGAGGAGGGCTGTTGACAATAGTTATTAGAATTTCAAATGTGTTTACTTTTTGAACTACCTCCTCTATTCCTAGATATTTACTCTGCAGAAATATTTGCACAGTTGCAAAATTTTATCTATACAAGCTGTGAGAATTGCACATACCAGGATGGAATCCCTTTTTTCAGACCCCGCCAAAACAGGGCTGGGAATGCACAAAAGAGGGGACTCATGCTTGCGTGTCTGAGATAAGAACTGCTTCCAAAGGCTTCCTAAAACCCTCCCAAGAAATCCCTTCACATCTGTCACACACCTGCTGCCTTGAAAGTCTGGCATGTTTCACACGTATAGATGTATTTTTAGGTTGGTGCAAAAGTAACAGTGGTTTGGACTGTGAATTTTAAATCATTATAACTAGGCTCAAACATCTTTATTATTCAAAATAGGAACCATTACAACTAACACATCTTTGCCAATGAGAAATAAGTTTCTGGCCGGGCGCGGTGGCTCAAGCCTGTAATCCCAGCACTTTGGGAGGCCGAGACGGGCGGATCACGAGGTCAGGAGATCCAGACCATCCTGGCTAACATGGTGAAACCCCGTCTCTACTAAAAATACAAAAAACTAGCCGAGCGACGTGGCGGGCGCCTGTAGTCCCAGCTACTTGGGAGGCTGAGGCAGGAGAATGGTGTGAACCCGGGAGGTGGAGGTTGCAGTGAGCTGAGATCCGGCCACTGCACTCCAGCCTGGGCGGCAGAGCAAGACTCCGTCTCAAAAAAAAAAAAAAAAAAAAAAAAAGAGAGAAATAAGTTTCTTTCTTTTTCTTTTCTTTTCTTTTCTTTTTTTTTTTCTTTTTCTTTTTTTTTTTTTTTTTTTTTTGAGATGGAGTTTTGCTCTTGTTGCCCAGGCTGGAGTGCAATGGTGCAATCTCAGCCCACCGCAACCTCCACCTCCCTGGTTCAAGTGATTCTCCTGCCTCAGCCTCCCAGGTAGCTGGGATTACAGTCATGCACCACCACGCCTGACTAATTTTGTATTTTTAGTAGAGACGGGGTTTCTCCATGCTGGTCAGGCTGGTCTCGAACTCCTGACCTCAGGTGATCTGCCTGCCTTGGCCTCCCAAAGTGCTGAGATTACAGGCATGAGCCACCATGCCAGCCTGTTTATTTGTATAGTGTAAAAATCCATGCTGCAGGATTCAACAAACTCTTGAAAGCATTTTCTGCATCTTGCTGGTTGTGAAAGTGTTTTCCCTGCAAAAAGTTGTCGAGATGCTTGAAGAAGTGGTAGTCAGTTGGGGAGAGATCAGGTGAATATGGCAGATGAGGTGAAACTTTGTAGCCCAATATGTTCAACTTTCAAAGCATTAGTTATGTGACGTGTGGTCAGGTGCCGTCATGATGAAGAATTGGGCCTTTTTGCTGGTCGATGCTGGCTGTAGGCGCTGGAGTTTTCAGTCCATCTCATCAATTTGCTGAGCACATGTCTCAGATGTAATGGTTTCACTGGGATTCAGAAAGCTGCAGTGGGTCAGACGAGCAGACAACCACCAAAAAGCAACCACAACCTTTTCTGGTGCAAGTTTGGCTTCGGGGAGGGCCTTGGACCGTCTTCTCGGTCCAACCACCGAGCTGGTCATTGCTGGTTGTTGTATGAAATCCACTTTTCGTCATATCACAATCCAATCAAGAAATGGTTCATTGTTACTGCATAGAATGAGAGAAAGTGACACCTCAAAATGGCGATTTTTAAAAAAAAATTTTCCGTCAGCTCATGAGGCACCAACTTAACGAGCTTTTTCACCTTTCCAATTTGCTTCAAATGACAAATGACTGTAGAAAACTGCATCACTAGGCTGGGCGCGGTAGCCCACGCCTGTAATCCCAGTACTCTGGGAGGCCAAAGTAGGCAGATTTGAGGTCAGGAGTTCAAGACCAGCCTGGCCAACACGTTGAAACCCCGTCTCTACTAAAAATACAAAAATTAGCTGAACGTGGTGGTGCACGCCTGTAATCCCAGCTACTCGGGAGACTGAGGCAGGAGAATCGCTTGAACCCGGAAGGCGGAGGTTACAGTGAGCAGAGATTATACCAAGGCACTCCGGCCTAGGCAACAGAGCAAGATTCAGTCTGAAAACAAAAAAGTGCATCATGTATGTTTACTGCAGCTCTGTTCACAATAGCAAAGACTTGGAACCAACCCAAATGCCCATCAATGATAGGCTGGACAAAGAAAATGGGGGCACATACACACCATGGAATACCATGCAGCCATAAAAAAGGATGAGTTCATGGCCTTTGCAGGTACATAGATGAAGCTGGACACCATCATTCTCAACAAACATACACAGGAACAGAAAATCAAACACCGCATGTTCTCACTCATAGGTGGGAGTTGAACAATGAGGACATGTGGATACAGGGAGGGGACTATCACACACTGAGGCCTGTCACAGGATTGGGGGCTAGGGGAGGGATAGTATTAGGAGAAATACCTAATGTAGATGACAGGTTGATGAGTGCAGCAACCACCATGGCACGTGTATGCCTATGTAAAAAACCTGCATATTCTGCACATGTATCCAATAACTTAAAGTATAATAATATAATAATAATAATAATAATAATAATAAGGTTGGGCGTGGGGGTTCACACTTGCAATCCCAGCACTGTGGGAGGCTGAGGCCAATGGATCACAAGGTCAGGAGTTCAAGACCATCCTGGCTAGCACAGTGAAACCCCATCTCTACTAGAAATACAGAAAAATCAGCCAGGCATGGTGGCACATGCTTGTAGTCCCAGCTACTTGGGAGGCTGAGGCAGGAGAACTGCCTGAAACTGGGAGACAGAGGTTGCAGTGAGCCAAGATTGTGTTACTGCACTGCAGCCTGGGCGACAGAACGAGACTCCATCTCGAAATAAAATAAAATTAAAATTAAAGAAAGTAGGTAAAATTAATTGTAATAATATATCTCATTTAACTAAAAAAGAAAAGTGCATCACTAGACATTCTTTAGGGCTATAGTAATTTCAATAAAACACTCTGAGGAATACTTGCCCAATAACAGCATCTCCACCAATCAACTGATGACAACTCTCACTTCATGCCTTTGGAACCAATGAACTCTGTTCCTAAGCAGGTTACATGAACCTCTCTCTTTTTGCTAAAAAAAGCTTCCCTTAACCTTTCAGCAGATGCACGTGTGGGTTGCCACACTCCATGAATCTCTGATAAACCACTTTTTCCATTCCTGAATAAATTCAACATATCTGGAAATAGGATTCTCAAGTGTCTTTTTTTTAGGTTGACATACTCTGTTGTCAGAAGTGGGATGAAACAAGGTTACCTTTTAAACAGATTGGCGACCTTTGGGACAAGACAAGCTGCACTTCCATGGATTGACTTTTTTCCTACCCCGGTACAGCTTCTCTCAGGTCAGGCTTCCTTCCTTTGATAGCAGCTGTCTGTTGAGCTTATTTAGGACCTGAGTGGGTTAAGTCACTGTAGTAAAGGCTCTCATATCCCTGCTGGGACTATAAAAGACTTTTGATCTATTCTGGCAAGTCATACAAACTGTGTTTTTACTAGAAATGACTTGCCAGAATAGATAAAAAGTCTTTGTGTTTCTGATCCTGGTGATCCTGGTGAATGAACTTTTGGTTCCAGTTTTGTTCTGAGTTGTTGGCATATTCTGATACATTTGTTTACTGCTGGTTTCTTCCCCTGTTTGTTTCTGAACATCTTTCAAGAACAAAATTTCCTTTCTCAAAAGGTGGGAAAGGGTTTTTATCCTTTAAAAGCCATTAGGGTAGTGGCCACCATTCTGTGAGGGATGTCAGTCTCCAAAGAAAAAGCCTGTTGTTAGCATAAACTGGTACAAAGACAGAAAATGATCACTCGGGGGCCTGCCCGTTAAAAACAAATCATGTATCCAGGGAAACTTGGTCACGGGCTGTGGGGTGGGCAGTTAGTGCACAGGCTGGGGCCAAGTCAGGCAAAAATCCTGTGCCAGGCACACTAAAACAAGCACCGGTCCAAACCCCTAACACACAAATATTGTCAAACTTTGCAGGTTAAATCACTGCCCAGGTAGCATCAGTCAGCAGGGAGTCCTCTGATAGATGTGCCACCATTCAACAAGGTACACAAAGAAGAAAGATTTCAACACTTCTCCTGCTTACCTCAAGATAAAGATACAGGGAGGGAGATGGGACTGATGTCTTAATCACATTGATCAAAAAATCTATGGGGTCTTTTGTTTTTCTTCTTGTTTTTGTCACATAAAGAATGTATCCATGCATTAAGGATGTTTTTGCTGTGATTCAAAATAAAGTTATATTTTTGAAAAAGAATGTCTTATTTCTTTGAGACATACATTTGAAGTAGATACAAATTAAAGTATATGATGTGCAAGTTTGTTTTAGAATAATTTATCAGAGTGGGAGGGGTGAGTACATATGAAACAAAATTGAGGAAGTTGGTAATACCCGAAGGTAGGAAATGAGTTTATTAACTCCTTTATTTTGTGTATGCTTAAAATTTCCCATGATAAAATGTTTTAATGTAGCTATGGAACTATAGAGGAAGGAATATGTCTTCAAAAACAACCCTTCTGCTAAGAGAAGGGTCACTAAGAGTATTATTGATACTCTGCTAATAGATTATCCATTTTTTCTACTGTATTTATCCCCTTATTTCAGACTGATCTGTTCTGTGTTCATCATTCATTTTAGGCAAGATTTCTCCATCTCAGCACTATGGACATTTGGAGTCAGATCATTCTTTGCTAGGGGGTCGTTCTGTACACAGCAGAATGTTTAGCAGCGTCCCTGGACTCCACCTACCAGATGCCAGGAGCACACTTGTTCGTTAACCCCTATCTGTGATAATCAAAAACATCTACAGACATTGCCAAAGGCCCAAGGGTGGCGGGGGGGGGGGGGGGGGCACTCAAAATCACTTAGACCTGAGCCGTCAAATTAGACCAAATGCCTCAAGGAGCATTTTCCATTTTGCGTTCCTGGTGACAGAAACAAGGATTGGTACAAAATAAATGTTGACTAAAAATCTAGTGAATCATTAGGTTGGATACCTTACCAGGAATTATAGGTAAATGAAAGTATAAAGGAAAACAAACATAAAGAAAGCAAGCTGGGTGATAGTTCAGTTTGGTAACAAAGGCATCTAGTTTATTCTTTAGGAATTGTATGTTTTAAAAAATCTATCTAACCAATGTAGTTTGCTATAAGTAGAATTATTCTTAAGAATTAATTCTTAAATTATATGTTAAACAATTACATGTTTATATTTTGTTAAATATATATATTTATATTTAGTTATTACATATTTATATTTAGTTAATGATAAATTATATGTATAATCTTTTTTGAGACAAGGTCTTGCTCTGTCTCCCAGGCTGAAGTGCAGAGATGGGACCATAGCTCACTGCAGCCTCCAACTCCTGGGCTCAAGTGATCATTTTGCATCAGCCTCCCAAATAGCTGGGACTACAGGCACCACCATGCCTGGATAATTTCTTCCTCTATTTTTGCAGAGATGGAGGTCTTGTTATGCTGCCCAGACTGTTACTGAACTCCTGGCCTCAAGCCATCCTCCTGCCTTGGCCTCCCAAAGCCTTAATATTTTATATAAAATGTATATATTACTGCTTTCGGCTTGAAGATTGTTACTCTGAATTATCCAAACTTGAATTAAGTCCAACTGCCTGACAGATGATATTAACATATCATAGTATTTACTTATCCAGCAATCTCAAGCCTCTTAATTCATTCAGGCTGCTCTAACAAAATACCATGAACTGGTGACTTGCAAACAACAGAAATTTTTCACAGTTCTGGAGGCTGGGAAGTCCAAGATCAAGGTGTCAGCAAACTTACTGGCTGGGAAAGAGTCCTCTTTCTGATTGATAGAGGCTGCCTTTTTACCATGTCTCAACATAGAAAGGACCAGGGAACTCTATTAACTGTAATTTTAAAATTAAATATGTTAAATATATATATATATATATATATATATATATATATATATAATGGGATTAAAGGCTTTCTACAAGAGCATTAGTCCCATTCCTGAAGGCTCCACCCTCATGACCTCATGGTTAGGATTCAACACATGAGCGTCTATGGGACAGAAACACTGAGCCTCTGCATTCTAATACAGAACGGAAAGCATATCGTAAGCCAACAAAAAGTTTACACAGCCACGATTAATAACACAAAGAGCACACTCTTTTTTCTTCCAGGAACATGCAATATGCCCTCACTCAGAAACAAGTTGCTCTTACTTTACACAAATATACGTAAATTTAAATGTATACAGACACACACAAATCTAACAAGGTTAGCTATTTCTTTCTTATTAGAAAATCAAATAAGAGAGGGAACAGAAACAAATGCACTAAAAGCAGCAAGAAGTAATACTTGGTACTCAAACACCAAGAAACAGAAAAAAAGCAATGTAAGTACTCAACAAAAACAGCATCCGCAGCAACAATAAAAACCCGGTGTGCTGTACAGTCATGATAGTTATTGAACATACCTTCGTATCTTTTGAATAACACAACACATTCTATTCAATGACAGTTATTTTGTCAGTCAGAACAGAACAGAAGGGCCCCAGTGAGCATCTGTGGAACAAATGTCAGTGACAATGGCAACTCTTGAGTCCGCAAGAAGAAGTGAAACTGACCAGTTCATTATCATTAGCAAAGGCATGGGAGTAGGAGAACTATTTAGACACACCCCACCTCAAAAAAGTTTTAAAGAAGAGTTTTCTTCTTAAGGTGATGGGAAATTTTATGTGAAAACCTCCTTTTCTAGGAATGCTGTCAAAATGAAATATTATTGGGGTTTATTCTAGAAATGTGAAGTTAGTTAACATTTAGAAATCAATCAATGTGGCCAGGCAAGGTGGCTCATGCCTGTAAATCCCGGCACTTTGGGAGGCTGAGGCTGGATCACCTGAGGTCAGGAGTTCAAGACCATTCAACTAAAACTACAAAAATTAGCCAGGTGTGGTGGGGGGTTGCACCTGTAGTCCCAGCTACTCAGAAGGTTGAGGCAGGAGAATTGCTTGAACCCGGGAGGAGGAGGCTGCAGTTAATTGAGATCTCACCATTGCACTCCAACCTCAGTGACAGAGCGATACTCTGACACAAAAAATAAAATAAAAATAAAAATCAATCAATGTAATTCATCTTATTAATAAAAGAGAAGAATCATATATATGGTCTTCTAGGTAATATTGAAAAGGTGTTTTATATAATTTGAGATCAGTTCATAAATAAGCAAAAACTCATTAAACTGGGAATGGATACTGTACATTTACAAAAGAATCTAGAAAAACATCATGTTGCCGGGCGCGGTGGCTCAAGCCTGTAATCCCAGCACTTTGGGAGGCCGAGACGGGCGGATCACGAGGTCAGGAGATCGAGACCATCCTGGCTAACACGGTGAAACCCCGTCTCTACTAAAAATACAAAAAATTAGCCGGGCGAGGTGGCGGGCACCTGTAGTCCCAGCTACTCGGGAGGCTGAGGCAGGAGAATGGCAGGAACCCGGGAGGTGGAAGTTGCAGTGAGCTGAGATCTGGCCACTGCACTCCAGCCTGGGCGACAGAGCAAGACTTTGTCTCAAAAAAAAAAAAAAAAAAAAGAAAAACATCATGTTGTTTAATGGTGAAATGTTGAACGCTTTGCCTGTCAATTAGGGAATAAGAAAAGGAAATCCATGATCACCTTTCTCTCTCTCGTTTTTTTTAAACAGGGTCTTGCTCTGACGCCCCGGCTAGAGTGTGGTGGTGTGATCACAACTCACTGCAACCTCCACCTCCTGGAGGTGACAGCTTGCAAACATTCGCGAAACAACAAAAGACTAGATATAAAAATTCTACTTTGGGATATTTTTAAATTCTTAAATTGATCTTATAATGAGTATGCTTACTCTCATTACAAATATATGTCGATAACTGATCCTTAAAATCACAAATAAGCACCAAACAGATTGTGTTGCTTTTCTTTTAGGGTGGGTAGAGCAGCAAGCTTTCCTGAGAATATGAAGCAGCCTTTAATCGAAGGTGCTAGGTTCAAGGCACCATCTACTATGATTTGGAATCACAGAAACGTGTGTATACAAATGGAACCAAGGTCCAGAAAACGTGCCTGGGTCCAGAAAAAGGGGAGGCTCTTTGCAAGTCAAAGATAAAGGAGAAAGTAACATCATCTCCGACTGCTGACCCTGAGTATCCAGCTACAGCATCACAGCAACTTGTGAGATTAGCTCCTAAAACAGAAGTAGACTTGTCCCGATAGAGTCTGGCAAAGTTCTTACTAACTAGAGAAGCCACAAGCAACACTAAACTAATATTTTATTAAAGTGACAGCTATAGAAACAAATATCTAATTTTTTTTTTTTTTTTTTTTTTTTAGATGGAGTCTCGCTTTGTCACCCAGGCTAGAGTGCAGTGGCACGATCTCAGCTCACTGCAGCCTCTGCCTCCCAGGTTCAAGCGATTCTCCTGCCTCAGCCTCCCGAGTAGCTGGGAATATAGGCACATGCTACTGCGCCTAGCTAATTTTTGTATTATAAATGTTTATATATATATTTTACCTGTCATGTAAATTACTCTAATTGGCACAAGCTTGATTCAATTAGCTAATCATAATTACTAAGTTTACTTACCCAAATTCAGCTCATCTTACACAGGTTCTTGGACCACATGCTTAGTGTTCCAATAATGGGACCCTAGGCATAAGTGGGTTACCAGAACCATGAAAGCATAGCTATTCAAGTAACTATGCAACTAATTTTTTTCCATCTACCCCAAAACTCTGGCCAAGCTGCTTTCATTGCCACCACCTACCACAGTGAGGCGAGCCACAGTGGCACAGGCTGCAGCCTCCAGCATGTGGTAGGTGACACCTTTGCGTTCTCTAAGCCAGCCATGGAGCACTTGGTCTAGCAGACACGGAAGAACCTGGAATGGCATGACGCCTCCTCAGCATTCGTTACATACTGAAGTTATGGGAATGTGGTTCCTGGACTCCATGTTTGGATTGGGTGAGAGAAAACCTCTAGACCTACTCTGATTGGACTTTATTTTCATGCTGTGATTGGTTGTCCTAAGACTTGCTCTCATCCAATCTGAATATGATAATGAAGTACAATCAGAGTAGGCCTAGAAGTTTTCTCTGATCCAATCAGACCATGTAGTCCAGAAACCTCATTTGCATAAAACAGTATATAAATAATGCTGAAATCAGGCCATTCCAGGCTCTTCTGTGTCTTCCGGACCAGCTGCTCCATTCCCGGCTTAGAGGACCATGAGATGGGGGAGCTTGCCACATGCTGGAGGCTGGAGCCTGCCCCACTGCGGCTGGCCTCGCTGTGGTTGGTGACGGTGATGATGATGGAGACTGCAGCAGAGGCTGGTGTGGTAGGAGTGAGTGAAATAGTTTTGGAGTAGATGGAGGAGTGAAGGGGGTGGTGAGTGCCAAAGGGAAAAGAGGATGGCGAGGCGAGCAGGAAAAGGCATTGTAAAAAGATAGTGGGGAAAAGATGGTGGGAAAAAAGTGGGTAGATGGAGGTGGTAAAACAGGGTAGCAAACAGGAGGAAGAGAAGGTTTTGCGAAAAGATGGTGGGGAAAAGGTGGTGGGTAAAAAGTTTTGGGGGAGACGGGGGGGGAAAAGTGGGTGGCAAGTGGGAGGAGGAAAGGGAGAATGGTGAGCGGGGGAAACGGGAGCAAACAGGAGGGAGAGAAGGTTAGCAAAAAGATGGTGGGGTAAAACACAGTGGGAAGAAAAGAAAGATGGTGGGGAAAAAGATTGTGGGTAGATGGAGGGGGAAAACGAGGGTGGCAAGTGGGAGGAGAAAAGTGGGTGCTGAGAGGGAGGGGGAAGAGGGAGGGGGAAGAGGGTGGTGGGCAGGAGAAAGAGAAGGTTTTGTGAAAAGATGGTGGGGAGAAAAGATAGTGGGGAGAAAAGTTTTGGGGTAGATGGAGGGGGAAAAGGGTGGTGAGCGGGAGAGTAGAGAAGGTTTTGCAAAAAGACAGTGGGGAAAAATGGCGGGGAAAAAGTTTTGGGGTAGATGAAGAAAAGGGTGGTAACAGGGAGGGAGCCGAAGGCAATTTGGAAAAGAATGTGGGGAAATAATGGTGGAGGACAAAAGTTTTGGGTAGATCATCTTCTGATTTTTAAATCAGATTATATGTATTTTTGCTTTTGAGTAGTTTGCATTCTTTATCTATTTTGCGTGTTAACCCCTTGCCTGATGCATAGTTTTCAAGTACTTTCCTTCCATTCTCTAGACTGCTGATTGCTTTCTCTGCTTTGCAGAAGCTTTTTAGTTTAATGCAATTCCATTCATCCATTTTTGCTTTTGCTGCTTGTGCTTTTGATGCCTATTTCAAAATTCCTTGTCCTAACCAATTTCATGAAGCATTTATTCTATTTTTTCTTTTTTAGTACTTTCATAGTTTAAGGGCCTACATTGAAATCTTTATTTTGAGTTGATTTTTGTATATGGTAAGATAACAGTCTAGATTTATTCCTGTACATGTGGGTGCTGGGTTTTCCTAGCACAGTTTATTGAAGAGATTGTCCTTCCTGAATGTGTGTTCTTGGTGTCTTTGTTAAAAATGAGTTGACTATAAATGTGTGAATTTATTTCTGAGTCCTCTATTCTGTTTCATTTGTTTGTGTCTGTCATTCATCTACGTCTGTCTGTCTCTTTTTACCCATACCCTGTTATTTTGGTTACTATAGATTTGTAGTATATTTTGAAATCAGGTAGTATGATGCTTCCAGCTTTTTTCTTTTTTTTCAAAATTATTTTATCTATCTCAGGTATTTTGCATTTCCATGTCAATTTTAGAATTTTTTTTTTTCCTGTTTCTGTGAAGAATGTCTTTTGTAATATAACATGAAATGGATTGATTCTGTAGATCACATTGGGTGATACAGATACTTTAACAGTATTCTTCTAGTGCATGGACACGGGATATCTTTCCATTGTGTCTGCTTTAATATCTTTCATCTATGTTTGATAGTTTTCTTTGTGGAATCTTTCGCCTTTTTGGTTGTTTGTCCCTAGGTACCATTTTTTTTTTGTAATGAAATAGCTTCCTTGATTTCTTTCATAGGTGTTTCACTATTAGTGCAAGGGTATGCTATTCATTTTTGTATATTGATACTGTATCTTGCAACTTTACTAAATTTATTATTTCTAGTAGGTTTGTGGTGGAAATTTTAGGGCTCTTTGTATACGATCATGCCACCTGCAAACAGAGGCAATTTGACTTCCTTTTTTATCCAATTTGGATGCCTTTTATTGCATTCTCCTGTCTAATTGCTGTAGCTAGGACTTCCACTACTATGATGAATAAAAGTGGTAGAAGTAATCACATTGTTCCAGATCTTAGAGGAAGAGCTTTTAACCTTTCTGCATTGATTATGATGTTAGCTGTGCATTCACCATTTATGGTCCTTATTATATTATGCTGAGATATGTTTCTTCTGTGCTCATTTTTCTGAGGTTTTATCATAAAGGAATGTTGAATTTTATTTTTTCAGCATCTACTGAAATGATTACATGGTTGTTTTTCTGTTTTTTGTTTGTTTGTTTGTTTTTGAAATGGAGTCTCACTCTGTTGCCCAGGCTTCAGTGCAGTGGTGCTATCTCAGCTCATTGTAACCTCCACTCCCAACCCCCAACCTTAGGTTCAAGTGATTCTCCTGCCTCAACCTCCCAAGTAGCTGGGATTACACTGCTACCATGGTGGCCCGGCTACTTTTTGTGTTTTTAGTGGAGGCAGGGTTTCATCATGTTGACCAGGAGGATTTCAAACTCCTGATGTCTGATGATCCACCTGCCTTCACCTCCCAAAGTGCTGGGATTACAGGAATGAGCCGCCATTCTTGGCGGTTTTTTTTGTTGTTGTTGTTTTGTTTTTCTTTTTTTTTTAAAGACAGGTTCTTGCTCTGTAACCTACACTGGAAGGAAGTGGCAAAATCATAGCTCACTGAAACCTCGAGTTCCTTGGCTCAAGTGATCCTCCCATCTCAGCCTTCTGAGTAGATAGAAAAGGTATCAAATATTTAGGAATCTAAAAAATGTATGCACAACTTCTATGAGAAATTTCTTAAATTTTGAGAGTTAATAAGATAGACGGTTAAAATGTTAATAGTTTGGGGAAACAATATTATGCCTTCTCTCTCTAAATTATACATTCAGTGTAATTCCAATCAAAATCCTTGCTTTGTAAAGCTCAGCATTTTGACTGTAAAAAGTATATGAAGTTCTTTCCTCCTTTCTCTTCCTGAACATTTCAGCTCACAAGTATGGGGACAAAACAGGGAATTGTGTTGACCCGGAGTTAGGAATTGTGGCCTGAATGAAATGCAAAGGGCGTAAGTGACAGAGTGTCACCGTGCACGGTGCTGGAAGACAGTTGAGAGCATTCCTGCAAGGTAGACAAAAGAAATGAGGTATCAAAGACTGAACAATATCAGGAGCCACCCATGGACGGAACATGGGTCTTCAGCATCTTAGGGAGGTAAGGATAAATCATCTGCCTAAGAGGGCAGCCTGGCACGGGGTGTTTGAGGAAGGATGGGGTGAAGATGGCATCCATTTGGAAGGAAGAGTGGTGGAGGCAACCAAAGAAAGGTGCAAGAGTCCCAAGTGGGAGTGAAGAGTGCACCTGTGTAGGGGCAGAGACACAAGAGATTGGTTATACACAGGAGATGAAATGAATAAATACAGCAAGTCTTGGAATAATGTCATTTTGTTACAACGTTGAGAGAAAAAATATATATACTGGCGAAAGCCACTGTGTGTATGGAGTTTACACGTTTTCCCCATGTCTGCCTGGTACTCTGGTTTCTCCAGGTACTCTGGTTTCCTCCCACATCCCAAAGCTGGGCACATTAGGTTAACTGACATGTCTAAATGGTCCCAGTCTGAGTCAGTGTGGGTGTGTATGTGAGTGCACCGTGCAACCTGTCCAGAGTTGGTTCCCACCTGGGGCCCTGAGCCACTAGGTAGATTCCAGTCATCTGCCACCCTCAACTGGAATAAGTATGTTGGACAAGGAACAAATGAATGAATGCAAATTACTGTAAAATAAAAATTTGTAAAGTCCATGATAATCATACAGATGTTGCAATACACAACTACTTGGTACAAAAGTGCTCCATGAACCTGCCATATTTGTGATTGGTTTTAACTGCGTGGAGGTAGGAGGTGATTCTTACAAATTGCACTTTGCCAGCATTCATTTCTTGATTTAACCCACCACCACTACAATCGTCATCACTCACTAATTCACCAAAAACTGGATAAATGATATCTTTCTATTACTCTTCCTTAAATGTATGCAGAGCTAACAATTTATTTTAATGTTTAATATTACAAGTGTTTTTGGTCTGTTTTGACATGGTTGGTGATTTTTTTGGCCAGAAATATGTCATAGGAACAGGTCTCTTGTTTACACCAATAAATAGCTTTAAAAAGGTCTCAAAAAGTCTAAGTGTCTCCTTTGTTCTGGCTCTACATAGTCTTCATTTCTGCCATCCGTATGGAACCGTCAGCCAGCACGCTGAACCTGAATTCAGGAAACAAAGTCATCATCAACTCCTTAAAGTCATGGTAGTAATTTAAGGCCAAAAGACCAGAGTCATCTAGTAATACTTAGCCAAGCAATTACAGTTCAAAAACAGTTACTTGACAGATGACATTCTAAATCTCCAGTTATTTGTCGTCGTTTTACTTTTGTGCCCAGGAAATGCTCTAAGTTGCTGCCCTTTATAAGAATTCAATCAGTTTTTTTCATTTTAGTAGACTTCTCCTTAAAATAAACTTTCCATTCTCCTCCTGAAGAAAATTAAAATTTTAGATATGGTCCATGTTATTAACTTTGCAGGAAAGAATCTTAAATATGTACCTGAATAAAGTGGTACGGTCATAATATGTGAAAATTCTACTGGTAAAATATTAGGCAATCATATTATTCTATCTGTATTACAACTAACATTTTTATTCATATGGAAACAAAGATTCTGGAAACTTTACTTGAGAAAAGAATATATATTAGAACCAGTTTACAAACTTGGTTTGTTTCATGGCCTCCTAGAATTAGAAACAAACAATATTTAGCTCTATAGTTGTATATAGCTCTTTTATGCTTTTCAGAAATTAGAAACAAGTTTTGAAACAGCTAACTAACTATAGTTATCTACTTAATTATGAAATTGTGGGGATACTTCAAATTATATTGCAAGTGTCTCCCATCTAGTGTTTTATTTAAATCTTTGGTGCAAAAGGTATTCCCTCACTGAATGCCCAGAAAAGAATCTGAAATTGTTTACTAAACATAATACTTTTTGGTGATAATGACAATATGATATACAATGCCTTTACAAATTTTTGACCAAGAGTTTTCCCAATATTTTGAGAGACAGTTTTCCATAATCTTTCTGTGATTATAACATTATAGACAGGCCTTATTAAATTAATGACATGACAATAGCATTACAAGAAAGGTTTCATAAAAGTAATAACTCAATGCCATATAAAGGGAGAAGCCTTTATTGAAAGAATGTTATATTATCATTAATGAACACTATGCAAAATGTACATTTTTACATGACTTGTATGTAATACACATATAGGTGTATATATTTTATATGTATACATATGAAATATGTATATATACACATAAAATATGTGTGCATATATATAATTCATGTAGGTTTTTACAAATAAAAGTTGCATTCTTCTAAAAAAATTTTCAGTTATGAAAGTCATTTAGTCAGCTTCTAATTTGATGTAGAAGGCAACACAGTCTCAGAGAGATCATAGCTTACCTGTGGTCATGAAGCCCATTAGCTCCAAACCGGGAAAGGGTTTTAAATCTTTTTTTTTTTTTGAAACGGAGTCTCGCTCTGTTGCCCTTGCAAATAATTGAGATAGATAAACAAATTCAGTATTAATGCTATTTTTAACATCTTTTGTAGAAAATGGTTTCTAAATTTTAACAGTTTGCTTTCTAGAATCAGCAAAAAGGTCTAAACATCTTGCTTTTTAATGACCCTCTAAAAACCCACCTTTTCTATTATTTTAGATAGTATGTTCTCACCTCTCACAGTCTTATTGAAAATAATTAAATTCCTAGCAACCCCAAAAGTCACCTATCTTCTGTCACTCTAAGAATTTTGTAAGCAACAACTATATAAGAAATCTTTGAAGGCATTCTGCAGGAATTATAGAGAGATATCTTTGTATCTTGATAGAATTGTGCATTTTAATGTATTTTATTAAGTCTAACATGATTTGGAAAACTAATGCCCCACAAGGAAACCATTGTGGTTTACATTACCACAATGGTAACTGGAAGTAATACATTAAGTTTTATATAAACTATTTTTGAACTTATCTATAAATGCTAAAAATAAACACCCCTTTTTCTCAAAAAACTTAAAAGAAAATATTTCCTCAAAAACCTTCCTCTGCATGGCACCTCATTTGCCTATTTTTTTCTTTTTTTTTGAGATGGAGTCTTGCTCTGTCACCCAGGCTGGAATGTGGTGGCATGATCTCAGCTCACTGCAACCTCCGCTTCCTGGGTTCAAGTAATTTTCCTACCTCAGCTTCCCAAATAGCTGGGATTACAGGCATGTGCCACCACATCCAGCTAATTTTCGTATTTTAGCAGAGATGGGGTTTCAGCATGTTGGCCAGGCTGGTCTCGAACTCCTGACCTCAGGTGACCCAACTGCCTCGGCCCCCCCAAGTGCTGGGCCTTGCATTTACATATTTTTCATCATCATCTTGTAAAATGATACATTATCTGGTTTTTCTGGTAAGAACTAATGAGAACATTTTATATTTGCAACATGCTTAACAATTTACAGAAGCATTTAACATTTATTTTCTTTTTATATCCAGTAGTACAATTTTAGGACTCTGAAGCACTTAGACCCAAATGAGATCATCTCATTTTTTTTTTTTTCAGAAAAATAAAACTAAGCTAACAAAATAAAATATCAGCTAGCTATGATCTTATAATTTTGATATTAAAGCAATCATTTAATGTGTACTCTTTTAAGCTATTTAGTTAGGGATGTTGTTTAGGAAACCTTACATTTTCTCTTCTGTGATTTGTTAGCATACGAAGCCAGACAAGGAAACCAGGTTGAGGTCTCATTTAACACAGGCATGCACTACTTTTCTCTGCATTAAGGAGATGATGAATCGCCACCAAAACGATAAGCCAATGTGCATTGATTGAAATGGACGTTTTAATAACAATGATACATGAAGAAAATTACTGGCTATTTATTTTTGTTCAAAGAAATGTTTTATGGCTTTTGTAAATTTTTTTAGACAGCGTCTCTCTGTGTTGCTCAGGCTGGAGTGCAGTAGCTATTCACAGGTAGGGTTATGTCACACTACAGCCTTGCACTCTTGGGCTCAAGTGATCTTCTTGCCTCCCCAGCCTCCCAAGTAGCTGGGCTACAGATGCACACGACTGCACCCAGTTTTTAGAATTTTCCTGCTGGGTGTAGTAGCCCACACCTGTAATCTGAGCACTTTGGGAGGCTGAGGCAGTGGATAACTCGAGCCCAGGAGTTCAGGACCAGCCTGGGCAACATAATGAAATGCTGTCTTTAAAAAAACACAAAAAATTAACTAGGCATGGTGGCACACACCTGTAGTCCCAGCTACTTGGCAGGCTGAGGTGGGAGGATCACCTGAGCCCAGGAAGTCCAGGCTGTAGTGAGCCATGATTACACCACTGCACTCCAGGCTGGGTGACAGAGTAAGACCCTGTATCCAAAAATAAATGAATAAATATCCCCCTAGTCAAAAAATGACCAAACATTAGACAAATATCTTAAACTGGGTCAAGCATAGTTGAACTATATTTCTTTTACTTACCAACTCTGCAATTGAGACAGCTTGTTGTTGTTAGATTCATCTTGAGATCCCCAGAAATTGATTCTTAATATGAGTGAAATCACGTGACTGGATTGGAAAGTTCCTGTTACATCTCCAGGGGAGATGGGGACCCTGTGTGACTTTATGGAGTTCTGGGTAGAAATAATGCAATTGATTCTGTTTGGTTATAATTGCTATTTAAACACTCTTGATAACTTTGCCGTCTTCGTCATCAATCATTCAAGTGATAGCAAGATAGAAAGACATAAGGGAACTTATTTTTTAAATTCAAATCATTGTTCGATTTAAGTATTTAAAAACTGTTGTGCAATTGGCTAGCAATAGATATATTTTACAAAAATTGAAACTAAAATGCTGTAGGTGACAATCACAATTAAGGATGTACTGTTAGGTAAGGAAATGACAACATTTTAACTTAAAAAAATCTATTTGTGCTGTATGTTTAGTTAATTCTTAAAAGCATTTATTTTGGATTCCTTTAAATAATAGACATCTGTATGTGGTTAAGTGTTTGGATGTCAGTCATTCACTTATGATTGGGGTGGAAAACTGAAGCTGGCACCGGAAAACATCAAAAATGTTATGAACCAAAGTAAAATCAATTAGAAAGCCAAAGCATGTAAAAGTCTATCTTTAGTTACTAAGCAATAATATTCCATTTCTAAAATTTAACTTTAATGCAGCTTTTAAATAAATTAAAAATGTGTCAGTTACAATAAATGCCACATTTACTGAATAAAGTTAACAAATGTTTATCTCTTGAAAAGGAGAGCTCCAGGGACTGAAAAAAACTATATAATTTCTATTTCCTTTCTTTATCAATACAAAATTTTATAACTTTTACTCACCATGCCTAAGTGAATTAAACAACTCAATATTTCCTCAAATTAAAAACAAGAATTATATCATAAATATGAAATGCAAAGGAAAAAGGTAATATAACTACTCTTGAATAAGTAGCTCTTCACGCCATTTTTTGAAGTCATTAGGCTTGAGGTAGGGATGACTAAGTTTTCCCTTGGAGTAACTTTTCTCTTAAGACCTAACCTATTATTAAGATTTCCAGGTCAGGTGTGGTGGCTCACACCTGTAATCCCAGCACTTTTGGGAAGCTGAGGTGGGTGGATTGCTTGAGCTCAGGAGTTCAAGACCAGTCTGGGCATCACGGTGAAACCTCGTCCCATGCAAAAACGCTGAGCAGGGTGGCACACACCTGTCGTCCCCACTACTCAGGAGGCTGAAGTGGGAGAATCACTGGAGCCCAGGAAGTCAAGGCTGCAGTGAGCCAAGATTGAGCCACTGCACTCCAGCCTGGGCGACAGAGTGAGACCCTTTCTAAAAAAACAAAAACAAAAACAAAAATCCTTGAGTTTCCAACACAAGATGACTGTAGGACTAACCCAGTAGGATGAGTGCTGAATAAAGCTCTGGTCCACTCTTTCTATCTCCTCTAGCAGATGTCTGGTACTGGCCTCTGCTTGCCTCTCATGAGTTCTGTGAGATTGCAATAAAATTTTTTATTAAACGGGGTTTTGACACCAAAAATATGTTGGAGGTTGTCTACTGTATGCAATTGCAGTTTTAAAATTGTTCTAAAGAAGTGCACAACGTGCAGGTTTGTTACATATGTATACATGTGCCATGTTGGTGTGCTGCCTCCATTAACTCGTTATTTACAATAGGTATTTCTCTTAATACCATCCCTCCCCCGCCTCACCCCACGACAGGCCCCAGTGTGTGATGTTCCCCACCCTGTGTCCAAGTGTTCTCATTGTTCAGTTTCCACCTATGAGTGAGAACATGCTGTGTTTGGTTTTCTGTCCTTGTGATAGTTTGCTCAGAATGATAGTTTCCAGCTTCATCCATGTCCCTACAAAGGACATGAATTCATCCTTTTTTATGGCTGCATAGTATTCCATGGTGTTAACATATATATTAATAATAATAATAATAATAATAATAATAAAAGGAGTACATCTATTTCTAGGAGGATTTCTAACAGACAAGTAATTCCAACAAATTAGGGAGGAAAGAAAAATGGCTGTTTTTGATTACTTGCTGAAATCACAGTATTTTGGCTATACTGTGTTATACACAATGTTATAAAATTGATGTTATCTATTTATTTTTACTTTTTATAATGTGGCTCCTAGAACATTTAAAGTTATATATGTGGCTTCTGTTTGCCATTCAAATTATTTTTTTACTGGTCTAGACCTTGTTTTTTTATTTTAACCACAATCCACCTAGGTGTTCCACTTGTATCTCCATCTCAGAAAATCTCGAACCAATTTTTGTTTTTCTCCAAACACAGTTTTTCCATATCTTATTTTATCATGACAGAAGCCAAAACCTTTGCTCCCACCCTACAAATGACTACTAAGTACGATTGATTTTGTCTCTACAGTTTCTTGATTCCAGTAGCTTCCCTCCAGACCTACTGTCCTGTCCTAGCTGAGGCGTTCACTCTTTCTTCCTGGATTATTGCACCATCCTCCTGTATGAAATCCTTGAATTCAATCTCACTCTCTCAAACCAGAGTAGCTCTTTTCTAAAGGAAATCTTATTTCCTCATCTTCCTGCTTGAAATACCTCAGTTCCTTCCCATCTAGCTTAGTGTGACACAATTGTGCCCCAATCTGGCTCTGGTCTACTTGCCCCATTTTACTTACTATCTCTCCATATCAGGTACCCTAAATTCTAGCCATACCGATGGCTTTCAGCGCTCTGAATGTGTCCCTCCATGCCTGAGTACTTCAGCCATGCTTTTCCCCAGTCAGTCATGGTAGGCTCTGCACCTTCCAAGGCAAATCTTAGGCCCCACCTCAAACACTTCAATGGCCACAACTCAGGGGCTCCTCCAGAAGTCATGCAGAGTACTCTCAGCTTCCCCATACTCCACACATCTCATGCATCTCTATTCAGTGCAACACCATGCTGAATTAGAATTGCCGATTTTAAGACGGTCACTGTTTCAGATGCATTTTGACACTCTGAAAAGTGACTGATACAGAGCAGGTCTTGACCGGATAAATCCCCCAATCTTTTCTCCCAGCCCTGTCACCTTGCCTACGTTTTTCTCTTGCCAGAGCCTTAACAGGTCACATTTGCTGCTTTCTGGAATGGCTCTGCTGATAAGATTCTTGAGGATGCTATTTAGAAATATTTGTATTTAAAGAGTATGTGGGATGATGAATATGTTAATTTACTTGACTACAATAACCATTTCACTATGTATAAATATGCCAGTATATCATGTTTTACTCCTTAAATACATACAATTAATAAACCAATTTTTAAATGCCAGAAATAATTGTGTTTAGGAAAGCAATTTAGAGATTTTAAAGATTAGCCCTCAAAGACGTTTTCAAGTATGTTCTTTCAGCACCCTTGTACAAGTCACTCATTACCTGGGAAGAATTAAGCATTTGACATTGAGGAATAATTCAGAGGAACAATTCTAGGGAAGAGTGAGAGAGCTGAGCTGGTGATCAGAAAGAACTAAAGCCAACTTCAAAGGCAATTAGCTCCTAGCATTGTAACCACAGCACAAGAGGCGGGGCCTGCTGGCACACATTCCCCTCAGGCTGAGCAAGGTGTTATTTTTAACTACTTTGTAAATTCCAATTCCCCTCATCCCTATGTGAATCATTTTCCATTTCACAAGGATGTGCTTTTGGAATGAAAAAATTGTACAGGATAGTTTGTCTCAAGGCGCCCTCTATTGATAATACCAGAGATCACAATCAAAGAAAGTTAATTTACCCAGTGCCAGAATGTGCCAAGAGTGATAGTACTTGACTTTTTTTAAAAAAATAAAGCTGTCTTTATTCACAAATTACAATATTGAATAACTAGGAAATCCAGTCGACAACAAGAACAATACAAACTTCTGGAACTAATAAGTGAGTTTAGCAAGGTCTCAAAATACAAGATTAATATACAAAAGTCCATTTCTTTCCTATGTGTCAATAAAGAGCAATCAGAATTTGAAATTATAAAAAATACAATTTACAATAGCATCAAAAAATAATGAGGTATTTACAGTTATACATGTAACAAAATACGTCCAGGATATGTATGTGAAAAACTGCAAAACACTGATGAAAGGAATCAAAGAATACTTAAATACATGGAGAGAGAGTACATGTCCGTATATTGGAAGATAATATTTTTTAATAATTTCAACTTGTATTTTAGATTCAGGGAGTCCATGTGCAGGTCTGTTACATGGCTATATTGCATGATGCTGAGGTTTGCACTGTGATTGATTCCATCACCCAGGTACTAAGCATAGCACCCAAGAGTTAGTTTTTCACACATTGCCCCCTTCTTTCCCTCTGCCATTTAGTAGTCCCCAGTGTTTATTGTTGCCACCTTTATGTCTATGAGTACCCAATGTTTAGCTGCCACTTATAAGTAAGAACATGTAGGATTTAGTTTTCTGTTAATTTTATGTTAATTCGCTTACGATAATGGCATCCAGTTGCATCTATGTTGCTGCAGAAAAACATGATTCATTCTTTTTCATGGCCATGGTGTACATGTACCACATTTTCTTTATCCAGTTCACCGTTGATGGGCACCTAGGTTTATTCCATGTCTTTGCTATTGTGAAAAGTGCTGCCATGAACACAGGAGTGCATATGTCTTTTTGGAAGAATGGTTTATTTTCTTTTGTATATATACCCAGTAATGGAATTGCTGGGTTGAATGCCAGTTCTAAGTTTTTTGAGAAATCTTCAAACATCTTTCTATGGTGGCTGAACTAAATTATATTCCCACCAGCAGTGTATAAGTATTTCGTTTTCTCTACAGCCTTGCCAGCATCTGTCATTTTTTGACTTTTTAATAATAGCCATCCTGATGATATCTCACCATGGTTTTGATTTGCATTTCTCTGATGATTAGTGAGGTTGAGGATTTTTTCTCATATTTTTCTTGGCCACCCTATGTCTTTTTTGAGAAGTGTCTGTTTACATTTTTTGCCCACTTTTTAATGGGGTCATTTGTTTTTGCTTGTTGAATTGTTTAGGATCCTTATAGATTCTGCATATTAGACCTTTTTCAGTGCATAGTTTGCAAATATTTTATCCCACTTTGTAGCTTGTCTGTTCACAGTGTTGATAGTGTATTTTGCTGTGCAGAAGCTCTTTAGTTTAATTAGGTTCCACTTGTCAATTTTTGTTTCTGTTTCAAGTGATTTTGAGGACTCCAAATTCTTTCTGAAGGCCAATATATAGAATGGTATTTTCTAGGTTTTCTCCTAGGAGTCTTACAGTTTGAAATCTTACATGTAAATCTTTAATCCATCTTAAGTTAATGTTTGTATATGGTATAAGGTAAGGGGGTCCAGTTTCATTCTTCTGCACGTGGCTAGCCAGTTATCCCAGCACCTTTTTTTGAATAGGGAGTCTTTTCCCCATTATTATTTTTTTTTTGTCTAATTTGCTGTAGATCAGATGGGTAGAGGTGTGCAGCTTTATTTCTGGGGTCTTTATTCTGTTCCACTGATCTATGTGTCTGTTTTTGTGCCAGTATCATGTTGTTCCGGTTACTGTAGCCTGATAGGAGATAGTACAAAGTCAGGTTATGTGATGCCTTAAGCTTTGCTCTTTTTGCTTAGAACTTCTTTGGCTATATGGGCTCTTTCTTGGTTCCATATGAGGATTAGAATAGTTTTTTTTTGTTTTCTATTTCTGTGAAAAATGGAATTGGTAGTTTGATAGGAATAACACTGAACTTATAGATTGTTTTGGTCAATAGTGATTCTTCCAATCCATGAGCATGAATGTTTTTCCATTTATTGGTGTCATCTCTGATTTCTTTCAGCAGTGTTTTCTAGTTCTCTTAGTAGAGATATTAACTTCCTTAGTTAGATGTATGCCTAATTGTTTTTTAATGGACATTGTAAATGGGATTGCATTCTTGATTTGGCTCTGAGCTTGAATGTTACTGGTATATATAAATGCTACTAATTTTTGTACATTGATTTTGTATTCTGAAACTTTGCTGAAATTGAAATCATTGAACAGTTCCAGGAGCCTTTTAGCAGAGTCTTCGGGGTTCTCTAGGTATAGAATCATATCATCAGTGAAGAGAGTTTGACTCCCTCTTTTCCTATTTGGATGCCTTTAATTTCTTTCTCTTGCCTGATTGCTCTGGCTAGTACTTACAGTACTATGTTGAATAGGAGTGGTGAGAGAGGATATCCTTGTCTTATTCTCAAGGGGAATGCTTCCAGCTTTTGCCCATTCAGCATGGTGTTGGCTATAAATTTGTCATAGATAGCTCTATTTTGAGGCTTGTTTCTTTGATGTCTAGATTGTTGAGGGTTTTTATCATGAAAGGATGTTGGATTGTATCAAAAGCTTTGTCCACATCTATTGAGATAAGCATGTGGTTTATGGTTTTAATCCTGTCTATGTGGTGAATCACATTCATTAACATTTGTTGAACCAACCTTGCATCAGGAATAAAGTTTACTTGATCACGGTGAATTAACTTTTTGATTTGCTGTTGCATTCATGAGTATTTGTTTGAGGATTTTTGCATCTGTGTTCATCAGGTATATTGACCTGTAGTTGTTTTTTTTTTTGAGACAGAGTCTCGCTCTGTTGCCCAAGCTGGAGTACAGTGGCACGATCTCGGCTCACTGCAAGCTCCGCCTCCCGGGTTCATGCCATTCTCCTGCCTCAGCCTCCCGAGTAGCTGAGACTACAGGCGCCACCACCATGCCCGGCTACTTTTTTGTATTTTTAGTGGAGACAGAGTTTCACAGTGTTAGCCAGGATGGTCTCAATCTTCAGACCTCGTGATCTGTCCTCCTCAGCCTCCCAAAGTGCTGGGATTACAGGTGTGAGCCACCACACCTGGCCAGTTTTCTTTTATAGCTATGTCTTTGCAGGATTTTTGTAACAGAATGACACTGTCTTTGTAGAATGACTTAGGAAGGAGTCCCACCGCCTTGATTTTTTGGGATTAGGTTCAGCAGAATTGACACCAGCTCTTCTTGTGTACATCTGGTAGAATTCAGCTGTGAATCCCAGGAATTTACCCATTTCCTCTAGATTTTTTAGTTTGTTTGCATAGAGGTGTTCATAATAGTTGCTGAGAATCTTTTGTATTTCTGTAGGATTGGTTGTAATGTCATCTTTGTCATTTCTGATTGTGTTGATTTAGATCTTCTTTTTCTGTTTGTTCAGCTAGCTGATTGTCTATTGATTTTCTATCCTTTCAACGACCCAACTTTTGGTTTCATTAATTATTTGTGTGGATTTTTGGGTCTCCATTTGCATTCAGTTCTGCTCTTCTTTCTTTTCTTCTGCTAGCTTTGGGATTAGTTTGTTCTTATTTTCCTAGTTCCTCTAGGTGTGATGTTCAATTGTTAATTTGATCTTTCTAACTTTTTGATGTAGGTGTTTAGTGCTACAAATTTTCCTCTTAATACTGCTTTTCCTGCATCCCAGTGATTTTGGTATGTTGTGTCTTTGTTGTAATTTATTTCATGGATTTTTTTCATTTCTGCCTTAATTGTATTGTTTACCCAAAAGTCATTCAGGAGCAGGTTTTTTTCATTTTCATATAATCATGTAGTTTTGAGAGATTATCTTGGTACTAATTTCTATTTTTATTCCATTGTGGTCAGAAAGTATCAATGGTATGATTTGGATTTTTCTAATTTATTGAGACTTGCTTTATTACCAAACGTGGTTGATCTTGGAAAATGTTCTGTGTGTGGAAAAGAAAAATATATATTCTGGGGTTGATGAACAGAGTACTCTGTAGATGTCTGTTGGTTCAGTTGATCAGGTATAGAATTTTGGTCTAGAATTTGTTAGTTTCCTGCCTTGATGACCTAATGCTGTCAGTGGGGTGTTGAAGTCCTCCACTATTGATTGTGTGGCTGTACAAGTCTTTTGTAGGTCTAGAACTTCTTGTTTTATGAATGTGGATGCTCCAGTGTTGGGTGCATATACATTTAGAATAGTTAAGTCTTCTTGTTAAATTAAACCCTTTATCACTATGTAATGCCCTTTTTTGTCTTTTCTTACTGCTGTTGTTTTAAAGTCTGTTTTATCTAAGAATCACAACCTCTGCTCTTTTTGGTGTTCTGTTTGCATAATAGCTCTTTCGCCAACCCTTTACTTCAAGCCCGTGGGTGTCATTATGTGTGAGACGGATCTCTTAAAGACAACAAACAGATGGGTCTTGATTTTTTTTTTTTTTTTTTGAGACGGAGTCTCGCTCTGTCACCCAGGCTGGAGTGCGGTGGTGCGATCTTCACTCACTGCAAGCTCTGCCTCCCGGGTTCACGCCATTCTCCTGCCTCAGCCTCCCATGTAGCTGGGACTACAGGCGCCCGCCACCGCGCCCGGCTAATTTTTGTATTTTTAGTAGAGACAGGGTTTCACCATGTTAGTCAGGATGGTCTTGATCTCCTGACCTCGTGATCCGCCCGTCTCGGCCTCCCAAAGTGCTGGGATTACAGGCGTGAGCCACTGCGCCCAGCCACCATTTTCTTTAACACAGCATTTAAAGTGTTTTTCTTTAGCATTGACCATGGACAGTCCAGTGACTATATGCCTTGATGATATTTGTTTTGTATAGTATCTCATGGGTGTTCTCTGGATTTCTTATATTTGGATGACTACCTCTATCAAAATTAGGAAACTTTTCTTGAATTATTTCGTCAAATATGTATTCCAAGTTGTTTACTTTTCTCTTTCTCTCTCAGTAACACTAATAATTCACAGATGTGGTCACATTACATAATCCCAAATTTCTCAAGGACCTTGTTCACTTTTTAATATTCTTTTTGCTCTATTTTTTATCTGACTAGGTTAGTTCAAAAGACCTTCAGGCTCTGAAATTCTTTCTTCTGCTTAGTCCAGTCTATTGATAAAGCTTTCAGCTGTATTTTGAAATTCTTTACATGAGTTTTTCAAATCCAGAAGCTCTGACTGATTTCTTTTTAAGTTGCTTATCTCCTTTCATTTCCTTTTAGAAGTTTCTTTGTGTTGATTTTATTCCTTGTCTTGGATTGCCTTGCAATCCATGCTTTGAATTCTGTATCTGTCATTTCTGAGTTTCCTTTTTGGTTAGAGAACACTGGAAATCTCGTGTGATCCTTTGGTAGTGTCACACTACATTCAGATTTTTCATGCCGGAAATCTTTTTTTTTTTTTTTTTGAGGCAGAGTTTCGCTCTTGTTGCCCAGGCTGGAGTGCAATGGTGCGATCTCAGCTCACCACAACCTCTGCCTCCCAGGTTCAAGCAATTCTACTGCCTCAGCCTCCCAAGCAGCTGGGATTACAGGCATACACCACTACACCCAGCTATTTTTTGTATTTTTAGTAGAGACAGGGTTTCTCCATTTTAGTGAGGCTGGTCTCAAACTCCTGTCCTCAAGTGATCTGCCTGCCACAGCCTCCCAAAGTGCTGGGATTACAGGCGTGAGCCACCATGCCCAGCCTCATGCCAGAATTCTTATGTTGGTCCCATCTCATCTGGAAATGCTGATACTTCTAATTTTTTAAATTATTTTTGTGAGGGTAGAATTTTTTTTTCTTTCTTTCTTTCCCTATAAAATTATTGCATTTTTTTTCTTTCCCATCTCCCACCCTAGGGAGTGTGACTGTAGAGAATGTTAGGTAGAGTCTTTTGGCTTTGCTTCTATAACCCTGTGTACTCTGTCAGCACGTTTTATATTGAACTGTGCAGTTCCACTATAAGCCAATAGATGACACTTAATAGCCAGCTGCAGCCAATGGAGTCAGGCGTATACTTGATCCTTGTTTACTGGCAGAAGCCACTGTTGCCTCAGGCAAGGAGTTGATCTGTGGAGTGCACAGTGATCTGAGCTCCCTGTTTAGCCCTCAAGGGCTCTCTCTTCTTCCCCATCTAGATTCTTCACCTCTAAACTGTATCTATCAAATTTCTTTTTTCTTTTTTCTTTTTTTTTTGAGACGGAGTCTCACTCTGCCGCCCAGGCTGGAGTGCAGTGGTACGATCTCGGCTCACTGCAAGCTCTGCCTCCCGGGTTCACGCCATTCTCCTGCCTCAGCCTCCCGAGTAGCTGGGACTACAGGCGCCGCCACCTCGCCTGGCTAGTTTTTTGTATTTTTAGTAGAGACGGGGTTTCACCGTGTTAGCCAGGGTAGTCTCGATCTCCTGACCTCGTGATCCGCCCATCTCGGCCTCCCAAAGTGCTGGGATAACAGGCTTGAGCCACCACGCCCGGCCTCTATCAAATTTCTTAATCGAGGTAACCTCTAGCTTAGCAATTCATGAAATAAGAACTTTCTGCAGAAAATAGAGGCTATTGATTGAGTTGGTTGAAAGTTGTCTCTTATTAAATTTTTAATTCATAGGGTAGATTTTAAAGTCACTAATAATTCTATGCAATATTCCTAATTTATTCTACGAAAATGTACAGAAAACCCTTCATTATTTTTGCATAGGCTTAATAGGTTGTGAGTGTTCTTACAAATGTTGTAGTTTCCCTGATAGGTTTAATCTGAATAATAGAATTGCATAAATCTTCCTGTTGTGACTTAAAGAAACTCGTTTGTAGGAGCATCTACCTCATTGCTCCAATTTAGTATTCACGATGCAATTTTTTGATCTTCATTCCTACAAAGGAAAGCATGAATGTCAGGAGAATTCTGTTTTGCTTGGTTATCATTTATATAGTTTTCACTCTACAGCAATCAATTGATATCCTAGAGTATTTATCCATCTTTTCTGAGATTGTACTGTTAAGGCTTTGAAAGGCTGATGAACACAGGTGCATGGAAAAAAAAATTACTTTCTGAACATTGTGCTAGGACTATGCTACTCCCTAAGGTCCTCCTGGAGCAGCCATTCCTACTTTTTCACTGGCATCTCTTTTCTTTTTTTTTTTAACATCCAACAAGAAAAACACATTCTTTAGGGGAAAAAAATGCTTGTATAATGAAGTAGTATCCATTAGCAGCATTATTTCTAAGAGCCAAAAGATGGAAATAACCCAACTTTCCCTCAATGCATGAATACATTTTAAAAATGTGGTATATATAAAATATTGGTTTTAGACTATCATAATCTTTTATTCAAATCTGATTTTTATCAAAATCATTAATTTTATGAATTCAGTCAACTTATTCTATGAAGTCAAGAAGATTGCACTAGTGGCAAGTGGTATCTTTTTATCAGTGAGACTTTTCACATTGTCTAAAATATTCTTATATACTGATAGACCCCAACTTACTATGGTTCAACTTGCAATTTTTTGACTTCACCATGGTGTGA
The DNA here is from genome assembly GCF_007565055.1 of Rhinopithecus roxellana. Taxonomy (NCBI): domain Eukaryota; kingdom Metazoa; phylum Chordata; class Mammalia; order Primates; family Cercopithecidae; genus Rhinopithecus; species Rhinopithecus roxellana. The sequence continues at coordinate 67,315,131 of NC_044566.1, read as the reverse complement.
TACCATTGCAATTTCAACACACTCCGAATTTTGAATTTTCCCAGGCTGGCAATACGCAGTACATGAGATATATAATACTTTATTATAAGATAGACTTTATGTTAGACAATGGTGCCCACCAGTAGGCTAATGTAAGTGATCTGATAATGTTTAAGGTAGGCTAGGCTATGATGTTTGGTAGGTTAGGTGTATTAAATGCATTTTCATCTTACAATGTTTTCAACTTAACAATGGGTTTATTGGGATGTAACCCCATCATAAGTTGAGGAGCTTCTGTACTATGGGTTGAAAATCTCTACTCTAAAAACCTGAAGTTCCAAAATCTGACACTGTTTGAATGCAGACATAATGCCCCCAGTGGAAAATTCCACATCTGACCTCATGTGACAGATCAATAGCAAAAACAGTCAAAACTTTGCTTCATGCACAAAATTACTTTATAAAATCCTGTATAAAATTCAGGCTATGTGTATAAGGTATATATGAAACGTAAGCGAATTTTGTGTTTAGACTTGGGTCTCATTCCTAAGATCTTTCATTAAGTATATGCAAATATACTAAAATCAAAAGAATACAAAATTTGAAACATTTCCGGTCTCAGGCATTTTGGATAAGGGATATTCAATCTGTCTTACTGGAAAAATACAATTTCTATTCAGTGTGACAGAAACTTAAAAATGGACTTACCAAACTTGGACTTAATAGATTCTTCTCAAACTGCTCATTTTTCCCACTTGATTTTTGACGGGAATTTTTACTTTGAAATTTTTTATGTCGAGCCTGAAAAGTAGATTTTAAAATAATTATCCTCACAGATACATTTCTAAAATATCACATACTTTCTAAACATCTATGATTACGTAAATTCTTAAAGATTTGAAAAGTCGATGATTGGGAGGCTATATCATTTTCTACCTATATTTTGTGGATAATGGGGAAAATTTAGGAATAACGTACAAAAATTATGCATTTCAAAATAGCTTAAAGGTGAACTTTATCCTTGGCTTCACACAGATGTGCTTATTATCCCAACTCATACAATTCTCATTCTACTTTTTTTTTTTGGCTTTATAAATACTCAAGTTGCTTTAACTTATGCTTTTTGCATGTAGTCTTGAGTCTTAGCACTTCCTGTAACATCTGTGATTTGATCCTTCGCTTCTTGCAACTAAAACAAATAATCATCATAATAAACTATATTCATAATCTAGTACTACTCTGCCCATCACCTGGGCAGAGTAGTACTAAATTTTATTGAAACAGGCCGGGCGCGGTGGCTCAAGCCTGTAATCCCAGCACTTTGGGAGGCCGAGACGGGCGGATCACGAGGTCAGGAGATCGAGACCATCCTGGCTAACACGGTGAAACCCCGGTCTCTACTAAAAAATACAAAAAACTAGCCAGGCGATGTGGCGGCGCCTGTAGTCCCAGCTACCCGGGAGGCTGAGACAGGAGAATGGCGGGAACCCGGGAGGCGGAGCTTGCAGTGAGCTGAGATCCGGCCATAGCACTCCAGCCTGGGTGACAGAGCGAGACTCCGTCTCAAAAAAAAAAAAAAAAAAAAAAAAAAAATTTTATTGAAACACAGCCACACCTCTTCAATCTGCATATTTTTTATGGTTACTTTTGTACTGTAACTACGGAGTAGAGGTGTTGCAACAGAGATCCTGTTGCTCACAAAGCCTCACATAATACTATCTGATCCTTTACAGAAAACTGTACCAATCCTGGTCTAGGACTAAAACACAACATTATTCTATTTTTCTGTGTTTAAATTATATTTGATTAAATACTCAAACTTACAAAACTTGTAAAATGGGAAAAGATAGGAAATTAAAACATGATAAAGCTTTATATTTTTGAATTCAAGCAACCACCACATCAACTTACTTAATTTTATTTATTTGTGTGTACACATCTAGTTTTATTGTAATAATTTGTATACTTTTCACATTTAAAACTAGCATCTTTCCAGTAACACAAAAAGAAAATCTAAAAATAAACAAAAACCAAATTACAATAGACAACGTCAATTCCAGATGAGATCCTGATTCTCCTATTTAGCAACAGAGCTCAAGCCATCATTAGGAGACCATTTATTTTAGAAGTGTCATCTTCAACTGCAAGGATGTCCGTTAAACATCACAAACAGGGCATAGGAGAAGCCATGTTGTAAAATTGCCCATTTAGCCTACCCAAACATCTCAAACCCACCCTGTGCTGACCTTCTGTAACTCCCATTTTGTAGAGGTTTTTTTTTTCTGTTTTTAAACAAGAGAAATTAGATAGACACATGTTGGTGAGTGCTAACTGTTCTTATTCACGGACAGACAGGATATAGTGTCAGCCCAATATACAGAGAAAGGAGGGGAAATAAATAATGTTATGCACTACTTTTTGGGAGCCTAGGCACCCTCTAGCTTTTAGCAGAGTGAAGAGTGAAAAAAGAAGATTGTTTTATTTTGTTTTCTTTTCCCCCACACAGCTTCATGCTGTTGATTCCATACAGTGTTTGTTGAGGTACAGGGAGGAACAAAAGTAAATATGAAACAGAAAGCAGTGGAGACTATTTTTCCATAGTATTCTGCTCAAGTTATTTCCTCCCACAATGAGTTGAGAACCATGGTGCAGATATGAGAGACCTCAAAAAAAAGGCCAACTGAGCACAAGAGGGAAAAAAAAGACTGCAACTTTCTCCTAGAGACCGGGGATCATTTTTAAAGTTGGAATCCATCAGTGGTCTGTGAGTCATTTTGTCCTTCTTCCTCCTCTCCTTCTTCCTCCTCTCCTCCTCCTCATCTCCTTCACCTTCATCTTCACCTTCCTTTAATCAATATGTTTCAAACTTTCTTTCTTTCTCTCTCTCTTTCCTTCTCCCCCTCCCTCCTCCTCCTCCTCCTCCTTCTTCTTCCTCCTCCTCCTCCTCCTTTTTCTCCCTGTTCTCCTTCTTCCTGTTGGCCTTCTTCTTCTTTCACTTTATTATTATTTATATCAGGAGCCAAGGAGCACTGCACCCTCACACCATGCTCCAGCTCACTGCTTGCTCCCCCTGCAAACTGTTTTCTCCTCCACCTTCGCCTCACACGAAGAGGACTCGACTGTAATTTTCAATATGTACAGTTGTAAATGACCCCGGCTTTGCCAGCGATTATGGAAATTAACATGATGCTTTAGGTGGCAACCAGATGTTTCACGGAATAGTTTGAGAGGAAGTAGCTTCACGAATGCCAGAACACCTCGGTCTGAGTCTCAGCTCCAGCAGTTACTAGCTGTATGACTGTGAGCAAATTAACTTTCTGTGTCTTTTAGAAAATATATATATTAGCCGGGCGCGGTGGCTCAAGCCTGTAATCCCAGCACTTTGGGAGGCCGAGGCCGGCGGATCATGAGGTCAGGAGATCGAGACCATCCTGGCTAACACGGTGAAACCCCGTCTCTACTAAAAATACAAAAAACTAGCCGGGCGTGGAGGTGGCGCCTGTAGTCCCAGCTACTCGGGAGGCTGAGGCGGGAGAATGGCGTAAACCCGGGAGGCGGAGCTTGCAGTGAGCTGAGATCCGGCCACTGCACTCCAGCCTGGGCGACAGAGCGAGACTCCGTCTCAAAAAAAAAAAAAAAAAAAAAAGAAAATATATATTATATAAAATATATATGTAAATATAAAATTATATATTAAAATTTATATTAAAATATATAAAATGAAGAAAATAGTATCTACTACACTGGGATGCTGGAAAGATTAAATTTGTGGGATATCTGTAAGGTACTCAGAAGAACATGTGGCACATACTGAGCTATCTATACATATGTATGTGTATAATATTTGCTATTGGCATCATTATTTGTATTATATTTTACGTTCTGGTGACATGGTGAATGAAAGTGGTCTATACCTGCATTGAATCATTCTTTATGCCACTAAAAACGACAGCAAATGGGATGAGGCCCAGTACATCTTCAGTACTTCATAGAACTTTCACCAGTTCCGTTAGCCAACAGTGCTTTTTTCCACTTATAATAATTTATAGATTACTTTTCTCTCTGTACTACTCAGTGGGCAATGATCGCGTACTACAATGCAAATAGCACCTCCTGGGTTGAGTAGTACATAACTCACATGACAATCAGAGGCAGGCTAAAGCCACTGACCTGAGAGTATCAGACTCTATTGCTAAATGAAAGTTTGCAAATCAATTCATTGGCAGCAACTGTCTACGTTGGGCTGCTTCAACAAGCACACTGATGAGCAGATGCAGATTATGTTATGCAGCATCTCAGAAAAGCTGCAGCCAGAGCTTTTCAGATGGTAAAGTGGTATCAATCTACAAATCTCAGTTCTGGCTGCACAATGAAAGAAGGCAAATTTAGGTTTGTTTTCATAGTGAAAAAACAGCATTTGATTGAACAATTTTTCTCTATAAGACTTAAGTGGTCTTAATTTTGTGTTTAATTGCTTAAAATACACAAAATAAAAGTTTTACTATGTCAATGTCTCAAAAAAAAGAAAATATTGGTGTGATATAAATATTTAATTGTATTCTAACAACTGTTAAGCTAAACTATTCTTGATTTATACAAAAATAAGTGACATGCATTTCACATATTATTCTCCTCTTAAGCAAATTTAAGGAAAGATAAAATTCTCTCTCATAAAAAAACTAAAAGCAATGTAGAATTAAGGGTGCAATTGTTTTGCACAGACTGGAAAATAAGTGTTGAAGCATAAGGTCAGACTCAGAACAGTCAGAGCAAGAAATTATTGTGTGGCACGTCTGAATGAATGAGGCTAAATGAGCAGAAACTGAAAAAGCAGGAAAGACAGCATGAGTAGGGAAGAGAGATGGTGAAATCAGCCCAGTTAGCCCTGAGGACAAAGTCCAATGGTAGGGAGGTAAAAACATATCTCCCTACATACAATAACCTGGAAATGAATGTTCATAGCAGCATTTTTCTTAATAGCCAAAAAGTGAAAACAATCTAAACATTCATCAAGTGATGAACGAATAACTGGTATAGCCATACAATAGAATATTATTCAAGAATTAAAAAAATGAAGTACTGATATGTGCCACAATACAAATGAACTCTGAAAACATTATGCTAAGAGAAAGAAGCCAGTCGTCAAGGAATGATGCTATTTATATGAAATGTCCAGAACAGGCAAATCTATGGAGACAAAAAGTAAGGACGCAGAGTTTCTTTTCAGGGTGATGAAAACGCACTAGAATTGATCGTGGTGAAGTTTACACAACTCCGTGTGTATGCTAAGATATACTTAGTTGTAATACTTTAAATGGGTGAACAGTATATGTGATTTACATCTCACTAAAGTTGTTTTTAAAAATCTAATGGCAAGATTAAGAGAATTTTCTTTACTTATTTTTTTCTCTTTTCTTTCTTTTTTTGAGACAGGATCTCACTCTGTCACTCAGGCTAGAATAAAGTGGCACAATTGTGGCTCACTGCAGCCTCAACCCCCTGGGCTCAAGTCATCCTCCCACCTAAGCCTCTCAAGTTGCTGGGACTATAGGCTCCCACTTCTACTCCTAGCCTCAGATAAGTTTCTTAATTCTCTATTTTGAATGTATACACAATACACAATTTAATATTAATATGCTTTTATAATATGTTTTAAATTTTTTTAAATAAAGGAAATGCCCAACTTTTCAAAGAGTTTGTAAATTAATCTAAAACATTTGTACTTTGAAGAACAATATCATGGCCTTTCTGTAATGGTTAACCTGAAATCCATGAAATAGTCACAGATTCTATATCTATTCACAAAAGTGAAGATAAAAATAAGGTAATTTTTGGAACATTCCATGAAACATTCTCCTCTGGTTTAATCTGGCTTGCCTCATGATGGCAATAGAGAAGTCACTAAAACATACTGTTTAACAGGAAAAAAAGTCTCTCAACTTTTGTGAGGAATGATACATAATTCTCCACTTTTTTAAGGGTATTTTAAGAAAAAAAATGTATGTAATTGGAGTAATTGACTTTATTTATTTATTTTTGAGACAGGGTCTCACTCTGTTTCCCAGGCTGCAGTGCAGTGGTTTGATTACGGCTCACTGCAGCCTCAACCTCCTGGACTCAAGTGATCCTCCCACCTCAGCCTCCCGAGTAGCTGGGACTACAGTTGTGCGCCACCGCGCCTGGCTAATTTTTGTATTTTTTGCAGACATGAGGTTTTGCCATGTTGCCTAGGCTGATCTTGAATTCCTGGACTCAAGCAGTCTGCCCACCTTGGCCTCCCAAAGTGCTAGGATTACAGGCATGAGCCACTGAGCTGGGCTGGAGTAACTGAATCTTATTTTCTTATTTTTATGATTTTTTTTTTTTTTTTAAGAGTTAGGGTATTGCTATGTTGGCTGGGTTGGTCTTGAACTCTTGGCCTCAGGCAGTCCTCCTGCCGCGGTCTCTGCAGGTGCTAGGAGACCACCGCACCCAGATGGAGTAATTGAATTTTAACCTCTGGGTGTATACTGAACCTGTGCATTACTTTGTTTCATTTGTGAGCTCGATTATAGAAAAACCAAAGCTGTTCTCAAGGGAATCTTTCACAAACCATCTCTTTGTTTGCTCTTTCTCTATTTAGGAGCAGATGGAAAAGTTGAAGCAAAAGGCATCAAAGGTGATCAAGGTTCAAGAGGATCCCCAGGAAAACATGGCCCCAAGGGGCTTGCAGGGCCCATGGGAGAGAAAGGCCTCCGAGGAGAGACTGGGCCTCAGGGGCAGAAGGGGAATAAGGGTGACATGGGTCCCACTGGTCCTGAGGGGCCAAGGGGCGACATTGGGCCTTTGGGCCCAACTGGTTTACCAGGTTCCATAGGCCCTATTGGAAAGCCTGGTCCCAAGGGAGAAGCTGGACCCATGGGGCCCCAGGGTGAGCCAGGAGTCCGGGGAATAAGAGGCTGGAAAGGAGATCGAGGGGAGAAGGGGAAAATCGGTGAGACGCCCGTCTTGCCAAAAAGTACTTTCACTGTGGGGCTCACGGTGCTGAGCAAGTTTCCTTCTTCAGATGTGCCCATTAAATTTGATAAGATCCTGTATAACGAATTCAACCATTATGATATAGCAACGGGGAAATTCACGTGCCACATTGCTGGGGTCTATTACTTCACCTACCACATCACTGTTTTCTCCAGGAATGTTCAGGTGTCTTTGGTCAAAAATGGAGTAAAAATATTGCACACCAAAGACGCTTACATGAGCTCTGAGGACCAGGCCTCTGGTGGCATTGTCCTGCCGCTGAAGCTTGGGGATGAGGTGTGGCTGCAGGTGACAGGAGGAGAGAGGTTCAATGGCTTGTTTGCTGATGAGGACGATGACACAACTTTCACAGGGTTCCTTCTGTTCAGCAGCCCGTGACAGAGGGGAGTTTATAAATCAGCCACACCATCCATCAGAATCAGCTTGGTGACGAACTTATTCAGACGGTTTTACTTTACTAATTCCTCCAATTATTACAATAATCATAAAAAGGTGAAACCGGAAAAGTTATTCCCAAAACTGATTCTGTGTAACTTACTATCTTTCCAGGAGTAAATATTGAAAATAGCTGCATGGTTTATTCTAATTTATTTCACATTTCTTATTCCTATTATCTGAAGAATCCTCTGCCTGTGTGTTTCTTGCGGGAAGAGTGTTTTGATATCGTTTTAGTGCTCTGAGGAGTCATGTGAAGATGTATCCCTCATCTGTGTTTCTGAGGACATTAAGGGGAAAGTAAAGGGAAATCTTTATTCCATTTAGTACTAGTAACAGCTTTAAGTTGGTGATGCTGTCACACTCCAGAAAGCTGTAGACACTGCTCATTTTGTCTTTTTTTAACAAATTATTTTTAAGTTCTGGGATACATATACAGAGCGTGCAGGTTTGTTACATAGTAAACGTGCTGTGGTGGTTTGCTGCGTCTATCAACCCGTCACCTAGGTATTAAGCCCTGCCTGCATTAGCATTTGTCCTGGTGCGCTCCCTCCCACTTCGCTCATTTTCTAACCTAGGTTTTAATCACCATTCCATCCAACAAATCATTGTTTGATCATTATTCGCCAGACGTGAATCTCTATTTGTTTTCTAGGATTGCCCAAATAAAGTACGCAAAGTGGGAGTCTTTAAACAACAGAAATGGACTTTCTCTGTTCTGTAGGCTGGAAGTTTGAGATCACCATAGCAGCAGGGCCATGCTCCCTCCAAAGGGGCTACAGGAGGATCCGGCCTTGCTGCTTCCAGCTTCTGGCAGCTGGTGGCAGCATCACTCCAGTCCCCGCCTCCATCTTCAGGTGGCTGTCCTCCTTGTGTATCAGCCAAATTTTCCTTCTTACAAGGACAGCTTCCCTCATCTAGTATGACCCATCTTAATCATCTCTGCAAACTCCTTATTTTCAAATAAGGTCACATGTACAGGTACCGAGGGTTAGGACTTCAGCGTCTCTTCTGGGAGACACAGTTCAACCCAATCTGCCCTCTGAGTCCCAAAGTTGATTTCCTTCCCATGTGCGAAATACATTTTCGCCCCATCTCAACATTTCCAAAAGTCTTAACACTTTCCGCACCAGCTCCTCTCACCATCTACGTCATTAAATAAGCTACAGAGGAGACCTACTGGGTGATTCATCCTGTGGCAAAATTTCTCTCCATGTGTGATCGTGCGAAACCAGAAAAGTTAATCCACTTTTAAAAGACAGTGGGGCGGGGGCGGGGGCGGGGGCCGGCATAGGGTAGACAGTCCATTCCAAAGGAGAGAAAGGGAAAGGAAAAAAGGGATCACGGGTCCCAGACAATTCTGAAAGCCTGCAGGGAAAATCCCATTAGACTGCTTTCACTGTTTCCCATCTAAAGTTTTTAAATGAGCTATGCAAGAGTCAAAAGTTACTGGACAGAGACACCAGAGACGTGCAGGATCAATTTACCAAGAGAGTTGGTTAAAAGGGAAACTTCTCCTTCAGGCCTATGGCGGGCATTTCTTGTTTACTCAAGTACCTACCATCTCTCAAAAAATATCTGATGTCCACCAGAATTCTAATATGTCATGATTTTGCCCGCGCCCAGCCCCCTAGTCACTTGGGAGGGAAGCACAACCCTAGCCTTTCCTTACTCTGGACACGGGGGGCGGTAAACCGCGACGGCGGCTGAGAAGGCAGGGGAGCGACGCTCTTGCTCTCTGGACGTCAACGTGCCCACGTCCTGAGGTCGCGCCCAGACCCGGAAGCGAGGGCGTCACGTGGGGCGGCGTGGGCCGCTGCCTTGGAAACGCCGAACCCGCGCTCCGGGCGAAAGCACCAGGGCAGGGGTCGCGCGTAGGAGAAAGGGACTGATCCGGGGATAGAATGCTGTGCGTCGGAAGGCTGGGCGGCTTCGGAGCCAGAGCAGCAGCTCTGCCGCCCCGGTGGGCGGGCCAGGGAAGCCTCCAAGCCGGGATCCGGGCCCGAAGGGTCAGCACCAGCTGGTCTCCCGTGGGCGCCGCCTTCAATGTCAAGCCCCAGGGCAGCCGCTTGGACCTGTTCGGCGAGCGCCGGGTGAGCGACGCAGGAGGAGCTCCCCTCAGTCCGCGAGCTAAGCCGATCTCTGCTCCGCGCGGCCAGCGACACTCAGGGCGAGATTGTTTGGGCCTGGGAGGAGGCGGGCAGCCAACCCACCTCGTACAGTGGCGTCTTGTGTGCACTCTCGATGAGGGCAAGGTCACCTCTCCTTTGAGGGGCCGGGCTTAGTGGTCTCCTCCCCAGAGTGTCGGGTCCGGGAACTGCCTCTGCATGAGCCACTTGCTCCACGTGAACCTGAATAGTTCGTCCTGGCAGTGGCGGTGAATTCGGCCTGCCAGGACCCGCCCTCTGCATACATTCACCCGCACACCCGCTAAAGCCCTTTAGTTCTAGCGCTACAGTCCTGCCTTAAGTGGCCTATCCCTGTGCCTTCACAGGCGGTATCACATGGTCTTTTTGCAGGGACACGGCTGCCTGTAGTCGAGTAATGGTAGTTTCATTGATACATGAAATTCCATCACCTATTAATTTATTTCAAAGCTTTGGGCTTTCTTGTTTTAAAACACAAAACGCTGTTGAGACGAGTCTGACTTCCCATAGTGCCATGGAGTTGGTCACTTTGATTTCTTACCCCAGGAAGTCACTAGAGTGCGTTGTCTAGTGGAAGGTGAGAAGAAGGCAAGGTTGGAAAGGACTTACCTGATGCCTGTTCTACTTGGAGTTTGTACATTTTGTCCGTTTTAGGTTAAGGATTACTTTTATTTTTGCCTTTTAAAATTTCATTATAGTGTATTGCCTTATAAAGAGGAGTCTAGGGTATTGTTGCACTGAGCTAAGGTGTATGATTCTGGTTTTATCTCCATTATCAGCTTTGTCTGTTTTAAAATTATTTTGTGTGAAGTTTGCTACACCACCTTCCTTAAGAGTCTGCAGTGTTGGTATTAACACAGTTGGTGTGAGAACTGCTTGTAGGCGCTGAGGAGAAAGACGTGAGGGGAAGCCTGATTTTGGGTAGCTGAGATGTAACTAATTTTAGCTTTTATTTTTCCCTTTTGTATCATGATACTCAGCACCGATAGCAGATTTTCAAATTTGTGAATTGGTTTTTGCCTTGAAAAAAAAGGTTTATTCAGTTTTTTAGCATTACAGTCACTGGTAATCCGAGAGTTCGAATTCCCGAGGGCAATACGGGCAGGTTGTACTGGGAGGTGGAAGTAGTCTGCGCTTGAATCAAATTAAATCAATGTCAAGATAATATTTGGTGTAAGAACAGCTGCATATGAGTAAAGTTAACCCAACCACAGTGAGGAGGATGTTCACATACTGGAACTGTCCTGCCCAATACATTTTGCCCCTGTTATGCTCTGTTTTAATTTGGAGTGGGCAAAGTAACCTCTTGCTTGGTGCAACTATTTGTTTCAAATAAAAACATTTAGACAAAAAAAAAAAAAAAAAAAGATGACATTTGTTTTTGGTCCTGATTCTCCTTTGTCCCCTACTGACTTACTTTTATTTTTTTAACTTGTAATATATTTTGAAGAGAGATTAATAGCTTAACTTCATCCATCCCTTGTTGTAGAACGAGTAGGCCTTATCAGGCCTGAAGGTTTACCTGCTGCTATTTCTGAAAGTCTATGTGCTAAACACCTACGAAGTTAATTAACAAAGCCTAGCGTCTGCTGCGGTCATTTGTTTCCTTCATTGAGTTCCCCCCATATGGTAGGCGTTCTGTTGGATAGCTGCTTAAAGAAATGAAGGGCAGGGCTCTTGGGTCTGGAAGCTCACCTTTTCAGGAGAGACTTTCAAACAGATTGTAATTGAGATTGTAATTGTAATAGAGAAGTATGGGAAAGTGTGGGCTTTAGAGATCAGAGCGGGTTCGAGTTCTGGCTTTGCCAATATTAATTTGTGACCTCAAAGAAGTTTTTTCTAACCTTTTTTTTTTGAGACAGAGGCTTGCTCTGTCGCCCAGGCTGGAGTGCAGTGCCGCGATCTTGGCTCACTGCAAGCTCCGCCTCCCGGGTTCGTGCCACTCTGCTGTCTCAGCCTCCCCAGCAGCTGGGACTACGGGTGCACGCCGCCGCCACGCCCGGCTAATGTTTTTGTATTTTTAGTAGAGACAGGGTTTCACCGTGTTAGCCAGGATGATCTCGATCTCCTGACCTCGTGATCCGCCCGCCTTTTCTAACCTCTTAAAGCATGTGTCCTGATCTGTAAAAGAATGATACTCTGTTCTGTAGGATTGTGTGATTGAAATGAGAACCTGTGTAAAGTAGCAGGCGCACTTCATGGTATGCGGTAGGTGCATATTAAATGCTTTTTTTCTCTGCCTTCCTGAGTGTGCTAACAAGTGTGATTGAATAGGTAACAAGAGAATGGTCATTCCCATTAGATCAGTGATTTTTGTTTTTATCAAGATATTGAAATGTCTTTGGAACGTATAAAATTTGCTCCCAGTTTCAGCCTATGATTTTAATATGTTCATTAAATTTTTCTAAAATATCTATTGCTTCGTGGTCAACTCATCCTCTCTATTTGATAGTTGTAGAATAATTGGTACTGTGTACTGAGATCTTACTCTGTCAGATATTGGTTTTAGTACTTTACATATCCTTAGTATGTGTATCCATGCTGTAAGGTATGTATTGTTCCCATTGTACATGATGAAAAAAATATGAGGCCTAGGAGGAGAAATAACATGACCAGGGTTATAAACTAATAATAATTATGGCTAACATCTATCTATCAAATGCTATATATGCACACACACACATAGATATATTTACATATATTATCTCATTTAATTCTTGCAGCCACTCTTAGGTTCTGTAGAAGTGACAGAGCTGGATTTTGAACCCATATCATTTTTTTTTTCAGAAAATAGTTAAAAATTGAAGAAAAATTATGTCCTGGAAACATTTTTAGTGTAATTTATGTGGAGTGATATGGGGAGTATGATAGTGGTATCCGTGATCACAGGTATAACATGATACCCCAATGAAAGCCAAGATTTCCTTTGTGATAAAAGTAAGTTTAGTAAATATTTAAAAAGCACAGTTTTGAATTTTGGTTATAAATCAGACGTATTCTTTGGTTCTAAGGGTCTTTTTGGAGTTCCTGAGCTCAGTGCCCCAGAAGGATTTCATATTGCACAAGAAGAAGCCTTGAGAAAGACAGAATTGCTTGTGGACCGTGCGTGTTCCACCCCACCTGGGCCCCAGATCGTGCTGATCTTCGATGAGCTCTCGGATTCCTTGTGCAGAGTGGCCGACTTGGTAAGATGCTTTGCCTTAGACTTGAAGCTACCTCTCTTTCAACCTGCTAAAATTTAAGTGAAATTTATCCTTTGTTGTTTGCTATTAATATTAGATTAAAAGTTAAAAATGTCTGAAACTGTTTGAGATCCATTAGGTATGATTTTTTATGATGAAATATGTCATTAGGAATGGGGAAAATGTTATCAGAAAAGGTGATATTTAGAACTTATACTTTAATATGTATATTTAATAAAATATACATGTAATATAATGAATGATTACTAATATAGCAAATATTTGCTATAGTTGGGTAATATATATTTACATATATATTCATTTGACAGAGGTTCTTCATTTATGAACGCTTCTCCCCAAATTCTAAGAACACTTTATGTGTACGTTTACAACAAAATTCCTCTTTTTCTTTTTTTTGCTGTAATAGAGACAGGGTCTCCCTGTGTTCCCCGGGCTAGTCTTGAACTCCTGGCCTCAAGTGAACCTACTGCCTCAGCCTCCCAAAATGCTGTGATTATAAGTGTGAGCCACTTCTTTTTCATAAGAGGTGTGAGAACCAGTTTTAAGAAACCTTTTCAGGAATTTTTTTTTTTTTAATTAAAAAATAAGTTTTAACATCAAAATGATTGTAAAGCCTTTTTTTTTTTTTTTAACATTTTAAAATTGAAATAGAAGTGTATACCTAGATCTCTTCACCAACTAGGAAATCCATTGCTGAGATAGCAAAATTTTCTTTTTCTTTTTTTTTTTCATTTTTCATGTTTAATTTTAATATACCTCATGTATATATTCATGAGGTGCACGAGATGTTTTGATAGGGGCATGCAGTGCACAGTGATCACATCTGGGAAAACGTGGTCTCCATCCCCTCAAGCTTTTATCCTTTGTGTTACAAACAGTCCAATTATACTCTTAGTTATTTTAAAATCTACAGTTATTATTGCGTGTAGTCACCCTGTTGTGCTATCAAATAGCAGGTCTTACTCATTCTTCCTGTCTTTTTGTACCCATTAACCATTCCCACCTCCCCCACACCATCCTGCTACCCTCCCCAGCCTCTGGTAACCGTCCTTCTACTCTTTATTTCCGTGAGTCAATTGTGTCTATTTTTATGTCCCACAAATGAGTGAGAACGTGTGATGTTTGTCTTTCTGTGCCTGACTTATTCCAGTTAACATAATGACCATCCATGTTGTTGCAAATGACAATCTCATTCTTTTTGATGGCTGAGTAGCACTCCATTGTGTGTGAGTCCCACATTTTCTCTGTCCATTCGTCTGTTCATGGACACGTGGGTTGCTTCCAAATCTTGGATGTTGTGAACAGAGCTGCAGCAAACATGGAACTGCAGATATCTCTTCCATATACTCATTTCCAGGAAGCGGGATTTTCTATCAGCCTGAAGGAGCCAACTCTTGGTGACTCTTGTCAAGGAAAGCAGCACACACAATTTAAATAGTGATCATTTATGATCCTGTGTACATGGTATTGAACTACATAGGTTTTTCCCTCACATTCAGTCAATGTTGAGCACACAGTAGTGTGCCAAACACTGTCTAGGCACGAGGTATACGTGCAGGAATGAAACAGCACAGTCTCTTACTTCATGGAGTTTATATTCTGGCATTAACTTGTTTTAGATTTAACTAGGCGGTAGGCCCTTTCTACAGCCTAGTTAGCTGAAGAAGCTTTCTCTGGATGAGCTGAAGTAACCTTCTCAGCATAGCTCCATTTTCACAAGAGGGAAGAAAGGCACTGGGTGATGAAGGGATGTGCTCGCTGTCGCCTGGCCAGCGTGTGGTGCAGCTGGGCTGCCAGACCAGGCAGGATATCTGTCAAGCTCTTCTTCCTCCTGTTCCAACCGTTTCAGGGCTGGCTGGCTGCTCAGGTCTCATGAACCCTTACCTGGAAAGGTTGCAAAGTTTGTTAGTCTCTCCATCTTTAAAAAAAAAATATGTACTTGTTTTTAAAATTATTATACAGTAAAATTGACTTCTTTTGGAGGATGGTACGGTTCTGTGAATTTTAGCTTGTATAAATTTGTGCAACCCTCACCACAATCAGGATACAAAGCTGTTCCATCAACCCCCAAGTCTCCTTTTATAGTCACACCCACCCCTCCCCACTAACCTCTGGCAACCACTACTCTGTTCTCTATCCCTATAGTTTTGCCTTTTCTAGAATGTCACCTAAGTGGAATCCTGTATACCTTTTGACTGACTTCTTTGGCCCAGCATAACTCATCCCCATCTTTATTTTTTCCTTTTTTGGAAAATTTCCTTCCACCCACACACTTGACTTGAGCATTAACACCTTTCAGATATGTTCACCACAAGCTTCCCGGTCTTAAGGAAACTGAGAAAGTATCTTATTGTAAAGGGTTTTTCTCTGGAGTGAAGTCACAGGCTCTGGGTAGTTCTGTTTGTACTGGGTTTTTGTTCTGTGCCTCCAATATGTGCATAGGAAATGTGTCGTTGAATGGTGGGGTAGCTGTGGAAACGCACTGCTCAAAAGATGGTTTCATACCCTGTTCACCTAATTGTGTCACTGAAATCAGAAAAGGAAAATCTGTGTCAGTGAATTTCACTGTATAGTCAATCATCCAGATTGGAGGGTCTGTGGAGTCAATCTACCTTGGATCAAAAATATTTAGGAAAAAAAAATTTGCATTCATACTGAACATGTACAGACTTTTTTTTCTTGTCACGGTTCCATAAAACAATACAATGTAACAGCTATTTACATATTATTTACATTCATTAGGTATTACAAGTAATCTAGAGATGATTTGACATATGGGATGTACTGTGTATCAGTTATATGCAAGTACTACACCATTTGCTATCAGAGACTTGAGCATCTGTGGATTCCAGTATGTGTGGGAGGATCTAACCTTTGCCCACTGATACTGAGGGGTGACCGTTGGCGTGGCTGTCACAAATCCCAGAATTCACTGTGTATTTTTTGTCTTGGTCTTCATCTTAATCAGTATTCTAGGATTTTTTTCTACATTCTCGCTTTTGGTTTTCACTAAAAGATTTTAACTTCTCTGCCCTGTATCTTATTTTGACATTTTTAATGTTTATGTATAATAATATCTCATTTTGAAAACTTAAAAAAAAAAAGATGTGATTTATACATGTAGTCATCTGGATAGAAAAGAACCTTTCTCTGTTTTTGATTTTTAAGATATTACCTGCCAGTAAGATTAGTACTGTTATAAGACAATCATTTTATAAACTGTTTTTCACCAAGTAGTCATTTTATTTTGTTTTCTTTTTTTAATACAGTTTCTATGTAACAGAACTGTTTTCCTCATCACTATTACAAATCAGTTTTTAATATGTATGCTAATGTTTTGAATTTTAATATTGATTATAAATTCACAACCTGTAGATTAGAAATTTGTAAAAAAAAAATGTTGTAAATTTACGTAACTAATTTTTCAGCTACCTTGGTACTAATGTTATTTTATCGTTACCAACTGTTACAACAAATATACCAAACTATGGACTTAAATGTTTTGGCATTAAAAACTATTTGATAATAAAATTAGGAAATTTTATCTTGTGGTGATTTTATTTCATGTTATAGTCACACATTTTCTTGGCAAATGAAGAAAATATGTAGTGTTTTGTAGTTTATCTGCTTTTTGACATGAAAATGAAAATTTGGTTGTACATCATTTTATGTTTTTAAAAAAGAATTTTCACTCATTTTAATTTCTAATGACTTCAGTAGCAGCAGCAGTAGTTGTATACAGTATTACGTGGAGACTGTGAACTCATATTTTATTAAAAGGACTGTAAAGAGACTGTGCCTTTGTTTTTTGCACAAAGACTACAATGTAGTTAAATCGAAGACTAGAATGTAGTTAAATGGGTTTTGAAACTACACTATATGTGTTAGTTAAAAAAAGCCTCTAAGAGTTGTTTTCTGGAGATAAGTTAACATGTGAGAACCATACTGCACATAATTTTAGCCAGAAAGTTGTAGAATATTTGAAACCAGTGCCTGCTCTTTTGAAATAAAGAACTAGAGGGCGTGGTGGCAGGCACCTGTAGTCACAGCTACATGGGAGGCTGAGGCAGAAGAATGGCGTGAACCCGAGAGGCGGAGCTTGCAGTGAGTTGAGATTGTGCCACTGCACTCCAGCCTGGGCGACTCTGCCTCAAAAAAAGAAAAAAGGAAGAATTTGCTTGGTGTTTGTATTTGAAAGAGAAAAACTTCTCTGAAATAAAGTTTTTTTTTTGGAATGAAGCAAACTTGGTTTCAAGGAATAACAGAATTAAATGTTCTGAAAGAAGCTGCTTTGCTTTTCTCACTTAGGAAAAAGTCAGTAATGGAAGTGCATAGGCCAAGCCAATGGCACATCTTAAAACCTGGTTTTCATTCTCACCCTCAGATCCTGGAAGAAAGCTTCTCATCAAATTCCCTTTTGGTTTTGTCTTTCCCCTTTATTAGGCTGATTTTGTGAAAATTGCTCACCCTGAGCCAGCATTCAGAGAAGCCGCGGAAGAAGCTTGTAGAAGTATTGGCACCATGGTAGAGAAGTATGTGCTGTTCTCCTGCCCGCTTCTGTGCCAAGTCCTGTTCTCCTGCCACCCTCTGTACCTAGTCCTGTTCTCCTGCCGCCTTCTGTGCCAAGTCCTGTTCTCCTGCCGCCTTCTGTACCTAGTCCTGGGTGATCCGGTTTCATGGACTTGTGCAGTTTTGTCCAGTCCATAGTGCTTGTCCCCCGCCCAGCAGGGTGGGAGGTGTGAGTGACCAGGGGTGGCCAGAGGGAGGGCTCAGGACAGGCCAGTGGCTCACCTCACAGGCGGGCCCTGGGCCTCGGGGCTGGTTGTCTTCTCTCCGTCATTTCCTTGTCTGTAAATGGGGTGTAAAGTTAACCCTGCCTCAGGGTCCTTGTGAGGGTTAAATGAGATCAGTGTAAAGGTGTCCCTTGATAATCTGAGATCGTAGACACCCAGAATTCTTGTCATCACCATTATCACTTACCTTAAACAAGGGCTTTTAGTATCCTAGTGGCAAGTTGAACTTACTAGATTCTCGCTTGATTAAATTGCTGTTGCATCAGTGGCTGTGGGCCACAGGGCGAGAAGCCAAAATGCTCTGTAAACAGGGTCCTTGTGGCCTCTGTCAGTTGGAATTAGGGGAGTCTAGGGAGGCCGTAAAAGTCTGTGGGAGGGCTGGAGCAGGCTCTGGCTGAGGCTGTGATGGAGTGAATTATTTTAAAGTGATTTTGAGGTAAATGTAAATGTTTTCAAGCCACTTACGAGAGCTCCATAGTGCTTGTTAAAATAACTTATTGGTGGACAGTGCTGTATTCCAACACACTTAGCTGCATGGCACCATGCCAGGCAGTGTATAGAGCTAGGGAGAGCCCTGGGCTCGCCAGCATGGATTTACAACAGGGAAAAGGGGGTAACACGAGAAGACAATTTCATATACCAGAAGTTGTTGGAGGAGGAGAGTGATGGCTTCTCTGGTTAGATGAGGCTTCCTTGGAAGACCCAGCACTTCAGGATGTGCAGCAGCTGTTTTTCCCCAGGTCGGGCCACATGTGTTCACTTTGGCACGATCGTGTGCGACTTTTCCCACAGCTGCTGAAAACCAGCTCGCGGAATGGGGTAGAACTGGGCCCTGCAGAATGCAGGCGCTGGGCGCGCTGACAGGGCTGAAAGCAGGGACTCCCTGGGAGAAAGCTTTGCCTTTCGGGAAAGGCCTCTGGCAAGTCGTCCGCAGTGGGCTGCCTGCTCGAGGCGCTCTGCACGCTGTTTCCTGCCGAATTAGACACAGGCTGGTCTCATGGACAGTCACTCTTCATTTTGTGGGAGGACAAATACAGACAGAAGTATGGGCTCTATCTCAGGGTCTTCCAACGTAAAACATACTGGGACGATTTCTTTAAACCTCTGCAGTGGGGGCAATGCACGATTTCCTTAAACCTCAGCAGTGGGGGCAGTGCGGGCAGCCTCTGAACTGCTGTCCCTTTGCCATGGAATGGCTCCATGGGTGAGCAGGTTAGGAGGAGGTAGGCCTTGGCACTCACTCTCTGCGTGACTTCTGGGATCCACGTATGGGAGTCTGGCCCTCCTTGGTGAGTGTTTTTTGGTGAGTAATGACTACCTCCGTTTCACTGGTATTTGGGAAGGCCAATGAGAATGGTAACAGAAACCTTTCGATTGATATAGATCTTCAGTGTTTTTTTGTGAACCAACTGAGGAACAGGAGTATCGTTGACTCTGTGAGTAGAGACTGGTGAGTGGTTCTTACAACCTTATCCATCCTGGAAGACCTACCCAGCAGGGTGCAGGTTGTATCTAGACCCAGCTCACTATTCAGCTCTGAGAGGGCCATGGCATTTGCATTTAGGGAAGAGGACTGGGTTCCTGCCAGTGGTACTATGGGGTGGGTTGGAACCACTGCCCAGCCTTGGGCCCTTTGCTCTCTGAATGGCACAACTGCTCAACAGTGGCCATGGTTCATTCACATAGGAAATGTGTGCTGCACACATGATCTCATTTAATCCTCACGACAGCCTAAGGTCTAAATAACGTGTCCAAGGTCCCAGAGCAGTTACAGGGCCAGTCTTGCATCCCAGTTGCGTGGCGCTGAAGCCTGTGTCCTGAGCTCTCCCTTACAGCGTTTTTAAATTTAAAAATTAGCTGGGCGTGGCGGTGTGTGCCTGTAGTCCCAACTACTTGGGAGGCTGAGGTGGAAGGATCACTTGAGCCCAGAAGATTGAGGCTGCAGTGAGCTGTGATTGTGCCACTGCACTCCAGCCTGGGTGACAGAGTGAGACCCTGTCTCCAAAATAAGGGAAAGAAAGAAAGAAGGGAAGGAGAAAAGGGAAGGAAAGTGGGAAGGAAGGATGGTTACACTGTTCCTGGTAGGTTATGCTGTTCAGCTTCTGGGCATGTGTATGGTACAATCTGACACCATTCTTTTCATGTAAAGTTAAAAATAAGGTATTCGAAAGTCAACTAATTTTTTTACATTTCTAATTGTTCTAGGTTGAACACAAATGTGGATTTATATCAAAGTTTGCAAAAATTACTAGCTGATAAAAAACTTGTGGATTCCCTTGATCCAGAAACAAGGTACTCACTCATTTCTTTGCCTTGGTTGTGACTGTGACTCTAGAGGTGAGGTTGGGAGACTCTCCCTCAGGGCCTCTGTACTTGCAGAGGCAAATGAGTTTGTTTATCCATCATCTATCTCACCAGACTGCAGGCTCCTTGAGGGTAGGGCTTGGACTGTTTTGTTCCCAGCTGCATCCTCAGTACCTACACATTCATGGCATGTGGTCGGTGCCCGACTAATGAGTGAACTCCTGTAGACAGTTAATAATTATGCTTAGCTTTATGCTCAAAGTTCCATAATTGATACTATCAGAAAATAAAAGCAAATTGATTTTATCTACTGGGAGGATGTCAAGATGCTTGTAATGATTTGCTTTGGTTCATTAGGCTACATTTATAAATCTGAATCGAAAAGGCCTTACTTCTAAATCAACACGTTAGAATATTTGATATAGGAACCTAGACATCTTACTTCTTTGCTCAAATGCAATCGTCAGTGGAGTAGGGTTTGTCTTTAACCTGCTTATATGTATGTCATAACACAGATTAATTTTTTTCTCATTTATTCCTGTTTTATCTACTTTTTATTGGTGGGACACTTCCTCCCACAACTTGATTCTTTCTGATCCTGTTTCCTTCTCCTATTTTGTCTCCATATGTGGCTTATTGACCCCAAATGAAGCCATTTTCTATAGGGACCAACTGATCATCCAGGTTGCTGTTAATCTAACACATGAGCAGCATGGTATGTGAGTAGCTCAGTCTTCAAGGGGTTATTTTCACCTGCCTGGCAGGTGTGCAGGGACCTAGTGGTGTTTTACTTTATCAGTCCTGATGCTTAGGACAGTAGTAAAGCTAGCTGTGTCATCACTGTAGCTCAAGCTTTATCGTTATCTTGCTTTCATTAGCAAAGCAAGGAAAAGTTGAATTCCTATTAATTGTGCCAAATTTATACTGAACTGATACTGACTTTGAATAACAACAAACCAATGTAAAAAATAGGTTATTCATAATCTCTGTTTACTAAAGATTGACATGCCCCTGTTTGTGTATAAAAATTGTAGTGGACTAGCAGACCATTTTAGATAGAAAGGACTTGTAGTGATAGGATCCATACCACATTTCTAGATATTATTAAAAATGCCAATAGGAATTTGTAAATAATAAAATGATAAATATATTGGGGAAAATAAACTGGGTAGAATGTCAACAGTCTAGAAAAGAAAAGCAACTTGGAAGTAGGAGAGAAGAAGAATTGGAAGTCAAAATTATTGCAGTATCATGGCACTTATATATCATTGAGTATTGGCTAGCCCCTAGAAATAATTATATTTTGGAACCATTCATATGGCAAAATATAAGGCGGTGGCTAAAGCAAAGAATTACAGATTTAATAAACTCTTGTCTGGTAAGTTAATGCACAGAGGAAATGATTTAAATTAACTCGTCATCTTATTCTTAGATTCAATCCTTGAAATACTAGTTCTCTGAGATGTTCAGAAATTTTCTCAGAAGGGTTCCTTCAGTCAGTAAGTTTGGAAATCTGATGTATCAATGTATTTCCCCGCTTGAAGAATTTTAGTAGCTTAGAGTCTCTGAGAAGGCAGGCCATAAAGAAACCTGTTTAACTTGGGGTTTTTCTAAAGCCATTAAGAGCTTTCATGTATGCAAAGAAGATAATCACATTCTCCAGAAGATTTAATGGAGGGAAAGTTCTAGTTGTAAGAACAGCCAAAGCTGTAACACATGTTGGAACGAACTTAGGAAGGTAGAGGAACTGCGACACACATGACATCTAGGAAGCATGCAAGCGACCGAAATGGAGAAACGTGCTGTATTCTTAAGGAAGAAGAAAGCTCAGTAGTGTTTATTACTATAAGTTTAACGCTATCTCATTTCTAAATAATTTTTTTATTGTTACTTAAAATTATTTTGAAGTCATAGAGAATAAATATGCCGGAATAGGCAGGAAAACTCTTGTAAGGAAAAGTACTAAAAAGGGACTTATAGCAGATAGTAGACCATATAAAAATGCTGTATTTAAAGAGCATTATACTTAAAAATGTCAGAATAGTCAATGAGATCAATGGAAGAATAGAGAAAATTTAGACACAGACACAGATATTACAGTAAGACTATTTGGTACGTGCTAAAAGTGTCATTTCACATCAGTAGGGAAAGACTTGGTTTTCAGGAAATGATGTTAGACCAGTGGATAACCATTTGGGGTTAAAAAAGTAGATTGATTAAAGATGTAAATATTTTTAAAAGAAATTATAAAACTAGTGGTAATCTTGGGATGTGGAAGGTCTTTCTTGTCATGATACAAACTCATACCGCAGAAAGATTCGTTGATTTTTATTATATAAACATTGCAAACTTTGGGATGGCAAAATGCTTCCACATTCAAAGTCAGAACACAAGAATGTGAAAAAATGGTTCTTAGGTGACAAAGGGTTAATATATTAACTATGTTAAGAGAACTTTCAAATTACCTTAAACAAAGAGGAAAGAAAACCCCCTTATAGAAAAATGGGCAAAAGATTCTCTTTGTGAAACTCTTATTTCACAAAATAAGGAATAGCGACAGATGGCCCTAAAACTGATAGCAGTGTGCTACAGGTGCAGCAGTGGCAACAAGTGTGAAGTGGGTGGCAGTGCATCTCCAGAATGGAACTGCGGGGTTGGACTTTGGCTTCAGAGCTTGCGAAGCCCTAGTTTTCTCCTTTGTAAAAGGGAAATAAAAAGTACTTCCTAAGAATCATATGAGATGTAAGGAAAATAATTTGTATAAAGTGCTTTGCTCTGTACCTGGCATGAGACCCACCACCCTTAAGGAAAAGTAGAATGAAGCAAAACTTTGTCAGCCAGCAGCTGACAGAGTTGAAACAGAATAAGAATAGCACTTCTGGTTTGGGATGCTGGGTCCTCTAGTTACGTGTAGGTTGATAAGTCTTTATGGAGGAGCATTTGGTAATATATATCAATGTGCATACTTTTTGATTAATTTCTCGGAATTTATCCTAAGGAAACAAACAAGGATTAAAAAATGTAACAAGGATTTTTATTATATTATGGTTCATGGGAGTGGGAGAATAAAAACATTTGCATTCTATATGACAATACAAAACAAGCATCAAAAGCCAAGTCTTTGAAGAACGTTTAAAGACATGGAGAACTGTTCAATGTTTGTGATATAATTTTACAAGAAAAGGCAAGTGTAAATGTATACAGTTGGGCCTTAATTATTCTAAATTCTAAATTATTCTAAATATATAATATATATATAGCATTAAAAGTAGATTGAAAGGAAATACAAG
Source organism: Rhinopithecus roxellana (assembly GCF_007565055.1). NCBI lineage: Eukaryota > Metazoa > Chordata > Mammalia > Primates > Cercopithecidae > Rhinopithecus > Rhinopithecus roxellana. The sequence continues at coordinate 67,291,963 of NC_044566.1, read as the reverse complement.
AATTTTAGTAGTCATTATCTTTGATAGGATTAGTGATTTTAAATGTTTCGTATGTTTCTGCAATACAGTTTTGTCACATAATAGACCTATATTGTGTAATATGATAAACGTACACTATAAATTTCTATTCAAGGTATATTTGACGTAATAATCAGGAAAGTAAATATATCTACTTTGAAAACTCAAGGAAAGCCAAAAGCGTAGATCAAATATTTGATTATTTCCATTCAATGTTGTTGTTGGTTTTTTTTTTTTTAAATACCGTTGACCAAAAAAAAAAAAAAAAGGTGTTACATTTGAAATTGGTTCCAAGCGTGAAGCAGGAGTAAAAAGAAAGAAAACAATTCTCATTAGCCAAGAAAGTCAGCGTCCAGCACAGCATCAAAGGATTTAATATTCTAAATAGCTGCTACTGGCTGGAAGAAAAACTGAAAATCTCACGCAGAGGGCCTTTGAAAAATTGTCCAAATATAAAACCTGTTTTATGTTTTTAATTATTAGGATTTGGATTGAGTTGAAATAAATAAGTAATTATTATGGTGGCTTTCACAGGTTTGTACTCTCTGAATAAAGGAATAAGCTCTTATATGACGAGCCAATCATAATTGTCAGTCAGATAGATGTTTTGCCTGACTTCTGAGGATATTAAGATCCTTGTTTAAAACAAAGTGTGTGTGTGTGTGTGTGTGTGTGTGTGTGTGTGTGTCTGTGTGTGTGTGTGTTTTGAAAAAACTTTTGGCAGTAAAGCTCAAAAAGACTGATTTATTTAACAAAAAACCACAGTTATTTTTGTTAGTAATTTTTATTACCTGTTATAACCTGGGGCTCATTTCATTTATAGGCGAGTGGCTGAACTGTTTATGTTTGATTTTGAAATTAGTGGAATCCATCTAGACAAAGAAAAGGTACATCTTTTCTCTGTTTTTTTGACTCTTCCTGTTTTACTAACATTTAGTTGATATCATTATTGCTACAGTCCTTGTATATGTTGCTTGAATTTGCATACTGCAAAAATGTGCAGGTCTTTTTATCTGTTATGAAATTCTTCTATAGATTGTATTTGAATGTAGCCCCCTCCCTGGAAGTTGACCTATCACACCATGATAATTCAGAATTAAGAAAGACTTGAGCCAAGTGGAATGTTTTAGATATCATGGAATTAGGATGAGATAGGCGATATCAGGAAAGACTGCCAAGTGAATGGGAAAGCTGATGTCATTGAAGATGGGTAGTACAGAGAATATCATTAAGACCTTACGTAAGTGTATTGATTTATATTATGTGTGTGTTTGGCAGATGCAGCAAGCATAGATTACACAGCGTTTACACTGGGATGGAGGGCCTTCTACCTAGTCCAGCCCCTTCATTTTACAGATGTGGAAACAAGACAAAGTGATTTGTTCAAGTTGCCATCCTAACTAACAAATGGCCAATGTTAGTTCTTCAAATTTCTAACACCGGCCAGTGTTCTTTCTAGCGCGTAACATCCTGAGAAACCAAGTGCCTCATTTCAGTTTTAAACTCAGGGTTGGAAGAACAGGAGAGACTTGACATCATTGGAAGTTCAGCCTGCCCCACAGTCTCCCTGACTCCCCTGCGGTCTAGACTATTATGACTTTGTTTATTTGTTTTAAACAGTAATACATTTTTCCTAGTAAATATGGTAGAATTAAACCACTTACCTATGAAGAGATTAAGTTATCAGAATATCTTGAAAGTAGAAGGTAGGGCCTTGGGAATATGCATCACGTACAGTAGATGTTACCATGTTGATAGGTGCCGAGTTTGAGTAATGCTGGAACCCTCACACATCTGATGTGTCTGTGTGGTGTTAAAGGCCCGGCATGTGATTCCTGGTCTGACCCTGAGCCAGGACGTGCCTTCCCAGTGGCCCATGGGGCTTATGGGCTCCACTGTAAACTCAAATTGCCTAAAGTGACCACATTTGCCCCCTTCCAAATCAGTTCTTCATTAGTACTTCTCTGTAAAATAAAATTTTGGAGTGAGTTATATTCTTTCCCTTCCTAATATTCTCATATCTTCTAACCAAGTCCTTGCATTGTTCCTACAGTCCTGCATCTGTCTGCATCCCAAAAACAAATCATCTTGATTCTTATCACCAAACACCTGGGCTGTTCTTAAGGCCTCTGTCTTCCTAACAGTCATTATATTTAACATCAACTGAGCACTTGCTATTTTAAATCATCTGTTTCTCATCAAATCTTCACAACAACTTTGAGCTTGGTGCTACTATTACTTCTGGCTTTTTTAGATGAAGAAACCAAAGCTGCAGAGGTTGTGGGAGATGATTTTGTAAGCCAGACAGGCTCCAGAGCCCGCATGGCCAGCATGTCACCATCCTGCTGGTCAGTCTTCCCTGTCTGTGAACATTGGATTAGTTTTCATAAAACATTGATTTGTTACTTTCCTGCCCAGAATCGTCCTGTGGACTTCCCATAGTCTAGTGAACTGGCGAAGTTAACATATAACAGAGAGCTCACACTTGTGGCTGTGCTCCGGCTGTCAGCCCCTCATACACAGTGTCCTCCCCGGTGTGTGGTGCGCTGTCCTAAGCCTGCTCACCAGGTTTCCCTGGCCGCAATCCCCATGAAGGCCTCATCCTCACGCCACATTGTCTGTGAAGCTTTTATCCGTCCCCCAGGTGGCATTTTGTATTCATCTGAATGCATTTTACTTATTTCATGTAGCATTCTTCTTTACCTCTTGGTGATGATGATGCTGTTATTGTTGTGTTGCTTATCTAAATTCTAGGCTTACAAAGGATCGAGAACATGGATCATGTTTTTTAGTGCATATTAGTTTTGGACTCAAAGTATTGAGTGAATGTATGACAAATCATAATAATGCTAGCTATCATCAAGTTTGATATCTTCAGAAGGAAGGTTGCTAGTAGAGAATCCAGGTGAAGAGTTTTAGTTTTTATGTATCCTCATGAAGGATGCTTTTGAAACTTTGCTGACAAATAATATAGGTTCAGTTCCACCAGCATAGACATTGCCGCTTTTATCTAACGTACTATCACAGTGTAGCTCCTTTTTCCCAGTGAGCAGCTCCCTGGGGAACCCATCAATATTGAATATGCAGGTAAAGTAAACCTGCTCAGTTTTCCCTTTGTAACTTCCATGTCTGTTCTCAAAGGTGCTCCACTAGGGCAGAATATAAAGTAGACATGTTCCATTTTTCAAAAGAGAGACCATAAAATAAACCCACCAACAAAATCTATAAATCATCAAAGCCTATATTCTTTCCAGTTGGTTTCTTATTTAATTAATTAATTAATTAAAAATTTTTTTGAGACAGAGTTTCACTCTTGTTGCCCAGGCTGGAATGCAACTGGGCAATCTTGGCTCACCGCAACCTCCACCTCCCGGGTTCAAGCGATTCTTCTGCCTCAGCCTCCTGAGTAGCTGGGATTACAGGCACGTGCCACCACGCCCAGCTAATTTTGTATTTTTAGTAGAGACGGGGTTTCTCCATGTTGGTCAAGCTGGTCTCAAACTCCCAACCTCAGGTGATCCACCCACCTCAGCCTCCCAAAGTGCTGGGGTTATAGGTGTGAGCCACCACACCCGACCTTAATTTTTAAGGTCTCATACAAATGTAAGTTTAAAATTAATAGAAATGTTTATTTTTAACATTATTTAATAACACAGAAATTTCATAGAATTTTTGAAGAGTTCAGCTGATTGTACATTTCATTGTTACCACGGAATGATGAAGTGATATGCCTGACAGATCACTGAAGTCGGCGTGAACTCAGTTTTCATTTTTCCAGAGATTTTATCAGTTGATAAAATCTTCAAAGTAGTTAACTTTATCACTTTTTTTTTTAAAGTAGAAGTTTCGAAGACAATTTTGGAACTGTGATGTGATTTCAAAATCTTGTTCATCTTTTTTGTTATTCCACTTGTTACCATTAGGTGGTGTTAAATGGCCATATCAGAAACAAAATGAGCAAAGGGAAATCTGGACTGTAAAGAAATGGGAGTCTCCGAAAAGTTTTTTCCATGAAATTTGAATTTTCTATATTGAAATTCTGGGGATATTGATACATAGTCAATTTTTTTAGCATCTTATCAAACATACCTCTACATCATCTATGTTTATCTTTAAAAAGTATGTTAGTATTGTAGCTTAATCATTTTTTAGAACACAGAACAGTTTAGAACCTGTTAATTGCTGTCTCCCCTCCCAGAAAGATTTGTATACACTTTCACCCGAAGCCCAACATGAGCCCAGTGCAAAGCCTGTCTAGTTTTTTAGCAACCAGTAACTGAAAATTCAGCCCTTCTCCTCCAGTCAACCTGACTATTATGTGGATTCTAGTTTATATTTCATCTTAAAGCATTTATGGCAACCCCTTTGCTAATACACGTTTTCTCAGGTGATTGTGTGTTACAAAGGTTAAAGCTAGGCGGATGTGCCGGCACCATCCACATCCTCATCACTGACCATTTGAGGGCCTGGCAGGAACGAGGACCATGTGCCACATGACAGGGACACAGAATAGAAGACAGGACCATGCCCTGGGGCTCCGGTCTACTTCTTAGACTTAACTGTATCATTCTGTAGCAGCTCAAGCACATGCAAAATCAGAACTCTTTTCCCTCCCGAGACAGGGTCTCACTTTGTTGCCCAGGCTGTAGTGGTGTGATCATAGCTCACTGAAACCTTGCCTCCTGGGCTCAAGTGGTCCTGCTGCCTCAGCCCCACAAAGGGCTGGGACTGCAGGCGTGTGCTGCCACCCCCGGCCAAAATCAGAACTCTTAGAATGTGCTTCCCCACTTCTGGAGGCTCACTACACTTTTGCAAAGAACTATATTTTTTTTGAGACAGAGTCTCCCTCTGTCTCACAGGCTGGAGTACAGTGGTGCGATCTTGGCTCATTGCAACCTCTGCTTCCTGGGTTCAAGCGATTCTTGTGCCTCAGCCTCCCAAGTAGCTGAGATTACAGGCACGCACCACCATGCCCAGCTAATTTTTATATTTTTAGTAGAGATGGGATTTCACCATGTTGGCCAGACTGGTCTCCAACCCCTGACCTCAAGTGATGTGCCCTCCTCGGCCTCCCAAAGTGCTGGGATTAAGGCATGAGTCACTGCACCTGGTATGTGTTTTTTAATGTTGTTAGTTTCAACAATTAGTTATATAACCTAGACATAAAATAGAACTAGAAGTTATGTAAACCTTAAAGCATAGAAACATCAGAAAGTCATAAGTATGATCTTTTTGTTAGAATATTAAATATCTGTTAAAAGTAAAATTAATATTTATAAAATGTAGTAATATATTCATTTTACTAACATTTAATATTTTATTAAATGATAACAATGTATATGTTGATTTGACATCTTTATATTTTGTTTATTAAATCGTGAAATATTAATTCAGAATGCCTTGAAATAACTTTTACTCCTCCTGCATACAGCGTAAAAGAGCAGTGGACCTCAATGTTAAAATCTTGGATTTGAGTAGTACATTTCTTATGGGAACCAATTTTCCCAACAAGATTGAGAAGCATCTCTTACCAGAACACATTCGTCATAACTTCACATCTGCTGGGGATCATATCATCATTGATGGTCTCCACGCAGAAGCACCAGACGACTTGGTATGTATGTTTCATTCTCTTCGTTGTTTAGGTCCCATCTGTGTGTTGCTACTGTTTTAACCTAAAATTCAGTGATAATATAGTAGTATCCTTAAAAACTTTTTAGCATTACTAAGCCCTAAAAGTTTAACTTGTGGAATTATTAATGCCATAAACACTGAAAAGAATGAAAATGATTTAATTACTTATATTTCATATAAGACTTCTTATTTTTGAAGTATGATTAATAACAGCATTGACTGACATTCTAGACTACAGAGACTTTTAAATTCATGCAGCCTTACTTCTCCTGGTTAAGACGCTGTATAGCATAGAGATCCATGCACTGGGTAGAGGTTTGTCCCGCCATACCTCAGAACAGTACCCTAGAGCTGCAGTCACGTATGCTGTTGCATCCCATGCTATTGTATGACTCTGGAAGCTTTATCGCCTTGTGTAGACCATTGCTTTATTTTGAAAGCGGTGATCATCTGCAGATGAAGTGGTGAGCATGAGCCTGTGTTATTGTCGCGTAGGACTGTGTCATGGTATTTATAATCTTCACCGTTTACTTTTTAAATGTAGGTGCGAGAAGCTGCTTATAAAATTTTTCTTTATCCCAATGCTGGTCAGTTGAAATGTTTGGAGGAGTTGCTCAGCAGTAGAGATCTTCTGGCGAAGCTGGTGGGGTATTCCACATTTTCCCACAGGGCTCTCCAAGGAACGATCGCTAAAAATCCAGGTAAGCCTGTTGATCCAACATTTAAGGGCAAAACAGGATTTTTATGAAACTGAGCTTTTGATTTTAAATAGCTGTAAATTAGTGTTCTATTTTTAATACGTGCAGAGAACCATTTATAGAGATTTTCTATGTATTTTTATAGGAACCATTTTTAAATAGAGCTAATAATTTGGCATCTATTCTGTCCAAAGAATTTTATTTTATGTGAATGTTGAGAGTAAAATCATAACCTAAATTTTCATTTTGATGTTAGTGTAAATTGTTTTCATTTTAACTCAATTAGTTTCTGTGCTCAGTTTGACCAAATTGGTTAGAATTAGGGTAAGAGAATGAAAGATCAGTATGTTTACTGAGGTCGAGATTAATTATAGGTTAGGTCATATAAAAAACAGTCAGATAGGCCTCCTTTTCAGAGAGAAGAGTACTGCTTAGGAAGGTTTGTGCTGGGTGAGGTGTTACGGAAGTGTGTCGTTGGGTTTGTCATAAACTGCCTTGTGCTATGTTGAGTTCCTTATGATTCATAATGTCTAAGAGAAAATGTTACACAAAAATAATATAAATGTACATAATACGTTTTTTCAAAAGCATTTATTAACTTAACAGTTGTAATTTAGGTGGTGAGTCAGGAGTAGGGTGGCCATGATGGTGGAGCTGCGTGAGACTTAAGGTCTTGGCAGTGAAGTTGTAAGACTTAGTGAGGATGAGGGGGAGGAGGAGGCAGTGTGGTGGGCCCCCTGGGGTTCTAGTTGTATATCTGATTAGACATTCCACTCACGGACAGAGGGGACACTAGGGGCAGATCACAACCTGAATCCTCGCTTATCTTTATTCCTTCTGTGCTTATCCCTCTCACCCTAGCATGTTCTTCTCATCTCCAAAGTTCTCTAAATGCACTCAATCTTGCTTCCTACTCTTTCATAAACAGCTGTTTCCCTTGACTTGTCAAGGCTCTCGGTTAAGCCGCAGGCGTGTCACACTCATTGCGGCCTGGGTTCCCTAGCTCATGTCACTCTCCTACAGAGACCAGCTTTTTTTCCTAGTCTACCTGTTAAAATCTTACCCTGTTTTTTTAGTGTTCAGCTCAAAACTTCTCTTTCATGAAGCTTGTTAAACTTTTTCACTTTCCTTGGACCCCTTTGTCCCTAAACCCTTGAAACACTTATAATTTGTTTCATATAATCGAAGCTCCTAAACAGATGTAACATGTATGTCATGTATTAAATGTGTGTTTTTAGTGTATGTTTTTTCTTTTTTTGTAAGTATCAGTTTGGTGGAAAGTATGTTTTTCTGTAGTCGCTGTTGTCAACAGTTTGATTATAATAGTACCATAGTTTTATTTTATATTTATATAAAATAATAATATTAGAATATCATTCAGTGCTTACTCTGTTGTTATCTCATTTCCTTCCTCTGCAGCTTTGTGAAGTAGGTATTTGTATTCATGTCACAGATAAGGAATCTAAGGTTAGATTATATTGCTAAAATGTGGCAGAACTGAAGCCTCAACACATATTCTACATTTATGGTTTTCCATAGGCTGCTTGAGACCTAATGCCCTATGTTTTGTATCATCTACATCCCATTTTTGTTTATTAATTCAGCAGATATTTACTGATTGCCCACTATATGTCAGATACTATTCTTGGTCATGGTGTATAAAGCAGAACAAAATTCCTATCCTTATGCCGTTTACATTCTTGTGAGCAAGGGAAGACAGTTAAGAACGAAATGAGTAGATAAAGTATGTGGTATGTTATTAGTTAATGCAAGCTGTGGAGAAACTGAACAGGGAAGGGGATAAGGAATGTGGGCATGTAGGCTGGTGTTGGAGTTTTAGAGAGTGTTGTCGGAGGGCTCACTGAGAACGTGGCATGTGAGCACGCTCTTGACAGGAACAGGTGTGAGGCTGTGGCTCTTGGGGACAGAAAGGTTTCACGCAGAGTCACTGGCAAGTGCTAAGGTCTTGAGGCAGAAAAATGCCTGCCACGTTTGAGGAGGGCAGAGTGGCTGAAGCGCAGCGTGTGCAAGGAGAGTGGCGAGAGGTGGGAACAGGCTGACAAGGGGCGGCATTAAGTAGAGAGGACACAAGTGCAACAGGTCGCTGTGGGGGTTGGGGCAGAGGAATGAGAGATCTGACTCTAGTGCTAATGGTGAGAGTCAATGCTGCTGTTCCTGAGAGAAGACTGCAGCAGGGCCAGGGTGGAAGAGGGCCTGTTTAGATGCTGTTTTGCAGTAACTATGATGAGAAATGTTGGCATCTTGACCAGGTAGTAGCAGGGAAGGTGGTAAGATGTGATCAGATTCTGGGTACATGGTATTTGGAAGAGGGAGCCAACATTTTCGACCTAAGCAACTAGAAAGAGTGAGTTACTACTGTTAACTAAGATTGCGAGGACCGGGAACTTGGTTTGGTTCAGGTTAAGTTGGAGACACCAAATAAGGTTCAAGTGGCCAAGTTGGGTAGGCAGTTAGATAGAGTGTGAGTTCTGAGCTTCAGATGTAAGTTTGAACCGCTAAAATGAGACTGTGAGACCACTAAGAGAGTGAACTTAAAGAACAAGTCCAAGGACTGCACTCTGGGGCCTTCAAGTTTAAGAGGCAGGCATGTGAGGAACTGCTAGTTAACGCTGCCAGATGTAACGGCCAGTAAGGGAGGTGGAAAGTGATCACAGCATGTGGTCCTGGAGGCCACGCAGAAGGTTTGTCTACAGGAGAAGGGAGAGATCAGCTGACTCATGCTGTGGCCAGGTCAGATGTGAGGAGGGCTGGGCATGACCACCGGCTCTAGCAGCGTGGGTGGAGCTCACTGGACCTGCAGCACCCAGCGCCAGATTCCGTGACTGGCAGCTCAGCCTTGTGCACTAAGCGCTTGGTGTGCTGATGTACTGGCAGGGGCGGTTGTGCACCACATCACATAAGATGTGCCCCGGGTCCTTGAGGATGTAAAGCTTAGTTGAGGAGCCGGATATATGCATATAAAAAGAGAAATGATAATACAGGTTGGCACGTTTTTGGTGCTGATGGAGTAGTACAGACAAAACAATGCCATGGGATATAAGAGCTCGGGGCGTCTGTCAGATGCGTCTGTGGCTGTTGAAGGCACCCTGAGGGAAATGAAACGGTCATGCACAGTGTCAGAGTGAGCGCTCCGCAGAGCAGAGGAAAACAGGAAAGGCTGACTGAGGCTAAGGCGGGCATTCATGTGGACGGTGAATGAGGAAGTAACTGCGGTGAGGCACTTAGTGATTTTCAGGGGGTTTCAAATTCAGTCTTAATATGACAATTCTCTAGGGACACTAACTGAGGCAAGCCAGGTGCAGTGTCTCACGCCTGTAATCTCAGCACTTTGGGAGGCCGAGGCAGGCAGATCACTTGAGGTCAAGAGTTTGAGACCAGCCTGGCCAACATGGTGAAACCCCGTCTCTACTATAAATACAAAAATTAACTAGGCATGGTGGCGGGTGCCTGTAATCCCAGCTACTTAGGAGGCTGAGGCAGGAGAATCGATTGAAGCCCGGGAGGCAGAGGTTGCAGTGAGCCGAGATGGCACCTCTGCACTCCAGCCTGGGCAACAGAGCAAGACTCGGAGGTTGCAGTGAGCCGAGACGGCGCCTCTGCACTCCAGCCTGGGCAACAGAGCAAGACTCGGAGGTTGCAGTGAGCCGAGACGGCGCCTCTGCACTCCAGCCTGGGCAACAGAGCAAGACTCGGAGGTTGCAGTGAGCCGAGACGGCGCCTCTGCACTCCAGCCTGGGCAGCAGAGCAAGGCTCGGAGGTTGCAGTGAGCCGAGACAGCGCCTCTGCACTCCAGCCTGGGCAGCAGAGCAAGACTCGGAGGTTGCAGTGAGCCGAGACAGCGCCTCTGCACTCCAGCCTGGGCAGCAGAGCAAGGCTCGGAGGTTGCAGTGAGCCGAGACAGCGCCTCTGCACTCCAGCCTGGGCAGCAGAGCAAGGCTCGGAGGTTGCAGTGAGCCGAGACGGCGCCTCTGCACTCCAGCCTGGGCAGCAGAGCAAGGCTCCGTCTCAAAAACAAGATTATTTGAGGCAGATTCTTCACATGTAAAATGACTGGAAGAATAAGATGGATGAATGTGAAAAGAGGGTTAGTAAGAGATAAAACGTATACAAGCATACAGAGGGATTCATTTGAAAACAGTTTGGCATGGCACCTGGAATATAATCCTAAAATGAGATTTCACTTTTGACTAAATAATGTCTTTGTTCCCCCAAATTCCAATTGTTGTTTCCTATGGCACATGAGCCAGTGTTTTCAGGATTCGTATACACAGGACTTGTTAGGTATTGACAGTGGCAAGAAACCTCCTGGTTTGGGTTTAGGTTATAACCGCCGTTATTTATTTCCTTCGCCTTTTATTTCACTCAAAAGGAGGTGACTTAAACAGAAGAGAGGGCAAGAAACTTAAAACTGTATAAAAGATTATCTGGAAAATATAAACATAGTGTTTGTAGTGAGCTAAAATACATATGAAAGCTCTGTATACATAAGTCAGGGATAAAAAGTGCCACATTAAAAAATACTCATAAAACATTTCTTCTTGTGGGAAACGGTGGTAATCCTACCACACTGCCTTTATGGGTTTGTAGATTATGACAACTACAGCAGAAGTATTTTAATAAAAGTACTTAAAAAATTCTATCGGAAGTTAAAATTTGTTTTTCTTATTTTGCTATTTTTTTCATATTTATCCTGAATAGATTATTCTATAGTTGTATATAAAAATAAAATTGTTATCAAGAAAAACATTGATTTTGAGAAATTTATTTCAGTGAATGATGCTTCTACACTGCACCTATTTTAAATGAACAAAGCAGAGTCTAGATATCTCTTTAAAACTTTGAAAACATCAGACATGTCTAAGAACGTTTTTTCTTACACATAGGAATGGATAGAAACACCTTGAAATTTTGGACTTTTTTCTTTAGCTTCCAATTATCTCGTTTTTTTTTTTTGAGATGGAGTCTCACTCTCTTGCCCAGGCTGGAGTACAATCTGGGCTCACAATCTGGGCTCAATCTGGGCTCACTACAATCTCTACCTCCTGGGTTCAAGCTCTTCTCCTGCCTTAGCCTCCCACGTAGCTGGGACTACAGGTGTGCACCACCATGCCCGGCTCATTTTTGTATTTTTGGTAGAGACGGGGTTTTACCTTGTTGGCCACGCTGGTCTTGAACTCCTGACCTCAGGTGATCCACCCCCCCTCAGCCTCCCAAAGTACTGGGATTACAGGCGTGAGCGACTGCGCCTGTCCCATTAACTCTTTTAATTTTGGGATATAATCTGAGGCTGTGGATTATTAGTATGCCAATTTAATTTTTTTCTGATTAAAAGATCATCATCACCTAGAAGTATTTACTGTATGTTTGGTATATGTTAGTAGCTCTACTTCCCTTTGAAAATCATCACTTTAAGGGAATTGTGGTATATAGATTATGATCATCACGTAATAATTTTAACAGATATGTTCATTTTATTTCACATAATTGAAGATATTTTCTTTTGAATTTCATTTTAGAGACTGTCATGCAGTTCCTTGAGAAACTATCTGACAAACTTTCTGAAAGGTTAGTTTTTATTCTACTATTTAGTTTTTTGGTTAAGGTTATTTAGTCCTTTCAAAGAAGACTTGATTTATAAAAAATTAGGAAGTGACCTAGAATATAAGTTTTGGCATATTGGACCAGACCTGTCTCACTATGAGACATACTTTGAAAGGCCATAGTTGTCTTCCTTAATGTGTCGTTCTTGAAAACATAGACTGTCCCCTTTCATTAAACAATTGTTTTTAGAAATTCATCTTTCATTTGTACTTTAAAAATCTTTACCAAAATGTTTTTGAAACTATTTATTTTAACTTGTGCCATGAATTTTATGACAAGTTCATAAAAATATTTCTCTTCTTTTGGCCTAAATACAGGAGGCTTATGGATGTGGTGTCTTTTTGATTTTGTGTAGTATCTTAAGAATGTGCTGTCTCAACATTTGTAATTTCAGGCTGAAGTGTTTTACTGCCTTTGGTGTGTCCGTTTGTTATATACAAGTTGAGTGTCCCTTATCTGAAATGCTTGGGACTACACATGTTTTGGATTTCATTTTTGGGGGGAAATTTGGAATATTTGCATACACGTAATGAAATATCTTGGGGATGGGACCCAAGTCTAAACACGAAATTCATTTATGTCTCATATACACCTTATACACATAGCCTGAAGATAATTTTATACAGTGTTTTTAATAATTTTGTGCCTGAAACAAAGTTTTGGCTGCAACCCCTCACGCCACATCACATGTAGAATTTTCCACTTGTACCATCATGTCAGTGCTGAGAAAGTTTCAGATTGTCAGATTAGGGAGGCTCAACCTGTATTCCTGCCTCCCCTGCCCCTCCCCTGCTCAGTGCCTTCAATCATGCACTTGCCCTTCACTGGCCCTCTTGCGGGACTTAGTTGAGAGGCAGCACACCTTTAGGTACTAAGGATTCTAGGAAGAAGCAGTCATGGTTTGTAAAAAAAGGATGATATTTCCTCTTTCTCTCTTGTGATACTGTCTAAAATTGTGTTTGCCTCTTTTGGCTACACCAACACATTGGATCTTGGCTCACATTTCTGTTTTGGACTATAAACTCATGCCTCAGAACTCATTCCTCTCTAGTTTGGATTATGTTTATAAATTCTAAAATTTTCTTTTAATAATCCTGGTGAACCACTGTGTCTTTGATACAATGAAGAGGGTTAATTATGCACTTATTGAGGATTTATCCTGCTTTACTCAGTGAAGTGTTAGTAGTCTTTCTCTACATAGCTACAGATTTTTTGAGCAAGCATAGCTTCATAATTCTACAGGTATTTATAGGAGTTAGGAGTTAATTCCAATATACATGTCATATTGTACAAATATTAAATACTTATTTAATTATTCACCAGCTAGAGTTTTTCTATAGGGGAAAAATGACTAGGAATCTTAAATGTAGCCAATGATAAAATTCCTTTCTAGAAGTTAATTTGTTTAGTCTCTTTAAAAAGGTATAGCAAAGAGTAGTGATTTAAAGTTTGCTGATTAATACTTTGCATATTTGTAATGACATTGCTAGTTTTTCCAAGCTTTAGGACTCTTGAGGCATATATCCAGCATGTTGCTTTTTAAGGTAGAAATTGAATATGCTGCTTTATATATTGTTATTTCTCATGACACTTAGGTAAAATTTGGATTAATAATGATTTACATGTGCACTACTAATTATATCTAATCTTCTTATGAATATTGGAATGTAACATAAGCAAGCTAGTCCTTTCGTAATGTAATTATTAAAACTTTGTCCTAACAAGTAATGATAAACCTGTTTTGTAGAACTCTAAAAGATTTTGCGATGATACGAGAGATGAAAATGAAACTGAATCCTCGAAATTCTGTAAGTATGTTGGAATATTTTTATTATAGACAGTCTGTCAACTGAAATCAATGTCTTGTGGTTCAGGAACTTTCTTGTGATGGGCTAGAGGTCCATTTAGTCTTGTTTCTGATCCTCAGTTTTGGTGAATAAAGATGTTGAAATATTTGATTCTTATGTCCCAAACTGATGTTGCCTGTACATACAGCATTTTTGTTGAGGAGTTGACATATTTTATGGAAATACACTAACACAATGTGGACATATTCATGCAAAGACTGCTTTCATTCTGTGGAGTGTTGGCTTCTGAGTTTGAAGCAGACTTGAAGGAGACTCAGTGGAGGCTTGATCTGGCAGGTGGCCATTTTAACCATCAGTGTTAACATTGCAGTTCATTTGCTTATTTGTTTGCTAATTTATGATGCCCAGTTGAGTAGGTCAGTATTTGACTAACAAAGTATACCACATTCTAAAAACATGTAAGTGTTGTTTTCAATCATGTGATTGTATGATCTTCCTTATGTGGTCCAACAGTATAGACAAGTGTTATTATGGCCAGAATGCTGCCCAGGTGATTGGGGGAGTGCCCTCAAAAGTGTCGAGACTCCAGATATTAGGACTCATTCCCATTTGGTTCTAGGGCACTACAGGATTGCCGGGGTTGTCTACACCATTCTTTCCCAAATGCTGTTGTTAATTCTTGACTTAGTTGCTGCTGCCAGAGCCATCGTCATGAGGAAGATTTAGGGAAATGGGCCTTACAGATTTACAAACTGTTTACTAGCTTCCCAGATACAGCCACTAGGAAACAGATTAGTTCCATTAAGCTCAGTGATGTGTAGAGTAGCATGTCAGTCTGTTAATTTATGGAGGGAGCTGTGTCTAGCAAAGTAACTAGTGTTAGTCATCTGCACACCTTGGCCTGGTAGGTAGTCTCATTTGGGAGACTAAATAATAGATAAGAATTTAGTTTGGTGACTATAGAAACAGAAAAATAAAAAATAAAATGTGTTGCCAAAAGCTAATTCAGTAAAAGTGAATATGACTTTAAACTGTTATCTGTAGACACTTGTATATAGCTTATGGATACGATTATTCTGCAGATATTTGTGAAATGCCCAGTCTCCTCATGAAGTCCCTGTTTTGGTGAATGGTGCCACCATTCACCCTGCTGTTCTAATCAGGGCCTGTACTTAATCCAGACCAGTGGTTCTCAAAGTGTGGTTCCTGGACCGGAAGCAGTAGCATCATGTGGAAACTTGTTAGAAATGCAAATTCTTGAGCCCCACTTCAGACCCACTGAATCAAAAACTGGGGCGAGCTCCACAATCTGTGTTTCAACAAGCATCTCCAGGCACTGCACACTGCCCTCCCCCATAATCATTTGTTAGTTCCTGCAGATTCTCCCGTCCTGTGAACTCTTGTGTCTTCTCCTGTACACGTTGCCATAGCCTGGGTTGGGATCATGATTCTCACCCAGATGGTCACTGGGAATGCCAAACTGGTTTCTAGCCTTTTGTTCTTGCTCTACTCAAAGCCTTCTTGGAATCAAACAGTTTAACCATGGTTTTAGCCCAGTGTTAGGCATAGAATTGGTTGTCAGCACTTACTTGAACTATGAATGAATAATAAATGAATGAATTGCCACCAGAGGGATTTGTCTAAAAAGCAGATCTGACCTTCTCACTCTGTTGTTTAAAATTCTTCAGTAGCTCCCGGTTATTCTCTGATTTCCCTGCCTACTGCCCTGCTGCTCCCGCCAAGCCCTCATGGTTTGGCCCTTGCCTGCTTCTCTAGCTTCATCTTCTGCTGCCCTTCCAAGCTGAGGCTGTGTTCTTTGCTCCCTCCTAATAACTGTGCAATGCTCATGTGATCTCTATTCACTTTGTTTGGCTTTCTGTCCTTGCTTTGCTTTCTTTGACTCTTTAATTTGAATTAGTATTTATGTACTGGCCACATGAGTATGGCATGGTGGGCAGCTTCCAGTCATTTACAAACACCACCTACAGGAATGCCTTTCCCCCTTTCTCATCTGGATTAACTGCTCCTATCATAAAACTCAATTCAGGCTTTGCCTTCTCGAGAACATTTCCTAACCTTCCGCTGTGATTTAAATACCCTTCTCGTGGACTGTGTTTTACATGGCACAATGTAGACATGACATACTGTCCTCTGATTGTTGAGTCACTTGCCTTTCTGCTGCCTAAGCTATCATCCTCTTGCTTTTGTCTCATTACAGCCTGCACTCTGTCTGCATCTAGCAGATAGTAAATAATCATCTGTTAGAGAAAATGTGTGCCAAGACCTGAACACGGTGGGGCCAGGATTCCATGGACACAGTCCCTGCCCTTCAGGCACTCATGGGGAGAAAGAAAATAAGCCTACAAGTATCTTAGGTTGTCATACATCCCTTGATATAAGTATTACCATGGAATATGGGAAATAACACCTTGTTATTGGAGTAGATTATGCCTGAACTGAAATGTTAAAGGATAATGGTACTGAGGAGAGCTGCAAACATTTGCTGAGCCCTTATTCAATGCCAGATACTCTACTTCATAGTTTAAGTATATTCAGCAATCTTATTTGGGAGGTACTGTTGATTCTTTCAACACATATTTACTGAGTGATTACCCTGTGCCAGGCACTGTTCAGGGTACAGGAATGTAATAGGGAAGGATGCAAACAAAGTCCCTGTTGTCATGCAGTTTATAGTCTGGTATGGATTGGAAACTTGAGCCCAGGCAGTCTGTCTTCACAGCCTGGTCTCTTAACCACTCTTTCGTCCACCTGGACACCTAGAAGGAGGACAGTTCATTCAAGTATTCAAGCTTTCCTTTCTTTCAGTATTATATACCAGTCATCAAAAGCAACTAGTCCTGCAGTACTTCTTTATGACATATTTTCTTTGCCAAGATTAGAGTTAATTCTGCCTTGGTTACATTTTAAATTGTTGCTTTCATTTTGATATCTACCCAAAGCTGCTTGCTTAGATTTAGAAAGAACCTTAATCTTACCTTTAGTACACTCATCTTACCTGCAGTATGTTTTATGGGTTAATACATGGGTTACATTTTGGGAAAAATTTCATTATGGCTAATATAATTCATTAAAGTTTACTTTTGTTAGATTCCACTTTAGAATGACATTTGTTTGCCTTTTCCCCAGATTCTGTAGGTCTTATTTATACCTTGCTATCCTTTGATTACAGGGAAGTCAAAATAAGGAGCCAGGTATTTTCTGCCAAGCTATCAATTTTTTAAGGGATTCGATAAAATTGCTCTGATTTACATGAACGGTAGCTGGTTTACATTCTATAAACTGGCCACGTTGCTGATAAAAACTGAGAAAGAGTCAGTAGCTTTCCTTAACAGTGAATTATTCCATTGTAGGAAGTAATGCCTTGGGACCCCCCCTACTACAGTGGTGTGATTCGTGCAGAAAGGTAAGTTTTTCAAGAAATACCCATAGAGGAAAAGGAAAAAGGAAGCTGATGTTTATTCGGCAGCTACTGTCATCCACTGAGTCACCCACAGTACAAATCCTTCCCCTGACACCATCCTTCTGCTGGCGTGGTCTGCTTCACTCACGTATTCTTCAGCTGCTTGTATCACTTCCTTGTTTAAAACTCTAGAATCTGGTCCCTCTCCAGTCCCGCCCTTGTGTAGCTTTCTGGTTCTCTTCTTAGGCTGTGAGCATTGCTGGAATCCTTGTTGTGTCCCGTTGCTGGCCCAGAGTAGGGGCTCAGCATGTGTTTACTGAACCAGTAAAGGAATAAAGTGGTACATGGCATGGTGCTACGTTATTTCCTTATGTTTTCTCATTTTTATTTGGACACATATATTGTCAACACATTATTGGTCCATCTGGAAGGATTTAAATGAAATAAAGATTTAAGCAACTTAAGCTGACAGAAGTACTCCTCTGGCTTCTGTATCCTCCTGTGTTCATTATATTGGAGAAAAGGAGATATGTCCTCCTGTCCCTGCATACGCACTGTTTCTGTAATTTTTATATTTATTTATAAACCCAAGAAATAGAGCTGTTTTCACAGTGAACACATTTTCAAATGTTTATAGCTCAAGTAACTTTATATGCCCAATAGGAATTTTAAAGAAAAAGCTCAGAATCTTACCCTTTAATAACTTGTTAACATTTTTCTCTTGTAATTAATTTTTGAGATACACTGTTTAAGTAGCAGAGTTAAGATTGATTTAGGTAATAGAAGAAAATGTAAGTTTTTTGGTTTTTTCTTCATTAAAGCATACCAGCATGCACTGTGATAATGTGTTTATTTATTTGGTATTGAGCTTTAAAATATTTTTATGACTATGCATTATTGAAGCGTCAAGTAAAGCATAGTAGGTACTTGTCCAAACTAAGAAGTAATTGCTTAATTATTTATTTTGGCATTTGTCATAAAAATAGAAAACAATAACTTTGTATGTTCTTTTCTATACCAGCAGGATGAGGTAGCCTAAGATCAATGAGTGTATTGAAGCACTTACTTGCTTAATTTTCATTTATTTTCCTCTCTTTGGGCTGCATCCATCACCGTTGCCAAAACCATTTTTACTTACAAGACATAATTGTCTCCTAATCTTTAGTTAAGAATATTTGGTCAGATACTATTTTTTATTTTTATTTTTCATTAAACAACTCTTTTTAGAGACAGGGTCTCACTTTGTCGTCCAGGCCAAAGTATAGTGGCACAATCATGGCTCACTGTAGCCTCAACCTCCTAAGTTCCAGCAGCCCTCCTGCCTCATCCTCTCAAGTAGCTGGCACTACCAGTGCTTACCACCATACCCAGCCGATTTTTAAATTTTTTTGCAGAGATATAGATTCTTGCTGTGTTGCCCAGGTTAGTTAGCTACTATTTTTTTTTTTTTTTTTTTTTTTTGAGGCGGAGTCTTGCTCTGTCGCCCAGGCTGGAGTGCAGTGGCCAGATCTCAGCTCACTGCAAGCTCCACCTCCCGGGTTTACGCCATTCTCCTGCCTCAGCCTCCCGAGTAGCTGGGACTACAGGCGCCCGCCACCTCGCCCGGCTAATTTTTTTGTATTTTTAGTAGAGACGGGGTTTCACCGTGTTAGCCAGGATGGTCTCGATTTCCTGACCTCGTGATCCGCCCGTCTGGGCCTCCCAAAGTGCTGGGATTACAGGCTTGAGCCACCGCGCCCGGCCGTTAGCTACTATTTTTAAAAAATGTATCTCAAATTCAGCATCAGTCTTCTTTTTAGTGAAAACAGATAAACTGTTATTCAAAATCTATAATAATTTGTTCATGGTAAACAACAAGGGTTTAGAATATGTTATAGTTTAATGTAAGATATTGTTTCACAAAATTGTTTTCTGGTTGCAGAACTTGAAACCCTGCTCCTTGTAGTTGCATTAAAAAATAAAATTTCTCTTTTAAAATTCTGTCAAAGATTTGGCTTGGCTGTTTCACCTGTTAACAATGTAGCATAAATCAGTAGTAAAATTTATTTGTACTTTCCATGTTTCTGTAAAGCATTTGATTTTTGACATTGGACAGTAATGTAAATTAAATATATTTAATATTCAATATTCTAATTTTTAGAATTCTAATTTTAATTCTAAATATTTAAAATATTTAATATTCTAATTTAATGTTAAATATTCTAATTTTTGCTACTCTCATTTTTATCTGGTATTCCTTTCATATGTCCCGCATACCTGATTATTTTCAGTAATGCCTTAGCCTTAAATGTGATAGTTTTTTCATTTAACTATACTCTGTAAATATAGCATGCCCAAATGGTGGTTCCAAGGTAGGAGATCAGCAGGACTTGTTTTCTGGTCACAACCTCCTGACCAAAACAGAATCTGGTGCAGACAGGATGAAGTAAAGAAATCAGCCCACACCAGCAGATGGCAAGGAAAGGGATTTCTGGCTGCCCTCACTGCTTATTAGCATAAGACACACCCACCAGCGCCATGACAGTTTACAAGTGCCATGGCCAATGACCCAGAAGTTAGCACCCCCTTCCTAGAAAGTTCTGAATAATCTTCTCCCAATTTGCATTAACCCACCCCTTAATTTGCATCTAAATAACAGTGGGTGTAAATACAGTTGCCTACAGCCCACAAGCCTGGCTCTGGGTGCACTGTAGGATCTGATCACAACCTACTTTTGTTTTATAGAGAGAAACATCTCTATTCACATTTATTTGTTCTGATTTTTCTTCCACCCCTGCTCTTCCTCCACAGTTTATCCCAGGCAAATCCCTTTCTGTCTCAGAGGCAGAACCTCTGTTGGGGGAGCAGTGGGTTCCCATTGCCTCCCTGGTTTGTCTTACACACCTGTGACATCTTGCCATGGGTCCATGAAGCCGCTGAGTCTGCACTAGCCTTGTGTAGCTCCTGGCTCCGCTGTGCTAACAGCCTTTGTGCTGCAAAGTTGACCTGCTAATATGTTCTTCTGGACGTTAAATGTGTCTTGTCAACCATATTTAAAGCTCTGCAAGAACAAACACTCTGGACTTTCAGTAAATACATATTAATTCACAGCCCCTAATCAAGCTTGTATCTAGACCAGTAACTGTGAAAAGCAATCCAGTGATGAGTTTTTTTAGAAGGAGAATGCCATGTTTTTGCATGACATGTTTACAGTGCTCACTGGTTGATGGAGTCTTCCACCTGCTTGCTAAGTCCATGAAATCACCAGGTATGCTGGGACACAGTGTAGTTTGCCAGATATCCATGTGGGGCTTTCGCTTATCTTAAAGTTTTAATACTAATTTATTTATTTGGCTATTAACTCAGTAAAAGAGCCAGGAAACGGGATGCAGAAATGCATCAGAAGAGGTTATAAGAATCAGGTTTTAAAAATCTATTTTAAGGAGCTTCACTGGCAAATGATCGAGTTTTGGTTTGAGGCTTCAGTAATCTTGATTGACAAGAGGAGGCTGCCGCACAGGTAATGGATGAGAAAAGAAAAGAAAAATATCACAGGTTGGGTTTGAGTTAGAAGAGTGGAACGAAGTGAAGATTTCTAAATCCTTGTTAAATTCATCACCTTTCAAGTAAAGACTTAAATGTGTGGCTTGACACAAAATGAAAAATAGAAGGGGCTTTCCTTGATTTGAGCTTTTTTTCAAGTTAACCTCAGGGAGTCTTGTGCTTTTATGTTAAATACTCCAGATTTATTTCAAGTTTTTAATGTTTGTCTAAAGAAAAGTAAGAACCTGTTTAGAAGTAGGAGGAGAAATTAACATGTTTTAAAAGTGCCAAAGGTTGATCCTGGAAAATACCGTCGTGGTATACATGACTGTCAGCAAGTCTTAAAGAGCAGCTCATTTTTCCTTTTTAAAGCTTTAGTGTAAGATTCTTCATGGAAGAGTAACATTATTTCTTTCAAATACGAAAAGTGTGTATTAAATTATTTTATTTGAAATTAAATTTTATTTTTGATTAGGCAATACATTCACATGGCTCATAAAATCATCAATGTTAAGAAGTATTAATTGAGAATACTCATCTCTGCCTCTGCCCCAGAAGTTATCACTTTTCAGTTGTTTAATGTATCCTTCCAGGGTTTGGGTTTTGTTTTTGATGCTTTGGAGACACTATTTCTTTTCTGTAACGAATGAGTTTCAGTATTTCATTTATTTTGGTGCTATTTTTGTTTGTTTATTGTTTTTTGTTTTTGAGACAGAATCTTCCTCCGTTGCTCAGGCTGGAGTGCAGTGACGTGATCTCGGCTCACTGAAACCTCTGCCTCCTGGGTTCCAGTGATTCTCCTGACTCAGCCTCCCAAGTAGCTGGGATTACAGACATGCACCACCACACCCAGCTAATTTTTGTATTTTTAGTAGGAACAGGGATTCACCATTTTGACAAAGCTGATCTCAAACTCCTAGCCTCAAGTGATCCACCTGCCTCAGCCTCCCAAAGTGCTGGGGTTACAGGCATGAGCCACCACACCCTGACAATTTTGGTGCTATTTTTTTTTTTTTTTTTTGAGGCGGAGTCTCGCTCTGTCGCCCGGACTGGAGTGCAGTGGCCGGATCTCAGCTCACTGCAAGCTCCGCCTCCTGGGTTTACGCCATTCTCCTGCCTCAGCCTCCCTAATAGCTGGGACTACAGGCGCCCGCCACCTCGCCCGGCTAGTTTTTTTGTATTTTTAGTAGAGACGGGGTTTCACCGTGTTAGCCAGGATGGTCTCGATCTCCTGACCTCGTGATCCGCCCGTCTCGGCCTCCCAAAGTGCTGGGATTACAGGCTTGAGCCACCGCGCCCGGCCTGTGCTATTTTTAAATTAAGATATCATTGGGAAAGGGAATTCAGTATTGTCTATTCCTTGCTAAGATATATTCTTAAAATCTCAAGAGCATTCATATAATGAAATAGGGATGTTTTGTGTTTTAAACTATTCAGAAAATGGGCTCTCACAGAAGGACTTTGTTTTGGATGTGAGAGATCGTGTGCTTTGTTAGTACAGGATTAGTGATCTTGGTGGTTTTAAAAAATTAATCTTTATTATGAAAACTTTCAAAATAAACAGAAATAGGAAATAGATGGCTCAGTCAAAAGAAAAAAAAGGACAAAGAAAAAATAGTTTAAGAAAAAAATGAATAAAAAAACAGAAGTAGAGCAATGTAAGTAACCTCTGTATATTCATCTCACAGATTCCACAATTACTAAGATTTTTCTATGTTTACTTCATTTGTCTCTTTTACATTTTCTTTTCTTTCTTTGCTCTTCTTTCCCTTCTTCCCTCGCGGCTTTCCTTCCTTTCTCTTTTCTCATTACTAACGTAGTCATGTGTCACTTAATGACAGGGATACATTCTGAGAAATGCATCGTGGGCCAGGCACAGTGGCTCACGCCTGTAATCCCAGCAACTTTGAGAGGCTGAGGCGGGTGGATCATGAGGTCAGGAGTTCAAGACCAGCCTGGCCAACATAGTGAAACCCTGTCTCTACTAAAAATACAACAACAACAAAAATGAGCCAGGCGTAGCGGCACGTGCCTGTAGTCCCAGCTACTCAGGAGGCTGAGGCAGGAGGACTGCTTGAACCCGGGAGGTGGAGGTTGCAGTAAGCCGAGATCATGGCACTGCACTCCAACTTGAGGAACAGAGTGAGACTTTGTCTTGAAAAAAAAAAAAATAAAGCATCGTTAGGCAGTTTTGTCATTGTATGATCTTGGAGTATACTTACACAAACCTAAGGGTGTAGCCTACTACACACACGCCTGTGCTCTCTGGTATAGCCTGTCACTCCTAGGCTACAAACCTGCACAGAATGTTACCATACTGAATACTGTAGGCAGCTGCAACACAATGATGAGTATATATGCATCTAAATGTGGAAAAGGTATAGTGAAAATAGGTATACAAGTTAAAAAATGGTACACCTGTATAGGGCTCTTACCGCAAATGGAGCTTGCAGGACTGGAAGTTGCTCTGGGTGAGTATGAGTGAGTGGTGGGTGAATGTGAAGGCCTGGGACATTACTGTACACCATTATTGACTTTATAGTCACTGTACACTTAGGCTACACTAACTTTATAGAAAGATACGGTTCTTCCTTCAATAACACATTAACTTTTGCTTCCTGTAACCTTTTTTACCTTACAAACTTTTTAGTTTTTAAAAACTTTTTGATACTTTGTAATAATATTTAGCTTGAAACACAAGCTATAGCTGAACAATATTTTCTCTTTTTTTATCCTTATCCTATAAACTTTTTTCTATTAAAAATTTTTTTTGTACTTTTAAAACTTCTTTGTTATAAACCAAGACACAAACACACACATTAGCCAAGGTTTACACAGGGTCAGGATTGTCAGCATCACTGTCTTCCATCTCCACATCTTGTCCTCCTAGAAGGTCTACGGGGGAAATAGTAGGCATGGAGCTGCCGTCCCCGGTGATAACAGTGCCTTCCCCGGAATCCCTCCTGAAGGATCTGCCTGAGGCTGTTTCACAGTTACCTTTTTTTTTTTTTTTAATAAGTAGGAGTACGCCAAAATAATGATAGAGTAAGTATAGTATAGTAAATACATGAATCAGTAATACAGTCATTTATGAAGTATTGTGTACTGCACCTCGTTATATGTGTTAGGCTTTTGTATGACTGGCAGCACAGTCGTTTTGTTTACACCAGCATCACTACAAACGTGTGAGTAATGCCTTGTACTCTAACATTATGACAGCTGCAATGTTACTAGGTGATAGAAACTCTTCAGCTCCATTATCATCTCAGCGGACCACCCACTGTAGCATCTGTGGTTCATTGTTGACAGAAGTGTTGTTACCTGGCTTAGGACTACTTTAAAGGAAATCCTAGCCCTCATGTCATCTCAGTCTTACACATTTATTAAGTACTTCTGAAAAACATGAACATCTTCTTACATAACTCCTGTATCATTATTACCTAATAAAAATTTAGTAGCAATTTGTTGGCATCATTTAATATCTAGTCTCTATTCGTATTTCCTTGGTAGTATCAAATCAGCTTTTTTCCCAGTGAGTTTGTTAGAATTAGGACTCAAACAAAGCCTCCACATTCTCTTGGCTTTTCTGTCTCCTGTCTCTTACCTTAGAGCGGTTCCCCATGCCTCATGCTCTTCTCACTCTCTTTTCTGTCATATGATCAGCAGCAGTTGTTGAAGAGACCAGGCCATTTTTCCTACAGCATTTCTAACTTTCTGGATTTACCTGTTTGCTTCCTTGTGGCATCATTTCACTAGTTCCTCTCTTTGTATCATTCCTGTAAGCTGGATGTTACATGTAACAACTCACTGTTAGACAGTTCCCGTTTTTGGCACGGACGCCCATAGGTGATGTTGTGCACTTTGTGTCACATCACATCAAAAGGCATGAAAGAGCTGATCATGGTGACACATGTCTGTAATCCCAGTGACTCGGAGGCTGAGGCGGGAGGATCACTTGAATCTCGGAGTTTAAGGCTGCAGCAAGTTATGATCATGCCACTATACTCCAGCCTGAGCAACAGAGTGAGACTCCATCTCCTAAAAAAAGAAAAAAAAAGACATGAAATATCAGTTGCCCACCGAGGGTGATGTGAAGATGGTCCCCTAGGTAGATGGATGCTGACAGGATCTCTGCAGTCTGCGGTGAGGGCTTCCCTCTCGACTAGAAAGGGATCGGTGTGGTGTTCCTGGCAACATGGAAACATCCAGTTTTCCCTCAGTCATTTACCCAGTGGCTTTAACACCCATTGATAGTCCTCGTCTGAGTCAGTCATTCTTTTTAATTGCCAGTTCTCAAAATAAGGATGTATTGTAATCGTTTTCTGAACTAGTGACAAATGAGAATTACCTGGCTTTCTCTTTGTAAAGTGTCGTTATAAACTGATGGAATTCCATTGATTCAACGTGTTGCAGTCCGTTACAGTCATTTTGAAGGGATGCCAAATTTGTCATAACTTGGCCAATTGCGCCGAAAAGTCAGTCTTTTAGGAGCTTGTTGAGTGAAACTCAAAATACCTGTGTTTATTATTCCCAGTTGAGTTTGAACCATTTGCTGCATCTCTGCAGGACAGAAAAGGGGTGGTGATTTCTCCAGTTCTGAGCCAGGAGCATCTGCGACCTGGGGAGAGGTCTGAGAATAGGGTCTGTTGCTGGACTCAATAATTCAAAGAGGATTGGAAAAACTCCTTAGGCAAAGCAAATGGCTGTCTGGCCACTTTCCTTTCATCATTTTCCACAAGCTCTGGGGGAGAAAATCTCTGTCTATTTCCCTTTCTGCTGCTGCCATTTGTTCCTTCTCATGAGGTTTTCATTCCTCCCTGTCCCAGGGCTAACCTGGGTCTTCTCTCACGACATTTCCACATCTCCCATTCTGTTCTCTCTAAAGCAAGGTACAGCACGTAGGCGTTGTTTTCGGTTATTCTTTCCTACTGTTCGATTTTAGACATGGCTGTTTGATTTTACATTTTGATACAGCTTAAGAAGCTGAATGAGAGACTGTTGCAGTCGAGGTCTCCTTGCTGTAGTGAAATTTGGCCCCAGCCTCTATGGTGAGAGTTCTGTCATCTACTGGCACATCCGTGTGGTGTCATCTTCTCTCCTTAAAAGTCGGGACTACTGGTTTACTTTCCTAATCCCTAGGAGGAGGATGGAATTGCACTGTCTTTAGCTTTGATCTCTGTTAACCACAGTTTCCAGTGCACTGTGTTGCTGATCTGCACCATTAATGATAATTATTTCCTGGTTAGCAGGAAGTTTGGCTGGAGCAATTTTCTTGCCACTAGCTTCAGAAGTCAAGGTAGAACCAAATTAGCAATGGTGGATTCTTTATAGAACAGGGGGAAAAGTCTTTTCAGTTGTATATAATTACCTGGAGGGCAAACAGGTTTCCAGTAGCATTCAGTTCCTTTACTGCTACCTTCTCCATTTAACCAGATAAAGCAGTGGCTCCCCCTGTGGTTTTCAAGACAGCATTTCAAAATGTCACCCAGCTATAACATGAAAATTATACTTAGTCACTCCTGATGTCAAAAACACAGTTTCATTTGCTTTCGATAAAGTTAAACATAGTTTCTCTGGCAGTATTATCACATGCTATGCTCTTTACAAGTGTGCATTTTTTCCTTGCCCACACGTGCTCTCTGGCAGGCCATCTTGTCCATTCTGCCCTCTGTGGGCATTTGCCATTTGGTGCACGTGTTCTCTGCCACATTTGCTCTCACTCACTGAATAGAATAAGGTAAGACTGAAGCTGTGTTTACTTGCTGTTTCAACCTGGATTCTCTGACTGTACTTCATTGTGTTTTATATTTCACTAAGTTTGAGGCCATGGTGTTTGGACGTAATATCCAAGTTCTTTCTTTACCTTAATTCCAGGTGCATCAGAGGTTGAAATAGAAGTCTGACTCATAGAGTGTGCTTCATAAATACAGTGATCCATTGATTTTTTAAAAATTCAATTTGCAGTGATGAATTCTTCAGTTGAAAGTCTCTTCTTGACTGATATTTCTGTGCTCATTTCAATCATAATTAGTGTTGGATGAAGGTTAGATGAAAATTTGGATACATTACTGAATTCGAATGTTCTTAATTCAAAAGACCTAATTATATTTATACCATTGTATCATGTTAATAGTGATATGTTCTGGTTCTTTGCTGAAAATTTTTAAACTCATATGTAACGTATTGTAAACCAGAATAGCAGAGCGTTTATTGGACTTCATTCAGTACCTGTAGTGGATAGAATAATTTTCTTCCTCTTTCTTTCTTCAGAGGAATCAGAGGGTTGTAGAGATCCCTTACTTCTGGGTCCAGATCCATGGAATTCTTTACAAAAAATGGTCATAAAACTCTTGTAAAACTGTAGAGGAGTCTGAGGTGATGACAGGGATGGCATTGAAGCCAAATCCTCAAAATGCACCTAAGTTCTGTCTCTGCTGGTTGTGGCTCTGCTGTGCTGTGAGGTTCTATGTGCTGCTCGTGGCGCTTTCCCGCTGTCTTGGGTCTCTAGATGAGAGAGGAAAATGTTCCTATGTGTAGCATCTGTGCAGATAAGGAAGCTGTGGATGGAGATGGTGCAATCGGTTGTTCTCAGGCCGGCCTCAGCCTCGGAGTGCTCTGCTGAGGCAGGTGGAACCACATGATGAGCCTGGCGTGGAGGGCCATGCTGGGGCCTGTGACCACTGAAACGCCCTCTGTGCGTGTTCCTTCACTCCGTGTTGAAGATGTGAGCTGAGAGCATAGCAGTCACGGCCTCCTGACTGGCAGGTCATGTGGGGCTGCTCCTCGGGGCCCCTCAGATGTGGGTTGGAGCTGCAGAAAACACCCTATAGCTTTTTGAATCTCTTCCACCCTTTCTGGACCTCCCTCCCTCTGGCTCTTCTTCAGGAGAGAAGTAGCTTGCATTTGGTGAGAGTCACTGAGGGTGTGGAGGGGCGTGTAGTCTCACTCTGGATGGCCGAGGCAGCTGAATGAGGGCTAAGGCACTAGTGCTTGCTTGAGCTTGTCTGCCCCATTTGCTTGAGTCCCCTTGGGCCTTTGCTACCCTCTTTCTTCCCTCCCCGTCTTCCAGGAGCCTCTTCTTTCCAGGTGTGCTCCAGATGCTGCCTCTTCTTTGTAGTTCTCTCTGTTCCTCCCATTCCCAGCTTCTCCCCTCTGCCAGGTGGAACTGACCACAGCCTCATCTTTGAGCTAATGCCTTGTTTACACTGCTCTTCTGCCCCTGATCATTTGGATTGGTGGTCATTATTGTCACAGTGTGTTCATCGTTCCACACTGAGGAGTTGTCATGCAGGCACATAGCAGGTGATTAATGAAAGTTTACTGCATCTACACAGCTTCTTGACACAGTGTTGCATTTCTTTTTAGAGGTAAGGGCAGCTTTGGGGAATAGAAGGGAACTGGAGTAGGAGTAGAAACTGCTTATCCCTAGGTTATCCACTACAGGTGCTGAATGAAGTCCGATAAATGCTCTGCTATTCTGGTTTGCAATGTCTCTGTCTAACAGCAATAATAGTGACTATATTTTACCATGTGCCTGCTTTTCTCCAGGAACCATACCAGGTTCATTGCATGCATTTCTGTAATTGTTAATGGAGCCTGGAAAGTATTTCCACTTTTCTGGTGAGGAAACGGAGGCTTCAAAATCCTAACTAACTTGCTCAAAGCACGGAACCAATGAGAAATCGTATTTTCAAACCAAGGGCTCTTTCTTGTATTCCAGATTGCCTTAGACTGTCATTAAACCTTTTTGAGCCTGAGTTTCCTCAAGTAAAACTAACAATAATTCTGGTAATAATTCTTGCCCTACCTGTCTCACAGAATCACGTAAGGAATAAGGAGATTCTGGTTCTTGATATGAAAGTGCTTTGCAACTTGTGAAGCACCAAGACAATAGAAGATAATATTATCTCAAACCACTATAGATCTTGCTTCATCAAGTATTCTAACTTTATCATAATCACCATCTCTTCATTTGTATTAGCTTCAAACCCTTTGCCTGCAGACCTGCTAAGATATCTCTTACCTTACAACACAAATAATTACCCTTCTGTGACTGTTGAAGAGACTGTGGTACTATCTCATTTCTTTCCTGCCAAACTTCCCCCAGTCCTCCTCTCTCCTGGATGCCTCCTCTTTCTAATTGCTACAGTCTGGTTTATAGGCCTGTCAGTCTACCCAGCTAGCGTTTCCAAGTTATCAGCCACCTGCCAGTCATGAAATTCAGTAATTTGTTTTACTGCTCAACATCCCTGATGTCTGCAGTTTTCTCTTTTTGGGGTTTTTTTGCTTGGATTTGAGATCCTAATATCTGCAATTTTTGACTGCACTTACCATGTCCAGTTTTTTAAAATTCTTTCTTCAACACATACCATCAGACTTCCTGTTCTCTCTGTTTTGATCACCACGCTCTTTTCTCTTTTAACTTCTCTAAATTAGTCATTCTCAATCTTTGTTCACTGTTAAGCTGCCATAGGAGGGAATGCAGAGATGTAGTATTCTCATTGTGACCAGTAGCTCCTCTCTCTTCTGTCTTACTCTTGAAAGCATTTTGAGAAATGTGTGTAAGAATGAATGATACAATTACTGTGCTTCCTTTAGTACTTGCTTTAACTTGTAACAGATAGTTGTGAAAAACTTCAGTACCTCAGCCTAAACAAAGACGTGCCCTCCTGATGATGTTTTTCAACTTCCATGCTGTTATCATGCAGTTATAAAGGATGGTCTCAGGCCTTCTACTTAGGTGTCGTAGCCTTGGGAAGGTTACTTACTGTCTTGTAAACCTGTTTTCTCCATTGTAACATAGGGGTGACAGTATTACCTTAAAGGATCGTTTTTTTTTTTTGCTGTTAAATGAGATACGTATAAAGGGCTTAGTCCACAGCCATAGTGAGCACTCACCAAATGTTAGTTGCCATCACCATCATCATCACCATCATCATCACCATCACCATCACCACCATCATCACCATCATCACCATCATCATCATCATCATCATCATCACCATCATCATCATCATCACCATCATCATCATCACCATCATCATCATCATCACCATCATCATCACCATCACCATCATCATCGTTTGGTAGTGATAGTTTGCTGTTTGTACATTAAATTTTGGGAAAAATGGATAACATATTTGCAATATAGGTCAAGCATTTCTAATCTGAAATGCTCCAAAATACAAAACTTTTTGAGTGCCAACGTGACACCACAAGTGGATCTCATGTGACAGATTGTGGTGAAAATACAGTTAAAATTTTGTTTCATGCACAAAATTATTCAAAATATTTTGTAAAATTACCTTCAAGCTGTGTATAAGGTATATATGAAACACATAAATTTCATGTTTAGACATAGGTCACATCCCCAAGATACCTCATTATGTATATGCAAATTTTCCAAAATCCAAAATCCAAAACATATCCCAAGCATTTTGGATAAGAGATACACAAACTATATTGAACTTTCTCTTGCTATAACAATCGTGAATCTTTGCATTTTAAACTGACCTACATACCACTGCCAGAATAATCTTTCTAAAGCACGGGATTTTGTCATCTCTCCTCTTCCTTACTACTAATAGCACTTTCTAAAGCACGGGATTTTGTCATCTCTCCTCTTCCGTACTACTAATAGCACTTTCTAAAGCGCGGGATTTTGTCATCTCTCCTCTTCCGTACTACTAATAGCACTTTCTAAAGCGCGGGATTTTGTCATCTCTCCTCTTCCTTACTACTAATAGCACTTTCTAAAGCGCGGGATTTTGTCATCTCTCCTCTTCCTTACTACTAATAGCACTTTCTAAAGCGCGGGATTTTGTCATCTCTCCTCTTCCTTACTACTAATAGCACTTTCTAAAGCGCGGGATTTTGTCATCTCTCCTCTTCCTTACTACTAATAGCACTTTCTAAAGCGCGGGATTTTGTCATCTCTCCTCTTCCTTACTACTAATAGCACTTTCTAAAGCGCGGGATTTTGTCATCTCTCCTCTTCCTTACTACTAATAGCACTTTCTAAAGCGCGGGATTTTGTCATCTCTCCTCTTCCTTACTACTAATAGCACTTTCTAAAGCGCGGGATTTTGTCATCTCTCCTCTTCCTTACTACTAATAGCACTTTCTAAAGCGCGGGATTTTGTCATCTCTCCTCTTCCTTACTACTAATAGCACTTTCTAAAGCGCGGGATTTTGTCATCTCTCCTCTTCCTTACTACTAATAGCACTTTCTAAAGCGCGGGATTTTGTCATCTCTCCTCTTCCTTACTACTAATAGCACTTTCTAAAGCGCGGGATTTTGTCATCTCTCCTCTTCCTTACTACTAATAGCACTTTCTAAAGCGCGGGATTTTGTCATCTCTCCTCTTCCTTACTACTAATAGCACTTTCTAAAGCGCGGGATTTTGTCATCTCTCCTCTTCCTTACTACTAATAGCACTTTCTAAAGCGCGGGATTTTGTCATATCTCTCCTCTTCCTTACTACTAATAGCACTTTCTAAAGCGCGGGATTTTGTCATCTCTCCTCTTCCTTACTACTAACAGCACTTTCTAAAGCGCGGGATTTTGTCATCTCTCCTCTTCCTTACTACTAACAGCACTTTCTAAAGCGCGGGATTTTGTCATCTCTCCTCTTCCTTACTACTAACAGCACTTTCTAAAGCGCGGGATTTTGTCATCTCTCCTCTTCCGTACTACTAACAGCACTTTCTAAAGCGCGGGATTTTGTCATCTCTCCTCTTCCGTACTACTAACAGCACTTTCTAAAGCGCGGGATTTTGTCATCTCTCCTCTTCCGTACTACTAACAGCACTTTCTAAAGCGCGGGATTTTGTCATCTCTCCTCTTCCGTACTACTAACAGCACTTTCTAAAGCGCGGGATTTTGTCATCTCTCCTCTTCCGTACTACTAACAGCACTTTCTAAAGCGCGGGATTTTGTCATCTCTCCTCTTCCGTACTACTAACAGCACTTTCTAAAGCGCGGGATTTTGTCATCTCTCCTCTTCCGTACTACTAACAGCACTTTCTAAAGCGCGGGATTTTGTCATCTCTCCTCTTCCGTACTACTAACAGCACTTTCTAAAGCGCGGGATTTTGTCATCTCTCCTCTTCCGTACTACTAACAGCACTTTCTAAAGCGCGGGATTTTGTCATCTCTCCTCTTCCGTACTACTAACAGCACTTTCTAAAGCGCGGGATTTTGTCATCTCTCCTCTTCCGTACTACTAACAGCACTTTCTAAAGCGCGGGATTTTGTCATCTCTCCTCTTCCGTACTACTAACAGCACTTTCTAAAGCGCGGGATTTTGTCATCTCTCCTCTTCCGTACTACTAACAGCACTTTCTAAAGCGCGGGATTTTGTCATCTCTCCTCTTCCGTACTACTAACAGCACTTTCTAAAGCGCGGGATTTTGTCATCTCTCCTCTTCCGTACTACTAACAGCACTTTCTAAAGCGCGGGATTTTGTCATCTCTCCTCTTCCGTACTACTAACAGCACTTTCTAAAGCGCGGGATTTTGTCATCTCTCCTCTTCCGTACTACTAACAGCACTTTCTAAAGCGCGGGATTTTGTCATCTCTCCTCTTCCGTACTACT
Organism: Rhinopithecus roxellana; assembly: GCF_007565055.1. Taxonomy (NCBI): domain Eukaryota; kingdom Metazoa; phylum Chordata; class Mammalia; order Primates; family Cercopithecidae; genus Rhinopithecus; species Rhinopithecus roxellana. Next base: position 67,259,642 of record NC_044566.1, on the reverse strand, counting down.
AACAGCACTTTCTAAAGCGCGGGATTTTGTCATCTCTCCTCTTCCTTACTACTAACAGCACTTTCTAAAGCGCGGGATTTTGTCATCTCTCCTCTTCCTTACTACTAATAGCACTTTCTAAAGCGCGGGATTTTGTCATCTCTCCTCTTCCGTACTACTAATAGCACTTTCTAAAGCGCGGGATTTTGTCATCTCTCCTCTTCCTTACTACTAATAGCACTTTCTAAAGCGCGGGATTTTGTCATCTCTCCTCTTCCGTACTACTAATAGCAGCTATTCCTCCATTGTGTGCATTCTGGGGATATCCCGTAAACGGTGCAAAATGAAGGGCATACCTGTGTTCTCCTCTCTGGTGCCTAGCTAAATTAAGAATCTGGTGCCTAGCTAAATTAAGAACAACAGCATCATTATATCTATATCTATATATAACCACAAGACGGATCAGGAGGGCAAGGCAGGAGGAGGGGAATCAGTAAATATTATCTAAAATTGCTAAACCAAAAAATGTTTAAAACCAACAGAGGCCCGTATCTACCAAAAGTATCAAAATTAGGAGGCAGCAGAATCGCTTGAACCCGGGAGGTGGAGGTTGCAGTGAACTGAGATCATGTCACTGCACCCTAGCCTGGGTGATAGAGTGAGACTCTGTCTCAAAAAAAAAAAAAAAAAAAAAAAATTAAAAAACAATAGAGAAACCACCAGAGAAGATAAATATAGACTATAGATATCAAGATATCAAATGATTAGAAAGAAAAAGGAAATGCAGCACACCTACCCAAAGAAGGAAAATAAAGGAAGCATTAAAAGAAACATGTCAGAATTACATTGGCAAGAGTGAGGGCACTAGGTATTTTCATACACTGTAGGTAGGAATGTAAGTTAGAACAGCCTTTTTTTTTTTTTTTTTTGAGGACAATTTGGAAATACTTGTCAAAAAATTTAAGATCTCATACTCTTTGCAGCAATGTCATTTATTCAGTTTATCTTGTGGATAGGCTTGTGTGGGTGTGACAAGGACGTTTCACTATGGCATCATTTTAACAGCTAAACTAACAGCAGCTTACTGTCAGTTAAAAGGAACAGAGGCAGACCAAGGCAGGAAGTGAGCTCTGGGTGTGGCTTCATGGGATGCATTTTCTGTAAAGAAATTAAAATCAAGGATAAAACTGATGAAAAGTCTGGGACCCTTTAATAATCCCTATGTGTGAGAAATTCCAAACGATGTCAGTGGTCAGATACTTCCCCCATTGATGCTTCAGGCTCTCATTGGCCTTGCCTCCTCTCTGCTCACGTACAACACAGCAGGAGATGCATGAAATAAGCTTTGTCATGTGTTTGCTGTGAATGACTACACCATGAAAGAAAACAGGATAGAGCTTTATATACTAAACTGGAAAGTATTCCAAGTTATATTTTTATGAAAAATATATGTGTAAAAAATACATATCAAATATATAGTTTTATGTTAAATGAAATTGCGAGATGGTGTGAATGGTATGATTCTGTTTGTGCCAAAGTAAGTTTATATATACATAAAGTTTACATGCATAAACTTCTAAGAATGTGCATAGAAAATGCCTGGAAAGATACACAAGATATTTGCCTCTGGGGGTGGGCATAGTGAGTCAGGGGGCAAGACAGTATACTTTTTGCCCATTGTTACTATTTGCCTAACACGTATGAGTGTCATGGTCATTGGATAAGTCAGTAAATATTTTTAGGTTATAGTTTAGTAAACTAAGCTATGCTATTAGCTTTACTGTGTTTCTTTTCCATAAAAATAAATGTCATATGTTCATTATAATCTTAAGAAGGGTATAATTTTAATATGTAAAGTTTCTTTTTATTCTCCTTTATTTTTGGGTTGGTTTTTATTATCTGGCAACAAAAAAGTGAATTGCTTTTTATAACCAATTATAGTTTAGACGTTCTTGCCTTGGGAGTAGGTTCTGTGGGAGGTTTCTGCTCTGTGAAGTTCTGATGTGGTTCTCTATGTCTGCCTACCTGTTTTTCCAGTTTTGGGGGCAGCAGTTTGCTCTGTGGCCTGGATTCTCTGCCGAATCTAAGAAGATTCTTGGTTTTCAGTTTGTTCAGCTTCCTGCTTGTTAGGATGGAGTGGTGACTTTCAACCTTCTCATGTGCAGGAGTGGAAACCTCAAGCCTGGACCACTTCCTTATCATTTATTTTCTCCCCTCTTTCCATGGTGCTCCTTTCTCTTAGTTCTTCAGTAGCTCTGAGCTGTTCTCTGTCTTCCTTCCCAGTCCTCCCTCTGATAGTTCAGGGGTCTACCCTTTACCCTCTTCTCAGCCTGCATCGCCCTTCCCTTATGGCCCTGTCTCCCTCTATAGCTCTAACATCCAGACAGCGAAGTCTCCTTGTTCTCCTTAGCTTTGAGTCTTGAGTGTCTGGCATCTCATGGGCACCTCACAGTCGGTGTCTCCAAAACGGAGTCTATTTTCTGTGAGCCCTCCATCCTCTTCCCATCATTACACCTCACCCTCCTCTCTTCTCCCACAAACACACCCAGATTCCCCTCTTCCTTTTTTTGTGTTCATTGCGCTGGCTGATTCAGTGACTCTACCATCCCACTTATTTGTCCAAGCCAGAAACCTGAGTGTTATTCTAGATTGTTCTGTGTTTCTCATCACCCTCCAAATCCAGTCACTCACACAGTCCTGAGACGTTTGCATTTCAAAGGAAAAAATACATTCATCCCTGACCCCACTGCCCTCCGTCAGAGTTCACCCTCTGAAGCCGGGAAGTCTGTCCTCCTGTCAGCCCTCCCTCCCTCCTGCATTCCACCCTCCACACTGTCTACTGTGCAGCATTCCAGAAAACATCAGATGCTCCACTGTGGCCTACAGAAGCTGTCTCCCAAATGGCATCTGCAAGCAATTCATTGAGAGTGTAGTCATAAAATATTAGAAATTCTATGTATATTTATTTTTCTTTATCTCAACTTATAAAAAGTCTCCTTTTTGCTATGTGATAAAACAATACCACATGAGTATACTTTATAAATGTACTTATAGAAGGTTGAATACTCAAAAGTTATTTTAGTGTGCACTGGTGAGAAAGCTTAGAGGCCGTGGGCTGTGGTGCATGGTCCCAGTTCCTCAGCTTAGTGGACCAGGCCCTCTGTTTTCTGGCCCCTGCCTGCCTTTTCCAGACTCTGCTCCCATTCTTTCTCCATTTATCTCTGCGTTGGTAACTGCTTCGTCTTTAACCACATCCTTTTTAGAAGTCACCAGGCTATTTTACGCCGTCATACTTGAGTTACACTGTCGCTTCCGCCCAGGATTCCTATTATGAGTCCCATTTTCCATTCCTCATCCCAGCCCTGCCTTGCAAAGTCTGATTCTGTTTGTTTGGTTTTTTGAGATAGAGAATCTCACTCTGTCACCCAGGCTGGAGTGCAGTGGCGTGATCTCAGCTCACTGCAACCTCTGCCTCCTGGGTTCAAGCAATTCTCTGCCTCAGCCTCCCGAGTAGCTGGGATTACAGGCAGCCACCACCACATCCGGCTAATTTTTGTATTTTTAGTAGAGATGGGATTTCACCATATTGGCCAGACTGGTCTTGAACTCCTGACCTTGTGATCCACCACCTCAGCCTCCCAAAGTGCTGGGATTATAGGTGTGAGCCACAGCACCTGGCTGATTCTTTCTTAATTCCTATCCGAGAAGCTTTCCCTGGTGCTACTCTGCACTCCACAAGTACACGCTCTCCTTTGCTCTCCCATTGCGCAGTGCTCATTCATTCATCCTTCAGCACTGCCTATTGAGCACCGGCTGTGTGCCTGAGCACTGCTCCAGGCCCAAGACACAGTGTAGTTGGTTCACTTCTCTGCCTCCTTCAGTGTCAGCTGCTTAGACACAAAGGCTCTTGATTCCTCTCCTCCAGCACCCCGCAGGTTTGCCGATAGCATGCTTGAGTGAACGAACCAGGGAGTGAGGGCACTGGTCACGAATGTCTCTTTCAACACTAGGATTCTGTTTAATGAAAAATCAGTCAGAAATTAAGGTGTAAATTTGTGGATGTCCACAGCCAAAGTCTCATTTGTTGTGCAATTTATGTTCACTTGCTAAACTCATTGATTTAGTAGTAACTATGTTTGTATATATTTTGTATATAAATTTGTAGGGACTTATTTTATGGAACGAAATGTTGTGCTGTTCTAGAATCACAAATAAAGCCAATTAAAAAAATATATATATTTTGGTAATCCCAAAAAGTAGATGTATAATGAAGACCTACAATATTCTAGAGCCATTATTTTTGGCTGTGGTTATATATTTTGGCTTGACTTACTGACTCAAATGTAAACATTCAAATCACATATTTTGGATTTGTTTTGGTTTATGTTGGAATATATAGAACAGAAAAAGTTATTTTTGGGTGAAGAATAATTCACCTTTCTAGTTCTGTTGTCCTTAAGATATCTAACTCTAAAACAGATACATTAAGATCTTATTCTTTATATTGCAGGCCTTTTTTTTCATAAATGAATATTTTACTGGATGAGAACTTTAAATTCACTTAATGTGCCTCAGGGTTTTTATTCATTTAATATTTATGTGATATAAGTCATGAGTTTCTAGAATATAACTCATGAGGGAAGAGTTACCATTATAACTGAAACTGGTCATATCTTGCATATAAGTATGTATACGGTGAGCAGTTGAGACAGTGCTTAATTGGGTTAGTAAAGGAGTAAATAAAATGGAAGGGACAAACATTAGGGAATGATATGTCTACCTTAATTACTGACTTACGACTAGCACTAGTAACAATCAGACTGTCATTCTGAAGGACACTGTCTGAGAACCCCTCAAATGATATAAATGCACTTTTATGTTTTGAATCCTTCTTTAGCTCCAGTGATCTTAAGTATTAAATGAAAAGTTAATTGAATTTACCTTCAGAAATTGAAATAAACAAAGATGCTGTTGAACCTCTCTTCCTTCTCTTAGGTATAATATTGAGCCCAGCCTATATTGCCCGTTTTTCTCTCTTGGAGCATGCATGGAAGGCCTGAATATTTTGCTAAACAGACTATTGGGGATTTCATTATATGCAGAGCAGCCTGCAAAAGGAGAGGTGTGGAGTGAAGATGTCCGAAAGCTGGTGAGCTCCCACTCAGCCCGCAGTTGCATGCGTTAGCCTTTCGGTTTGGGAGTTGAGTCAACAGCAGTTTCGTGTTGACAGTAACTTTGCCCTGATTGAGTGTGTCCCCTGCCTTATTTCTGCTTAACAAAAAAATCCAAATTGCACTTTTGATTTAGGACACTGTATAAAGGATCTAAACATAAAACAGCAGAGTTTTCTAAAAAAGTTGTTTGGAACTTGATAGAAGGTTGAATATATATACACCTTCATATAGCCACAAATTCTAGTTAGAGGAAAATTGGCCATTACTTTGTATGTACCTTCAGTGCTGTGTGTCCCTTTTGGTTAATTCCCAAATCCATTGCATGAGTGACCTTTTTTCTTTCCAGCCCCCATCCCATGTTGTAGGGGCTTATATTTGCATCAGATATTAATTTACGTCCTGTGTTCTGATTTATTTAACTTCTTTGATAATAACTTCAAATCTAGCAATCATCTTTCTCCTGTGAAGGCCCACTTTATTTGAGGCATGAATATTTTAAATTTTTCCTTATAGGATTTGAGGCTTTGTTGACCTGTGTTTGTCACTAAGACATTGTATTGTTTTGTTGTTTGATTTTTGCTAGCATGCTTACCACACTGCTTTCTTCACTATATTTTAAGAAATGTAAACAATCTCATTGTCTCTCGGTCCGCCACGTCTTGTGAGTGGAGAGTAGGTGTGGTGGTGGGATTGAAAGGAGAGTCAGGATGGCAGGACGTTCATCATTACATTGATTTACTTCAATATCTGTATTACAAACTTCCAAAAAAGATAGAGATTGATAAAATGCTGAGATATAATAAAAAGCAAAGTTTATAAGAGGAGACTGAGAGGACAAAATGCGAGTGATGAAGAGGTTTCCCCAGAACTGCAGAATGTGCACTCCACCGGGGGCCAGCCCTGTTGTCAGTTGCGTTCACTTCTGTGTCCCAAGTGTCTTGAACGGTTCCTGGCACCAAGTAGGTGCTTAATAGATGTTTGATGAACAATGAATATATACTTGCAGGTAATTTCAAAGCACAAAATCGGGGTTCTCTTTGATGCAGTCATTAAATTCTCAAAGAACAAAGAAGGCAAGATGGAGAGTAGCGGTTGAGTCTCTCCTATAAGCTCTGCCTCTTGGAGAGGGGATAGATAGTGATATTGCTGATTTTTAACTCAAGCTGGGAGCTGCATTGTGGTGTTTTCAAATTCAAGGGTTATAATTTGCTTGGGCATATATCATGACATTCCAGGATTTGAAGGAAAAATACTTTTGCTCCTAAAACTGCCCAGGCAGCACTTCTTCTCAACTCTTGTGGTGGTTAGTAAAGGTGTTGTAGAGGATAGGCAGTCAGGACAGAAGGCCATCATGAGGAGGATTTCCTCTCCTGGACACAGAATTCCAAAACCAAAATCATTCAAGAGATGGAGCAGAAGAGGATGCGGGGAAAAGAGAATCTATCTCGAGACAATACAGGATGTAGAATGTAATTAAAATGTCTGTATGTGTGGCTGTGGGTGTTTAACATACAGATTCTTGTGCTAGGGGTTTTAGAGAATCGGATGGCCTAATTTACCACCAAATTAAAATTTTTTTTTCTAGGCTGTCGTTCATGAATCTGAAGGATTGTTGGGATACATTTACTGTGATTTTTTTCAGCGAGCAGACAAGCCACATCAGGTGATCCTTTCTTTATAAACTGGTCTCTCTAGAACTGATCAGCATTTCATTTGTATTAATGTGAACTTTGTATCATTTTTTAAATTCCATGATATTTAAAAGTTATTAATGATGGTTACCAGATATATACATTTGAAATTAAGATAGCATTTTAAAATTAAAAAGTTTATGGAAATAATTACATCAGTCTGTATTTGTCACTTTTATCTGGGTCATGGTATTAAGTATAGTAATAATGACAGCTGACATTTTATGAATCCTTATTTGTGCCAACCAGTGCACTGAGTCCATTATACACATCAGCCTCTTAATGTTCACCTCAGCCTTTTGACTAGGTACTCACATTATGAGGAAACTGAAGCCAGAGAGGTTAAGCTACTTGGCCAGAAGTGCTAGGACTTGAAGACATACCTCCCGATCAGATCCCCAACTTTTAACTCTTTTCCATACTTGACAATGAACCTGTTCTAAAACTGCAGAAGATATTCCATGTGGAAACCTTACCAACCACCAAGTAGCTCCTTATGTGGAAGACTTGAGGCAGCTCATCTCCTTTTCTTTAGCGTTGGCCGACTTTGACAGCCAGTCAGCTTTAGCAGTTTCATGTAGTTTGATAGGAAATGTCAAGAGTTTAGGTTATAAGTTATAACAGAAATAACGTATCTTATGTTTGAATAGTGATTCACAATTTCCAAAGCACAGATTTTAACAGATATGAGCTTATGAATTCTGGACAGCCACTGTGGGATTTGACAAGGAAGCATTTTAGAGATGAGGCTTGCACAGGCAGGTTCTTTTCCAAGATGATTTGGCTAGTAGGTGTGAAAGGTAGGAACAGGGTGCAGGTCACCAGACTCTGCGGCCAGTGTTCTTCCTCTTTGCTTAAATGGGTGGGTGGTGGAGACTCAACTTAGTGATTAGGAGCCCTGGCTCCTAATAGTCAGCCTGGGTTCAGATCCAAGGTGCGGCAGTTCTAGCTAGGTGTCCTTGGACATATTTAATAATTATTTATTTATTTATTTATTTTTTTTGAGACGGAGTCTCGCTCTGTCGCCCGGGCTGGAGTGCAGTGGCCGGATCTCAGCTCACTGCAAGCTCTGCCTCCTGGGTTTACGCCATTCTCCTGCCTCAGCCTCCTGAGTAGCTGGGACTACAGGTGCCCGCCACCTCGCCCGGCTAGTTTTTTGTATTTTTTTTAGTAAAGATGGGGTTTCACCGTTACCCAGGATGGTCTCGATCTCCTGACCTCGTGATCCACCCGTCTCAGCCTCCCAAAGTGCTGGGATTACAGGCTTGAGCCACCGTGCCTGGCCCATATTTAATAATTCTAAGACTAGTTTTAGTTTTATCATCTGAAAAGTGAGATACCTGTTACACTGGGTTGTTGTGGAGAATAAGTGAAACAGTGTATGTGAGTCTCAGTGTAGTGCCTGTTTCAGAGTAAGTTACTCTGGATCCGGATCCCTTGCTTTACACTACTTTAGATCCCATCTCGTTCAACTGATAAAAGTCAAGAGAGGCTGGGCGTGGTGGCTCAGGCCTGTAATCCCAGAACTTCAGGAGGCTGAGGCTGGCGGATCACTTCAGCCCAGGAGTTCAAGACCAGCCCTGGCAACATAGTAAGACTCCCATCTCTTCAAAAAAATCTAAAAACTTAGCTGGGTGTGGTGGAGCACACTGTAGTCCCAGCCACTCAGTAGGCCGAAGCAGGAGGATGGCTTGGAGGTCCAGGCTGCAGTGAATTGTGATCACAACACTACGCTCTAGCCTGGGCAACAGAGCAAGACCCTATCTTAAAAAATGGAAAAAAAAAAAAAAATAGCCAAGAGACACGGAAAGTACTTACTAGTTCATTATCTGACACGTAGTAGGGACTCAGAATAAATGTTAGTGTCCCCTCCTAAGCTCTTTGCTGACTTTGTTTCCAGCATCTGGCACAGCATCATTTCAATGCATGTTTTGGGACCAAATTAATGAATTAATCCATATAAACTGAATGTGTTCTTGATGTTTTAAAAAATTAAAATTTTAGCAGAATAAAAAATGTCAAGAAAAGCTGTGTATATGTAAATAGATAGAATAAGAATATAATTAAAATTTGCACTCACACATTTTGGTGAAATTTTATATTCATTCAGACTGTTTTACTCTTCACATTCCCAAATACTATCTTTTCCTTGTATGTTTTCTGATTCTTAAAGGATTGCCATTTCACTATCCGTGGAGGCAGACTAAAGGAAGATGGAGCCTATCAACTCCCAGTTGTAGTTCTTATGCTGAATCTTCCCCGTTCCTCAAGGAGTTCTCCAACTTTGCTGACTCCTGGCATGATGGAAAATCTTTTCCATGAAATGGGACATGCCATGCATTCAATGCTAGGACGTACTCGTTACCAACACGTCACTGGTGAGCCATGAGGAGGGCTTTTATTTACTACAATCCTTTACAAACATGCATTTTCTTTTAAATTGGGAAAGGGGCTTTTTATTTGGAAAATGTGATCGTTTTACCATGTCCTGTGGTCTTTATCTCAGATTGCCTCATCCTGTCCTCCCCACAGTTGTGCAGCCTGATCTTCCAGTGCTTTTTCCCATGCTTGCTAACAGCTTTCACCAGGGAATAATCTCAGTTGTCTTTCAAGTTTGTCCCTTTTTACATTTTACAGTGTTTTATATTGAATTTAAGTTTGTGGCTATGTGTGTGTGAATAAAAAGGTATCTCTTTAATACCTACCACAGAGTTAATAAGTAAGTGAATGGTCTCTCTTTATATTCAAAATCAGGAAACAAAATAAAGCATGCTTAAAAAGTATGATGAAGTCCTTTTAACTTTTAATTTAAATAAAGCATGCTTAAAAAGTATGATGAAGTCCTTTTAACTTTTAATTTAAATAAAGCATGCTTAAAAAGTATGATGAAGTCCTTTTAATCTTTCCCCTGTATAAAATCATAGTTCTGCTTTGTAGTTTCTATGCTGCTAAATATGTGCCCATATTTTATATTACAGACTTTCCTCTTCGTTGTCTTATCCTTAAGTCTTAAGCTCCCTATCACATATGGTCAGCATTAGCCCACTAGTGAATTGTTGGCATCCAGCATTTATTAACTAACTTTACACACAGTATTTTGGACAAGGAGAAGGCATTGAAAAGACTGTAGGTGGGCTGAACAGAATCATTAAATGTCATCTAAATTTCTTACAGGATTTGTTACTTTAAGTAATTTTGAGTTTAAAATATTTCTTTTCCTCACTGAGAATTGACTTTGTTACAAAAAGCGATAAATGAATAAAATAAAGTACTTGTAAAACAAAGGAAGGATAAAAGTATTAGGTAATGGAATTTAGTGAATTAAATGCAAACGCTATATTAATATTAGAAATGTTTTACTTTGTTTCATGTACAGCCAGCATAGCTGAAGACAGGTTTGTTTGTAAAAGGTGTGAGCCATTGCTTTATAAGGTGTTTTGGCAGCTGTGCAAATATTTTGTTTTAATTTTGATATAAAGGAAAATATATAGGATTATAATAAACTTTTCTGCAAATATGTACAGTAAATTTATAGAAGAAAAATATTGATTTAATGAATTAAAACTTACAGTTCATCAGAAGTACAAATAAAAGTTTTAAAGGGTACATAAAAAGTAAGATAAATATATCGATTTGATTCATGCCAACTTTTTTTTTTTTTCTTATTTTAGGGACCAGGTGCCCTACTGATTTTGCTGAGGTTCCTTCTATTCTGATGGAGTACTTTGCAAATGATTATCGAGTAGTTAACCAATTTGCCAGACATTATCAGACTGGACAGGTAGGAACAGTCATCTTGTCACAGTGGCCTTTGGGTTGTGATAGTTGGCGTTTATGACATCCTAGATAAGTTGAACTCTTCTTGCTTTTTCAGAACTCACCCTCTGTTAGTAACAAACCTTTTATTGCTTGTTTTCTTCCTGATTCCCTATCTTTTCTTTTGCCAGCCTGTTAAATCATAGTCTTAGCATGTAGTCATGTGTTGACAAATAGCTACCCTTCATTATATGCCTGGTAATCTACCATTTAGTCCCCATAACCACCCGACAAGGAAAACACTTTATCCACATTTTCCAGATGAAGAAACAAGCTCTGTAGTAGATTAGGCATTCCAACGTGTCTCACTTCTAAAAAGCCTTTGCTTCTGAATATTTATTTTCTTGGTCTGAATTTTTATGTTGTCTCATTAAACTAAACCGCATGCCATATTTTGCCAGTATGCTTAGCATCTCTGTGATGCTTAGTCTGAAAAGTCCTTAATTTTAAGGCTTAAATTTCAATGATGCATTCTAATATTAAAGATTTTTAAATTAAAGTGTGAGGTACCTTACACTAAGTTAGGTGTAAGTTGTACATTGTGCTGTTTACTGTCCACGCGTACATTGGAAGATGCGTTCTTTCCCTTCCCTTGGAATTCTGATTATACTAGAACTGTATTATATGAAGTGATATTTTTCCCCTTCAGACTGTATGTACCCCCAGTCCAAATGTAAATTGTATTCATCTGTGAATCCTTAGCACCTAGAATCTTGTTTCGCGCGCACACACACACACACACACACACACACACAAACACTAAAAGAAATTAAATGAGGGAACGAATAGAATTAGAAACAGAAGGACCTTAACCACCTTTATTTGTGACTCTTCTTCTGATTATGTCTCCAGATGTGTAGTATTATTTGGTCATTTCTTTTTTTTTTTTTTGGACTTTATCTGTGGAATAATCAGTGATCTTCTGGCCAGGCACAGTGGCTCATGCCTGTAATCCCAGCACTTTGGGAGGCTGAGGCAGGTGGATCACTTGAGCTTGGGAGTTCAAGACCAGCCTGGGCAACATTGTGAAACCCTGTCTCTACTAAAAATGCAAGAGTTAGCCAGGTGTGGTGGCACATGCCTATAGTCACAGCTACTCAGGCAGGAGAATCACTTGAACCTGGGAGGCAAAGGTTGCAGTGAGCCGAAATTGCGCCACTGGGCAACAGAGTCTCCGTCTGGGCAACAGAGTGAGATTGTTAAAAAAAAAAAAAGAATAATGAATCATATTCTGGATAAGTAATCTGAGTGACCCTTCAGCATAATATATTTCAGTTATTAAGGCGTCAAATTTGTGATCCAATTAACTACCCATCCGCTAATCTACAAAGAATTGTTCTGGGAATTATGTAGACTTGGCCAATAACACAGACGGGCATCCCCTACCAAGTGATAGCATAATCCATCTATGGCCATGCGCTTTGGGGGCTGGGAACGATTGGGAGTTCAGTGCTTGCTCCCTGCCTGAGGTGCAGTAGAGCAGAGCCCTGCGCACAGGCAGGGCACGAGGGCTCTGCCTGGGAGAACTGGGGAGGCTGGGGAGAGGAGTGCAGGAGGAAGGAGGCCTGGGAAAAACAGAGAAAAGCGGCATTCACCAGTCAGCTCTCAGCAGTACTCATCCGTTCCACTAAAAAACACTTACTGAGGACAGAGAGGCCTTTCAGTCAGAAAACCCTGAGTTTTCATATTTACCAGTCTCCATTCTCAGCATCCGAGAAACAACCGAGAATAAGTCAGGCAACATCCCATTGCCCGTGGTCTTCAATTCCTAGGGGAACTGAGACGGAGCCTGACTAGGGTGTTGCCGCCCGAAGGCAAAGCAACCTCCAGACTGCTGGGGAGGCCTGGCCAGGAGCCGGGAGCTAAGGGCTGAGGAGTTAGGGAAAGGCGGGGGCATGTGAGTTGGGTCTGCTGCTGCTGCGGCTGCGGAGCTCAGATGGGAGTTTGGGTCCTAATGGAGGGGAAAGCCAGTCAAGGCTTTCAGGCGGGAATCACATGTTTACTCCCAGAGAATCACCCAGGTGTCAGGGAGGAAGCGGATTGCAGGGGTGAGGGTAGAGCCTGAGAGGCTTCCTGGAGAGGCGGTCCGGCCCCGGGGGCTCGGCCCTCGTCCCTCCTCGCGGGCGCGCGGCCTCTCTCCAGCCCCTCTTGCGGGGTGGCCTCAGCCCTGGCGCCCCAGCAGCCCGCAGACAAGTACACAGCTGGTGAGGGGTCAGGGTGGGAGGCAGGGGACGGCGAAGGGGGTGTCCGCTTCCGAGGGTTCCGCAGGGTCAGGCCGAGGGAGGCGCCACCTCGTGTGGGAGACCGGGGAGCCCCAGTGCCGCCGGGAGCGGTTTCTGAGGAGTCTGTTTCGGAGGCCGCCGCCGACGTGAGAGTGCGCGGTGCAGGCCCGGGAGGGAGGGCCTGGTGACCACGCAGGAGGACCGGGAGCCTTGCCCAGTAGTCATGGTTTTGAAAAATCCGGAGTGGAAATTTACCACAAATACAAATGTCAATTTTTTCTTTAATTGCCAAAGAAGGGCTGGAGTCACTGCTCCAAGTGTGATGTAAGGTCCGAAAGGAGAGAGCATCCCAGTGCCTGTATTCTTACTAAATTCTTCTGTAACAAGATGCATTGTTGAACTAGATGCAAGAAACCAAGAGGAAACCCAAAATCTAATCCAAGAAAGATGACATAGGAAGAAAGCACTAAGCTGCTTTGAAGTAATTTAAGTTTCAAACACAGAAGACGGATCCAGTGCCCTTAAGGGACTTACAGACATAGTCTCTAAAGAATCTAAAATTTTGTGATTCTCATGGAGATGGAAAGCATGCCCAAAGGCAAGAGACATGTAAATGCTTTGAGCTTCTCAAGGGCCTGCCTCTTCTTGTCGCTAATGAAGGCACCAAGGAGGTTTTTTATTTATTTATTTATTTTTTAATTTTGAGGACTGTCCTAGCCTTAAGGATAAGAAGTTAATTCTCTAAAATCTAAGTCTTTGTAAATAAATGACATTTAATCTCACAGGGAAAAAAAACAGGGTTGCCTGTTTATGCCTAATTTCCTATCCTGCTGCATTTCAGGAAAGGATTTTTTTAACATTATGAAATATATTCCAGAGAGGTGTCAGAGGATAATCAGTGACTTATTGACACCTACAAGTATTTTATCAGAACTGCATCATAGCATAGACAATGAATTCCTTGTGGTGGAAGAATTAGAAGTATGCTTATCAGATTTGCAGGTGCCATGCAGCTGTTGGAGATAACAAATACCAGAGGTGCTCATTCAAGATTCAGAACGTCTTGACAAGCTACAACATCAAAGCTGAAGTAGAATTTATTGTAAATTAACCTTAAAATCAATACCACAGGTATAGAAGAGTACAGACTTGGTTGCAGTTCAGGTGTTTAGACATAATAAACTTAATATGGATCAGCAGTCTGATGGGTTTTCCCATGAATCTCCTTCAATTTTAGGCTACGTTAGTGGAGCTGGGGTACCTAAGGACCCAAAGGTCATTGTTTCTCTTCTTAGTGCTTGTAGATTTTGACCTTCAGCGTAACTTCTTGGCCATTGCTGCAGATTAGCACAGAATTATCTATAGGTGGCCCCATTCTCCTGGAAGCATGATTCTTGTCCTTCCTAAACCTTTCTAAGATGCAACTTTATTTTTTTTAATGTTTTGATCATTCTGAAAGTGGGATGCCCTTGTTAGTTACCTATTTATATTTAATAGCTGTATTAGTCTGTTCTCTGTTCCTCAGAATACCTGAAAATGGATAATTTATAAAGAAAATGAATCTGTTTTTTACAGTTATGGAGGCTGAGAAGTCCAAGGTCAAGGGGCCATATCTGATGAGCACCTTCCTACTGGTGGGGACTCTGCAGTCCCAAGGTGGCACAGGGCCTCACATGGTGAGGGGTCTGAGTGTGCTCACATGCTAGCTCAGGTCTCTCTTTTTCTTCTTATAAAGCCACCAGTCCCACTCCCACGATCATCTCTTAATCCATTATAATCAATGGATCCATTTATGAGGGCAGAGCCCTCATGAGCCAGTGATCTCTCAGTAGTGCCCCATTGGGGCTTAAATTTCAACCTGGGTTTTGGAGGGGACAGATATTCAAGCTATAGCAGTGGCATAGTGTGCTGTCTCCCCAAATTTGTCATGAAGTCACAGTGGCTCTTTACAAATATTGGGTTCTTAGATTCAAGGAAAGAAGGCAGTCTAAGCCCTTATACCCAGCATTGGAAATGCTAAGCACCCTCACTGTGCAGTCTAACCGCTGGCCCCTTGACCCCTGCTGTGGTTAGAATGTGGTTCGCTCCACCGAAACTTATGTTAAGACTTGGTCCTCAGTGTGGTGGTATTGGCAGGTGGTGCGTTTGAGATGTGATTAGGTCCCTTAGATGGAGTAATATCCCTCTCTGGAAGCTGGGTTAGTTCTCTCTGGAGTGGGTTAGTTCTCTTGGGAACAGATGAGTTCCCACTAGAGCAAGTTGTTACAAAGCGAGGTTGCCTCTTCTGTTTTGCACTTTGCGTATGCACCGGGGTCCCCTTCCGTTTCTCTGCCGTGCTTGGATGCGGCGCAAGGCTCTCGCCAGAAGCTGCCAGATGTGCTGGCCAGTGTTGAAGTTCCTAGCCTACAGAACCGTAAGCTACACACGCTTCTGTTCCTTATGATTTACCCAGTCTCAGATATTCTGTTACAGCAGCACAAAATGGACTAAGGTCATGCCCATCCCGACCCACCACCCCCACACCCGTGGGGGAAGCGAGGCTGTCTCCGATGCCCAGGTCGCTGGGGTCCTCAGAGGTCTCCTCCTCTTTCTCTCACTGTCCCCAGATCCTGATTCCTGATGGAGGCAGGATCTATTAGTCTGTGCCCTAGATTAGCAATTTCTTCACATCAGGTTTTAGGTAAATTTCTGAAAATGAGCAAAAGTCCAGTACTTTTACCTTGCCTTTGCATTTCTAAGGTTCTGTTCCCATCCCGCTTTCTCAGATGGGATTTTCGCCAGGTGTGTGACTGCATGTGGCCTGACTGACTCAGCCCAGCTGCTGGATAGTCCAGATGCTTGGTTGCCCACCCTCTCCCCTGCTCCACAGTAGCTGCCTCTGTTCCCTTTTGTCTGCAATTCCTCAGTTTCCAACTAACTCCTCCACCGCTACAGAAACTCCCACTGTCCTCATCTTTATCCACAATGCTTCTTTGTCCTCAGCATATTGCCTGGAGCTGGGCTGCCAGGCCCAGTATGTTTGATCCGTTTCGGAGGGCCTGTGTTACAGTGATGCTGATGGACTGGAAACCATCCTGAGGGGTGGCTGCTGCTTTAGTGTAAAATTGGAAACCACTTCTCATTAGGAGGGGTTTAAGAAAAGATATTTTTAGACTAGAAAAATGAAACTCAAGTCTGTCATATGCTATTTGAAGGATACTATGTAAAGGAAGAAAGTCATTCCAGGAAAAGCAATATTACTAGGAATAGTGGAAGGGAGCTATAAAGAGGCTCATTTCAGTTCAGGAGATTCTTCTCATAAATGATGAGAGCAGGAAGAGATGCCTCTCCCAGTAATGAACTTCTCTTTTATTTAATATTTACTGTTATAACACAGTATTTGTCGAAAGAACAGTTATGAAGCCATTCTCCAACCTGAGAAGTAAAACATTATTACCACATGCTCTTCTCTGAACCCATCTCTGCCCCACTTGCCTCCCAGAGGGAAGTACAGTGCTCAGTTCTTAATCAATTTTTTGCCACATTATTTATTCCTAAGAAGTGTTTAGTTTTGTTTTTGAACTTTACAAAAATGGTATTTTGCTGTTTATAATCTTGTTATTTAAAAAAAAAATTATGCCTAAGATTCCTCTGTGTTGCATGTAGCTGCAGTATATTTATGTCAATTCCAGATAATATTTCTTCATTTATATACTCATTCTCCTGTCATGGGGCACACGGGTCCTTCCAGGTTTTTGCTAGTTCATGTGCTACTGCTGTGAACATTCTTCCACTTTCCTCTGTATATCTGTGTACAAGATTGAAACTGCTGGATTCGTAAGGTGTGCGTGTCTTTTAAGTTTATGAGATAATGCCAAGTTGTTTTTCAAAATGTTTCTACTAATTTATACTCCTCTCAGCAATGGTTTCTATCGTGTAACATCCTCATTGACTTTTAATATTGTCGAAAGTTTTAATTTTGCCCACTTTGTGGTTATAAAATGAAATGCTCTTGTGGTCTTAATTAGCAGCAGTGTTCTCTGATTACGTTTAAGGGGTTTTTTATTGGGGTGGTTTTTTTTTTCTGTTTTGTTTTGTCTTATTTAGAGATAAGGTCTTGCTAGGTTGCCCAGGCTGGCCCCTCAAACTCCTGGGTTCAAGCAGTTCTCCTGCCTCAGCCACCCAAGTAGCTGGGACTACAGTCATGGGCCACTACACCTGGCTTGCTTTCCATTTTTGTTTTCTGTCAGATGTCTGTTTGTCTCATGCTCATTTTCCTACTTGGAAATTTGTCTTTTTCTGACTGATTCAGAAATCCTTGGTCGTTGAAATAATAATCCTTTTTCAGGCGTTTGTCTTGTCTCAGTTTATGGCTTGTGTTTTCACTTTCCTGTTAATATTATTGGATTTATCAATCTTATCTTTATAGTTAATAGTTTTCATATGATTTTTTTCTTTTTCTTTTTTTCTTTTTTTGAGACAGAGTCTTGCTTTTTCACCCAGGCTTATAGGCACGCCACCGTGCCCGGCCAATTTTTATATTTTTTATAGAGACAGGGTCTCACTGTGTTGCCCAGGCTGGTCTCAAACTCCTGGCCTCAAGCGGTCCTCCCACCTCAGCCTCCCAAAGTGTTGGGATTACAGGCGTGAACTACCATGCCCAGCCTCTTCAGTTTTCTTCTACACCTTTTAATGTTTTCTTTTCTCTTTCAATTTTTAATCAAGTTGGAAATTCTTTCTGGGTTTGGCATAAGACAGGAATCCATTTTACTTTCTTCCCTGTGAATAGCAAACTGTCCCAACACCATTTACTAATTTACCTTTTCTTCAGTGCCATTACTCATGTACATGCAATTAATTGGTCTATGTGGTATTGATTCTTTGCAGTTTGTTAATATTTATTTTATGGCTTCATGTGTCATCAGTTTTTTAGAAATGTTCCATCTGTGCTTGAGTGGGTTGTGTATTTATAATTGTTGGGTCTGCGGTTTCATACTAGTCTGGTAAGTCAACCTTTTAATTGTATTGTTTAGATCTTTGATATAACTAATTTTTTTTATACAGCAAAAATTTAGAGGTATAAATCTTCTACTATGAGAATGATAGATATATCATTTCCCCTTAGTTCTATCCATTTTTGCTCTCTGTGTTTTGAGAATATTTTATTAGATGCATACAAGCGTAGCGTTTCCCTGATGGGCAGTTCCTTTCTTCCTTATGTGTTATCCTCTTAATCTTTCTATGTTTCTTGTTTTAAAATCTTTTAAAATTTTGCAACCCTAGCTACATTACTAATCACCAAATGTAGCCAATTTATTGTTGAGAGAACCTGATTTTTTTGTGTAGTTTTGTCCATTAGCCACTGCACTAGAATATTTGCTGCTCTGGTTGTCTTTCTCACTGAATATTTTTAAAACAATGTTACAGAAGTTAACACTCACTCTCATAATTTTTTCTTATTTAGTCCTGTCTGGCAGTCTGTGAAGTTGATGGCTGGTACCTCGTGGTCCACACTGTATGGACTTACTGTAGTTACTGTGATTCCTCACCCTGGCTACCTTAGACTCAGCCAGGGGAGGTAATTTTCCAAAGATCACACAATAGTAATGAGGGGGGCAGTAGATCTATTAGTTTCACCTTAGAATTTCCTTAAAGTTCAGTTAGAGTTGATAAAGTCAGTATTATAACATTGTGAGTATTTTCTTTTTCCAGGTATTTTCTAGTTAACAATTCCTTCGTATGTATCGCCTAAACTTCTGACAATGTGTCTCACAAAATGGAAGCCCCATATCTACTTTAAGTGTTATTTTTAGAACAGTAAAATTCTAGTGCTTTCGTTTTAGAATTTTTCTGTCCTGCATCATTATAAGATTTAGTTTCTCACCTTAGTTTGTGAAAGTCAGCCCAAGGCTAAAATTGCTTAAGCTCTATTTCCAAGGAGACATACAGACTTGTAATAAATCTTCTCCTGTCATCCTCTTTCAAGAGATATGAAAAAGAATCGAAGATAAACATTACAGTGCAACTAGCATTAGATTAACTTTGGCAGGTTTAGGTTGTTTTGGAACTTTCTTACTTTCAGTGTTAATGCTTCTCAATTATGTCTAGACAAGAGCATTGAACAGGGAGGTAGAGATGGATCTGAGCCCGGACCCACCACCCATACACAGGTGACTTTAGACCAGTCATTGAACTTGTCTGAGACTTTTCTGCTCCTTTATGTAAAATAAATGGAATAAATATTTCAAAATTAAAATTTTACAAGCCTCCATACCTGCCTCAAAACTTTCGGACAGATTTAATAATGGACACAAACTGTAAAACACAGTGTTATTGGCATAGTTTTAGAAAAAATGGAAGTTTGATCCCTATCACACATTAAAATGTTTAGTGTTGAACCCTGCAAAACTCAAAGCCATCTGACCTATGTTTCTTTAAGCCATCGGTGGGGTCTGTGATAAAGTGTAAGCATTTTTAAAGGTTTTTTAAATGTTAAATCATCTTATTTAGTTTGTTAGAAAACACTACTTAAAAGTTAAGTGAAAAGTAGTACTTCCTGTGGATTTAGGCTGAAGATTTTGTCTCCTTGGGCCTAGCCAGCATTTTTATTTTATTGATTATGTGCCATCTGGATTACTGGTTATATCAAAACAAGCTAGTTGAGACATGCAATCCAGTTGTTTTTCCATTATAGACACGTGAGGAAATGTAGTGCCGTGACACACAGCTTGGGGTGGGTTGGGATCAGCTGGGAAATCAGGCGGCTGCTTGGCAGCCTGGGCCTGGCTTTATGCCTCTGAAGTATTTTCTTGTTTTGGATGACTTTGTTTCAACAAGTTTTCTGTCATTAGACCTCTCATGTGCCCAGGGGGGACATCAGCGATAGGAGTTCTCAACTTCAGGATGAGTTGAATTATTACAATAACAAAGACTTGTACCAGAGATTGTCTTAATTGTTAATATGTATACAGCTTCTCACCATGGTACGTTTTCGCAATGGTCATAAGTAAAACAAGGTATTTTATCACAGTGACTTAGCTCTGTAAGAATTTGATACCAAACTTTTAATGTAATGTTATTTAAATTAGACTAGTGAGATTGTGAAATGTTAGAGAATACTTAGCAAGTTTATGAGACTACATGCTTATAACTTAAGCTCATGACAAAATATTCAGAGAATTCAGGTGATAACTATGTTTGCCAAACATTTGTATTTTTTGATGTTATTTCTAGAATCATTCCAAAATGCATTTTTGTGCTAGCTTCATATAATAGGAAAGCTATTTTTAAAAATATTTTTGTTCCTATGCATGGTCAACAAACACTGCCACTTTTGTTTATCCCCAGAATACAGTTGACACCTTCCTGTCTTGGGTAAGGCAGTATAGCATAGGCTGTGGACAACTAATGCAGTGTTTGGCTCATATGAAGCACTCAGTAAGTTAGTTATCAGTAGGGTGACAATACGATCTATTGTCCAAGCCAAACCCTTTTTTGATGAGAGGGACAGGGTCTCACTCTGTCGCCCAGCCTAGAGGGCAGTGGTGCAATCACAGCTCCCTGAAACCTCAAATTCTTGGGCTGAAGCAGTCTTCTTGCCTCAGCCTCCCAAGTAGCTAGGACTACAGGGCCTGCCATCATGCCCAACTAATTTTAAATTTTTTTGTAGAGATGGTCTCTCACTCTGTTGCCCAGCCTGTTCTCGAACATTCAGCCTCAAGCAGTCCTCCAGCTTTGGCCTTCCAAAATGCAGGGATTATAGGCGTGAGCCCCCGTGCCTAGCTCCAAAATGCTGTTAAGAAAGAAGGGAGTGCTATTATTGATCACACCAAGATAGCAGTTGTAACCTAGGACTGTCATGCCCACCTCCATGTGTGGTCACCCAAGCTGTGACAGCATTGAGAAAGTCAGATGTTTCAGATGCAGGGACCTGAATTTCTTCCATTTAGTTAATACATTTTAGAAGTTCATTGACTAATTGTCACCTGATTGAATCTTCATACTAATTTTGTGGCCGAGGTATTTTTATCCTCATTTTACAAATGAGAAAATAGGATACTCTGAGATTTCTTTAGGCTAAGAGGCAAAAGAGTAGCAATAGAAAACACAGGATGCCTAACTCAGACCCAAGCCTCTGTCCTTCACACATTGCTACCTCCTTATGGACCATTTTTCTGCTTGTAAAATTAGAACAATTTAAATCTGCTCATCTTTGTTTTTCAAGTCATTGTGATGACTGTTTTTTTCTAAGTCAGGTATCTCAAACTTTAACACAAAATCACCTGGGGATCTGGATAAAATGCAGATTTTGATTTAATGGATGTGAAGTGGGTTCAGGATTCTATATTTCCAAGAAGCGCTCAGCACAGCTTGCAGTGAACCGAGATTGTGCCACTGCACTCCAGCCTGGGTGACAGAGTCAGACTCCGTCTCAAAAAAAAAAAAAGAAGCAGTGCCCAGATGCTGCTGGTCTCTACTTTCTTTGGGCTTCACATAGTTGGGTAATTACTGTTCTTACAATCCACATTTAGGAAAAAAAAAAGAAAAGTTACAATTCTGAGCAAGGCACAGACTTTTATCTTCTTAGTATAAGAAGGAGGCCGGTTTTATAGTCTTTCATTTTCCCTTTCTGGCCGTAAATGTGTTCTGGCATTAACAAACAATAGAATAAGTGAGCACCGGGAGTCCTCTCCTGCACAGCTGTGTGTTTGGGTACACAAAGAGGGTGGGGCCCCCACTCCCTAGTGTCCTTTAAGGGGACCTTTCACACAGCAATGGCTGATTGTGTCTCACAGAGTCTAGTTGGGGGTCTAGAAATCTTACGTTTAAACCATTGGATGCATCATGGGAATAGGATGAATCAGTTAGCTAAATGCTCAAAATAGGAGCATTTCGTTACCCAACCGTAGTTCAGCCTTGTGGGGTGGGGTAATGTGAGGCAACCACTCCAGGGCTTAAGTCAGTTCTTTTTAGTTTATAGGCAACTTTGGCATATTAGACAGGCTGCATTCTCTTATTGTAGTCATATAGTCAAATCTTGAGTTTTTAGAAATAAACACAGGAATTACTCTTTTAAATACAGTGGTAATTGTGGAAAAATTCAGGTTGGATTATTACAGTAAGCACATTAGGTCACTGTAGTTAATTATTGGCATATTATATTCCAATTGTAGAAACAACATTTCTACCATTTTCCTATTTTAAAAAAACACCCACGATGTTTGATCTCTGCATTTGAAATACCAGTGTTACGGTAGTACAAATGGCACCATTTATTGTTAGGGTAATTGCCTTTCCAACACTGTAAATGATTACTCTCTCCTCAATTCCTTTATTGCTTTATCTGCACCTCCTTTGTGGCTCTTGGTGCATTTTCCCATGCTTTATTAATTCTGAAATACGTTTGGCTCTTCTGTGTCCACACGGTCAACTCACCATGGGTCAAAAATACTTGGAAAAAAATAGTACTAATAACAACACAATTATTAAAATGCAAATAAAAAAGCAGTACAGTGTAACAACTATTTACATAGCTACTTTGTATTAGGTATTACAAGTAGTCTAGACATGATTTAAAGTATTTAAGGGGATGTACATCATAGGTTATATGCAAATACACTACTGTTTTATACCAGGGACTTGAACATGAATGGATTTTGTTCTTGGAGGAAGGTCCTGGAACCAACCCCCCTCAGATACTGCAGGTTGTACATTCCTTTTCTGGTTCCAGGTAGCAGGATCAGGTGAGATTCATTGTGTATTACCCAACTACTTAGTAGGATGCCTTGCACAAGGTGGGGTGCTCGGTGAAGATGAGCCCAGAGAGTCTCTGTGACAGGTCTTACCTGTTTTTCCTGCTCTGTCTTCTCTGACAGCCCATTTAGTAAGCACAGGAGGCAGCCAGCTTCAAACCAGGGCTCATTTGGAATCGGTGGGATTCTATAGTGACAAAAAAAATCTGCAGATATTTTTATAAAAGAAACTAGGAAGGGGCATAAATTATCTGAAGTATAAAGTTCACTCAGAAAAATTACTTTGAAATAAATTTACATTAACATAAATTCTCAAGCCATGTTTAAAGTAGTCTGCCTTTGTTAAGGGATACAGATTTTTAAGAAAACTGTTTCTGAACAACTCTATAGTAAGATACTTTGTAAAGGTTGCAGATTGCAAAGCTTTATTGAGGGTATAACTAGATTTACTATTGTATTTCAATAAAATGTCTCCATAAAAATAACAGTTGATAGGTGATACTTGAAAAAATACCAGAGTGGAAATCTCCCTCTTTACTGTGGAAAAAGAAGGTGTTGCAGGAGGGAAATGTGGAGCTTGCGGCTGGTATTATTTGGCGTTTTTCGGTGTGGAGGCAGTGTTGGATGCTGGCTATTTTTCTTCTGTTTTGGAGCAGAGAAATCAGAAGGAGTTTTGTGGATCTGCTAATGCATTGAAGAGACCAGAACATATGGCATCTTCTGTGCTCTATCCATTTGTTCCCTGGCCATAAAGAAAGGCAAATTAGTGTGCTTTCATGAGCTCCATCAACTTGCATTTCTTAGAAATGCACACTCTGATGGCACAGTGGAACTGGCTCAGGCGCCAGAGCGGCAGGACACCCTGCAGACAAGTTCCCAGAATGCCTGGGGGCTGTGCTGGCCTGGGAGAGGCAGAGCCAGGTGCAATGGAGAAGAGCTGAAGAGGAGCTTTCTAATAAAGTGGGTGTAAATGTAAGACTGGAAAGAAGCATAAGATAGGCAGAATAACAGCTGTATTTATTCCTTTATTTTGTTACGATGTTTTATTTATAAGAATTCTTTCTTTTATTAGTGAAAGTTTACATTTAATTGCTTTACCAAGTCATTTTCCAACCAGTGTTCTACATATTAAATCACCTGATTATAAAAGATGTATGGGGGGTGGAGGGAATAGGTGGTCTGTGCTCAAATAATTTTGGAAAATGGATGTAGCATTAAGTGGGTTTCTATATGTAAAGGGAGGACTACGTATAATTTAACATGCTAATAACCGGAATCCCCAAGAAAGGTGTAGACTTGAGTGAACCTCCTGGACAGTCTGACCTGCTTTTATTAGTCTAGTCTGCTTTTATTGTTGGTTCTTCTACTACAGGCAGGGCCTCTGTTCAGTCAGCACGAGCGTTGGACAACGTCAAGTGAAGGCCAAGTAACTTCACTCAACAGGGGGCTATAGATACGAATTTAAGAGTGCTCCAAGAGTTTCTCACGCTTAACCCACTTTTTAAATGACACATCTGTAAACCTCTTTGGGAAGACATGTACAATATACTGTGTGTGAAACACTTGGAATGAAAAGAGGTGTTTTTTCTTTTTTTTTTTTTTTGAGATGGAGTCTCCCTCTTGTCACCCAGGCTGGAGTACAGTGACGCATTCTCGGCTCACTGCAACCTCTGCCTCCTGGGTTCGAGCAGTTCTCCTTCCTCAGCCTCCCAAGTAGCTGGGATTACAGGTGCATGCCACCACACCTGGCTAATTTTTGTATTTCTAGTAGAGATGGGGTTTCACCATGCTGGCAAGGCTGGTCTCAAACTCCTGACTTCAGGTGAACCACCGGCCTTGGCCTCCCAAAGTGCTGGGATCACAGGTGTGAGCCACCATGTCTGGCTTTTTTTTCTGTGTGTTTTTTTTTTTTTTTAAATAAAAAGTGGAGAATTTATGCTCTATTTTGGACCAAATATATAACACATAGAGATTTATAGTTCTGTATCTAAAACTTTGGGTTTAGATGTTTTGGAATTCAGAATTTTCTGGATTTTTAGAAAATTGATATGGTTTATCAAAGAAAAAATTACAGCAAATTTGGTTATAGATCTATTTTACTTTTATATGTGGTTCATGAATTGGGCAGCCTCTATTCTACAAAATAGAATGAAAGCTCCCCCTGGGCAATAGCAGAACAGTGGGTTTTATAAGGTGAGAACAAGGTTTTATAAGGTGAGAACACTAGAAAAAAAAGCCAGTTGATTAGCATCAGGTTCCTCTTTTGTAAGCATTAAAGCAAAGGGAGCTTCCATACTACAGCAACTCAGCTAGACTGCGATCTCCTGTTTTCAGGAAACACGACTGTATGAGATCTATCCGCTTCTCTAAAACTTCGGTTTGATTGTGTGGCATTTAGCATGAGTGACTCCATTTGGTTTGTTTTTGTCTGTTGGGGCCTAGTGTAGGAGCTCCATGTAAAACAATGGCCTCCCATAATTTTTGTTTAACCGTATACTGTGGACATTGAATTAAAAGGAATGAATAAACCTAGCTAGTTCTGGTAAAGTACCCAGTAGTGAAACACGTTCATATTTCTGCATATTCACAGTATGTAAGGGTAAATATTTTTAAAAGATAAATACTTTACAAACTTCACATTTGCCCACGTCAGGTCTTGCCATCTAATGTTTTTTTGGTCAAATTTATGAAAAGTTTCCAGTCTTCAGATCTTTATGGATTATGGAATTTCAGGTAGGGGATCTAGACCAGTACTCACAGGAATTAGAATGAGGCACATCATTGAATTTCCTTCTCCGCTGTTACATTTAGCCTAAAGCTGCCTTATGTATTTTAAATTAGGCTTAAAGATTTCTCCATACATAATGAATTCTAACCTCACTAGAGGTATAAACAGCCTGTAACCTACCCTTGTACCAATCACAGAGTTTCAGCAAATCACAGGCTGTTCAAACCTTGTTCAAATAAGGCAAATGCGAACTGTAACCAGCCCAGCTGTTTCTGTACCTCACATCTGTTTTCTGTAGGTCATTTTCTTTTTTCTGTCCATAAATATTGTCAGACTATATGGCAGCTCCTGAGTCTCTCTGAACCTATTGTGGCTCCAAGGACTGCCCAATTTTCAAAGTGTCCTTTGCTCTGCTTAACTCTGTTAAATTTATGTATTTGTTTATTTATTCATTCATTCATTTTTTTTTGAGACAGAGTCTCGCTCTGTCACCCAGGCTGGAGTGCAGTGGTGCGATCTTGGCACACTGCATCCTCTACCTCCCGTGTTCCAGTGATTCTCATGCCTCAGCCTCCTGAGTAGCTGGGATTACAGGCACCCGCCACCAAGCCCGGCTAATTTTTTTTTCTTTTTTTTAAGTATATACAGAGTTTCATGATGTTGGCCAGACTGGCCTCGAACTCCTGACCTCAAATGATCAGCCTGCCTCAGCCTTCCAAAGTGCTGGAATTACAGGAGTAAGCCACGGCGCCTAGCCAAAAACTCTGTTACATTTAATTTGTCCAGAGTTTTTCTTTCAACACTGCTTAGCCCACTGCAAAACCCAGAACTAAATGTATGGCCCAACTGGGAAAATGACATGGAATTATAGGAAACATGTTTTAATGTGCCTAACCTCAGTTCTGACCTCATTTTATTTTTCTGTTTTCATTTTTCTTTATCTAACTTCCTTATGTATCAATCATATACTCATTGTGTATTAAATATATAAATTATATTCACTGAATGTTTTATTGTTTTATTAAGTGTTCATTCAGTAAACACGGAATGTTTACTGATCCTGTTGTGGGGGAACTTGTCGAAGTATCAGTAAAACACATTTTGGATGGAAGTGCCTTTGCCATCAAGGGGCAGCCTACCTTAATCCCAGGATCGAATTTTGAGGGGTACAAAAACAAACTGAAAGTGAATCAGCAAGCCCGAACTTACGCACCTGCAGCATGCGTCACACACTCCACCTTCTTGTGAT
Source organism: Rhinopithecus roxellana (assembly GCF_007565055.1). Classification (NCBI taxonomy): domain Eukaryota; kingdom Metazoa; phylum Chordata; class Mammalia; order Primates; family Cercopithecidae; genus Rhinopithecus; species Rhinopithecus roxellana. The sequence continues at coordinate 67,233,052 of NC_044566.1, read as the reverse complement.
GCAGGTATCGGAATTTCAATGCGTTTGAGGGCAGAGGATGATGTTTTATTGTTGTTCTTGTTACAGGAAAAATTACTCATGAAAGTTATTAAAGAACAGTAAGGCAGACTATATCAGGAGGGCTACTGCAGTAAGGTTTGGTAGTGGGGGAGAGATTCTGCTCAACTCCAAATACAAGGAAAAGTGGAGATTTATAGCCAAGGAGCGAGCGAGTGGAGGGAGTTGGAGGATAAAAAATTACTAAGATGGGGAAAGGGGGATTCTCACTCGACTGACCCAACTGCTTGAGACAGTACTCAGCTCTGCTGTCTGTCATACGTGCCAAAGCTTTACAGGTTTCTTCATGATAGTCTCTGATGATGTCTAATTCCTGACTTAAAAGGATTTCATCTTTTGTAAAGCTTTTCTGCCTTTGTATTTGGTTTGGTTTGGTTTCGTTTGGTTTTCTCCTTTGGAGGCTAAGCCCAAATGATGTTACTGAATGAAAGGCTGAACTGTTTGGAATTTGCCCATCCGCGTAGGCTGCAGAAAGCTCGAAAGAGCACTGCTGGCAACCAACCTTCCTACAGGAAAAGGCAGGTAGAATGCTAACTTTTCCCAAGCTCGTAGGGAAGCTGGGACCTCAGGGCCCTGGAGGTGTCTAAACCCAAAGAGATACAGATGGCTCACCTGTGGCAGATCATGGGTGGAAAGGCTGACTGCCGTACAATGGGTTACGAAGAGATCAGTAACACTTTAGCAAATGGTTAGAGACCTGGTGTAGACTGGAATATCAGTCTGGAATACCTGAGGGCCCTGATACTGGAGGAGTTAGCATTCACTTATAGGCCATTTTCTGTTGGCCTCCCCTGGGTGCTCTTGAGAGCAGGGTGGGAAAGCAGACAGGCCTCCTCCATGTTGTAGGAAGTGATTAGCTATTGCTGCAGGAATAACAGAAAATCCTGACTCCCTGCTCCAAGATAAAGCAGTCAATAAAAGCAAACTCAGGGACTTGAAAATAACTAACAACTAGAATAACTTCAAAGTCACTGTCTGTCAGGAACTTAACCATTAAAGGATAAGATGGAAAACATGGATAACATGTATGAACAGATAGGGAGAAGTGGAAACTACAAGAAACAGTCAAATGCAAGTGCAGGAAATAAAGCCACGATACCACATACGAAGAATTCCTTTGAGAAGCTCATCCATACGCTCGATGAAGCTGGGGAAGGAATCAGTGAATTTAAAGATAGATTAGGTCAGTAGAAATTATTTAAACTGAAATACAGAGAGGGGAAAGGAGTAGGGGATGGGAAACAAAAACAAAACCAAGCATCCAAGAACTCTGCGACAACACCAGCCCGCGTAACATACATGCAGTTCACGTTCCCGAAAGGAAAAGAGAGCAGTAACAAGCCAGAGAAATATTTGATGTCATAATAACTGAGAACTTGCCAAAAATAATGAAAAGCACACCAGAGCTCCAAGAAGCTTCCGGAATCCCAAGCAGGATAAATAATAAAAGAATATACCTGGATACATTGTTGTCAAACTGCTGGAAACCAAAGATAAAGAGAAAACCTTAAACGCAACCGGGCAGAAAAGACATTACAAACAGAAGTAATAATTACAGTAGACTTTTCATTCAAAGCTATGCAATTCTGAACTATCTAGACTTACAGCATGAGATTTTCTGATTAGTACCAGTATTTTCTAAATATGAGCTAGAACCTGCAGATGAAAAACTGACACATTGTTTGATAAGATAGCCAGTTCTACTTAAGGTGAGAGAAAATATTTTCAAACAGTGAGTTAATGACTAAGTTTTGTGGCAGATACTGAAATATCAAAGATATTAATAGATTAGTAGCACATTACTCTATTTCATTGTGGGGTTTTTTGTAAACCTTAAATTAATTACCAGGTTAGAGAAAGCATCCTTTTCTAAAGCCGGGTAATTTGATGAGGCATACATTTTGGGTTAAAGATGATCGGCTATTTTATAAATGAAAAAAAAAAAACAAAACAAAGGGACCTGGCACAGTGGCTCATGCCTGTAATCCCAACAGTTTGGGAATCCTAGACGAGTGGATCTCCTGAGGTCAGGAGTTCGAGACCAGCTCGGCCAACATGGCAAAACCCTAGCTCTACTATACAAACATTAGGCATGGTGGTACATGCTTGTAATGCCAGCTACTTGGGAAGCCGAGGTGGGAGGAATCACTTGAACCTGGGAGGCAGAGGTTGCAGTGAGCCAAGACTGCACCGCTGCACTCCAGCCTAGGCTATAGGGTGAGACTCTGTCTCAAAAAAAAAAAAAAAAAAAAAAAGAAAATAGTCAGGAAACCATGAAAGTACATTCCTTATTTAGAACTCGATTGTTAGTTGCTACAGAGAAAATTGTTTAGCTATAATTCCTGTCTTCTGAGAACTTATAAATCTGAAACAGACCACATTTGCAGAATACATGGATAAAACAGTAAAATGTAAACAAAGTTTGTCCAGGTTAGTGATTATTGTATTATGTAGTGCAGCAGTAGTAAAGTATACCAGCTACCATTTATTCGCTCTCTATGTTAAACCTGACGTATTCAAATTTTGAAACACATTATCTTGCTTGATCCTCGTCCTATGAAAAGATAATATCAGCATTTCGCAGTTGAGGAAAATGTGGCTTCACAAAGTTCAGTGAGTTGCCCAGCATCCACGCCACTCAGCTGGCAAGTAGCACAGGGGGATGCAAAGTCAGTTGTATCTGATGCTCCTGCTATGCCACAGTGAAGCGCAGTCATGGGAGTTTGAAATGCAGGTAGATTTTGGTGTTAAGGCAGGTCACGCTCTCCCTTCTACTGTAATGGGTTAAGTTCATGGAATGAATGGTATTTCTGGATTAATTGGATATTATGAAGCAGCCGTTTCAGTGGTCAGGAGTTAGATTGCTAGAAACAGCCTGAAAGCCCAAAAGAGCTCTCCAGTCCTGACGTTTCTTGCGTAGTTGTTCTTTACCATAATTAGCTAATATAAACATTCTTGATTTATAGCATTCTTAGTATGCTGGTCGGATTCTTTTTAATTTTTAATAAGTATGGTCGTGTCCATATCCTCAGAAGAATTGAGAAATTACATGTCAGTGTTGAGATAGGAGATTTACAGGTCGGTAGAAGGGAGTATTTTCTGCCTTGGAAATTATGGAAATTGAAATAGTATCTGGTGGAACATGGAGCTGATAATATGGTGAACGTTACTTCTAATGCCTCTGAGTTTGGTACATTTTCCCATTCAATATAATGAACATCATTATGATATTCAAGGCTTAGGTGTTGTAAATGCATTTTCATTTATACATAGTTGCTCATTACCTGTCAGCTTAGATCTGTTCATTCTGTGTCTTTAAATGCAGCAGATGTGAGACTCTTGTGTTTAGGAGACAATCATATGAAACATCTGTGCTGCTCTGTAGACTTAACTGCTTTTGGAATTACAGCAACATTGATTTACAGTCAACCTTCTGTATCTGTGGGTTCCGCATCTGTGGATTCAGCCAACAGCAGATCGAAATGATTTGGGGGCCGGACACAGTGGCTCTTGCCTGTAGTCTTAGCTCCTCAAGATCTTGGCTGAGGTGGGAGGACCTTTGAGCCCAGGAGTTCGAGGACGCAGTGAGTTATGATTGTGCCACTGCGCTCCAGCCTGGGCAACACAGTGAAACCCTACTTCTGAGAGAGATAGGTGTATATATATATATATATATATATATTTTTTATAGATATACATAAATGTGTATTTATATGTATATATATTGGGGGAAGAAAAATGGATGGTTGTGTCTTTAAACATGTACAGACTTTTTTTCTTGTCATTATTTTCTAAAACATACACTATAACAACTATTGACACACATGAGGTGATTTCAAGGATACAGGAGGATGTGCATAGGTTGTATGCAAATACCATATCATTTCACAGCAGGGACTTGCACATCTATAGATCTTGGTATCCTTAGGGGGTCCCAGAACCATTTCCCCCATGTATACCAGGGAACACTGTAATTCAGTATTGGTTATCAGGGCCACGACTGGCAAAGCAATATTTACAGAAGAAAATCTTGACCAGGAAACATTTTTAAGTTTCAGTTTTAATTTTGAGACATTGTTTATTTTTAAAAAATAACTTTACATATAACTTTAAAAGAAAATCAGTTTGTATGGTATTTATTTTTTCAAATGTGTTATTTTTTGAAAAGCAAGTATTTTCTAAGAGAATAAGCATATAACTTCATTTCAATTAATACATTTATTCCAGTTGACTAACAATCAAACTAGGTTTTTTAAAAAAGAACATTTACTTTTTTGTAAAAAGCACACACAGTGTAAGTGTATTTTTTATTTGTGATTTGATGAGTTAATGATTCTGTCCTCTGAACTATTCTACTAGGATTGTACTTATTCTCTACTTACGTGTCTCTTTACAAGTGAATGTTCTTTGTATAACAATATATAGTAGACACTGAATATATAATTGGATTACTTAACTTTTTATTTTGAAATAGTTATAGATTCACAGAAAGTTGCAAAAACAAAAATGCAGACAGGTCCTATGTCCCCTTCACTCAGTTTTCTCCAGTGGTAGCATTTTTTGTTTTTTTCTGAATACGTATATATATATATTTTTAGAGGCAGTGTCTGGTTTGCTGGTAGGGAAGAAAGCCTCATGACAGTGAGTGAGGGAGGGGGAGAGTGAGGCGCGACCAACTGCCCATGCCGTCATGGTCTGGAACTCAGTTTCCGGGGTTTCTCTGGGGTCCCTTTGGCCAACAGAGGGTCTGTTCAGTCGGTTAGGGGCTCAGAATTTTTTTTTATATCTCAGGGTGGAGATGGGACTCGGCGTGGCTCAGCTTCCCGGCTTCTCTAATGGGGACCTCCTTTCCGTCCTCTGCTGCCTTCTGCCTTCTGCCAACAGCGCTGTTCTTTCCTACCCTTTGCATGTGCTGTTTCTTCTGCCTGAAATGCTTCTTTCCCTTCCCACCCATCTTTCTCTTGTCTAGTTAACACCTATTCATTTTGCAAATCTCACTCCTACGTCCATCAAGCCTTTCAAGGCCACAGCTCACGTATCGTCCTACAGGCCTTTTCTTCCCGGCCTGCGTTACGGTTAGTAACTGGGGAATTGGTGCTTACGTGGAGAACGCTAGCTGAGAAGTTTTGGGGGCAGACACCCGCTGTTGCCCACTGTTTGTGCCCCTTGTGCCTAATACAGTAAGCACTGTATTTACATGGTCTTCATGCGTGTTAAGTGAGGAAATACTGTCACAGCTCGTGGTCTTCACGCGTGTTAAGTGAGGAAATACTGTCACAGCTCGTGGTCTTCATGCGTGTTAGTTAAATGAGGAAATATTGTCACAGCTCGTGGTCTTCACGCGTGTTAGTTAAGTGAGGAAATACTGTCACAGCTCGTGGTCTTCACGCGTGTTAAGTGAGGAAATACTGTCACAGCTCGTGGTCTTCACGCGTGTTAAGTGAGGAAATACTGTCACAGCTCGTGGTCTTCACGCGTGTTAGTTAAATGAGGAAATACTGTGACAGCTCGTGGTCTTCACGCGTGTTAGTTAAGTGAGGAAATACTGTGACAGCTCGTGGTCTTCTCGCGTGTTAAGTGAGGAAATACTGTCACAGCTCGTGGTCTTCACGCGTGTTAGTTAAATGAGGAAATACTGTGACAGCTCGTGGTCTTCACACGTGTTAGTTAAGTGAGGAAATACTGTCACAGCTGGATGGGTTCTTCTTGCCCACTGCCCAAAAAGCGAATGCACTGAGAACAGCAAATATTGCAACAAAGAAGCAGTTTAATCATAGCAGGGCCAGCTAAGTGGAAAACAGAAGGCATTTCTCAAATCCACCTCCCTGAGAACTTGGAGGCTAGAGTTTTTAAAGACACTTTGTCAGGCAGGGGCCTGGGGAACTGAAACAGTTGATAGGCTGTGGATGGAAATCGCAGGAGTGTCTAAACTGCATAGCTGAGTCAGTTCCTGGTTGGGGGGTGGGCCTCAGGACCAGGTAGCATCTCTTGGTTTGTGGAAATGCTAAATCTGAAAAATATCTCAAAGACCAGTCCTTTAGGTTCCACAATAGTGATGTTATCTACAGGAGTAGTTGGGAGTTACAAGGCTTATAGCCTCTGGCTGTGTGACTCTGGTACTGAGCAACTTCGAGAAAAGCAAGCTTAGCAGTGGCCCGTGACTGTTTAAGTGTGTAGTGAACGAAGTCCAGGCCCCACCAGAATTCCAATCCAGCCTTGGGAATGTGACTTCAGTCCCCAAACAAGCAGGAAGGTCAGATTTTCTAGCCTCAAAGTTTAACTATAAACCAATGTTTTCTTACAGTTATCTTGGCCTCCGCACTAGAATAAGCTCAAGACAATGTAGCCTGAGAGGTTAGAAGCAGGATGGAGTCAGTCATGTTAGACTGTAAGACTCTTATTACTTACAATTCTGCAAAGGTGGTTTCAGTGTCATCCTTCCACATACACTTTGTTTGTAAACATTATTAAAACTTGGTGAAGCATGAATAATCTTTTAAATGTAGCGTGAATCTTGTCCACGACATAAAATACGTTTCTTTAAACGTAAAGTTTAAAGAAATGCGAACTTTTTGGCGCAATCTGTTGGCGGATATGACTTAACTAAATCCTGACTTTTAAAAATCCTGTTTGAGGAAATATTGTTTGATACAAGATGAGTGCCCCTGGTGTCAGCAAGCCTCAGGCCCGCGACCTGTACTAGAATTCACACTATGTAGCTTACTCCCATCTGTGTCTTAGCTCGTTAAAAAAAATGGTCTTTTCTGCCTAGTTTACTTCGCTTGCTGCCAAATGGAAAGAGAAAAAGGCTGTAGGTTTGTCATCTGAGCAGTCAGCAGATTCTGTCTTTCACTTAAGAAGCCATTTCCTAGCAGTTCTTCTATTAGTTCATTCCTTCACAAATCTTTCCTGAGTGTCTGCCGGCTCCAGGCACTGTTCTAGGCCCTGGGAGTAGACTCCTACAAAGCAGTGGTTAGTTTCCACTTCCAGCAGACAGCCCACATCCTCATTCACAGGTGGTTAATTTATACGACCATACCACTGAGTAACTTAACATTGGTCTTTATATAATGTGTTTCTCTTTAGAGGGGCCTTTAGCTTGATTGGGTTGTAAATCAATATATTTAATAAACATAAGTATGAATTATTTTAAAGTAGAGTAAGATTGAGCAAAGTTCTTGTTCAACTACATTATTTATTTATTTCTAAGAGGATCTGTATGTTATGGGGTTAGGCCTAATTCATCTCAAAAAGAAAGCCTTAAATCACATAGGGACATGAAGTGTCCAAACTCTACAGTTCTTTTAGGTTGGAAAAGAAACTAATCTGTAGTTCATTATTATGACTACTTGTTAGGATGTCAGTTTAGCTTTAACACTGGCTGACACCATGAATTACCATTTATTTCTTGACATTTTCATCTTTTAGTCCTATTGTCAGTTATTATATGCACTTTAAAAGTCGAGAGAGTATTTGAACAGGCTCTCACTGATAGCAAAGGAACAGAAAAAGTATTCCCTTTGAGGTTTTAAATACATTTTTAAAGATCGGCGCCCATGTCTTAGTTCCACATTGTATTTTCGTGTACAAACCCTTATTTGACAATTACCACTTTTTGAAATTAAATAGAATGTCTTTATTCATGTTGTCTTGCCAACTAAAATATTTAAAGTTATTATTTTTAAACTATAATGAAATTCTATTACTCATTTTACATTTGATGTTATTTTTAAATTTCCTGACTCGTAAGTATAATGTACATAGTGCAGTGACTTATTAAGCAGTTTATTCACATATATATTCTTTTGTTTTATCAAGCCACTGCCAAAAACTATGGTGTCTCGTCTTTGTGAATCTAAAAAGGTTTGTGCTGCAGCTGATATGCAACTTCAGGTATGTATGTATCTTTGTTCTGAAGTTTTCCGGAGTCATTATCCCAAATACATATCTAACTTTAAATTCTTGCCAATGATACCTATTTATTATAATAACTATGCTTCTAAAACATCTTTCATCTGAGTTCAAAGAACTTGACCAAAATTGACTCATTTAGTCCTCACACTGCCCTCATGAAGTAGGCATTGAATAAAATTATTTCCCGGCCAGGCACAGTGGCTCACACCTGTAATCCCAGCACTTTGGGAGGCCAAGGTGGGTGGATCACGAGGTCAGGAGTTCGAGACTAGACTGACCAACACGGTGAAACCCCGTCTCTACTAAAAATACAAAAATTAGCCGGGCATTGTGGTGCGTGCTTGTAATCCCAGCTACTCAGGAGGCTGAGGCAGGAGAATCACTTGAACCTGGGAGGTGGAGGTTGCCGTGAGTCGAGATCTTGCCACTGCACTCCAGCCTGGGCAACACAGCAAGACTCTGTCTCAAAAAAAAAAAAAAAAAAGACTGTTTCCCATTTTCAGTTGGGAAAAAATGAAAGCTTAGAAAAATTACATGACTTCTGCTAAATCACACATTTACCAGCTAAATTAAGGCTCAAACTTAATTTTATATATATATATATATATATATATATATATATATATATATATGTATGTATGTTTATTCATTCTGTATCTTTTAAAAATTTTTGCCTTTTTAGGTTTGAAATTTAGATAGTAATTGCTGTTAGTTTTAGATAATATTCAAAACCAACTTCCCAGGTTTCGAGATGAAGACTAGAAAACTTTCATGAACCATCTGGATGCCAGGTCTGCATGACACCAGATGCGTATGTAGATGTTTGTAATGACTGAGATTGTTTATGGAATTCTCACTCCTCTTCAGATCTTGAGAGTTATGTAAACACCCTAAACACCCATCTTTCATCTTAGGCAATATTCACTTTATGATGATTCAGTTACCTGTTTGACAAAGTAACCACTATTTAATTGCTTTATGGTTTTGTAAAATTCAGTCCCTAGAAGGTAATGAATGTGCTCTGTTTTTCTGTACCTTGAAACATGAAATCCATGTTTCAATGAAGGAAATCTGCTATATAGACAAAACCATGAATCTATATTTGCTTTACTTTACTCAGTATCTATTCACATCAATATAATTTTTAAAGGATTTCTGAATTATTTTTAAAAATTAACATTACTTGGCTGGCAAAAGTCTTGATTTGCTGGTATCTTTAGTAGAAGGCCTGGCTTTTAAAAGTCTGTTTTGTGGCTTTCTTCTTGAAAAATTGTTCTAATAATTTTCTTTTAAAATGGAAAACCAACCTTTCCCTACTCCTCCCTCCAAAAACAATAGCCCCCTAGAGACTGAGAGAGACAAAGTCCTGGTAGAGGAGCTGCCAGGGTTCAGCTTTTATATTACACTTGGACAGTGGACACAGACAAAGGTAGAAAGGAAGTGAATTGTTTCAACTTTCCGTGGGGACATAAACAGTGTTTTTAAAACTGTACAGTTTTGTTAAATTATTGTTTTAAAAATAGGCTCTTTATTTTTGCGTGGCTTAGTAAGTTTCTTGGTCCCAGGAATGCATGACTCCCTGAGTGGGTAGATAGGCTCATCTCTTTGGAATTGTTTACTTTATCAACAAATAAACATAAAAATAATGCACATTTAACTTATTTTACTCTGTTTTCATATTTAATTTATTTTTGCTCTGTTTTTATAATTCCAAAAAGTTACCCCATGTTTATATCATTTGTAAAAGGCATAATTGAAGAAATGAAACTTCTGAATTCTGATTTATTTATACATTGGGGCAAAATAACACCTCAGTTGAGGTTAGAATGTAAGAGTTTCAGTTCCTGATAATTTACACTGTTAGAATATAGGTAAGACATTGAGTAATTTTGGCCTCTCTGATGATCTTTATGCATCGTTACTCATTATAAAATGTAGAATTGAAAGAGCTATATTTAACTATATATTTAGATTACCAGTTAGAAGAAAGCAATATTTATATTTAGGAAATGTCTGTATTTTTCTAGGGAAGGTTTAAACTTAACTTTATAATTTAGAACCACAATTCTATATCTGGATGCAGCCAGAAGCTAGAGATCATTTAAATTTTTTCTTTTAACCAAACTAATCCTCACTTCTTTCAAGTCAACAGCTGCACATTCTCTACAAATCCCATTACTGAATCACAAAGATACATATCAGAAGCATAATTGCATGTCAAAATTTGTCCTTTAAAATAAAGCATTTTCTACTTGCCTGCATGAAGTCAAATATTCAAGTCAGTGTTCAAAAACAATATTTGAGTCAAATGTTGAGGTGAAAAAAGGCTTTATGTTTATTTTAGATTTCTTTGCACAATTTAGTTTTGAGTACTTTGTAAACAGCAGATTTCATGTCCAAACTCTCTTTAATGCTCTCTTCTCCCACTGTGGTTCAATGGCCTATATCCTCTACTCAGAGGAGAGCGCTGCTTTTCCCCTGGTCATCTAGCTGAGCCCTCCCTATACAGCAGCTGCTTCCTTTGTACTTCCTGACACCAGGTGTGGGAGTCTAGTTCCAACCTCTCCAACAGCTGCATCAGAATTCTTCGATACATCTCTACTCACCAGATGCTGCGTTGCTATTTCTTCTCTACTCCCACCACACCTATTTAATTTTCTCTTTACCTTTCATCACAAAACTAGAATTCTGACCATTTCATTTCTCTCATTTAAGATATATCAGGATTCCAGGAGGAAACCAAACAGAATTTGTTAGATCCAGCGGGTCAAAAGTTGTAACTGGTTTTGTACATTTCTGTCTACATGTATTTTGGCAAAATTCCCATGTCACATATTTAATTTGCCACGTTGTGCATAAAGAGTATCTTATGGATATGGTTCAAAATTCTTTAATATTTATGAAAAGGTTGAGAGCATTCCTTTTAATCTTTAGCATGGTCTTAAATGTGGTATGAAATACATTTCAAAACATATACGTTTATTTTTGTGACTGTTTTAAACTGTGATTGGTAATTGTTGTTCTGGTGCACTTATAGCGTCTTTGGTCTACCAGATCTTGATGTGAGGATGGACGACCAAAACTAAGTAGATGTTTTTATCTGTCTAGGTCTTTTATGCCACTCTGGATCAAATCTACCATGGGAAGCATCCCCTGAGGAATTCAACCACAGACATTCTCAAGGAAACACAAGAGAAATTCTATGGCCTACCATACGTTCCAAATACTGTGAGTCCAGCATTTGGCTTCTGTTGTGTGTACTGAGTGGTTCTGCTAGTACTTCTGTAGCTTGTGATTACCTTCCCCTTTGGAGAACTTGAAATCCCTACATTTATGTTGAGGCTTCACATGGCGCAAATGCTGGAAATTGCCTGGCTTATTTAATATTTCCAACTACCCATTTATATGTTCTTATTTTCTGCCCTCTAGCAGTGTTTTTCTACCTTTCTGGAAATGTGGGGGTTAAAAAGCCCACTGGAGTTGGTCTATATTCTTCTTTTTAGTTATTTTTCTATAATGTGAAAAGTAGTGATGAACATGATTACCCATCCTGAATCATTATCATTGCTAAGGGAATTAACGTGTATTGAGTATCTTGCATTGTACCAGGAATTATAATAGATGCTTTACATATCTTATCGTCTTGAGTACCTTGTCGGGAGAGAGAGCAGGAGTAATGTTACCATTTATTGGATTCTAGGCGCCAGACTCTATCTGATTCCTTTGGGAAAAGATCTCTGATTTAGCTCTCAAAATAACCTTATGCATTAAATAATATCCTAGTATTTGGAGCTGATTTGGAGGCACATACACACTATTATGTCCTGTCCGAGATCATCTGGGTAGTTAAGTGATTGTCTTGGGGTTCAAAACAAACAGGCTTTTTTCATCACTCAAAGGTTCCTGTAAGGAGCAGCTGAACACTGTGATTCCTAGTGCCGTTAACACGTGATTCTCGGTGCAGTTATGTGACTGACTTCACGTCACCCAGGCCTTTCTCAGGTGCAAGTGATAGAAACGCAGCTCACACGGACTTAAACAGAAAAGGGAATTTATTGAGTCTTATAACTGAAAGGTGCAGGGGCATAGGGGTGTTTCAAGTAAGTTGGATGTAGGTCTCCCACAGTATTGTTAGAAATGTTTCTCTCTCTTTCCACTTCTCAGCTCTGTGTTTTTCTGGTTCCTTTCATTCTCTGGCAGTCTCCCCAGACCAAATGGTTTGATAACTACCAGTAGGTTCAGGTTTATGTCCTTCTAGCCTAGTTGGTCTAACAGGAAGAGAGCTAACTTGAAAGTGTTTTGTAAACTGTAAAAAGCAGAATAAATGTCAAATGGTTGTATTTGCTGTAAGATTGGATAGCAGAATTCGTTGTGCTAAGAGGTTAAGTTAATCAATAAACTACAACTGTCCACTAAATCTTCAGGTCGTAATGCTCAAATATGCATGGGAAAAGATCATATTTACCAGACAAGTGAAGCAACAGGATATTTTATCTTCATAATACCTCTTGTCATTAGTTTTTGATTGGCTTAGAACCTTAATTATCTGCTACAGGTATATAATGTCAGTCATACTAACTGTTTTTAATCTTACATGTAATTTACTGTTCTAATACTTTCTACTGCCGAGCTCTTGCTTATCTGTATTAGTGAAAATTTATAGTGATAAGAATAATGTAACTATTTATTCATGGAATAAATAATAGCAATTGCCTAGATTTTACTAGCATTTTCGAGTTCACAGAGCATTGTCTGATTCACCTGCTTTTGGGCTTGTATGTTTTTGTTCTCATCTTATACTCTTTGTGGATATGAGTTCAACTTCATGACCAGTAAGTAGTAAAGTCCTAGGAAGACTAACATTAGGAAAACTGAGATGCTTGCCAAAGCTGCAAAACTTCAATTTGAGTGAGTTGCTTGCCCTCTGCCCTTTTTTATCATGGGTCTTGTAATAAAGTCACTGTCTCTCTTTAAAAGAAAACTCAACTTCCTTACCATCCAGATTTCTTCTCTGTAGTCATGTAACATACTAAGATGAAGTATTAGTGGCAAGCAAATTCTGAATCAACAATCCATAAATCACTTAATTTGAAAGGAAGACTGATGCTAAGTCCATGTGCCTTGTCCTATTTCCTTTTGAGAAAATAGAAAGATGTATCTCTTTACTGGGATTAGCTCCACAATTCATTTTCGGTAGCCATCGCCAGCTCTTTGTGTAAACTGTTTTAAGAGGTCTTTAAAAGAAGCATAGCTATGTTTAGAGGAAAAAAAAAACATTATTTTAAGGCTTGCCTTTTAAAAGAAGTGTCTGAGAGTTTGTTTAGATTTGTACAAATAGCCTACGCTTCCTACTTAGAAACTTCTGCATTTCTTCATTTGTTTGTCAATTCCTTCGTCAAACATATATAACATTCCCAAGGGCAGGTTGCTGGACTTGACCACTCAGGATTCAGATAAAGCTGCAGGAATGAAGACAGTCTAACACTGGCGTGGGGATGCACAGATCGTAGTGGAACAGGAGCAAGAGCCCAAAGGCAGACTCAGCAAATTAACAGACTCTCGAATATAGGTTGAGTGACACTGTAGATCATTGGGTGAAGAAGGAGCAATTTTTTAAAATGGTGTTGTAGTGATTGATCATCTATATGGGAAAAAAACGCACCTCTGTATCACACTGCACACAAAAAATAGAGTTAAAGACCAAGATATGGAAAGTAAAGCTTTAAATTTTAGAAGATAATACAAAAGAATTTTTTCTTTTTGATAGTTGTTGTTTTGAGATAGAGTCTTGCTCTGACTCCTAGGCTAGAGTGCAATGGCGCAATATTGGCTCCCTGCAACCTCTGCCTCCTGGGTTCAAGCAATTCTCCTTTCTCAGCCTCCTGAGTAGCTGGGATTACAGGTGTGCGCCACCACACCCAGCTAATTTTTGTATTTTTAGTAGAGACAAGGTTTCACCATGTTGGCCAGGCTGGTCTCGAACTCCCAACCTCAGATAATCCACCTGCCTTGGCCTCCCAAGGCTGAGGATGATAGGCATGAGCCACCGTGCCTGGCCTTGATGGTGTTTTTTATACCCACTCTGAGTATCTTACATTTTATACAGATGCCTCTCAACTTACGACGCAGTTAAGTCCCAAAAACCCATTGTAAGTTGAAACTATCATTAAGTCAAAAATACATTTAATACCCCTGCACTGCTGAATGTCATAGCTTAGCTTAGCCTACCTTAAATGTGCTCAGAATGCTTATATTAGCCTACAGTTGGGCAAACTCATCTAACACAAAGTCTATTTCATAATAAAGTGTTGAATATCTCACGTAATTTATTGAATACTGTACTGAAAGTGAAAAACAAAATGGTTGTCAGGCGCCCAAAGTACAGTTTCTACTGAATGCATATTGCTTTCACACCATTGTGGAGCTGGAAAATCTTAAAGTTAAAAAATCTTAAGTAAGTTGGGGATCTTCTATATACAATGGAAAAGCCATGAAACATAAAGCAAAAGACTGACAAATTCAATATTTAAACTTAAAAAGCACATAAAACTTTACTTCCCCCCCCCCCTTTAGATGGAGTCTTGCTCTGTTGCCCAGGCTGGAGTGCAATGGTACAGTCTCAGCTCACTGCAACCTTCGCCTCCTGGGTTCAAGCGATTCTCTCACCTCAGCCTCCTGAGTAGCTGGGATTACAGGCCCCCGCCACCATGCCTGGCTAATTTTTTAGTAGAGACAGGGTTTCACCATGTTGGCCAGGCTGGTCTTGAACTCCTGACCTCAAGTGATCTGCCCACTTCAGCCTCCTAAAGTGCTAGGATCACAGGTGTGAGCCACCGTGCCCATCCATTGGAAAAAGATATATTTTAAAATTACTTTGAGCAAAAGACATGGATATGCAAAAAATGACATAAAATAGCTTAAATATTAACAGGGAACGCACATTAAAACCACATTACAATACTCCTAAAATATTTTACTATCACTTGTTTGGCAAAAAATAAAACAATTGACAGTACCAGATGTTGGCAAGGATGTGGAGTCACAGGACCTCTTATACGCTGCAGGTAGGAGAGCAAATTGGTATAACCACTTTGCAAAACAGATCTGTGAAATCTGAATATGGACTACCCTGGGACCCAGCCATTCAATTCCTAATATAACCTGGAAAAAAAATATCGTACTTTCTCTACCAGGTGTACTTTTCTTGTACCAGGCATGAAAAATAGGAGGGTTTATAACAGCACTGTTTGTAAGTAGTTAAAAAAAAAAAAGGTGAGGGGGAGGATTCTGAGAAGAACCCAAGTGATTGTCATCAAAGAAATGGATAAACAATTTGTTGATACAGCTGGAATACTGTTCAGCTTTGGAAATTGAGGGCCACAGTTGATGAGCCTAACAAGCATAAGGTAAAGTGAAATAAATGAATACCAGATGAATCAAACCAGTGCATTTATATAAAGTTCAGAGTGATGCAAAACTAAGCAGTACATTGTCAAATACATATGTAATTAGACTATAAAGAAAAGTGAGGGAATTACAAGCACAGAATTCATAGGAGTGGGTTCACAGGAGTCTTAGAAATATTTTCTTAAACTGATTGGTGGGTACATGGTTGATGACTTTGTCATTCTTTCTACTAATAGTGGACATATAGTCTTGGTGGATAGAAAACACTTCCAAGGATTAAAAGGTGATATGGGCTACAAGGTATGGCGTATGCCAAGAACAACGAACCTTGGCAAAGCTACTGGTGGCTTAAACTAGGACAGTGACTGTGGGGAGTGGAAGATTGAAACGGACCTGAGAACAGTGCAGAAGGCATAATCAGTGCAGCGGGGGTGACTGGATGTATGGGTTGGGATGATGAGCAATATCCACGGGAATGGGACGACCGCAAGGCTTTCAACTTCCATATCGGATAGAAGATGACTTTGTAGCGTCTTCCCATGCAGGCCAAAGAGTGACAGTGTCCTCCTGTAAACTTGTCTCCAGAAATTGTTTCTCTGAAATGAATCCTTTTATTCCCCCAAATTAAACAATGAGAAAAGGAAAATATAAGCAACAGAGTATTTATAATGCTTATAGAGTTGATAAAAATATAGGTACATAATCTGATATAAACTTTTAGACAGTGATTTTGCATGTGTCTATATTAGCACTTCTTTAAGTGCATTAGTAACTCATCTTGGGAATAAAGTGTAGCATTAATTATCTTTGGGCAATACTTTTTTTTATTATACTTTAAGTTCTAGGGTACATGTGCACAGCGTGCAGGTTTGTTACATACGTATACATGTGCTATGTTGGTGTGCTGCACCCATTAACTCGTCATTTACATTAGGTATATCTCCTAATGCTATCCCTCACTGGTTTAAACAACATCGAGCTGGCTTCTCTACTGAGGAACCACTTGGAGTCTGTGATATGCTAACAAACATTATGAGTCTCTGTCCTCAAATGTATTAACCCTGGAAGTCATCATGGATAATTTCTAGGCACTAGCTTTTGTAGGTCATACTTTGGAAAATTGCATTTACATGACTGTAACTATTTAATAGGGCAGTTCCACAGATACTCCATGTTAAATAATGATGCTTTCTGTACAAGTCAATAAGTAGCCTTCTAGTGTTGGCAATTTATTGATATTTGTGTGCATGCTGAGTCACTCTGTATAAAGTATAGGCTAATTTGTACTTACTTGCTATTCCATCTAACAGCAGTTTGATGCTGGAAATCCAAAAGTTTCTACTTATTTGTGAATAGAGGGCAATAGTACAACATGTACCAACAGACTCGCCTTCTGCTGTTACCACCACTTCTCTTCCATTTAGAGAACAGTGTCGTGTTGTTGTGTTTTTTATATTCATGACTGTCTCTTCTCAGAATATTTTTCCTAAGTGATTGTGTATCTCCTATTTTTAATTCAGAAAATAGAAAATGTGTATTTTAATTTTTGTAGCATTGTAGGTTTGTGATTTTACCTTTTCACCCTCCTCTCTGACACATTTGAGATACAGTTGTGTCCGGGAAGCTCTGGGATGAAACTTCCAGCCTTTGATCCTCTGGCTCTGTTCTAATGTGTATTTTTCAAGTACAAAACATGAACAGCTGACTCTAGGTTTTGAAGCTCTGTTAATAATGCAGTTGTACTTTAGTGTTTTGACCTAATTTGGTAGGCTTGTGGGTTTGGGTGGTGAAGCTGTGTCTCCAGCACAGCTGTTCTCAGAGCGACAGCGTTCTCTGAATAAATCTTGCCACCAGTGAGCCTCCTTTTTGCTCTTTAGCAACCTCAAATTGAAAACAGAATAAGAAAGTTCTGAGCACTGTAAGTATTGACGTGAACATATAATAATACGTCTAAGAAAATTGTCTTTCTTCACAACTCACAATTTAAAATTCACCATCTTGATGGCATAAAAGTTGTTCAAAGCTAGAATGAAAAAGTTATTTTAGGAAAGCAGCTACTGGGATGCAAGGATATGTTGATATTTGGTCCTTCTTGTTAGAACAGACACCAACAAAGAATATGAAAAGAAGACATGTTTCTTGTGAATAGGATTCACTTCACGTTTAGGGTTTTATTTTTGCATCCAGCAACAAACTGGCATATTATAGTGGCACTGCGTTAGCGTTAGTTAAAAATTATTCTAGGCTGGGCTCAGTGGCTCACGCCTGTAATCCAAGCACTTTGGGAGCCGAGGTGGGCAGATCATGAGGTCAGGAGATCCAGACCATCCTGGCTAATACGGTGAAACCCCGTCTCTACTTAACATACAAAAAATTAGCCGGGTGTGGTGGCTGGTGCCTGTAGTCCTAGCTACTCGGGAGGCTGAGGCAGGAAAACGGCGTGAACCCGGGAGGCGAAGCTTGCAGTGAGCCCAGATCACACCACTGCAGTCCAGTCTGGGTGGCAGAATGAGACTCCGTCTCAAAACAAAAAAACAAAAAAACAAACTTATTCTAATTTGCCTGGGTGCGGTGGCTCATGCCTGTATTCCTAGCACTTTGGGAGGCCAAGGTGGGCGGATTGCCTGAGCTTAGGAGTTTGAAACCAGCCTGGGCAACATGGTGAAACCCTGTCTCTACTAAAATACAAAAAAAAATTAGCTGGGTGTGGTGGCATGTGCCTGTAGTCTCAGCTACTGGGGAGGCTGAGGCAGGAGAATCGTTTGAACCTGGGAGGTGGCAGTTGCAGTGAGCCGAAATCACACCACTGCACTCCATCTTGGGCGACAGAGCAAGACTCTGTCTCAAAAAAAAAACAGAAAAAAATTCTAATTTACCCTAGAGAGGGGATGAGGGATGTATGAGATGTATTAATCCATTCTTGCATTGCTACAAATAAATACCTGAGACTGGGTAATGTATAAGGAAAAGAGGTTTAATTTGCTCATGGTTTTTGTAGGCTCTACAGGAAGCATAGCACTGGCATCTGCTCAGCTTCTGGGAAGGCCTCAGGAAATTTACAGTCATGGCAGAAGGTAAAGGGAGAGAGTGGTGTCTCACACGATGGCAGCAGGAGCAAGAGAGAGAGGGGATAGGTGCCACATTTAAACAACCAGATCTTACAAGAACTCACTATTGTGTCGACAGCACCAACGGGGATGGTGTTAAACCATGAGGATTCGCCCCAATGATCCAGTTGCCTCCTACCAGGCCCTACCTCCAGCGTTGTGGATTACAATTTGACATGAGATTTGGGCCTAGACACATATCTAGACTATCTCAGGGGAGTTATATAATCTATGCACATTGGTTACCTCTCCATCTTTTTGAGTAGGTGTGTGCTGCAGGCTTATTGGGGACATAATCAGATACACCTGATTTGCTGCAGTATACTCAAGATGTGTTAGTTGAGAAAGGCTGCTGCTACTGGAGACTGGTTTCTGTTCAGACTAAATTCTATTAAGTCTAATTATGTACAAGTGATATATATTTCATATTAAGTATAATTTTCTATCTGTAGCAAACTGTTTTTAGAAAAAAACTGCCAAAAATTGTGCTGAATTTAGCCAGACACACCAAAGAGCAAACACACTTTTGTTTTTTAGCATAAAGAAAACGATTTCAAATCCCAATGAAAATAGTTGTACAATAATTTGCTTTTTGTATTTATATTGTAATAATTATAAATTTTTAATAATTGATATAATGTATATTTATGTGTTATATTTTTATGAAGTGCCTACTGCATGCTACCACATGGTCTAAGCAATGGACATAACCGTAAACAAAGCAGACCAGAATCCTTGCTCTCATGGAGCCTGTATTCGAAATAGCCTTTTAGATGTGTGTTTGCTAACCAATTCATCATTGTATCTGACTGTCCTGTCAAACATCTCATTATTAAGCAAAATAGTTCTCAAGCCTATCGAATTGCTTTGAGTTGTGAGCAGAGAGACTGAGCGTAGAAGATGAAAAGACTGAGACATTCTGATGCATATACAACTAATACTAAGACTATATTGGGATCCTCATTTTTAATTTCCAGAGGGATGCTCCTTCCCCGAAACATTCATGAGAAAAAGGTGCCTTTTGTGTTGTTGCATTCTTCCTCACCCCTGATGACCTGGCAACCTACACCTGTTTGTTGTGCATCAGCAAGCATTCCTGGAGGCTAAAGAAACAAGATGACCAGGCAGAATAGAGGAGTGCTTTAAGGGTTCACGGCAGCCAGCAGACAGACCTGGGTGTCTGGTGCTTGCTAGTTTGGGAGGTGGTGATAAAAGGGAAGGAGTGGGAATGACACCCAGGTTTAATAAAATGAGCCATCCGTGGGGGTGGGGATGATGTTCAGAAACACGGAGCACAGGAGGGGTGGTAGCTGCTTTATGCAGTGCGGAGTGCATAGGTGATGAGTTTCATTTGATGTGACTGTAGAATATCCAAGTGGAGATGAACAGTGTTGGGCCAGTGGGTCCACTGCCCAGGAGACAGAGCAGGGTGGGAGCTCTGCAGATTTGGGAGTCATTAGTCTAGTGAGGGTACTAACTGTGGGAATGGGCAACAGGGAACAGGGAGAGTTTCTGTGTAGGATGAGGGGAAATCGAGGAGATTACCCAGAGGTATGTCCATCAAAGGGCACAGACTGGGTCAGCCAGTGTGGTTGGCATGATGTTCTCATTGGAACAACCTTTTCTCAAGTACCAGCAAAACCCAAAATTTTAAACATCTTTTTATTTTCAGTTTCTACTGCTACAATCACAACAGTATAATGCTCTGCTCCTTTCTATTATTTTAGGGTTACACTGGCTGTATAGTCGCTTGAAACATCACTTATAGAACATTTGTTTTGGATGTGTGTTCTGAGTTCCCAAGTAACAGAATAATGAATGAACTCTTAGCGTATAACTTATGTGTAATTTGAGGGCTTCCCATGTTAAAATTGCTTGATTTCTAGAGCAGATCCTTAAGCTGACACTGTTGTTACCACGATTATGTATGCAGAGGAAAGTAGCCACTGTGCCAGCTGGGAGATGGGGTGCAGCTAGTGGCGAACCCTATTGTTTACATAGTGTGCTCATCCAGACTAACTTTCAAACATGCCTCTTAACCATGTGGAAAGATGAGAAGAGGGAGATGAAATCAATATGATGGAAGAGGGCAGAGAGATTTTGAGAGTACTGTTACATTTACTGTATGGAGTTGTTTTTTTTTTTTTTTTTTTTAATAGTCCCAAAAAGAAGAAAAATTTAAAACCTACCATGAGAAAATGGTATTGTTATACACAATTTCGGTGTTAATGCTTTAATACATTATTACTACTAGAGTTTCTTTTTTTGCTGTTCTCTCATTCCCTTGATAGTCAATTTTTGTTTGTTTGGTAGTTTTTGAGATGGAGTCTTGCTCTGTTGCCCAAGCTGGAGTGCAGTGGAGCAGTCCCAGCTCACTGCAGCCTCTGCCTCCCGGGTTCAAGCAATTCTTATGCCTCAGCCTCTCCAGTAGCTGGGACTACAGGCGTGCACCACTGCCCTGATAATTTTGTATTTTTGGTAGATATGTGGTTTTGCCATATTGGCCAGGCTGGTCTTGAACTACTGGCCTCAAGTTATCCACCCACCTCGGCCTCCCAAAGTGCTGGAATTACAGGCATGACCCACTGCATCTGGCTGATAGTCAATTTTTAAGAGCCTCTTTGTTTGATATATAGAGCATATATGGGTATATATACACACATACACATATATATGAAGATAGGTGACATTTAAATACTCAAGCATATTAAAAATTATGTGTGTGTGTGTGTGTGTGTGTATATATGAGACAGGGTCTTGCCCCATCACTTAGGCTAGAGTGCATTGACACGATTATGGCTCGTTGCAGCCTTAACCTCAAGACTCAAGTGAACCTCCTGTCTCGGCTTCCCGGGTAGCTAGGACTACAGGCACTCATCACCACACCCCACTCCCAGCTTTTTTTTTTTTTTTTTTGGTAGAAATGAAATTTCACCGTGTTTCACAGGCTAGTCTTAAACTGCTGGCCTCAAGTGGTCCTCCTGTCTCAGCTTCTCAAACGTTTTTATGTTACGAATTTTAACTGTGTATCTTAAAGCTGTTCCTGGGTGACTTTATAATTTTATTTCAGTTGTTAATATCCAAGTGTATCACCATGTATTTACCTCATGTAGTATCAGGTATATAATGATTTTACTTTAAAACCTTTAATTTTAGAATAGTTGATAAGACACAAAGATAAGAAAATAATTATCCATTAAGTGGTTTCTATCTAGATTAAAATGTTAATTAGATTTTTCCCATTAGTTATTTTTAAACTAAGGCTGGTAAGTAACCGTGGTCATATGGGGAGTCCTTATATAGAAATCTTAGGGTTGCTTTAGACCTTGGTTATTTTTATCTCACACTTGTTCAGATGTGTTGGTTGAAAGGATGGCATAAGGGTCTTTTTTTAAATGTATAAGCAAATATATTGTCTATTAAACAATAGGACTGGAGCCCCAGGAGGGTTAAATGTTTACTACTCTCTCTCCAGAGAATATTCAACTTAAACTATTTGGTAAAAATGCTTATTCTTCCTATTTTTTTTTTTTTTTCACCCTGAGGAACAAGTTTCCTCCTATTCTTATGCCCCAGCTCTCCTGCAAATGGAAAATCTCTTCCATGAGGTGGAGTTAGTGCCTGGGCTGAGCTAGCTTGGAATATTTGATGTTGCTAAGCAAATGTTAGGTTAAAGAAAACAATATTTATTTTTGTTTTTATCTTAAATACGAAGAAAGACCATATGGTGCATATCTAGAAACACCTAAGTGGTTAATTGCATGTTAAATTTCTTTCCTCTTTGCCTGCATAAACAACTGAAAAAATATTTACTTTCTGTGTCATGCTAGGTTTATTTATGACTTTGTAACTAAAACACAGAAGTGTTATAAATTGAAACTTTAATCTCATGATTGACTCATTTTCTAAAAATTTATATGGTTTCAGTTTGTGGGACAGCTGCGGCTCTAGATTTCAGTGACTTAAAACATGAGGAAATTATGACTACCCAGGTTGTTTTTTTAATATAGTCCTTTGAGCCAAATCACAACTTTCATTTTTGTCTTGGTTTTCATAAATACTGCTGCCCTTTTTTCTCTTCTCGGCCTGCAATTTGACATAGGCTAGACAGAAGGAACTAACAGTCCAGGCTATTAGTAGAAGCTGTTTCTTTACCAGGTAAACTTTTGTATCTTAAAGGATGCACATGTGTCATTTAGGTTTAGGCTGTTTCTATTTCAGGAAGCCTTTTCTCTGGTGATTGTCGAGGTAAGTCACGTTCTTATTCACAAGGAATGAGAGCCAGACACAGGCACCATTGTGATGCCCCTTTACCTTTATGCCTTATCAGCAACAGGGAGTCAAGGCAGCATTAGCAATATAAGGAAGGTGCCAGTTGAGTGTCGTTAATTTTTAATTTTAATTATATGTTGAGTAAGTAATATATATGCATGATTAAAAATTCACAGCGTGTCAAAAGCTTGACAGTACAGTCTCCCTCCTCCTTAGGTCCCTTTCCCTGGAGGCAGCCTGGGGCACTGCATCTCACACTGATTTGAAGATGAATTACCTCGGTTCAACATAAATTTAAAGACATAAAATCTACAGTTCTCAGTCACTTCCTTCTCTTAGTATTCTTCTTGCCTTTTCTCATGGGTAGAGCAGCTCTAGACTGGACTCACAGTCTTCCCCTAATGAGCGTCCTAGGAAGTATCCTCTGTACCACTCTCAAATCCACACAGCATTAGTGAGGTCTTTTCTGAATACAGATTTGAGTATGACATCCCTTCCCTTAAAACCCGTAATGGCTTCCATTGCTCTTAAGCTAAAGGCCAGACTCCTTTGCCCACCCGCAAGTTCCTGCGTGGTCTGGTCACCCAAGCTTCCTCCAGCAGGACACACCCTGCTTCCTTTGGCACTGGAGACTTGGCACTTGTTCCTGCTGCCTGGAGTACTCTCCTTCTGCTCCCTTTGCCTTCTGCTTGAACCATCACTTCTGCAGACCTGGCCAGCCTGTTACACAGTCTCCCAGGGCTGGGATCCTTTCCTTAAGATGGGTCACCCCAATTTGTAATGTATCGATGCCATTTGATTCATTTCTATCTTCCCAACTGGAGTGAACCTCAGAAAAGCATGGCTCATTTCTGGTTTGTCTGTTGTTTTCCCAGGGCCCTCAACAGTTAGTTACTTAGAGTATGTACCCAATAAATGTTTATTGAAGAATTTTTTACATTTTTACTGAGATATAATGTACATAAAATGCACAAATCCTAATTTATAGCTCCATGAACTTCTGGAAATATGTTTGCCTGTGGAACCACCACCCAGATCAAAATATATCCATCTGCAGTTATCCAGAAGGCTCTTGTGACCCGCTTTCAATCAATACGCCTTCCCTACAAGTTAACCACTAGTTTTGCCTGTTTTGAACTTCACATTGGTGGCATCATACATGACTTTCATACAACGTGTCTGTGAGATCCACTGTCTTGTTGCATGTTTTAGTAATCTGTTCCTTTTCATTGCTTTGTGGTATTTTCCAGTCCAGTATGCCACAACTTATTTATCTGTTCCACTATTGATGGACATTTATTTCCAGTGTGGGGCTTTTATGAATAAAGTTCCTGTGAATTCTCCCGTATGTGGTTTTTGGTGGACATAAAGATTCATTTTTGCTGAGTGAAATGGGGACATTTTTGTTTAGTTTTATTATAGCTATTGCTAGTTTTTCAAAGTGATTATCATGAGTTACATTCCAACTGGCAATATGTGGATATTTGCTTCATCCTCTCCCGTTATAATTAAAAGGATGTTATCAATCGTTTTTACTTCAGCCATTCTGGAGCATGGAGAATGATCTCATTGTGGTTTTAATTTGCACTTTTCTTATGACTAATGATACTGGGTGCTTCTTCATATGTTTAGAGGCCACTTGAATGTCCTCTTTGTGTAAGTTTTCTCTAATGTGGATGAAATAGGAGGGTTTCAAGCAGAGGACTGACAGATTGAAGGTGGGATGAAAGAGAAAGAAGTGGGTTGAAAATTACTGCAAGGGTTTTGATCTGAGCACCCAAAGAATGGCATTGCCATTAAGATAGAGAAGACGGCCAGACACAGTGGCTCACACCTGTAATCCTAGCACCTTGGGAGGCCAAGACGAGAGGATTGCTTGAGTCCACGCATTCAAGACCAGCCTGGGCAACACAGACTAAAAAATTATCTGGGCATGGTGCCACACACCTGTAGTCCCAGCTACTTGGGAAGCTGAGGTGGGAGGATCACTTGAATCCAGGAAATCAAGGTTTCAAGGCCACAATGAGCTATGATTGCACCAGTGCATTCCAGCCTGGGCAAGACCCTGCCTCAAAAAAAAAAAAAAAAGATGGAGAGGACTATGAAGACTATGGGAAATGTAGGTCTTAAGGGAGAGCAGGAGATCAGTTCAGGAAATACTAAGTTTAAGATGTCTACTAAACAAACCAGAAAAGATGTCACATAGGCAGTTGGATGTACAAGTTCAGAGGGTCTGCGCTGGTGATACCCATTTGGAGTCATCCCCACACAGATTGTATCAGAAAGCCATGGAACTGGGTGAGATCAACCCCAAGAGTAAATGTAAATGGGAACAATCTGTCTAAAAGATGAGGCTTGGGGCATTCCAACATTTAGAGGGCTGGACAGTGAGGAGGAGCCAAAAAAAAGGGGGGGGGGGAATTGAGAGGGAGACCCCAATGAGGTAGGAGGAAAAAGAGGGTGATGTCTTGGAACCAACTGAAGAAAATGTTTCAAGGCAGAGTGAGGGAGTGATTGTATCAAATGGTACCCTTAGGGCAGAAGAGCTGAGAACTGAGAAACAACTATTGGATTTAGCAAGGTGAAGGTCGTTATTGACCTGGATAAAAACATTATCAGTTGAGTGGTTGGTGGGACAAAGGCTAAATGGAGTTGGTATCAAGAAAAGTGAGGGAGAAGAATTGGAGGCAGTGAGTAGAGGCACTTCTGGTGTTTTCCTGCAAGAGGAGAAAAATTGGACTTGGAAGAGATGTAGGGATAAAGGGAGGTTGTTTTTGTTTTTTTGCTTGACTGATTTCATTTGGATTTTTAATGAGGTGAATAACATGTGTAAGTGAATGGGAAAGATCTAGTAAGACTGAAAAGCCAGTGATGTAGGGGAGAATAGACAAGGGGAAAGGATTTTTGTACAGGTGGAGAGGTTAGCCCGTAGACCCCGAGATTACAGCCTAACCGTCTTTAGAGTGTGTGAACAAAGATGCAGGCAGTGGGTAGATGCAGTTGTGGAAGTCCTTTTCCGGGGCTTTGCTCTGTCAGTTGGAATCAGGGCACCAGCTGAGCGTGCACATGGGGCAGTGTTGCTGACCTTTGAGGAGAGAGGAGCAGGTAGAAAGGAGAGTGGGAGAGATGGTGGAGTGGAGATGTGAGTTGTGATTGCAGACCACGTTAAGGGCCCAAGTGGGGTTGGTGCCGGTGGTTTGAAAAGAGGGCTGTGGGGACGGTTGTGTGCTTTTCCTGGCCATACTTGGTATCTAGCTTTCACCAGGGCTGTGGTTTTGCCAAGTGACTGTAGAGTATAGTCCAAGAGCAGGCCGTGGACCCGAGGGTTATTCAGAGCAACTATGACAACTGATTGTGGGATTTAACAAGGCAGAGAGGACAGTGAGCACATGAGGGAGCTCTGGCCTGGTGAACTTGGGGAAGTGGACTGTGAGGTCCCAGTGGGACTGGAGATAAGGTACTAGAGAATTAGCTGAAAAGACAGGGTGTGATGATTGAGCAAAGGAATGCTTGGAATGGATATTATGAAGGGGTTCTGGTTACAGTAACGGCAAGGCCTAGATTGTAACCATGGAGTGAGAGGCTGAGTTAGGGCCAAGAACATCCTCACAAAAGAAGAGAAGGTCAAGGAGTCGAGAGGCCAGAGTATTAGTTGCCTATTGTTGCTGTAACAAATTACCACAAACTTGGTGGCTTAATATAGCAAAAATGTATTCTTAGAATTCTGGAGAAGACCACAGTGGGTGTTAAGGGGCTGAATGAAGATGTCAGCAGGGCTGACTTCTTCCAGAGGCCCCTAAGAGCATCCAGTCCCTGCCTCTTCTCACTCCATGAGGCGGACGGTGTGCCCTGGCTCTGGGCCACAGGCTGCATTCTCTGCTTCCCTCATCACATTGCCTTCTGCCTCCTTCCACTTCTTGCTTTTCTTTTATAAGGACCCTTGTGTTTCCTACTAGGGCCTACTCAGATAATTCAGGATAACCTTCTCACCTCAGGATCTTTAACTTAATCACATCTGCAGAGTCCATTTTTTTCCAAATAAGGTGATATTCACAGGTTCTGGGGATTCGGATGTGGACATCTTTGGAGGAGAGGGCATTATTCTTTCTGGCACACAGAACATTTGAAAGATTAGCTGTTGGGGCATTGCTATCATCAGAATTCTAACAGGAGTAGGATTGGTGAGAGTGAAGTAAAACAGAAGTAAGAAATCCTCAAGGAGTGAGTGAGGACTGACGCTCCTGCTAGTGACCTGCAGTAGTGAAGGGTAAAGAGGATTGTGGTCCACTGTCAGCAAAATGAGAGTTGGAGTGTTCTGAGGGAGAAGGAACTGGCAGTGAAAACCAGAACCAACACCTACTTGCCTTCAGACCCAGTCATATGCAGGACCTGGGGAGAAACCAGCCGTGTCATGAAAACATTGCAAGGGAAGTATGATTCTTAGCAGAGACCCGGGTCTCTTTTAGAATAAAAAGGTGAAAGGAACCTTCAAAGAAGGCAGAGGAAAATACAGGTG
This sequence comes from Rhinopithecus roxellana, assembly GCF_007565055.1. Taxonomy (NCBI): domain Eukaryota; kingdom Metazoa; phylum Chordata; class Mammalia; order Primates; family Cercopithecidae; genus Rhinopithecus; species Rhinopithecus roxellana. The sequence continues at coordinate 67,205,779 of NC_044566.1, read as the reverse complement.
GTTTTGCTGATGACTGGATTTTAGAAAGCTCAGCAGAAGAAAAGGGAGGATGAGGGCAGAAAGTGGATACAGAGAACGGGCAGGAGAGCAGTGCTGCCATAGTCATGGGTGTCCACAGGGTGGAAGGTCTCAAGACTGATCGCAGTGGAACTGCGAGTGCGGGTGCAGGGAGGGTGGGAAGCCCCAGCCGAGCACGAGGGAGTGGGATGAGGAAAGCCCCAGACCCGGCAGACTGGAGAAACTGAGGGTCAACGAGAAGGGCATGAAAGTGAGATAGTTTTTATGTTAGCTTGCAAAATAGAAGTACAGTATTTCTTTCTTTTTATTTGTTCCTGATACTCTGGGTAATGCAGAAGCCAGGATGGCCGTTCAGTTTTGTGCTGAAGCTAAGAAGCTTTGCGTAGCTTTCCAAACTTTGGAGTAATGCTATGGGGCCAGAATAGAGTGAGGATTAAGGCATTTATCTAAGGTGTTCCTGGCAGAATTAGTACACACGTTGCCTGACATTTGGACTGGAGCTCTTTCTGTTACTCTATTTTACTGTCATGAAGTAAATTCCAGATAGAGTAAACATTTAAATGGAAAAACATAAGCCATTAAAAAAGGCTTCTATAGACAGATAACTCTTTTTCATTTAGAGAAGGATGGTAAATTTAAAAGAAATGGAAGAAATCACAAATACAAAGAGTAGTAGATTTGAACTTCTCTCATGAAACATGATGAATAAAATTTACTGGCAAACAAATTGGTTTTTTAAAATTGTAGCATCTATGACATATGGTTTATATTTTGCTGCATAAAGAGCTCATACAAATAAAACAATGACAACAGAAGAACAATTTTTTAAAAATCCCAACATTGGCCAGGTGCAGTGGCTCACGCCTGTAATCCCAGCACTTTGGGAAGGCAAGGTGGGCAGATTGTTTGAGCCCAGGAGTTCAAGACCAGCCTGGGCAACATGGCGAGACCCTGTCTCTACAAAAAATAGACTTAGCTGGGCATGTTGGTGCATGCCTGTAGTCCCAGCTACTTGGGAGGCTGAGGTAGGAGGATTGCTCCACTGAGATAGATAATTTTATATTTGTTCACAGAAGGATAAATTTGTTTGAAAGGAGGGACCAAGAACCTGAAGAGTTTACATTTCCCTTAAGCCAATAATGTAACATTCAAGAATTTGTTCTAAAGGAATAAGTAGAAATCCAATAAAGCCTGGTGACCCTTATGTTTATTGCGGCACTATTCACAATAGTAAAGACTTGGAATCAACCCAAATGTCCATCTGTGACAGACTGGATTAAGAAAATGTGGCACATATACACCATGGAATACTATGCAGCCATAAAAAAGGATGAGTTTGCGTCCTTTGTAGGGACATGGATGCAGCTGGAAACCATCATTCTTAGCAAACTATCACAAGAAGAGAAAACCAAACACCGCATGTTCTCACTCATAGGTGGGAACTGAACAATGAGATCACTTGGACTCGGGAAGGGGAACACCACACACCGGGGCCTATCACAGGGAGGGGGGAAGGGGGAGGGATTGCATTGGGAGTTATACCTGATATAAATGACGAATTGATGGGTGCTGACGAGTTGATGGGTGCAGCACACCCACATGGCACAAGTATACATATGTAACAAACCTGCACGTTATGCACATGTACCCTAGAACTTAAAGTATAATAATAATAATTTAAAAAAAAGCCTGGTGACCGATGATCATAACATGTACAAAACATTGGAAAGAATCCAACATTCAGGGAATGGCTAGGTAAACTGGGGCACGTCATGTGGTTGTCACCAGGCCTGCTCACTAGTAATCCAGCTCGCCTATCTCTGCGCCATTGAAGAATTGCACTTCCATGTCCCTTGCAGTTACTTGTGGCCTTGTGACTCACTATGACCAAAGAAATGTGAGCAGAAGTGATGTGTATCATTCCTAGGCTGTGGCCTTTGAGAGCTACTGGACAGTTGTCCACATCTCCTGCCCTTGGTTCAGCAGTCAGTGCCATTCCAGTTGGTGGAGGTCCTGAGAACATGGGTTCCTAAATACTGATAGTGCCAGACGGGCCTGCTGATCTGTGACGACATGTTGTATGCTCAGGGAGCAAACGTGGAGATTTTAGAGTTCATGTGATCACACTGTAACACATAGCCTGACTAATATGGCCCATATGAAATAATATGCAGTCATTCGTGTCTAGAAAGAATTCATAAATAAGTTTAGTGAAAAACTGATAGCAAAGTGTACATAGTGTGATTTTGTCTTTTGAAAATAGACCGAAGAAAACTTTGAAACATTAGCAAATATTGATCACACTTGTGGATTAAGGGTGGAAGTTTCATTCTTTTTTCTGTTTTTCACAATATTCCAATGTTTCTCTAATGAGCATGTATTCCTTTTAAAATCAGAAGAGGAAGCACACAGACATCTGCACACCCACCCTCCTCCAGTTGACTCCCAGTGGTGTGGCCATGCAGTTCTCTGTGAACCATTCAAGAGGCCAGGCTCCTGGAAATTATGGTAATCATAGGGGCCCTTTTTTTACCTGGAGAGTGCAGCTGAGGTGGAGGATCAGGACTAAACTTAACTTGGGTTCAGAGTAGAAATTTCCTGTCATCATGGCTTTAGTTCTAGATATATAAAATCCATTTCCCTAGAGCCTAAATACTTTCCCTCTCCTTTAAATGATCTTGGAGGTAGACAATGCAAACTCTCTTGCCTCAGAAAAGCTACATCCTAAAAGAGATGTTCTTTGAGGTGATAACCAGACTTCACATTCACTGCAGAGCACTCGCTGGAAGTGCTGCGGTGGAGGACACGAAAGAAAGAGAAATTGTGTTCTTTGCCTGGATAAAACATACATAAATCAGTAAATGAAAATGAGTGAAATTCTAACCCCCAATAGGATGGTGTGAGGAGGTGGGACCTTTGGGAGATCATTAGGATATGAAGATGGAGCCCTCACGAGGGGGTTAGCGCCTTAGAAGAGGAGACAGGAGAAGCATGCGTGCTCGTGCTGGCGCTCTCCCTCTCTCTGTCTTCTCTCTCACTCTCTCTCTCCCTCTCTCTGCCTCTCACTCTTGTTCTCTCTCCCCGCACCCTACCATGTGAGGATGCAGTGAGCAGACTGCCAACTCCACACGGAAGCAGGCCCTCATCAGACACTGGATCTGCTGGTGCCTGGATCCTTGCACTTCCCAGCCTCTAGAACTATGAGAAATAACTTCTATTGTTTAAGCCAACCAGTCTATGGTATTTTGTTATAACAGCCCGAACTAAGATGTGTAGTTTAAACTTTGTGCTTTTGTGTTTATCAGACATTTTCCTAAGACCTTTACCACTGTGTGTCAGACACCATGTGTGGATACTTTGCACTGAGCAGACGGTCTGCTTGCCACCGACCTGCGTGTCAAGCTGTGGCCTTCCCATCACGCCTGGTGTGTCTTCCTAGGCCCCATGTGTGACTTCTGCTCCTAGTTGAAGTTAGTATTCACATTCCCTCTGCTTGCTCTGAAACCTTGCCCCAGACCCTACTCGTGTTCAAGGTTGTGTGCTCCTTTTTCATTATTATAGAAGGTCTGCATAACTTTGTGCGCTTGACTACTTTAGCCTTAAAAGAAGTCCATAACAGTGTACTGCTTGGCTAAAAGGTAAGCAAAGTTTATGTTCCCAGACACGTTGCAAAGTTGTGCAATAGGTTAGGTAGTTTTCTCTTGACAGCCCTCACTGCTGATTTTAATTTTTGCCAATCTGATGCTCCACAAATGCTAACTTATTTGTGCTTGCAATTCTTGTATTACTAGTAAAATCACTGTCTTTCCTTATTTTTTTTTTACCAACTATATGGGGAGTGAAGTGCCTATTTTTGTTATTTTCCCATGTTTATGTTGATCTTTCTTTTGCTATTGATTTTTATGAAAATGTTACTTATCCTTCTTGATATACATATTTCCCCTATTTTGTTATTTCTCTTTCATCTTCTTTTACGACTTTTTAACATTGAAAAGATTTTATTTTTGTTGTTTTGCTTGTATGTTGTTGAGAGTGTTAGTTAAATCTATTAGACTTTTTCTGTTTCCTGTTATGCTTAAAGAGAACTTCTTATCTAAGATTATTTAAATTTTTGCCCATATTTTCTTCTAGTATTTATGATTTTTTTCACATTAAATATTTAATTATGTAAATTTATTTTGATGTAAAGTATGACATTTGGAACCAGCTTTAGTTTTTCTTGTCTTTTTTAAGACACAGTCTCACTCTGTTGCCCAGGCTGGAATGCAGGGGCTCAATCATGGCTCAGTGCAGCCTTACATCCTGGGCTCAAGCAGTCCTCCCGTCTCAGCCTCCTGAGTAGCTGGGTCTACAGGTATGTACCACTATGCCTGGTTAATTTTTTTTATTACTGTTTTTTGTAGAGACAGGGTCTCACGGTATTGCTCAGTCTGGTTTTCAAACTCCTGGGCTTAAATGATCCTTTTGCCTTAGCCTCCCAAAGTGCTAGGATTACAGACGTGAGTCACTGCCAGATTTAGTGTCTCTACATGCTTATAATTCATCTTTTCACCACTGATTTGAAAAGGTATTTTTTTGTCAGATACTAGGTTTTTATATGCAACAAGATTTGTTTCTCAGGTTTCCATCTCAGGTGTTCTTGCCCAGGCTGGATAATCATTTGTGGAGTTTTTAATTGATTGTTGATGGATTTTTAAAAGGAAATCTTTACTGTTCAATTTACCTGCCTATTGCTAGCATAGTGTCATATATATTTATAATGTTCTTCTTAGAAGTCCCTCATACACCTTTTTAAATGCATTTGTTTTATGGTTTTTTGTTGCTGTGAATGGGATGTTGATCCTCCCACCTTTTTCTAGCTGATTATCATTGATACATAAAGAAGTTACTTGTTTTCATTTGTTGATTTTTGTGGCTGGAAATTCTAATGAATGCACTCTATTTTTGATACTTACCTGCCACAATTTTGGGGTTTTCTAGATAGACATCGCTCACGACATTTGTAAATAATATTTTTGCTGCCCCTTTCCAATAGCTGTACATTTGTTTGTCCTCAGCTGATTCAATGGCTTGAACTTTCAAACTGTTGCTAAATAATAATAGAAAAGGCAAACGTCCTTAGTTGGAATGTTTCTGGTTTGGCCTATGGTTTGAAAGAGTGCCAGTGTGCGTGCTTGAGAGAAGAGAACAGTCCAGGATAAAGAGTGGCATATTCAAATTACAAAGACAGGAGTGAGAAAGTTTTGTGTGGAAACAGGTTGTACAAAGCTGAAGCTCTGTATGGAGGAGTTGCAACATGAGTAGAGGTGGTTTATCTGAGGAAGGTGAGATGAATCAGACATGATGAATAATTCAGGCATACTGTAGAGAGTGGTGCTATAGAAGGAGGTGAGCTAGGCGTGAGATCTTCCTCAGTAAGATGGTGGTATCGAAGTCACAGGGCTATGACTGAAATCATGTATAATCAAAGCATTTAAGCCCAATGCCTGGCGCCCAGTAAACACTAAACAGATGTCTTGTATTATTATTATTATTATTGTCGTATAATATAATGTAGAGCTTGAAAGGGGAATTTTAAAAAAGGGTAATTGATATGATAAAAATGGTATGTGTGAATAAAATCAGTTGCATGTAGGATGTGTCAAAGCAGGAAAAATAGACTAAAATCAATGGGAATCTGTGTTTTCAGCATTGTTTCATTAGTGAGTTTTGAGGGAGTGTCTGCTCCCCAAGCCATTGGCCAGGCCACCAGGAGTCCCCATGATAACGCACAGCCAGTTGCTTGAGCACGGTCATGGTGATTCATGCCCCCAACTTCCATGACCATATGTGATTATTAATGTGCTAGAATAGTTTATCTTGGTGTCTTGCACACATCATGATTTGTAATGTATATATTTAATAATTATAAAAGAAAGCAGTTATTTGCTTTCTTTAACATATATTATCTTCAAATTCCTAACTTAGTGATGATGCAATCATTCTTTTCACATGTGTATTTTTTGTGTGTCTTGGGGAAGCTTTGAAATATTTGCTGATTTATGGAGAGTGAAAAGTGAACCAGACTTTCTCAGAACATTTAGAAAAGCTCAGACACTTAAAAGCTAAAATCAAACAGTATTTGAAATGATTTATACAATTGCAGCCATAACTTTTTTCCACTTAAGCCAAAGTACGTCTAAACAATCCTTTCATGCTGCTAAGTCCTTTAAATGGAAGCAGGAGATGTCTATAAATCAAATGAGAGTTTACGTTTATTTCAGAGCCACTATTCGTAACTCCTTTTCCCTCTTAAAACTTAGTGTGTCTCGAAAAAGTTGAACACTCTGTTCTGATTTAATTTAAATGAACATGAATAAAGAAATACATTAAAGTATTTTACAGGATAATATGCTGCCACAGTCAGTTTAGAGCAGCACAGTATTGAAGGCAAGTAGAGTAACACTAGGTGCAGTGGAGTTTGCTTGTTTGAAATAAGATAATTCAGCTCCAAGCTCATCAGGAGTGAGTAATAAACATGATCACTGCGGTGGAGTCAATCTCAAACTACTCTGTTGGACTTGGAATTCACAAAACACTGTAATCTTATTTATTTATTTATTTATTTTTTTGAGACGGAGTCTCGCTCTGTCACCCAGGCTGGAGTGCAGTGGCCGGATCTCAGCTCACTGCAAGCGCCGCCTCCCGGGTTCACGTCATTCTCCTGCCTCAGCCTCCCGAGTAGCTGGGACTACAGGCGCCCGCCACCATGCCCGGCTAATTTTTTGTAATTTTAGTAGAGACGGGGTTTCACCATGTTAGCCAGGATGGTCTCGATTTCCTGACCTCGTGATCCACCTGCCTCGGCCTCCCAAAGTGCTGGGATTACAGGCGTGAGCCACCGTGCCCGGCCATAATCTTATTTCTTAATGACTTCTTATCTCGAAATAGTTTGTATTCGTAAGTTGCAAAGTACCTTTTGCCCAGCTTCCCCAGTGATAACATCATACGTAACCATGGTGCATCATCAAACCCAGGAAATTCACCGTGGTGCAATACTGTAACACAGAAATCTGAATTACTTTCACATCCTCTATTTGTTCATTATGATTACTTCAAAAATGTACTGTCTTTTATTTTCTAGGATGGTACATCTCAGAATGGTTAGCAAAAACTAGTTTATAAGTTTAACCTACAACCTATGACTCCTTTTGTTCTGTTCAGATGATACCCAGATTTTTTTTTTTTTTTTTTGTTTGGGTACCAAATTTCTTTATTTGAAGGAATGGTACAAATCAAAGAACTTAAGTGAATGTTTTGGTACAACTTATAGAAAAGGTAAAGGAAACCCCAACATGCATGCACTGCCTTGGTGACCAGGGAAGTCACCTCATGGCTCTGGGGAAATTAGCCTGAGGCTTAGCTTTCATTATCACTGTCTCCCAGGGTGTGCTTGTCAAAGAGATACTCCGCCAAGCCAGATTCGGGTGCTCCCATCTTGTGCAAGTTGGTCATGTGGTCACCCAATTCTTTGATGGCTTTCACCTGCTCATTCAGGTAATGTGTCTCAATGAAGTCACACAAATGGGGGTCATTTTTGTCAGTGGCCAGTTTGTGCAGTTCCAGTAGTGACTGATTCACATTTTTTTCCAAATGTAAAGCACACTCCATCGCATTCAGCCCGCTCTCCCACCCCAGTCTTCATAGTCTGGTTTCTTGATATCCTGAAGGAAGATTTGGCCACCTCGTTGGTTCTGCAGCTTCATCAGTTTTTCGGCATGTTCCCTTTCCTCATGAGATTGGTGAAGAAAGTATTTGGCAAAGTTCTTCAAAGCCACATCATCGTGGTCAAAGTAGTAAGACATGGACAGGTAAACGTAGGAAGCGTAGAGCTCCAGGTTGATCTGGCGGTTGATGGCGGCCTCTGAGTCCTGGTGGTAGTTCTGGCACACCTGCGAGGTGGACGCGGTCGTCATGGCGGAGGCTAAGGACAGGCGGGTCCGAGGACGCGGTGAAGAGGTGACGGAGGGCTGGCTATGGGCGGCCGGCCGGGACGGGGGACGAGCGTCGGGTTCCGTCCAAGCACTGTTGAAGCAGGAAACCCCGACGACTCTCGGTGAAGAACGTCTCGATAACCAGATTTTAAGTGCATCATGAAGACAGGAGCAGCAGAAGAGACTTGCACATCACTGGGACTTGCCCTGCAATCTGATGCTACCATGCTAGAGAAACACAAATACTTTAAAGTGCTCAGAGTTGAGAGCCACAGCAGCCATTGCTGTGTTTATGGCCCACTTGCCCCGTGGGTAAAGTCAGAATATGCCATGAGATCACCCATCTTAAGCATTTTCACCTATTATATCCTTGACTTCTCTTTTTACTTGAGTAGCACTGATTTTTAATCTGTCCTTGAACTGTTTACTCACTGGCTTTTAAGCATTTTGGGCAAACCTGCAGTGAGAAATGCATTTTACATTAGGATCTATTATGGAAATACATGTATGTACATTTAGGTGTGTGTGTGTGCATACATGTGGGAGTGAGACTGAAACAGAAGTCTCAGTTTCTAAAGTCACCCTGCGTGTGGTACACTCTAAAGTCACCTGCGTGTGCTACACTCTAAAGTCACCCTGCGTGTGGTACACTCTAAAGTCACCTGCGTGTGGTACACTCTAAAGTCACCTGCGTGTGCTACACTCTAAAGTCACCCTGCGTGTGGTACACTCTAAAGTCACCCTGCGTGTGGTACACTCTAAAGTCACCCTGCGTGTGCTACACTCTAAAGTCACCTGCGTGTGCTACACTCTAAAGTCACCCTGCGTGTGGTACACTCTAAAGTCACCTGCGTGTGGTACACTCTAAAGTCACCTGCGTGTGCTACACTCTAAAGTCACCCTGCGTGTGGTACACTCTAAAGTCACCCTGCGTGTGGTACACTCTAAAGTCACCTGCGTGTGCTACACTCTAAAGTCACCCTGCGTGTGGTACACTCTAAAGTCACCCTGCGTGTGGTACACTCTAAAGTCACCCTGCGTGTGGTACACTCTAAAGTCACCCTGCGTGTGCTACACTCTAAAGTCACCTGCGTGTGCTACACTCTAAAGTCACCCTGCGTGTGGTACACTCTAAAGTCACCCGCGTGTGCTACACTCTAAAGTCACCCGCGTGTGCTACACTCTAAAGTCACCCGCGTGTGGTACACTCTAAAGTCACCCGCGTGTGGTACACTCTAAAGTCACCCGCGTGTGGTACACTCTAAAGTCACCCTGCGTGTGGTACTCTCTAAAGTCACCCTGCGTGTGGTACACTCTAAAGTCACCCTGCGTGTGGTACACTCTAAAGTCACCCGCGTGTGGTACACTCTAAAGTCACCCGCGTGTGGTACACTCTAAAGTCACCCTGCGTGTGGTACACTCTAAAGTCACCCTGCGTGTGGTACACTACATATTTTCTGTCCCATCTTTTTTTTTTAATGCGGGTCACAGGCTACTGTACAGATTTTACAAACCACCAGTAGATAATGGTGCACAGTTCGAAAAATCTCCATGTTAACTTACCCTGCCCAATGATTTTGCTTATTTTATTTTCTTTCCCAAGTGAACCATAAAACTTTTTTCTGATAAAGATGTTTTAGAACTAAATTATTTAGAACATTAAAACTACAACTTTTATTTAATCCACCACCACTTCTCCTCATGTGTGTTAATTCATTTGAATGACATCTTTCAGGATGATATACATGTACAAGACAGTGTGAAAAATGACACAATGCAGTGCTGTGAGAACACTATTGTAAATAGGGAAGTGCTGAATTTTGCCTCATGGAGTCAGAAATGACCATTAATCTGGGCTTAGTTGCTTCTGATTCAGATTTTTACCCCAGTTTAAGTCACAGTAGGGAGAAGGGAGTAAGGAACAAGTAAGGTATGGCAGAAAGTGGTTAGAGAATATGTTAGTCCTGGTTGCTTGATGATAGGGAACTTGGAACAGAAGGGAGGGGCTATTGTTTGGGGGTTGACTATCAGACTGGGATCAAGTCATGAAGAGTCCTTTGTCTGCTCAGAGGCCTGTATACGACTGGGGAGGGAATAGAAGGCCTTAGAGGTTTGAAGTTTGTACGCAGAGAAGCAACATGAGCAGATATAAGCTGCAGGCAGAAAGTTAAGGTTCCAGTATGGATGATGGATTGGGGGTACAGAGATTGAAGGCAGGGAGAAAACAATCTATCCAAGAAATAGCTGAAAACAAATAGAAAAATATAGTGACTCTGACCATATACTTAAAACCATCTTTTTTTTATCTGCTAGAATGATCTACATCATTTTGATAACATTTTATTCTTCTCTCAGCAACATATTTACCAAAACAAATTCTTTTAAATATTTTATCCAGCATTTAGTTGTTTCGTTGAGGAGGACTGTTGGAAATAGCAAACCCATCATGTTGCTGAAACAGAAGCTCCTCCATTTGATTTATCTCTTCTTCTTATGTTTTTGCTTTATTCTTGGAGATTGCCTTGATTTTATCCTCCTACTCTTCCCATTGTTTTTGGTTTGGTTTTTGTTTTTGTTTTGGCAAGGATATTTTTATTTCTGGTAGCTGCTGCCTGTTCTAGTCTTCATTTTTCACAGCATCTTGATTTTTTTTAATGAATGTAACTTTTTTTGGTAAGTAAGAATATATATGCACATAGACCCTACATACCCTAAAGGGCTTACAGTCTAGGCAAGAGGTGATAAGGATCTAAACCTGGGCATTGAGGATGAGTATGGAAGGGAAAAGCTACAAGGAATATATTGAGATAAAATTATCAAGACTTCAGGATTGATTAGCAGTAACTGAGGATAAGGAATCAAGAGTCAATGCTGATCCTCAGCCTAAAAAGAGCACCTAGAAAAAGCCCACAGCTGACATTATACTCAGGGTGAAAGACTGAAAGCTTTCCTTTGAGATGGGAATAAGACAGCAATGTCTGCTATTGCCCCTTCTATTCAATATTATACTGGTGGTTTTCACCATAGGAATTTGTCAAGAAAAAAATTAAAAGCATTCGTATTACAAGGAAGAAATAAAATTATCTCTCTTTGCAGATGACGTGCATGATCTTGTATATAGAAAATCCTAAGGAATACACACACACACACAACTGATAGGTTGGGCGCAGTGACTCATGCTTGTAATCCCAGCATTTTGGGAAGCTGAGGCAGGTGGGTCAGTGGAGGCCAGGAGTTCAAGACCAGCCTGGTCAACATGGCAAAATCCTGTCTCTACTAAAAATACAAAAAATTAGCTGGGCATGGTGGTGTGCACCTGTAATCCTAGCTACTAGGGAGCCTGAGGCAGGAGAATTGCTTGAACCTGGGAGGCGGAGGCTGCAGTGAGCCAAGATCATCCCATTGCACTTCAGCCTGGGCAACAGGAGCAAAACTCCGTCTCAAAAAAAAAAAAAAAAAAAGAACTGATAAACCAGTCCAGCAGGGTTGCAGGATATGAGATCAATATGCAAAAATTGTTTTTCTATATTCTAGCAATAAACAACGTAAAAGTTAAATTAAGAAGACCACTCGATTTACAATAGCATCTGGAAGAGTAAAATACTTAGGAATAAATTTAGCAAAAGAAATTCAAGACTTGTAAAGTAAAAACTATAAAATATTATGGAAAGAAAGAAGACCTAAATAAATGGAAAGATGTCTCATGTTCATGGATCGTAAGACTTATTCTTGTTAAAGATGGCAATACACCCCATACTGACCTGTGGATTTAACACAGTCTCTATCAAAACCTCAGCTGCCTTTTTTGCAGAAAATGACAAATCTAATCATAAAATTTCTCATGGAAATGTGGGAGACCCAGAATAGCCAAAACAATCTTGAAAAGGAACAAAGCTAGAGTGCTCACACTTCCCAATTGAAGCAGTGACTACAGAGCTACAGTAATCAAGACTGAGTGGCGCTGGCGTAAGGATACAAGGTTAATGGAATACAACTGAGATTCCAGAAAACAACAACAACAACAAAAAACATAGATTTATCTTCAGTTGACAACTAACTGAGGAAAGAATTGTCCTTTGAAAGAATGGTGCTGGCAAAACTGGATCTCCACATGCAAAAGAATGAAATTGGACTCCTACCTTGTACTATATACAAAAATTAACTCAAAATAGATCAAAGACCTAAATTTAAAAGTTAAAACTGGAATATTCCTAGAAGAAAACATAGGTTTACATACATATTTATGACCTTGGATTAGGCAATGCCTTCTTAGATATATCACCTAAAGCATAAACAACCAAAGAAACGGAAGAATTTTTTAAATTTTAATGGGTACAAATTTTTTAATTTTAAGGAGTTCAAATTTGTATCCAAAGAACACTACCATGAAAGTGAAATAACAACCCACAGAATGGGAGAATATGTATCTGATCAGAGTTTAATCTTTAGTAAAACAACCCATTTTAAAGTGAGCAAAGGGTTTGAAGAGATATTTCTCCAAGAAAGATATTAAAATGACCAATTAGCACATGAAAAGATACTCAGCATCATTAGTGAGGGATATGCAAATCAAAACCACAGTACGAGACTACTTCATTCCCGCTGGGATGGATATAATAAAAGATGGGCAGTAGCAAATGTTGGTGTGGATGTGGAGAAATTGGAACCATTGCTGGTGAGAATGTAAAAGGGCACAGCAGCTCTGGTGAAACATTCTCATAGCTCCTCAAAAGGTGAAACAGAGTTACCAGATGGCCCAGCAATTCCACCGCCAGGTGGTAGGGAACTCTCACCCAATAGAACTGAAAACATATGCCCACCCAAAAATGTATGCACGAATGTACAGAACAGCATTATTCATGACAGTCAAAAAGTGGAAACCACCCAGTAGATGACTGGATACTCAAAAGCGCTATCTCCACACAATGGAAAATTAGTTATGAAAAGAAATGAAGTATTGCTGCAACATGGATAGACCTTGAAAACATTGTGCTCGGTGTGACAAACTAGACACAAAAAACCTCTATTGTATGATTCCATTTATATGAAATGTCCAGAACAGGTACATCCATAGAGATTAGTGGTTGCCAGGAGCTGAAGGAAGGAGGAATGGAGAGGGACAGCGAATGGGCCCAGGGTTTCTCTTGGGAGTGAGGAAAATGTGCTGGAGTTAGTGATGATGGTTGCACAATTTTGTGAACATACTGAAAACCATTGAAGTGTATACTTGAAAAGAGTGAATTATATGGTGTGTGACGTTTATCTCAATTTTTTAAAGAAGAGTCACTGTCTTAGAGCAGGGAAGGGCTGTGACGGGCCACACTCAGTGCCTCCCTTCCTTCCCAGGAGGAGGGAGACTGAATTGCCATAGAAGTTAGAGACCAGCTTTCCTGGGAAGGGTGTTCTGGCTAGTGTTCTGAGGGATTAGATTTAACATTGTAACCTATAGATCTAGAAGGAAATACGAGGCCGTCAGCTCACCTCAGCCTTCAACAAGTTGTCACTCACCACACATCCTTTCAACGTTACACCTCAAACCTTCAAACTTAGGAGCTGTGAGGAGAAAGCCAACTATTCTTCTAGAGCTTCTATATATAAAATACCTATAATATTATTACAGCATTTTAAAGTAATACTAATTGATTCTATGTTTATACTAATAATTGTAAGAATACTTCAGTGCAGCAGCATTATTTATAGTGAATACTACTTTTAACTAATGGTGTTGAATGTTTTTATCTAATGTTTTTTAAATTTCCATAATATGTACTGTTTGGCATTACCCAAGTTTTCCATATATTTCAGCCACAACTGTAGCAGTTTCTTTTTTGTAAAACAAACAAACAAACAAAAATTGCTAAAAAGTGTTGTATCAGGAATTTTGGAAATTCTTCAGATGAGACAACCAGGGAGGATTGATCACATGTTGATAGAATGCAGGCAGCCTTAGTCATTTCGGTGGCTCAGTCACAGTCTTTATTTCTATCAGTTATTCTGAACAAAATACACGTAGAAACACGACCTGCAGATGACATACTGTCACAAGCCCTGGGCTAGCCTTTAGAATGTGCAGTTACTTAATAAGCTCTGGAATGCCTTTACATGGGAAGTAGGGGGGGCAGTTGTTATGGATTCCTGGAGCTGAAGTTGTTTTTATTGTCTTATTAATTCAGTTTCATCTTACCAGGAGCATAATCCTTAGTAAGACACACCTCCTAATTGCACGTCTGGCTTTTTACCTCTCAGGCAATGTAAAGGAAAGTTAATAGGATGTACTTTTTAATAGGATCTTAGGGGGATTTTTCACCATTAAAATGAGAAAATAAGTTTGGGGAGCTGCAGTTACTCAAATCAAGGAAGTTGAGTGAACCATTTAGAGGTATTAGGTAAGGGTTAATAGGTAAGAGACACTGAAATGAGGATGTGGCTGTGCAAACACCACATTGGACGGGTTTCCGATGAAACGTGACTGTTAGAGAAGAGTCTGTGTAGGAGGCATGCGTTCTTCAATGTCGCACATACACCTTGGCCTAAGCTTATGAGAAGCTAATAGCAGTATTATTTTAATTTTGTCACTTGAGAAATGCAGACCTGTGTGTGTGTGTGTGTGTGTGTGTGTGTGTGTGTGTGTAGTCACTAAATTAGTTACATGTTACCTATTTGTTGGTATCTTTTTAATTTAGTGATTATTGAAACTGGTTAATTATAGAAAAAGAGTTTGAACTTACAGATGTAAATTGTTTCCAAATTACAGTCATTTATGTCTAATATTCTTACTCCTTTTATCATTATTTGTGTAAGTATTTATTGAAGACACCATGCTAGTCACTGATACAAAGAGGTGTCTGATGTCCGCCCTGCTTATAAGTGATTCTGTTAGTAGCTGACAAACTGGACCATCCCGAGGACCAGCACAGTGCACACTTTTCCCTTCCCTTCTCTCCTGTAGCCCATGCTGTAGCCCTAGGAGGTGGGTGTGGCCATGGTCAGGGTGGTTTTGGGATCTGGTGTTGGCAGTGCAGCCGGTAAGTGCAGAGCCTGCACTCCCATAGCACTTGCTGCAGTGTGACTGTCTGGTGATCCCGGATTTACTGTCTGTCCCCTCCAGTGACTGTGCGGCCGTGAGGGCAGGGTCCTCTCTATCTAGTGCTGGCCAGTTGTGAGTTCAGTGAGGTTTGGAAAGATGGATGATTTCAAGTCTCTGTGCCTAGTGGTTATGTGCCATGCAGAGGTACGGAGGAAAGGGTGGAGAGCACGCACAAGACACAGGGCAGGTCCTTGCTGCCAGGGCCAATGCTGAGGTGAAGTTAGAACAGCCTCTCCACTTTTCTCTATGAAGACTTTAAAGGCACAATACAAACTCATTAGAAAATAATAAACTGGTGTGTCCTGCTCCCTCTTCAATAAATCTTCCTACTAAAATAATCCCAGGTGCGGGCTGATTCGATTAATGGGGAGGGGCAGTGGTGGTCTCTGGTAGGGGGTGAGTGGCTGTGAAGGTGAGGACTCCAGCCCGATTGCAGGAGATCAGCCACACCAGAGAGCACCTGCGGGAGGCCGAGGCAGCAGGCAGGGGAGTTAGGCCCTGACTGAGCAAGAGGGCATGGAGTGGGAGTTCATCGGCACAGACTTCGATGCTGGCGTCCCAGCTGCCTGGGGGCAGGGTAACAGCAGTGACACCAGTTGTTCCAATTGCACCTGGAATTGGGACTAAGGCAGCATCCTGACCCTCTCCCCTTTTTTTAATCATCAGAGAAGGTCTTGTTAAAGAAGCATAATCTGAAAAGACATTGAGGAAAGTGAGAATGAGCCATATGGATCCACCTGGGGGAAGAGCGTCTGAGGCAGAGAGGAGAGCTAGGATCAGGAGCTTACCCGGAGGCTGTTGGACCAGCAAGTCAGCCGCATGTCTGGAGCACAGCGAGCAACGGGAGAGTGACAGGAAGTGAAGTCTAAGCAGGACAGGGTCTGAGGAAGCCATTCCAGGGTTCTGCTTGCCTGTTTAATGAAAGAAGTCAGTAGGCCCTTGTCCTAGCCCATTTTCTGTTGCTTATAACAGAATACCTGAAACGGGGTGATTTACAATGAGAAGGAGTTTATTTTTTACAGTAATGGAGGCATGGAAATCCAAGGTTGAGGAGCTGCATCTAGTGAGAGCCTTCCTGCTGGTGGGGACTCTGCAGAGTCCCAAGGTGGGACAGGGCCTCACCTGGCGAGGGGGCTGAGTGTGCTCACGGGCTAGCTCAGGTCTCTCTTCCTCTTCTTATAAAGCCACCAGTCCCACTCCTGTGATAATCCGTTTATGAAGGCAGGGCTCTCATGATCCAGTCACCTCCTAAAGGACCCATCTCTCAATACTGCCACTTTGGGGATAAAGTTTCAACGTGAGTTTTGGAAGGGACCATAGCAGCCCTATGTGACATCAAATTGTCCCATTTGTCCCTCTCCATTTTGTATTGCAGCTTTACCGAACAGGGTAGAGGTGGCTGCCTGATTCCCCATGGCAGGCGGAGACTTGGGCTCTAAAGGTATGAGCCCCTAAAGGAATGGAGCCTCTGCGCACAAAGCCCGGTTATAGCCCACCCCCCACACACCTGCTGCCTTGCACACCTGTGTGCAGTCTGTGGGTGATGCACCTGCCCTTGGACTCCTTCCCATGGAGAAGTTACTGTCCCTTCTCCATCACTTTTTGTTGTGCTCTCTGCCTGGAGAGAAATTCTCATGGTCTACAAAGGGCACTCATGTCCTTTTCCATTTTTCCTTTCATGGATTTTCTCTGATCCTATGCAGACACACCTCCTTTAGTTAAGGGCTTATGATTATCATGAAAACAAAAACAGAGCCCTTCTTGTCGTGTGCCTCAGGGGTTTCATTGACTCCCAGAGCTGCCTGATCGGGGCTCAGACACAGTACCTGTTCCTGCAGAGGCCTCTTGCTGTCCTGGTCTGACTCTCCTGAGCGTGGACGTCCTTATTTTCTGTGTTACTTCTCTGACACTTTCCCAGTGTTAGCATGGGTTCCTTTAGAATGACGGGGCAATCTTCCATTTTCTCAGCAGATGTTGGAGGAGACAGAAAAAGCAATGTTAAGGAGTTTTGACCGGGAAGAAAAAGAGCAAGCAATTGTTGGTTCCTGTTCTGTGGTTTTTGTTTTTCATTTGTCTTAATTAGATCCATGTTACCTTTCTGTGTCTCATCTAATAAATGTATTTCCATTTGAGTCAGTTACATCCCTGCTCTGCTAATAGATTTGCTTTGATAGACACAATCCTGTATTCCCAGGGGTTTTTAAATATTACATATAAATTACATTGACAGTCGAAGTTAGCATACTGAAGAGGTGTGTTCCTAGTTAATATTTTGTGTGTCGTTAACATTACACCTGCCATACTACTTTGTGTGGGGTTTTGTTTTGTTTTGTTTTTTGTTTTGTTTTTGAGACGGAGTCACTCTGTCACCCAGGCTGTCGTATATTGGTATGATCTCAGCTCACTGCAGCCTCTGTTCCCAGGCTGAGGTGATCCTTCTTACCTCAGCCTCCTGAGTAACTGGGACTATAGGTGGGCTACCATGCCTAGCTAATGTTTGGGTTGTTTTTGTTTTTTTGGTAGAGATGGGTTATCACCGTGTTGCCCATGCTGGTTTCAAATTCCTGAGCTCAAGCAATCTGTCCTCCTTGGCCTCCCAGAGTTCTGGGATTACAGACATGAGCCACTGTGCCTGGTCAACATTTTAAACTATGGTATTTACTTATCGTAGCTTGTGTAAGAACTTTCTTTTCAGCTGTAAAAATAGCTCTGTGGTGTGTTTTGATATGTATTTTAGCAGACACGGTAGAAACAAAGTTAAAAGTTACAGGTGTCATACATACACACATGAATGTGGCATAGACGTCAGTTTTGGTGTCAGTAATATGAAATCGAATTGGGTATAAACTTGGCCTCCCCTTGCCTATCAAGCCAGCAGATAGAACCTGTGAGCTGGTAGCTTCATCAACATGTGGTGTTCACCTTTGAGTCCAAGGTGGTGATTCCAGTCTTCACCTTTTCAAAGCTAGCAGGAAAGGGGAAGTAGGACAAGAAGGGCGAGTAGCTTCCTTTTGCAGAACCCAGCTGCACACGTCACCTTTACTCACAGCCATTTTTAAGACTGTAGTCGCACAGCCACATGCCTCGGGGTATCTGGGAAACGCAGTCACTGCCAGAGCAGTTGAGAGCCCTGTTCACAGTTAGCAGGAAAAGGGTATGATTCTGTTTCTAAAAGGAAAAAAGGGGAAAATGAAGGAAGGGACACTTACTACTCCCTGCCATTAACCTTGGCAAATCACTCTTTTCAAGTCTATTTATAAAATATAAGCTGTTAAAATATTTACAAAAAAATTAAGAAATATTTACAAAGGGTAATATTTACAAAAAGAAATATTTATAAAGGCGTGGTGGCTCACGCCTGTAATCCCAGCACTTTGGGAAGCTGATGCAGGCGGATCACGAGGTCAGGAGTTCAAGACCAGCCTGGGCAACACAGTGAAACCCCGTCTCTACTAAAAATACAAAAAAAATTAGCTGGGCGCAGTGGCACGTGCCTGTAGTCCCAGCTACCTGGGAGGCTGAGGCAGGAGAATCGCTTGAACCTGGGAGGTGGGGGTTGCAGTGAGCCAAGTTCGCGCCACTGCACTCCAGCCTGGGTGACAGCATGAGACTTCAACAAAGACACAAGGTATATCTTTATACACCTTCCATATTTTCAGGAGTTTATTCTCAAAATAGGATTTTTAATATAACTCTCATTTTAAGAAATAGATATTGGTATTAGTTTTCAATTGCTGTATAACAAATTTCTACTAAGGTAGTGGCTTAAAACAGTGCCTATCTCACAGTTGCTTTGGATCAGGAGTCAACACAGTATAGCTGTTCCTATGCCTGGGGGTCATACAAGGCTGCAGGCAAGGTGTTGGCAGGGCTGCAGTCTCATCTGGGGGCTTGGCTGCATCACCCAGGTTATTGGCATAATTCATTTCCTACGGTTATAGCACTGAGGACAGGCTTCTTACCAGCTGGCTATAGGCTACCCACAGGTCCCAGAGGGCCCCCCAGGTTCCGGGGTCCTCCCCCAGACCTCTGACAGTGGGCTTTCCCGACAGGGTCATCTTCTTCCTCTAGCTACCAAGGAGTGTTTCTAGAGCGAGCTTGCTAGCAAGATGGAGACATCTTGGATGACATGATGTATTCATGGGAGTGACATCCAAAACCACTGCCATATTTGGTTGGTTAGGAGCAAGGAGCAGCTTCTGTCTATATTTAAGGGAGGGGATTCCAAAAAGATGTGACCATCAGGAGGACAGGTCATGGGGGCCTTGTGAGAGTGTGTCCACCACAGTAACTGTTTGACTTAACAACACTTTCTATTCCAAATCGAGAATACCTGTCTGTCGGGCATTGTTGTTTCATGGGTTTTGGTAAACTGTCAGTAGGCACTTTTTATCGTTTAGAAGCACTAGTCCCCAGTGATGCATGGAACATGCACACATATTGAAAGAGAGAGAGAGAGTGAGTGAGTGAGAGAGAGAGAGAGAGAGAACATGGACGTGAGAGGCCAACAGGAGAATATGTTCTTTGCTCTACTTTGTGGTTAAATCATTAAACACTTCTGGAGTGTTTAATGTATCTTATTTAGCAGACCAGTGATACTGTACACAGAGAATGTGAGAACTCAGAATGGTCTTTCTGTGAAGACAAGCTCAGGAACTTGCTTGTTCCTGCCTTGTTACCTGATTACAACAGGTGGAAGTGTGAACGACAAGATTACCTGAGCTCGTGCAGCATTACTAGCCCATTGTTTCTTTAGAGTCTCTAAGGCTTGAAGGAGACAGAAAGTATACTCTGGGAAGCCCTGCTCAGACTCTCTACATGGTCCAGACCTGGAGATGCGGTCCCAAAATTAGCCTGAGAAATCTTCCATCATTACGCTAGCAAATAATGTAGTTAAATAACTGTTTTTAAAAACCATTTATAGCCTAAGATCCAAATTTGTTTTTAACACCATAGTGTCTTCTTATCTGCAAAACAGATATGGTAGAATGCTCAAAAGAATCCAGCGAAGAAAAATGCTTCTGAAATACTGAATAGGATTATTCCATGTCAGAGGCCTCTGAAGGACTGAATAGGATTATTCCATGTCAGAGGCCTCTGAAGTACTGAATAGGATTATTCCATGTCAGAGGCCTTTTTGGATGGTGGTTGTGTGGTGGCCTTGAAATGTCCTCTCTCGGACAGCGTCACATCATCATTGGTACACAGTCAGTGTATTTAATATATTTTGCTATCATTCTTAACCTAATACCACTCACTTCCCTAGTCAAAAATAAATTACTTATATGAAATTGCACTTGTAGTACAACCCAATACACCAATCTTATAAACCAGAATTATTATTCCTGGGCTCTGCATCTCAGTCAGGTGTCCAGTTGTCGGTAACATTGAGTGTCATTGTGAAAGAATCCCATGGTGTCCATCTGTCCATCCATTCATTCGCCAGATCGCTATTGAGTTCCCATTGTGCTTCCAGTGCTGCAGTAAGTCCAGACGTGGGCACAGTATGTCGGCCATGCCCTTAGGAAGTTTATAACACATGTCAAAGTGATAGGCTGCATTTCTATACTCGTGGTTTATAGGGTCCCCCCCTTATTCTCAAGGGATGTGTTTCAAGACCCCAGGTGGATGCCTGAAGCTACCGATAGTACTGAACTCTATATATACTATACATACATACCTATGATAAAGTGACGTTTATAAATTAGGCACAGTAAGAGATTAACAGCAATAAGGTAGGACAACTTATATACTGTAATAAAAGTTTTATGAATGTGGTGTCTCCCTCTCTCGAAATATGTAGTTATAGTACACCTGCCTATTTTTGGACTGAAGTTGACCACAGGTAACTGAAACCGTGGATAGGAAAACTGCTATTACCATTTCACTTGAGTTGGGAGGACTACTGTATAGCATCCCTCAGTATCTGTGGGGGAATTGGTTCTAGGACCCACCCCCGACCATGGATACCAACATTGGCGCATGTTCAAGTCCTGTGATTGGCCCCGTGGAACCTGCAGATAGGAAAATTCGGCCCTCCGTAGATGCAGGTTTCACATCCCCACTGTATTTCCCACCTGTGTTTGGGTGTGGATGCAGAATCTGCCAATATGTATTCGACTGTATTCATGGAAAGAAATCCACATATAAGTGGATCCACTTGTGTTGTTCAAGAGTCAACTGTATAATGTTCCAGTGGTAAAATCATTTAAAAATAAATTTTAGCTAAATGCATTTCTACATGTATAGCTGGACATGAAGAAATGGTATACTATTTAAGAGTATAGTTAGTTGGCTGAGCACAGTGGCTAACACCTGTCATCCCAGCACTTTACAAGGCCAAGGTAAGCAGATCACTTGAGGCCAAGAGTTCAAAATTAGCCTGGGAAACAACCCTCATCTCTACAAAAAAATTTTAAAAATTAGCCAAGCATGGTGGTGCACACCTGTGGCCCCAGCTACTCAGGAGGCTGAGGTGGGAGGCTACTTGAGCCCAGGAGCTCCAGGTTACAGTGAGACATGCTCATGCCACTGCACTCCAGCCTGAGTCACAGAGTGAGACCTTGTCTCTAAAAAAATTTAAGAAGAGTGTAATTACGAGACATGGTTAGTTCCGTTATTCCATATCTAGCACACAGTTAATGAGTGCTTGCTCTGCACTAGCCCCTGTTCTGTGTTTGAAACTGAAAATAAAGTGGCTGGTGGCTACCTTTCCATTTCTGGCCCTGGAAAATCATGGCATGAGAGAAGGGCTATAGGCAAGTACAAATGATCCAAGAGCCTTCTATTCTCTGGAGTTCTACAGCAAGTGACCGTAGCCATGGGTTTCCTGACAGGCTGCTTTGCTGGCTCCAAGTTTTGTCTTTTGTATGGGATCACTGAGATTATCTAACTCGAGGAAAGTTTAAGTAGGCATGCCTTGGGATAGCAATGGGATTTGAAAATCTGTGTCTCTCACCATAATAAAAGGATAACTACAAAGATGTTTCATGGTTTGCTTTTGAAATCAGATCCACATGCTAAATATCGACGGAAGTGTGAAAACTTTTATCCGTCTGACAAATATCCCTTAGGAAGAAGAAAACTTCAATTTAAAAGGAAGAGGATATAATTCCAGAGCTTAAGATGAAATGCTGTATTTTATTATTCCAGATGAATGAGTGAAATGGTAATAAGGACTTAATGTTAGGTTGAATTAGCAGGAATTCAGCAATTGTGTTCAAACAACAGTAGAATTGTAGGTCTTAGTCAGCCATAGACTTGCAAACCTATGATGAAAGGTGTGAGGTGGAGATAATTTATTTAGCATGTCTTGAGGTGTAGTCCTGAACCCAAACCTGTAATTAAAGAGCAAGACACCATGGGGCATGTGTGTGCCAGAAGACCTGTATTCAGGCAGGGGGGTCAGGATAAGGCAGACCCCTGACTGTCCAGGAAATGGTGCGTGCACAAATCCTGATGTCTCTTTCTACCGTTCTGAAAGGTCTTATTTTTATAACTCTGTTTATGTGGGATGTGGGAACTCAGTTACGAGCTGATGAAACCAGGGAACTTAAGACATTTCTTAGCTCAGATCAAATGCCACTATTGAAGTGGGCCTGCTTTCAAAGTAAAACAAAGCCGTATTCAGCTGGAATCTAAACAGAATTAAACTCTGCTCTATACTGCAAAGGCTGCCAAACTAGTTCTGGCAAATCACCGTGAAGAAAATGTTTCAAAGGCAAAGCCCCTTAACTGTATGCTACGAATTCCGGGGCGTCCACCTTGAGAGACGCTTATCATCAGTAGTACAAGTGCTCGCATCTTGGTGCAGTATCAGATTAAAACAGCAGGCTGTATTCCATTACAGAAGATCTCCTCACATCCAAACTGCTTCATACGAGAAAGGCTACCAGTGGTCCATGAGTTCTCATCATTTAGTAGATTAGGATTCCAGCATAACAGGAAAACTGATAAATATCCCTTTTCAATAAGACAGAGTACATGGAACTGTGTATCTGTTGTAAATGAATTCTAAAGGCCTTTTGAGTAAAAATGTAGTTATTCAAAGTTTGTTATACTGAAATTTATTTCATAAATGGTCCTAGGCTCTTTACTTTTGTTTTAAATACCACTTGCGTCTTAACAGGATGAAAATTCCATGTCTTCCTTTCTCTGCCCTTCACTATGCTGGAGGGACCTTGCTGGCAAAAGACTGTGCAGGCCACATTTTGAGTGTCCAGCTCCTCCCACTAGGGCACAGCTCCACCAAGGGCAGGCATCTGTTGCATCTCCAGCAGCCTCAGCCCCACTGTTGGTTGTGTTTTCATGGAACTGTGTTGGGGTGGCACTTGGGCCTGGAGTTGGGGTATCTTGTGAGGTAGGATACAGGTCTAGCTGCTGTGAGAGAGACCCAAAGCAATAGCTGTGCAAGTGCCCCAGCCCAGCGCAGGAGGTGGCTGCCCCCATTACAGGCCCACACTTTTGCCTGGCTGCATCCCCAAGAAGGAAGGGACATGGATCATTCCTTCAGGACACCACTCACAAGGCGCCCACCTGACTTCCAATCGTATCTTCTTACAGAAAGCGGAGAGCGGATGTGGAGGTGCACTGTGCCTCTGCGGTGCGGGCCCCATGTCCTAATCTGAGTGCAGTGCTCCCGCACACCTTCCTTATGACAGAGCCCTTGCTGAGCCCAGGCAAATTAGCTGTCTTGGAGAATTGGACGCAACCAGATAGTCACTAGCATTGCCATGCGTCTTTTAAGCCACTGTGTAGTGAACACAGGGAGTATGCTGCCATGTTCCTGTGATGAAGTAACCATATTTTACAAAATGTTTCTTGCTTGATATGTTAACTAGAAATCACTTACCTAGTTTATAGAGTTGTAACAAGGATTATATTTATTCATTCTTTTTTTTTTTTTGGCTGATGTATTTTACTCCCCCAAAATATTCTATGTAACAAAATCAACTAAAAACATATTTATAAAGCAAATGTTAGACCCAGGAATATATATGTAGCATACGTATAAGGCAAAGATGATGTATCCAGTGCCAAGAACAGTGGCTCATGTCTGTAATCTAAGCATATTGGAAGGCCTAAGTGGGAGGATGGCTTCAACCCAGGAGTTTGAGACCAATGTGAGTAACATAGTGGGACCCTGTCTCTAAGAAAAACAATAATAAAAAATTAGCGAGGAATTGGGGCATGCACCTGCAGTCCCAGCTACGTGGAAGTCTGAGGTGGGAAGACCACTTGAGCTCATGAGGTCGAAGGTGCAGGGAGCCATGATGGTGCCGCTGAACTCCTGCCTGGGTGATAGAGTCAGACACTATCTCAAAAAACTAAAAATAAATTAAGGGTTTGTGTCCAGAAAAAAGAACTCAAACCTGTAAGAAGACAAACTATGAAATAGAGTAATAGACAATTGATATAAATTGAAAATTCATAAAATTTTAAAAATGCTTAACCTTACTGCTAATCACATAAACTGAAAACATGAATATGGAATTTTGCCCAACTTTATTTATTCTTTATTTTCTGGGGAGTTAACAGATTCATTAGAGTGTTGTTATCATGGTTAAAAAAAGTTAAGCTTTTTTAAAAAGTTGTTTATTTATTTATTTTTTAATTATTATAATTTTTTTGAGACAGATGCTTGCTCTGTCGCCCAGGCTGGAGTGCAGTGACGCGATCTTGGCTCACTACAACTTCTACCTCCCGGGTTCAAGCAATTCTCCTGCTTCAACCTCCTGAGTAGCTGAGATTACAGACATGTGCCACCACGCCTGGCTAATTTTTGTATTTTTAGTAGAGACAGGGTTTCACCATGTTAGCCAGACTGGTCTCGAATTCCTGGCCTCAAGTGACCCAACTGCCTCAGCCGCCTGATGTGCTGGGATTACAGGCATGAGCCATTGTGCCCAGCCCAAGCTTCTATTTTTTAAAAGAAATGTTTATGTCAGATAAAGACAGAAGAAAGTGGCTAATTGCCATGTCAGATTTGTTCCAGAAAAGTAAAAATGTTAAAGTCCTAAGTGTAGCCTTTGAGGGCAGTTTTCATAGTCCCAGCTTTGGCTGGGGTGATGTTACAGCAGACGCGCCATTGCAAGCTCGTGTGCTGTGCTTGCGTAGCCCTGCCCTTGCAGATGGGTTGGAATGGAGATGTTTTCCACTTTAGCAACAGAGAAAGAGCAGTATTCATAGGAAGAGAAGTTTCCAGTGGAACAGTGTCCTTCCATGAAAATCCATGTGGCCTTTCCTGTCATAACTACGTCATTGTCCTTAGGTAGGATGGATGCTCTCTCTGTGTGCCAGACTCCAAGTTCCCTCCTCCAGTGTTGATGACCAGGCGTTCCAAGCGGGTCAGAACAGATGTGCACGTCCACCCGGCTCCACCATTGGCACTCCTGCCACCGTCTCTAGGCTGTCTTTCTCTACGTTTCTGTCACAGAAGTGAATCCCAGAGTGATGAACTTGTAGAAAACAATTAGGTGTCCGCTTCTTCCGTCTCATGATTAGAAAATAAGTGGAAGGAGCTTAGAGAAGGAGCGACCACAGACAGTTTGTTCACCCTTCTTCCACTGAGAGGCAAGTTGCTGGTGGTTATCTTTGGTTCTTAGCGTTTGTCTCTTCTAAAAACAAAAAAGAATGCATTCCCAGACTACCCCTCTTTATATAGTTATGATTTTTAAATTCTGTCCCATTTTTCTTCTCCCCTGTGACTTTTTGTTTCGTCATAAAATGTAATTGTGGTAAAAACATGGAAGGTTTTTATGTTACAAAAACGAGTTCATGAAAAGCAGTTCGTGCAACAGAGAACCATTGCAGAGTACAACTCTCTGAACTACCTAAATTACTAAAAATAAGTAAACTCCTGACCTTACTGTTTTTCTAGATGGTCATGTGAAATAAAATGTATTATAATCAGCGTAATTAAACTCACTTAATGAAGAAGATTAATCATATATTTGGAGCAAAACATATACACCTATATATGATTATATTTATGTGATACAAAATTTTCTTTGTGTGTGTCTTAGTGTGCTAGGGCTGCCTTCACAAAATACCAGAGACTATGTGGCTTAAACAATAGAAATTTACTTCCCACTGTTCTGGAGGCTGGAAGTCCAGGCCAGGGTGTCAGCAGGTCTGGCTTCTCCCGAGGCCCCATTGGCTTGGAGACAACCTTTCCTCAATGCCCACACCGTGGCATCCAGCTTTCCTCCTCTTCCAAGACACCAGTGAGATTGGGCGAGGGCCCAGTCTAAGAGCTTCACTTTTACTTAATCACTTCTTTGGAGGCCCTGTCTCCTAATGAGTCACATTCTGAGGTATGGCTTTGGGTTTCCACATGTGAATTTTGAGGAGACACAGTTCAGCCCATAACAGTGTATAAAATGTGAAAATATTGATATCATAGGTGACATAGCCTTCTAGGGTAAAATGCAAATGAAAACATTTACGGGTCTCTCTGTGTCTCCACTGTGTGCTCACATGTGATATTCTGCAAGTGGAAACTGACTTGTGTCCCATGCTGTGTCTCTCTGTTCTTGGCAGGCCTGGCAGCTGCGATTCAGCCACCTCGTGGGGTATGGTGCTAAATATTACTCTTACCTCATGTCCAGAGCGGTCGCCTCCATGGTTTGGAAGGAGTGTTTTCTACAGGATCCTTTCAACAGGTAAGAAGGGGATAAGTTCTAAAATGTCCCCCCTTGGACCACAGTAATTCCCCACTCTATTACATCTGAAGTTGGGCTCGGAGAAGCGCAGCCCACAGAACACAGCCAAGCCTGGCAGAAAGTGGCAGTCTCCGCAAACAGCCTCATCCCACTTGGCCCTTCTCACCCAAGCTTGCTTCTGCTTCCTGCAGCTGATGGTGACCCTGGACATCCCCCTACCCTGCAGCCACTGTGTAGAGGTGGCCCTGTGGTGCCTGAGGGAACCCTTGTATGAGGGCTCTTGTGCTATGTGAAGCAGCCCATGCCGCTTCTGTGGGTTTTCTTGGCTTTTCTGACCTCACCATGTGATACAGGATGCCCACCCCTTTCCACAGAATGGAGGGAGAACAAGGCACTGGAGAGGCTAGGGGCGTGTAGGGAGGAAGTAGGGGTGCCTAGGATCAGTAGTCCTGCTTTTCCAATCTCTTCCTAAAGGCCAGGTAGTGGTTAAACTTCCATTGGGTGGAGAGGTACAGGAGATCCCTTGCTTCCTGGAGGGTACGAGGGTTTCTGTGCTGTGACTGGGGGATGCAGGGGATCCCGTGCTGTCCGGGGGGGTGTGGAGGATCCCATGCTGTCTGGGGGGCGTGTGGGGGATCCTATGCTGTCTGGGGAGGTGTGGAGGATCCCATGCTGTCTGGGGAGGTGTGGAGGATCCCATGCTGTCTGGGGAGGTATGGGGGTCCCATGCTGTCTGGGGGGATGCAGGGGATCCCGTGCTATCTGGGGGGTGTAGGGGGTCCCGTGCTGTCTGGGAGGGGTGGGGGATCTTGTGCTGGCTGAGGGGTTGCGGGATCCTGTGCTGTCTGGTGGGGGTGCAGGGGATCCCATACTGGCTGGAGAGATGTAGATCATCTTCTCTTTGCTCCCTGATTTGGCCTCCTGATCCTCCTAACAGGACTCCCTATAACAATAGGAACCAAGAGGTTGTCAAGTTTGGGTCCCGTGATTCCTTAGAAGGTGCTTTCTCTGAAAGAAAACCAGGAATTATAATCTGGTATCAGAGTTATTTATAGCATTTATCTTCTCACCACACAAATAACTACATCTCCAAATTATTTTCGGGGAGCTTTGGCTGATGAGTGCTATTTTTACTGTTTTATCTTGGTTTTTAGAGTGTCCATAGAATACTATGTCACATAATATTCACAGCAATCTTGGCAGAAACCAGCAGTTTTTATAAGAGAAAACTGAGGCTCAGAGAAAACAGTTTGTTCAGACTTCACCATTAAAAACTAGACTAAGACTGTAATCTAGGTCTTCTCATTCCTGGTTTCTTCTCCCTCCCACCTCCGCCTCACCGTCTGTCTTTCATACAATTTGACATAGACTTGGATTTTTCTCAGCAGTTAATAATCACATTCGTTTCAAATGATTTGAGCCTGAATGTGATGTCATAGAATTTTTAAATATTTTGCAGCTTGGTACTCACATGTATTTTGTCTTCTGCCCTTTGCAGACTGTAGACATTTGGTCTGCTTTTCAGATTTTATTTTTAAAGGATCTTTAGCCAAAGTTGACATCAGTAAATCAGTTTCAGGGATTATAACTTCTTACTGTAGATTTCTGTAAAATAGGCAAAATATCATCTTGTTTGAAGTACACTTTACTAGAACAGCACATACTATAAAATATATATGTTTCTAAATATTTATATCTTGTTTATGTGTACATTCTTGCCTAGACATGTAGTTGCCATACTTTTATGGGCATATTAAAGTAAGCTAGTAAAAATGCTCACTGGACTAGAAAATTTCTAACCTCTGTCAAAGTCTTCTTTTTGATCTCACTCCTGAAAAATAACCAGGCTGGAGCCTACATCAGCAAGCCAGGCATTGCAGAGCTGAGGCAAGCCAGGAGCTAGAGGTCTGTGGGGAGGGATGTGATTTAGGGTCAGTGCATTACATCCCATGGCTGAGAAGGGCCTCGGAGCACCCCAGGCCAGGAGTCAGGCAGGGCCCCTCAGCCACCCCTGCCCCTGAGGGGAGGCTCCACCTCAGTCCAGGCTTCCTGCTTTGCTTAGCACTCACTTCAGGATGTGACCAGGGCTAGTGTTGGATGTCAGCATGTTTTTGATACTGTAATGCTATCAAAAAGTCGGATTAAAGACCATGTTCACAAAATGACCCACAGGTAAAGAGGCTCCAGAGCTTCTCAAATGGAAACAATATCAAAATTTATTTCACCTGTCTCATCATAGTGTGTAGTCATGTATGTTAAAGAAATCGCATTTTTCGTAAAATACAAAAGAGTAGTACTAAATAACTTGTTTCCAGGTCCCATTAGTTTGGAGGATTTATGTCTACAAAAATTATTCCAAACCTACCTTCACATATTGTCATAAACAGTGTTCCTTGCGGAAGTCTGTCAGGTGGGCATATCCAGGTGACACAGAAGACGGGAACAGGCAGCCCCCACTGTGCCTTTACCACCAGCACACTCCAGTGGAGTTTGCTGGTCTGTTCATTGTTATCCTCAACCTAGGTCTTCTGGTGTAATTAACCTTTTCCTGCCAGCTTCTCTTCCTTCACTCTTATTTTAGAATGTTCTTTTTCTCTTCTTTATTAGGTGCCATCACAAATTATTTCTTAATGGTATAATTTCAAGCCTCATTTAAAATAATCCTAAAACTATTTTTATAGAGAATAAAATATAATATTTTACTTATTCTATGACAGGAGTCCCCAATCCCCAGGCCACAGACTGGCACTGGGAACTAGGCCACAGAGCCGGAGGTGTGGTGGGTGGGTGAGCGAGTGAAGCATCGTGTGTATTTGCAGCCGCTCCCCATCACTCTACCGCCTGAGCGCCATCTCCTGTTGGATCAGTGGCAGCGTCAGATTCTCATAGGAGCAGGAACCCTATTGTGAACTGCACATGTGATCCTTATGATTCTCTCACAAGGATCTGGGATGGGCACTCCTTATGAGAATGTAAGGCTGATGATCTGTCACTGTCTCCCATCACCCCTGGATGGTACCATCTAGTTGTAGAAAAACAAGCTCAGGGCTCCCACTGATTCTACGTTATGGTGAGCTGTATACTTATTCCACTATATATTCCAATGTATAATGTGGTAATAAAGTGCACCATAAATGGAATGTTCTTAAATCATCCTGAAACCATCCCTCCC
The DNA here is from genome assembly GCF_007565055.1 of Rhinopithecus roxellana. Classification (NCBI taxonomy): domain Eukaryota; kingdom Metazoa; phylum Chordata; class Mammalia; order Primates; family Cercopithecidae; genus Rhinopithecus; species Rhinopithecus roxellana. Next base: position 67,175,866 of record NC_044566.1, on the reverse strand, counting down.
CCATCAACCCTGGTCTGTGGAAAAACTGTCTTTCACAAAACCAGTCCCTGGTGCCGAAAAGGCTGGGGACAGCTATTGATTAATACATAAAGTAATTATTTTTATAAAGTGAGGTCTCTTGTTAATGAAACAGAGAGCCAAAAGTATAGTTATCCTCTTACGGGGAATATGTCACACCTGATTTATTTTAGAACAATTTAAAAGCCAGAATTTGATTTTTAGAAGCAAGAAAATAATGGCCGAATTGTCATATGGTGGCAGCTTTTATGAATATGATGTCAGTGTGACTCAGGACTTGTCTTGTGAGTCAAAACAAGTGTGAATGGAGGCTGCGCAAGCAGGTGTCTAACAGTTCCTCTCTTCCCCAGGGCCGCTGGGGAGCGCTATCGCAGGGAGATGCTGGCCCACGGCGGAGGCAGGGAGCCCATGCTCATGGTTGAAGGTAAAACAAAACCAAAATGGCGCCATCTGTAGTGAAAGCTGTTTTATGTTTTCTCCATATGTTTTTTTCATTTAAAGAAAATGTTTTAGGCCGGGTGTGGTGGTTCACGCCTGTAATCCCAGCACTTTGGGAGGCCCCAAGAAGGGTGGATCTCCTGAGGTCAGGAGTTCAAGACCAGCCTGGCCAACATGGTGAAACCCTGTCTCTACCAAAAATACAAAAAATAGCTGGGTGTGGTGGCAGATGCCTATAATCCCAGCTACTCTGGAGGCTGAGACAGGAGAATCACTTGAACCCAGGAGGCAGAGGTTGCAGTGAGCCGAGATCGTGCCATTGCACTCCAGCCTGGGCAACAAGAGCAGAGCTCCATCTCAAAAAAAAAAAAGAAAAGAAAAAGAACGATTGGCCGGGCGCGGTGGCTCAAGCCTGTAATCCCAGCACTTTGGGAGGCCGAGACGGGCGGATCACGAGGTCAGGAGATCGAGACCATCCTGGCTAACATGGTGAAACCCCGTCTCTACTAAAAAATACAAAAAAACTAGCCGGGCGAGGTGGCGGGCGCCTGTAGTCCCAGCTACTTGGGAGGCTGAGCCAGGAGAATGGCGTGAACCCGGGAGGCGGAGCTTGCAGTGAGCTGAGATCCGGCCACTGCACTCCAGCCTGGGCGACAGAGCGAGACTCCATCTCAAAAAAAAAAAAAAAAAAAAAAAAAAAAAAAAAAAGAAAAAGAATGATCTTAGCTGTGCATTGTGTTCTAAGCATCTGTCTCACTGTGTCCTAAGTAAATTAATTTTTAGTTACCATGATTTATTCAAGTACCAGGATAAAATTCAGGTTTTAGCTTTCAAAATGTTACTTAGACTCTAACAGAAAAATTTTTTGTCATAAACTCTTAGAAAATTTTCCTTTAGATTTTAATAGGTCACAGTACATTTTCTTTAGCCTGAAGAACTCATTTATTTTTTATTCCTTTATTTCTTTTTCTGAATGTTTAGCTAAGAAATTCCAAGGCATCGGGTTAGATTTTTTTTTTAACCTTTTGAAAAATTATAACTTAATTAAATCTTCTCTTTAAGGTACCACAATTCTTTTTTTCTATGTAATTTTCTCAGTAATTTTTTATTTGAGTATTTTTACTGAAAATTTAATTGTAAATGGAAGTGATCATCATGATTTTTCATATATAAATGTAAGAACATTGAAACATTCTTACAAATATAGGAAAATATGAATGTTACTAGATAATTGCAGTATATTGATGGTTATATTTGCAGCTGAGCTTGACTATCTGAGAAGTTTTCTGGCTATCTGAAAAAGTTCACATAGGAAATAACTTTCAATATTGGAGAAGTGTTGTTGTCATTGTATAATTGAGTGGGTCTGGGTAGCAGTGTGACTTAAATGTGTCCTTGCCTAAGACTATTGGATCTAATGCCTATAGTCCTTTTTAGTAGAATTCCAGATTCTTGCCTTCAGCCATTCATGTATTCAGCAAACATTTGTGAAGTGCTAATTACGCGCCAGACATGACTGTGTGCCAGAGGTGAAGTCGTGAAAGGCACCTGACAAGCACCCTGCTCTTCCGGAGACTGCGTTCATTCTCTCAGCTTTGTGAAGAGTGAGGAAGTGCACATGCTGACGCAGCCGTCATTTGCAGCTAGTCCTTGTTGGCCCTTATTGAACTTTGCCACGTCTAGGGACAGTTTTAGGGATTTCCATGTATCTGTTGATTGACTCTTGTTAGTAACCCTGTGAGACAGGAGTTACGATCCCCATTTTATAGACAATAAACAGGTCAGGCCCTCCGCTTATGTCACAAGGCAGTGTGTGGAAGAGCCAGGGATTGAACCGGGACCTCAGGCAGCAGACCAAGCTCTTCAGCTGCCTGTACTGTTGGACAGGACATCTAGTTCAGGGTCTGTCCCAGACCCAGGCAAAAGTGAAACAACAGGCACGTCGTAATAAGCTACTGATTGGGTACACTGTGTACTTCTGGCTGGTGGTTGGTAGCGCCAGCCCAGCAGGGGCTAAGGCGGAAAAGCAGCCTTCTCAAGCAGTGGGTTTCTGTGAGGTGCGTGTTCCTGGCAGCTGGGCTTGGCTCATCCTTGCGCAGGCCATGCTGTCTGCACCTCAGCATTTGCTGATAGGCGATGCCATCAAAAGAAAAAAATGTAAATATTTTTCAGTGCTTATCTTTCGGCTGGTGTGCTTTTCTAGTCAGCTTCCCAGAATGTTGCAGCTAACTCTCTAAAAATTCTGTCTTTATCCAAAACAATTTTGTGTTGAGAAACTTAATATTTTCTGCACTAAAATTCACAGGGGAGAAAAAGAAGTCCACCATTCAAACCAGAGATGATGAACTATTCAGATTTTAGTTAACACAAACAATAGAACAATTCTTTTACGTTTTCATATTTTTCTTAATGCTGTTCTGTCAGATCTCATTAATTCACATGATTTGTTTCATGTCAGAGGTGAATGGGGGACATGCAAAGAGGGTTATGCCAGTTGTCACTTCATAGTGCTGGATTTGTAAGGGTCTTAACCCTTAGTGGCTTCTCATTTTCTTGAAGGCAGTCAGCCTGTACCCCAAAACAGCAGGGCATAGGTGTTGGCTCACAGCCTTAATACTGGGGTATCACCAGGAGTGATGGGTGAAATTACTGAGATTTGTAATGTAAAAGCATACAGGATCTCGTTGGCAGTATTCTTCTATGAAAATGTAACTTTTTATAGGTACCTTGTATATTTTTGTTTAACTGCTTCCTGGATAAATGCAAAGAATTGTATTACATAGCAAAATGCAAAGAAATAGAATACCTGCCTTCAAATTATGTACCTCCCTAATCAAATCACAACAGTTTTTACCTTCTTAGTTATAAGACTGTGTTTCTTAGGGTCAGAATACCTTTGTATTCACCCTTGTGCTCTTTGAATGATACAAATTTAGAGAAGTCAAATAGGGAATGCTTTTGATCTTTGAATAATAAGTTCTACATAGGCAAACTTTTAGATTATTTATCTTTTCCAGAATGAGTCATCCCTTGGGAACAGGGCTCTGCTCAGAGCTCTGAGTCCCTCGGCCATTTCAAGTCCTCACCAACTAGAGGCCACCACCCCATTCAAGGAAGTCCCTGAGCACACAGGATTCCTCTGCTTTCTTTTTTCCCTGATGTTTGCTTTACATTCATTAGTTAAAGGCCACTGCTAGGCAACCATGTATCTATACTCTCTAACTCTTGGCTGCAAGGTGTTTATTCAGCAGTCTCCCATTACCTAACTTTGCATAGAGTGATCCTCACAGGAAAAAAGACAAGTTGCAGCAGCAGGGGCTTTTCTTTAAAAGCCTAACACACCAAATACCATTTGAAGGCAACATAATAGTGGTTAAAACAGTATTTTCTTCCCCAGAGAAAGCAAGCCATCACATGGTGAAATAGAATTGGATTTGCAGTCAGTGACTCTGCTACTTACTGTTTATAAATTACTTTGGAAAGTCACTTCATTTCCTTGTGGGAGGTAAAATGTGATTTGACTTCAAAACACTTCTTTTTTATTTTTATTTATTTATTTATTTTTATTTTTTTTTGAGATGGAGTCTCTACTTCCCAGGCTGGAGTGCAGTAGCACGATCTCCTCTCACTGCAACCTCCACCTTCTGGGTTTATGCGATTCTCCTGCCTCAGCCTACTGAGTGCTGGGACCACAGGCAGGTGCCACCACGCCCAGCTAATTTTTGTATTTTTAGTAGAGATGGGATCTTGCCATGTTGGCCAGGCTGGTCTCAAACTCCTGACCTCAGGTGATCTGCCCTCCTGAGCCTCCCAAAGTGCTGGGATTACAGGCGTGAGCCACCTTGCCTGGCCCAAAACACTTCTTTTTAATCTGCTTCTCCTTTTTTTAATCTCTGAAGGGAATGGGGTGTGTGTGCAGACATGTGGCAGTAATGTTGCAGATTGACAGTATGGCCTTGTCTATTTTTAAACACATTCATAGCTTACATAAAGATATATATTATAGGCATGACATTCAGTCACTTAATCCTCCACTAAACACATGTGGCAATACCTGACTGAAACCAACTTTCTTAATTGCTGAGATATCTGGGGTGAAGTTTAACTCTCATTGTCAATATTAAGGTTTTCTGCTGTTTATCTCATACCCCCACAATGGTTTTTGGCTTATGTTAAATCACATTTCTGAGTAATAAGGTAACTTAAGGTTTTTGCTTAAAATAAACCATAATGATACGGCATTTCCATTCATTTTACCGTTTTATAAAATATATACCAGAATATTTGTTAAGTATGCTATGGTGAGCATGATCTAAGGTTCAGTTTCCATTACAGTCACTTCAGAAAATGTGCAGTTTTCTAGAAAGACAGATATGCTGAGGTTTGTGAGTAGCAAGGAAGCAGTACTTTGCCCCCACTAGGAAGCAGAATTGTTTCTTACTACAGCAAATAGACAGGTAGAATTAGATAGGTACTAGGAGTGGAAGCTGTATTAGTTCAGCAGTTTGTGAATGGTAATTGTAGTACTCATGCAAGTTTTCATGGTGCCCTCTGTAAACTATTTGGTCTTTTTGTGTTTTACGTTATGTAAAATTTTTAGGTAAATGCCTCTTCCTGAGTTTGTAGGTTCAGATTTTACTTATCCTCTGATAAGTCTAATCCCCTATAACACAGGTCATATTGTCCCTATTTTTATAAATAATGAAACTTAGGGTTCATACCCTCGGTGCTGCCTTGCCCACATTTTTCTCTATTGATCCTTAAGTTCTGACGTGAAAGTGACCTGGCCTTTAGAAGGCAAGAGATGTAAGCAATGTGGGTCTTGGGCCCTGATGGTTCTCTTCATGATCTCCAAGTCTTTTTTTTTTTTTTTTTAATGTCACAACCTAGCTATTCCCATTGACATTGGAGAGGCCTGCCTGACATCCACTGATCAACATCAAATCTTCCTCTTCCTGCGAGCTCCTTTCGACTTTTGTGGCAAAGCTGTCAATTTAGTTTATAACCATTTTTAGCCATGGTGGTCCTGATGGGAAGATTCTCCCCACAGCCACGTAAGCAGGACGTGGCCCAGTTAGTTTTGGGTTCTGCCTCTGGTTACAGAATTCCTTATGCTCTTTCTTCAACTCTTCCACAGAGAATCTGAGGGGAGGGGGAAGGGAAAGGATAAAGTCCAAGATTTTAGCATTCCAGGAGGTTATTTGTAAATATTAAACAACTTTATTTCTATGCTCCTTTCTAATCAGAATCCCTCTGGCCAAAAGCAGTATGCAAGTAGAGATACTAAATAATATACTAAATAGTAACTTGATGGAGTTTTCCAAATGGACCAAACATCAGATCAGATGTAAAGAAATAGTAGTAGCTAAATGAGTCAGTTCTCAACAACTGAAACTCTATTTTGTTTGTTTTTTCGCATCAGACTGAATCACCAAACCAAAGTCTAGAAGCCCACAGGGCCTTACCTTAAGCTGATTAAAATCATAATACCTTACGTTTCTGTAGAGTTTTATTTATAGTCTGCCAAACACACTCGCTTTTGCCATATATCCTATATTATCTCTTCTAGCTTATTAAATATTTTTTGTTCAAGAAACAAACCAGAGAATAATGGTTTATACTCCAAAGAATCACCTCCACACTCCAAGAAGATTAATACAAACAATAAAGATATCTATCTGCTAGTTTCTTTAAAAACCGTTCTCAGTTCCAGGAGCACGGAGCACATCAGCACCCAGAAACTGGGTTTACATCACTCTCAAGTAAGAGGAACCAAGGCTCCTTGGAGAAGTGGCTGATTCCAGGGCTGGAACAAGGAAGACAGAAGATGAGCACGAAGTATCTTACAGTGCCAGAAAGGAAGGACGTGCCCAGAGACACACAGAGTGATGAGTGCGTGTGTCATAGCAGCAGGAGCCCACTGAAAGAGCTCCCAGTGCCCCAACCTGGGCCCACTCCGACAATCAAATAGATCACACAGTCTTGGGATGTGATACAAAGTATTACATACGTATCCATGAGGCTGTACTGATGTAAATGATTGCATGAATAGAATAATCTCCCATGGGGAAGAGTTCCAAATAATTTATGTACACACTCCCCACCTCAGGGGAGTGGAAGAAAACTCCCCACTCATTATGTGGGCAGCGCAGAGTGACGTCTGTCCAGAGCACTCTCGAGACGGCGGGGGAAATGACAGAGACAACCTCAGTCAGGTGATCAGGGTCAGCATCAGTGATGCGTCATGTGGACAGTGTGTGTCCTTGATGTCATAGGATGAGAGGTTTTCCTCCCAGAAACCCATAACCCCAGTCTCATAATGAGAAAAAACGTCAGACACCCCAAATTCAGGACATTCTGCAAACGACCTAAGCAGTACTCCTCAAAACTGTCACAGTCATTGAAAACGAAGTCTGAGAAGCTGACACAGTCTAGAGGAGCCTAAGGAGACATGGCAGCTACATGTAGTGTGGTCCCCTGGCGGGTCCTGGAACAGCTAGTGTTGATCGTGCCAGGGCAATCTGACTAAAGTGTACCTGGAGCTAACAATATTCTGTCAATACTGGTTTGTGAGTTGTGACAAATGTGCCACACTATGAAAGATATTAATGATGGGGGAAGCTGGCTGAGTGTGGAGTGTGGAGGAACTCTCTTGACTCCATCACAATTTTCCAGTAAATATAAAACTATCCTAAAATTTAAAATTTAATTAAAAACAACCTCCTTGGGAAGGTTTTTAGTAATGCCACTGCTGCTCGTGGTTTGGGCCACACCTTGACTCCACCATGTTTCCCTGCTTCCCAGCAGCCTTTTCAGTGCCCCTTTGGGGAGGGAGGGGCACAGAGGTGAGAGTGGAGGGGGAGTATTGGGCACAAAATGAGGCTGGAAGGTAAGTGGGCATCAGGTCAGGCAGGGCATTGTGGATGCTGTGAAAGAGAGTTGGTGTTTATTCTGAGGACCGTGAGAAACCACTGACAGTATTTTGAAGGCAGGTAGTGACAAGATCAGTTTTCTGTTGGCATGGAGGCGAGTGAGTGTGATGTCAAGGGTGACCCCCAAGCTCCCTGCTTCAGTTGTTACAGAGATGGTTGCATGGTTATGACCGCCATGGGGGACAGAAATCAAGAAGCCCTTACGCCATTCAGCCACTGCGAGAATTCAGCTCAGGAAACTCTCAAGCCTGTGGGACTCCGTTTCTGAGCGACTGCAAAGGACTCTGTTCAGAATGGACTGGAGGCAGCTCTTTGCCTGTGGAGTTCTGATGACGGGAAACTCCCTTTTTCACAAGGAGACTCACTTCAGTTTTAGACAGCTCTGATTGACAGGATGACATGTGTATTCAAACTGACCCAAAATATTTAGTCCACTTGAAAGTATGATGTCTTGTTGACACAGCAGCTTAAGTAATAAGCATCGATGCCTTTTTTTTTAATAACCTGATTACTAACCTAGTAGGCAAAATGTGCTTAGTGCAAGGCTTTGCCATTGGTGTTGTTTGCACAATACAACACGACAATCAAGGAGCACTAAGTCCTGTCTGTCAGCAGAAGTACAGCTGACATTTAAAATAAGAAAGCTAAATAAACAGTCATTGTTCAACAATAGCTTGATTAATTTCCCTATTGTCAAAAGGTGTACACAGATACTGAAACAGAAAAGGCCTTCTACATTGTCATATAGCACTGAAAATTCGTAGTAGTTAATACTTTCAGCTTTAAAGCATGCAGTAGCATTGATGCAATCTGATTAATTCTCTAGATATTGGCATTGTGTGGCAAGGCTGGCATGCCCAGCACTGTAGGAGAACAGTAAATGCACACTCCCTCTGGATGGTTATTCCTAAATTTATTTTGTAGACGGTGTCTTTGCTTTTTATTTTTTTAATCAAGGGATTTCAAGGGAAAGATAAGCCTTGATGCATGACAGGTTCTGCCTGACTGAGCCCGCAGCATCTGTGCCCCCAGGTATGTGGAGGCTCAGCATAAATAAATGCCAGAACGTGCTCAAAGCACCAGTCTTGGCTTGGGATGAGTGCCCACCCCAGGGTGTGTTTTACATTTGTGAGGGACTTAGGAGGAAACCCCCTCACACAGATGTATTAAATATTAAAAGATAAGATGATTTAAAACTACTAGCATGCCAAGTAAAACTTTGCTGTTGGAAGTAAATCATTCCGATGAATTCTGATGGGTTGTTCAAACATTTATGAATAGAGTCTCGTTTCCCCTGTAGTCGGACACTCTCTACCCCCTTACTCTGCTTTCTTTTTGCTTCATAGCACATACTAACATTTACTTCCTAATTTCAACATGTATTATTTAATTTATTGGTTTATAGTCTCTGCCCGTCAATAAAATCTAAGTTCTGTGATGGGAGGGCAGCTGGCTGTCATGTTCACAGCTGTATCGGCAGCCCGTTACAGGGCTCAGCCCATCGGCATTCAATAAATACTTGTTAAATGAGTGAATACACGAATACCAAAATAGACTTAAAAGAGCAATTGTTTCCTATGCTATAGAAAAGTTGTGATTTAGCTGGGTGTGATGGCATGCACCTGTAGTCGCAGCTACTTGGGAGGCCGATGCAGGAAAATCACTTGAATCTGGGAGTCGGAGGTTGCAGTGAACCAAGATCACACCACTGCACTCACTCCAGCCTGGGTAACAGAACGAGACTCCACCTCAAAACAAAACAGGCCGGGCACGATGGCTCATGCCGGTAATACCAGCACTTTGGGAAGCCGAGGCAGGCAGATCACAAGGTTAGGAGTTCGAGCCCAGACTAGCCAACATAGTGAAACTCCTTCTCTACTAAAAATACAAGAATTAGCTGGGCATGGTGGCACGCGCCTGTAGTCCCAGCTAGTCAGGAGGCTGAGGCAGGAGAATCACTTGAACCCAGGAGGTGGAGCTTGTGGTGAGCCGAGATCACACCACTGCACTCCAGTGTGGGCAACAGAGCGAGACCCCATCTCAACAACAACAACAAAAAGTTGTGATGATTACAATGGGAACAGGTTTTTATTTGCCTGGTTCAGGAATTTTTTTTATCACATGAATATTTTCGGATATTTCACAGGCTAAATATTTTCATGAAGTTCTTTAATCACGTAAAAGAAAAAATATATATAGCAATTGTGCTGTCTCCACACTTGTTCAGTCTCTCACCTGTTCTCTTACTCCCATCCTACCCTTCCTGCTTCCTGTCACTGTATTTTAGACACTTTTTGTTTTAGTACAATGCTTGGTTCTGCCCACTGGGCGAGTACTGACTGTTAAGCAGCTAGATAGCAGGCATAATAAGTAGGGGACACCACTAGAAGAAAGGGGGTCCACTGTCCATTCCCAAATAGGTCCTTACTGGCCAGAGTCAAGCACCTCTTCCTAAGCCCTGGGCAGCAAGAGTTCCTACCTAACGATTTCAGATAGTTCTCTGTCTAAGCAGCGTGCAGGAAGAAGACTTACCATGCAGGAAAGGCGAAGAGACAATGACAGAGTGAAAATGTGCCAGGTAGGTCATGGGCAGCATCTTTAATCCACCAGACACTGCTCTGGTGGGCCGTGTCATCTCCACTTCCCATGTATGGAAGCAAAGGTCTTGTTTCAGAGCCATTCTCTGGCATAGTCGGGAGTTAGTCACATTCTTTTGTCTCCAGAGCCCCTGCTGGCCCACAGCACTCCTCACCTGACACCCCTTAGCCGTAGACTCTTGAATACTGGCTGCTTCTTCAGCTTCTGTTTTGTCAGTGTTACTTTTGGCGGGTAGCGCTCGTTTTGACAGTTTTCTCTGATAGTAAGCGATCATCTTCGACCTTCTGTGTAAATTTGATGGGTCCCTCTTCCATTTTGAGACACGTCCAGAGGTTGATTTTGAGGTCTGAGACAGGTTTCTCTTCCTCAAGTAAATATCTTGTAGTAGATTCATTCCAAAAAATAGACTAATGATTCCATTTTTAGATGATGTCCATGTATACTACCTTCTAAAAGGAATGTGGATAACATTCTCTCAGTGCTTTGAGTGCTTAATGGAAACATCATGTTTTTTGAAGATGGTCATTTGTAGATGGTGTTCCTTTTTTTTTTTTTTTTTTTTGAGAGGGAGTCTCTGTCACCCAGGGGTGGAGTGCAGTGAGGCGATCTCAGCTCACTACACCCTCCGTCTCCTTGGTTCAAGCGATTCTCATACCTCAGCCTCCTGAGTAGCTGGGATTACAGGCGTGTGCCACCATGCCTGGCTAATTTTTGTATTTTTAGCAGAGATGGCGTTTTGCCACGTTGGCCAGGCTGGTCTCCAACTCCTGACCTCAAGTGATCCACCTGCCCCAGCCTCCCAAAGTGCTGAGATTACAGGCATGAGCCACTGCACCTTGCCTATAGATGGTGTTCTTAACTTAGGGTTAAAAATGTGTTCTGGCCTGGTGCCGTGGCTGGTGCCTATAATCCCAGCACTTTGGGAGGCTGAGGTGGGTGGATCACCTGAGGTCAGGAATTCGAGACCAGCCTGGCCAACATGGTAAAACTCCATCTGTACTAAAAATACAAAAATTTGCTAGCTGTGGTGGCAGGTACCTATAGCCCCAGCTACTTTGGAGGCTGAGGCAGGAGAATCACTTGAACCCGGGAGGCAGATGTTGCAGCGAACCAAGATCATGCCGTTACACTCCAGTCTGGGTGACAAGAGTGAAACGCTGTCTCAAAAAAAAAAAAAAAACTGTGCTGAGTGGGTTAAACACAGGTTACAAAAGCAAATGTTTTATCTCCAAAGCTCTGGTTCTAGGTTTTGTTTTCTTTTGTTTTGAGACATAGTCTTGCTCTGTCGTCCAGGCTGGAGCACAGTGGCGCAATCTCAGCTCACTGCAAACTCCACTGCCCAGGTTCAAGCGTCTCCTGCCTCAGCCTCCCGAGTAGCTGGGATTACAGACGCCCACCATCACACTTCGCTAATTTTTTAATTTTTCTCAGAGATGGGGTTTCACCATGTTGGCCAGGCTGGTCTCGAACTCCTGACCTCAAGTGATCCGCCCACCTCGGCCTCCCAAAGTGCTGGTGTTACAGACGTGAGCCACTGCACTTGGCCTGGATCTAGATTCTTAACTTTCCTGCTTGACACCCTCAGGCATCAAGCTTCAAGAACTGAGGAATTCACAAGTTGGCGATACACTGATGAATTTACATTTGGAAGGTGTACCAGTAAAAGGTTAAATAGTAGTAATAATTATAGAGATTTAGAGCAGATTTTAGTTGAAGAATTGAAATTGACATTTGCTAGCCAACTCTTTTATGAAATGTCCCCAGAGGACATAGGGACAAGATTTCTCTTGGTTTAACTGGATTGTTTCCTGAAAGAGCATTTACAAGACATCTTCTGGTGTTGGTTTTATGTCTTTTTCAACTAAATGTAAAAGAAACTTTGTCTTTATGACTGTGATGTAACATTATTAATAATGAAATTAGATTAAGAAATTATACCTATACCTGATTTTCTTTTATATTTAATAGTTTATCTTTACATTAAAGTTTTCTCATATTAAATAGTCCCTGCTTAATTTTAGAGTTTGCATATCTCAAATATCTGAATAGCATTATCAGGTTCTTTTTGTGACTCATCCTATAAGTTAGAGTATGTCAGGTAACACAGTTTTTTACTCTCTTTCCATTCAGTACTAAATGTATGTTTTGTTTAGGCTTTAGGGTCAGGAGGAAGGCCAACCTGTACTTATAGCTCCCTTTCTAGCAGTTTAAATAAAGCTGAGCGTTAACAAAGTTCTTAAAATCTTAAGTCACACACTTAAAATAGTGGAATTTCAACACTAGATTTATTTTTGTCTTCCTTTTCATGCACATGCATTTCACATTAGGATAGAGATTTTATTTAAATGCTGCAATAGCCTGTGTGTTGATTTTCTAAAGATAGCTAATCCTTTATGTCAGATACTTTCAATAAAACTAATTTCTGCTACTTGTATATTTCCAGCATTGAATGGGTAGGAGGGAGTCATAAAAGTTTAATCAAACCAAGCATACATTTGTTATTTTACTGTTTATTATTGTTACAATAGTGAGAGCAGTAACGCTAAGTACAGCTAAAAGCATTTGTTGAGTGTATTTGATGTGCCAAGTACTATGTATATTGCTGTATGATCTCATTTAATTCTCTAAACAGTCCCAGGGATGCATAAGTAACTTACTTGCCTGAGATCACATAGCAGCAGATGTTAGAAGCAGGATTCAGAGTCAAGTACTCCGAGTCGCCTTTGTGAGCTGGTAATTTCTTCAACTTCGTTCTCAGGTTATACCAGGAAGTTTTTGCTTTGAAATACGTGCATGCATATTCCATTGTATTTTTTTCCCTTGCTCTTTCATAGTTTTTGGCAACTGAGTGGCCTTGTTGGGAATACAGTGATGCTCAAAGAAGATATTGTTGGGTTATCAGAGTAAGATATCATGGGGACACATCTGAAAAGTGGCATGTGCTAACTAGTATGCTAACTAGTAACTAGTATGTATACTAGTATGTAATTGCCTTACCGACAGTAAAATGATTTTGTAGGAAAATAAGATTTGTTTAATGTAAATGCGTGAATGCACGGCATACAAAGCAATATTTGGAACTTTACAGAATGCTCATTGGCAGAAAGCTGCTTTTCTTGCACAGCATAGCAGGAATAAATGAGGAAAGCATGTCATGGAATCAGAGTTACAATTTAGTAGCTCTAGGATTATGACACAATTTCAATAATAGAGGCACCCCAGAATAACAGCCAAGTAAATAGAATCCCTAATCTTTGGCTTGTTCGTATATTTACTCACCATAGCCTCTGAAATCACTGAAAGCTTTTTGGAAGAAAGAAATGGAAAGGAGCACCTGCGTTCTCAAGGCTAAGACCTCCCTTTTGTAAATGCACTAATATTTTAAGAGGGTGTGTGCATGTTTAATGTGTGGGTGTGTTTGTTTAAGGAAGACATTGAGCTTCAAAAGGCAAGATGTTTTGTAACCCAGAAATGTAATTGTAAATGGAATTATTAAACCTGACAATGAAATTAAAATAAACTAATGTGTAAACAGAGCACATATGTGGGGCTGTACTTGCTGGCTCACCTTCTGTGTAACACAGGTTCAGAGGCTTCACCTGAATTAATAATTCTAGAGAGATAGAGAGAGCCTCATATGCGATTGCTGACAGATCCCAATCCAGCACAGGGAGCAGCCAAGTCTTTTTAGTTCAAAGGAAGAGAAGAATTTCACTTCCTGGCTGATAGTCTGATTTTCTCAAGAACTGATTGTAGATAGAGGGAATCTACCTTTAGCAAAGGGTGTGGGTAACCACAGTCTTGTAGCAGAGAAAAACTTCAAAGTAAAGATGGTGAGCCATACAATTGCCCTAGGCTTGGGAGAGACAGATCTGGAATGAGGATTCTGATCTCATAAAATTCACTTAAGATTTTTCAAACTGCCAGGCTAGCCTTTGTAGCTACAATTCTTAATCAGTCTCGGTTGAGTTTGGCACATATAATTATTTCAGCGGAAAAGATAGCCATTAAACTATTATGATGAATTATTAGAGTTAGTAATGGTGCTGAGAATACTCAAACCTCCTTTTCACTCACTCCCAAATCTGTTTAGATAGCTGCTTTTTGGTATATACAAGTTACTGTTATGTCTAGTAATGGAGGATGGCATAGCACAGACAGCTGTGTATCTGAGTGAATCGCAGGTTCTAAAAAGATTTCTGATCTCTTTTTTTAATTATGGTAAAATATACTACATGCCATACCATTTGCCATGTTAACCGTTTTTCAATGTATAGTTCCAAGCCACTCACAGTGTCCTACACTTACAACGCTGTGCAGCCATCACCACTGTCCATTTTCAGAACTTCCCCATCACCCCAGTGAAGACCCTTTTATCATAGAAATCAGCAGGTAGAAAAATGGATTTTAATTCCATCTTTTGTTTCTTTCTTTTAGTAGATAAACAGTTACCTAATAAGCAGATGGCAAAATGTAGAAAAAAGCCGTGATTTATGAGCTGGATAAGTAGCTTGTGATTGTGAGTTTTATGATAGTTTTATGATATTTAATCATAGATCAAATGTTTTGGGATTGAACTTGTGCAAAAATAGTAAGCAACGTCATCCTTCAACTCTTGAACTAGGAAGCAGGTTTTCATAAATCTTCGGGTCTGATTATTATAGTGAGTGAGCATTTCTCTGTGTTAAATGCTATATCTTATTTAATCCTTATTAACAATCTATCAAAGTAGGTGACATTGTGCCAGTTTTATGAACTTCAAACATTATACTAAACTCCAACATTTTACTTTTACTTAGATTGCCTCCAGCAGAGGTTAAGTGACTAGTCTGAGGTCCCTTAACCAGTTGGTTAACCCAGAGTAATCTCTTACTAAACCCTTGCTCTAACCATCAGGATATACTGCCTTCTTTCGAGCCACCTAAAGTTTTATTCAGAAAATGAAAAGGTATTTTTTTCTCTCTTTCTTGGCACCCCTTCAAAGGAAAACATTTGTATAGTCAGAAGAGAAATAGCCTGAAATTTCGTGTAATGAGACACCACGCAGAACCAGGTAACGTTCCATTCAGCCCCAAATTCACACCAGCACAGTGCCCCTGCCAGGCTGTTGGTGGAACTGCATGCAAATGGCTGCTCTGCTGACCAGCGAGGCCCAGGGGGGCTATTGTCCTGTAGGGGGTCCTCAGGACATTTTGTTTTTTGGAGACTGAGGCTCTTTTTGGTCCACCAGACTGTTTCCTAACTAAGTGATACAGGCCTTAAATAGAAATCTGGCTAATGGAACTTAATTAATTAATTTCTACTAAGTCCAGTGCTGTGGCTGAAATGTAAGAATATGGCTAGCTTTTAACTTTTTATTTTTTTAAAAACTTTTTTTTCTAGGTTTGATGTACGTGTGCAGGTTTGTTATATAGGTAAACTTGTGTCATGGGGGCTTTTTATACAAATTATTTTATCACCCAGGTACTAAGTCTAGTACCCAATAGTTATTTTTTTTTCCTCTCCCTCCTCCCATGCTCCACACTCAAACAGGCCTCAGTGTGTTCTCATTATTTAGCTCCCACTTACAAATAAGAACATGCAGTATTTGGTTTTCTGTTCTTGGCGTTAGTTTGCTAAGGGTAATGGCCTCCAACTCCATCCACATTTCTGCAAAGGATGTGATCTCGTTCTTTTTTATAGCTACATAGTATTCCTTGGTGTACATGTACCACATTTTCTTTAACCAGTCTGTCATTGATGGGCATTTAGGTTGATGCCATGTCTTTGCTATTGGGAATAGTGCTGCAGTGAACATTCATGTGCATATGTCTTCATGGTAGGATGATTTATGTATTTAGGTATATAAACAGTAATGGGATTGCTGGGTCAGGTGTTAGTTCTATTTTTAGCTCTTGGAGGAATTGCCGCACTGCTTTCCACCATGGCTGAACTAATTTACACTTCCACCAACAGTGTATAAGTATTCCTTTTTCTCTACAACCTCATCAGCATCTGTTATTTTTTTGACTTTTTACTAATAACCATTGTGACTGGTGTAAACTAGTATCTCATTGTGATTTTGATTTTTTAGCTTTGATGTTAAAGAACTGATGAGGTATTTGTCCTGGGTGTCTTGGCCTCAGGGCACTGGCCACTCCTGATTGGTGTGAGGAGTTCATCCACCTTTCCACATACACAGAGCACCCAGACCTCCCCTCTCCTGGGCAGCCTTGGACACCAAGTCCATGAACTTCCCTTACACCTTTGAAACCCACAAGCAACGATACTTCCTTCCCCGCCTCCACAAGGGAAGATCCAGGGATTTCAGGGAGATGCGAGCTATGGAGGGCACACCCTCTGTGCTTCTTCCTGTCCCCTCACACCTCCTGCCACCCCGACAGGGCTCAGTGGCAGTGAGACACTGTTCTTCATCCAGGAACAACCCCTGCTTTTCCAGTGAAGGTGGGGAGTAGAAATCAGGCATTAAAGCTTGCTTGTGTATCACCCAGACTTTACGAATCGGAGGAAAGACAGAATCATTTAAATGAAAAAACAGCTGCTTCAGCTACAAAGCCTGGGTCTACAGAATTGGTCTTTGATCAGACAAAAAGATCAGTGTTCCTTAGACATCATTCAATTGTTTCTAATAGAGGGTGAACTGATCTTTTTTTTAATCAACTGGAAATCTTCTTGAAAGAAATAGAACCAACTCTGGCTTATCAAAGCAGAAAACCAATTTTTTTTTTTTTGAGGCCACAGAATCAAAGGAAGAAGTTAGAACAGGGCTCCCGAAGAGCAGCTTGCGGGGGCTGGGCAGAGGAGCGGGTGTGTTCTTCATGGGACTGGCGCTGAGATGGTTCCGCTCCAGCCAGCCATAGACCTTTCTCCGTTCCTCTCAAGACTCAATCCTGGAAGGAGACATCTGGCCACCGTCACTGGGTGAGCCACGGGCAGGGAGAGCTTCCTTATTCGTTGGCCCACCGCAGGGTGTCTGCCTGCGCTGTTGATGTTTTGGGATCAGATAAGTTCTTTTTATGGGGCCTGTCCTCTGTGTGGTAGGGTGGTTCACTCCCCCAGTGTGACAACCAAAAATGTCATCAGACCTTGCCAGATGCCCTGAGAGACAAAATCACCCTCTAAACCACTGCTCTAAAGCAAAATTATTCTCCTAACCAGAGGGGAAATGGATGCTCGGTGGAAAAAAGCAGTATCCCACCCCATTGACACTTCGTGCTGTATGAACAGTTATGTATTTCCATGACTTTCTCCCCAGCTCATGACGTTCCTCAGAACAGAAATCTCATGTGTCTCTCATGTCTGTGTGCCTGCTGTCTCTAGTACACAGTGTTTAGCACACAAGTGCTTAGTAAACATTTCCTTTGATAAATGCATGAGCAGACCTTCAGTCTGAAGTGGAATCAGGAGTGGTCATGTTCCTGCTTGCTGCCGTGCACAGGGAGCTTGGCCTGCAGGCAGAGGCATTTATCTCAGAACGCTAATGGCGGGAGAGGTCCATGCCTGTGGGGAGTCAGACCTAAACAACTCCATCCACCTTTCTTCTAAAATCACCCACTTTGGCAGAAATCATGACCTATCAACAGATGGCCAGTCCTCTACCAACTTCCCTGTGTTTTCCTTGAGAAGTGGCTCCCTCTGGGCTCCTGCCTGACTGAGGTTGGGTTCTATTTCTCAGGCTCAGAACAGTCAGAATGAAAGAAGCTTCTTAGGTGTGTGTTTCTGAGCTTTTCTCATAAAAGAGTTAATAATTGATCAACACAAATTACTGTCCTCTAGAATGTTCCTAGTAATCAAAACATACCCTGCTTCTTAATTTTTTAAATAAAAGGACTGCCTTAATCTGCAAAGGGCACCTCCCATCTGGGAGACTTCTTGAGCAAGTGCAGAGCCACAGCTTCCACCCAGCTCACGCTGACACCACATCCCTTTCTCCCTCCCCACTACAGATCTGGAGGCCAGATCCATGCCAGATCCACTGGATCAGTGTAGGTGCTTTTCCAGTTAGCTGGGCCCTCAATAACTTTGAACAGTGTGCCAAATAAATTATACTTTTACACGAAACAGTTGTTTTCTATTTCACCTGAAAAATCTTTTTTAGTTAAGTAGAAAATTATATGCGTCTACATGTTTCTTGCTTAGTATTTTTCAAGTTCTAGCTGCCAGTTGAGAGAAACGACATCTCATTTTCAGGCTTAATAGGTTTCCGCAGGTCCATCTGAGCCATGGGTCTTAAAGGTGAGCATGCAGCAGAGTCACTGGGAAGGCTTATTAAAACACAGGTCACTGGGCCCATCCCCAGGTTCTGATTCAGCAGGGCTTGGATGGGGGATTAAGAATTCACATTTCTAACAGGCTCCCAGTTGACACACCAGTGATGTCAGTCCACTTTTAGGTCCACTGGATCATAGTTTTCAGAAGAAAGTCTCAGCCAGTCACAGAGGCGCACGCCTGTAATCCCATGGGGCACTTTCAGGGGCTGAGGCAGCTGGGTCACTTGATCTCAGGAGTTCGAGACCAGCCTGGGAAACATGGCGAAACCCCATTCCTACAAAAAAACAAACAAACAAACAAACAAAAAAAACTAGCTAGGTGTGGTGGTGCATGCCTGTAGTCCCAGCTGAGGAAGGTGGAGGTGGGAAGATCACTTGAGCCCAGAAATTCAAGGCTTCAGTGAGCCGAGATCACACCACTGCACTCCAGCCTGAGTGACAGAGTGACACCCTGTCTCAAAAAAAAGACAACTCAGTAATTGTTATATATAATATATAAAGGTGTCTCTAATCTTTTGGCTTCCCTGGGCCACACTGGAAGAAGAATTGTCTTGGGCCACACATAGACTACACTAACAATAGCTGATGAGCTTAAAAAAAAAAAAAAAAGGAAAAAAAGGAAAAAAAATCACCAAGAAAAAATTTAATAGTATTTTAAGAAAGTTTATGAATTTGTGTTGGGCCACATTCAAAGTCATCCTGGGCCACATGCGGCCCACAGGCCATGAGTTAGACAAGCTGGATATATAATATCTTCCTAATAAATAACATGTTTTTTCTTTTTGGGGGCTGTTTGTTTGTTTTACCTTCCTGAAATTCACATTAGGCATTTAGGCACAGATAGAATGAATGGATGAATGAATGGAAGAACTCTTATAAATATTCAGTGAATAGTTTCTTCATTCATTCATTCTTTGACTTTCATTAAATTTGGATCATATTCAGCCGTTGATCAAAAAGCCATAGTTTCATTTTATTGGGCACCTTTGCTTGGTGTCAAGCAATATAAGAAATAGACTCAAAGAAAAGATGTACCTATTCTTCTTCTTCCAAGCTTTAAAATAATTCTGCCTTTTAATTGCCTGGTAATCCCCTGTATTTATGAAACTAAATGATACACCAACTATTTCACCCTGGGGCCTTAGGAAAGGGAGCCAGAATGAGATTTCGTCTTTGCAAGGTTGGCTTACAGGTATAATCAAACTGCCAACCAATTGCTCTCAATCATGTTTTCAAATAATTATATTAGTTGTACATCCAAAAGGGCATTCAAGGGATTAAGCAGGTTAGGCCATGAGTATGCTGATTTTTAAATGAAGGTCTGGTTGGATTATATGTTCATTATGTATTACAAAATAACAGAATATGAACTTGCAGCTTTGTACACACAATTAACTATCCTGGAGCTGACAGATTTTTTCTTGGTAAAAGTGTAGAAATCTGCATAGTTAGGAACCTTAAGCACAGAACTCTTGGGCACTTTTTCCTCCCAGTGTCATGCCAAGACAGGAACTCCAGCAGCAACCAAGCATCGTGAGCGCTGTGTGCCCTGATGGGAAGAGGCTCTTGGTCGTTACATGAGTGCCTGTCCTGGTCACGGGTGTCCCAGTCACAGCTGGGCCAAGCCACCGTTGGCAGTACCAGACTACGGCCCTGTGAGACGAGGCCATTGATCTCTGCCCTCTACTTCCAGCTAGCTGGGCACAGTCGTGGCTGCTTGTAAAGTGTGCTCCACAGAGCGGAAGCTGCGTCAGTTGGCCAAAAGTGCTCATGGGTGGCCCCAGGAAATAATGAGACCTTTCTGTCAGGATTTTCTACGTATTTAGGTTCTGTCCATCAAGGATGCTGCTATTTAAATATAAACCTTTTTAGAATGTATTTGACAGAACTTCAGGGCATGAGGCGGTAAATATATCATGGTGCTTTAAGAGCATGGGCTCAGGAACCAGACTGCCAGGGTTAAAGCAAACCTATGAGCTGTGTGACTCTCTTGGCTTCTGTTTTCTTCTTGTGAAGATAGGTGTCTCAAGGTGTGTTTTAAGGAGACCACGGACCAGTGCTCTTAGGACAGTGTCTGGTGCGCAGTGAATGCTCCATAAACAGCCACCATGGTTCTGGGAGTGGAATGGCTGGTGTTCTCTCTGATGAGCTCCGTCTAGGCCAGCTGTCTGCAGGTCCAGTCCTCCTGCATGGTATTTTTCTCCTCACTTTCTTTCCAGCTGTATGTCCGCAGTCACTCGGAAGAAGAGGGCTGGAAAGCCACAGTTTGGAAACCCTGCCATTTTAAGACTCAGTCTTGGAATCTTATTGATATTATAATTTAAATTAGTCAGGCTAGAATAATTACCCTAGTACTGCCAGGTTATGAAACACGCTAATTTGAGCAGAGCCGTCAGAACGAAAATGTTCTGGCTGGTACCATCGTTTCTTAGCCCATTTGTCTCTCACGTAAAATGAGGAGAAAAATACATTAAATTCTCACTCTTTATCTACTCTTTAGATACACTCTGTCTCTCTCAGTAAGACAAATAGATGAAAATATACTACCTGCTTCCTTTTGTGAGCTCGCATTTGCAATGTGTGTCCTGATGCAGTTTTGTCTTATGTTGCTGTTGACCCTTTTCTCTTTTTAGTTGTAAAGTTATTGCCTGTTGGAATCCTTTTGTCAAGATCCATTCATTCTCCCTGTAATTTAGGTGATTTCCACAGTGAAATGTGTTTGTTAACTCCATCCACCTTAGTTGGAGTTAACAGCTCCAAGCTGGTTCCCAGGGTGCTTAGAAAATACAATTTTAATCGTCACCCTTCTAAAACTAAGACTTGAAGGCAAAGGGGACATCTTTGTCAGCTTTAAAAAAGAAATGAAAGCTTTCTTAGAATTTTTTTACTATGGCCATATACAACAGCCAAATCCAGTTTTTCTTACTTGTGGAACTACCTGAAACATTGGGCTTTTTTTTTTTTTTTTTTTAAATTTTCTGTGTAGGGTTTAGTTCATGTTAACACTCGCATAACATTTAAATCTAATTAGAGCAGGGCTAGCGCAACAGCGTGCCCAGGATTCTTCCCCAGTAACCGTTCATTATCCTTCCAGGCTCGGGTCCTCATTTCCTCCTTTTTGAACCTTCATCTTCACCAATCACATTACACACAAAATCACCAAACCAGTTAGCTCTAACTGTATTTCTTTAGAAAAGCCCACAAGTGTATATATTTTTCTCTTGTGGCCACAGTTGCCATTCTGTGAGACACAGGAATTGTTTAAGGTGGGAAACTGGAGAAGGACGTGTGCTAGTTGGGCCTGTCTGCTGGGAAGGAGAGAGCAAGGTCATATTTATATTGGCAGTGTGTTGAGTTGAAGTGAACCACTTCAAAGAACAGGGTGGCCATACTTACCTGAATAGCTTGGCTCTGAATAAATGACTTTCCCTTCTGAGAATTCCAGTCATTTAGTTATAAACGACCAGTCACGTAATTATAGAAATGTTTCAAATATTGATTTTTTTAGTTTTAAGGGGCAGAGAGAGTTTAATAGGCAAGAAGAGGCAAGGAGGAAGGGAGAAGGAAGAAGCTTCCCTGTACAGAGACAGAGGGAGGGGGGTGCTCCAAAGCCAAAAGAGGAACCCCCACCTGCCACAGATACCAGCTAGGTATATACACAGAGGCTGGAGGAGGCAGTGTCTGATTTGCACAAGGCTCAGGGGATTGATCTGACTAGGCACGTCATTCACCTAGCCCGAGGGAAAGCTGGCCCTCCCACCCTAGCCTTTTAATATGCAAATGCAGGACACCATGATGTTCTACACAGGTGGGGATACTTCGGGATGGCCATGTATCCAGGAATGTGGGGAAAGGGCAAGAAGGGCCACCGGAATCACCATGTTTGGGTGGACCCAGTTTCTAATGGCTGACGTTTGGATATCGGGTTACTGGCCTGGCTTTAAGAGCTGGGGCTTTACAGGAAACTTTTCCAGACAAGCTTTAAAAAAAAAAAACACTTCCTAAGGACCCCTTTCCCCCTCTATCTGCCTAAAATAATTAGTAACTCCTACATCATTCCCCACTGTGGAGATGCCGCACTAACTGTTGTTGGGGGTGTGGGTGGCGACGCCTTCTGGCTACTTCCTGCTGGAAAGGGGCGTCGAATGGGGAACAGCCGCGGGGGCTCCTCCCGGGGTGCATCAGGGTCCTCGGAAAACTGGCCTGTCCACGTGTGGTTCAGTTTACGGCACCATTTGGAGTTTGATTGCTGTGCGTTGGGTGATCCTCTCCTCTTGAGGTCCCAAGATAACTTCCAGATTCTAGAGGAACCAGGCCGAGAAATAAACATGCGTCGTATTTTGTTCACAGGAGTACACCTTACTCAATCATTAAAGGCCATAAATAGTTTAAAATAAGTTTCCTTGACTCAGTCTGATGAATGAAACTCCTTTCCCGGCCAACGCACCAAAATGATACGGCTCCGATGAGTGGTGGAGCACCGGGGTTTTTGGTCCTCTTGCCGGTTTAGACACAGGGACACGGACACATGTGGAGTGGTTTTAAGGAGCAGAGAGTTCAATAGGCAAGAAGGGGCAAGAAGGAAAAGGGAAGGAAGAAGCTACCCTATACAGAGGAGGGGGCTCCAAAGCTGAGAGAGGGAACCCCTCAAATATTAAAAAGGAAGAAATGGTGCGTTAGGCTAGCACATTTTATGGAAAGCCATGTCTTAATTAAATGTTTTCCCTACAAATGTTCTCTGTATGAAGAAACCTGGCACACAG
This sequence comes from Rhinopithecus roxellana, assembly GCF_007565055.1. Taxonomy (NCBI): domain Eukaryota; kingdom Metazoa; phylum Chordata; class Mammalia; order Primates; family Cercopithecidae; genus Rhinopithecus; species Rhinopithecus roxellana. Next base: position 67,152,847 of record NC_044566.1, on the reverse strand, counting down.
GGAATGCATGAAACCTGATTTATAATTAGATTGAGTCTCCTTAAGTAATAACCTACATCTGGAAGGTATAGTGTCAACTGTGCTACTTTAGCCATCATCACGTACCCAGCATTTCTATCGTTAGTGACACAGCTGGGCCAGAGGTGAGGCCTGCATTCATGCATGCAGATTATTTTACTGTAAAAAAGAACACTGTGTTTTGAACTTTAATTGCACAAATAGACATAGCAGTGACATTCTCTTCTAGTAACTGCCCATTATTCCTCACATATTTCCTAAGATAGAGCTGTTAAAATTTAGATAGACAATAAAAATATTTTAGTGTACAGTTGAAACTATAACGATATTAGTGGTGTTCTCAACTACCCCAGGTCTAGTTAAGGGCTTTCAAGTATGTGTTTGGACCAAGTATTTTCGTGTCGACCATCTAGATAATCCTTGGTCTGTTTCCCACCCCATGTACTTTCTGGTGGGATGATCACATCTGCACCTCTAGTCCCCAAGCTGTCCCTGAGCTCTGTGTCCTCACTGCCTCCACATGGAGCACCCCCTTCCACCTCACACTTGACAGGGGTTGTGTCTCCACACCACCCTGCTCCTCCTGGATTCCAGCTCAGTCTGTCCTTCCTGTTCTGTTGGTTGCCCTGGTTCAGAGCCCTGGGTCCTCTCATGTTCGTCTCCCAGTCTCTTCCAGCCTTACTCTACCCGCCAGACCACTTCTCGATCAGCATACATTGTGCATTTCCCCATGTTTGTGCCTTTCTTCTATTGTCTCCTCCACCTAAGAGGCCCAATCTGTTAAGTTTCTGCTCAATCCCATCTCCTCCACAAACCTTCTGAATCCCTTCACTGGAATTCATCTTTCTCTTCTGTTCTCCACACTGACTGCCCTTTGTGTGCTATTAGCATCCACAGTTTACTTTTTCTCAAGATTTTATGTTAAAAATTTTCAAATATTCAGAAAAGTCAAATGAATAGTACAACACTCATATACTTGCTGTTTTGTAAACATGTTCCTATATTTACATCTCTTCATCTGCCTATCTGGCCTTATATTTTTATGCATTTCAAGTAGCAGACATCAGTACATTTTACACATAGATTCTTTTGCATGCGTAGCATTAGAGTTCAATAGTTTCTTACTGTATTTAGGTAAACTTTTCATACAGTGAAATACACAATCTCAAATGTACCTTTCAATGAATTTTGATGCATGTACACACCTTTGTAACTCAAATCACTATCTAGATGTAGAACATTACCGTCACACCAGAGGCCCTGCTGCCCCTTCTCAGTTGATTCTAATATCCACTCCCCAAAGCAACCACAGTTCTGATTTTTTTTCACCATAGATTGGTTTAACCATCTTTTTGAACTTCATATAAATGAAATCAAACAGTATGTACTGCTTCGCATAAGGCTTCTCTCACTCAGCATAATGTTTTTGAGATGCATTTGTGTTGTTGCATGTATGAATAGTTTGCTCCTTTTTGTTGCTGAGTAATATTCCATTGTATGAATAGACTGTAGTGTGTGTTTTCCTAGTGACAGAAACTTGGGTTGTTGCCAGCTTGGGGTTTACAAGTTGTTTCTTTGTTGACATATGCTTTCATTTCTCTTGGATAAATACCTGGGAGTGAAATTGCTGGGTCCTCGCGTAGGTATATGTTTAGTTTCATAAGACACTGTTAGACCTTTTTTCAAAGTGATTATATCATTTTATCCTTTCACCACAAATGTATGACAATTCAGGTTGCCCACAGCCTTGTCAACATTTGGTATAGCACGGTGGCTCACACCTGTAATCCCAGCACTTTGAGAGGCCAAAGCAAGGTAGGAGGATCGCTTGAGCCCAGAAGTTCAAGACCAGCGTGGGCAACATGACAAGACCCCATCTCTACAAGAAGTTTAAAAACTAGCAGGGCATGGTGGCACACACCTGTGGTCCCAGCTACTCTCAAGCTGAGGCGGGAGGATCACCTGAGCCTGGGAAGTCGAGGCTGCAGTGAGCCATGTTCACGCTGCTGCACTCCAACCTGGAAAACAACAACAGCAACGAAAATTAGCTATTCTGGTGGGTGTGTCATAGTATCTCACTGTGGGTTTGGTTTTCATTTCCCTAATGACTAATGATGTTGAATGTCTTCTCAGTGCCTATTATTTATTTATGTATCATCTTCTGTGAAAAACCTGACCTTGGGAAGGTAAAATCTTTTGTCAATTTGTAATTTAAAAAAAAATCTTTTTACAGTGGGTCGAAGAAGTTCTTTATACATTCTGGATACCAGTCTTACGTGAGATATGTTTTGTATTTTTTCCTACTCTTTCATCTGTCTACTCATTGGTTTAATGGTTTCTTTTCAAGAGACATTTTTAATTTTGATGAAATCTGACATTTTTTCCTTTTATGGTCATTGCTTTCTGTGTCCTAAGAAAGCATACCTACTTCAGAGTCACAAAGATACTTCATGAGGTTTTTTAAGACAGTAATTTTAGTGTTTACGCTTAGGTCTGTGACCCTCTCAAGTTAGTTTTTATGTGTGGTATGCAGTAGGGGTCCAGGCTGGTTTTCCCCATATGGATATGCAGTTCTGCCCAGCCGACTGATGTGCGTGTCCTTCTCACCCTCACGCTGTGACTGAGCCTGCCCACCTGTATGCCCATGACCTGGCCTCATCCTTTCCACACAGCAGATGCTGCCTTCGTGTTCACTGAATTGCAGTAGAGGTTCAGAGAACAGTAGAGGATTCCGGCAGTCTTTTAATGCCTTGATTTTGAAAATGGTTTTACAGAATTCATCTCCCAAAGGAAGGGTCAGTATATAGAGCCTGTTCAACCCTTGAGTTAGCGTTTCCTGCCAAGAATGTAGGTTGAAGCAAGAAGGGTTAATTGCATAAATCTTTGTGTTTTGGCTTCTTTAGAGTGAAGAAAGAGTACGAATTCAGCTTTTTATTGAATTCTTAATACATGCTAGGCATGGTACTTCATTGCTTCTACATCTTCTTGTTTGATCCTTATAGCAACCTGGTAGGAAATTTGGGTGCCAGAGATTTAAGTGACTTCTGCATTACACAGTTAGTAAGTTGCAAAGCTAGGAGTTGTCTGGGACAGGGAAATCTGGAGGAAAGCCAATAATTTGATTCTGATATAAGACTTCTATAAAAGAATTAACATCTAATTGATTGTAAAGTGTATAGAACTTGATAATGAAACTGGATAGGTAATTAAACTTATTAAATTCTGAATCATCCAAGTCAAAGATAACTAAAAAAAAAAAGTCAGTCTTCTAATATCAGTCTTTAAGGGAGTAGTCATATATGCAAAAATAATAGCCCTCAGGAAATATATTTAGGCCTAAATCTCTAAGCTAAGGATTGATTTGTTAGTAAAAATGCATTAAAATTATAAATTGCTCCAAGGCCCACACACTGTCCATGACGTTATAAAATGTTCTTGCAGTCAGGTTATATAGCCAGAGTCTTGATTCAGAAAGCCAGAGTGTTCCTCTAGTGTGTGGATTTGAATTTGTGTCTTTGGGGCTCCTGTTGCCTCCTGGTGAACGCAGTGCTGACCTTTCTTTGTTTGCAGGTATGCTTCAGAAGCGTCCTTCTGTTGATGACTTCGTAAGTGCCCTAGTTTCTGACTTGGATCTGGACTTCGAAACTTTCCTCATGGATTCAGAATAACAGAAATACTCTAAACCTCTTCAATCAAGGTGATGTAGATAATGACTTTGTTACGAATGCTACAGCTGTGAGAGCTTGTTTCTCATTTCAGTGTTCACTTCTGTAATAAATTTGGAAAAACTTTAAACTGATAGAACTTGGAATAAATCATTTGTTTTAATTCTGCTGGCTTTTCACCTGTTTGGCACATTTTTGAGCACATGAAAATCTCTGACCTGGTAACAACCATCCTTTTTTTTTTTTTTTTTTTTTTTTTTGAGACGGAGTCTCGCTCTGTCACCCAGGCTGGAGTGCAGTGGCCGGACCTCAGCTCACTGCAAGCTCCGCCTCCTGGGTTTACGCCATTCTCCTGCCTCAGCCTCCGAAGTAGCTGGGACTACAGGCGCCCGCCACCTCGCCCGGCTAGTTTTTTGTATTTTTAGTAGAGACGGGGTTTCACCATGTTAGCCAGGATGGTCTCGATCTCCTGACCTCGTGATCCACCCGTCTCGGCCTCCCAAAGTGCTGGGATTACAGGCTTGAGCCACCGCGCCCGGCCGGTAACAACCATCCTTCTACATGGCATTGTTAAACGGAGGGTATGGGTATTTCCTTAGTATAACCACTCCCCTGTTGAGCTTTTCCCCCTTTCCATGGATCTTTAATTAGTTTAATTAAATATTTAATTAAAAGCAAAATTGTTTAAGACAGAGTTTGAAGCAATATTCAGAAAGGTTACACATATAGTTCTTTTAAGAATGATGACCATTTCTTAAGACCACTATCTAAAGTAGGCTTAGAAAATACACTTAAATAGTTACAAGCAACCGACAAACCAAGTGTGGTTTCCAAAATACATGTAATTATCTGTACTGTTTTTTCCTGAATGTTTAGGCAAATAGACTCAGAACACAGAGGGCTGGCTTGGCAATGAAGGTAGAATGAGTAAGTGCACGTACAATTAATAAGTGACATACCAGTGTCAAGCAACTGTTGAATCAGGAAACGGGGGTTCAGACCATGTCTGCTTTTATCTGGAACTCATTTCCTTTACACTATTGTATACCATACTGCATTTTGGTTTGTTATTATCAGGAAATAAATTATTTAATGGATTTTTCCCACCATTAAAGTCAAAACCTAATTATGAATTTCCAGTTTAAAAAGGCACCTGCTAACAGCCTCTTCCTGCTTCTCACCAAATGACCAATGATGAAACAAAAGGAAAGATTCAAAATACCCAAAACTAAGACACACATTCAACCTACTGGCAGAATCTGGAGGAATTTCTTCATGCCCAGAAACAGACAGGACTGGCTGGAGAAACGTCATCAGTGGCCGGCCGGTGCCAGGTACACCTGGATGCAAGGGATCGACCCTTTCTGCTTTCCCACCTCCTGCTCACCCTTAGAAATGCAAATCGGTACTGACCAGAAGGCAGAGCGGCCAGTACCCCGAATGGGGCTTCATGTGTGAACGCTGCAATGGGTCCCTCCCCGTTGCTCCCCATTGGAGCTTCTCTATACAGCAGCACTTGGAAACTGCCGCTCACACAGCCTTGGGCAGGGAGTGGGCCTGGCAGTGGTGTCTCCTCTGTACCCAAAGCAAAGCTGAGGAAGGGAGACAAGGGTTGAGGAAGGGCTCTGGTGCAGTGCCCAGGGAGGAATCTTGCTGTTTCTTGTCTCACCCTATTCACAATATCCAAGCTAACTTAAAAAGAGATCTCATCTCGACAAACTGGCAATACACAGATGCCAGCTCATTCTGGGAAACAGACGTGGAGAAATTTACAGGTAAATCAGTTACAGGTAACTCTGAAAAGTGCTTTCATCAGCACCCAGGTGCACCGACAGTGACAAAACCCCTGCATCTTTATCAGGTCTTTTTTGTAGGGGTGAGTAACCAAAAAAAAAGAAGTCCATGTGGAACCTTTTTTTAAAAGCATTCTTAAGAAACAGGAAAGGAAGACTTTACCTGGAAGATGCTGGAAAATCAAAACTTTGAAAATTATTTTTTTTTTTGAGACAGAGCCTCGCTCTGTCACCCTGGCTAGAGTGCAGTGACGTGATCTCAGCTCACTATAACCTCCGCCTCCCGGATTCAAAGGATTCTCATGCTTCAGCCTCCCTAGTAGCTGGGATTATAGACGTACACCACCACACCCAGCACATTTTTGTATTTTCAATAGAGACAGGGTTTCACCATGTTGGCCAGACTGATCTCAAACTCCTAGCCTCAAATGATCCACCCACCTTGGCTTCCCAAAGTGCTAGGATTACAGGTGCGAGCCACGGTGCCTGGCCAAAAATTATTTTTTAAAAGGAGCAAATTGCTTCTTGTACATTGCAGCAAAATCTATTTTTGTTTTTTTGGGGTTTTTGGTTTTTGTTTTCTTTTTTTTTTTTATTGCACTCTACTTTATTGAGCTTTGCAGCTATTTTTTAACAATTTTTTTTAAAGCAAATTGAAGGTTTGTGTCAACCCTGCATTGAGCTAATCTATTGGTGCCGTTTTCCCAAGAGCACGTGTACACACCTCGCGTCTCTGTATCACATTTTGGTAATTCTCACAATATTTCAAACTCTTTCATTACTATTTTATCTGTTATGGTGATCTGTGATTAGTGATCTCTGATTGTAATTGTTTGGGGGTGACAATTGTGTAAACATAAGACAGTAAACTTCATTGATAAATGTTGTGTGTGTTCTAACTGCTCACCAACCAGCCTTCCCTTCATTTCTCTCCCTCTCCCTCTCCCTGGGCCCCCTATTCCCCAAGGCACAATAATATTAAATTAGGCCAACTAATAACCCTACAATAGCCTCTAAGTGTTCAAGTGAAAAGAAGAGCTATACATCTCTCACTTTCAATCAAAAGCTGGAAATATGCTTAGTGAGGAAGGCATATCAAAAGCCAAAATAGACTGAGAGATACGTCTTGTATGCCAAATAGCCAAGTTGTGAATGCAAAGGAAAAGTTTTTTTTTTTTTTTTTTTTTTTTTTTTTTTTTTTTTATTATACTTTAAGTTCTAGGGTACATGTGCATAACGTGCAGGTTTGTTACATATGTATACTTACGCCGTGTTGGTGTGCTGCACCCATCAACTCGTCAGCACCCATCAATTCATCATTTATATCATGTATAACTCCCCAATGCAATCCCTCCCTCCTCCCCCCTCCCCATGATAGGCCCCAGTGTGTGATGTTCCCCTTCCCGAGTCCAAGTGATCTCATTGTTCAGTTCCCACCTATGAGTGAGAACATGCGGTGTTTGGTTTTCTCTTCTTGTGATAGTTTGCTAAGAATGATGGTTTCCAGCTGCATCCATGTCCCTACAAAGGACGCAAACTCATCCTTTTTTATGGCTGCATAGTATTCCATGGTGTATATGTGCCACATTTTCTTAATCCAGTCTGTCACAGATGGACGTTTGGGTTGATTCCAAGTCTTTGCTATTGTGAATAGTGCCGCAGTAAACATACCTGTGCATGTGTCTTTGTAGTAGAATAATTTATAATCCTTTGGGTATATACCCAGTAGTGGGATGGCTGGGTCATATGGTACATCTAGTTCTAGATCCTTGAGGAATTGCCATACTGTTTTCCATAATGGTTGACCTAGTTTACAGTCCCACCAACAGTGTAAAAGTGTTCCTATTTCTCCACATCCTCTCCAGCACCTGTTGTTTCCTGACTTCTTAATGATTGCCACTCTAACTGGTGTGAGATGGTATCTCATTGTGGTTTTGATTTGCATTTCTCTGATGGTGAGTGATGATGAGCATTTTTTCATGTGTCTGTTGGCTGTATGAATGTCTTCTTTTGAGAAATGTCTGTTCATATCCTTTGCCCACTTTTTGATGGGGTTGTTTTTTTCTTGTATATTTGTTTGAGTTCTTTGTAGATTCTGGATATTAGCCCTTTGTCAGATGAGTAGGTTGCAAAAATTTTCTCCCATTCTGTAGGTTACCTGTTCACTCTGATGGTAGTTTCTTTTGCTGTGCAAAAGCTCTTTAGTTTAATTAGATCCCATTTGTCAATTTTGGCTTTTGCTGCCGTTGCTTTTGGTGTTTTAGACATGAAGTCCTTGCCCATGCCTATGTCCTGGATGGTACTACCTAGATTTTCTTCTAGGGTTTTTATGGTATTAGGTCTAACATTTAAGTCTCTAATCCATCTTGAATTAATCTTCGTATAAGGGGTAAGGAAAGGATCCAGTTTCAGCTTTCTACTTATGGCTAGCCAATTTTCCCAGCACCATTTATTAAATCCCCATTTCTTGTTTCTCTCAGGTTTATCAAAGATCAGATGGCTGTAGATGTGTGGTATTATTTCTGAGGACTCTGTTCTGTTCCATTGGTCTATATCTCTGTTTTGGTACCAGTACCATGCTGTTTTGGTTACTGTAGCCTTGTAGTATAGTTTGAAGTCAGGTAGCGTGACGCCTCCAGCTTTGTCCTTTTGACTTAGGATTGTCTTGGCAATGCGGGCTCTTTTTTGGTTCCATATGAACTTTAAAGCAGTTTTTTCCAATTCTGTGAAGAAACTCATTGGTAGCTTGATGGGGATGGCATTGAATCTATAAATAACCTTGGGCAGTATGGCCATTTTCACGATATTGATTCTTCCTATCCATGAGCATGGTATGTTCTTCCATTTGTTTGTGTCCTCTTTGATTTCACTGAGCAGTGGTTTGTAGTTCTCCTTGAAGAGGTCCTTTACATCCCTTGTAAGCTGGATTCCTAGGTATTTTATTCTCTTTGAAGCAATTGTGAATGGAAGTTCATTCCTGATTTGGCTCTCTGCTTGTCTGTTACTGGTGTATAAGAATGCTTGTGATTTTTGCACATTAATTTTGTATCCCGAGACTTTGCTGAAGTTGCTTATCAGCTTAAGGAGATTTTGGGCTGATATGATGGGGTTTTCTAAATATACAATCATGTCATCTGCAAACAGGGACAATTTGACTTCTTCTTTTCCTAACTGGATACCCTTGATTTCTTTCTCTTGCCTGATTGCCCTAGCCAGAACTTCCAACACTATGTTGAATAGGAGTGGTGAGAGAGGGCATCCCTGTCTTGTGCCAGTTTTCAAAGGGAATTTTTCCAGTTTTTGCCCATTGAGAATGATATTAGCTGTGGGTTTGTCATAAATAGCTCTTATTATTTTGAGGTATGTTCCATCAATACCGAATTTATTGAGCGTTTTTAGCATGAAGGGCTGTTGAATTTTGTCAAAAGCCTTTTCTGCATCTATTGAGATAATCATGTGGTTCTTGTCTTTGGTTCTGTTTATATGCTGGATTACGTTTATTGATTTGTGAATGTTGAACCAGCCTTGCATCCCAGGGATGAAGCCCACTTGATCATGGTGGATAAGCTTTTTGATGTGCTGCTGAATCCGGTTTGCCAGTATTTTATTGAGAATTTTTGCATCGATGTTCATCAGGGATATTGGTCTAAAATTCTCTTTTTTTGTTGTGTCTCTGCCAGGCTTTGGTATCAGGATGATGTTGGCCTCATAAAATGAGTTAGGGAGGATTCCCTCTTTTTCTATTGATTGGAATAGTTTCAGAAGGAATGGTACCAGCTCCTCCTTGTACCTCTGGTAGAATTCAGCTGTGAATCCATCTGGTCCTGGACTTTTTTTGGTGGATAGGCTATTAATTGTTGCCTCAATTTCATAGCCTGCTATTGGTCTATTCAGGGATTCAACTTCTTCCTGGTTTAGTCTTGGGAGAGTGTAAGTGTCCAGGAAATTATCCATTTCTTCTAGATTTTCTAGTTGATTTGCGTAGAGGCGTTTATAGTATTCTCTGATGGTTGTTTGTATTTCTGTGGGGTCGGTGGTGATATCCCCTTTATCATTTTTTTATTGCATCTATTTGATTCCTCTCTCTTTTCTTCTTTATTAGTCTTGCTAGCGGTCTGTCAATTTTGTTGATCTTTTCAAAAAACCAACTCCTGGATTCATTGATTTTTGGAGGGTTTTTTGTGTCTCTATCTCCTTCAGTTCTGCTCTGATCTTAGTTATTTCTTGCCTTCTACTAGCTTTTGAATGTGTTTGCTCTTGCCTCTCTAGTTCTTTTAATTGTGATGTTAGAGTGTCAATTTTAGATCTTTCCTGCTTTCTCTTGTGGGCATTTAGTGCTATAAATTTCCCTCTACACACTGCTTTAAATGTGTCCCAGAGATTCTGGTATGTTGTATCTTCGTTCTCATTGGTTTCAAAGAACATCTTTATTTCTGCTTTCATTTCGTTATATACCCAGTAGTCATTCAGGAGCAGGTTGTTCAGTTTCCATGTAGTTGAGCAGTTTTGATTCTTAGTCCTGAGTTCTAGTTTGATTGCACTGTGGTCTGAGAGACAGTTTGTTATAATTTCTGTTCTTTTACATTTGCTGAGGAGTGCTTTACTTCCAATTATGTGGTCAATTTTAGAATAAGTGCGATGTGGTGCTGAGAAGAATGTATATTCTGTAGATTTGGGGTGGAGAGTTCTATAGATGTCTATTAGGTCCGCTTGGTGCAGAGATGAGTTCAATTCCTGGATATCCTTGTTAACTTTCTGTCTCGTTGATCTGTCTAATGTTGACAGTGGAGTGTTGAAGTCTCCCATTATTATTGCATGGGAGTCTAAGTCTCTTTGTAAGTCTCTAAGGACTTGCTTTATGAATCTGGGTGCTCCTGTATTGGGTGCATATATATTTAGGAGAGTTAGCTCTTCCTGTTGAATTGATCCCTTTACCATTATGTAATGGCCTTCTTTGTCTCTTTTGATCTTTGATGGTTTAAAGTCTGTTTTATCAGAGACTAGGATTGCAACCCCTGCTTTTTTTTGTTCTCCATTTGCTTGGTAGATCTTCCTCCATCCCTTTATTTTGAGCCTATGTATGTCTCTGCATGTGAGATGGGTCTCCTGAATACAGCAGACTGATGGGTCTTGACTCTTTATCCAGTTTGCCAGTCTGTATCTTTTAATTGGAGCATTTAGTCCATTTACATTTAAGGTTAATATTGTTATGTGTGAACTTGATCCTGCCATTATGATATTAACTGGTTATTTTGCTCGTTATTTGATGCAGTTTCTTCCTAGCCTCGATGGTCTTTACATTTTGGCATGTTTTTGCAATGGCTGGTACCAGTTGTTCTTTCCATGTTTAGGGCTTCCTTCAGGGTCTCTTGTAAGGCAGGCCTGGTGGTGACAAAATCTCTAAGCATTTGCTTATCTGTAAAGGATTTTATTTCTCCTTCACTTATGAAACTTAGTTTGGCTGGATATGAAATTCTGGGTTTAAAATTCTTTTCTTTAAGAACGTTGAATATTGGCCCCCACTCTCTTCTGGCTTGTAGAGTTTCTGCCGAGAGATCTGCTGTTAGTCTGATGGGCTTCCCTTTGTGGGTAACCCGACCTTTCTCTCTGGCTGCCCTTAAGATTTTTTCCTTCATTTCAACTTTGGTGAATCTGGCAATTATGTGTCTTGGAGTTGCTCTTCTGGAGGAGTATCTTTGTGGCGTTCTCTGTATTTCCTGAATTTGAATGCTGGCCTGCCCTACTAGGTTGGGGAAGTTCTCCTGGATGATATCCTGAAGAATGTTTTCCAACTTGGTTCCATTTTCCCCCTCACTTTCAGGCACCCCAATCAGACGTAGATTTGGTCTTTTTACATAATCCCATACTTCTTGCAGGCTTTGTTCATTTCTTTTTCTTCTTTTTTCTTTTGGTTTCTCTTCTCGCTTCATTTCATTCATTTGATCCTCAATCGCTGATACTCTTTCTTCCAGTTGATCGAGTCGGTTACTGAAGCTTGTGCATTTGTCACGTATTTCTCGTGTCATGGTTTTCATCTCTGTCATTTCGTTTATGATCTTCTCTTCATTAATTAGTCTAGCTGTCAATTCTTCCACTCTTTTTTCAAGATTTTTAGTTTCTTTGCGCTGGGTACGTAATTCCTCCTTTAGCTCTGAGAAGTTTGATGGACTGAAGCCTTCTTCTCTCATCTCGTCAAAGTTATTCTCTGCCCAGCTTTGATCCGTTGCTGGTGATGGGCTGCGCTCCTTTGCAGGGGGTGATGTGCTCTTATTTTTTGAATTTCCAGCTTTTCTGCCCTGCTTCTTCCCCATCTTTGTGGTTTTATCTGTCTCTGGTCTTTGATGGTGGTGACGTTCTGATGGGGTTTTGGTATAGGTGTCCTTCCTATTTGATAGTTTTCCTTCTGACAATCAGAAGGACTGTCTGTTGGTCTGTTGGAGATTGCTTGAGGTCCACTCCAGACCCTGTTTGCCTGGGTATCAGCAGCAGAGGTTGCCGAAGATAGAATATTGCTGAACAGCGAGTGTACCTGTCTGATTCTTACTTTGGAAGCTTCCTCTCAGGGGTGTACTCCACCCTGTGAGGTGTGGGGTGTCAGACTGCCCCTAGTGGGGGATTTCTCCCAGCTAGGCTACTCAGGGGTCAGAGACACACCTGAGCAGGCAGTCTGTCCGTTCTCAGATCTCAACCTCCGCGTTGGGAGATCCACGGCTCTCCCCAAAGCTGTCAGACAGAGTCGTTCGTGTCTGCACTGGCCCCCGCTGCTTCCCCTGTTGGTCTTCAGCTGTGCGCTGTCCCCAGAGGTGGAGACTACAGAGACAGGCAGGCTGCCTTGAGCTGCTGTGAGCTCCACCCAGTTCGAGCTTCCCAGTGGCTTTGTTTACCTACTTAAGCCTCAGCAATGGTGGGCGCTCCTCCCCCAGCCTCGCTGCTGCCTTGCGAATAGATCGCCGCAGACTGCTGTGTTAGCAGTGAGGGAGGCTCCGTGGGCGTGGGACCCTCCCGGCCAGGTGTGGGATATATTCTCCTGGTGTGCCTGTCTGCTTAAAGCGCAGTATTGGGGTGGGAGTTACCCGATTTTCCAGGTGTTGTGTGTCTCAGTTCCCCTGGCTAGGAAAACGGATTCCCTTCCCCCTTGCGCTTCCAGGTGAGGCGATGCCTCGCCCTGCTTCAGCTCTCGCTGGTCAGGCTGCAGCAGCTGACCAGCACCGATTGTCCGGCACTCCCTAGTGAGATGACGCCAGTACCTCAGTTGAAAATGCAGAAATCACCGGTCTTCTGTGTCGCTCGCGCTGGGAGTTGGAGACTGGAGCTGTTCCTATTCAGCCATCTTGCTCCGCCCCCCTTGTTTTCTTTTTGAGACAGAGTCTTGCTCCGTTGCCCAGGCTGGAGTGCAGCAACACGATCTTGGCTCACTGTAACCTCTGCCTCCCGGGTTCAAGCGATTCTCCTCCCTCAGCCTCCCAAGTACCTGGGATTACAAGCACCCACCACCATGCCTGGCTAATTTTTGTATTTTTAGTGAGATGGGATTTCACCATGTTGGCCAGGCTGGTCTCAAACTCCTGACCTCAAGTGATCCGCCCGCCTCAGCCTCCCAAAGTGCTGGGATGACAGATATGAGCCACCGTGCCTGGCCCTCTCTGGAATTCGCAGAGATTTGAGAAAACATGGCATTTATGAAGTTGAAAGCCATAAAGAACAAGCAGAAATAAAAAGACAACAGGTCAAGTTAAAAAGGAAGATGGGTAAAATAAATGCAGAGAAACAATAACCACAGTACAATGACCGAAAACATTGTCAGAATCAGAAAAGAAGAAAATCGTCAAGGAAAAACCTGAGAATCTTTCAGAAGGCAGGTTAAAGGAATGCAGTGAGAACAGATAGCAAGACAGCAGAGTGGAGGCCCACACCCTCTGAATTCTAGAATTCCTCACATGAAGCCAGGGCATTTGCAACAAAAGCAATAACCAGAGATAAATTCTGGTGTACTCCTGTATTCCCAGGAGTACAAACCAGTGCCTAGCATTTAGCAGGGGCACTGGTGAGTGAATGCTAATCACTGATTTTAAGAAACACTTTTTAAGCTGGAAGAATGGCTGCGCATTCAAAAGAGAATCCCTGATGGTGGCACACAGTGCGAACGTCCTTGCCACTGAACTATACACATTCAAATGGTTCTGCTTCATGGTAAATTGTGTATTATGTATATTTTACCACAGTTTTTTAAAAAGCAACCAAGAGAATTCCGAATTCCAGATTAAAACATAGTGAAAAGAGACCCTCATGTAGATATATTCTACTTTTTTGAGAATTAAAATAAAATATTTGAGTTTAATTTAAAGTTTAATTGAGTTTAATTAAAATATATGGCATATCCCAAGTTGGGCTTTGCAGAACACTTCTCAGGAAGTGTTAGTTGGTGTACCAGGAACACAGAAGGGTCCTGTTATTAAATTTATTTGGGAAATGCATGGATGTTTTGAAGGTTCACTGTGCATGTGAATGACGCTACAATCGCAAACCAGATTTGCTGTTGCATATATGAGCCAGTATTTCCCAGTGTGGAATACTTATTGCTGTTTTTCAGAACCCTGGGAAATAACTAAAAGTATTCAGCTGGAAATTACAGGTATAGCTATAAAGGAGCAAGAATTACAGTGACTCCAGAATGCAAGCGTTCATCACTATTAAGAGCCAAAGAATTGAAAAAAGTTTTGAGAGGTGAAGACGGAGAGGTAAAATGACATTCTCAGATATATGAGGGCTCAGGAAACATCTCAACTTTGTACACTTCTTTAAAAACTGCTAAAAGTATATGTGATTTTGACCAAGAGTCAGAGCAAATGAAACCTTCAAGGGACTTGACAGAATGTGGAGGGGTCATCACTTCTTCCCAGTAACAGCTGAATAAGTCATAACAGCAAATTATTTTATTATGAACGTTTTCCCTTATGATGGGAATAAATCCAGAAGCCATAGTCCTCTTGGGAAAATTCTCTCCTGTAGTTACAGTTTACCACCAGCTTCTAAAAATCTAATTTAAAGTTCTTAAGAATGTGTAAACGCTGAAAATAACCTAATAAAAGAACTGGTGGATAATGAATAAAATGTTAGTGTGTAGGTTTTGAGATTTAGGCGTTTTTTCTTTTATCTTTTTTCTTCTTTTTCCAATTTTTAAAAAGTAGGCAATGTGTTAATTTCAAATGTACAGTGTTTTAATAATCATGGCAAAGCCAAATTTAAAGCATTTTTCCAGTTCTGAAGAAACGCTTGGCTGATGGAAGCCAATTCAGAAAATGTCTTTGAGTCATTTCAAGGAACAATTTGTACAGCCCAAAACGTTATGAATACCCAAAGTTTAGCCTGATTCGGTAAAAGCCATTGAGATAAAATGTGAACAACAATTGTGCTTGACATTTACGTAGCATTTTCCAGTTTCCAGGGGCCCATCTCGTAGCTGTCTTACATGAAGCACATGAACTTGCGAGGTAGCAGACAGTGATAACTGGTGGTAGGGAGGCAGACAGCTCGGGACTTGCCCAGCATCCTCAAGCTGGCACCGTATCAGTATGACTAGAGCCACCTCCCTTGGCTCCTTGTCCACTGCCCTTTGCACCTCATGCAGGTCTCCAGAAGACTCCACTCCTGCTGTGCAGGCTCCTACGCTTACCTTAGACACGATTGCAGTGTTGAGTGGCCACGGGACCCACACAGGCCTTTTCTAGTTCACCAGTTTTCTGCAAGGATGTTGGTTAGGGAGTGTCTTCAAGAGGAGCAAGTATGACACCAAATCTAGGAGACGTGAGAATCGAGCCAGGCGCAGGGCTGGTGGGCCAGCGGGGACCACCCTTTGAGTTGGTATTTTGCTTCGTCTGTATCTTTTGAGTAAGATCATCTGGCAGTACGAGCTGTTCTCCAGGTACGTTTCTCTGTCTCATGTACAAAAACATCCTGAAGGCGTTTGTCAGGTGCCTTGCTGAAATCTAGATGCATTCGGTACTTCCTTGGTCTGAGGTGAACTGCACACCTCCAGGCACTGGGCTCGTGCTTTCAAGTATTTTATCCTCACTTTGGGGTGAGTGAAAGATCCCCACTAGAGGCGCGCTCGGGAGAGATCATATAAAAGCTGACTCTTGAGTACATGCAGTAGTGGGTAGATGTGTGTGGTGTCTCCATTCCTGCAAGAGTGCTTGTTAGGGAGTGTTTCCAGGAGGAACAAGTCTGCAATCAATCATGAAACAAACAGTAGGTGTGAACTGGAAAACTCATTCAAAAGAGAGCTCATGATACATGTGGTTAATTCACTTTGACAGTATGGGAGGCTCTAACTTGCCCATATTTGAAATAAGAATTCAGCTTTTTGTAATACAAAATAACAAAGGATTGAGAATCATAGTGTCTAATATATAAAAGACTCAGGAAAGATAAATATATTAACTGCAGAAATGTAAAATGCATGTGACCCAAGAAGGCCCCAAAGTGGCAGACAACATTGTACCCATTTTCCCTTCCAAAATGTAAGCGGGCGAGCATGCTGCTTTCAAGGCTGCCACACAGGATGTCAGCCGCTGTGCTGTCCTTAGAGCCTTTGTCCTGAGTTCCACGTGTTTGTCCAGCTGTCTCATTACCTGTAGGACTTAAAGACACTTCAAATTTGACCGCCAACGTCAGATTCCTCTTTTATCCCAAATACTCCCCCCGAGTCACTGTTTTGATGAGTGGCACTGTAGTCTTCCAGCTGCTCAAGTAAGAACTTCTGAAGGGGTTGAGTCCCTTCTCATCCCTGCAGTTGGCGTTTTTCTTTCCTTTGCGCTTAACCTGTGCACCATGTATCTGTCATACTTGCCTCGTTTTCTTTTCCCAGCTCGGCTGCAGATGTGTGTTAGAAAATCAGCACAGGCCTCCAGTGTGATCTGGGCATAAAGTCTTCAGGGTCCAAGGGAGTGAAGGAGGGGCGGTCCCAGGAAATAGTGTGTGGCCAGGCTAGGACCACAGTGGGTATCAAATGTTTGGAACCCAGTTCTGGAAGGTTTAAACAATTCCATCAGATACAGTCTTCATTAAAAATAATTGAAAATTATGAACATGTTTCTGTTCGCTCCTATCACTGCTTTAAGAAAAACCCATGTCATGGTTAATTCCGTGTGTCAGCATGACTGGCCACAGGGTGCCCAGATGAAACATTCCTGGGTGTGTCTGGAGAGTGTTTTGGGGTGAGGCTGGCACTTGACTCAGCAGACTCAGTAAAGCAGATGGCCCTCAGTGGAGGGGGGTGCTCATCCAATCTGTTGAAGGCCTGAATGGAACAAAAAGTGGAGGAAGGAGGAATGTACCCCATTTGCTTCCTGCCTGCCTGCTGAGCTGGGATATTCATCTTCTCCTCCCTTCAATCTGGAATCTGCACTGTTGGCTCCCCTGGCTCTTGGGCGTTCAGACTCAGACTGGAGCCACACCCCAGCTTTCCAGGTCTTCAGCTTGCAGATGGCAGAGCACAGGACTTCTCAGCCTCCTTCATCACATGAGCCGGTTCCTCATAATCTCCTCCAAAACACATCCAACTCGTTCTGCTTCTCTGCAGAATATGGACTAATATAATCCATGAAGAAATGTGGAGGGTTTTTGTAATTTACATAGAAGAATGAGTCAAACACCAAGAAAACCAAGACCAAACCAGAATCCACAAAGGAATTCTAAGCACCGCTGTCCATCTACAAGAGAATGTGTATGCACACAACTCAGTTTCTGTTGATTTCTATTCCAGTGCATTTTGTTTCAATAGTTTGGAGAAAAAGCATCACACACTAGCAGGAAGCTCTGTGGCAGGGCCCAGATCTGTGACTCAATACAAGCCCAGTGCTAATTTATCCAGACCCCGTAGGAGAGAAACCTCAGTGGAGGCAAACGTTATGGCATTTAAAGGGAATTTTTTATGGCTTTTTACACTGACTCAGCATCAATTAGAAAGTTATTTTTGCTCTTTGTTGCCGATCGTGGTAGAAGGGGCTGTTAGCCAGGAGCTTGGAGCAGGGGGCCCCCAGGAAACAGCTTCACTTAGGAAGACCCAAACCCTGTGGAATCCTCCTGCCTGTCCTTTGAGGCCAAGCTGCTCTGATGATCTCAATTTTGTGCCTTTTTTTTTTTTTTTTTTTTTGAGGCGGAGTCTCGCTCTGTGGCCCGGACTGGAGTGCAGTGGCCGGATCTCAGCTCACTGCAAGCTCCGCCTCCCGGGTTTACGCCATTCTCCTGCCTCAGCCTCCTGAGGAGCTGGGACTACAGGCACCCGCCACCTCGCCCGGCTAGTTTTTGTATTTTTTTTTTTTAGTAGAGACGGGGTTTCACCATGTTAGCCAGGATGGTCTCGATCTCCTGACCTCGTGATCCGTCCGTCTCGGCCTCCCAAAGTGCTGGGATTACAGGCTTGAGCCACCGCGCCCGGCCTTTTTTTAACTCTTAAAACTATTTCCAAGCTGATTTATTAAAATTTATTCAGTTTACTAAAAGGACCAAATCATGTTTCTATTTCTTCAGATACCACTCTTGAAATTCAGTTTTTGAAAACTGCTATGCATGGATAGTAGGAGGATTGATTTTACCAACAAAACAAAGGAATGGTGGAGTAAAAGGCCTAGTTGTTCTGGCTGTGGGCCAGCAGGAGAAATCCCAAGGGGATGCGAAGGGGATCCAACATCTAGCATGTCGGGGACAAGCTGTGACAGCCACAGAGGCCACAGTGGTCGGCTGAATCTGAGCCCTTTTCCAGCGAAGTTATCCTAAGGTAAAGAAATTGAGCTTACCAGGAATGAAGCACAAGAATAAGCACTTAGCTCCAGTCCAAAGAGCTGCTACCACATGGAGGGCAGCGCTGGAGTTGTGATGGGTGCCCTAGAGACTGCACGGACATACCTACATTAGTTGAGTTAAATAATTTGTTACGGTTGGGGAAAAAGTATGTGGACTTCTGAGAGCAAGGATTGTAAATGCGCACAAAGCAAGGATTGCTGGGGAAGATTAAAGATAAGCAGGGTGAATGCTCTGTGCAGCACAGTATGTTTCTAATATGCCCTCATTGTTTGCAGATTGTGTACGAAATAAGCCAGTTCCATACCACAGAGGGCTCTTTATTGGCAAGCTTATGGCTCACTGTGTGTTCTCAAAGTACTTTACAGTTTAGGTTGGAAATTGGAAGAAAAAAAGAAAAGCCAGAACTTGTGACCAATAATAGGATTGGCTGCACACTTCCAGACTGATGAATGACGAATGTGATGGACTATTGCGTGGAGCACATCTTCAGCAAGAGGGAAAAATAACTCTTACCATTTTTGGCCAGCAGTTATTTGGTTTGATCACCAAACGTCATGCCAGAATACTCAGCAAACCTTGTTAGCTCTTAAGAAGTCAAAGTCCAGGGGAATTTATTCCTGACCATTTTAATTGGACCCCTTATGTTAGAGCAGCGGCTACCAGCTGGGGTAGCGAACGCGTCACTAGTGGACGTGCAGTGGCAGAGCTCCTGGTAACCACCTAGAGGAATACACAGGCACATGTGTGACACCAAGCGTGACACCCGTACCACTCACATTTGTCTTGTTTTCGTCTTTCGATGTGTAGATTCTTAGTATAGTGTGTATTTGTTCAGAGGTCGAATCAATTACTGCGCACTTACTGAGCTCTTTGTTGGGTGCTACAGACCCAAAGATGAATAAAACATGAATCCTACCCTTGCACTCCTAACCGTGTAGTCAGTAGGTGCTGAGGAATCAATGGAGTGTCAGAGTGATGCTGCAAAGTAGACAAGGATTTTAAAAGGAAGCGAGACCTCAGGAAGATTGTGAGGTAAATGAAGAGAAAGAACTAGAAAAGCAACTGAAAACAGGGCTCCACGCACCCGACTGAAGGATCTGCCTGCCTCCACTTTGAAGGAAGTCCATTCCTACAAGATGAGCTACCCAAGGATTCCAAAATGTCAAAAGGATTATCAGACATCTGTCCAAACCCATAGACCGTACCACAGCAAGAGTGAATGTGAACCAACATAACCTGTGGACTCTGGGTGATGGTGCCGCATCAGTGTAAGTTCATGGCCTGTAACGAGTATACCCCTCTGGATGCGGGATGCGGATGTGGCGGAGACAGCGGGCAGGGGTGTACAGAAAGTTTCTGTTCCTTCCACTCAATTTTGCTGCAAACCTAAAACTGCTGAGTGGATTTTGTATGGCTTAAGGAGTTCCTGTGCAATCTGCACGTTACAGCACTTTCCTCCTATGCCATGGAAGGGGAGGGAGGTCCTGGAGACAGAGCCCAGAGGAGTGACAGCGACAACAGGTCTGAATGGTCTCAGTGTCCCCGGCCCCTGCAGCATCTAATACAGTTGGGCTCTGTGTCCCCACCCAAATCGCATGTCCAATTGTAATCCCATGTGTCAGGGGAGACCTGGTGGGAGGTGATTGGATTATGGGGGGGATTTTCCCCATGCTATTCTTGTGATAGTTCTCATGAGACCTGATAGTTTAAAAGTAGGTGGCAGGCTGGATGTGGTGGCTCATGCCTGTAACCCCAGCACTTTGGGAGGCCAAGGAAGGTAGATTCCTGGAGCCCAGGAGTTTTAGACCAGCCTGGGCAACATAGTGAGTCCCCATCTCTACTAAAACTACAAAAATTAGCTAGGTGTGGTGGTGCACACCTGTGGTCCCAGCTATGCGGGAGGCTGAGGCATGAGAAGTGCTTGAACTTGGGAGGCAGAGGTTGCAGTGAGCCGAGATTGTGCCACCACACTCCAGCCTGGCAACAGAGCCAGACTCTTGTCTCAAAAAAAAAAAAAAAAAAAAGGTTTGTGGCAGTTGCCCCCCTCGCTTGTTCTCTCCTGCCACCATGTAAGATGTGCCTTGCTTCCCCTTTGCCTTCCACCATGATTGTAAGTTTCCTGATGCCTCTCCAGCCATGCGGAACTGTGAGTCATTAAACCTCTTTTCTTTATAAATTACCCAGTCCCGGGCATTTTTTGTAGCATTTTTTGTAACAGACTAATACAGCACCCGATGCAGCTGTTACAAACTGTTGAGCTGAAGAGACAAGAAAGCGTGGATCATGGCAGAGGGAGGAAAGAGTTCTGGGTGGTAGAACAGTGACAGTGCCCAACACTGCAAGGTGTCAGGGAGGACACCGGGCTCCCAGGGAATTTTGGAACTGAGGGAATGGTGAATGGAGTGAGAATCCAAGAGAAAAGAAAGTAAGGAACAAAGGATGAGGAAAGAGAAGCAAGGAACACAGATTATTCACAAAGCCTGGCCAGGGTGATGGGAAGAGCAATGGAATGGCACATCATGCTCATCTGACCTCATGGTCAGCTGCCCCTCCCAAGGAGCACAGGAGGCCAGACCAGGCCATGTGTGACGCTGCAGGGCACCAACCCCAGAGGTCTGTAGAAAGAGTATTACACACTCTTGTATAATATGTACATACATGTATCACCAGAGTGGTACATGTGTTACAACCCATGAACCTACATTGACCCAGGGTCCACAGGTTACGTTGGTTCACACTCACTCTTTCTGTGGTACAGTCTACTGGTCTGTAATGCAGTGATGTATTACACACCCTGCACCAACGCGGAGCACCACAGTCCCGTGTTCAGGGCTGTGCACCACATTCTTAACATAGACATTGTGATGCTTAATTGTATGTAGCGACTTCACGGGGCCACAGTGCCCAGATAGGTGGACAAACATTATATATTCTTGATGTTTCTGTGAGGGTGTTTATAGATGACATTAACATTAAAATTGGTGGACTTCAGTAAAACAATGCCCTCCAAATATATGTGGGCCCTCTCCAATCATGGGCCCTCTCCAATCATGGGAAGGCTTGAATAGAACAAGACTGACCTTCCCAGGCAAGAGGGAATTCTTGAGAATACTGCCTTTTGTCTTTATCTGCACCATCAGCTTCTCCTGGGTGTGCACATGCCCGCCTTCAGACCTGGACCTCAGCATTGTCTTTCCCTGGGTTTCCAGCCTGCCAACCAACCCTGCAGACTTTGGATTTGCCAGCCTCCATAATTGCATGATCCAATTTCTTTTCAGTTTTCTTAAGAGATAGAGTCTTGCTATGTTGCCCGGGCTGGAGTGCAGTGGCTATTCACAGGTGTGACCATAGCTCACTGCAGCCTCAAACTCCTGGGCTCAGGAATCCACCTCAGCCTCCTGAGTAGCTGTAAACTACTACAGGCACACACCATTGCACCCAGCATAAGACATGAAACCTATAATTATACTTTATCCATGTTTATCTCCCCACTAAACTGTGGGCAAATTGAAGTCAGGACTTGCATCCTTTCATCTTTACCTAGTGACTAATAGTGTCTATTGTATGGTGCCCAGCTGGCTGCATCTTCACCAGAGTTTCACTGATAATTAAGAAGTTCTTGCGAAGTGATCTTTTGAAATAAGTTTTTTTCCTGCCTCTGGTAGATATGTTTACTTCCTTCCCTCACTCACTGGGGTGACAGGCTTCAAAAGGTAATGTCTGAATGGAAGTACAATTGTTTCTGCATGCTTTTCCAACTGATAGAACATTTCCGTTTTGTTAGGAAATTGTAAATTTCTGAATGTACCTAGCACATATGAATGCTCATAATTCTTACTTCCCTTTCTTTTCTTATTAAGGTCCACATTACCACTTTTAATTTAGTCTTTATATCTTCAGAGATAGATGAAATACTGTCATATCGAGAAAACTGGAAGGTAAATTGCTCTTTTCTGGCTATGCAAGGTAGCTCTATCAACCTGTCTTCTTCAGGGTTTTTAGAAACATGAACATTTTATTTGTTTACTCTCTTAACTGCAGTGATAGAATGCAAACTTCAACTAGCTTGAATAAAACAGTGAACTCCTTAGAAGGATACTGTGAGGATGTCTCATAGAACACGACGACTGCCAACAGCAGTTAGGATGCTTTGGGTGCAAATAAAATAAAGCTGAAATCAAACAGGTTAAAGCAAGATGAAAATAGCCACGATACATTGCTATCCCCTGTTGTTTTTTTTTTCAGCTGTGTATTACATGCTGTTTTGTAACCTGCTATTTTGCTTTAAAATCTCATGACTTTTCTCCAATCATAAGTATTTTTCTACATCAGTTTTTATGGCTAGATAGTATTCTGCTCAGTGTTCTTGAAGGTCTTGGGAGAGTTCAGTAAGTAGAACCCATCTTCCTCACCCAAATCAAGAAAGAGCAGGTGGAGAACCAAAATATCACCCTTATTTCTAATGAAGGCAGAATCAGAAGGCATAGCTTGTAGCAAGAGACAAAGTGGGTTTGTGGAATCTGTTCTTTGTTAGACTGTTGAAAAGTGGGATAAACCCACCTAAAGGAAAGCTTAGCTCTGTGGGGCCAGACAGCTCACCAGTCCCCCGCTAGAGCTGGTCTTGGCCAGAGGAATGAAGACAGGGAGCAACTTGTCCAAGCAGAGGGCCTTTGACCATCTCCACCCAATGCATGTAATCCACCAACTGTGGTAATGCTGGCTCCTGCTCTGGGAAGAAGGGAGGGAAGGGAAAAGAAGCCATGAGGATTTTGGAAAATCCCACATAGCAGAGGCAGGGGAGGAGGTGCTCCCCTGTGCGGTGTGAAGGTCCCAGTACTCAGTTCACCAGGCCTCTGTTGCACATTATGTTCGTTTCCAAACAATATTGAAGTTAAACATCTTTGTAATTAATATTTGTGTACATTTGTGAAAATTTCCTTAAGATAAATCCCTACAAGTCGAATCTCTGGGCCAAATGGTATTAACAGGTTTAAAACTTCTGACTCACTTTGCCACACTTCCCTGTAGAAAGTTTTATCGATCTACCTTGCCACAAGTAGTACAGTGTATGAGAACGTGTTTTCTTAACACACACCCACTCTGCCTATTCAGTCCTTCCTTTTTTATCGTTGTGAATTTGATGGGCAAAACATCTGTGCCACAGTGTTATTTCCATTTTGAGCAGTCTTCATGGAGGAGCTGTGTTGGGGGACCAAGGTAAGAACATGTGAGAGAAGCTATCTGAAGAGATTGAACGATGTCTTCAAAGACCTCTCGCCCTGCAGCTGCCGCTGGTCCTTCCACTTTTGTAAATAATTTTATTTTCCAACCATGGAAGGATCATCGTGAGGCTGAATGAGGATGATTCTGGGAAAATACAATTACTTAACAGTTATGTGGCCTGGGACAAGTTGAGCCTAAATGTCCTCATCATAAAATGGAACTAAGTAACCCTCGTTAAGAATAAGATACTGTATGGACACTGTTTGCCCAGAGTGGGCAGTGAAAAAACTATGACCATTCTGATATAATCTTATAGTCTCTATGGTGGGGAGATCTGAGAGCTGCTTTCTTTCCCCCTCCCATCTTGTGTATGTATCTGTCTCCACTGGTCTGCACAGGGGAGGGAGGTGGTTGAGAGTGATGTGGACATTTCCAGGATTTCTGACCAGAGCACCACTTGGTAACTCTCTGAGCACTCAGGATCTCTGCGCTTGGTAGTCGCCCAGCAGCCCATCACTGCGTCCTTCACCCCTAGGGCTCACAGTGACATTTTCTGGCTCCATCAGGGTGTGCTGCACACCTGTGTGGAGTCTTTGCCAGGTGAGCTCTTCACATCCCATCCCTGCCTTCACCAATAAAACGCTGAGTCAGGGAAAGGGAGTGCCCAGCTCTCCTCCTCACCTGTTTGTTTGACTTTGGTTCCCACCTACAACTTGCCTTTGTCCTTAGACACCGTAGAAAAGGTCTTGAATTCCCCCTCCAGTGACCCATGGGTGTCCTGTACTGGCAGCACACACAGCAATTCTAGACAAAAGAAGATCTAGCAGTTGTAAATTTTTCTTTTTCATCTTTTCTTTTCCCAGACTTGCTGTTGCTGCCACCACTAGCACTGACGCCAATACCACCACCTCCACTGTCACCCTCAATACACCAGCCCACCCTATAAAGCCCCTGCCATCTGGCTGCCACGGGCACCCTCTTACCACTACGGTTGAGCTGCAGTCTCTGTCACTGCCACCAACTGCAGCAAGGTGAACCGCAGAGCCATGCCATCTGCAGGCTCCCGCCTCCAGTGTACCACATGTGGCTCCTCCTCCTCTTCCTCTAGCCAGGCGTGGAGCAGCAGGGCAGGCAAAGCCAGAAAAACCTAGAACAGGATGCAAGAGGTAGTAGAGTTAGAGCCTCACCTTGTCATGCCGGCCACTGGCCGGTTTCATTGAAGGAATTCACACCATCCCTCCAAAGTCCAGCCTCTCCTTTTGGCCTAAGCTGGCCAGGAACTGGGGCCTGGGGTGGGGACTGGAGACATGGCAGTGCCCAGCTCCCTACTCCACAGGAACCCCTGGGGACCGGAGATACCCTCCTCGGAGAGCAGGAACAGCAGAAACTGAGACCCAACCAGCCCTCTCCACCCAAGTGCCCGTTCCCAATGCCTCAGCCTGCAGGGCCCTGTCCCCCTGTGGTGTCTGCTACTCCATGGCCAGGGGTTCCAGGCGGTCTCCACAACACAGAGTGAGAGGGCTCAGGCCGGGGAACCACATTGGGTGTGGGAGCCCTGCTGTGTTCACGATTCCTGAGGAAAAATGTTTTTGGGTAAATGGACGGGGAAAAGAGGGTGACAAGCAGGTTACGGGAAGGAAGAGGACGAGTGGGAAGTCGGGGGGGAAGGCTTTGTAAAAAGACGGTGGGGGAAATTTTGGGGGGTAGGTGGAGAGGAAAAGAGGATGATGAGCAGGAGTTGGGAGAAGGCTTTGCAGAAAGACGGTGGGGAAATGTTTTTGAATAGATGGAGAAGGGAAAGAGGGTGGCAGAGAGGAGGGGAAAGACGATGGGGAAAACAGTTTTTGGGAATATGGAGGGGAAAAGAGGGTGGTGAGCAGCAAGAGTGGGGAGAAGGCTTGGGGAAAAGATGGGGGAAATGTTTTTGTGTAGATGGAGGAGCAAAAGAGGGTGATGAGAGCAGGAGAGGGAAAAAGGTGGCCAGAGAGGGGGAAATGATGGTGGGGAAAAACGGTGGGGAAACATTTTGGGGTCGATGGATGGGGAAAAGGGTGGTAAGCGGGAGAGTAGAGAAGGCTTTGCAAAAAGACGGTGGGGGAAACGTTTTGGGGTAGATGAAGAAAAAGGGTGATGACAAGGAGAGAGCTGAAGGTCGTCAAGAAAAGAAGGTGGGGAAATAGTGGTGGAGTATAAAGTTTTTGGGTAGATCTTTTTCTGATGTTTAAATCAGGTTGTATGTATTTTTGCTTTTGAGTAGTGTGTGTTCTTTATTTTGTGTATTAACCCCTTGCCTGATGCATAGTTTGCAAATACTTTCTTCTGTTTTCTAGATTGTTTCTTTATTCTACTGCTTGCTTCCTCTGCTTTGCAGAAAGTTGTAAGTTTAATGCAATTCATTTGTCTATTTTTGCTTTTATTGCTTGTACTTTTGATGTCGGTTTAAAAATTCCTTGTCCTAATCAATTTCGTGAAGCATTTATCTTATTTTTTATTTTCTAGTAGTCTCATAGTTTCAGGGCCTACATTGAAATTATCTTTATTTTGAGTTGATTTTTGTATATGGTAAGATGATGGTCTAGATTTATTCTTCTACATGTGGGTGTTGGGTTTTCCTAGCACAGTTTATTGATGGAATTGTCCTTCCCGAATGTTTGTTCCTGGTGCCTTTGTTAAAAATGATTTGACTGTAAATGTGTGAATTTATTTCTGAGTTCTCTCTTCTATTTCATTTGTCTGTCATTTGTCTATGTCTGTCTATTGCTCCCTCACTCTTTTTTTTTTTTTTTTTTTGCCAGTACCATGCTGTTTTGGTTACTATACATTTGTAGTATATTTTGAAATCAGGTAGTGTGATGCCTCCAGCTTTTTTCTTTTTATTCAAGATTCTTTTGTCTATCTGAGGTATGTTGCATTTCCGTGTGAATTTTAGGATTTTTTTTCTATTTCTGTGAAGAATGTCTTATGTAATTTAACATGGGTTGCATTAATCCTGTACATCACACTGAGTGATACAGATATTTTAACAATATTCTTCTAGTGCATGAACATGAGATATCTTTCCATTTACTTATGTCTGCTTCAATAGCTTTCATCTATGTTTTATAGTTTTCATTGTGGGATCTTTTGCCTTTTTTGTTGTTTGTCCCTAGGTATCATTTTTTTGTAATGAAATAGCTTTTTTGATTTCTTTCATAGGTGTTTCACTATTGGTGCATGGGTGTGCTACTCATTTTTGTATATTGATATTGTATCTTGCAACTTTACTAAATTTAGTAGGTTTTTTGGTGGAATTTTTAGAGTTCTTATATATGATCATATCACCTGCAAACAGAGACAATCTGACTTCCATTTTTCCAGTTCAGATACTTTTTATTGCATTTTCCTGTCTAATTGCTGTAGCTAGGACTTCTGGTACTATGATGAACAAAAGTGGTAAAAGTAACCACACTTGTTCCAGATCTTAGAGAAAGAGCTTTTAACTTTTCTGCATTGATCGTGATGTTAGCTGTGGGTTTATCATATATGGCCTTTATTATGCTGAGATATGTTCCTTCTTGCTCATTTTGTTGAGTTTTTATCATAAAGGTATGTTGAATTTTATTGTTTTCATAATCTACTGAAATGATTATATATATATATATATATATATATATATATATATATATATATATATGTATGTATATTTAAGGGAGTCTCACTTTGTTGCCCAGGCTGGAGTGCAGTGCTGCAATCTAAGCTCACTGCAACCTCCACCTCCAACTCCACCCCCTCAGGTTCAAGCAATTCTCCTGCCTCAGCCTCCCAAGTAGCTGGGATTACACTGCCATCACGGTGGCCCACCTTCTTTTTGTGTTTTTAATGGATGTGGGGTTTCACCATGTTGGCCAGGCTGAATTCAAATTCCTGATGTCCAGTGATCCATCCACCTCAGCCTCCCAAAGTGCTGGGATTACAGGTGTGAGCCGCTGTGCCTGGTCTTTTTTTTTTTTTTTTTTTTTTTTTAAAGACAGGGTCTTGCTCTGTAATACTAGAATAAAGTGGTGAAATCATAGCTCACGGAAGCCTTGAATTTCTTGGCTCAACTTATCCTCCCATCTCAGCCTTCTGAGTAGACAAAACTACATTTGCAAGTCATCAAATCTGGCTAGTACTTTATTTTTTTGTTAGAGACAGGTCTTGCTATATTGTCCAGGCTGGTCTCGAATTCCTGGGCCCAAGCAATCCTTCTAGCTCAGCCTCCCAAGTGCTTGGGATTTCAGGCCTAAGCCACCACACCTGACTAGATTTGTTTCACTTTGACTTCTTTGCTAAGTCTATGGCTATAAATAAAACTACTATTGAATTATCACTAATGAGAGACATGGGGAAAACCAAGCCAGAGGGGGACCATCGAATTTTGTTTGTTCTATGTATATTCAGATGATGATAGTATAGTATACCTACATTGGAGTATATTTATGCTCCTGTAACAGTCTTGTAGGATCCTAAATGACCTGAATTTATCTTCATAGATTGATTGGGAAAGGAGGAATTATTGAGAGACAGGAAATTGAGAAATAGGAAATTATTCTAATTCTAGCATTAAGATACCCAGAATGACTTCTTATTACTAAGAATGGTGGAAAAACTCACCCATATTCCCTGAAGGTAAAATGATGCAGTTTTATTGGCATAATCACTATTAAACATGAATAGGTTTTGTAACTTTGGATTTGGCACTATTTTTCCATTTAGTGAGCATTTATTGACTGTCTGCTGTGCACCAGGAAAAGTTCTAGGGGCCACAGAGTCATAGCTCTGCCTTTGCTGTGGATGAATGAAAATTACCTCTTGCATATCTGCACTGTCTGTGTGTTAATGTGTATGAATATATGTGTCTGTGTGTGTGTTTCTGGCCTTTTACATGAAAGGGACTGGCAGCTTTCGCCCTATTGCTGTTGTAAATCCTCATGCACCTGTATTTTGCCTCTTTACAGTGGACCCATCGTTACTAATTTCATCCTTTTGCAACAACTGTTTGCATTTAGTTAACTGTCAGCACTTAGCTACCAAGGTTACAGAAAATGTCAAGATTCAGAAGAAGATCATTACAAATTTTTTTGTGAGGCCATGAATTAAAGCAGTAACACTTGTCTAGAACATTAAACAAGGATATACGTTTGTATGCAGAAAGTGACTGCCCTTGTGTCATTAAAGCCTTTCCCATGAAGCTGTGACTATTACATTCATAAAAAGTGCACTGTCTTAATTCAGTTGGTAGTTCTCATCATGTTTCAGGAATTTTAGTTGTGATGATTGAAATAGTTGCCTTTGGGTAGTTTGTATTCCAGTTTCATCAGAGATTGGCCGAGACTTGTCTTTTTTGTTTACATTTCTCTTGGACTTGTTTCATCTGTTCTTGTTTGCCATGGAAACCAGTCTGTGTGTGTGTGTGTGTGTGTGTGTGTATATGTGTGTGTGTGTGTATATATATATATATATATGGCCATTTAAAGTGTGAAAAAGCATGTTTGAGAGAGAATACCAAGGGTGTGGTCAAGTGACCATTCGCTAAAGATATTACCCTGGATAGAAGGGAACCAGATGCTATTCAAGACAATGGGAGAAAGATCCTGAATACATTCCAGAGATCTTTGAGGCTTCCCCACCCATCACAGGCCCAGAGATCTTGGAGGGCAGAATGATTGCAGAGGATGGCCCTGGGCTGCCCTCCACAGGCTTGATGCCTGGAGCTGCCTTGGTCCCTGTTTCCCACATTCTGCCAAAGTGCCTGTGGATTGCCCCAGCTACGGCTCAGCTATTAACAGGTTCAGATGTGGCTCAGTCTGCCACTCAGGAAGGTGGAAGTAGTAAGCTTTGGTAACATTCCTGTGGTGGTAATTCTGCAGCCACACAGAATGCAAAAGCTATGGGGGCATGCCTACCTCCACCTAGATTTCAAATCATTTTTTTCAAATAGTCTCTGGAGCCCAAACAGAAACCTGCCATGGGGTGGAGCTGTCACAGAAAGTCCTCACTAGAGTAATGCTTAGTGAAGCTGTAGGAGTGGGACCACCACCAAGACCCCAGAAGTGTAGAGCCACCAGTTTACAGTTTCAGCCTAGGAAGGCTACAGGCATTAGAATCCAACTCATGATAACTGCTCAGTGGACTGAAACCAGCAATGCCACAGGGTCAACTACCCAAGGCTTTGGGTGTCCAACTTCTGCCCCAGTGTGCCCAGGATTCCATACATGGAGTCAACAAAGATTCAAGAAAATATATTTACTCAGTTGCTGGTACACTGGTACCCAGTAATTCATGTCCAGGTTCAGTGGGAGGGATATGAAGCATGAAGACAACTCTATAAAATAAATGTTCAAAGAAGTATTATAACTACACACAGGTGAGGTACAGTGACTTGTGCCTGTAATCCCAGCACTTTGGGAGGCTGTGGTGGGTGGATCACCTGAGGCTGGGGAATTTGAGACCAGCCTGACCAACATGGAGAAATCCCATCTTTACCAAAAAGACAACAGTAGCCGGGCGCGGTGGTGCGTCCTTGTAATCCTAGCTACTCACGAGGCTGAGACAGGAGAATCACTTGAACCGGGGAGGTGGAGGTTGCGGTGAGCTGAGATTGTGCCACTGCACTCCAGCCTGGGCCACAAGAGAAAAACTCTCTGTCAAAAAAAAAAAAAATCGTAACTACACACAGATGAAGGTCATCTGGGTTGAAGTGCGATGGCAGTCTTACTGATGAGTCTTAGTGTCCCACCTGGATATTTGCATTAAAAGACTGCTAACATTTGTAGCTGAAGCTTTAGTGCAGTTTGGTAGGATTATTATGAGATTAATGTTTCTGAATATTTCCTTGAACCCAGAGCAACATATTCCTGTATTCATTTCATGAACTTATTAAACATTTACTGTGCATTTGCTACGTTTTAGGAGCTAGGGATACAGCAGTGAACAAAACTGTCAGAACTCTCGAGCCTCATGGCATTTACATTCCAGCATACTGGGAATGATAAAAAGTAAAGATGCTACATAAACTAGATGAAAAGGTAGCTGCTTCTTTTTTCTTTTTCTTTTTCTTTTTTTTTTTTTTTTTGAAATAGGATCTTGCTCTGTTATCCAGACTGGAGTGCAGCTCATTGTAACCTCGAACTCCTGGGCTCAAATGATCCTCCTACCTTATCCCCGTGAGTAGCTGGGACCACAGATGCAGATGTATGTCACCACACCTGGCTGATTTTTTACTTTTTAATTTTTTGTAGAAACAGGATCTCACTATGTTGCCCAGGCTGATCTTGAACTCCTGGCCTCAAGCGATCCTCCCGCCTCTACGTCCCAAAGTGTTAGGGTGATAGATGTGAGCCCCTGTGCCTGGCCTGGTAACAACTTCTATGGGAAGAATTGGCAGGAGACTATAGAAGCTGGAGAAGTATGCAACTTAAAATAGGGTGGTCAGCAGTGACCTCACTGGGAAGGTGACTTGAAAGAGGCCAAGGAAAGAGCCATTTTGGTGTCTGGGGAAAGAGCAGAGGAAGCAGCATGTCCAAAGGGCCTGAGGTGGGAAAAGGAGCCTGAACTGTAGAGGGCAGTAGATAATAATCTTCAGGCACCAGACTCTGCTGAATACTGACAATATATTTTAAAGAGCACAGAACAAAGGATTTTGTAGTGTTTATTCATTTTATTCGTTCATGTATTATTATTTTCTTTTACTATTTTTTACTATTGCCTGACATTCTGCTTTCTTTGTAACAAAAACACCTGTTCAGTATCATAAAGTTTGATCACTGTGCTCCCCTTTTTCTGTATTTTATTGGAAGATATTTAAATAGAATTTACTAGATTATATGTGTTTTCCAAACACACTTTGTAAATATAAACTCTCTTAATTCTCATAACTACCCTAAGGTAGGTACTATTGTTATTCCATTTTGCAAGGGATAAACTGAAGCACAGAGAAGTTAGGTTACTTGTCTAAGATCATACAGCTAATAAACATCAGAGGCTGTAATCCCAGCACTTTGGGAGGCCAAGGCAGGAGGATCACCTGAGGTCAGGGGTTCAAGGCCAGCCTGGCCAACATGGCAAAACCCTGTCTCTACTAAAAAATACAAAAATCAGCCAGGTGTGGTGGCAGGTGCCTGTAATCCCAGCTACCTGGAAGGCTGAGGCAGGAGAATTGCTTGAACCTGGGAGGCGGAGGTTGCGGTGAGCGAAGATTGTGCCACTGCACTCCATCCTGGGCAACAGAGTGAGACTCTACCTCAAACACACACACACACACACACACACACCTCAGAACTGTGCTTTGTGCCCAGTCCACCTGGCTTTGGAGTCCATGCTCAGCCTCTAATAAAGGCACGTCCTCTCCCAGAGGTGTGCTGGAGCCGGCTCAGACCAGCCCACAAGAGCCAACTGTGTGCGTCTCTTGCCTCTTCTGCATCAGTAACATGACTTTGCTACTTAAAATTAGCCACAGTGGGAGTGTTTACACCACAGAAATTGGCAAATGCTATAAACCCGGGCCTTGCATCTCAAAAAAACTGGTGGTTGCACATTGACCAGCACACCGCGATTCCCTCCCATCTTTTGCACCCCCACTCAGGTTGAATCCCCCTTGAAGCTTCCCCTGACTTCATCCTACTCAACACCCCCACTCCAGCTTCACCTGCCCCTCTGGCATTGTTACATTACAACAGGGCTAACATCTGCCAGGGCTGTTTGACCACTGAAGTGAATGTTCTCTTAGGAATTTCTAGTGCAGCCTCGTGGCAAGAACAGGCATTCTTGTGATTAGGTGGATCTAGGTTTGAATTCTGACTCAGTGAGATACGTGATTAATAGCAATTTACTTCCTGTCTCTGTCCACTGGTCTCCCTCATCCATAAAATGAGATGTAAAATTTTGCACCTACTTGAAGCCTGGTTGTGGGGACCCCGAGCAAGGCCAGAGTCAAATCCACACTCACGACCGGGCCTCCATGGCCGCACAGAACACCTGCTTTTCAGCACCACCTGTCACCGTCTTGTGCTTGGCCCCTGAGGCTCCACCACGTCCAATCCTGGGACTTGGATCTGCTTTTCCTCTGCCCGACTCTCACCATGTTGATGTGTGTGACTGCTTCCTCCACATGGGGTCCCCTCAAGCCCCGCAGCTCCACTCCAGGCCTCACTGACACTGCCCACACTCCCCACATGGCCTCCTGTGCCCCTCCTATGGCCCTCTGCTGTTTCCTCCATAGCACTCACGGGGCACTGGAAATTATCTGACCTAATTTTTGGTTTTAGAAGCCCCTTGATGGCAAAGTCCCGTTTTACCCCTCCCTGTGTCCCTGGCACTTGGAGTAGCACACACCAGCTGAGTGGGGTGTTGGGAAGACTCTTCCAATGCTCTGGGACCTCAGGGAGTGGAGGTTGGTGGGGTCCCTGGCCATGTCACCACTGGCCTGTATCTGGGTGAGTGTGGAATTGAGCTGCCCGGTCCATGCAGGGAGCCCCGGGGCCCTGAGCTTTATCCAGGAAGGCAGGGAGAGGGTTCAGCAGAAGCTGCACTGTCAAATATTTATCAAAAGGCTTCGATTTGCAAACTTGCAGTTCCAGTGAACACAGAGCAAACCACTCTCTTTCAAGTGGCCTTTGGCAAGACCTCCAGCCTGTCACTGGATGCTGAGTGGGAATATATGGGCAGAGGGAAGGCTGCTGTTGAAATCAGTATAGAATTTCCTGACCCCTGAGCCTGTTTTTTTTTTTTTTTTTTTTTTTTTTTTTCTAACTCTTTACATTTTGGCTGCTGTAACCAGAAGAGGAATCCTCCCCCATTGTCATCCTACCTTTAAGGCATCCAGCATTTTGCCTGGAAATCACCAATCTCATTATCAACCATCCAGAGACCTCCTGCCCTTGTGGGGTCACTCCCCAAACCTCGGCATTTTAAGAGACTTTAAGAACTCACAAGCATCCCCTGATAAAGTGGCTTATAATTTGTACAAAGCCTGCATGGAAAGTGGTAGAGGAGAGGTCCGAGGGGAGTCATATTAATCCTGTGAGAGACCATGTGGGCATTCATGAGACAAAATCACTTCCTGTGTGTTAACCACGAAGAATACTTAGCAGGCTTTGTGCAGAAACTGTCCTGGGGCCCTCATGGCCCCATCATCAGCACTTCGGTGACAGGGCAGGGGCCCTGTCCAGGGCTGTGATGGGGACCTAGGTGTGCTCATCTTCAGTGGTTCTGATGGTGTGAGAGGCTATTCCAGCCATGGACACGGGGCTGTGGGATTTGGCTTTGCTGCGGCTGCCTCTAGGCAGGAACTCCAGGCAGGAGGCCTCTACCCAAAATACTATGGCCAGGGAAACCAAGCAGCGTGTTATTTTTTGCGGGCGTGCAAAGCATTCTGGAAACCAGCCTGAAATGCGTGGCTGAGGCCTGTGGCTTGACGGGTCCTCCTAGCTCCTGTGATCTTCCCTGGCTGGATGCACAGGGGGAGGTGAGGGTCCTCACGTGTTTGACAGTGGAGTGGAGAGAGCTGGCCAGGCCCACCCAGGGGCCACCACCTGCAGCAGGATGGAAGGTAAAAAACAGGAAGAAGAAGGAAGGTGAAAAACAGAGACCTTTGAACACCCAGTGGCCCCGCTCACCGGTGCCTGTGGACTGACGGTGACTGGACTCAGCTGGTACCCCGCTCCTTCATAGAAGAGCCGCAGGAGGGAGGAGCAGGTCCCCTCCACCAGGGCCCAGGGCAGCCAGAGGCCTGCACCTTCAACCCCCTGGCCATAAAAAGTAGCATTTGCTGGGAAGTGGAGGGGGGAGAAGGAGAGGGAGGGACTGATTAAAGGATATAAAATTACAGCTAGGTAGGAGGAATAATTTCTAGTGTTCTATAGCACTGTAGGGTGGGATTTTGAATCTTTCTAACACAAACACATGATCACTATTTGAGGTGATGGGTGTGCTAATTACCCTGACTTGATCACGATGCACAGTATGCATCAAAACTCACTCAATATACCCATCGACGTGTACAATTATGTATCAGTTTTGTTTTTTTTTTTAGAGCACAATAAAATAACATGTTTTAATGTGTTAAATCGAAACACATTTTTTTGCTCTTAATGACCTTTTTTTAATGACTTTTTTTTTTTATACTTTAAGTTCTAGGGTACATGTGCATAATGTGCAGGTTTGTTACATATGTATACCCGTGCCATGTTGGTGCGCTGCACCCATCAACTCGTCAGCACCCATCAATTCATCATTTACATCAGGTATAACTCCCAATGCAATCCCTCCCCCCTCCCCCCTCCCCATGATAGGCCCCGGTGTGTGATGTTCCCCTTCCCGAGTCCAAGTGATCTCATTGTTCAGTTCCCACCTATGAGTGAGAACATGCGGTGTTTGGTTTTCTCTTCTTGTGATAGTTTGCTAAGAATGATGGTTTCCAGCTGCATCCATGTCCCTACAAAGGATGCAAACTCATCCTTTTTTATGGCTGCATAGTATTCCATGGTGTATATGTGCCACATTTTCTTAATCCAGTCTGTCACAGATAGACATTTGGGTTGATTCCAAGTCTTTGCTATTGTGAATAGTGCTGCAATAAACATGCGTGTGCATGTGTCTTTATAACAGCATGATTTATAATCCTTTGGGTATATACCCAGTAGTGGGATGGCTGGGTCATATGGTACATCTAGTTCTAGATCCTTGAGGAATTGCCATACTGTTTTCCATAATGGTTGAACTAGTTTACAATCCCACCAACAGTGTAAAAGTGTTCCTATTTCTCCACATCCTCTCCAGCACCTGTTGTTTCCTGACTTTTTAATGATTGCCATTCTAACTGGTGTGAGATGGTATCTCACTGTGGTTTTGATTTGCATTTCTCTGATGGTGAGTGATGGTGAGCATTTTTTCATGTGTCTGTTGGCTGTATGCATGTCTTCTTTTGAGAAATGTCTGTTCATATCCTTTGCCCACTTTTTGATGGGGTTGTTTTTTTCTTGTAAATTTGTTTGAGTTCTTTGTAGGTTCTGGATATCAGCCCTTTGTCAGATGAGTAGATTGCAAAAATTTTCTCCCATTCTGTAGGTTGCCTGTTCACTCTGATGGTAGTTTCTTTTGCTGTGCAGAAGCTCTTTAGTTTAATTAGATCCCATTTGTCAATTTTGGCTTTTGCTGATCAGTTTTTAAACATGTTTTTCAAATGCTTTTTAAAATCCTTGGGGTGGGAAGGGTAGGGGCAAGGGGAGGGAGAGCATTAGGACAAATACCTAATGCATGCAAGGCTTAAAACCTACATAACAGGTTGATAAGTGCAGTAAACCACGATGGCTCACGTATATCTATGTAACAGACTTGCATGTCTGCACGTGTATCCCAGAACTTAAAGTAAAAAAAAAAAAAAAAAAAATCCCTTGGGGAAAGGATGCATATATTTTTAAGAAGAATGGCTGAATGTATTATAAATTAATTTAAAAGTCAGTGACTTCTGAGTTATGCCTTAATAGGTATCGAGTTTACGTTTTCCAAGAGGTCAAGAGTTGTGGAGCTGGAAGGTGGTGCTGGCCGCACGGCATCACAAGAGTGGGTAATAGCGCTGAGCCGTGCATCTCAGAATGCTTAGGATCCTAAGTTTCCTGTGTATGCTGCCACGATTTAAAAAAATTGAAAAAAAAAAAATCAGTGGCTCCTTGTCTCCTAAGAAATTTGTGAAGACTTGTCCTGAGGTAGGAATCCGGGCCTTCTAACCCCAGGCGTCCTCTCGGCATCAGCCTCTCCCTAAGCCCTAAAGTTCCCTTTTCCGTGACCTCTAGGATGACAGCCTGAGAGAGTGGTTGGACAGCTGGTCCAATTCATTCAGGTAAAAGACTTCATTCGCTTTCAGTGTCAACTCTTTTTGCTTTGATGACTTAAGTTCACCTTTTCGGGTAACCTGTTTTTGTAGAGCTCATTTTTTGTTCTCAAGCTTCCTGAGCACTGTGCATTTTGTGAGCCAAATCATTAAAATATGACATTTGTTTTTTGGTTGTTTTTTTTTTTTTTTTTGGCCACAAGTAAATACACGTTTAAGCAATAGCTTCCTACAGCTCTTGAATTACGCAATATAAAAATACCAGTGTGTTTTAATTTTAGTTTTCTAGGTCATGTAATTAGAAAATGATTTCAATGAAAACGATGAAAAAAATGTAATATATCTTTTAATCTGTGAAACAAGAATGAGAAAGGTATTTCTCATCTCACTCTCCAAAAGTCCCAGGGCCTTGTGCCTGTCTGTGCCCTGGGCTGGCCTCACCAAGGGTCAGTCCTGCTGAGTTTCCTGATGCCTGGCCCCGCCCATTCAGACTGGATTTCTCCGGATTCTCCCAGCATTCTAGCAAAAGCAAACGCTCATATTTAAAGAGTTCTTCTGTGTGTGGCAGACAGGGTTCTAAGGGTTCTACGTACACTAACACACATAGGCCTCATGAGTGACTGGGGCTACAGAGGGGCACCACCATGCCCAGCTACTTTTTAATTTTTACTTTTGTAGAGATAGGGTCTGGCTTTATTGCCCAGGTTAGTCTAGAACTCCTGGCCTCAAGCAATCCTCCACTGTAATTACAGCTGAGAGCCACTGGGTCCGGCCTGTTTGTAATCCATATTTCACAAACATGATGCTCAGGCACAGAGAAGTTAAGCAGCTTGCTGGGGGCCACACAGCCAGTGTGAGTCCAGCCTCCCCACTTTTCATTCAGATGTTATACCTCACCCCTTCGGAGAGCTGCCTTCTTTGCCTTGGCAGACCTCACCCCTTCCTCTGCTGGGTAGACTCCACTCTTTCTGCAAGAACCTTCACATCGCTTGCTCTACTCGAGTCTCCCCTGTAGGCTCAGGCCAGCGGCTTCCCTGTACCTCCAAGTTCTCGCACTCACCTCTTGGTGCTGGAACCTCGAAGTTCACCTCCATCCCCCTGTTCCTGTGGCCCAGCGGAGGCTCCTGCTTTCCCGAGCTGAAGAAGTATTTGTTGAAAGCATGAAGGACCGCCTTGCACAGTACAAGCCCCAGCAGCAGGTGCGGGGCAGGGAGGACCTGTTTTTCATGGGTGCTCAGGGCAGTGGCTCTCATGCCTGAGCTACCTGGGCCTCTGCTAGTCGGGCCTCCTTGAGCTCCCCACCCTCTGCGCTGTCTGTGGTCCCTTCTGCCCACCACTGCTTTAGGCACTTCTCTTGGTGATTTCGAAAACATGGACAGAAAGTGGATCACAGGAAATTATAGAAAGACCAGGCCTGAGCAGGGTGCAGGGCTGAGGGTGGACTCCAAGTGAGGAATCGTCTTTATCATGAAGCCCTCACAAAAGTCAGGGTCCAGGTGTGCGAGTGAGCACAGGCAGTGCAGTCCTTGAGTGGCTCAGCCTCTGCTCTCAGAGCTGGTGTCCTGACAGTGACAGTCTGGACAGCCCTGCACAGAACCCCAGCCCCTCTCTCACTGACACACCTGGAGCTCTTAGGGACTCATGAGCACCCTGCCGTGCAGACCCTGTTCCAGATCGCGATGCTGCACGCCTGCCAGGGCACCTGCTGTGCTGTGAGGGCCATCCCGACGGCCCTGAGGCTCCCAGGTGTCTCCAGAGCCGTGGCCTAGCACTCTCTGGCCACATCAGTTATGGCCTCTGTGTCCAGCTGCTGGCCCCTGTGTCTGGCTGCTGGCCCCCGCAGCGGGCCTGGGCAGTGACCACAGCTCTTAGTCACCGCTTGCACAAGTTCTGCTGGTTCTGCTCAGTCCAGCCCTCCCGCGCCTGGCGCTTTGCGGCTGCTTTCTTTCCAGGCCCCTCCAGTATATCTAAACCTCTCTGTTGTCCGAAGGCCCTGGCTGTGGTCTCTGGGGGCTTGTGGGGAGATCGCTTGCTTCCTCAGTCCATGACTTGATGCCTCAACTATGCAATTCAGAATTATTTGAGTTTCGTGCGGTTGTTCCGGCTGTATCACGTTGCAGGCTCACATATAATTTGTTGGCCTTTTTCATTCCCCTGAGGTCTCTTTCAGTGTTTGTATTTTCCAAATACTTTATCTCCTTGCCATTAATAACTGTGTTTGGGATTCTTGTTCTCCTTGGTGTAATAGTTTGCATTTTTTCCACATTGGACCTCCCTTTATTTACTGCCATTAATTACCGCCTTTTGCTATTTGCATCATCTTCTCCTCCTGAGTGGGAGTCTGATTTAGTTCAGCTAATGGACAGCCACCCACCCCAGGCTCCTCGAAGGGGAGGCAGTGTCAGAGGGAATTAACCCTACCGTGGAGCTGACAGCAGTCGGTCTTCTCCTGGCTGAGACAGGGCTGTTCCCCCAGGTCCTGCCCACACGGCCCATCACTGAAGCTGATGGAAGGACTCGAAGATAGGATCTGTGACGAAAACATGAAATAACTGGGGCTGCTTCCCTTGGAATGCCGTGTTCTTCTTGTGGGTGAGAAGTTATTACATCACAAAGGAAGACTGATTAATGTCCCATCTCCTTTACAGGATGTAAATCAGTTAGTACTAGAATAAGGGGTGGCATTTAGATTTGAGAAAAAGCTTCCCCATAATTATCTTGAGGCGTGAGACAGAGACAAGGGAAGGTTTCCTGGGATGGGAAAGGGGAGTTCTCTTCCTGCAAGATCTTCAACAATCAAACAGAGATTCTTCTATCCGGAAGGGCCTAAATCTTCACCCCTTATACATGGGATCCGTAATACCTTTAGACTCTCTCAATATTTTCTGGCTTTGATTCCCAGCCTTTGGACATTGTTCTCAATATTATGCCTTTCTTCTATTCTGTGCTAACCATTTATCTCAGTATCTTTGGAGTCATTTTGATGTAAGAACAAATGAGTCTCAATAGGTTTACAACAGGCATTTTAAAATAAGGAACCTTATTTGATCTTCACGCATCTCATGTCAGACACTGAAGATGGTTTGCTTGTGTCTGCCATCTTGGGATCTCATGTCCCACATGAAACTGAGAGCGTCAGTTGCTTCAGCCTGGGAGTTAGTAACTCCTGGAAGGATCTCAGCTGTGGGACAATGAGAACTGAATCCTACACTGCTGGTTCTTCTTAAGTACTGCACCCCAGTGTCCAATAACCATGACAGTTAGTGCAGGAAAACTGGAGAACATAGATTATGTGTGCCTGAAACAGATTACGTGCTCAGTACATACATTGGTGACTCATGGTGATGATAACATGATGACGGAAATGATCCTAAGTCAGCTATTTTTCCTCTCTGTGTCTCCATATAGACATATTTATAGTTATATTCAGGACTTAATTATATATACATGCCTACCTCAGAGACATTGTAGATTCCATTCCAGACCACTGCAGTAAAGTCAATATTGAAATAAAGTGATTCACACAAGTTTTTTGGTTTCCCAGTGCCAAGAAAAGTTATGTTTACATTATACTGTAGTCTAACAACTATGCAATGGCATTATGTCTTTTAAAAAGTATGTACTTGGCCGGGCACGGTGGCTCAAGCCTGTAATCCCAGCACTTTGGGAGGCCGAGACGGGCGGATCACGAGGTCAGGAGATCGAGACCATCCTGGCTAACACGGTGAAACCCCGTCTCTACTAAAAATACAAAAACTAGCCGGGCGAGGTGGCGGGCGCCTGTAGTCCCAGCTACTCAGGAGGCTGAGGCAGGAGAATGGCGTAAACCCGGGAGGCAGAGCTTGCAGTGAGCTGAGATCTGGCCACTGCACTCCAGTCCGGGCGACAGAGCGAGACTCCGCCTCAAAAAAAAAAAATAAATAAAAAATAAATAAATAAATAAAAAGTATGTACTTTAGTTAATAGTTTATTGCTTAAAATGCTAATAATCGTCTAAGTCTTAGCAAGTCCTAATCTTTTTGCTGGTGGAGGGTCTTGCCTTGATGTTGATGGCGGGGGTGGTGGTTGCTGAAGCCTGGGGTGGCTGTGGCGATTTGTTAACATACAACAACAATGGCCAGGCACAGTGGCTCATGCCTGTAATCCCAACACCTTTGGGAGGCCAAGGCAGGCAGATCACTTGAGGTCAGGATTTCGAGACCAGCCTGGCCAATATGGTAAAACCCCATATGCACTAAAAATACAAAAATTAGCCAGGCGTGGTGGCACGTGCGTGTAATCCTAGCTATTCAGGAGCCTGAGGCAGGAGAATTGCTTGAACTCAGGAGGCAGAGGTGAGCCGAGATCGCACCATTGCGCTCCAGCCTGAGCGACAGAGTGAGACTCCATCTCAAAAAAAAAAAAAAAAAGACAACCAGAACTTCTTCCAAAATTGGAGTCACAGCTTTCAAACTCTGCTGCTGCTTCATGAACTAAGTTTATGAAGTAGCCTGAATCCTTTGCTGTTCTTTCAACAATGTTCACAGTGTTCACAACATCTTCATTGGACTAGACTCCATCTTAAGAAACCACTTTCTTTGCTTGTTCATGAGAAGCAACTCCTCATCCATTCAAGTTTGACCATGAGACTGCAGCAATTGCATCACGTCTATAGGCTCCACTTCTCATTCTAATTCTCTAGCTGTTTTCACCACATCTGCAGTTATTTCCTCCACTGAAGTCTTGAGCTCCTTGAAGTCATCCATGAGGGTTGGAACCAGCTTCTTCCAAACTCCTGTTAATGTTGATATTTTGGTTTCCTCCCATAAATCACAAATGCTTCTAAGGGTATGTTGAATGGTGAATCATTTCCAGAAGGTTTTCAATTTACTTTGCCCAGATCCATCAGAGGAATCACTGTCTATGGCAGCTACGGCCTTACAAAATGTATTTCTTAAGTAATAAGACTTGAAAGTCAAAATTATTCCTTGATTCATGAGCTGCAGAATGGATGCTGTGTTAGCAGGCAGGAAACAATAGTCATCGCCTTGTACACCTCCCTCAGCATTCTTTGATGATCAGGTGCCTTGTCAGTGATCAGCAGTAATTTGAAAGGAATCTTTCATTCTGAGCAATAGGTCTTAGCAGTGGGCTTAACATATTCAGTAAACCATGATGCAAAAGTACATGCTGTCACCCGGGCTTTGTTTTTCCGTCTCTAGAGCACAGACAGAGGAGATGTGGTATAATTCCTAAGGACCCTAGGATTTTCAGAATGGTAATTGAGCATTGGTTTCAACTTCAAGTCACCAGCTTCATAAGCCTCGAACGAGAGAGTCAGCCTGTACTTTGAATCTTTGAAGCCAGGCATTGACTTCTCTCTAGCTAAGAAAGTCCTAGCTGGGGCCAGGCACGGTGGCTCACATTTGTAATCCCATCACCTTGGGGGGCCAAGGCAGGCAGATCACGAGGTCAGGAGATCAAGACCATCCTGGCCAACATGGTGAAACCCTATCTCTACTAAAAATACAAAAAAATTAGCCAGGCATGGCGGTGCACACCTGTAGTCCCAGCTACTTGGAAGGCTGAGGCAGGAGAATTGCTAGAACCTGGGAGGTGGAGGCTGCAGTGAGCCAAGATTGTGCCATTGCACTCCAGCCTAGTGACAGACCTAGACTCTGTCCAAAAAAAAAAAAAAAAAAAAAAAAAAAAGCCCTAGCTGGCATCTTCTTCCAATAGAAGGCTGTTTTTATCTACATTGAAAATCTGTTGTTTCATGAAGACACCTGCCTCAGTGCTCTTAGCTAGATCTTCTGGAGAGCTTGCTGCAGCTTCGGCATCAGCACTTGCTGCTTCACCTTGTACTTCTGTTAACAGAGCCAGCCTCTTTCCTTAAATCCCACGAACCAACATCTGTGAGCTTCACATTTTCTTC
This sequence comes from Rhinopithecus roxellana, assembly GCF_007565055.1. Taxonomy (NCBI): domain Eukaryota; kingdom Metazoa; phylum Chordata; class Mammalia; order Primates; family Cercopithecidae; genus Rhinopithecus; species Rhinopithecus roxellana. The sequence goes on along the minus strand of NC_044566.1, from coordinate 67,110,583 downwards.
TTCAGCTTTCCCAGGTCTCTGAGGCTTCACAGAATTGAAAAGAACTAGAGCTTTGCTCTCGGTTAGGCTTTGGCTTAAGGAACTGCTGTGGCTGGTTGGATCTTCTGTCCCGACCACTCAGACTTTCTCCATATCAGCAATCAGCTTGTTTCACTTTCTTATCATTTATGTGTTCACTGGAGCAGCGCTTTTAATTTCCTTCAGGAACTTTTCCTTGCATTCACAACTTGGCTAATTGTTTCTCAAGAGGTCAAGCTTTTGGCCTATTTCAGATTGCGCCACTGCACTCCAGCCTGGGTGACAGAGTGAGACTCCGTCTCAAAAAAAAAAAAAAAATGGAGTTGCTCTGGTTCAAAGGCCTGTGACATTTCTCCTCCCCACCCTTTTGTAAGAGAACTTTTAATCCTAAGGGTTGCGGAGGGATAAAGATCCATCTTCTGTAACTTCTTGAGGCTGAAAAGGGGCAGTGCTGTTCCTGCCCAACCATTAGAGTCTCTTGTATTCAGGGTAGAGCTCAGTCAGAAAGCGTCAGTATGGCGAGTGCCATTCAACATTCTTGAGTTCTGACAAAAGGTTATATCTGGAAGATTAACAAGTGTTCAATTTAAGACAACATTTCACAAGCTTATTCTGCATTCCTACACAAAAGAGTACAACAGCAATATATTTCACAATAATAAAGCAAAATAAGTAAAGTTATTTCAAGTAAACAAAATAAGAAGGCTTTCCATGAACTGAATAGCTGCTGGAATCAAGCTGATATGGGGTTGCTAGTAAATTCTAATACATGTCCAGATTTAGAATACTGATACAGATTTCTACATTACCCATCTCTCTTGTTTCTTCTGGGCAGCAGTCAGAGCTCACTGGTTGGTTCATAGGAATAAACAGAGTTAACCTAAATTGCAGAAACAAACTTTAAAAACAATTGATGAGCCTAGAATCTAATAATAGATGTTCCATAGTTCTTGAAACATAATATTTCTGTCTCCAGTTTCCTATTTTTACTAAAGACAAATCATGGTAAGAATGATTTGCCTTATTATACTTGGCATGACTATTTGTATAAAGTGCAGCAAGAATAATTATTTTTCACATAAACTTTTTAAATTGGCTTTGATGGAACTCTGTTCCATAGAAGGAATTTTAGATAAGACTTTTTAGAGCTGAGCCCTGCCATCAGTTTGTACCTTCAAATACCTATGAGCTGGGTAAATTCCTTTCCACTTGAGGTTTCAAGATAACCTGGGGCTCCTGGACCTGTTAGAAAGTGACATTCTTTACTTACCACAGGTCAGAAACCCTGCACAGGGACTGCATAGGCAAGGTATAAGGCATTTCCCCAAGGGGCTTTTATTGGCTTTACAAATCAAGTTTGATTCCTTAAAGGAAAGCATGCCATTCTAGTCAAAGCCTTGGTAAAATAACCAGCTTTTCCAATTGTCCTGTTACAAAAGAAAACAGATTCTTATTGCACTTACACAAGTAATTATTTGCCATAAATTAAGAATACTCACAAATAATTTCCAAATTCTGGAGAAATCAGGTAGAGAGAAACAAATACTCTCCAAATTTGTTCACAGGAGTGTACTTTACTCAATTGTTAAAAATTGTAAATAGCTTCTGTTAGTTCAGTCTATGCAGTTAACTCCTGCTCTGATATTCATGAACGTTCCACTTCTCCATGAGAGTTCTGAAAATTGTTTCCTCTAATGTCACAATTTTTGAAGTTATCAGAAACCTGCATTTAAGAACACCTGTCAAAGCCCTGTATTTGATTATAAACCACCATCTAAAGAGGAACAAAACAAGACAGCACTTGTTTGTGGATGACAAAATGTCTTAGGACAGCCACAGTTAAAAACATGATTGACAAATTTTGTTACCTCTGGGGCATACAATGATTTTATGGAACAATTACAATTATTAATAACATACAGTAAGCCATATTAGAATCATAGGAGTTTCTCATAATTTTTGGACACATACCAGTAACATATTTATACAAATACAGCCCAAAGAAAACCAAACACCATTTTATATTTGACAGTGCTGCTTGTATGATTTTTTTAGCCAAATAAGCCAAATGTCACTGTTGCATTAATGCATTATTGATGTCAAATCCCGTTCTTAATAAAACCTTATAGACATATCTACCCAGTTTTACTGTTTGACCATAAGGTAAGATTCTCATAAACCTTTCATAACCCTTTACAATTTTTGTTAAAGAGCAGCTCATAAGCAGGATTTTCCTCTAAGAAAAACCTGCTGTGCTTTTATTCCAGTGTTTAATTTATGGAAAAAACTGAATAGTACCCCTTTAATTTTAGCCAATATATTCACACACAGAATTTCTTGTACAAGATTAATTTTTCACAAACCTTCCACAACTTGCTTAAACCTTTAGCTTTATCCTAACTTAAAACAATTCTTTAACCCTTTTATGTAGGCAAGAAAATCCACATTCCCATGACTTCTTATAATCTTTCGCCAAAAGTACATTCTACTTTCCTTACATACCCTGCATGTAAAACTGTTTTTTTCAGTAGTTTCAAATACATGCCACACTGTTAACTCTTAGCAACTTTTTCTTTTGATGAAAACTTCGGTAAGTTTGGGATGCTAATGAAGTACTAGGTGTGGAGCCTAGCCCAGGACACACCAGGCAGAAGTGCAGATAAGGATTGACTCTTTCCAGCATAGCTGGGGGGCCTGCCTAACACCACATGTCCCCAGGCCTTATCTGGAATATAATGCTTCAAAGCAGGTAAACTGAACAATTTTCAAAAGCCGAAGAAGCAGTTTATGACCTTAAAGCATTTAGTAAACTTAATATCTGACCTGCATAATTTACACCAAATGTTTACATTATTGAAGATATTTTTATTTTACCAATAATCTTTAAAACTCTATTTCCCAAAGATTACTTAAGTCACATGAACTAAATAAAAGGCATTATACTTTTTACTTTTCTCACAAAATATTCTGTTGAATATTACTAAACAAATTAATTAAAGCTCTTTGAGATATAAACATCACACACACAACATATATAAATACATAGAAGATAAAGGACTTATTCCCTAAGCCAGGAGTTGAACTCTGAACTTGGGCTGCCGTGGGGAAAAGCGAAAGCACATTCACATGGTTACAAGGTCAAGCTCCCAAGGACGTGACTGACCAGTTTCCTGGGCTTTCTTGAAAAGCAGGTTTACAGGTGTCCTAAGCCTATGTTCTATCCTAAGGTGCACCTCTCCAGGACAGAACAATACAGAAAGACCTACGAACCACATCAGTTTCGCTACAGCTTACGACGAGCCTCACAAAATCTTTTTCTCATTAATCAAAACTTTATGGGAGATAAACGATTTTTACCATTCATCCAACTAGCTGGCACAGAGAGAGAGACAAAAAGCAAGGGAGAAAAGCATTGCTTGTGGCAGGGTGGGGAAGGTGAGGCACTCAGGAAGGCCAGAGAAAGGCCCACCCATGCAGCAGCCCTGAAAAGTTCAAGTGGTCTCTTGTCAATAGCAAAGAGATCTTTTCCAGGAGTTCCATCAGCTCTCAAGTTTCCCCTTTTTGGGGAGGAAAAAGCTCCCTGTGTCCCATGATCCTGTATATGCCTAACCCTGTCACCCGTAGCCATCAGCAAAGAGTGAAAGGTGATTAATCCAAAGAGAATACAGGTTAACATCCCATAGTGCCAAACCCATTCTTAGCCAACAGCGATTTTAGTGAGAGGGACTTTACGGAGAGGGGCCTCTAACCCTCCTAAGTTGGTCCTCTAATCCAAGGTTGGTCAAGCATCCTTTCCTTTTATTAAGAGAGGCCTCTAACCCAGTCTGTCTTAGGAGAGACTCTAACTCCCCTAAGTTGGGCCTCTAACCCAATTCCATTCTTTTCCCAAGTATCCTATCGCTTACCCAAAGTCGACTAATCAGTTCTGCAGTCTATTTTCTTTGGAAAGGGGGGTTTCCTCAGTATCGTCCCTTACGTGATTCATCAGAAAGATGTTATCGGACCCTACCACTTACCCAAAGTTAGCTGTTGGGTTGGGGGGTTCCACAGTATAGTTGCTTCTGTGGTGGCCAGAAAGATGTTACAAGGAAAGGGGTACCAATCCAGACCCCAGAGAGGGTTCTTGGATCTCGAGCAAGAAATAATTCACGGTAAGTCTGTAGAATAAAGTGAATGCAAGTGTATTAGGGAAATAAAGAAATAAAAGAGTGGCTACTCCATAGACCCTGAGGGCTGCTGGTTGCCTATTTTCATGGTTATGTCTTAATGATATGCTAAACAAGGGGTGGATTATTCATGTCCTCCCCTTTTAGAGCCTATAGGGTAACTTCCTGATCTTGCCATGGCATTTGTACTGTTATGGCACTAATAGGAGTGCAGCAGTGAGGATGACTAGAGGTCACACTCATCACCATCTTGGTTTTGGGGGGTTTTGGCTAGCTTCTTTACAGCAACCCATTTTATCAGCAAGGTCTTTATGACCTGTGTATCTTGTGCTGACCTCCTATCTCATCCTGTGACTTAGAATGGCTTAATCATCTGGGAATGCAGCCCAATAGGTCTCAGCCTCATTTTACCCAGCTCGTGTTTAAGATGGAGTTGCTCTGGTGCACACATCTCTGACAACAGAGGCATCTGTGACCTCTGCTTTTCCTAGAGGGGGCTTTGTGAACTTCAGTATTTAAAGGGGAAAGAGCAAGCAGGAGGGGGAAAAAGGGAAGAGTGGAGGCAGTGAGGCCAATGCTTAGACCTTGTGCAGCTCTGTCTAGCTTCAGTAAATCTACATTTCACATGTGAAAAGATGGCGTAGAGGAGAATGTCAACTGTGCATTACCTCCAGCTCAGTAAATCTGCATTGTACGGAAGATAAAGCAAGCTTGTGAAAAGAGGGAGCAGAGGGAATGAGGCTGTGAAGCCAGGTTGTGGAATTACAGCTGTTTGGGAAAACATTGTCCGTGACTCAGTTCCCAAGCTTAACTTTCCCTTCGGCATAGTGAGTTTGGGTCCTGGGATTCTACTTTTCTTTCACCCAACACGACAGTCATGAAGGAGCTGTTGCCTTTTAGTTCTAGGCCTTTCGAGACCACCAGGGGTGCATTCTCTCACATCTGATCATCGGATCTGGGGATTCTTGCATTTTTCAAGGTAGCTTCTCCCTCAACTTTATGCTTGGACTTTGCCTCTAGTTGGCCCATTTATTAACCTAGTTGCCTCTCAGTGCATTTATGTGTGGTTAAAATATCCAAACAGCTCTCAGATGCAGCCAGAAGCTTTCTGTGACTTCAATAATGCCAGGATGCTGGGGAGCAGATGGAGTCGTCTGGGAGACAGGAGGGCAAGGGTAACCCCTCCTGAGCTACAGAAGGCGATGATGCAGAAACGGCCGCAGGCAGGCTGCACAGGCCTTGCTGTCCTTCCCGAGCCAGGTGCCAGCCTTTTGGCCCATGGGTTTCCCGTGGGGAGGCTGCTCAGCCATGTGAGGGCAGGGAACGAAAGCAGCAGCGTCTCCACGACAAGGGTGGCATGCAGACAGACACGATCAGGCTAGAGTCAGCTTTCAGGTGAAGGCGACTGGCTAAGATTTAGAAACGGATGCACAAAGCTAAGATTTAGAAACAGATGTGCCAACACCCATCGCCCTGAAGAATGGCCCAGATCTGGTGGTAGGGTTGCCTGGAGCTCCAGGCTGGGCAGGACAATGTGAGTGCGTCCCAGGCCCAGGATAAAAAGGCCACAAAGGTGCTTGATGCAATCCACAGGCACAGGAAGGCCATGGCCGCTCTAGTGCAGTGTGCTAGCCTTTTCAGCCTTGTCTTCTCAGGACTCCAGTGGAGGGTTGGTTTGATGTCAGCAGATGGTTCCTCTGAGTCCTAAACTTGCACCTGAGGCTCGGCACTGCCCTGCTGGAAATCAGAACCGGACCAACATGACCCAGATATTGCGGAACGAGCTTAGGCTCAGTATTTCCAAACAGGAGAGAGACTGTCCACCCTCACTCCTGGCAGGGGGCTGGTCCCTCCCAGTGACTGGGGATTTTCTGCTGCTGAATAGAGGTCCACTCACCTCCCTCTGGAACTCCGAAGCTTCTGGAAGACTATTTTGGTTTTTATGTCTGTCATCCCTTCACAGAGGTCAGTCAGTCCCCCGTGGGGAAGCTCTAGCCCCAGGGCAGGTCCCACTGGATGCCTGTCGGGCTGGAACTCTGCCCTAAGCCACGTCACCCGTGTCCTCGTGCTCCAGCCTCGCTGCACTTCTCCCACTCCCAGCACAGGCTGAGCCTTTCTACCTGCGGTTCTAGCATTTTCCACCCTCCACTTGCCTGGTGAATGCCACGTGAGTCTTCATGGCCCAGTGCAGAGGACTTTGTCCCTCCCAGCTTCTGTGCCCCCTCCTCACTGTCCCCAGACGGATTTGCACTTGTGTTTTTACAGTTAAGAGCTATTTTATTAGGGACAGGTTCTTGCGCTGCTGCCTAGGTGGGAGTACAATGGTTCTAACACAGCTCACTGCAGCCTCAAACTCCTGGACTCAAGGATCCTCCTGCTTGGTCCTCCTGAGTAGCCAGGACTATAGGCACGCACCACCACACTGGCTAATTTTTTTTCTTTTTTTGTAGAGATGGAGTCCCAGATTGTTATCCAGACTGGTCTCAAACTCTTGGCCTCAAGTAATCCTCTTGCATCAGCCTTGCAAAGTGCTGGGATTACAGGCGTGAGCCACCACGCTGGCCCAGGTCTACTTTATAAACACTTAAAAGCCTTGGTTTCCTTGTATTTCTTCATATCTTCTCTGGCCCTGGCACTGCAGTTAGAACCAAGCACATGCTCTGTGCTGTATAAATGTATGTGGAGTGCATAAATTAAGGACTGCCCCAGGAAACGCCTACTAGAGTGAGTCTTCTGAGAGGACTTGGACTTGCGTTTAGAACTTCAAGGGAAATGGGCGCGGTGGCTCACGCCTGTAATCCCAGCACTTCGGAAGGCCGAGGTGGGTGGATCACGAGGTCAGGAGATCGAGACCATCCTGGCTAACACAGTGGAACCCCATCTCTACCAAAAATGCAAAAAATTAGCCGGGCATGGTGGCAGGCGCCTGTAGTCTCAGCTACTAAGGAGGTTGAGGTAGAAGAATGGCGTGAAGCGGGGAGGCGGAGCTTGATTGAGCAGAGATCGCGCCACTGCACTCCGGCCTGGGCGAAAGAGCGAGACTCCATCTCAAAAAACAAAACAAAACAAAAAAACTTCAAGGGGAATGACTCATCTCTGATCTGTGGAGGGTGGCATGCCTCGCAGTGGCGCAGTCTGCCTCCCTAACCTGCGATTAAAAGATTGCTGGCAGAATGGTCTGCAGATCTTCTATTTACTGTAAATAATCAACCCAGGTAAGGAAAATCCCTCCACATAGTTCTGCTAGTTAAATTCCACCCCAGACAAAGCTACCAGAACACAGCTATTTCAGCCTTAAGTAGGGATAGCTAATACCATTAGAAATTATGGAAAAAAGAATCCTCTGTATAGAACAAAAAATGAAACCTCTTTCAGAAGACCACCCATGGTTCTAGGGAAAGTGGTTTTGCTGATAACTTTTAAGAATTCAGGTCTTCTGGAGAGGTGAATTTCAAGCAGTCATAAATCACACTAATTCAAATGCCACTGGCCATTCATGAGATGACCCAACCTTGGTCAACTGACTCTCTGGAGTAGAAACCTTTCAACCCTCTGTTGGCTGACGTGTGACATAACCAAGGCTAGTGTGAACTGCTGCCTTGACTCAGCATAAGTATGTCCCTATAATCACATACCAGGACTTACTGAAACTTGTTCGATAGTATAGACGATTTTGAAACCTCTCAGACCACCGTTCACTTTCAAAACTGAATGATAAACTTAAGCTCTATTTACAGACCTTAGTTGGTGCCAAATTCGTTTTTAAAAGATGAGACTCGGCCAGGTGCAGTGGCTCAAGCCTGTAATTCCAGCAATTTGGGATTCCAGCAAGCTGAAGTGGGAGGATCATTTGAGGTCAGGAGTTCGAGACTAGCCTGACCAAATGGTGAAACCCCATTTATTAAAAAAAAAAAAAAACAAACACAAAAATTAGCCAGTGTGGTGGCATGCACCTGTAACCCCAGCTGTGCGGGAAGCTGAGGCAGGAGAATTGCGTGAACCTGGGAGGTGCACTCCAGCTTGGGTGACAGAGCAAGACTATCTCAAAAAATAAGTTAATTAAATAAAAAAAAATCAGACAATACCTTCTTAGTTTAAAATGGGACACATTCAGAATAAGTAGCCAGTTGCAGAAGCTTTAATAACAGTGGTAACAATGAAAATACGTCATTGTTATTACAATAAAATAGTCCAGACGTCCTGGGAGAATCTTATTAGCTTTGAGTTATTTCTCTCAGAGAGTTGATGGATTTATGGTACCCATAAGCTAAACCAGTCTCCATGGACACCAGGAAAGTCCATGTGCGCTGGGACGCTGGGGTGTGAGTGGGGGTGTCGGGGGGAAGTCAATGTCCTTCCCTCGGAGAGTCCAGTGTCAACAGCAGAAACTCACCTGCTGAGAGAGCAGGATGTCACTGTAACATTTTTTAAAGTATTTTTTTTTCCAGGAAGTTTAAAGTCCTCTCTCAAAATCTAATAATAGCCTTAAAAGCTTTACTGAGTAGAGGGAAGAAGAGGAAGGATTCCTGCTCTGTGGAAGTCTCCGCCTTCCTCTCTTTAGTCCCCCTCTGCAGGACGCCTGGCTGAGCTCCATCTAGAAGGATACAAAACTTTCTCTTTAGTTCTTTCCCTTTTTGTGCCATAAGAGGAAGGGAAAACATAGAGATCACGATAAGACCTTGATGTCAAAGCTTCTCAGGGGCCGCAGAGCACCTTCCAAGTAGCCCAATGCGCCTGGCTGTGTTCCCAGACTCTCCCTCACAGGTCACCAGTGAGGATTACAAATCACCCTCCAAAAGCCTGAGGAGCCAGAGAGGCTTCCATCCCTCTCTGGAGCACAGTTTTTAGTGACAGAGCCTTGTTATGTTGTCCAGGCTGGCCTCAAACTCCTAGGCTCATGATCCTTCTGCCTCAGCCTCCTAGTATCTGGGACCACAGGCAGGGACCACAGGCAGGAGCCGCTGTGCCCAGAGGGAGCAGAATTCTGCAAAACCCTCACACAGACTTTTGAAAGAAAAAAACACGTCTGCATCCACAAAATCAATCATTCTCTCACTGAACACATAAATAAGAATACCAGGTGACAATTTTATTCACAAATAAAAAAGGTATTACAAAACTATTTAAGAATATAATTTACACATTTATAAATTCCAGTATGCAAAATAGCAATGATGAAATGTACATTGATTTAAGCTATTTTAAAGCAATTTTCCTTTCCTTTTTTTTTACCAACACAGACAATAGTGCTTAACCTACGTAATAGTAACATTAACACTTTATCTAAAGTAGAAAAATCTCTATTTAAAAATATATTCCATATACACAAAATTAGAAAATGCATGACCTTACTTTTGGTTGCTCTTGAAATCCTCCTCATTCTTGTCAGCGAGCTTCTGCAGTACGAGAAGCCACAGTGGTTATACCCATTCAGCCACACGCATTACCCGACACAGCCTTCCTGACACCGGCACTCTAGCAGCTGAGTTTATTGAGTGCTATGGGATATTCCAACCAAGTGAAGTGTAAATTGGATTTTTTTTCTCAAATGTTGACCAAGTGTAAAATATCACATTGTTATATATTTCTAGAGTAGTAGGGTAAAATGTCTTCCATCTTGATAACAGTTACACAGGATTTATCAAATTCAGTAGCAAATGAAATCCATTTTCAACCCTAAGCAGTTCTCTGCTGATGGCAAATGATGTTTTGGGATTTTTGACCAAAATCTCCTTCCCATCAGTCTGGCTTTCTCCAGCCAGTGTTTGTCCTCGAAGTTAATCAGGGCTCTACATGTGGAAAATACACACAGGCTACACAAAGGAACACAGCCCTGCCCACTTTCATCATCTCTCTGTCATAACAGAAAGGACCAGATGGCAAACGGTGGCACGTATGTGAATCACGGTGAGGTCACGCGAGGAAACTCTACTTGCATTTTCACAGCCATTGTGTGGTCAAATCCTAAATATTTTACATGTCCAAAAGGCAGTCTTCCTAAGAGTTCATACTACCAAAGGATCATTGGTTTATACTTGAAAAAAAAAGTAATCCAGGAAAAATCAATTAATTATGACTAGGCACTAGGCTGACATGACAGCTTGGAGGCTACAATGAAACACTCATTTCCTATTTCAGGTGAGGGAATTGAGGTCACGAGATGGACCAGACACAGGCAAGCTAGTAAACACATTTCAAAACCTCAAACTGTGGGGAAAAGGCCGCAAGAAAAAGGGGTCATTAAATGTTACTAATCTTTCACAGAGAGAGAAAACCAGGGGTAATACATGAGAAGATAAAAATGTCCTAGGAAAGACAGATACATTTTAATATTCCGTTTAAATGTTAAAAGACAGTGACTTGGATGGGGCAATTCCAAACCAAAATATTGTAATGCACTCGAACATACTGATGTTCAAAAGTCTAAAAAAGTACCCTGTTCAAGTAAGTCCTCTCCAGGGCATAAAGATTGAGAGCGAATGAACCATTCGCTGCTTTGCGACTGAACGGGGTTAATTTCTGTCTTAGCTCTAGAGACAGTGCTACTGTGTAGATGGTAGGGGATAGAGCACCTTACTAGAAAGAAACTCCGTCCTCTTAAATCCAACATGGGATGGTTGAAGTAGGAGATGATGTGCTAACTAATCTTACACAAGTGGAAGGAGCGCGACAATGTCCTGGTCAAACTACGCTAGGGCAGTTACAGCTGCTTCATCTAAACCCCTACAAATGGAGCAGTTTCTTCTAGAACTAACATGCGGTGTGTTCTCATGGAAGACTATTCCAGTAGTAGGGGAAGCTGCTATGCTGTAATTTCTAAAGCCTTTAGTATAAGATACAATGCAAGTAAAAGGTCATTTATGTTTATAAATACCCTTTTTCTATAATCTTCTAAGCTCAGGCAGAGGGACAGATGGAACAAATGTTTCTATATCAACTAATTTTCATATAAATATGCCAGCCTTTGCATACAAATCTCTACAATGTGTGTTAATTCCGGGCAATGGGCTGCCCTTTCTCAGCCACATTCCCCGGCCCTGGTGTGCTCCTGAGATCAGCACCAGCGGGTGTGTATGAGACCGAGGCTGACGTGTGGATTCCGGAAAGAGCTATCCTCCGTCTGATTCCTCTGATTCAGTTAACTTCATCAAATAAACCCAAGATTTAGGCAGGCCATATGAGGGCCATTCTAACCACCTACGCGACTCAGTTTAGATGATGAAAAAGTGTCCTTCTGAAACAGAAACACTCACTTTTGAACCCATTCTACATAAAAGCTAAGGTAATTTATCTGGCATTTCATAGGCGGTATGAAATTATTTCTGGAAAGAAAAAGTATACTCTGGGTCTTCAGTCTTGTAAAACCACAATCACCATGAAAATAAGCATGAAGGCATTTCTGTTTCTTGTTATATGTCCACAGTCTCATAGGCTGCCAACTCAACCCATCCTTCTTTGAAGTCACTTTTGTGGCAGAGAAGCTTCTTATGTAGGAAAGATGCAGAGTATCATGAGTCGGCCTGGAGTCTTTTCTTGTTATTCATTGAGGTTTCAGCTTACAGCTGGTTTGGCTCAGAAGCAACTGGCTGAAAGGCTTCAAATGCCGTCAGTTTGGTTGAGATTTATTTTTGCCCCAGGAGCCATGTAAGGTCCAGACTACTCAGTCCATAAGCCTAACAAAGGAGTACTCTTTGGGTTCCAGCACACACTTCTACTGCAGAAAGAAGCAGGTCCTTTAAGCTTCCTAAAACAGCAACAGAAAGGAAGCTTTAGAAACAATGTCTTATAAATTAAATCTGCTAAATTTCAATGGTAAAGAATTATGCATAACTTTTACTAGTAGTATACACGAATTTAATAGCACATGGACAAGAAACTCATTCAACAGTATCCAAATATCCAGCTACCCGTGTAATCTCAGGATAAATAAAGGTTTTCATAACAATTCAGAGTCACCCAATCACTGCAGAGTACTTAAAAGACGATACTGTAACCCATAGCAATCATAATGTATTAACAAACCATTCTTCTGTGGGCTTTCAACCTTATTCAAACATTTAAAGCGTCCTTCTTCTGTACTGTGTTCCTTTAAAGCATTTGTAAGTAAATATTTTAGGATTCTGTATTTCCTTTCTTTCAAAGAACAAATACGATGAATGAATAGTGCCATTCTTTATCTGCCAACTTAGTCTTTGAATGTAAAACTTCCGTTAAACTATTAGAGAACGTTCAGAAATAGTTGGGAATAAGATTTATCTTATAACAGTCTCCCTAGCATACTCACAATCCTTATCGGGAAAATATCCTCAGCAAAGTGTAGCCATTAGACATGTCCTTATCGCCAAAGGCACTGACCTCAATGCACGGAGTGTGCAAGTGAAATCACTGAACACTTACTTCCTGTATCAACCCTTCACTAACTTACCACGAACGTGGCATTGGTGACATACCAGGTAAGTGTATGCAAAAAATTATTCCTAGGTCTAAGGAGATGATCTAGAAGTCAAATCTTACGAAGTACTTCCAATAACAGGAGATAGTTTTATCAAATATGTTGATTAACTGACACAGTTATAATAACTACATTAACCCTTCTGTGGGAGGCAAATTATCCTCATTTTGCCGATAAGGAAAAAGTAGAGATTTCAACAGATCGAAACACTAGAACCCAGGGTCCTCTCATATGTTTTCTAACCTTCTTTCTGTCTGTTCCTGTTGACATTTTAAATCTTGGATTAAAAACAACTTCAAGAAATGCTTTTCCTGTAAGTACACAGGCTGGCTTTGTTCTTTCAAACAGCTCAGCAAAAATTGTTCCAAAGACCTCAGTTTGTTCCCTTCTGGTGAGGTGTGTATAGGGAGAACTGGATTCAAATCGAGCCATACAGACTCAAGAAGGGCTCTCACACCTATTTGCTTTATCTGGAACCGTAACTGTCATCAGATTATGGGTGATCTTAAATCACCCACAAGAGAACTAGTGTGTGCAAATGCAGGTTTTGGAAACAAATGCATCATGCGTTGAAATCATGGCCTCACACCACGTAAAGAGAGAAGTGCTGTTTGGCCACAGCTGCTCCTTATCCACCTCCCAGATGGACACACGTTGTTTTCCTGAGCGACGAACAAGCCCACATCATGGAGCCAAGCTAACTGAACACGAACCCGTGGAATGGATAAAAGGAACGTGAAGCCCTGTGCTTTGGTTCATCATAGTGAGCTGCTGAAATCAAATTATTGTATTTTATTTTTTAAGAGACAGGGTCTTGCTTTGTTGCCCAGGCTGGAGTGCAGTGGCGTGATCCTAGCTCACTGCAGCCTCAAACTCCTGAGCTCAAGTCATCTTCCTGCCTCAGCCTAAAATCAAATTCTTTATGAGAAGTGAATGTGTCCTCTAGTTGGAAAGTTAGCCTGTTGGGGAAAATGTGGGTTGGTTTTTTGGATTTAGATTGGGGGAAAAAAGAAAACAAAAGCAAAACTACTTGAGTTAAACACTTGGTTGAACCTTGAAATAAAGAGGAGGACCACGCCCCCAAAGGCCTGCAGTAGCTTAAGGTTCATTTGCTACATTTCACAGATTATTAAGTGCAACTGAAGTTTTTTTTTCCCCAGCATCTGGAAATTATTATCTCTTAAAATGGGCTCAAAATATTATTTACTATTATAGGGGAAAAATCAAAATGGTCTATATTTTAACAATTCCTTTTCTAAATTCAATGTCATACTTAGACTTATCTAAATTAATCTAACAATTATAGGACTACACATCTTGAAAAGTTAGTAAAAACCTTTCATTAATAAATTATTATGCTGTGCAACTTGAATGTAATATTTTCTCATCAGGTTCAGTTTAGATGTAATTGTAACTTTCTTTTCATAATGATTTGAGTTGAAAGTATATATAAATCATGAGAACTACCCTGCATGTCTTTGAGAAAGCGTTAATAAGTAGTTATATGCCAATCTCACCACCTAAAGCATGTTTTAAAATATCATGTCCATACAGCTGTGATGACAGTGCTTATACAGTCCTGTCCCCACCGCACCACCAACAGACACAAGCAGGCAATGAGGTGGCTCCGGGATGACCTCGTATGAAGATGTTTCCTTCCTTAGTCTCGGCAGTTGACATCACAAACTTGGGTACGAGCTACAGAATTAAGGTGAGTGGTAATTCTGTGTCCTGACAAAATTCTGAAAACCAGTCATCAGTCAGCTGGCAGCACTGTAGCCCTAGCTCCTCAGATGGTCTCCTAACGAGAGAGGCACGGACGATGCGCTAGACGTGGCGAGGGCCCCTCATTTAGTGCTGCTGGGAGGCAGCTGAGCCCTCTGCTGCTGAGCAGGGGGTTCTCCCTGTTTCTAGCATCCTCCGGTCCGTCAGTGGACGCTCCCTGCTGTGAAGGACTCGTTACGTGCTCTCAGCGGCTGGGCCCTCTCCGTTCCTACGCTGTGTGGGGCACAGTCCATTCTCGAGACTTACACTCAACCAGGTTAATTCTTAAGCCTTTTCTTATTTCTTATCATAACAATTTTACTAATTATGGATGGCTCAAAAGAACAAGACCAGTGAACAGCCTTTCCTAACTCCAGGCAAAGCTCAGAGGTAGATACTTTGTATGTGTTAACTGCCTAATTTGTTTTCCCTTCATTCACTCGTCTCCCTTCTCTTACTTCTCCATTCCCCCATTTCGAGAACAAAACCAATTTTTCCCCTCCAAAGCTAAAAAATGTTTTCTCTATAGAATCCCCTATAAATTCTCCAGATAATTTTTTTTTTTGTAGTTAAAAAAAGCAAACAAAGTGGAAAGATGGCTTGAGCCCAGGAGGACGAGGCTGCAGTGAGCTGTGATCGCTCCACTAGGCTCCAGCCTGGGCTACAGAGAGAGACCCCATTTCAAAACCCAAACACGAAAAACAAAAAACAAGTACTGCAGACTTAGATCAGTATGTAACTTATGAACTAATCTTAAAAGGAACACATCAGCATTCACACTTTGACTCTGCACTAAGTCTCTGATATGATCAGGCCAGCATACAGAATCACATGGAAGCGAGACGCCTCTGGAGCAGGCTCAGCTGCCTCCTCAGCACCCGCAGCCCTGATCTGGGGCAGGGAGGGACAGGCAGTGAGAGCAGCGGCCTCTTTGTGGGGCAGGGTCTTGTGGGCCTGGGAGCTGGACTGTTGCTGTGACTCTGCCCTTTTACACTCAAGACTTGACACTTTTCTTCTAGAACTTACACTAACAATACATGCGCTCCCATTTAAGGAAATGTTTACAAACATTAGGTCAGAATCAGCAAAGGCCACATCCTCACCTGAAGAAAGCAGAGACGTGCCAGGTTATCCCAGAATCCTTTGCTGCCTCCAGTTTTGCAGCATGCAGAAAGCCCCCATCTCTCTGCGGGTGCCACCCTCACTCCACCCAAACCTGATTTTAAACCACTCCACCTGAGAGGGTCTTAGGACCTGGTCTCAGGTCACAACCAACAATCAATTTCCAGCCAAATCAATCCCTCTGTCAAAGTAGAGTGATCCAGAAAACAATAGCAAGAGAGAGAAGAGGGAAAAGAGCAGCTTTAGGAGACCTAAAATCACAGAAACTTGGCAGTGAATGAAGTACATTTAAGTATTGGGCATAAGTAATATATATATATATATATATATATAACTATATATAACAGGAAGAAATGAAGGTCAGGAATTGTCTGCAAGATGCTCCCATATCCGACTCATCTCTCTCAACCAGGGAAGGAGGCAGCAGGTGCTGTGCCAAGTGGTTGTACTTACAAAGAGGAATAAAAGAATGCAGCTGTATACTTTGCTCTTATATATTAGCTGTGTTCGTTTTTTAAAACAAGACTTGAAATTTATTTTAAAACATATTCTACAACATACAAGAAATTATGAAAGTTACAAAAAAAATCTCATAAGGTTCCCCCTAATTTTGTGCTGGGAACAGAGTTCTGGTCTACTGTAAGTCAGTGTTATGTTCACAGGAAACCCAGTCGCTGCCTTACCTGGACGGACGTCTGAGTGGCTGCGTGGATGACAGCGCCACTCTCCTGATCTAGCTGGCTTCTCGTAGTTAGTGCATCCTGAGTTGATGCTGGTTCTGCCAGTGTGTTGTTACATCTAGATAAATCAGTAGCTGCTGTAAAGTTTTCAGAATGAGCTTGGATTGGAACAGCCCCACCAACCAAATCTTGACTGCTATTTGAAGCCAAAGACGTTGAGCTTTCATGTTCTGGACTGAGAGAATGAATGTCTTCTCCAGTGAGTTCAGGATAAGAGTCACAAAAGGAGATGTCACCACCCATGGGATTCTGCATCAGAGGCCAGGCGTCTGAAAACTCGCCACAGATGGACTGCGTGAGGGACCCGAAGAAAGGTGGCACCATCTCCCCAGCTGGGCCTGCGTTTCTGCACACACATTCAAAAGAGCTTAAAGTCTTTGATGGGGAGAAGAACATGACTACAAAGAAGCATGTCAGCCGTAATGTTAGGTCTTCTAGATGAAGTATCTGTATACTGAGTCAGAATTCTAGTGTTTCCCATTGTTACAAACTTGCCTCAATACAGTAAGTCAAGTTACTCCATTTACTTGAAAACTGAGTTTTGACCCCTCCTTCTAATTAATATAGTTATACTTAATCCAACGTCGAAAACATGCAGTTTCCTGGGTCTCATCTGAGTTTGACTGAGTGCTGTTCTAAAATTCTAAAATAATAGTCCATAGGTAAAAATTACTTACATGTTAATTACTTACAGATGACAGAGGTGTCAAAAATCATGGACATAAGACAACAATAAAATTAATGAAGAGTAAAGTATAAAGAATGTTGTACTGGACATGAGTGACCTTGAGAGACCTACCTAATTCTTGCCTGAGAATTGCACCCCACCAATATCCAGAATGTCGTTAATATTTAAGAGGCGATGTTTCCATCGTTTCAGATGAAAATCGGTACATTAGTAGAATGCATATTTGCACAGGCGGATATGAAATGGTTGATTGAAAGCACCCAGTTACCTCGCCTGAAGACTGGCTGCAGAATGCACCCCACAACCAACGGTCGCCCGGTCGGGGCTGCAGGCCTTGTCACAGCACAAGGATGGGAGCAAGTGCACCGGCCCTAGGGAAGACAGCACAGGTGTGAAGCACAGTGCCTCCCTCCGGCAGCTTTCACTTCAGTGACACTTCAACACTCCTCGTGGAAACTTAGATGTTCCCCTTTGGGTGACTTTTGGGGGAAAAGGAATACAAGGTTCTCTTTTTTTCTCATCTTAAACAAATGATGAGCCACTTACATGAGGTACCGAGAGTAGACAGACTCATACAGACAGATGAAGAAGGGGGGATGCTAGGGGGCTGGGACAATGGGGAGACCAGAAGTTGTTGTTTAATGAAGACAGGGTTTCAGTTTGGGAGAATGTAAAATGTTCTGGAAGGTGAATGGTGGTGATGGTTGCACCTTAGTGAGAATGTACTTAACGCCACTGAACTGCACACTTGAAAATGGTTAAGATGGTGAATTTTATGTTACGTGTATTTCACTACAATAAGAAGTGGGGAGAAGGAATAAAGCAGTCTGTGGGAGAGCACAAAACGAGACTCTTGGCCCCACTAAGGACAGGAGGAGCAGGACAACTTCCCTGCTGAGTGGCCTCCTAACACAGAGGAGAGCGTGACTGTGCGAACCCTCTAACTCCATACACACAGACACATTTCTTTTTATTGCTAGCAGTGTCACTTAAGGAATGGGTAGATACGTGCGCACAGCTTTACAAACTGAATATATCACTGAAGTTGGATATATTTTGTGCTACAAAGATAATATAAGCTTAAAAATCTAAAATATAAAGAGATTAGGTAAGAAATTTAAAAATAAATCTTCTCAATCCTATAAGCAGAAAATAAACACTCATCTTTTTCAACAGCCTTCTTGATTTCTCACTCTGTCTATACATATATATATCATTCTGATTTAGAACCACAAACACACTAAAGCGCGCACACACACACACAAAGACACACATACACAGAGGAAGACTTGGAGAAATTATATATTTACATATACAGCTATTGAAGAAATTATACATTTACATATATAGCTATATGTTTGTGTGTATCCAAATTTCCCATGAGGAATATCTCTTTACTTTTACAAACAGGAAAAAAATTATGAAACTACAGTCTCCCTTTTAAAAAATGAATGCCACATATTAAGATGCAATCGCAAGCCTGTGTGAAACAGGATGACTGGCTTGCCTGCATCTAAGTTTCCCTCAAAGCAAGGCCTCTGCCCGGACCATCTAAACATACAGTGCTCTGAACCCGCCGAACTCACCAGGGTTTACTGCCACTTAACAAACGTGTGTCACGCTCATCATGGGACATTTCAAAACTGTTTTAAAGCAAAAGGCACTGCCGTTCCTTGTAGAAAGGCTGATTCCAGGGAAAGTACACGACAAATCTGGGGACTTCTGGTGGCAGAAAGTAAGAAAGTGCTAAAAGAATAATGCGGACATGTCAAAATGGCACATGAGCCAACTGGAAGGGAGTTCCAAATGCCGGGCAACATGAGCATTGGAATAAACAGTGACACCAAAGGGTTGCAACCCACTGAATACGGCCCACGAGTCTAAACTCACTAAGGTATATAAATAAATAAATGGAGAAGGAAAGTTCCTTCTTACCATAGGAAGCCAGCTAATAAATGTGGAGAGAATAACGGAATTAGAAAGCCAGCATTTGTTAACCACCATAGTAACGACTGATTCCAGTACGAATCATCAGAGCACGCTAAGCTACGGGGTGAAAGTTTGGGGTGTGACAGGATATTGACACGGTCTCCAAGTATCCCCTACAGGATATTTATTCATTACAAAGAGAACGCAGACATTTTACATTGGAGAAACCTGGCAGACACCCCATTAATGAAGTGACTGAGGTTAGCCTGACCAGCATAGGCAGACAGACAACCTTGCCTCCTGACAGTGCGCTGAGGACCTGGCCTCCCCTCAGCAGTATTTCTGAATCGAATCCTGAGGAACATCAGACAAACCCACACTGACTGTCGTTCTACAGAACTGTAGAATTTTGAAAAGTGCTGGCCTGTACTTTAAAAAAAAAAAAAATCATGAAACACAAACGTTAGGAGACTATTCCAGATTAAAACAGACCAAACAGATTTGACAACTAAATCCGACAGAAGTTTTCAGAATTCTGTTTCGCTATGAAAGACAACACTGGGACAATTAGGAAAATATGACTATGCTCTGTAGATGATATGATAGTACTGAATTAACATAAATTTCCTGTTTTAATAATTGTGCTGTTGCTATGTGAGAGAAAATGTTCTTAGGAAGCAAACACTGATGTACTAAGGGGGAGAGGGACATCATATTTGCAACTGGATTTAAAATAGAAAATGAAAAACAAGTATACACACACACACACGAGAGAGAGGGGATAAAGCCAGTGTGGACATGGGCAGCAGCATGTTAATATTTGGGGAATCTCGGTAAAGGACATGTGGGAGTTCTTTGTTCTACGCTTTCGATATTTCTGCAATTATGTCAGATTCCTGAAATTATGTCAAAATAAAAAGTGAAAGGGAAAAAAGGATCTGCCATTCAGGAGGAAGCACTTGACATAAGCTGCACTGACCCAGGGCGTGGGCCTGGGGATCATTTCCGGCCCCAGTGTTCTGTTAGGAGGTCATGCCACAAGGCCATCCGGATATTTCATCTTTCTTCTCAGACTGAAGTAAGGTGAGGCGGAGTTTATACCAACTGCGTTGTATTACATTTAAAATGTAAAATTAGAGTTCATTTCTCCAGGAAGTATTCCTGCTTACTCTAACACTAGTGACAGTGTCCACGGTATCATATCTAGGAAAATGTAATGCTTGGGGGCGTTTAAGGATCACACAGTTACCATTAATAGTGTCTAAGGGTCTTATCTGTGTAGGCAAAGGCAAAACTAGATCCACACACCACAGAAAGTCTTGTATTCTATTCTTCACCCATTCCTAAAACAGGAGATAGTAATAATTAGCAGAAAAAGAATTAAAATGAAAGCTGCTTATTCCATATAGCCATATGCTGCATAGCAATGTTTTGTTCAGTGATGGCCCAACAATACCATGGTGGTCCCGGAAGTTCATAATACCATATTTTATTGTGCCTTTTCTATGTTTAGATCCACAAGTACTTATTGTGTTGCAACTGTCTACAGTATTCAGTGCAGTCACATGTTGTACAGGTTTGTAGCCTGGGGCAATGGGCTACACCACATAGCCTAGCTCCGTAAGAGGCTATCCCATTTAGGTTTGTGTGCACTCTACAAGGTTTGCATAAAAGCAATGCATGGCTGTATATACATGAGATTGGAACATTTAACTGACAATTTCTTGAGAAGATTGATTAGACAGTTCCAAGAGGACAAGTCAATCTAATGGGATCTAATGGGATATGGTTAAAACAAATACAGATGGGTTATTAGACAAAATGGTGCTATTAGTATTGCTTCCATGGGTGCTAACAGAACTGTAAAGTAATAAGAGGACAGGGGAACTGGGGCAGACTTGTAGAAAGCGTGGTTGGTCATAGAGGGTTTTATTTTGCAGAGGAGGTGAGGTGGTGGGGGAGTGGGATGTGTAAGTGTAAGAACACGTGCTGAGGAATAGAAATACATAGCAAAGAAAATTAGTATTAAACACACTCTCAGCCACAGTGTAATAAAGATAGAAGTAAAGACTAAGAAAATCACTCAAAACCATGCAATTACATGGAAATTAAACAACATACTCCTGAATGACTTTTGGGTAAATACTAAGATTAAGGTAGAAATCAAGAAATTCTTTGAAACTAATGAGTACAAAGATGCAACATTCCAGAATCTCTGGGGCACAGCTAAGGGAGTGTTAAGAGGGAATTCATAGCACTAAACACCCAAATAAAAAAGTTAGAAAGATCTCAAATTAACAACCTAACATGACAACAGAAAGAATTAGAGGAGCAAGAACAAATCACCTCACCCCTAAAGCCAGCAGAAGACAAGAAATAACCAAAATCAGAGCTGAAATGAAAGAACTGAGATATGAAAAACCACTCAAAATATTTAAAAATCCAGGAGTTGTTTTTTTGAAGAAATAGGCTGCTAACTAGACTAATAAGAAAAGAGAGAATATCCAAATAAACACAATTAAAAATTACAAAAGGGATGTTACCACTGACCCCACAGAAATATAAATAACCATCAGAAACTACTATGAACATCTACACACACAAACTAGAAAACCTAGAAGAGACAGATAAATTCCTGGACATATATACCCTCCCAAGACTGCACCAGGAAGAAATTGATTCCCTGAACAGAACAAAAACGAGCTCCAAAATTGAATCAGTAGTAAATAGCCTACCAACCAAAGAAAGCCAAGGACCAGATGGATTCACAGCCAAATTCTACCACATGAACAAAGAAGAGCTGGTACCATCCCCATTGAAACTGTTTCCAAAAAATGAGGAGGGACTCCTTCCTAACTCATTCTATGAGGCCAGCATCATCTTGATACCCACATCTGGCAGAGATACAACAAACAAAACTTCAGGTCAATATCCCTGATGCACACCAATGTAAAAATCCTCAATAAACTACTTACAAACTGAATCCAGCAGCACATCAAAAAAGCTAATCCACCACGATCAAGTAGGCTTCATCCCTGGGATGCAAGGTTGGTTCAACATACACACATCAATAAACGTGATTCATCACTTAAACAGAACTAAAGACAAAACCATGTGATTATCTCAATAGACGCAGAAAAGGCTTTCAATAAAATTCAACATCCCTTCATGTTAAGAACTCTCAATAAACTAGGTATTGAAGGAACATACCTCAGAATAATAAGAGCAATCTGTGACAAACCCACAGCCAACATCATACTGATTGGGGAAAAGCTGGAAGCATTCCCCTTGAAAACTGGCACAAGGCAAGGATGCTCTCTCTCACCACTCCTATTCAACATAGTATGGAAAATCCTAGCCAGGGCAATCAGGCAAAAGAAAGAAAGGGCATCTAAGTAGGAAGAGAGGGAGTCAAACTATCCCTGTTTGCAGATGACATGACTCTGTATCTAGAACACCCCACCGTCTCTGCCCAAAAGCTTCTTCTCTGATAACCTCAGCAAAGTTCCAGGACACAAAATGTACAAAAATCATTAGCATTCCTCTACACCAACAACAGCCAAGCCAAGAGCCAAATCAGTAAGACAATCCCATTCACAATTGCCACAAAAAGAATAAAATACTTAAGAAAACAGCTAACCAGGGAGGTGAAAGAGAATTACAAAACACTGCTCAAACAAATCAGAGAAGACACAAGCAAATGAAAAAACATCACATGCTCATAGATAGGAATAATCGATTTCATTAAAGTGGCCATACTGCCCAAACAGATTCAGAGCTATTACTATCAAACTGCCAAAGACATTTTTCACAGAACTAGGAAAAACCTATTTTAAAATTCATATGGAACCAAAATAGAGCCTGAATTAGCCAAGGCAATCCTAACCAAAAAGAACAAATACAGTTCCTTCAATACCTAGCTGGAGGCATCATGTTAGCTGATTTCAAACTGTATTACAAGGCCACAGTAACCAAAACAGCATGGTACTAGTACAAAAACAGGCACATAGACCAATGGAACAGAATAGAGAGTCTAGAAATAAGACGACACACGTACAACTATTGGATCTTCGACAAAATTGACAAAAGCAATGGGGAAAGACTCCCTCTTCAATAAATCCTGGGATAACTATCTAGACATATGCCAAAGATTAAAACTGGACCCCTTCTTTACACCATATACAAAAACCAACTCAAGATGGATTAAAGACTTACATGTACAAACCAAAACTGTAAAACCCTGGAAGAAAACCTAGGCAACACCATCCTGGACACAGGAATGGGCAAAGATTTCATGACAAAGACATCAAAAGCAATCGCAACAAGCCAAAATTGACACATGGGATCTAATTAAACTGAAGACCTTCTGCACAGCAAAAGAAACTACCATCAGAGTAAACAGACAACTTACAGAATGGGAGAAAATGTTTGCAAACTATACATCCAATAAAGGTCTAATATACAGCATCTATAAGGAACTTAAATTTACAAGAGAAAAACAACCCCATCAAAAACTGGGCAAAGGACATGAACAGACACTTCTGAAAAGAAGACATACACATGGCCAACAAGCACATGAAAAAAAGCTCAACAGCACTGATCATTAGAAAAATGCAAATGAAAACCACAATGAGATACCATCTCACACCAGTCAGAGTGACTATTACTCAAAAGTCAAAAACTAACGTATGCTGGCAAGGTTGCAGAGTAAAGGGAAGGTTTACACACTGTTGGTGGAAGTGTCAGTTAGTTCAGCCATGGTGGAAAGCAGCATGGCGATTCCTCCAAGAGCTAAAAACAGAACTACCACCTGACCCAGCAATCCCATTACTGGGTATATACCCAGAGGAATATAAATCATTCTACCATAAAGACACATGCACATGAATGTTCACTGCAGCACTATTCCCAATAGCAAAGACATGGAATCAACCTAAATGTCCATCAATGACAGACTGGATAAAGAAAATGTGGTACCTATACACCATGGAATACTATGCAGCCATAAAAAGGAATGAGATTGTGTCTTTTGTGGGAACATGGATGGAGCTGGAGGCCATTATCCTCAGTAAACTAAAGTGGGAACAGAAAACCAAATACCATATGTTCTCACTTATAAGCAGGAGCTAAATGATGAAAACACGTGAATACAAAGAAGGGAACAACACACGATGGGGTCTACTTGAAGGTGGCGCATGGGAGGAGGGAGAGGAACAGAAAAAGTAACTATTGGGTACTAGGCTTAATACCTGGGTGATTACATAATCTGTAAAATAAAGAAATGTGTAACACGAGTTTACCTATGTAGCAAACCTGCACATGTACCCAAAGACCTAAAATAAAAGTTTAAGAAAAGTTGGTATTACCTTTGCCCCTATTTGCCCAAGTTAGAGACCAGTTTCCCTTTGAATCCCTTTCCTAAACTTTCATTCTGTCGATAGTCCAAGGGACAATTATGGTTTGTGTAAAACCTTGAAATGGAAGTCTCACCTCTCTCTTAAGAAATTCTAAAAATAGATATATTTTTTAAATAGACATATTTTTAAAATAGGCATATTAGTGTTTGGTTTGAATCAGCCAGACAGCAAAGGATATAAACTCCTACTCTACCAAAGGTTACCGTGATTTTAAATAAACTGACTCAAAACAAGAAAGACAAACATGCCCCAAAAGTTGCTGAAAAATTCTAGAATTTTAACGAGATGCTTATTTCCTTTTTAATACTTAAGAGACTTAAAACACCCAAACCAACAGGAGATGGTGGAGAATAATCTAACAAGATTAGTTTTAACTAGAAGACTCAACACAGCCACCTCGCTGTGAGATGAATAAACCAGGGCCAACTCTTGCTGCCTCAGCCTCTGGGCACCTCCAGGCCTCCTAAGGGCACTCCCCTGCTGAACTTACCGCAGGGCTGCACGGAGTCACGGCGGCACTGGCAGCAGGCTCTGTGGGCGTATTGGTGGAGCTGAGGTCTGTCAAAACACGACAGCTCAGAGCCGTTGTACTGACTGTCCTGAGACCGCAGAGACCCTAAATGAGGGGTGAGAACTCTGTCAGGGAACACAGTCTCCTCTCCAGGGGAGTCCCGTGAACTTCCAGTGCAGACCTGTGCCATTCTAGCTTTCGTATTTTGAAGGAACAAGTCAGCTAGCCCTCCAGCGTTTGATGACTTCTCATACGGAGGCATAGACATGAAATAATTTGTTAGGAAAGTTCAAAATGTAGGGCACTGATGTTGCCATTACTGACAGTGATTTTTATTTTTGCCTAATGGCACTCCTTACAAAGTTGTGCAACCTCAGTGAGTTCTACAGGTGACCCTTGAGCAATGCGGGTTTGAACTGTGCAGGCCACTTACACACAGATTTTCTTCAGCCTCTGCCACCCTGAGACACCAAGGCCGACCCCTCCTCCTCCTCAGTCCACTCAGTGTGAAGATGATGAGGATGAAGGCCTTTACAACCATCCCCTTCCACTGAATGAAGAGTAAATCTTATTTTGTCTCGTTATGATTCTCATAGTAACGTTTTCTTTTCTCTAGCTTACTTTAGTGTAAGAATACACGGCATAATACATATAACAGGCCAGGTGCAGTGGCTCACACCTGTAATCCCAGCACTTTGGGAGGCCGAGGAGGGCAGATCACTTGAGGCCAGGAGTTCGAGACCAGCCTGGCCAACATGGTGAAACCCCCGTCTCTACTAAAAATACGAAAATTATCCAGGCATGGTGGTGGGCGCCTGTAGTCCCAGCTACTCCAGAGGCTGAGGCAGGAGAATCACTTGAATCTGGGAGGCGGAGGTTGCCATGAGCTGAGATCACGCCACTGTACTCCAGCCTAGGTGACAGAGTCAGCCTCTGTCTCGAAAAAAACCAAAAGAAAAACCACAACAAAATACACAAGATGTATTAACTGACTGTTTACCAGTAAGGCTTCTCATCAACAATAGGCTATTAGTAGTTACGTTTTCCGGGAGTCAACACTGATGTGTGGATTCTTAACTGTTCCCCTAGCCCTCTGCTGTTCAGGGATCACCTGTGTTTCTTATGCCCTGTGTTCTTTCACAGCTCGCTGGTGCTTGTCTCAGCCAAGTCTCTTGTGGAACACTTGCACAACAATGGTAATAAATGCCCTTCCCCCAAATGCTAAGAAATGTAATGAGCTCAGAACTTACAGCTGGGTTTCTTCTCCATAAACTGTCTCTTACAATAGATGACGCAGAGGATGAGCAGGGCCAGCAGGACGGTGGCCAGAGCGCTGCAGATGATGGCAGCCAGCGCTGTGTCCCGTGGGCTGGAGGCTGTGGACGCGATCTTCACGAGGTTGACCTTGCTGGCACCTGAAACCACAGGAATGGGGTCAGCATGCTCTGAACAACCGCAGATGCAGTGCTTACGGCGAAGCTGGCGGGCACCCTTACCAGTGGCCTTCCCATGCTGTGAGAAAACCAGCATGAGATATTTAAAGATGGCTCAAGCACCCCTCCACCCAGAAGATGTCTTTAATGGGACACCTTTACCCACACCCCACAATGTTCTGGGTGTCCCTCTCCTCTCTTCCCATGGCACTATGAACACACAGCCCTCGACACATTGCGTTACTAGAATCTGCCTTCAGCTCCACCAGAGCAGAATTCTTTGTGAGCTGGGGGTCTGTCATCTTTATCTCTGGTTGCCCAGTACTTGGCATGTGGCAGGGAACTACTGTTTTTTATTTAATTGGAATTGTACCACATTTTTAAGCAGACTGAATGCATGCATCCTTTTTGGGGCAACTTTAGGGGAAAACAAGGAGTTGGATCATCCAGAACCTTACAGTAGACCCCAGTTTTTGAGACAGTAAACATCTCTGAATGCCTTAGCTGTTAAACTACTGGAAAACATTGAAGTTTTGGAGAAAATACTGTTATTACACTATGGAAAGGCTGGCATAGTCATGTGCTAAGAAAGTTGAGAAATAGATGTTATTTTAGAGGGTGGTACTGCTTTGTGGTCCAGGGCAGATTCTGAACCCCATGGCCTAGGTCAACCTCTACCTGTATGACCTTGAGACACTTGACTTGAATCTCAATTGCCATCTGTTCAAATGGAGGTAATAACAGTGACTGACTCAGGTGTTATATGAAGTGTGTAGGACTGGCTGTGCTGTAGAATCATTAGCCACTATAATGATGATGATAATAATTAGCATTTTAAAACTATCCTGAGGGTACCAGGATAAACAAACTCATTTAAATCAGAGATCTATATCCAGTACAGTTAAACAGCATATCCTACTTAACTAACCCCAAAATAATCTGAGAGAAACAGATTTAAGAGTGGCATGAAATCTACATAGAGGGGCAGTTAACATTTTCTCTTTCCCAAGCAGATGCCCTGAGTGAGCTGAGGAGCCCTCACTCTGCTTCCCCGGCAGGTGCCGCTCACCATGGGAAACTCCCCTCAACTGAGGGTTATTCCAGGCAGAGGTATAATGTGTGCTTCACATGTCATTTCAGGTTGTCTAGAAACCACATTTAAAATGTAAAAGGGAGGCCAGTTGCGATGACTCATGCCTGTAATCCCAGCACTTTGGGAGGCTGGGTTGTGAGGATCCCTTGAGCCCATGAAGCTGTTGTAAGCTGTGATTGCACCACTGCACAACAGCCTGGATGACAGAGTGAGACTGTCTCAATAATAAAAACAAACAAACAAACAAACAAAAAACAGGTAAAATTAACTTTGGTCTATTTTACTTAGCCAATATATCTTAAATATTGCATTTCAATATGTATTCAATATAAAAATTATTGACATATTTTACATTCTCTATTTTGTATTAAAATTTCAAAATCCAGTGTTATTCTAAAGACACAGCTCATCTCAATTCAGACTAGCCACACTTTAAATGCTCAGTAGCCACACGTGGCTAATGGCTATCATAATGGACACTGCAACTCTAGAGACTGAAGGTCTGTGTCTGTATTTGTACAAGTTGGCACCTAAACACAAGCCGATTTGTCATCTGGTGCCTTTCTCCTCCTCCCTAGTTACACACCCCTCACTCCCAATAAGATTGTATGACACTTGAGGCTAGAGCCAGAGAGAAACACTTGGGTTAATATTACTGAATCATAAAAACAGGATAGCAGGCACTATCATCTTGGAGCATGGATTTCCAGTCTCAATGATTCCAGGCCACACGTATAAAAGTCTCTTACTGCCACCTGGGAAGGCACACACACCATATGTTTTGGGCTTGGATGAATAAGGTTCAGAATTCAATCATACATTTTAAAGGACATTTATTTGCAAACATATTTAATATTCACAGAGTATATTTCATCACTTCTAACTCTATAGAGCACTGTAATAAGCAAACGGCACACACTAAATGTTCATTATACAGCACGTTAAAAAAAAATCACAGCCCTGACCTGGTAGAGATTAAATCTAATCTGAAACAGCCTCTATCAGTGGACAGAGTCACAAAAGGACACATGAGCACAAGCACAGCTGTGCAAACACTGAAAATGCATAACTGGAGAGGAACTTGCATCCCACGCAAGTTGAAATAGCAGCCACAGAGAAGGGGAAGTGACTTGGAAATGAAAACATTATCTATCTGGATGAAATGGTGAAGCTGTGGGAAACTCTCATTTACATTGGTGAGGAAAGCGTTCACTTCAGAGTGAGAAGAGTCTCCTTAGCTTAAATTTTTGGTCAAATAACCCAGCCCTACACAATATGGGGTTTTAGCAAGAGCTGTCATAAAAATGAAGCTTAATACATGATTTGAGTGGAGGACTTCAAAGTTCCCAGCTGTTGTAACCATGAAGCTCATCAACTGACACAGAACTGGATATTCAGAAAAATCCTGGTAAGAATAGGGATTTGGGGTTAAAGTAGTATCATAATGAGAGTACTTTATGTTCTTCTTGTTTAAAATCCTTCTAAAATATATTTGTCAACTTATTTTCCTTAATATAAAAGGAACTGTCTCTAACTTACAGATAGGTTAAAATGTCCCCCAAGTGGAGATTTCCTTCTTAATTTGGTAGTTTGTAACTCAGGATTTATGTTCTCTAAACATGCCTTGTCAACACATATACTATAGGGCGCAATAGTGTGATGCCAATGATATCTAGTTGCCACAGTAGTATCAATTTTAAAGAAACAGTACATCCAATATGCCCCTTCTCCACACACATCCAATATGCCCCTTCTCCACACACATCCAATATGCCCCTTCTCCACACACATCCAATATGCCCCTTCTCCACACATTTCCCCAGGCAGTGGCCTCTAAAGATGAACAAGAAAAAGATACAAGTTTTACTTCTTGATTTTTGACACGTATATAGCAACAGGCATCTTCTTGATTCAAACAGCCTCCGAGAGTGCTCATGGGCACAGGGCTCTGGAAACTGCCTTCTTGATTCTTGCTTATTATATGCACACGTTTGTGGTAACACTTACAGCAAACATTCTTTTTTTCTAGGAAATGGGTTCGTCATTTTTGGTTCATCATTTTTAGCTTTGTCACATATAGCAATGCAGACATAAGTAGGAGATTGCACTGATTATCATTTGATTTTAGAACAGCGCTAGAAACGAATTCTTTTCAGTTTCTAGTAAAAAAAAAAAAACTACTTTCTTGTAATTCTTTTTGACTTGAGCAGCAAAAAACAAAAACAAAACCAAACCAAAAATAAGGCACTGGGGGGGGCAGATTTATACTAGCGATATAAAGTGGCTTCCAGTCTATCAAGTTTTTGTTAATTGAGATATTGCTGTTAATTCCTAAGAAAAGACCTTATCTGCGCTAAAGGAAAAGGTATTGTTTTGCTAACCTGTGGCAATGATACTGAGATGAAAGATTCTTCCCACTCACATGCCTTGACTAAATGCCCCGTTCTAGTTCACTAGGCAGACTGAATGCCAGCCAGGAATTCTGCCCGTATCTTATTAGGATTCCGACAGTACTTCTGAAGAAGTGGAAATAGGAATGTCCACATGCCTTGGAAAGTTTTTAACTTTTCCGGAATACAAAATATTTCTTACTCTAACCAATTAAGTTATTAAATTCCGCCATAATCTCAGCACTACCCTTTAGCAATTTACTTCAGAGCAAGGACTGTTTTCTTTCAGCTTACATTTTACCTCCATTACATGGGTTCAGTTTTATATTATGCATCTCCTTAGGAGTTCAACTCAACTGAACAATTATGTCGCGGGTGTCTGAGTACGACATCCTACAAGGCATTAAAAAAGTTGGAGCAAATCTGAATAGAAGAAAAGGAAATGGAGGTCTCCAGCAACGTCTGGCAAGTGTTTTTAGAAAAAAGTCCGAACTGAGCTTCTTTGGAGTAGACCGAGGTGCAGAAATCCACATCCTCTCCCCACATTCCATCCCATAAAGAGCTTCAAGCATAGCTGGAAAGCCTTGAAATACATATATTGGAGACACTTGTCACACCGGACAAAGGCAAGAGCAACTTCTCAGATGCTGCAAATGAGGAACCTATTTGCAAGCCACAGAGGTGGCGAAACCGTCCCCACTAGCTTCTGCAGAGACAGCTTCTAACACACCTTCATGCCTCACCCTCCTCACTAGGTAAAGTGGTGAGCGTTCATTGATGAGCTTCATTTGATACGCAAGAAAATCACGACCTTGAGTCACGTGCTCAAGGTTACACAGCAAAGCAGCGGCAGCTTGAAAACTGGATTCAGACCTCTGAGCCCCTCCAGTAGACCGCACTGCTCCACAGATGCAGGTAGCTTCTGAGATCAAAACATTCTGTCGGGTAGTGATAACCAAAGTACAGCTCATGTTTGTTTACGTAAGGGCCCAGAATTCAGCAAGGCCACAGAGCAGTCACAGGGCTTTCCAGACAGCAGAGCTGCAGGAGTGCGCATGGCAGCTGGTTCCGCAGCAGTTCACCTGCCCATAGAAATGTTCGGGGTCCTCCGCCTTACCGTGGGTCTTGGTGTCTGCACGAAGGGCCACTGTGATCAGACGTGGGGGCAGTGAGCACGCTGAGCAATGACTGGGTGTCCTGGGGCAGGGAGGGGGGCATTCTGTGGAGGTGACTGCATCTGGAAAGGGCCCCAGTAGGGAGGGAAATGGGAAAGGATGCGCACAGGCAGTCACAGCTGGACTCCGCCTGGGCTTGTCAGGCTCCCTCCTCTGCCTTCTGCTGCTACTCCCTACTTGCTTAACCTCTCCAACTTCCTACTATGCAATGTTTAAAAACCTGCTCAGCAAAACATCCTTCTTCCTGGAGAATTTTCCTAACAAAGGGCCCCATTCAGGCGGGGCTGCTTGGGAGGAAGGGAACTGGTGTCCAAAACCTGGCTCTTGCCACTTTCCACCCTGGTCACAAACAAGACTCTTTTTGCACAGCTCTTAATCTCAGTTTCCTCCCTGGGCAGACTCCTCGTGCAGCCACCAAGACCCACTGAGGCAGAAGGGCCTGAATACTCTACTGGGGCAGGTGAACCCCTGTGGAACCAGCTGCCAGGCACACTCCAACAGATCTGCTGCCCAGAAAGTCCCCTGTGGGGGGACACAGCGTGGCCACTGTGGCCTGGCTGTGCTCTCCCTGCAGACATGAGCGTGGCATTTACATGAATGATGAAGTCGGATACTGGATTTCAGTACTCTGAAATTTTATTTCCAGTCTGATCTGCTCTCCCGAACTCCAGAGTCATACAACCCACAGCCTACTTCGCACCTCCACGTGGATGAAGATGCATTTCAACTCACCATGTCCAAAGCATGTGCCCCCTACTACAAGCAAATCCCACAACACACTCCGTGCCCCTCCCACAGATCTTCCTCACCTGTCAGTGCCTCTGTCGGCAGCGCTCCCCTAGAATGCAACAAGAACTGCACCTCAGCTGCCGGAGTCCTTCCGCAAATGTCACCACCTCAGTGAGGCTTCCCACCAATCTATTTAAAATTGCAGTTTCTCCCGAGCACTTCCTACCCACTGCCCTGCTTTCTCTTCCTTCACAGCACTGAGGATCATCTGACATTTTGTATACTTTACTTGTTTCGTTCACTGTCATTCTCTGCCAAGGTAGGAGTTGGAGATCCCATCCTGCTTCTCAAACACATGCACTAGGCTTGTGGTTAAGCTAGGTCCAGCAAGAAGCCACACTGCAGATGCGCCTGACCGTGTCCAGGTTTGCGTCAGTGGGGAGGAAAGTGGGCCGACGGGGTGTGCATTATGTGTGGCTCACCTCCACTTAGGGAGCCATTGCTTGACCTAGACGTGCCCCTCACTGTAAGCAGGGAGGTGAATGCAGCAGCCAAGCCTTGATTCTCTGTGGGAAGCAGATGTCTAAGGCTGGCTTAGCACAAGGGGCAGGAAGCTGGGCTCTGAGACATCCTGTCGCAGAGCTGCTTTCCCAGGCTGAAACGCTAAATAAGAGAGAGAGAAACTTCTATCTTAAGAGATCACGATATTTCTGGGTCTGTTTGTTACAGCAGCTTAGCCTTTATCCTAGCCAATTACATCTCTCACTGAAAGGGCAGGGAGTTTTGCTTGTATTTTTAACATCTATAAGGGTTCCTGGCACATGGCTGGTGCCTGATAAATATGTGTTAAAGGAGAGAATGAATGAACATCTATGAAAGAAAAGGAAAGCCCCAAGTATTCCAGAAAGGTGACTTAATGGGGACTTGTCCAATCCATAAGATGAGATTACGCCAATGATGTGTTCACTGGTTGTCTAATAACCTTCCACCTTGGGCTATGTAGCTAATGACAGTGCAGATGGGAACAACTGGAGCAAAGAACAGTTTTGTTTGCAAGCACTTACTCTTTGCAGTTAATCAGGCCATGTGTGAGAGAGCAAGGGTGGCTCAGATATATCGATAGATAATCCACGTAGACTGCTGACCACATCCTTGGAATGAATATCAAACAAAAACTTGGCCTTCTCTAGTCCATTTTAAGTAGCGCTTCATGGAGTCATCACAGAAGGATCTTATTATATGCCAAATGTAATCTCAGTTAACAATCTATATAAAATGATGACTGATGTATAATGAATACCCAAAGAAGAAAAGGGGAAGGCCTTCAGGAGGTGAACCGCTTCGTCCAACACAAGTGCTTTGGGACCAGTTTCAGAAACTATCAGGTGAGCTGGATGATGGGGACAGTTAAGTGTTGATATCATTTTACCAAATTAGTCGTATTAATCTGACATGTTTACTTACTCCCCTCCAACAGTAGACAGAGGTATGGAGAGAACAGTGAGTGCTAGAGAGCAGTTAACCACAGGAGACTGTATTTGTCTTTTGTAGAAAGGTAGCTGAATTATCATCAATACCATCACAGTTACCACATAACCACCGTGCAGGGACCAGCCCCTACATACCCACTTTCTGGGTGCTGTAATAACTCTGTGCAGAAAGTATCTCATAGATGGAGAAGTCAATACGTATCTCAACATACTTTTTCATGCCAAACAACCATTAGGTGGCTGGATCTAGCTCTGAGCTCAGGTTAGTTTGACTCTTAAAACTTATGCTTTTTTTTTTTAAAGCATGCTATGTTCTTCCCAACCATTTAGAGTTAAAAAAAAAAAAAAAAAATAGACTATAGTGTGAAGGATTACTGGTTCAGATTCTGTATAGAGCAGTATATTCTAGTTACCCAGTATATATATTGTATATAACATATACAATATAGTTGACCTAATTTAAAACACAAGCATGGCTTTATAAATCCAACCTGTTTTATCTAAACCCTAGATTAAGGAGGCTATTGAATTTTATTACAGTAAAAAACAACATATGGCTTATAAACTTCATTTTTAAGTGTTATTTTAAAGGTCTATGTGGTATCATAAAATGAGTATTAAATAAATGTAGTAGGGAAGATCAAGTTGCAAATGAACTAATTATGCTTTCTGTCTGGGTTTCCACCTTTGAGATTTCATTAATGCCTTAGGTTTTCATTAGAGAGTTCAATACATGAAAATAACACATCTGGTTTCCTGCTGTATAGCGTATCACTCTGGCAACTCCAACATAATTGGAAATGCAAGCATTTTTACTTATTGGTGACTATGTTTTGACACATGCAATTCAATTAGCAATAAGTACTGGAATATAAACACAAAAATGAGACATTTAAAAATATTTTTCACTGAAATATTTTATCTTTGACTTTCATATTTGCTTCAAGTAAACTACAACTCAATCCATTGCTTTCTGTGCTCTTCTACCAGCACCACCACCACCAAAAAGCCCAAATCAAATGAAAGTTTAACAAAATTAAAACCTGATGATCAATTTATTTCTAGTCATGTTCTTTAAAAATTATTAACAAAGAGCTCTCTGCAATCTTAACTGAGACAAGCATACACTTCTGGAGTGTAAGCTTTATCTTGTTCATCTAAACTGGTTAAGCAAAAATACCTATGCAACACTCAACATATGAATTCCAGATGTACCACTGTAGAGTCTGCCAGTAAACAAAATAGTTGAATTTGTAAAATACACTTTATACCAAGCACTCTGACACTGGATAAATGTGAAAGAATAAGCCTATGTCATTTATGTTTTTTAAATTTTAGACTAAAACATAGTCCTAGGACTATGTTTCTTTTTCAATAACCAAAAGAAATATTATTTTTTTTAAAAAAGCTTGTTCTGTTTGTTCTTCCATTTGTATCCATATCTACAATTTTTAAATTGAACTTATTTTTTAAATTATAGTAAAATATACATAAGATTTACTATTAAGAAGATGAATACATTCACAATGTTACGCCACCGTCACCACTAATTCCTGAACATTCTTATCTCCCCAAAAGGAAATCCCATCCCCATTAAGTGGTCCCTCCCTTTCCCCCATCCCTCTCGCCCCTGGCAAGCCCTAATCTGTTCTCTGTCTCTATGGATGTGCCTATTCTGCATATGTCATATAAATGGATATACAGTGTTATACAGCCTTTTATGTCTGGCTTCTTTCACTTAGTATAATGTTTTAAAGATTCATCCATGGTGTAACTTGTATCAGAGCTTCATTTTTTCATGACTGAGTAATATTCCATTGTATAGATACACCACATTTTGTTTAGCCATTTCTCAGATGATGGGCATCTGGGTTTTCCCAGCTTTGGCTCTTGTGAATAATGCTGCTGGGCACACTCATGTACAAGATTATTCCACATATTTAAAAACATTCCACAAAGATACATCATGTACTTGTTTCACATGCTATCAAAAGATACATTACTGCCATTAAACTAAAGATTATGTTAATTAATAAGCCAGTCAAAAATACCTCCTAAGCAAGAGCTAGGGGAAGAATGGAGGGATTTTATGCCAGAAGAGCTGGTTGGGGTCAATTCCTGTGGGGATTTACAGCGACTGTGAGAAGTCTGGATTCTATTCTAAGAATGACAGGAGGTACTCAGCATCAGAATACACATTCTCCTCGTGTGTACATGGAACCTTCTCCAGGATAGACCACCTGTTAAGTCACAAAACAAGTGTCCATAAGTTTGAGAAGACAGAAATCATACAAAGTAGCTTTTCCAATCATAAAGGAATAAAATTAGAAATCAACGAGAGAATGAAAACTGAAAAAGTCACAATATTCGAAAATTCAACAATACAATCTTAAATAATCAATGGGTCAAAGAAAAAAATCACAAAGAAAATTAGAAAATACTTTGAGGTGAATAAAAGTAAAAACACAACATAGCAAAACTATGGAATACAACAACAGCAGGGCTCAGAGGGAAATTTGTATCAATAAATTCCTACATTAAAAAAGAAGCAAGATCTAAAGTCAATAACTTTACCTTCCACTTTAAAACATTATGGAAAAAAAACAAACTAAGCCAAAAGGTAGCAAATGAAAGGAAGTAAGAAGGACTAGGGCAGAGATCAATGAAATAGAGAATAGGAAAATAATGGAAAAATAAAACCAAAAGTTGACTTTTTGAAAAGACCAATAAAATCAACAAAACTTTAGACTAAGAAAATCAGAGAGAATAGTCAAATTACTAAATTCAGAAATGAAAGAGAATATTACTAAAGTCTTTACAGAAATAAAAAGGATAAGAAAATACTATAAACAGTCATATGCCAACAAATTGGACAAATTAGATAAAATGGAAAAATTCCTAGAAACACATAAACTAACAAAATTGATACAAGAAGAAACAGAAAATCTGAATTGATCTATATAACCGAAGAGATTGAATCGGTAATCAAATACTTCCTGAAAAAGAAAAGCCCACAACCAGACAGCTTTACTGGTGAATTCAACCAAACACTTAAAGAAGAATTAACTCCAATACTTCTCAAACTCATCCCAAAAAATGAAGAGGGGAGAACACTTTTAACTCATTCTACAAGGCTAGCATTGCTGCATACCAAAGCCAGATAGAGGTGCTATGAGGAAAAACACTACAGCTCAAGATCCTTTATAAATATAGAGACAAACATTACCAACAAAATAGTAGCAAACTGAATTCAGCAGCATATTAAAAGATTATACACCACGACCAAGTGGAATTTATCCCAGGAAGGCAATGGTAGTTAACCATGCAAAAGTCAGTCAATACAATAAGCAATAATAAAATGAAGGGGAAAAATACGTGACAAAATTATTTATGCTGATAAAGCCTTTGACAATATCCAACACTCTTTCATGATAAAAACTTACTCAATGAACTAGGAAACTTCTTTAACATGATAAAGGTCATATATTAAAAATTCACAGCTAACATCACATTCAGTGATGAAAGACTGAACTGAACACTTACTTTCCCCCAAGATCAAGAAGACAAGGATACCCACGTTTACCAAATCTACTTAATATGGTACTGGAACTCCTAGCCAGAGAAATGAAGAAAAAGAAAGAAAAGCATCCAAATTGGGAAGGAAGAAGCGAAACTACCTCTTTTTGTAGAAGACATTATCTCACATGTTGAAAACAGTAAGGATCCCACAAAAAACTGTTAGAACTAATAAATGAATTCAGTAACATTGCAGGATACAAAATCAACATGTAAAAATCAGCTCTATTTTTATACTCTAGCCATGAACAACTGAAGGAGATTAAGAAAATAATTCCATTTACAAAATATCAAAAAGACTAAAATATTTAAGAATAAATTTAACGAAGGAGGTACGAGACTTGTACACTCAAAACTATCAAACACTGTTGAAAGAAATTAAAGAAGACCAAAATATATGGAAGTGCCTTCCATGTTCATAGACTGGAAAACTTACTATTGTTAAGATGACAATACTACCCAAAGTGATATGCAGATTCAATGCAATTTCTGTCAAAATTCAATGGTATTTTTTACAGAAGTGAAAAGGCCTATCCTAAAATTCACATGAAATTTCAAGGAACCTAAAAGTCATATGGAATTTCAAGGAACCCTGAAACAGTCAAAATAATCTTACAAAAGAACAAAGATGGAGCACTCACATTTCCCAATTTCAAACCTTCCTACAAAAGCTACATTAAAAAACAAAAACAAAAAACAACCACAAAAAAACCGGGGGTAGTACTAGAATAATGACAGACATACAGACCACTGGAACAGAATCGACAGTCCTGAAGTAAACCCATACATTTATGGTCAACTGATTTTTTTATATGAGTGCCAATACCATTCAATGGGGAAAGGGAAGCCTGTTCAAAAAATGGTGTTAGGAAACCTGGATGTCCACCTGCAAAAGAATGAAGTTGAAGACTACCTCGCACCACATTTAAAAGTTGACTAAAAATAGATCAAGAGCTGAAACTAAAATTTCTGAGCTAAAATTTCTAATTTTATTCCTTTATGATTGGAAAAGCTACTTTGTATGATTTCTGTCTTCTCAAACTTATGGACACGTGTTTTGTGACTTAACAGGTGGTCTATCCTGGAGAAGGTTCCATGCTGAGCATGGTGGTGTCACCTGTAGTCCCAGCTACTTGGGAGGCTGAGACAGGAGGATCATTTGAGCTCAGGAGTTCAAGGTTACAGTGAGCCAAGATCACACCACTGCACTCCAGCCTGGGTGACACAGCGAGACGCCATCTCTAAATAAAGACATAAATAAATAAATATTCTTAGAAAAAGACATAGAGGAAAATCTTCATGACCTTGGGCTTGGAATGGTTTCTTAAGTGTACACCAAAAGCAAAGGAAACAGAAGAAAACAATCGATACATTGGACTTTATAAAAATTAAAAACTTTCGTGCTTTAAAGGACACCATCAGGGACATGAAATGACAGCCCACAGAGTAGAAGAAAGTATTAGCAATTCATTTATCTGGTAAGGATTTAATATACAGAATATATAAAGAGCTCCTACAACTCAACAACAAAAACAAACAAATTTAAAAGCAGAAAAAGGATTTGAATAGAGACATTTACCCAAAGACATACTAATGGCCAATTAGCACATGAAAAGATGCTCGCCATTAATAATTAGGGAAATATAAATCCAGACATAATAAGATACCACTTCATACCCATTAGGATGGCTATAATTTAAAAAATAGAAAATAACAAGTTTTGGTGGAGACGTGGAGAAATTGGGACCCGTGTGAAAATGTATGACTGTTACTGGTGAGAATGTAAACTGGTGCAGCTGCTGTGGGATACAATTTGGCAGTCCTCTAAACGTTAAACACAGAGTTACCATACAGCCCAGCAATTTCACTCCTGGGCATATACCCCAAGGAACGGAAAATGAGGAATCAGATATTTGTATATCTTCATAGCAGCATTATTCACTATAGCCAAAAGGTGGAAACAATCCAGTCGTCCATCAGCAGATGAGTGGATAACAAAATGTGGCACAGACATACAGTGGAATATTATTCAGCCTTCAAAAGGAAAGAAAACTTGATATATACCACAACATGAATGAATCTTGAAAACATTATGCTAAATGAAATAAGCCAGACACAAAAGGACAAATATTAATTTAATTCCACTTATAAGAGATACCTAGAACTGGCAAATTCATAGAGACAGAAAGTATATTATAAATTACCAGGGGTAGGACAAGGGAGGCACAGTGAGCTTTTGTTTAATGGGTGTGGAGCTTCTGTCTGGGGTGGTGAAAGAGATATGGAAGTAGCTTAGCGCTGATGGCTGCACAATATCATGAATGTTATTAGTATCACTGATTTGTACACTTAAAAAAAGGCTGAAGTGGCTAATTTTATGTGATATATGTTTTCCCACAATTAAAAAGAAAGCTAATAGGAAGTGGTTGGGGGAGCTCAGGGTGGAGGGTGGCAGGTTCTGCCTTCCACTTCAGAAAGATCACTGGCCGCTGACCGGGGAGGGAAAGAGAGAAAGTGCAGGCCTGGGGGTGCCACACTGGTCCAGATGGTGATGGTGATGGCTTGGGTTAAGATTACAGTTATGGAGGTATTGTCAGTTGGCTTGATTTGAGAACTGTTGTTCTTTTTTTTTTTTTTTTTTTTTTTTTTTTTTTTTTTTTTGAGACGGAGTCTGGCTCTGTCTCCTAGGCTGGAGTGCAGTGGCCGGATCTCAGCTCACTGCAAGCTCCGCCTCCCGGGTTCACGCCATTCTCCTGCCTCAGCCTCCAGAGTAGCTGGGACTACAGGCGCCCGCCACCTCGCCCGGCTAGTTTTTTGTATCTTTTAGTAGAGACGGGGTTTCACCGTATTAGCCAGGGTGGTCTCGATCTCCTGAACTTGTGATCCGCCCGTCTCGGCCTCCCAAAGTGCTGGGATTACAGGCTTGAGCCACCGTGCCCGGCCGAGAACTGTTGTTCTAAGAGTATTTGCATACACTGATGGACTGTGAGTCAGGTGCAAGGAAAGGCAGAATCAAGGATGATGCCTCGGTTTTACAGTAAACCACTGGGTGAATTAGGTGCTGTCTGCTAATTTATGGAGATGGTGAAGTGTTGAGGGACCATGGGTTTGCTGGAGGGAGGAAGGAGGTATAAAACATTTTAATTGCTAAGTTTGAGATACCTATTTATCCATGCCGATCTCTTAAGCCAGCAGCTGGACATACAAAACTGAGGCAGAAAAGAGATTGTAGCTGGAGATATAAATTCAAAAAGCATCAGTGCATAGATAACGTCCAAAGCCGGGAACTGATCAGATCACCTATGTATGTACAGTGTAAAGAGGACCTAGGGCAAAATGCAGGTAGGCTTTGAAATTAGGAAGTCAGATAGAGGAGGAGTCAGCCTCTGAGATAAGGAGAAAACAAGCAAGTATAAAGAACATAATTCAAGAAAGACATAAATAAGCCAAGGCTTAGCAAGATGAGTTCTTCTGATTCTTAAATAAGTTGGCTACAACAGGCCAGGCGCAGTGGCTCACACCTGTAATCCCAGCATTCTGGGAGGCCAGGGCAGGCAGATTACTTGATGCCAGGAGTTTGAGACCAGCCTGGTCAACATGGCGAAAACCCATCTCTACTACAAATGCAAAAATTAGCTGGGCATGGTGGCGCACACCTGTAATCCCAGCTACTCAGGAGGCTGAGGTTCGAGAATCCCTTGAACCCAGGCAGCAGAGGTTGTGGTGAGCTGAGATCACACCACTGCACTCCAGCCTGGGCAACAGAGTGAGACTCTGTCTCAAAAAAAGGTAGGCTACATCAGGATATTTTATTTTAGAGATTAGTTACAGAAAACAAATTTGTACATTCTGAAGAAAAAGATTGGTGATTTTTTAAAAATCAGTGACCCTGCCCATTGTAGCCCCTTACAAATTTATTATCGAATGATTCTGAGCTAAAATGAAACCAAAATGTGATTTGAAAATGTGATGTCACAAAGTAAGAGGAGCAGAGCTCAGTGGAATTAAGAGTCCTGGTGATCTGTTACTGAAGTGGGTTGTTTAGAGTAAGAAAGTATTATTCTTCAAATAGAGGATCACAGAAGGATTACACTAGGATTTGCATCTTTTTCCTAAGGAATCATTCTTATGTTACTTCTGGAGCTTCACCCAAATATATATAGATACACAGGGGGTTGATACCTCTGCTCACCAGCATCTGAGACTGGCAGACATACAGGCCAGCCTATTTCCTACCATCTGTGTTTAGGACAGCTCACCGCAGTTCTACTGCACAAAGTAGAAGCAAAGGTTCATCATGTCAGACCACAGTCCTCAAATATGCTGAGGGCTGAGTTTCCAAGCTAGTGCCTGATATCGTTTTCAATGGGTTTCTTTTTTGAACTGTGTATTAGTCTGTTCTCATGAGGCTAATAAACACAAATCTGAGACTGGGTAATTTAAAAAGAAAAGACGTTTAATTAACTCACAGTTCAGCATGGCTGGGGAGGCCTCAGGAAACTTACAATCATGCTGGAAGGGGAAGCAAGCATCCTTCACATGGTGGCAGCAAGGAGAGATGCCAAGCAAAGGGGGAAAAGCCCCTGATAAAACCATCAGATCTTGAGAGAACGAACTTATTATCACGAGAACAGGATGAAAGCAACTGCCCCCATGATTCAATTATCTCCCACTGGGTCCCTCCCACAACATGTGGAGATTATGGGAACTACAAGACGAGATTTGAGTGAGGACACAGCGAAACCGTATCAAACTGAGCGCACATCAAAACCAGCACAGCTATGCAAGCTTTTTCCCTATGGCGAGCAGTGTTGGAACACTGGTTTATAAATACAGAACTTCTGAGCTTGACTCTTCTTTTAAGTTCCCTTGGTAGGCACTGCCCTAATTATCAGCCCTTTTGTGGTTTAAAATGTAAGCGAATCAAGGCAGAACCCTAAGGTGGCCCCAAGCTGTCTCTGTCTTACTGTTAATACTGATGATTCATAGCTCTGCTTTCGTTGCGAGCAGAACTCACCCCTAAGAGGTAAACTTTTATATCCTTTTTTCCCACTTAGATTGCTGTATGAACTTGTGTCTAAGTGCTGTGAGCCAGGGTCAGTAAAGTGAAATGTAAGAGATGAAAGACTATCCCTGGAACAAAACAAATGCACATGACAATGGCACTGATGGGATCTCAACTGGGGCACTGAGGGGTGGAGGTGATTTAGTTATTTAGACCACACAGAGCAGGACTCGCCCTGGAGATACCCCACGGAGGATCTTCGCACCTTTTCGCCATCCGGCAATTCTGATTTAACTATTTCTGCTTTCCTCTGGCTGCCTGCCCATCATCGTTTTATTGCCATCCTCAGCCTGTTACTGTGTGTTGGAAGAAAACCAGGAAGAAAATGTGAAATGTCCTTCGTGAAACTGCAGGAGATGTTTATATCTGTTCTGAAATTTAAAGCACTTGGTTCCTCTCACATTTATTTTAATTCTCAAGTTCTTACAAGAGTCACTTTAAAAAGTTTCCTTTAGATTATTAATAAATATTACTCCCTTTTACACGGTATTCAAAGAGACAGAATGACAGCTAATGTTCCCAAATGGTTTGCATTATCCCATTTTTATCTTCTGAATTATAGGCAGAAAGGTCCAAATCTTGCAATTATGTGAATCAAAGCTCTCCACTGCATTCACAACAGCTTTCATCAAAACATGTTGCTGAATTTATAAAACAGAAGAGGTATGCTATTAGAAGAGTAGAAACTTCTTTAAATAACAACTTCTTACTCTATCAGTTCTTAGATGCTACTTTATCTCTGCTCTTGGAAAATCTTAGGTAATAGCCAGTGGCTTAAAATCTCTTCTCAGAGAGAGAGATAAGTTTATTGTTATTAGTTTGGTACTGACAGAACATTACTCTGGATCAAAGGGTTAAAGATAAGAATGCAACATCAACATATTAATTACAAAGAATAGTTGCTTTTAATTACACCTACTGAGGAAGCAGAAAATGGCAGCACTGTCTAGATAAATGAATATATGTATGAAAAAACTGCATTAGCAGAATTGATGTGGTAAATTTTCATGTGCCTGTGAACACACATTAAAGTTGTGCTTACATGAACCTGATTTTGCTCAATGAGGAGTAAACTGGAAACACATCTATTCCAAAGACCTGACCTGATTTTTTTGCTGGAGCTCTGGGGTAAATATACACTGACAAAAAACTGGAAGCATTGCTTATTGATAAATTTAAGCACTCAGGTTCTGAGTGATCACAGTTTAAATTTTTAAAAAGATTTACATAGAGCTTCCCTCCACTGGTCCATGTGTGATAACAAGCACATCAACAGGCCATCATCCCTCTTTCCTTCCCTCTTTCCTGGCTTTAAAACTTACGGGAAGATGCTGCATAGTAATGATTAACAGCTTTGCAGCCAACAGTCTGGGTTCACCCCCTGGCTTTGCGTGTACTAGCTGTGTAACCACCAGCAAATGACAGCCTCTTGCCTCAGTTTCCTTACTGGTCAAACCAAGAAATAACAATATGTACTTCACAGGATTTTTGTGAGAGCTGAATGAAGTACCGCACATAAAGGGTTAGCATGGAACCTGGCACACAGTAAACTGCCATAAGTGTTAGTTATGCTTTCTCCAATTATTATTCAGAATCAAGACATTATAGGCCGGGCGCGGTGGCTCAAGCCTGTAATCCCAGCACTTTGGGAGGCCGAGACGGGCGGATCACGAGGTCAGGAGATCGAGACCATCCTGGCTAACACGGTGAAACCCCGTCTCTACTAAAAAATACAAAATATTAGCCGGGCGAGATGGCGGGCGCCTGTAGTCCCAGCTACTCCGGAGGCTGAGGCAGGAGAATGGCGGGAACCCGGGAGGCGGAGCTTGCAGTGAGCTGAGATCCGGCCACTGCACTCCAGCCTGGGCGACAGAGCCAGACTCTGTCTCAAAAAAAAAAAAAAAAAAAAAAAGACATTATAATGATTGTGTCAGAATCTGGACTGTCTCTTAACTGAAATCACCTATATAGTGGATAGGCCTTTGAAAACGTGATGGAATGAGTGACTTGCAACTAATTGTTGATGAGTGTGTCCCCATAGCCCTCAAGTACTAAAGTTAAGGAGGAGAATTAATGATTAAAAACAAACCAAAATAATCTGTTCCAGAAGTTTAGACCTCTTTCTTATAAAGGCATGGACACTGTTACAGATAATCCTCGACTTATGATGGTTCAATCTAAGATTTGTTGACTTTACAATGATGTAAAACCATTGCAAGTTTGACAGTGTATGATACAGTATTCAGTAAGTTACATGGGATTTTCAACATTCTAATAAAATAGGCTTTATGTTAGATGATTTTGCCCAAGTATAGGCTAATATAAGTGTTCTGAGCACATTTATAGTAGGCTAGGGTAAGTGATGCTCTTCGTTAGATTATGCGTACTAACATTTTTGACTTATATCTTCAATCTGCGACAAATGTATGTGGATGTTGCCCTGTCGTAGGTCAAGCAGCATCTGTACATTTATCTAAGGATCTCAAAGGACTTCACCAAAACCATTTCTTCACTGGTAACATCAAGCAATGTTACATAACAATAAGCAACAATTAGCAAAATAATTAAACTCAAGGAATATCGTTAATGAAATGGTAAAGTCATTACTAAGAAAATCCTGGCCAGGCGCAGTGGTTCACACCTGTAATCCCAGCACTTTGGGAGGCTGAGGCGAGTGGATCACTTGAGGTCAGGAGTTCAAGACCAGCCTGGCCAACATGGTGAAATCCCATCTCCACTTAAATACAAAAAGTTAGCCGGGTGTGGTGGTGCATGCTTGTAATCCCAGCTACTTGGGAAGCTGCAGGAGAAATGC
Organism: Rhinopithecus roxellana; assembly: GCF_007565055.1. Lineage (NCBI taxonomy): Eukaryota > Metazoa > Chordata > Mammalia > Primates > Cercopithecidae > Rhinopithecus > Rhinopithecus roxellana. The sequence continues at coordinate 67,066,010 of NC_044566.1, read as the reverse complement.
TTGAATCCGGGAGGCAGAGGTTGTATTGAGCTGAGATTGCATCACTGCACTTCAGCCTGAGTGACAGAGCCAGACTCCATCGCTTGCCAAAAAAGAAAATCCTTCATCCGCAAATAAGAAAACATTTAATTATTTGTCAATTACATAAGACAGCTCTCAGAATACATAGCTGAGATGCCTCCTGCCAAAGTTTTAAAGAAGTCATCATGGTAAATGTTCTCACTCAAGGGATATGGAAAACAAGCCCAGGATCTGTATTTATAAGATTTTCCTTCAATAGATCATTAGAGAATTCTGCACAGGCGAGACACAGCTGATAGTACCATAACTGAGCGTAATTTTTGTACAAAGATTCCAAAATCTTTCCCGGAGGCCTTTATTACATGAACTAAAACAGTATGACTATTTCCTCCCTAGCTGCTTGGGCACTAAGACCTGGGTTTGGACTTATTAACTATGTAGCAACAAGAATATAGCAACATTAATGAACATTAAGAAAAAATAACATCACATATTTAAGATACATACATGCAAGAAAAGAGGCACTGAAGGAAAGGAGATTGACAGAAATGAACCTGAAAAAAAAAAAAAAAGGCAGAGAAGAAACCTGTATTTCCTTGGACCTATGTTTTCTAGTTCTACTATCAACGTTCAAATGGTCTCCCTCATTTACTGCAAAATTATGGCAGGAAAAAAAGGGTGGTGAGAGGAGCATATGAGAATTATCTTTGTAGACAAGCCAATTTGATTTAATTCATTCAAAGAATGGATTGGTGGTGCTCGCATGAACATCTTGGGCATGCAGTTTGCCAGCATGGGAAGACAGAGGCTTACTTGAGAGGAGAAGGTGTAGGAGAGAGGTGGTCAGGAGAAGGAAGACAGAAAGCCACCTGGCCCAGCCTAGCGTTTATAACCAGAAAGATCAACTCATCTGGTGCCTTCCCTCTCTTTGACTGTATTAGTTTTAACTAGAGAGAATCACACTCTCACTCAAGCTGGGTGCCAGTTAGTAGTCGAGGAAGGTTGTCATAGCACTTACTTGGTGATAAGCTGGCAGCATGAAGTTACATAGAAATCTGGCAGTTTCTAATCATTCTCATTAACACAGCTAGCTACATTTTCTGACCTCTATTAGTATCCTGTTTGGTTACTAAAATTGATTTTTAAAAGTAAGCTAGAAGTCACCAAGTCTCTATTTGGAGTGTGTAGATATGGGACTGGTTCCCTGATCAATCAAGACCATTATTTTCCATTGTGAACTTCCTCCAGCTACACAAACGGCCTCCCACAGCATGTTTTATAACAGAGCCTCTCGGGCAGCCAAACCCCTTTCTCTTGCAGGTCAGCACCACCCAGAACATCTTCACTGCTTGGCTTGACAGCACTACAGTGTCTTAGTCAGGTGTCAGTGCTGCCCGAGGCTATAAAGTGAGTTGATGGTCCTTACTAACCTGAGCACAGAGCATTGTGCTCGTGTCAACAGAGTTTTGTTTTGTTCCTAAGCCAAACCCCACAGTATCATCATTCGTTCTGACTGCAATAAGAAGTCCTTTGTATTTCAATTGCTAGAAAAATAAAGAACAATTTTAGCATATCCTTTCAAATCCAGCCATGTGCAGTGCTTGGAAATGGTCTTTCCAAATCCTCTGGGCTCTCTCCTTCTCGCCCTCTCTCCCACCACTGCCTCAGTTCTTGCTATCACCCGCACCCTCCAGGGCCGGGCCAGGGCACGCAGACCACTGCCCTGCTGGCCAAATCTTCCGGGGCGCCTGTCTGGTTTGTGCCAGGTGGTACTGGCTGGGGAGCTACCTAGGGAAGAAGCACCAAGCATGAACTCCACGAGCTATCATCTTTGATAGTCTGCTCCTAACACTGGTGGGGGACTCCAGGGAAAGGGTGGGACAAATCCCCTTGGCATGTGGCTCTAGCTGTGCACAGCAGGGCTCCTGAGGGGAGGCAAAGGAAGGGAGCTATGTCATGAATTGGTGTCCCCAAGGACACCTGCTATGGGGCTATATGAATTGGTGTACCCCATGCCTGCGGTCACCCAAGAGCACCGAAACTGAGTGGTTACCAACTCATTCTTGGCTCTATGATCAACAGGAAGTGCTAAAGAATTTAATCTTTTTTTTTAATTATTTTTTGAGATGGAGCCTTGCTCTGTTCTCTAGGCTAGAGTGCAGTGGCATGATCTGGGCTCACTGCAACCACTGCCTCCCAGGTTCAAGCGATTCTCCCGTCTCAACCTCCTGAGCAGCTGGAATTACAGGCCCACACCACCATGCTCAGCTAATTTTTGTATTTTTAGTAGAGATAGGGTTTCACCATGTTGGCAAGGCTGGTCTCGAACTTCTAACCTAAAGTGATCCACCCTCCTCAGCCTCCCAAAGTGCTGGGATTACAGGTGTAAGCCACCACACCTGGCCTTAGAATTTCCTTAAATTTGACTGGTTTTTATTTATTAGTATAAAATGTGAATGTTTCCATCCAGAAAATAAAAATTAATTGTTGAATTGAACTAAACAGCTCTTATTTCTTCTCAACAGGACAAAAGCAAATTACAGATGGACAAGATACAGACATAAAGAGTTTTCCACTCTATGATGTGCATGTGTATTAATTACCCAATAGACCAGCAGAAATGTTGGCATGATGTGGCAGTAAAACTCAAGGAAAACAGGACCGAAGGGCACCTGGCAGCCCAGGGACAGGACCCCGCAGCATGATGGGAGGCTGAGGGAGCAAAGGGGTCAGGAGGATGGTTCAGAGGTGCGGGGTAAACTAAGGCAGCAAGAGGGATCCTGAAGCAAACCAGGGACCCAGAGGCATCAGCAGAAGGGAGGAAGTCAGGGAGGGAGCTGCTACAGGGGCTGACCGCCACCACAGCTGAGATTTGGTCAGTTCCTCAACCAAACTTGGTTTCTCCTCTTTTCATCTTGCTTCCAGATCACTTGGCCTAGAGACCTGCTGCCCACCAGGAGGGACTAGGCCGAATATGATCACGCCTGTCTTTGAGTAAAAGAAAAGAAGACCGGAAAAGCAATGACCACGGGGAGGGGCTGGCAAGGCAGAGAGGAGCACCCCAGGCCTCTGCACCTGGCCCTAACTGCGGGGCTGAGGGAAGGCACCCCAGTATGCCAGAGCAGCTCACTGCTTCACGTTCCTCTTTGGCACTTGCTGGATTGTAAGTACAGCTGTTTTGTATGTTAAGTACCATAAATACCATCACTAACATTGAAAACAATTAAAAGCCGCACAAAGGCAGCAGATTACCTACAGTGTCTCACAAACATGAGAAAGTAAAGGAACCTTCCCTACCGGCAAGGATGTTTTTCTTTTTAATATTCTGCCGACCCATAAGGTCTTGCTGTGTTTATCTGACTGATGAAACAATGAAGCTTTTAAACTTCTGCCCCAAGAAACAGAAGACACCATCAAAGAAACACATTATTATGGCCTTGAACATCTGTGCTGAGGGAGCGCAAGCTCAAAAATAGTTGTGCTTCATCTGGGGCTGCCATCTGGGAATCCAACAGAGACCAGAAACTTGGGCCTCTGCCCTCCCAGTTTCACCACGGACTCTCCTTAACCCTTTGAGTGCCAGGCTCCATTTTGGGCTCAGGCCTCCAGCCCCTGTGAAAGAAAACAGGGAGTGTCCATTTCCCCTCTCATTTGGAGAAGGCCATGTGGAGACAGGCAGGTGGTAGCCTGCGGACCCTGATCCTGTGAGGCTGCCTTCCCTGTCATCAGTGGATAACTCTTACTTACCTCGCTGCACTATTTGAAGAAGTTATCTGTGAAATTATTCTCAGATGATGAAACTCAAATTATTTCCACCCATTAACTTCCAATTAAGAAAAAAATGTGTATCTGCGCACAGTTTGGTATGGTGGTTTGAGTCTAGACTGAAAAGAAAATCTGGATTTAGACAGTGTTTCCTGCTCTTTTCTATGCCAGCAGAATTGATATGGCTATTAATTCATTTATAACTTTACATTTGACAGGACTTGGGGCAAAGCACAAAAACTCCAGGTTAGGTTAGAAAGAGAGCGTTTTTCTTGAGACTTGGAACAGGAAGGCGATTCAGGACTCACACCCGGCACTACTGCCTCTTTTATAATTACTAGCATCTTCATTTTAAGAAATGGGGATGAAGAAAAGTTAAATAATGTGTCTGAAAATTAAGCGTTAGGACTCAAAAATCAAGCCTTCTTCACAGCGAAGCCTAAATGAGCTTCCATGAAAAACATCGAGTTGATGGGTTTGCATTAGTCTTGGGATATCAACTGAGATCGTTATGAGAAAATTGATAATCAGAGAGAGCTTACCCTGATTTTATTTTTCAGGCCTTTATCTGTGTCCCCCGGGCCTAAAATCATAGAAAACACTCATGATAATGTCAAAGCTTACGGCAGAATATAAAAGCTTAAGTTAACCTCGTTCAAATATGTGTTTCACTTGGGTTTAGGAAAAAAAACAACTCTAATTTTCTTTGAATATCCGAAGAGGCAAACAAAACATAACTAATATTATAACATTATTAACACATAACTAGTAAATACATAAGATTTATTTAAATTAAATACATTGAATTAGTTAAATAAACTAATAACCAACTCTTGAGAAAGGGGTGAAAAGCCACACTATTTCTCAAAGCACATGCGTTTTCTGTGCCAGCTAAAAATGCTCTGCTGAACTAGGAGAGCGAGTTCCTGCTTCCTCCCTTGCTCCCCTCAACTCTATTTCCAACAGCAGTCCGAGGGGAGTTCAATCTATCTTCACAACCGCCCAGGAGCCCTATCCGATACACCCATCGACTCAGTCACCAGCTGTGGCCTCTGCTGTGGGTGTCTCTGCCTCCTCCCCTCTTTCAGGGCCCTGTCCCAGGGTCACCTTAATAAACCTTCCCTCAGCACCTTATTGTAAATAATACCTCTGCCCTGCAGCCTCAGAATCTTAACTCCCTGAGAACTGGGAAGTTGGCCTGTGGTTCTCACCAGGGCAGCCCCAGTGTCCTCATCAGTGGTAGGGACATCTTAGCATTCAAGATAGCTGTCCCTAAAGGAGATGACGAGCAGATCATTTACAACGTGGGAGAGATGTCTTTCTGCAGCACTTCGTTAATGTCTAGACTCGTATTCTGCACCCAAAACAGACTCCCTGACATGTTTCCTGTGTTAAACAGTCCAATATCAAGAATTTTAAAAAGCAGTTTTTCTCCTTTCGAAGAAAACCATGCCTCCTTCGACCCCTGGCAATATTTTCAGGAATTTATTTCATTTGAGAAAGTTCAATACTGAAGATTTTTCAGAAAATCATTTAAAGAGAAAATTTCATAACATAACCTGTTGGTCTCTTGACAGAGAATGAAGCAAGGACAGGAAACACTAACATACACATGCACACATTTTACAAAAGCAACAGAGCAAAAAGATGCCTAAACCATATCCTCGAGACAGCTCACTAAGGGACCCCTCTGAGGCCACTCCAAGACCAATGTTTAAAAATCGTCACTTTCCTTATGGGAGGGTGACAGAAATGTTCTGTATCATGATGGGCTAAAAGATTACACAAGTTATACATCCATCAAAACTCACTAAATTTTACATTTAAAATGGATGCATCTTCTTGTATATACATTATATTTCAGTAAAGTTCAAAAATTATTTTGAAAGTTAAACTTCCTTTTAAAATTATAATTATCAAGAAAAAATGTTTTTTAAATATTTAATGAAGAAAACTGCTGCATGACTTATAATAGATAAAACTCTCATGAATACTTAAAATATTTTCTCTGAGATAATCGAAATCATAAATAAAGCAATTAAAATAATGTTGTAGACCAGGCTCCACGGCTCACACCTGTAATCCCAGCACTTTGGGAGGCCAAGGCGGGTGGATCACTTGAGGTCAGAAATTTGAGACCAGCCTGGCCAACATGGTGAAACCTCGTCTCTACTAAAAATACAAAAATTAGCCAGGCATGGTGGCACGCACCTGTAATCCCAGCTACCTGGGAGGCTGAGGCAGAAGAATCACTTGAACCTGGGAGGCAGAGGTTGTAGTGAGCCGAGATCACACCACTGCACTCCAGCCTGGGTGACAGAGTGAGGCTCCGTCTCAAAAAATAATAATGTTTTAAAAACCCAAAGTGGGATGTTATCTTCTAAACTAATTAATTCCTGTTTGAAATTTGACTTCGCGCTTCCATTTTTAACTTTCTAATGCCCTTTTCAAACTTTGAGGTATTTTACCCATTTTTTTCAAGTGGGATGACTCAATTACATTTTATTTATCATTTCAGAATTTTTCTTAATTTATAAATTATTTTAAAACTCTCTTAATCCTGTCGCTCGGAGTTTACGTGGAGAGGCAGTATGGAGCCTGGCCTGTCTGTGCTGCCAGGAAGGCCTGGGGTAGGACTCGTCTCCCCTCCATGTCACCGTGTCCTGTGGAACGAGGGCTTTAAGGAAACACACACCATGGACCGTTATGTGAAGGGCAGGCCAAGAAATGCAGATGAAACGCCTGGCACGTTTCGGATTCAAGAAATACTCGCGGCCGGGCGTGGTGGCTCACGCCTGTAATCCCAGCACTTTGGGAGGCCGAGACGGGCGGATCACAAGGTCAGGAGATCGAGACCATCCTGGCTAACACGGTGAAACCCCGTCTCTACTAAAAACACAAAAAACTAGCCGGGCGAGGTGGCGGCGCCTGTAGTCCCAGCTACTCGGGAGGCTGAGGCAGGAGAATGGCAGGAACCCGGGAGGCGGAGCTTGCAGTGAGCTGAGATCCGGCCACTGTACTCCAGCCCAGGCGACAGAGCAAGACTCCGTCTCAAAATAAATAAATAAATAAATAAAATAAAAATACTTGCTATTTCATACTACTCTGGAACTTCTTTATTCCCTTCTCAAAAATGATGTTACTCAAGTAAACCCCCTAGGAAGTGGCTAGACACCCAAGTGTAAAGACAAAACGATCCCAATCCGTTGGTTAAGGTCACATCCCCTGGTCTTCCTCAGACGGTGAACCCGACAGCTGTCTCCCCGCATGGTGCAGGCCCTCACATGCCACCTCAAGAGGGTAAATCCCCTCTACAAAAAGGAGTGATAGGGCCTGAACTTTGAGGATATCCACTACAGGTTTGGCATCAATCATGAGTCTGCTTTCCTCCACAAGCTCACATTTCTTTTAAGCATTTGATGGGGACACACACAAATCGTGGATCCATGTGTGTAGCCACAAACGGACTGTTTCACTAACCCGTTGGTCTCTTGACAGAGAATGAAGCAAATATAACTTTATTTCACTAAGCCCACAACTTAATGAAACAGTCCTGCTGGGTTTGATTATTTTAAAATATCAACTGTACTTAATCTGAAATTCATTTAATTTAGTGATGCCCTTTAACAAATCACAACCTGTTTATTGCGAGTAAATATTTAAGCCAGCTCGATGGTTTTAAATGTCTAACAGAGACTGAAGATAAAAGCCAGATAAATGAGATTTATTGGTGACTAGGTAATAATCAACTGCTACTGTTCTCAGAAGGCCCCATCAAACGTTCAGGCACACAGAGACTTTTTCAAGAGCAGCTCCAGATTCAAGGGGTGCTGTCAACACATTCAGTCAAGGCATTCGACTTTTCCGTTTTTACTGATAACAGACAAAGTCAATGACTTACAAATATTTAGCAACTTTATGGGAAAAAATTGCTAAATTTGAAAGGTTTCAGTTTGAGAAAAAGGACATTTCTTGGGAGACAAGAATGAATGTAGGGCACATGTGTTAACGAAACTTTTTAAAGAATTTGCTGATTTCTTTAACTTCAATGAAACTAGGGCTATAGAGACATATCTGGAGAATAAATGCTTGAAATAACTAAATAATCATATAAACCAATTACATTTATGGTGCATTTTTTTTTCTCTAAACAGGCCAAGACATTTAAACTGCTCAGCTATCATTTTTTGTTTTGTTTAATTTTTTATTTTATTTTATTTTTTGAGATGGAGTTTGGCTTGTCACCTAGGCTGGAGTGCAATGGCACGATCTCGGCTCACTGCAACCTCTGCCTCCTGGGTTCAAGTGATTCTCCTGCCTCAGCCTCCTGAGTAGCTGGGATTACACGTGCCTGCCACCACGCCCAGCTAATAATTGTATTTTTAATAGTGACAGGGTTTCGTCATGTTGGCCAGGCTGGTCTCAGACTTCTGACCTCAGGTGATCCACCCACCTTGGCCTCCCAAAGTGCTGGGATTACAGGCATGAGCCACCGTGCCTGGCCCCAGCTATTGTTTTGAACATCCTCAGAAAATGAGTTTGCTGTAACAAATTTTCAACATATTTTCAGAAAACAATTGTTTACCTCCATCAGCAAATAACCTTGAGAGGGTCATTTTTGATGTAAATCATTTTTAAATGAATTACAACAGTTTTCTGCTTCCTTGAAAAAGACTTCATGGTCAGGTGTGGTGGCTCCTGCCTATAATCCCAGAACTTTGGGAAGCTGAGGCAGGTGAATCACTTGAGCTCAGGAATTCAACCTCAGCTCTACTGAAAACACAAAAACTAGTCAGGCATGCTGGCATGCATCTGTGGGCCCAGCTACTCAGGAGGCTGAGGTGGGAGGATCGCTGGAGCCTGTGAAGTCCAGGCTGCAGTGATCTGTGGTGATTGCACCACTGCACTCTAGCCTGGGCTAACAGAGTGAGACTGTCTCGAAAAAAAAAAAAAACTATGTCAACAAATGTAATGTGATCATCCCTGCACTCCTTTTTGGGGTTCAGAATGATCATAAGAACTGTAATTATCATACTTAGGGGAATTAGAGAGAAAACCTCAGGGGTCAGTCATTAGGATGAAAAGGTTTGTTTGCTCTACACTAAAAGGCATCAAATGACAATGTGTTTGGAGTTCTTCATGCTGCTTTTTGTGAGTTTCTGACTCCTCCCTGCAGGCTGCGCTTTCACCTCTGGCTGCCTCGATTAGCTTCTCCTCTCTCTTCTAATCCTCTCCAGCATGGCTGGTTTGGTTTGGTACAGTAATGCTTGCAACAAAAAATAAATGAGTTCCAAGGGAGTGATTAAAAGGTGTCCTCTTGATAGAGCTATACAGCTGGGACTGTGTGGAGAGACCTGCTTTAAGTTTTCAGCTGTGTTTATTTGGTTTCCACATAAGCAACCTTTGACTACTACTATTTTAGATTATTTTCAGTGAAATAATGAAATCTCATGTTATTGACAAAAAGAAAGAGATAGAGTAAAGAAAACCAAGGAACTCTAGACGATGGGATGAAGGGGAGAAGGAGCAACAGTAACTTAAACCAATCATAAATGAGTGAACAATGGAGGGAATCCCTGCTTTGAACCTCCCAGGAAGGCCTGGTTGGGTCATCTGTCTTCCACAAACCATGGGCTTTCCTTTGATCTCATTGTCTTCCTATTCCCTGCCCTGAAAGTTCTGTTTGGCAGTACAGAGCTAAATATTTAAGACTTGCCTATAAGAAGCACCCCTTCTCTGCTGCCTCAGATACTCATTTAAAACGCATAGTAGCAGTTATCTGTTCCTGAAACAATACCCAAAGCAAGGCCCCTTAAGAGCAGCTGTGCCAGTGATCCCCTGGCTGGACACTTAGGAGTCTTGGTCTGAGGACCACAGCTGACTTGCAAACCCTCAGTAAATGGAGCCCTTAATTAGTCCTCTACACACTGGCTTTGTGGGCCTGTCATGCAGAGGCCCCAGGAAGTCCTCTTGGAAAAGGCGGCCGTTAAGTATTAGCAAACTCATCACAAACAACTCCACTGCAGAAACAAAAAACCATCCACACAGAGTAAAAATCACATAACGTTCCCAGCAAATGGAAAATGCTTTTGGATTATCTGTATCTCATCTGCGTCTCATTACGCAGTCATTTACTCTGATCAGATTCAGTAAATGTTTCAGTGCCCAGGATGAAGAGGATACCAAGAACTGGCTTCTTAACTCCATGGTTTGGCTGAAATACTCAGGAAAGAGCTGAAGTCAACTTGGAATTCAACACAAGGGACTTGCTGCTTCTCCCTCTCCCTCCCAGATTCCCTCCTCTCCCTTCTCCTTTAAAGAAAACCTGTATCGATTTCAAAATGCTCCCAATTTATTTCCTTTTCAATTTGTTTTTGTTTGGTTTAAAAGAGGTACTCTTACTTACCAGGCACCCTTACTTTAAAATAATTTAACCCTGAATGTCAAGAGACAAAGAGATGAGTACCTTCGGACACAGAAATACACTCATGGGCATCCATCGTTCGTGCATGAATAAGGCATGACAGCTCGCACAGAAGGGGACAGCAGTGTCATGTGGAATAGGGACAGCCTCAGAAGTCCAACTGTAGGCCACACACCTGTGTGACTCTTTACCCAAACAAGTCATTATATGAAAAAAGTATATCCGAAGTAGCAAAAGAATCCAAAATAGTATGTCCAGTGTAATTACGCCCATCTTTTCAAAATCAGTGGCATAGATAGAAAAAAGGCTGAAAAGAAAACCGTTAGAATGCTGTCTTTGTTTTTGTAATGATCAGTGCTGCAAATGCTTTGTTTAGGGGACTACTGGGGTTCCCTTCCACCACTGGCTTTTTTCTACTAAATGTTAAAAATTATCTTTAATGAGGAAATACGTCTTTTAAAAGTCTATTTTGAAATTGCCTTTGTTATTTAAAGTATATTTTAAACTTCCTTTGGAAAATAATAAACTTTTAAGAATGTGATTTATTACTTATTGGTGCAAACAACTGCTTGCTGTCTTCTAAGAGTATGAAGCCCATGCAATGCCTAAGAGTTGCAGGTCAGCCCAGCTCTGGCTTTCCTTTCTCCCCCACAGTGATTATCTGATCCCTTATCTCTCCAGGATCACGTGGCTTGTCTTACAAAACCCCTGAGAACAACGCAAACATCTAGGTTAAACATACTTAAATAAAGTTGTACTCTGGTGAAAACCGCTTTGAATTTTTTCAAAACCATTTGTTTCAACCACAGTATTTGTTCCAAATTAAGTAAACATTGCTAAAAGAAATCATACTAAATCTGCATTTCTTATCAGACTGAAGGCAGGATACGGTTCTAAACTTTCTTGTGTGTTTTTCTCTATTTCTCCTTGAAGCTCTAAGTGGGCACAGGTGATTAGGGACTGAAGTTACTTGGGGGAACAACGCTGCAGCAGGCATTTCTATGTAATGGGTGTCTTTTTATTTATCTGCAATTTACAGGAGTGTCACTCATCAACCCTGAAATCCATGCCCAGCCAGTCAGTGTCACACATTAATGCTATTAGTGCCCAGAGAGAGGGGCTATGGGAGGATTATCATCACAAATCCATTGTTATCGGGGAGGCGGGGCTTATAGTTCATCTGGTGGGGGTGGGGCCGGAGGCCTCAGATCAAGATAGAGAGGGGAGAGACTGGCCTAACTCGGGTCTCTTCAGCCTTCAGCCTCCCGGTGTAGCCATCTGAGCTGCTGCTTTTTTACCTTTTCTTTTTTTTTTCAATTGTTGTTTTTTGAGACAGGGTCTCACTCTGTTGTTCAGACTGGAGTGCAGTGGCACAATCACAGCTCACTGCTGCCTCAACCTCCTGGGCTCAAGCAGTCCTCCCACCCCAGCCTCCCAAGTAGCTAGGACCAAAGGCACACACCACCATCCCTAGCTAATTTTTTATTTTTTGTGGAGATGGTGTCTCACTATGTTGCCCAGGCTGGTCTTGAACTCCTGGGCTCAAGTGATCCTCCCACCTCAGCCTCCCAAAGTACTAAGATTACAGGCGTGAGCCACAGCACCTGGCCCCCATCTGAGGTTCTCAGGCACAAAACTCCATGGCACCCACTTTCTGGTACCCTTCAGTGCTCACCCACCAGGGGAGATGAAGCCCCAGAAGACAAACATCAGAGCCAGATGCACCATGAGATCCTCCCCGACCGGGACAACTCCAAAGCAGCAGACCCTCCGAAGAGCACATCTGGGTCAGGGCACGGCCCTGACAGGCAGGGTCATGGTTTGAAAGAAGGCAGGCCAGCAGTTAGACAGTCATTACCGAGCTTGCCCCAGGGCAGGTATCATGTTGCTGGACTACTCGTTCATTTAGTTCTATCCAAAATCTGCAGACTTGGGCATTTTCCAGAGTCAACAGAGGTTCAAAGAGGGGAGACTATTTGCCCAAGGTTACACCATCAGTACAAAGCGCAGCCAAGATGTGAATCCAACCCTGCTGGCAACACAACCACAACAGGCAGGTACCACTCCATTTCACAAGGGGAGACCTAGCCCTCAGGGAGGTGAGTGCTGGCCACACACAGGCCACAGACGGGTGTGGTACTGGGGTGGTCCCTGGGGCAGCTGACAGAAATGGGAAATCCAGAGCGAAGAGACCCATTAGGTTAGGACAGACAGCCCTGCAGACCCTGAGAGCAGCTGTAGCATGCAGCACGCAGGGTCTCCTTCTGCAGAAGCGCGGTGTGCCATCAGACTCCGGGCCACCTGGGACCCCCAAGGAGGGCTACTCCTGCTTCCAGAGAGTTCTTGCCTCTCCCACTACCAGGCATGTCCTTGAAACAAACCCCATTTCTTAAGTTAGCTTGAGAAGTGTCACTTTCTTCTAGCTGAGAGTCTAGCTGACAGTCTAAGTAGCACAGGAATGCCTCGCGGGGGGGGGAGAAAAAAATCACTGAAGCAGCAGCTCTTTGTGGACGAGCTTAAAAAAAAAAGCCCAAAGTGGAAGAAATGAAAACATAAGGCGCCTTACAAAATTTTCCCAAAAGACTCCAAAATCTCTTTTGAGGAGATCAGTTGTGTTCTGGAATTACTGCCAAGAACTGTGCCAAAGGCAGCAAACTTTCTTTTACTGAGATAAGGGCTCCTGCTCACTGAAGACGACCAGCCTGTCTTGCTTTGTGATTTGAAAGGCTGTCAGCTGTACACACTGCAATTTTTACTTTGACGAATAGCTTATTTTTCCTTGCTTTCTAAAAAGTTTCATATATGAAGAAACACACACACACACACACACACATATATATATACTGGTTAATTTTCTTTTTAAAATACTAGGGACTTCACACAACACTAAATTACTAAGAACTTCACAAGGCACTAAAAGTTACATGTGAGATCTACCTTCAAAGGCAAATTTGTGATACTTGTGATATCTGAGCTTAGCCAGAACCTCGAAGGCAGAAAATCCTAAAGCCTCAGAGTTTTGACTTGATTGTATTAAATATAAATCCAATAAATTGACGGGAAAAAAACCCTCAGACTTTCTGACTCTAAAGTGGCAATACTGCCTTCACAGAATTTCTGTGCAGCAGTCTGGGCTGCAGTGCACGATTTTAACTCAGCTTCCTGACAGAATGATGGCTGGGTTGACCCACAGGCAAGCCCAGGTCACTGCATGTTAAACTGGCAAGAGGGCTTGTCCTTCGATGGGATGTGTAGTGGCATAAAGACACTCCTCCAGTGTCTCTTACATGCTAGATTTTTAGCGTTTTCTTTAAGTGATTAATATTGAAGAAAACTATATGAGAAAGAGTCAATGTATAGGAAAGATGAGATAGCTTAGTTTTCCTTAGGGAGCCAGTAGATTGTGGTGGAAAGAATTGGACTGGAATTTGAATACTGTCTCTGGCACTTAGCAGCCAACAATGGAATGGGACTGACCTCTCTGGACTAGTGTTCTCATTGACAAACTTGGACAGATGATAGGATTATTGAGAAAATTAGGTAAAACAAAACAAGTAAAGCATGTGCATTGTGCCTGATAACAGGCATTCAATATTGCATTTGTTATTTGCGATGAATTATTTGGTGAATGTTTACCTATTATAAAAATGAGGATCAATATACATTTTCTATAAAAGAAAGTCTTCCAATGTCTTTCGCTTTTCTATCACTTCAAAGGAAGAATAGAAAGTAATGCATTTTGGTAAAGGACACACTAATACGGACTGCAAAATTCCATGACACTCTTGGAAAGAGAAGCACTGTGTGACCTTATCAAATGACGCACTAACTTTCAATTAGTTCAGTGGGGACTTTTACCATAGCAAGAAGCAAGAGGACACAGCCCATGCATTGGAAATGCCATCAAAACCATGCTCCCCAGAAAGGCATGAGCGACCTGTGTGTGGGATAAAGAAGCCTCCTCCGTCCTCCCTCCTGCCCTTCGCTCTCCCCTGAGCCGTGAAGTGTGGCTCTCCTGAGCCCTGCTGTGGCACAGACAAGCATGCGCTGCCACATAGGGGCCACTCACCGGTTCCCTTCCTGTGGGTTTTTATTGGCCTGGTTTGTGTTTAGGATTAAAATGAGTGAGAGGTCACTCTTCTTCCTATTCAAAATTGATGCTGGTTGATAACTTGAAACAAATACTTTTTATATCTACACAAAATACATAGTCAAAAGGAGTAACTAATGTTCACATAAAGAGGAAAAGGCACAATTTTCTCACGTACAGTTGTATCCCCAGCATGCAATGAGTTCTCTTTTCTCATTTGTTTGTTAAATGAGAAAAAAGAAGGAATGGATGAAGTGAACTAAGTTCCATTTAGTGACACACAGTGAGGGCAGGTGACTCAGACAGAGGAACTTTTCTGGGAAGGCAGAGATGCCACCACAGTCCTGTATGGGGACTAGGAAAGGAAAACCCAGGAATTCATGGGGCCAGGGCAGGAAGACCTGCGAGTGAGGATGTGGGCTGCCTGCTTAATCACAGTCGCCTGAATTCCAGACTCAGGATGCCAGGGAAGGCTTCAAATGGAGCAGAGCAGTGGCGACATGTCTGCACTCCACTTCGACATTCAAACCCCTGGGCCCGGTTTGCTGACTGAGGCACACAACAAAGGGGCTCTCTGTCCGGCTAGAAGCCTGATAAAAGAGGACACGCTGTACACCCTACAGGAGAGACAGACTTGGCTCCATCTGCCAGAGAAGAAAGGTTTACAGATTTAAACTTTTTCACAGGCCTTGGCTCTGCCTGTGTCGTGTTCACTCACAGTGTGGTTCGTAAGGAGGAGGAGGGTCTCCACAAGGCACACACTCCATGTCTTGAAAGCCAACAAGTTTTGTCTTCCTATAAAATCTAGAAGAGAGAGGAAAATACTCCTTGTTAGTTCTTTCATCTAAGCTTACCGTTGTGGTCATCAATTACCAGCAGTCTCCATTACCAGTCCTATGGTTCAAAGTACACAGAGGCGTAAATAATAGTATCTTAGGTAGACACATTTTTGGACAGGAAGCAGTGAACACTTAGGAAATACCAAACTCCCCTAAACATAATTGTGCAGACGCTTCTCGGTGCACTTCTTCCATATTGGGGTGGGGGTGCAGACGGGGGGATAAAAAGGCAGTGGTCTCTGGCATTTCTATTGAAACTTAAACTACAAAACACCTTATAAATGAATACAGAACTAGTTTTTAGCATTTGGAAGTCAGACACCAAAAAACCAAGCAACCATAAAAGCAATGGAAAAATGTAGGGAAATCCTCATACAATCTTGATATGGGAATGTCTTTCTAGGCAACAAGAAACCAGGAGTCAGAGTGGAAGAGATTAACAGCAATCACACACATACACACACAGATTTTAAAGACATCTGAAGGGCAAAAATAAATAAATATAGCATTGTCAATATAGATAATGGTCAAAGATTGAAAAATTGTCCTAATTACAGTATTGTCTATACCTTCAGTCTATAAAGTAAAACTTAAAAATCATGATGGTGAAAATGAACACTAAAATTGAAAAATAAGCAAAGAACTTTCATTCCCAAAAGAAGAATGTTTCATAATTTAAAAATTTCATAAACTGAAAAGCATGATGCAACTAATTTTTTTTAAAGAAATTTAAGATGAAAATGTTTAACTTCATTATCAATCAAGTACGTTCACGTTAAAATGAAAATATATCATTTTTTACTTAGAAAATGGGGAAAGTGCTGATGTGGGTGTAGGCCAATAGGTATATGTATATACTGTCTGTGGGAACATAAATTGCCGCTTTTAGGAGGGCAATTTAGCAATGTGTCACTAGAACTCAATAAAATAGTTTACATTTCTTGTCTAGTAATTTCCTATTTAGAAACTCATCCTAAAGAAATAATCAACTGGGTAAAGATGTTTGTGCAAGAATACAATCACAACATTGTTTATAAAACAAAAAAAAAAGCTAATTAGGCACAATCCCAATGTCCACCAATAGAAATAACCAATCACGGTAGACCCAATGGAATGCCAGATGGCCTTTAAAAATGATGATGAAGACCTACCATACACATTTTTAAAAATTCATGAAATATCATTAAGTGAAAACAAAGGAATACATATAATTCTATTTCGTGCAGGCACGCACTTTTCTATCAATTTTCTCAGATTGCTTACCAATACATATAAAAATAGTTACGTGTAGGTAGGCACAGCGGCTCACGCCTGTAATTCCAGCACTTTGGGAGGCTGAGGCAGGTGGATCACCTGAGGTCAGGAGTTCAAGACCAGCCTGGCCAATATGGTGAAACCTCATCTCTACTAAAAATACAAAAAATTATCTGGGCGTGGTGGTGGGCACTTGTAATCCCAGCTATTCGGGAGGCTGAGGCAGGAGAATGGCATGAACCTGGGAGACAGAGGTTGGAGTGAGCCAAGATTGCATCATTGCACTCCAGCCTCGGCAACAAGAGTGAAACTCCATCTCAAAAAAAAAAAAAAAGTTATATGTATATATTTGCAATGAAAAAAGTTTGCAAGTATATTATACACTGAATATTAACAGTGACTATTTCTAGATTGTAGGAATTCAAGTGATTTTCTTTTTTTCGTATATACAACATAAATTTTCTATAACAAAAATACTAACATAGAGAACAAGTCTACAGAGGCAGGCAGATGCAATTATTTTGTAAAACTGGATAATGTAGTAGCCAATCTGTATAATTTATGGTAGAAGCAAAATTTGCATTTGAAACTAGGTAAATTATCTCAAATGCCCAGATACACTCAGAAATTGCTCAACATTCTATTTTCACTTGATTATGACAATCTTTCCAAAGGATATATAACACAGTGACTTCCCACTAGATATTAATAAAATTACTCATTTTGGAATTTATGAAAAATTTAAAAACAAAAAAACAAAGTTTGAGGACTCACACTTCCTGATTTCAAAACATAATACAATGCAACAGTAATCAAAATAGTGTGGTACTGGCATAAAGACAGACAACTAGACCAGCAGAATAGATAAGACAGCCCAGAAGTAAACCCTTGTGTATATGGTCAATGACTTTCAACAAGGTGCCAAGACCACTCAGTGAGGAAAGAACAGTCTCTTTAAGGAATGCTGGAGAAACTGGACATCCACAGGCAACAGATTAAAGACCTAAAAGTATAAAACTCCTAGAAGAAAATGCAGAGGAAAAGCTTCATTACATTAGATATGGCAATGATTTCTTAGATGTGACACCAAAACCACAGGCAACAAGAGAAAAAAGTTGACAAATAGGAATACAATGAACTTAAAATCAGAGGACACAAACATTCCTATGAAATGGAAGAAAATATCTGCAAATCATATGTCTGATAAAGGGTTAATATTCATATTATACAAACAATTCCTATAAACTCATCAATTAAAAAATCAACCTAATTTAAAAATGGGCAAGGGACTTGAATAGACATTTCTCTGGAGAAATGTCTTTGGAGAAATATCTCACATGGCTGACAGGTATACAAAAAGATGTTCAACATCACTAATCATCCCTGAACTGAAAGTCAAAACAACATGAGATATCACCTCACACCCATAAGGATGGCTACTATCAAAACAATAACAAACAGATAATAACAAGTGTTGGTAAGGATATGAAGAAACTGGAACCCTTGTATACTGCTGATGGGACTGTAAAATGGTGCAGCTGCTATGGAAAACAGCACGGAGGTTCCTCAAAATATTAAAAACAGAACTACTATATAATCCAGCAATCCCACTACTGGGTCTATATCTAAAAGAACTCAAATCAGGGTCTTGAAGAGATACTTGCATGCCCGTATTCATTGCAGCACTATTCACAGTAGCCAAAAGGCAGAAGAAACCCAAATGTCCATTGATGAATCTGGATAAACAAAGTATTTCACAGAATGAAATATTATTAGTCTTAATAAGCAGGGGGTACCTGTCACATGCTACAACGTGGATAAACCTTGAGGACATGATGCTAAGTGACACAAGCCTGTCATAAAAGGACAGATACTGAATGACTCCAATTCTATGAGGTACTTAGAGTAGTCAAATTCATGGAAACAGAAAGAAAGGTGGTTCCCAGGGGCTAGGGGAAGAAGCAAAGGGGAGGTGTTTCACAGATACAGAGTTTCAGCTTGAGAAGATGAAACAGTTCTGGAGATCTGTTTCACAACAATGTGAATATACTTGACTCTACTGAACTGCACACCTAAAAATGGTTAAGATGGTAAATTTTATGTTACATGTTTTTCATCACAATAAAACATGCCTATAAATTTTTTTTTTTTTTTTTTTTTTTTTGAGACGGAGTCTTGCTCTGTCGCCCAGGCTGGAATGCAGTGGCCGGATCTTAGCTCACTGCAAGCTCCGCCTCCTGGGTTCACGCCATTCTCCTGCCTCAGCCTCCTGAGTAGCTGGGACTACAGGCGCCCGCCACCTCACCCGGCTATTTTTTTTGTATTTTTAGTAGAGACGGGGTTTTACCGTGTTAGCCAGGATGGTCTCGATCTCCTGACCTCGTGATCCACCCGTCTCGGCCTCCCAAAGTGCTGGGATTACAGGCTTGAAACACGGGGCCCGGCCTAAATTTTTTTTTTTTTAAATCACAGGACAATATAAAGGCACCTTCTTCTTTAAGATGTCTTGCTAAACACTGTAACATAATCAAACTAATACTTCTATCTTTTCAGCCAGAAAACTTGCCCAATAGAAGTTCATTGAATTCAATATCAAGAAAGCACAAAATAGTGTTTTATACATAAAAACTCATTTCATGTAAAAAGCAAAAAAAATTAAAAAATAGAATATCCAACATTCTCAAGAACAAATATTTTGGATACAGAAATCCATCTTTTAACACTTAAAAAGTTAGGAAAATGGGAGGTATTGAGGATTAAGTACAGACACTACTTAACATTTTAAAAATAAAGAATTCTAACTGTGACTAAACAGTTTTAAGGTCTGAGTTTTCCCTGACAATCAAATAAAATACATTTGCCAAAAAATTTCTAAAAGTTTGAGGACCATGAGACAAATGAGGCTAGAAGGTTGTCATGTTTTGAATGACCATTTTTATTTTTTAATTAATTAATTTTTAAATTTATTTTTTGAGACGGAGTCTCGCTCTGTCACCCGGGCTGGAGTGCAGTGGCGGGATCTCGGCTCACTGCAGCCTCTGCCTCCTGGGCTCAAGCCATCCTCCCACCTCAGCCTCCCAAGTAGCTGGGACTACAGGTGTGCATCACCACGCCCAGCTAATATTTGAACTTTTTTTTAGAGATGGGGTTTCGCCATGTTGCCCAGGCTGATGTCACACTCTTGAGCTCAAGTGATCCACCTGCCTCAGCCTCCCAATGAAGAGGAATTTTTAACTGAAAGGAACCCAAACAGCACTGGTTAGCCTAATGACCTCAGCCTCCCAATGAAGAGGAATTTTTAATTGAACAGAACCCAAACGGCACTGGTTAGCTTAATGAACACAGTGTTTGAAAACTGCTGTTTTAAGAAAATCTGGCTGTAGACCATTAATTCTTCAATCAATGAGTGCACTTCTGCAACGAGATGACATGGTATATAACAACTCTGGTTTTACAATGACCTCACTTAACACAATGTTGAAGGCAGTTACTATGCGCTGTGAATCACAGTCAAGTCAGGGTGGGATTTTCTGAAGCGTCTGTGAGACACTGGATGACAGCATTGCTCTGTCCTGGGCTCTTGCTAGCACCTTGCTTCATGCTGATCAGTTGGCCTGCTGTTTGTGTTCCTCAACAATCCACAGCAATGGCCCCTTATTTGAAGGTGAATAAATGCTAATGACAAGATGAATCATTAGAGTAAGAGTCTAGGTCTCCTAAACAGTGTCATGGTTACTAGTACAGACCAGAGAGCTGAGGCGAGGGGATGCAAAAACTCAGGCAACTCAGGCAGCTTCCAGGAGCAAGGAGTCTGCTGAGGGTAGGGTGAGAGTGAAGTGGGCACAGCCCAGACGGGCAGAGGCAGTCCCTGTGATTCCGTGTCAATGAGTCACGGAAGCCCCAGGGGTGAGCTCCCAGTGAAATCAGACATGCACCTAAGCATGGGGCAGAGAAGCTTCCAGGTGAATCCCAGTTCTTTCATTTACAAGCTGGGTGATTCTGGGAAGTCATTTACCCACTCCAAGAACCAGTTTCCCTCTTCGTTAAGAGGGGATGGTAGGAATCCCTACTTTCCAGAGTGGTTCAGATGATAGTAAGTGCTCAATGTTAGTTGTCATTGTCACCAGAAGAAGCAAAGAGCTGGCGGGGGCCAGCCTACTCTTCAGGGCGGGTTCCAGTTCCCCTGAGCCAGGAAGGAATCAGGAACCGGGCGCTGGCAGAGGAGCCTGGAGGCCTGTTCGTCACACTCTGAAAAAGTCATGCGAAGTTTTCACTGGCCCCAAAATCATCAATTGGCAATAATGTCCAGCATTTCATTAGGGCTTCCAATGGCTTAGGCACTTGCTAGGCATTTTACATGCCTTCTATTTCTAATCCTTCTAACAGTTCTGCAGGGTGGATTCTTACAGCATGGCCATTTGACAGTGAGAAGAGTGCACGTCAGAGAAGTTAAATGACTGGTCTAAAGTCAGAGCAGATGTGGGAATAAGGGGACCGGCTCTCTCGAATGACTCAAATTATGGGTAGAGGACAGCAGATTTCCACACCCTACCTGCTACTGACAGAGAAGCAGCTGCTGTCCTGGGGCGCCTGGGCCTATGGGCAGCAGCAGGTTCTTGCTAGAGAATGAGGCCACAGGAGGCAGACTGGCACCAAAAAGAGCAATGCCCACCTTATGCCTGACTTCTGCATTGCTTTTTGGGGAGCAATATGCATTTTGCTCATGTCTTTCTGCCTCCCAGTTTTTTTGCTTGTAAAACGGGTTTCAACCATTTGGTTTCCTCACAGAAGTACAGTCAAGTTAGAAGAGTACTTTGAAAACACTTTGGAAAGACCTGGGTAAAAGTCACTATGTAATTATGCCAGCCTCATGTACCAATGCTGACTTAGAAAAGAATGGGATTTTAAAGTAATCATATAAATAAATTGTGAAACATCACTCAACTGTCTATTCACTTATAACTTTCCTGTAGCTAAGTATTTACTTAAAGAATAAACAAACACTGTAGAAACTACAGCAGCAGGCTCAAATGACAATGACCACAGGGAAGCAGGAGGAACCAGGCACGGTGGAGTCCCAGGCAGACCAGCTCCCCTACTCCGGCAGCACAGCCCTGTGTGGGCTCTATAAAATCCCAGTCCTAGATCAGGCCTTTCCCCATCTTCCCTGGGCACTGCCTACCTCAGCCTATACATCCCCTGAAGACCTCCTCATTTCCCTACCCCCAGATGAAGAGAGTAGACACGCACAGACAGGCTTTTATCAGAGAACTGGAGAACACGAACAACAGAGGTGTGTGAGATGTTCAGTTCATGTCCTCAATTAGATTCGCACAAGATCAAAACTCTGGGTAATGCTATCCATAGATATTGTCACAGGTCTGAGATTATACACCATTCCTTTTTTTTTAAAAGCGCAGGTTTATTGACTGATACTTTATATACCACACAATTCACCCATTTAAAGTGTACAATTGCATGGTTTTCCGTATATTCACAGAGTTGTACAACCATCACCACAATCAATTTAAGGACATTTTCATCACCCCCAAAAGAGGCCTCATAACCTTATCAGTCACCCCCCATTCCCAACCCTCCCCAACCCCAGCCCTTAGGCAATACTAATTTCCTTTCTGTCCCTGTAGATTTGACCATTCTGGACATTTCAATAGAATCATGTAATATGCCGTCATTTGTGACTGGCTTACTTCACTTAGCATAATATTTTCTAGGTTCATCCATCTCGCAGCATATGTCAGGATTTCCTTCCTTTTCACTGATGAATAATATTTCATTGTTTGAATATATCCCATTTGGTTTTTCCATTTATCAGTTGATAGACATTTGAGTTTGTCTTAGTCGGTTTTGTGCTGCTGTAATAGAATATCACAGACTAGGTAATTTATAAACAACAGAAATTTATTTCTCATAGTTCTGAAGACTGGGAAGTCCAAGATCAAGATGCCAGTATCTGGTGTCTGGTGAGGGTTTTTCTGCTGCACCCTTCAGAGGGAAGAAATGCTGTGTCCTTACGTGGCAGAAGGTGGAAGGGCAATAAAAGGAACAAATTCCCTCTGTCAAGCCCCTTTATCAGGGCACCTTTGTGAGGGGAGGGCCCATCATGACCTAATTACCTGCTAAAGGCCCCACCTCTTAATACAATCGCATTGCCAATACCTGAGTTTTGGAGGGGACACATTCAAACCAGAGCTGGGTTGTTTCAGTGTTTTGGCTGTTTTGTAAACTGCTGCTACGAACACTAGTGTACAAGTTTTTGTGTGGACGTGTTTTCGGTTCTCTTGGTTATATACCTAAGAGTCAAACTGTCAGGTCACATGGTAACTCTACGTCCAACTTTCTGAAGGAACTCTAGACTGTTTTCCAACCTGGCTGTACCCTTTGCTGTTCCCACCAACAGTGTTTGGGGGTTTCAATCTCTCCACGTCATCACCAGTTACTGTCTGGCTTTTGTTGGCTATAGCTATCTTAGTGGGGTTGAAGAATGTGGGTTTGATTGCGTGTTCCCTGCTTGTTAATGATGCTGGGCAACTTTTCATGTGCTTATTGGCCATTTGTATATTTCTTTGGAGAAATGTCTATTCAAATCCTTCATTCTTATTTTAATTGAATTATCTGTCTTTTTATTATTGAGTTGTACGAGTTCCTCATATATTCTACTTAAGACAGTTCCTTATCAGACATATGATTTGCCAGTATTTTCCCCTATTTTGTGGGTTGTGTGGTTGTGTTTTGTACTTCAAAGGGTTCCCTTTGAAGTACAAAGTTTAAAATTTTGATAAAGTCCAACAGAGCTATTTTTTCTTTTGTTGCTTGTGCTTTTGGTGTTAGCCCACTACATCTTACAGCTCCCTAGGTGCTGTGTCTCTGTATATGACCATGCTGGACCCACTAGGCTATTTTCTACTCTGCTTCCACCCTTCAGGTCCAGAGCTTTATCTCCCCTCTGGCCTCAACAAGACCCCAACCCCAGGACATCTGGTCAAAACCACCCTGACCTTGCGGTGATCCAGTTAGAGTCTTTTGTCTGTAGTGCCTTGCAGCATGAATTCTGACGTTAGACTCCCATGATGTAACTCCCAGACTCACCACACACAGGTTAGGGTGATCTTGCCTGAATAATCTTAATCCTTAGTAAGTCTCAGTTTCTTCCTTTTTAAAACATTGCGAAAGTTACAGAAAATAATTCATGAAAAGGACTTGGCCAGGTGCCTGGTCCATTGTAAGTAATAAATGTTCGCTGCTCCTGCAATGCAGTTGCGGTTGCTTCTTACTTTTACAATACAGACCGGCTTCTGATGCTCCAGGGTTTCTGATTCTTCTCTCTTCTGTCTTTGTAACTCTGGCTTTGACAGAGTTACACAGACAGTTAACTTTGTCTGTGTAACTCTGGCTCCGCTCTATCTCCATTAAGCTCTAAGGATATTCGGCTTCATCCCATTCTCTGCATACTTGGTGCAGCAATGGCTCCTCCCAGCCTTCCAGGTCACCCACCTTGCCACCCTGTGTCCAGCTCTTCATCCAGACTTTCTCCTCCAGCTGTCTGTATTAATCCATCCCACAGTTACTTAGAAGCCATCAGGATTTTAACTTCCTCCTCCCTGGTGCTCCCCCTGGCCCAGGTGTGGTCCCCCTCCTTTCCCTGGACCTGGCTGCCTTATTGACAAGTCTGTTTAAGGCTTCTGTGTTTGCACCTGCCCACCCTTTCCCCTGCTCTCTGTAACGTACTGCACTCCTCCCTCTCCCTGCCACTCCCTTGGCCTCCTGGCGGTGTTTTACCCACCCCAGGTGGATTCCCACCTGAGAACCTCTTGCTGGAGGTTCCCTCTGTCTGTGGTGTTCTGTGGTGTTCTTCCCCACCTCTCTGCCTGGCTCAGGCCTCGTCTCCTTCAAGCCTTTGCTCAGACCTCACCTTTGAATAAAGCCTATCCTGGTGACCCAGTTTAACACTGTCACTGTCCTGCCCCTCACTGTGGCCATGCCCAATCTCCCTTGTCTGCCTTAGGGTTTTTTCCAAAGCGATTCTCTTCTATCTTTCTGCATAATTTGCTTCTTTATTATTTACTATTTAAATATTTTTAAAACCCTGTAAGAAGCCGGGCATGGTGGCTTATGCCTGTAATCCCAGCACTTGGGAGGCTGAGGCAGGCAGATCACCTGAGGTCAGGAGTTTGAGACCAACCAACATGGAGAAACCCTGTCTCCACTAAAAATACAGAACATTAGCCAGGTGTGGTGGTGCATGCCTGTAATCCCAGCTACTCGGGAGGCTGAGAAAGAAGAATCACTTGAACCTGGGAGGAGGAGGTTGCAGTGAGCTGAGATGGCACCATCGCACTCCAGCCTGGGCAACAAGAGTGAAACTCCATCTCAAAAACAAACAACAACAACAACAACAACAACAGACAAACACAAACCTATAAGAAGATAAGCTCCCCGTGGGCAGGCATCTTTGCCACTTTGTTTCCTGACATAGACCAAGCGTGTAAAGCAATGCCTAAGGTGGGTGGGCAAATCCCTGCTGAATGGCTGAATGGTGTGACCTGCCCTCCTCTGATGCTAATGAGGGTGACACTGTCAGAGAACTGCGGTCGCATGTGTCCCCTCTTTTGTGGGTTGCTTGTTCATTTTTCTGTCCATTTGTCCAAGTGTGCTTTTTTATTGATTTGTAGGAACTCCTTAGATTTTCATAACAGAAGTCCTTTGTTAGCATGCCTATTCATTTTCTTCATAGCCAGTGTCTGCTGCATGCACGGCACACGGTACCACAGATAATCCAGTGGTTCATATTGAAAGAAGTCACAAATACTCCACCAGCTCTTCAAGTTAATATCAGCATGCATTCCAGTTTAGAATGGAACAAGGGAATTGCCTTTTAAAAAGTTAGCTTAATTAAATAATTACAAGGGAAAGAAACTGGTCAACTCACCCTGGCAAGCAGTCCCCGCAGATGGCATCACTGGTGGCTGAGCAATTTGCCTTCTGAAAGCGGTTCACCAGTGCGCAGTCCAGACAGGGCTTGCACTTCTGGAAGCCCCAGTCCTCCTTGAACCTGTGCAGCCGGCACGTCACACACTGTGCATCCTCCCCATAGCCAAAGCCACATTCCTGTGGGGATTAACGGGCAATAGAAAGCTATTCAGACTTCGCAAGCGTGAAAAGGAAAGACCGCTGAGATGAAACGAAGACCTGGTCTAATAATTACCAAGTGTCGGCCTTCCTAGACACAAAGGCAGCTCTTTCAGCAAGTTCAAATGTGTCTTCCACTGCTAATGATCTCTCTTACTACAGTAAGTCCACTTAGTCATCCACTTTATTCAAGAAGCCGTGAGCATGGGAACAATCAAGGGTCTCTCAGGCTCCCACTGCTGCATTACTCCCAGTGGCTGGCAGAATTATGGCACTTTCTTCTCCTCTAATTAAGCCAGTCATGTGCATGCTCAGAAGCTAAAGCCAGGGAAACATTCAGCCACTCACTTCTAAGGCAGAAAATCATTACTTTGATATCAGGGGTGTTATTTTCAAAAATGAGGATAAGTGCATAAGAAATTTCATTAGTGGACAAGCCTAGAAGTCAATCCAAATGGAGAGCTCCTTGAAATAGTTAGCAATTTAGCATTTCCTGAAAGTAGAAAGAATCTTACATATTTATTAAAAGGATGTTAACCTCCTGTTGAGACTAACTCTGTGGTACTAAAGATATCAAGCTTCTCTAGATTTGAACATCAGAACACACTGTTTTCCAAGAACGGGCAAAACAAATGGCTCTTTGACCCACATACAATCATTTCCACAAGTTCAAGAACTCAGTAAACTATAGCATATCATATAACATAGTTATAATGCAACTATAAAAAGAAGAATGTAGATGTGATCTATGTTCATGACAATTTTAAAAACAAGTTTTAATACATAATTAGAAGTACGATTCCATTGTTTACAAAAACATTCATGTAAGTACCAACATTTATGGGTGCTTACTCTAGGCCAAGAACTTTACACCATTAACTCAATAATCCATACTCTTCCCAATCGGGGCAGCACTGCCATTTTTCCTGTTTCACAGACTGGGGGATAGAACGTCAGAGAAGTTATGTACCTTGGGCTAGGTGACAGAAGTAGTGTTAGAACCAGGATTTCAACCTACGTCATCTAATTCCAGAGTCAGGCTTCATAACCACTACACTATAGGGGCTGCCAGGTCGATCTTTGTGATGTTTTCTATAGAACACTCTTCATTAACAAAAACCAGACAACGGCTTAAGAGGAACAAGAAGGACACCCATGCAGGCAGCAGACTGGGCAAGCCCACAGATGCAGACTGGATGCCGCAGAGGAAGAAGGGTTTGCACGAAATCTCAGTTTCCTCATTTGTAAACCCTGGATGCTAGAATACAAGTCCCACCTAGTTCAACATTCCCATTTTTTCTGTAAAATTTATATATTTTAATTTCTTCATCCGTATCTATATACAAAATCAACTAAGCAGTACTTATTGGCCAAAATTTAAATGAAAACCAACTTGAAGGATAGTGTTGCCTGTACTTAATCAACTACTCAACAAAAGATTCAGAGGAATCACGTCCACCTAGATTTTTACTAATTAACTCATTCACATTTTGGGTGAGTGATACTTTCTTTCCTCCTTTCAATTACTCTGCCTGTCTTTCAAATGTACATCAGGAGTGAGCACAACAAAGAACCGAGGAGAAAAAGGTGGAAGGTCAGCCTCTTCCTCACCCCCGAGAGCTCCAGTCACACAACGTTCCACATCAGAGGCACAGAGAGGAGAGAGAGGGAGAGAAAA
The DNA here is from genome assembly GCF_007565055.1 of Rhinopithecus roxellana. Lineage (NCBI taxonomy): Eukaryota > Metazoa > Chordata > Mammalia > Primates > Cercopithecidae > Rhinopithecus > Rhinopithecus roxellana. The sequence continues at coordinate 67,038,792 of NC_044566.1, read as the reverse complement.
ACAACATTTGATGTAAAGAACTGATGAACAAGTTAGAATTTCTTCAAAATTGTTAACAGGGATTATCTCTTTCAGGGGAGGGGGAGATTAGAATTACGGGGTATTCTCAAGTTTTATAATTCTGCGAAACGTAATTTTTGCAAAAAGCATCCATTACTCTTGTAATAGGAAAACAATAAAAAATGCATATTCAAGAAGTATTTCTTTGGACATGTGCTGGATCTTTGTGGGGTGATCACTGTGGCTCTGGCTCTGTGCTGGGACACCTGTGTTTTTGTTCAGCACTCTGGCTGCTGGGAGAGCTGTGTGCAGGCACAGGCTTTCTGAAGTACTGGAGAGAGCCTCCCCCTCCCAAAGTCCCTCGGGATCAAAGCACGGGTGCACGTGACCTTCTGGGGGTGGTCTCCACCTCGTTCCCATGCTAGGGTTCTCCACAGCAAAGGTCCAGGCAAGAGCAGAGTGTTTCAAAATCACACTTTGATCCAGGCAGCTTGAGGTTGCAAGAGTCTCATGTACGAGTTAAAACACAACAAAGGAAAGGAAGGAGGAGGAGAAGTATACGGGAAAACAAAGGGAAAGAGAGAGGAGAATGCAGAGAAAGAGGTGCATTAACTGGGAATAAAGTCCTCGGAAATTCTGTTTCACGCCAGGTCAACACAGGAGAAAAGTATGTGCTTTCCTACATCGGATCTAAAGAGACACGAGTTTGAATGCCAGCTCTGCCACTTGTTGGCCAAGTTATTTTGGGAATTCTCCGATCCTCAGTTTCTTCATCTGTGAGATGGGGATAAGAATATCTGCCCTAAAGGTTGTGTGAGGAATAAATGAGAATACATATAAAGCTGCTAAAGTCTAAATCAAGCACAAAGTGCACATTCTCTAAACAAATTATACCTATAAGTGTTATGATTTTGGATTTTCTACAACCCAATAAAACAACTTTGCTGATTCAAGAATCATAAAAGCTTCACTGGAAACAAGGGGATCATCAGACCCCACTTTCCATCTAAGACATTTTTATTGACTAAAAATCTTTGAAAAAGAAATAATAATTTTCTTAATTAAAAAAATGTGCATGGAACACAAACTCTATTTCCAAGTCAACTGCTGCACTGTGCTATAAGACAGCCCTGCGTTCCTGCCAGTCAGTCATTCAGCTGTGGTTCCTTGTCCTGCTGACTGTCTCCAAGTCACCTCCTCCCTCCACTGAGAAACTGTGTAAGTAGCCCAATGGACTTAAACAGTTTTGAGTGTCATATCTCTTTTGAAAACGAACATACAACTTAATGTGGGGGAGGTCTTTGTGGTTATTTTTTGACAAAATAATAAAATTCATTGAACATATCCCAAATACTCATGGGAACTTTTAAAGAGACTATTTGGGAAATTGTATTTAAAATAGATTTTATCTAAAGTATTTACTATTTTCAAAAATATAATATTTTTAAAAGTCTAATATTAATTTGAAACTATTAAACAATAGCCTGCAGTTCATAAAAGTCTAAGAAATTAATGAAGCGATCATTCTACATGTTGAATTAACTAGAAACCATGAAATAACTAGAAATTCAGAGAAGGTGATTCCAGGAAATTAAATTACAGTATGGTGTCCATGGCAGCAACTGCTTTTTGAGTTGACTGTCATATTTCTAATGCACCTTAAACAGAGACTCTGTAATTACTCATAATCCAGGCTATAAAGTAAACAGCATATAAATATTAAATTACCCCCAATATAAATGTCTGCTTTGATGTTTTCATTTCACTCAGTAAAGCTGGGTGGTTAAAATGCCTTGAAATCTTCCCCATTAAGTTCAATAAATAAGTACCGAGAACAAAAGAAAGAGGGAAAACAGCTGAAAGGGAAGCTCGACAGCCTCCGACCCATGGTGACATTGGTTAGCACAGACTAACACTGCCTTCACAAACTTGTGTCACCACCCTGGCTGAGATCATTTCTTTTTTCTTTTTATCATTTGTATACTGAAAAACTATTACACACATGAGATTTAAAAAAAAAAAAATCAAACAGTATACCTTTCTTCTCATCCCTGCTCCTTAACTTTCCACTCTCCCAACACAAGTTTTGGGGTGACCTGCCAAAAATATCCTCCTGGCGCGTGTGCATGTATTTAACACTGTTCAGGAACTAGATTTGTTTTCCCATGCCATACATCTTGGAGAGTGCTCCATATCAGCAAACAGAGGGTATTCCCTTGCATGGATGGAGCTGGAACTGTTCTTACTCACCACTGCATCCCAAATCCTGGCACAGACAGGGCATCCATTTAGGTTTGGCCCATTGCATTTGTATTGATCAGATGACCTAACCATGCAGCAAATAAAAACAGTATCAAATGTTGTGTTTTTTCCCCCATAACTTTGGGATAGAAAGAAGTAATTTCCCTAGGTATATTATTTTCTGCTGCAGGCAGAGAAGTCAGCAAATAAATAATGAAATGAGCTTTGAGTTTAGCCTTTTGACAGGACTCTCTCCTTGACCAAACTCTAGGTAGGTTATGAGCCACTTTCTACTGGGCCCTGTCCTCAAGAGCCCAGTTTCCCAAAAACCTGGCTAAATCCGGCCATGCTCAATATCTTATCAGGTTCCTCAACCCTCACCACCCCCCAGGTGATGCCTGGTCACCCTGGTCTGTCTGCAGCAAGAATCCTGTGAGGTCATTTTAGCCAGAATCTCCCTCACCCTGTGACGGTTCCTCTTCATGATTTTCCATCCACCAAACCCACCCTGCTCTTTGGCTACATATCCCCACTTGCCTGTGCTGTTTTTGGAGTGGAGCCCAGTTCTACACTGAGCTTCCATTTCCTCTACTGCAACAGTCCTGAGTAAAATCTGCTGTTCCACTGTCCAGTTCTGGGTTTTCTTTGACACTTTCCAAGTTGCACTAGAGTTGTCCCTCCCATCATGGCAAGAGGAGTGTGTGTGTGTGTGTGTGTGTGTGTGTGTGTGTGTGTGTATGCGTGTGTGTGTGTCTGGTGAGGGGAGGGCAAGGAGGGTACAGGCAGAGTATGTCCATCTTTAGCCTGGGCTTCAGGATAAGGGATATGTGATTATGTTTACGGAGCATCGTCCACCATTAATATCAATGGTAGAAATGCATTTGTTTTAAAATGTCCCATAGTCTGTATTCTTAAAATTATGACCCAGTACCTTAAAAGTTTGAAGGAAGTACCTAGTACTTCCTCAAATCCCTCAGAAGACATTTTTTATCAATAAACTTTAACATGGGAAAATATATGCATAGATAAAATAATAATGCAATAAAAAGGTATTATTAGAGGGCCCCTACTAACTTCCTAAAATCATATGAGAAGTGAACAACCCATGGTATCCAATGCCTCCCTCCACCTCTCCTTCCCAAAAGCCTGGTATCTAACAGGCCGGTGAATAAGAAATAAATGCCTGCTGATAAACAAATGGATGCACAAATATTACGTAAGGCAGTATTTCCTAAATACTTAAAAAAAAAATCCTAGGGAGCAAAAGCTTGTAAGGGCCCTGGCAATAACTCCCAAGTGGCAAGGCCATATAGTCCTCCTGGGCTGCAGGGTGGCAGGCAGGATAGGCTGGGCTGGGGATGTCTGGGTGGCGTGGGGTCAGCGGCTTTCCTCATCTTGGTCCCAAGGGAGCAGAGGCTGGATTCAGCTGCGCTACTTCACCCAAGCTGGCAGCAGCAGTAGCTCTGTCACTCTGTCCAATATTTTTAAGCCACATTTGGTGGTTTTCCAGTAGCAAAATGACTCAAAGTAAACAGTCCCCAAATCCCCTTCTCTCTTTTCTCCCTCTGCAAATCCAGCCTTTAACAAAAACATAAGCCGGCCCTACCTACAGGTTGGAGGAGCAGCTCTTCAGACCACAGGGGAGAAACTCACAGACCCTCGTCGTCCAGGAAACACATTCTGGGCCTTGGGTCGAAAGCACTATTTATTTGTACAGTCAATACGCTATTAACTGCGGTCCTTTGAACTTTCAAAGTTAAATGTTAAATTTTAAATGTGGATGGAGAAGTTATTTGAAGGGAAAATCTAGGGCATGGAAATGGAAATGACAAATTAGATTTATGTTGCTGGTGCTTACAAATCAACTTTTAATTTCCTTTAACAAAACAACACTGAAGAGATGGTTCCCCTCAACTTTCAGTTTCTGAAAATCTGTGCTTGAGTTTTTTAGAGAAAACTGACAAGCAAGAGCTTGTTAATATCTTACAACCATCCCTAGGCTAGATCAGCTATAATTAAACATAAATAAAGTGAGCAACACTGTAATTAAATGGCAGAAATGAATCTCATTTTTTATGCTTGCAAATTAATTTTTTTTTTTTTTTTTTTTTTTTTTTTTTTTTTTTTGAGACGGAGTCTCGCTTTGTCGCCCAGGCTGGAGTGCAGTGGCCGGATCTCAGCTCACTGCAAGCTCCGCCTCCCGGGTTTACACCATTCTCCTGCCTCAGCCTCCCAAGTAGCTGGGACTACAGGTGCCCGCCAACTCGCCCGGCTAGTTTTTTTTATTTTTTAGTAGAGACAGGGTTTCGCCGTGTTAGCTAGGTTGGTCTCGATCTCCTGACCTCGCGATCCACCCGTCTCGGCCTCCCAAAGTGCTGGGATTACAGGTTTGAGCCACCGTGCCCAGCCGCAAATTAATTTTTTAAAAACTTTCCTCAGAGAGACAAAAACAGTTTTCAAAAATGTAAACATCTTCAGAAATATGAAGCTGGGAAGGCCCCGTGTGGAGCAATGCTGTTGTTTACAGGAGTTAATTTTTTCACATTAACTAAAGTCCTCCCAATAATTGGTTAGAAAAGTTTACTTTGAAAACTGTGCCAGAGACCTGAAGCCTGTTTCAAGTGGTTCATGCAAAAACTAGTTTCCTGATTTACTGCTGCGAGGCGATCGTGTTAACAGCACATTGTTGGCATTAATACTGGTGAGGAGGATGGGTTGGAGCTGGGCAAATTCTAGGCAGTAAGAATTAAAAGTCTAATGTGGTTACTTCAGGAAAACAAAAATTATCCTCTCCCACATATCGCAAAGTTAGGTTTATTTTCGGGAGCTGAAAGGATGCCTGATGGCCGAGTAACCCTCACCATACTTATGGCTCAGAATGCCCAGCAGGTACTACTTACGGGGCGCCCAGAACAAGCTTTTGTATGTTTTGACTCTGAAATAGGAAAAACATTCTGAATTATCTTTCTCATGCACTTTCAAAATCGAAATCCTGTAGTGGAGGAGAGAGAGGGTAAATACGGCTCAATCGGATAAAATCCTCAGACTCCACATGGTTCAGTGACCTGTCATATATTTCCCCAAAAATGCAGAAAAGATAACTATGTACTAAGCAAAATTTCTAAGAACTGAACGGGAAGAGATGCTGCTTGGGGCTTACAGGGAAGGAAGCAAAGGAGCTAGTTAGAGGCGCCTGCTCAGAACGCCCGGGGCAACAGCATGTGGCATGAGGAGCGTAGAGGACTGGAAACAGGAACTGGTGGCAAGGTCGAGGGTAGCTCGGAGGAGGCATGAGGAGCGTGGAGGACCGGAAACAGGAACTGGTGGCAAGGTCGAGGGTAGCTCAGAGGAGGAAGGACAGGAAGAAGGCTGACCAGCAAAGCAGCTCCCGTGGTGCATGTGCGTTAGGTCAATATGATTCTGGTATCTCCTTGTTTTAGAGGCTGGTCCTATGCCAGAATTGCTGGAAGAAAGTTAATCATTCTAGAGTTGTACTGTGGACAGTACAATAGCCAGACCCCATGTGGCCTCATTCAATTTTCATCAATTAAAATGAAATAAAATTCTGTAAGTGTTCAGTAACCTCAATGGCTAGTTGCTCGTATACTGGACAGAGCAGATAGAGACGACTTCCACCATCACAGACAGTTCTATCAGAGAGAACTGCACTAGGCTATTTACAAAACTAGCAAGAGCTTGCTACCCCCACGTGGCTCCACCGCTCCTTCCTCCTGCACTGTTACTTACTAGCAGTGACAATGGACAAATCAGTGAGCCACTGTGTCCCAGTTTCCCTGTCCATAAGATGGGGATGGTTATATTCCCTGTTTGAAACACATGTTGTAAGGATTCCATTAATTAATATACAAAGATCACATAGCAGCTGGCTCACTATGAAAAATTAGCCAATATTATCTTAGTTGCATAACATGTATTACAAGAGATAGCTCATATTTATGTTAAGAGATGTCGTTTACATGAACATAGCCCAAGATATCCAAGGTAAATGGTTAAAATAAGAATCTTTAAAAAGCGGCCAAAGAAGAGAAGGGTATCATCAAAGTCAGCAACAGTATCGGTGGATGTGGAGCTGCTGTGCGGACTTCTTAATACCTAATAATTGAAAAGAAGTGAAAAGAGGCTCGGACCTGCTGACCACACACCACTGGCAAGTCAAGGCATAGACTGTATTCAGGAATACGATTCCAGCAGCCCTAGCCAGCCCTGACTACACATTTTTATGGTAGAAACCTAACTAACAATGGGAAGGGACGCTCAGACACCTTGGGAAAAAATAGAATTGAATGCCTTCCAAAGAAAATAATAATTAGGAGTAATAAAACCACAGATGTAAAGTTTAACTATACCTGCTTAACCAAAGCACTTCCAAGCTTTAGTTTTAAGGCACAGGTACATGTTTGTAATTGAAAGAACCTCATGACCCAGAGTGCAGAACAGAAAATGTCAGAAGTTTTAAGATACCTTTAATACAGAGAAACAAATAACATAGCAATGTTACAATAAAGGTTATTTGAAAATGCTAATGGCCTATTAAAAAACGTACTTTTTACTCTCAATATAAAAAAACCTTTAGTGTACATATCAGTAGTTTGGTCTAGCTTTTCTTCTTTTTCATAATTAACTTTAAAAAGTTTTATGTTTACTCTGCTTTCAAAATTTCAAATACCATAGGTAACCAAAATTCTAAGCCTCAGTCAAAAAGGTAAGGGCCCTCAGACTTGTTTAATTACAAATTAAAAGGTAGCCCTCCAAACTACCTATCTATTTATCTATTCATTTATTTGAGACAGGGTCTCACTTTGTCACCCAGACTTGAGTGCAGTGGTGCAATCTCGGCTCACCACAACTCCACCTCCCAGACTCAAGTGATTCTCCTGCCTCAGCCTCCTGAGTAGCTGGGATTACAGGCGCCCACCACCACACCTGGCTAATTTTTGTATTTTTAGTAGAGATGGGGTTTCACCATGTTGGCCAGGCTAGTCTTGAACTCCTGACCTCAGGTAATCCGCCCGCCTCAGCCTCACAAAGTGCTTGGATTACAGGTAAGCAACTGTGCCTGGCCCAAACTATGTATTTAATATCTCAAGTTTTAAAAAAGATTATTTATAAATGTAGTTGTCTGAAAAATTTTTAAAGCTTAGTCTTAGTCAAAAGACTAAATTTTCCCTTGATTTGTAAAGTTTGGAAATGAAAATTAGCCAGTTAAATGCAATTTTAATTTCAGTGATTTATCTGACTTTAATATTCTCATAACTTATTTTTCTTTCCTCTGAAAGACATATACTGTTGTAAAAGGAACAATGAAAAGAAGAAATCACAAATTCATGAATGGACAATTTAAAAATATCTAACCTTAAAGTAACAGCTTATAAAAAGCTCAAGCTCTCTAAGTGCGGTAGAAAATAAAAATATATTTATGTTTTCATTTGTGTATCTGAATCCTTTGCCTCTCTGTTGTATGTTAGAGCACGAGCAAAGTTAAGTTGCTGATTTTATTTATTATGAGCTAAAACTAAGATAAAAGACTTGGCAAAATATATGATTTATAATATATATACAAATTCATTCATTTTTATATTACTAGATTTACGTGTCACTTTTTTCCCAAGAAATATTTGAGATTAACTGATTTGTTCACTCATGTACTGTGTCAGGAGCTGGGTGCTCTGTAGATACAGGGTAGAAAAGCTGAACAACATGGGCTTCCAGGTGGACAGCCCAGGACAGGCATGCGGTAACATGGTATACAACTGTGCACCTGAGTGGGTCCTAGGAATCTCATTTTTCACTGACATTATTACCTTTACCTTTATTGCTCCTCACTCAGTTTGTCCTGGTCCTTTTTCAAAAAAAATTATAAAGACGCAAACAGAAGGTGAACAAATGAAATAAGTACGTAAAGGCAGAATTGTTCTGGTTGCTTCCCTTTGGCTGCTTCCTTCACGGAGCGGGGACGGCTGTTTCAATCCTTATGGAAAACTGCTATCTAGAGAAAAATATTTCTTCTGGACAGCCATGGGAATATGAAATACAGCACCTGTTATCAGTCAGTGTTCTCGGAAGATGGATTATTTCTGTTTATAAACACAATTTTTTAGAGCGGATTTTAGGTTCATAATGAAATTGAGAGGAAGGTAGAGAGATAGCCCTTATATGCCCTACCCTCCCCCGCCACACACGAAGCCTCATTCTTATCAGCACCCTGCACCAGAATGGTACATTTGTTACAGTCTATGAACACATGACTGTCACCTAAGTTCCACAGTTTACATTAGGGTTTATTCTTGGTGTTACATTCTGCGAGTTTGAACAACACAGAACGATATGCATCCACCACTACAGGATCATACAGAGTAGATTCCCCACCACTACAGGATCACAGAGTAGATTCCCCGCCACCACTACAGGATCACACAGAGTAGATTCCCCGCCACCACTACAGGATCACACAGAGTAGATTCCCCGCCACCACTACAGGATCACACAGAGTAGATTCCCCGCCACCACGACAGGATCACACAGAGTAGATTCCCCGCCACCACGACAGGATCATACAGAGTAGATTCCCCGCCACCACGACAGGATCATACAGAGTAGATTCCCCGCCACCACGACAGGATCATACAGAGTAGATTCCCCGCCACCACGACAGGATCATAGAGTAGATTCCCCGCCACCACGACAGGATCATACAGAGTAGATTCTTCCATGCCCACATATTCATCCCTCCCCCACCCTTCCCCCTGGCAACCAGTGATCTTTTTACTGTTTCCATAGTTTTGCCTTTTCTAGAATGTCATAGAGTTGGAATCATACAATCAGCAGACTTTTCCAATTGGCTTATTTCACTTGGTAATGTGCATTTAAGGTCCTCTATGTCTTTTCATGGCTTGATAGCTCATTTCCTTTTAGTGCAGAGTAATATTCCATCGTAGGGATCACAGCTTATTTACCATCACTTACTAAAGTACCTCTGGGTTGCTTCCAAGTCTTCGTAATTATGAACAAACCTGCTATACGCATCTGTGAGCTTATATTTGTATGAGCGTGAAGTGTCCATTCCTTTGATAAAATACTAAGGAGCACAATTGCTGGATCAAATAATAAGAGTATGCTTAGTTTTGTAAGACACTGCCAAATTGTCTTCCAAACGGCTGTACCATTTTGCATTCCCACTAGCAAGGATTGAGAACTCCTGTTACTTCACATCCTTAACAGTCTTTGGTGTTGTCTGTGTTCTGGATTCTGGATTTCTAATAGGTGTACAGTGGTATCTCGTTGCTTAAATTTGCATTTCTCTGATGACATACTATATGGAGGATCTTTTCATATGCTATTTGTCATCTGTATATCTTCTTTGGTGAGGTGTTTGTTAAGGTCTTTTACCCATTTTTAAATTGGATTTGCTTGTTTTCTTAGTGTTTTTAAGAAATTTTTGTATGTTTTAAAGAATTTTTTGTATGTCCTTTTCCAGATATCTTTTGCAAATATTTTCCACCAGTTTCTGGCTTGTATTTTCATTCTCTCAACAGTGTCTTAAGCAGAGTGGAAATTTTTAATTTTAATTAAGTCTAGCTTATTAATTCTTTCTTTCATAGGTTGTGCCTTTGGTGTCATATAAAAAAGACATCACTAAACCCAAGGTCCTCTAGAGAAAACCTTCTAGAAGTTTTATAGCTTTGCATTTTACAGTTAGGTCTGTGACCTGTTTTGAGTTAGGTCTGTGTCTAGATTCATTTGTTGCATGTGGATGTCAAGTTGTTTTAGATCCATTTGTTGAAAAGTCTATCTTTTCTCCACCGTGTTGTTTGCTCCTTTGTCAAAGACCAGATGACTACACTTAGCTGGGTCTATTCCTGGGCTCTCTATTCTGTTCCATTAATTGATTTGTCTGTTCTTTTGTCAATACCACACTGTCTTGATTACTGTATCTTTACAGTAAGTCTTGATGTGGGTAGTGTCAATCCTCTAACTTTTTCTTCTGAAAAACTGTGTTGATTATTCTGGGGCCTCTACATATAAACTTTATAATCAGTTTGTCAATATCTACAAAATAACTTGCTGGGACTTTGATTGGGATTCCATTGCATCTATAAATCAAGTTGAGAAACACTGACATCTTGACAACATTGAATCTTCCTTCCATAAACATGGAATATCTCTCTATTTATTTAGTTCTTTTATTTCTTTCATCAGTCTCATAATTTTCCTCATAAAAATCTTGTACATATTTTGTTAGATTTATACCTACGTATTTTATTTGTGGGGGGTGCTAATATAAATTATATTGTGCTTCTAATTTCAAATCCCACTTGTTCATTGCCAGCATATATGAAAGTTACTGACTTCTGTATATTAACCAGGTATCTTGAAATATTACTATACTTGCTTATTCATTCCAGGAGTTTTTCTGTTCATTCTCTTGCATTTTCTACATAGATGATTATGCCATATGTGAACAAGGAGAACTTTATTTCTTCCTTCCAAATCAGTTTACCTTTTATTCCTTCTCTCTTTTTTTTTTTTTTGTCTTAGTACTTGAGTTAGGATTTCTTGCATGATGCTGAAAGGGAACATCCTTGCCTTGTTTCTGATCTTACTGGAAAGCTGCTAGTTTCCATCATTAAGTATGATGTCAACTCTAGAGTTTTGGTTTTGTTGTGGTCGTTGTAGATAAATTATTTACCAAGTAGAGGAAATTCCTTTCCATTTCTAGTTTACTGAGAGGTTTTGTTGTTGTTGTTTTTTAATCACGAATGGGTGTTAGATTTTTCAAATGCTTTTTGTGCACTTACTGCTATATGTGATTTTTTTCTTCTTTAGCCCACTGATGTGACAGATTACATTAACTGAATTTCAAAGGTTGAACCAGCCTTGTGTATGTGGGATATGTCCCATTTTGTCACAGTGTGTGATTTTTTTTTTTTTAATATACAGTGTTGGATTCAATTTGCTAATATTTTGTTGAGAATTTTTGTATCTTTGTTCATGAGAGACCTTGTAAAGTCCTTTGGTTTAGGCATTAGGATGATTTTTGGCCTCACAGAATGAGTTAGGAAGTATTTTCTCTGCTATATTCTGGAAGAAATTATGGAGAATTAGTATAATTTCTTCTTAATTTTTGGTAGAATTCACCAGTAAATTCACTTTAACCTGGTGCTGTTTTGGAAGGTTATCAATTATTGATTCAATTTCTTCAGTCAATATAGGCCTATACAGACTGTGGATTTCTTCTTGTGTGAGCTCTGTCAGAGGGTGTCTTTCAAGGAATTGATTCATTTCATCTAGGTTACCAAATGTGTGGGCGCTGAGTTGTTCACAGCATTTCTAATGTTCCTATAGTGATGTCCATGCTTTCATTTCTAATATTAGTACTTTGTGTCCTCTCCCTTATTTTCTAAGCTGGCCTAGTTAGAGGATCATCAGTTAAATTAGTTTAGAGGATCACCAGTTAGAGGATCATCAGTTAATTAAAGATTATTATAATTTCTTAGAGAATTAGCCCCCTTATTATTATGTAATATCCATCTTTATCCCTGACATCTGTCTTTGCTTTGAAGTCTGCTCTGTCTGAAATTAATATAGCTACTCCTGCTCTTCTGATTACTGTTAGCATGATATACAGTTCTCCATCCACTTACTTTTCACCTATGTGTGTCTTTACATTTGAAGTGGGTTCTTAGAGACCACAGAGTTGGATCTTGTTTTTTGACCTGCTCTGACAGTCTGTTTATAAATTGGTACATTCAGATCACTGACACTGAAAATGATCATTGATGAAGTTGGGCTAATAGTTACCATATATATTACTGTTTTCTATTTCTTGCCCTTCTTATTTGTTCTTATTGTTGTCTTCCACGTTTTCCCTTTTGTAGTTTTAATTGAGCATTTTATGTGGTTTCATTTTATCTCCTTTCTTAGCATATCAGTTATACTTCTTTTTACACTTTTTTAAATGGTTGCCTTAGAGGTTGCACTATACATTTATAACCAATCCAAGCCTCCTTTCAACTAACACTGTACTACTTCATAGGTAGTGTGAATACCTTACAATAACAAAATAATTCTAATTCCTCCTCCTCCCCATCCTTTGTATCATTGCTATAATTAATTTCACTTACGTGTGTGTGTGTGTACACACAAGCATACTCAGTCAAATACACTGTTGCTATTAGTTTGAACACACTATCATCTATTACATCAATTAAGAATGGGAAAGTTAAAGTTTTTATTTTACCTTCGCTTAGCACTTCTTTGATGCTCTTTTCTTTATGTAGATCCATGTTTCTGATCTATATTATTTTCCTTCTGTCTAAAGAACTTCTTTTAACATTTCTTACAAGGCAGGTCTACTGGTAACAAATTCCCTCAATTGACTGAGAAAGTCTTTATTTGCCCTTAACTTTTGAAGGAAAATTTCTCAGGGTACAGAATTTTAGGTGGTATTTGCTCAATACTGTAAATGCTTCACTGCGCTCTCCTCTGCCGTGCATGATTTCTGGGGAGAAGTCAGATGTCATTCTTATCTCTGCCCCTCTGTACGTATGGTGTTTTTTTCCCTCTAGCTCCTTCCAGGGTTTTTTCTTTGTTTTTCTGCAATTTGCAAATGATATAGTTGGTGTTGTTTTTGGGCATTTATCTTGCTTGGCTTCCTGAGTTTCCTGGATCTGTGGTTTGGTGTCTGGCATTAACTTGGGAAAATTCTAAGTCATTATTGTTTCAAATATTTCTTCTGTTCCTTTCTCTGATTAGCATATCAATATTAGAATATTCATGATTAATGCTATTAGCATATTAATCATAGTTGTTCTTGATTCTCTCTGATAACTCCAAGGTCCCTGTCAGGTCTGGTTCTGATGCTTACTTTGTCTCTTCGAATTGTACTTTCTGCCATTTAGTATGCTTTGTACATTTTTGTTTGTTAAATGTCATACATGATACACTGGGTAGAAGGAGCTGCTATAAACAGGCTTTTAGTAATGTGGAGGTGAGATGTGAAGGAAGGGGCAGCTTTCCATAGCACTGTGCAGGCCTGTGCCTGTGTACTGCAAGCTTCCCCAGGGCCTCTCAGTCGCTTGTCTGTGAACTGCAAAATGGGAGAGAATGGCTGGAGCAGGCTGAATCAGTAGTTCCCTTCCCCAGGTCAGTTAGGCTCTGATAAAACCCCAGCAGGTGAGCCTTTGGTATATGTGTTTCTCTTGAAGGCAGTCCTTGTTAAGAAAAAGAGCGCTCTAGCATATTTCAAAATGCTCCTTTTCTGCCTCCCCTGTCAGAAAAATAAGGGTTTTTTTTGTTTTGTTTGGTTTGGTTTTTGACATTTACTATGACAATTGGTTTGAGTTCCTGGAGATAAAACTCACAAAAGCATGGGAGGGTGCTCTGTGAGTGGGTCCTCCCGGAGTTTTTAACTCTCAGACTTTTCCAAACCTAGCCTAGAGCAGTCTGTCAATAACAGTGCAGGTTTCCCACCCTGGTGCTGGCTCCCGGGGAGGCTTCTGCAGCAGTGTATTGTGACTCTCTGTAGCTGTCTGCGACCTCACTTCTCTTGCAGATCTAAAAGCTGCGGACTTTTCAGTTTGTTCAGCTTTTTACTTCCTGTTGGAATAGAGTGGCAACCTCTAAATTCCTCATATATATGAAATCAGAAATGGGAAAATGATTTCTTAATCAACAAAAATATTCAGGCTAATAGGACTTTCATCTTCTGGTATGATTCTCCAAAAATTACCTTAAGGTTATATTCTGCAGATTCAAAGGATGAAGACAGTCATTTCTTAGAAATTATTTACTCATCTCTCAGAATCTGTGAAGTTTCATTCAGAATTTCACAGAGATTTGGGAAAAAGAAGAATGTCTGAGGAAAAGAAACGTCATCATCTTTAAACCAAAATTAAAATTCTAAGCCCCACACCACCTGAATGGATCCCTCCTCTTGGCCAAGGACATTCCAAAGTTAACCTGAAAAACTAATTCAGGCCAGGATGGAAACGGGGAGCCATCCTCCCTTTTGAAATTACTGATGGAACAGACTCTTTAAGTCTGATAAGAAAACACTTCCAGTCTATTCTCTGAAGTCTGCTATCTGGAAGCTTCATCTGCATGATAACACCTCGGTCTCTAAAACCCCTTGGTATCTAAAACTCTTTCTAGTGACATTCCTTTCTATTGACTCCAGGTCTTTACATAATAACCAATAGCCAGTCAGAAAGTCCTACAATCCACCTATGACCTGGAATCCCCCTTCCCCTACCTGCTCCCACTCCAGTTGTCCTGCCTTTCCAGACTGAACCAATGTTGAGTGATGTCTTAGGTCTCCCTAAACTGTATAAAACCAACCTGTAGCCCTACCATCTTGGGCACACGTTGTCAGGATCTCTCGAGGGCTGCATCATGGGCCACTGGTCACACATTTTTTGGCTCAGAATAAATCTCTTGAAATATTTTACAGAGTTTGACTCTTTTCATTAGCAATCTGTTTCCCTCTTGGGCATGACGGCATTTTAAAATACTTCGTTCACTGATCTTAGATATGTCAACCTGTTAAAAATTAATCTTTTTACACCCAACACAGAAAAATCTATGTCTGAAAGTGCACATTACTGTAATCAACATGGGTTGAAAAACACCTGTTGAGATGCCACTGCTAAGGAGATATCACACAGACTTTGAAGGTCAGTCAGTTTCAATCCAAATGTAAAGCCCAGGATACTAAAAGCCACCGCTCATGTAACACAAAAGCCAGAGAGAAAAGCTATCTAACAGAAGTCACTTATGGAATGCATAATTCTTTGTTTCCTGCTGTTTATGGATCATTGATCAAAAATCTGTGAATGACAAGACTCAACTGTAGACAATGGCAGTCTGTAGGGGAAAAGGACTTCTCTTTTAAAAGTACCTTTAAATAAGAAGAAAAATCTATTGTTCCTTTTCTAACAGAAAGGCTTTGATGTTTTATTTAAAACAAAACAATACATCACTTCTCCACAACTAGTAACATCTTCAAAAGATCAGCAAATAAAGCAAATGGATGTACAGCTCTGAACGTGCGCACAAAAAAAGGCAGGCTTCAGAACATCCAAGACTGTGAAATACATCCTGATATAACACACAGTTTCTTAGCAAATAGTGGTTGAAATGAATGTATTTAAAGTGTTCCTGGGAGTAACATACACTCACTGTGGTGAGATCAGTAATAATATACACACTGTCAAAGGAATGTTCAAAACCCTGGTTTGGAAAATGCCTGCTGTCTCAGAGCATCTTTTACTTAAGACACTGGCAGGCTCTATTTCTTGACCAGCAATGCTAACATTCATTTTAAGAAAAAGGAGTCCCAGTAAGTAGTAGCATTCATGATTTCTGTTATCAATGATTTAGGGGGTGTGTGTGTGTATATATTTAGAACTTACAGTTATATATATAATATATAATATATATATTTAGAACTTACAGTTATATAAAATATATATAAATATACATAAATGTTATATATATATATATAACTGTAAGTTCTGGGATACACGTGCAGAACGTGCAGGTTTGTTACATAGGTATACATGTGCCATGGTGGTTTGCTGCGCCCATCAATCCATCATCTACATTAGGTACTTCTCCTAATGCTGTCCCTTCCCTTGTCACCCACCCTGCAACAGGGCCTGGTATGTAATGTTCCCCTCCCTGTGTCCATGTGTTCTCATTGTTTAATGAGAACGGGAATGCTTCCAGCTTTTGCCCATTCACTATGATATTGGCTGTGGGTTTGTCATAAACAGCTCTTACTATTTCCAGATACATTCAATCAATACTTAGTTTATTGAGAGTTTTTAGCATGAAGGGGTGTTGAATTTTATCGTAGGCCTTTTCTGCATCTATTGAGATACTCATGTGGTTTTTGTCATTGGTTCTGTTTATGTGATAGATTACATTTATTGTTTTGCGTGTATTGAACCAGTCTTGCATGCGAGGGATGAAGCTGACTTGATTGTGGTGGATAAGCTTTTTGATGTGCTGCTGGATTCAGTTTGCCAGTATTTTATTGAGGATTTTCACACCGATGTTCATCAGGGATATTGGCCTGAAATTTTCTTTTTTTGTTGTGTCTCTGCCAGGTTTTGATATCAGGATGATGCTGACCTCATAAAATGAGTTAGAGAGGAGTCCCTCCTTTTCTATTGTTTGGAATAGTTTCAGAAGGAATGGTACCAGCTCCTCTTTGTACCTCTGGTAGAATTTGGCTGTGAATCCGTCTGGTCGTGGGTTTTTGTTGTTGGTGGTGGTGGTAGTAGGCTATTAATTACTGCCTCAATTTCAGAACTTGTTCTTGATCTATTCAGCAATTTGACTTCTTCCTGGTTTAGTCTAAGGAGGGTATATGTGTCCAGGAATTTATCAATTTCGTCTAGATTTTCTAGTTTATTTGCATAGAGGTGTTAACAGTATTCTCTGATGGTAGTTTGTATTTCTGTGGGATCAGTGTTGATACCCCCTTTATCATTTTTTTATTGTTTGTATTTGATTCTTTTCTCTTTTCTTATTAGTCCAGCTAGCGATCTATCTAGTTTGTTAATCTTTTCAAAAAACCAGCTGCTGGATTAATTGATTTTTTGAAGGGTTTTTTGTGTCCCTATCTCCTTCAGTTCTGCTCTGATCTTAGTTATTTCTTGTCTTCTGCTAGCTTTTGAATTTGTTTGCTGTTGCCTCTCTAGTTCTTTTCATTGTGATGTTAGGGTGTCCTCTTTAGATCTTTCCCGCTTTCTCCTGTGGGCATGTAGTGCTATACACTTCCTTCTAAACACTGCTTTAGCTGTGTCCCAGAGATTCTGGTACCTTGTGTCTTTGTTCTCATTGGTTTCAAATAACTTATTTATTTCTGCCTTAATTTTGTTATTTACCCAGTAGTCATTCAGGAGCAGGTTGTTCAGTTTCCATGTAGTTGTGCGGCTTTGAGTGAGTTTCTTAATCCTGAGTTCTAATTTGATTGCACTATGGTCTGAGAGACTGTTTGTTATGATTTCCATTCTTTTTTATTTGCTGAGGAGCGTTTTATTTCCAATTATGTGGTCAGTTTTAGAGTAAGTGCAATGGGGTGCTGAGAAGAATGTATATTCTGTTGGTTAGGGGTGGAGAGTTCTGTAGATGTCTGTTAGGTTCAACTGGTCCAGAGCTGGGTTCAAGTCCTAAATATCCTTGTTAATTTTCTCGTTGATCTGTCTAATATTCACAGTGGGGTGTTAAAGTCTCCCACTATTATCGTGTGGGAGTCTAAGTCTCTTTGTGTAGGTCTCTGAGAACCTGCTTTGTAGATCTGGGTGCTCCTGTATTGGGTGCACATATATTTAGGATAGTTAGCCCTTCCCTTCTTGTTGCATTGATCCCTTATACCATTATATAACGCCCTTGTCTTTTTTGATCTTTGCTGGTTTAAAGTCTTTTATCAGAGACTAGGATTGCAAGCCCTGCTTTTTTTTTTTTTTTTGCTTTCCATTTGCTTGGTAAATATTCCTCCATCTCTTTATTTTGAGCCTATGTGTGTCTTTGCACGTGAGATGGATCTCCCGAATACAGCACACCGATGGGTCTTGACTCTTTATCCAATTTGCCAGTCTGTGTCTTTTAACTGGAGTATTTAGCTCATTTATCATTTGTCTCCCTGGCTTCATTCCCCTTTCCAGGGGAGTGAATGGTTCTGTCTTGCTGACATTCCAGATGCCACTAGGGTATGAAAAAAAAACTCCTGCAGGTAGCTCAGGGTCTGCCCAAATGGTCACCCAGTTTTGTGCTTAAAACCAGGGCCCCGGTGGTATAGGCACTTCTCCTGGTCTGTGGGTTGCACAGAACATGGGAAAAGCGTAGTATCTGGGTTGGAGTCCACCGTTCCTCATGGCACAGTCCCTCAAGGCTTCCCTTGGCTAGGGGAAGCAGTTCCTGGATTCCTTGCACTTCCCAGGTGAGGTGACACCCCACCCTGTTTCGGCTCAGCCTCCATGGGCTGCCCCCACTGTTTAACCAGTCCCAATGAGATGAGCTGGGTATCTCAGTTGGAAATGAAGAAATCACCTGCCTTCTGCATTGATCTTGCTGGGAGCTGCAGATCAGAGCTGTTTCTATTCGGCCAGCTTGCTAGCCAGCCCATAAAGCTTTAGTTTTAAATCTTCAATGGAATTTTGGTTGTTATTGATTAATGCAAATAAACCTTTAAAATTGTATTGTTTTAGTGAAATACTACAAATCTTAAATTATATAAAACAATGACATCTGTTGAATTCTGGGTTTGAGAACCTGTTTATCTCAGTAAGACCCATGAATCTAAAGTATTAAAAAGGGAATTGTATGATATTTGGCCAAAGTGACATAATAATCCAATAATTCTGTCATGGTATCCAAAGCTTCATTAATAATTAACTCAAATAATTTAGTTAAGAAGAATGCATTAAAAAAAAGAAGAAGAAGAATGCATTTTACAAACACAGATATACAACTTTGCCATATATCCAATATACCTTAGACAACTCCATGCCTGGCCCGCACTGGCTGCAGGGGACACAATTTCCAGACTGGTCCCTGAATTCTTGTTGTCTGCAGTCTCCTGTTTCACAAGTCACTTTACATGACTGAAAAAAAAAATTTAACAAAATGTTATCTCAAAGTATGTTAAACATATTTTTTTGCAAGAAAGGAACAATATTTTCAATATTAGTCACACAATCACTGAATGTAAACATCAGTTCAGAGTCAATTCAATGTTCACTTTAGGAAGAAAACCCACTTTCTGAATAAGTCAGTGGAACAACTAAATCAATAAGCCAAATTCTTCTCTGTATTCCAGAGAATACTCATTGGTTCTCTAAACAGGGTGTGCCATTTTCTTGGAATTAACTGCTATCCTCCTCAGAAACCCTTCTGGGACCCAAGATACGACACGACTTAGGAGCTGTTCTCTTCTCTAAGAAGATATTTAAAAGCAAAAAACAGTTATGACTTTGTTTGATATATGACCCAAGGTCCTTTTGCTACCAGAAAAAAATCTGAATTAAAAAATTTTTTCATCTGTAAGAAATATAAACATATTCAAGTATAATGAATTAAATAAATTGAATAGATTAGTATAGCCACAAGAACTTTGCAATTATCATTTAGACTTATCTGCCACGCGGTTTTGATGGGGACGTTTCAACCCTTTTCAACTGAACTACATTTCCTTGGAGGCTGTCTTTCAAATAATAATTTCTAACAATCAGGACACCAGTAAAATTCTTGGTGACGATGATAAAGATGGCAGTAGTGGCCCAACTCTCGGGACTCCTCAACATAGAAATACCACTGAAATCTGAGCTTATGCCTTTACCGATTACCAGTGAGCCACTGCCTAGGACCTAACAGTATACTTTGGTTCACAGCACAGGACTTAGAGGGAACATTTATACTTAGGCAAAAACAAAGGTTATTTGTCATTTTCCAAAATATAGCTTTTCTCTCTTATTTTCTCTGAAAACAAGTTATCCTTGTATGATATCATCCTAGCAAAGTATGTTATCTGCTTAACAGACAGTATTTAATAAATTATGTTGGTATTACCAACATCACAGAATTGGTGAAGACATTTGGTCCAATCTCTTATTTTAAGCAAGATGCCCTGAATAGTGCTACTGACGCGGTTCTGTTTTCCTTAATGGAAGCTGGAAATCTTAGGAGGAACTGGGGGAACAGACACTGCTGTTCTGTCCAATGCTTACCACACAGTTGAGCACAGGACATTCTGATGCATATAATTCTGTACAAACCTCCTCCACCTTGAAGCAGGAATATCGTGAAGTTATTTAACAACCTCTTTAAGGTCAAAGGTTTAATATCTAGGGCAAGCAGGAGGAAGAATTCAAGGTGAGATTTGAGACTAGAAAATTCTTTGAGGCGTCGAGGCACGGTGGCTCACGCCTATAATCCCAGCACCTTGGGAGGCCAAGGTGGGCGGATCACGAGGTCAAGAGATTGAGACCATCCTGGCTAACATGGCGAAACCTTGTCTCTACTAAAAATACAAAAATTAGCTAGGTGCGGTGGTGCGCACCTGTAGTCCCAGCTACTTGGGAAGGCTGAGGCAGGAGAATCACTTGAACCCGGGAAGTGGAGGTTGCAGTGAGCCAAGATCGCACCACTGCACTCCAGCCTGGTGACAAAGTGAGACTCCGTCTCAAAAAAAAAAAAAAAAGAAAGAAAGAAAGAAACTTTTGTAAGGCTGTGAAGACTCTTGCCTCAACTCCTCCTCAACTCCCAATCTTGGAGGAGTTTACTTATTTATACGGCATAGGAGCTTCCCTTCCACCACAAAGAGACTGTAAAGAGAAATAAATTACACAACCTTCCTCTTAGACCATTATTCAATGTTTAAGAGCCTCCAGTTACAAAAGGGAAGCTCTCCTACATTCACCTGAGTCCCACTTTGTCTTTATTTTTTATTTTTATTTATCTCTTTATTTATTTCTGAGACGCAGTCTCGCTCTGTCGCCCAGGCTAGAGTGCTGTGGTGTGATCTCAGCTCACTGCAACCTCCGCCTCTCACGTTCAAGCGATTCTCCTACCTCAGCCTCCCAAGTAGCTGGGATTACAGGTGCGCACCACCATGCCCAGTTAATTTTTGTATTTTTAGTAAAGATGGGGGTCTCACCATGTTGACCAAGCTGGTATTGAACTCCACACCTCAAATGATCCACCTGCCTCAGCCTCCCAAAGTGCTGGGATTGCAAGCACGAGCCACAGCATCCAGCTTAACTTTGTCTTTCAAGAAAACTTTGCATATTGTCTTCAGTGTAAATCTTTCTTTATATATCTGTAGATCATTATTTTATCTCTAGATTCAGTACATTTTGTTCTTTTGAACACCTTCATAAATCTTCTGTCAAACTTTCAAACATTAAAATTTTCCATCTGTTTTTCATGCTTTTTGGAACCAAGAAGAATATAAACAACTATATAAAATAACTTCTAAAAACCTATTCTAATTTATTCATAAACTGTGTAGGTCATGGGCTCCAAATTAGATTTTATGGTCTTTTAGCTTCTGGCCTACGTTACAAGAGACATATGCCTATAAAGGCAAAATAGTATCATTGTCATAGTGCCACAAGTAACACTGCAATTTTATGACTTCACCTACACTTAAGTAAGATAATTTCAACAATTGTTACAAACATCATGAATAAGCAGCAATCTTTCACTTATTAATTACATGCAAAAATAATAAAATGCCATTTGAAAGAGATAAAACCATAATATTGGACCAGAAATAGAAAATTATCTTGGGCCAGGTGTGGTGGCTCACGCCTGTAATCCCAGCACTTCGGGAGGCCGAAGCAGGCAGATCACCTGAGGTCAGGAATTCAAGATCAGCCGGGACAACATGGTGAAACCCCATCTCTACTAAAAACACAAAAATTAGCTGGGAGTGGTAGCAGGTGTCTGTAATCCCAGTGACTCGGGAGCCTGAAGCAGGAGAACTGCTTGAACCTGGGAGGCAGAGGTTACAGTGAGCCAAGATTACACCACTGCACTCCAGCCTGGGCAAAAGGGCAAGACGCTGTCTCAAAAAATAAATAAATAAATAAAATGATTTTGGTACTGCTACTACTTATTCGTACATGAATTCTTTCACCACATTTTTATTAAAGAAAAAAAGAGTTTACTTACCAAATAGCCTAGTAATACTAAAAGAGTGAAAAACGTTTTCTCTTGTTCTAGTAGCACCTTTAAAGCCATCGTTCTTATCAAATGTATTTATTGCTGGAGAGTTCTAAATAAAAGATAGAAAGGAAGATGCAGTTGATATGAAAAACATCAGTGACTGTGCTCTGTTTATTATATAATATTTACCACTTACTATATAGACTAGGTAATAAATATTATTTGTGTTTTAAAAGAAACCACCTTTAAAAAAGAAAAAAGACAAAGAATATGTAATTCTTTTATAATTCATATTATGAGAATTGAAGCTCTGTTTACCAATACATATATTCAAAACTCTTACAGGCTCTGAGTTTCCAGGCTACACCTGCCTTTATTGATATTTTCTACCCATGTCTTTACAGCGGCCAATCTACTTCACTCAGCATGAAATTCTATTCAAATAGTGACTATGTAAACCTCCCATTTATATGGGTTTAGACAATGCCAACAGGGTAATGATAGTGATAAAATAACAACCCTTACTAGGGCACTATGTGCCAGGTACTATTTTCAGCATGCTAACTCACTTAATCCTCACAACTACTCTAGAAGGTAGATCCTGTCAGCATTCCCATTTTAGCGATGGGGAAACGGACTCAGAGAGGGCTAAGTAACCTGCCCAAGGTCACACTGCTAGTAAGCGGCACAGCTGGATGCAAACCCGGATGGAGCATCCATTTCTACATCTACTGTGTCACATATGCCCTGACAGACAATGTGTTATTAAATGAAGACACTAGGTTTGTATCTTGACAACTTTGTCTTCACTAAGAGGCAGACAGATAACATTTCACATTTGTGAATTCTTTCCCAAACCAGTACAGTGCAAAGTATGTACGGCAGAAAACTCAGCATTCATCTTAAAACATCTAAAAGCCATTTACGAGTAATGAAATCACAGGCACTAACCCAACATTTCAATACAAGATAAACCAAACCTCTTTATCTTTACCAGGAATGATCTAAAATGTAGAACCAAATCTGGCTGTTTTTTACAGATCCACATATGTCCACAGAAGAGATCAAAAAGAAAAAGCGAAGCCTCATCTGGCTGCTCCATCAGGTAGAGAAACAGCGGTTCTGTTTCCTTTCAAGTTGAAGTTTCCAAAACTAACAGATCCCAAGTGGATCATCTGACTTAGAAAGAAATCAGAGCACAGAACCAGAACCACGGGCAAAGAGCTCAAGAAAAACAGCAACGACAACAACAAAGGAGGCAGAGGGGGCAGAGCTGCGGGCTGAGCAGCTACCGGGGTGAGCTGAGGGGTACCCTGGAGTGGCTGAACCCAGAAGAACCACGTCCAGTGCCTGGGCAGGTCCCATTGCCAGGAAATGAAAAATCATTTACCTTTGTTGAGTGAATGACCCATTTGAAGTGAATTCAAACAGCTTTTTTCATTTTTCCAGCTACTTGGTCGTAACTTTTTTCCCCGCTAGCATATCTCAAAATCATCCAGCAATTACCCAACCATGCAACTTACTGCTTGTGTAGACACAGCGTTAGGGTGAGAAGATAAAAATCACATTCTTTGAAGTGCATGCTTCAGGTTATTTGTTTTATGATACGATCTTAAATTTTTAAAAATGTATTCAGTTTTAAAAGTAAAAAATGTGTAATTTAGGTGGAATTAAAATTAATAAGAAACAACAGGGATAATGCCAAAGTATTTACACAAAATATGAGACAAAGAGATTGACAAGTCAGTCAGCACATACCATATTCGAGCGATTAGTTTGGATAGAATCGTCTGGTGGGATGCTACACTAACTACTGAAAAAGACAGACAAATCGTGAAGCACTTCTTAACATTGTCACTTTGATGCCACCCATTCATAAGGAGACAAAAATAGAACCCATCTCACAGGGGCGTTGTGAGGACTAACTGGGCTAATACAAAGTGCCGAGCCCGGCGCCTGGAGCAGTTGCTGATGCTGTTACCGCTGCTGTTGTTATTGAGACCACCACTTATGAACTGTGCAACCGGGGATAAGTTCCTTAACCCTGAGTCTCAGTTTCCTCATCTCTAAATGGGGCAGACTGATAGAACCTACCTCCTGAATTGCTGTGAGGAATTAGTTTAACAGCTGTAAAGCACTTTCAGGAGAATTAGCTGATATAAACTGTTTCTGGTACACGATAAGTGCCATAAAGTGTTAGCAACTATCATTGTCCTTCATGTTAATGACATTATTATGGAGGATCAAACGATCTGTTAGCATGTGACAGTCCTTGAAGACTGTAATCCATCGGACAAGAGGAGGCATCTAGGCGGCCACAGTAAAGTGGCAGCAGCGTTTTAGCTCGCGGGACCCAGGAGCCTGCAGAAGGCATCTGAAGACTAAGAATCCACCAAAAGTCTGAACCAAGCATTTATAATGTTGAGTACTGTGCTAATGCTTTAAAAAAGCATAGCTTCGGTGGCTCACGCCTGTCATCCCAGCACTTTGGGAGGCTGAGGTGGGTGGATCACGAGGTCAGGAGATCGAGACCATCCTGGCTAACACAGTGAAACCTCGTCTCTACTAAAAATACAAAAAATTAGCCGGGTGTAGTGGCGGGCGCCTGTAGTCCCAGCTACCCGGGAGGCTGAGGCAGGAGAATGGTGGGAACCCGGGAGGCGGAGCTTGCAGTGAGCTGAGATCCGGCCACTGCACTCCAACCTGGGTGACAGAGCAAGACTCCGTCTCAAAATAAATAAATAAATAAAATAAAGCATAGCTTTTTTAAGCTTTCTACCACACTCTAAAGTAGACATTTATCCCCTATGATGGAAGAGAAAACTGAAGGTCAAAGGAAACAAATACTAGAACCAGTAGAAATCAAATCCAGTTCATGCCTGCTAACTCCACAACAGGGCTCCTCAGCATCCCGCCATGCTGACCTAGGCTTGTGTCCTGACCCATCACCAGCATCCAATGCCTCCTGCCATTCGGGACAGCAGGGCTACCTCAACAAAACTGATGAGAGACACATAATGCAATAACACATTTAATCACGTACTTATTTATTCAACAAACGTTGGTTAAACGGTTGTTAGGTGCCTGAAAGGAGGCAGGACTACTCTAGAAGACACTACAACTTGTTCCTTCAAGGGAACTCGCGGCTTGGCCAAGGTAGTGATCTCCAAAACACCTTTTGACATAGCCTGGCCTAGGAGTATTTTAGAAATAAACAATTTAGCTGGTGGACGGTTATAAGTGTGACCTTGAATTTCCTGAAGTGGAATGAAATTCTTTGGCATTCATAAACAGAAGGAAAATTTCATGAAATAGCTTAAGCGTTTAAGTAATAATATTTAAAATAAAAATAAGGCAATCAAAAGGTTATTTATTAAAACTATTTTTAAATTCTGGACATCCAGGGTCTGGCCCAAAGACAGAAAAATGCTTTTATATGCTTCAGTGTTCTATTTATTTGGGGATGATTTAGCAAGCACAAGCCCTACAAATGACTGAGATTATGTACCATGGGTCTGGCTGCTGGGGTTTTTATAGTTTGCCAAAACCTCCAGTCTCCACAGCATCTGTAACAGTCTAGCATGAATTTCTTGGAGGACATGTGCAGAGAAACTGGCCTCACATAAGCACTAGGGAGACTAAGGATGCCTGGTTTACTGTATTCCATGAGCGTGAAATGGCGGCCTCACTATCTGCTATTCAACGACAATATGCAGCTTGACAGTATCCGGAGCATGCAAAGAAGAGACACGAACCCCAAGTGCAGAGCAGGGAAACATGCTGTTCAGCTGCACACAGAGTGGCTGCTGCTCAAAGCTGCTCAGCCTGCTCGTTTGAGTGAATGGTAACTAACACGGATGTGTCCTAACTGGCCTCCCTCTAAGATAAATCCAATAAGTGTAACAATGCACACCTCTTGTGCCTTCTTGTCCAAAATCATGAACACCTGTGCTGGTGTGTCACCACGCAGAGACAGGGGAGCACTGCTGGGGAGGAGCAGCTCCGGGCTTCATCTCTGATTGGCTGGGTGGACCCCTGGATCTCCAACCACAGTGACTGCTTCCACCAGCAGATCCCTCAACTGTCCCGTCCTCTACAATGCCTGCCCCCAGCCTGTCACAGGTCTTCTGGAATTCCCTTAAATCTGCATCAGCATCTCTTTTTTCTGCTTCCACAGCACACTGGACTTCCACTCACTGCATAATTACCTGGTTACTTCTCTTTCTAGCCTTGTTGCTGCACCTGGTCAGCATTTATTTTCTTTAGTCACTGCAACACTTAATCTTTAACATTTGCTTTCAATAATAAAAATGAAGAATGTTCTTGAAAAATTAGACAATCTGACAGCCTTGAGTCCCACATCAAGGTAACATGAGCCAGAGCTAACGATTAGTTGTCCCTTACATGGAAGGACATTTCTTTAGTGCACTAGTCTCCACCACTCCCCATGGTCACACTGGACTCCCTTCCCTCATTTTATCACCAACCCAGGAACTGGAGTTGACCTCCAATCAAATAAGGTTTGAGGGCTTAATGACAAAAGCTGTGATTTCACCACAGAACTGTAACTCACAATATGTGCCCAGTACATGCTAAGTGAAGAAAGGAATTCATTCATTAGGGATCACAGTTTACTTCTCAGAGTTCTAAGGGACAAAATAATATATGTGAAAAATCTGAGCAAATATAACCTGAGGTTGAAATGCAAGTCACTGTGATAGAACAATCCAGGGCAGAACCCCATTTCTCGAAGGTAGTGCTCTAATATAGACAAGAATCACTAAGGAGGAAGAATGGTGATAATCAGAAAGAAAATTATCTTACAATCAGTAACCTTTCTGAGAATCATCTGTATTTCTGATGGTGTAAATGACAAAAACATACGTGCTTTGTAATAATTCTAATAATCTGGATACTCTTTTTTTCAGAATAAATTAATTAATTTTCTTTTTTTCCTATCTCTTAAAAGCTATTTATTATGCAACAGATACAGTGCATGCAATTGGTAACAGTTTTCATCTAAAAAACTGTATTCACACTATGTAATGAAACTATAGTCAAGTCATACGCTTCTTCTAATATGTAATAAGATGAAACATTTTTAAAATGTCAACATTAAACTGGCAGTTTTACAATTTATAAACCAGCACTGAAATAAAGTCAATGCTATAAATACAGCCTTTGACATTTTAATGGCACAACATAATCACAAATGACTTAGAAATACTGCCAGTCCCACAGGCAAAGAGAATAAAACATTAATTAGAAATTTAGAGTAGTGCTATTTCCAAACAAAACAATAACCCCCAGCTTCTAGCTATTCTCTATCTTAGCCTTCAACCTCACTATATTCTGAAAATCATTCTTCTTACATAATAGATTTGGCAGACCTCTTTGTAGCCTAGGAACTTACAAAGGTGTGCTGTGATAAGAAGATGCATATTGTTATTGGCTGGGAAATGAGAACAGTTTCTCTTTTTCAAATTATAAAGTATTTTCTACTAAAAACCCTAAAAGCTTAAAAATTTTCTGCTGCCAAATACAGTATCTCCAACTCTCCCAAAGTTCAAAACAGTAGGGGCCTCTATTAGGCTCCTAATTTTTTTTTTTTTAAATAAAACTTAATCTAGATCCAGCAATCCCACTGCTGGGTATCTACCCGGGGAAAATAATTCATTATACGAAAAAGATACTTGCACACCCAAGTTTATAGCAGCACAATTCATAGCTGCAAAAATATGTAACCAGCCCAAATGCCCATCAATCAATGAGTGGCTAAAAAAAACTGTGGTGTGTATATGTGTGTGTGTGTGTGTGTGTATATATATATATGACGGGATGCTACTCGTTCATAAAAAGGAATGAATTAATGGCATTCACAGCAACCTGGATGGGACTGGAGATTATTATTCAAAGTGAAGTAACTCAGGAATGGAAAACCAAACATCATATGTTCTTACTCAAAAGTGGGAGTAAGCTATGAGGATGCAAAGGCATAAAAATGATACAATGGACTTTGGGGACTTGGGGGGAAAGGGTGGAGGGGGATGAGGGATAAAAGGCTACAAATTGGGTTCAGCATATACTGCCCGGGTGATGGGTGTACCAAAATCTCACAAATCACTGCTAAAGAACTTACTCATGTAACCAAATACCACCTGTTCCCCAAAACCCTAAGGATATAAAGAAAAAACAAATAAATAAAAATAAAATCAACAACAAAAAATAACCCAATGTAGGGTTTTCTGAGACTAATTCTTTTTATTTCTCTAAGTTGTATATTTTATCATCTTTGCATTAGGAAAATCACTGTCAGAATTCTCAAAATGTTGTCAACAAGCATATTGTAACTAATGTGCTTTTCCCAAAATTCATGAATGTTTCTCTACCCTAAAATACAAATGGAACAATGGTAGCATCAGAGACTAAGGGGACCTCAAACATCTACACAGTTTTTCTTACAAGAATCGTGCATACCCATCTCTCAAACACAGCTGTTTAAATTTTTATTTTAGAAGGAAATCTGGATAGATTCCAAAACCACTCTTTACACCATCTGTAATGTTCTTCTGCAGTGTTAAGTAGCCCCTATTATTTCCCAGTTTCCCCATATGTGACCAATCCAAGCTGACCAAAGAGCTGCTAAATAACATTCAGTCTTTAGATACACAAGTTCCTTTGTCTTCTGTAATTGCTGAAGGGTAGTTGTTCTCTTTTTAAAATCCAGGTTTTAAAACTTTCGTTTAAAAAAAGTACATATCATGTGACATGTGGACTAGAAGATAACCCAATATTATTTAAACATCTTACTTTTAAATGTAAACATTTTAGGCACATAAAATAGCAAGAGCTCACTACTCAACCACAAAATCATGAAAAAAAAAAATTCTGTTCGTACCCACTTTAATTTTATTTTTCTTCACCTAGAGGGCTACTTTATCATTTTTTTTTTTTTTTGGTCCAACATTTTTAGCCATTGGAGTGATGAAATTAAATCCACAATGAACTATGATGGCCCACTTATTTGAATGTCTAAAATACAACATCTGGTCACACCATTGTTGGTGAAGATTTGGAGCATTCGAACTCTCATACACTGTTACTAGAAACGAAAGTGTAACAACCACTTTGGAAAACCATTTGGACATTTCTTAAAATGTTAAGCACACACCTTTAATATTACCTAGACATTCTTCTCCCAATATTTTGGAAAGTAAACTTTCGTACAAAAAGTTGCACATGAATGTGCATAGCAGTTTTATATATAATAGCTAACAACTGAAAACAACCATGTGTCCATAAACAAGTCAAGAAATAAGTTATGGTGCATGCAATGGAACACCAGTCAGCAATAAAAATTATTTATTTTTTGATACCTGTAATAATATGGATGAATCTCAAAATAATTATTGTGAGTGAAAGAAGCCGGACCCCTCCTCCCAAAATGACATACTATACGATTACATGTATATGAAATTCTAGAAAATGCAAACTGGGCCGGGCGCGGTGGCTCAAGCCTGTAATCCCAGCACTTTGGGAGGCCGAGACAGGCGGATCACGAGGTCAGGAGATCGAGACCATCCTGGCTAACATGGTGAAACCCCGTCTCTACTAAAAAATACAAAAAAAAAAAACTAGCCAGGCGACGTGGCGGGCGCCTGTAGTCCCAGCTACTCGGGAGGCTGAGGCAGGAGAATGGCGTAAACCCGGGAGGCAGAGTTTGCAGTGAGCTGAGATCCAGCCACTGCACTCCAGACTGGATGGCAGAGTGAGACTCCGTCTCAAAAAAAAAAAAAAAAAAAAGAAAATGCAAACTGATGCATAATGACAAAGCAGATCAGAGGTTGTCAGGGGTGTGAAGAGGGCAAGACAACATGGAAGAAAGGGATTACAACGAGCTGTAAGGAAACTTTTGGGTGTGTTTTATGTGTTCACCATCAGGATTGTGTTGGCAGTTTCACCGTATGTCAAAGCTTACCTAATTATAAATTTATGCCACTTACTATATGTCAATCAATCTCACTAAGGGTGTTAGTTTTGTTGAATTTCAGTTGACATGTAATAATTGTAATATTTATCAGAGACAGTGATATTTTAATATATGTATACAATGTGTAATGATCAAATCGGGGTAATTCACATATGCATCATCTCAAATCTTTATTTTATTTATTTATTTATTTGAGACGGAGTCTGGCACTGTCGCCCAGGCTGGAGTGCAGTAGCGCGATCTCGGTTCACTGCAAGCTCCACCTCCCAGGTTCACGCCATTCTCCTGCCTCAGCCTCCTGAGTAGCTGGGACTACAGGCGCCCGCCACCATGCCCAGCTAATTTTTTTGTATTTTTAGTAGAGATGGTGTTTCGCCATGTTAGCCAGGATGGTCTCGATCTCCTGACCTCGTGATCCACCTGCCTCAGCCTCCCAAAGTGCTGGGATTACAGACGTGAGCCACCGCACCAGGCATCAAATCTTTATTTTTTCTTTATGTTGGGAACATTCAAAATCCTCTTCCAGATTTTTGAAAATACACAACAACTTGTTAACTATATTCACCCGACAATGCTACAGAACACTAGAATTATTCCTTCTATCTAGCTGTAATTTTGTATCCATTAACGAACCTGTCCCTATCCATTCCTCTCCTCTCCACTAGAAGGCTACTTTTAAAAGCCTGTGAATACTTAACAATCAGCTGCCACAAGACAAATACATTTAACTGTTCCCTGGCTCTCTTATCGCACAGGCAGCTGTCAATGTATTTACTGGGAGTGTGTTTTATTCAAGTGGGCATTCGTATTCAATCTGTAGTCAACACAAATAGAATATGTTGGCCTTTTCCAGACTTTTTAATGTTTGACTTTAAATATTGATTCATCAGTTTTAAAAGGGCTTTGGCTTTTTTCACGTACTAAAGATGCCTGCAGTTTCTGTTTGAATCGTGTTAATTTTTGAGGGGTAGAATTGGCCACAGGGGATTGAATTCAGCACAGGTTCAGAGGTTGCAATAGGTAAAAAATGAGACTCAAATTCTTTTTATGTTAGCTGAATTCCTCACTTATGTTTAAAAAGTCCCCAACATGCCCTAAATTCATATAACAGAACTATAACTAGGAAATTAAAGACAGCATGTGACATTACATGTCGCAATCAATTTTCCATTATAAAATATATGTAAAAAGCCTATTATCATCTGAAGTTAAAAAGAAGTTCTGTTCCTTTAAAAAAAAATCTCTTTTACAGCTACTTTTACATGTGAGTAATGTTCCTTATTCAGTCTTCTGGATAGAAAAGGCACATCAACAGCCAGGCGCGGTGGCTCACGCCTGTAATCCTAGCACTTGGGGAGGCCAAGGCGGGCGGATCACAAGGTCAGGAGATCGAGACCATCCTGGCTAACACGGTGAAACCCCGTCTCTACTACAAACACAAAAAAATTAGCCGGGTGTGGTGGCGGGCGCCTGAAGTCCCAGCTACTCAGGAGGCTGAGGCAGGAGAATGGCGGGAACCCGGGAGGAAGAGCTTGCAGTGAGCCAAGATCGTGCCACTGCGCTCCAGCCTGGGCGACAGAGCGAGACAGCGTCTCAAAACAAAAAAAGAAAACAAAAGAAAAGGCACATAGACATTGCAATTTCAAGTGCATAAGGCTCTTCATGTGTCCATAACTGCATATTCAAGATCCAGCCTGGACTCAAGTTGTAAGACACACTCCGGCCAAAGAAACACATAACTTTCATGATTGTTCTGAAAATACTAACACCACCTCTCAGAGTTAGCACTTCTTGGAAAAAAGTTTCCTAAAGTCAATAAAGCCATGTGGCTTTGGTAATAAAGTAGGTGTGGTAAGACATAGATTAAAAAGTAAAGAACTTAACAGAGCTCATGATAATGCTTCATGCATTGATGCCAAGGCTATATTTTCCAAATGAAAATGCATTTCTATGTTTTGTTTTACTTTCAGAACAATATGACAAATGTTATGCAAAGAAGCTTTCTTTTTAAGTACTCACATCTCTGTGAATGTCAAAAATTGTCTTCCACACTAGGACTCAATCAATTCTCACCCCTCCAGTTCTATACCTTTCAATTAGATAATAAGCACTGCCTGGAACTTTTAAGACTACATGAAAGGAGTGTTGGCAAAAACGCCTAAGGTGAAACTGCACCACAGAAAACTTACTGAGTAAATCCTGAAGTAGCGCAGTGTAATCCTCCCTTCTGCATCTAAGTATCTGAGCATGAAATGACAACACTAAAAAACATCTTTTGCATGAGGCATGTTTAACAATAACTGTTTCCTGTTTACATAAAGAAACTGTTTTGTTTTGTAGTCAAAGAAACTGTCATTGGAGTAAAAACTACATCTTCATGCATATCTTGGGTTAAACTGTTTTAGTTAAAAGAAACACTGAACAATGGTGATGGTTTTGTATGCAAATTGAGTCCTTTATTAAAATGCAAAAAAATGACACGGATTTCTTGCAGTCGTGAACGGAGACTGGATGACTAGTGCACTACCATCAAAACAGATCACAGAATTTTGATCCGCCAAACTTGATCTCCAGGAGTATATTCGCCAAATTTCTGTTCCATGAGATGGCATTAGAACACAGACACGCATTGGAAGAGCTGGCTTTCTCACTCTGTACATCTCTCACAGGATCTACTCATCAATGTACTGATAATTCCTGCTGAACTCTAAGAACTCTTCCCCACAGAAGGAATGTACCCTGGGCCGTTCACAGACAACGCTCTCCCGCCGCCCGCGCCGGCCCGGGATGCGGCCCCGAGACTCCTGCAGCCGCGCGCTGGCTCAGGGACCTCCGCAGGACGCAGGCGGGCGCCGGGGCCGGGTCGAACTGGGGTAGAGTGACAGGCTCCCAGTCGTGAGCCTCACAAGCAGATCTATTTACAATATCCCGGAGAGGAGTCCAGGTCGCGTCGCTCGCACCGCCCGCGGGGATCCGGGGTGAATTCACACTCTCCCTCCCGCCGCCTCGCCGCCTGTCACGGCCCCGGGACCCGGTCAGCCCCTCCGGGGTTCCCTTCGCCGCGCAGTACTCCCCCCGTAAGCATCCCTCGCCTGTGCTCCTCCCTCCCTCGGGCAGCCGCCTCCTTTCCCGGCTCCCACCCAGCGGGGATCCAGCAGGGCGAGGGCTGAAGACCTCGCAGGACGCCGCGCGCCCGGCACAGCGAAGCACCTACCTTCCCAGCCACCTGGGAGGCTGCAGGTCCGGGCCGCAGCCCGAGGCTCAGGGGCGCGCGGAACCGTTCTGGTTAAGGCGCAGGGCGCCGGGCTGCTTGGGGGTCCAGCCCAGCGTGCACGCCGTGCACCTCCCCGCGCCGGGCTCCGCGCTCTCCCGTAGCCCGGCAACGGCCGCCACCCCGGAGCCCCGCCCACCAGGAGCCCCGCCCAAGGCACCGCCCACCAGGGCCCCGCCCTCACCGAGGCTCCGCCCCCGTCCAGAGCCCCGCCCCCAGGCTCTTCGCTGTGCCTCCGCCCAGCCCCCACGGCGTCCGCTGGGCCAGCTCTGCAGTCGGGGTCTTTTGAAGCCCCCATCCCGCGGCTGCTGGAGCGGATGAGTGTGAGTCTGACTGGGGGCTTGGGGATGGGGCGCGGAGACCGCCAAGAACATGGCTGTGTTGGGAGACTTTCCTTCAGAGCAGAGAGGGAAGCTTCCTTTCCGCCCGGGGTGTTCCCCACCTTTCAGCCTTTCCCGCGTGGGTCCGCATCCCACCCCGAGGGGATACAGCGGCCAGGTCTGCGCTGCTGCGCCTGAGATCAGGTCGGCCGAGGTCGCAGACCTCGGGTCCCCAGCCGGCAGGGACTCGCCGGGGGCGTGTTCCCACGGACGCCTCCCAGGGAAGTCCGGGGAAGCCCGAGTTCGCCTCCTGCAGGCCTGGAGGCGCTCGGCCCGAGACGGCCGCACCCTCGCAGCGGAAGGGCGTCTGCACAGCAGCTGCAGCTCCAGCGCGTGCGAGGCGCGGCCAGGGCCAGGGGCTCGCTGGGCAGTTTTGCTGAAAGGGTTAAGAGAATCACGTCTGTAACAAAATACTTTTCCATCAGTAGAATGCTATAAACGTGCAAGCAGTATTGTTCTGTGCGTTCACCCAAGATAACGGTGCATGACTTTGGTACCGAGGCATCCACCGTTTCTCACGTGCTGGTTTTGACTTCCCGACTCAACTGCACTGTTTGGATGGAGCCAAGTCCCTGTTTCTTTTCTATACCCCAAGGCCCATTGGAGCCCTACCATCAATATTTGTTGAATGAATGAGTGAATAGGTTGTTGTATTTAATTGCCCAAAAGCACAGCTTGTGACCCCAGGCTTCCAACAGGTAGCACTACACTAGGTACTTGTGAACAATGTTAAAAATATTATTCCCGATGTCGCACCTTGATAGACGTTGTATATTTCAAATCTAACACATCCAGAATGCAGACCACAATAACGACTTATTGGTAAATGATTTCCAAATGATGTACATTATCTTATTTGAACCTCAAGGCAATTGTGTGCTTCCCTGTCCCATCTCCCAGCGGCTACCTGGTCAGATTCCAGCCCTCGGTGCACATCACTACCATAGTCATTCCCACATCCCGCTGAACCTGAAAAGTCACTTCTTTATCTGTGTTTCCTTCCCCAACTAGACCTGGATCTCCCGAGGGCATATCCTAATTCCTTGATATCCCAGGGCCTAGCACACGATGGATACTCAGCACATCTAAGCGGAGTTACTGCATCTTCCTTTGCAAGGTCTTACGCAGTCCGCCATCGTCCTCTCTGTCTTGGTGCCCACCACCTCCACCACCATGCAGGCCCTCCCCACCCCTCACTACAGCACTGCCTCAGCCATCAACCCTGCCTCCCTCCTTTCATCACTGCCACCGTCTGGCTCAAGAGTCACAGGAAGTTCCTCATTGTAAAGAATGGATTCTGCGCTCCTTAGATTAGTATTCCGAGATGTCCAGGTGAGGCCCCACACCTATTTCCAGACTTGCCTCGCCTCTGGAGCAGGCTTTATAAACCGTGCCACGTGGACCTTCCTTTGCTCTCTACTTCCTCTTCGTGCTCTCCCATCTTACCTCTAAGCTTTACCTACTTGCCTTTCTCCTGTTTCAGGACCTCGCTCAAAAGCCACGGTTCTCACGAGTTTTCCCTCAATTCTGAGCCTATTTATTTCCTTGCTCCAAGGTTTGTGGCAGTTTAGCACTTGCCCATTGTGTCCTGTGTCATAAGATTCTGTGTACTAACTTTCTTCTTCAAGGAGTTAAATGCACTTTAAGAGAAGGGGCATATTTTGTTCTGATTTGCATCTCTGACAGTATCAGTCATTCAGATAAATGTTCAACCAATGCTTTCTGAGTGGAATTGAATCTACCAGCTCAGGAACTACCTTCTCTGACTTCAACCAAATGTTCTTCTTCTCTCTGACCTCCTTTTGTCCTTAGAGACAGTAACACATTACTGAGTTCATTAGTTCTTGAATCATTTCATGTGTTTTGACAGATCTTCCCAGTTAGCCTGTTAGCTCATAATAGAGAGAGAACCTGTTGTTAGCCTGCATGGGCTTGGGATCTGACAATCTGGTCCCAATGCCAACCTGTTCATTCACTAGTTGCATAACTTTGGAAAAGTTATGCAACCTCTCTAAGCTTCTGGTTCTCCATCTGTAAAATGAGTTGCTTCATTGATGGTTGTTAAGTATTAACAGATAAGGTATTTAAGTACTTAAGCCAATGCCTGACACTCACTAAATAGCCATTCTTAGTAGCAATATATCCTCTTACAATGCCTCGCATCAATCAATAAATGTTCATTGACGGTGAGGAAAAGGACATTGAACCTCGGCACTCCAGCTGTTAGATTCATCTAATTCTTTAAAGAGACTCATTAAGTTAAACACAGTTGGCCCTCCACATCCACGGATTTCACATCATGTATTCAACCAACTGCAGATTGAAAATATTTGAAAAAAAAAATGAATAGTTGTATCTGTACTGAACATGTACACTTTATTTTGTCATTATTCCCGAAACAACTATGTACATAGCATTGACATTGTATTAGATATTATAAGTAATCCAGAGATTATTCAAAGCATATGCAAATTTATACCATTTTTTGTAAGGGACTTAAGCATCTGCAGATTTTGGTATCCAAGAGGGTGTCCTGAAAGCAGTCCCCCTCAGATGCTGAGGGAACACCATAGTTCCCACTTACCTTCATTTGAGTGTTACGTGATTTGGGGACAGTGTCTGAACAAAAACTCAGGCACACAATTGAGCACTATGGTAGTATAAAAAGAATTCTGTTGGCCGGGCGCAGTGGCTCACGTTTGTAATCCCGGCACTTTGGAAGGCCGAGGCAAGTGGATCAGCTGAGGTCAGGAGTTTGGGACCAGCCTGGCCAACATGGCGAAACCCCATCTCTATAAAGTTACAGAAATTAGCTAAGCGTGGTAGCAGGCATCTGTGATCCCAGCTACTAGGGAGGCTGAGGCAGGAGAATCACTTGAACCCAGGAGGCAGAGGTTGCAATGAGCCGAGATCACGCCACTGCACTCCAGCCTGGGTGACAGAGTAAGACTCGGTCTCAAAAAAAAAAAAAAAAAATTCTGTGATCCTTAGGCTCATGCAAAATGAAACTGGATGCTTGTAATTAGGACTAGGAGCATTTTACTTCCTTTAAAACACTGCATATCATTAATGGGTTAAAATTTTTACTGGAAAAGCCAAATTGCTGCAACCATCTTGATAGAGGTGTTTGTTTTTAAGATTTATGTTAAAGGTTAGTTTTCTGAAGACAGTTTTAGCAATATCTGAGCTGATACAAAGTGCATTTGTTTAAAATATTTTTCCCCAAAAGTTGAACTAAGGAAACTTGAAAAACGCCTTGAAAAAATAGTTGCAGTGATAAACTAGCTCACTGGAAGCAAAGCTAATGAAAAATTGCCTGACTTCTAGTCATTTCTAGTGTAAATCACTATTCCTTGGGGGAAGAAATGGAATAGAATGCAAGCTACAGGAGAATATGAAATTTTGTCTCTTTGATTTACAGTGTTCAGCACATAGTAGGTTCTCATTAAAAATTTGTTGGATGAATTAGTAATTGAGAGTGAAAATCTCAAAGGGTAATAAAGTTTTCCAAATACTGTTAAGAAAATAAGTGGACGAGGAGCCCCCAAGACCTAGCTATTTAAGTAATTCCCAATACCCACTACTGCCAATTATAGACTGTCAGCACAGGGCTGGGGCAGCACTGTAAGGCCAATGCCCAGTGACTTCCTGAATGTCACACACCAAGTTAATTAACAAAGCTGGAATCAGAATCTGGGCCTTCTGTATCTTAACATAATCTTTGCCATACCATGGGTGCATAAACCAATATGTATATAAAACCCAAGGAGGCTATTTTTATATAATTTATATAATGTGGAGCTCAAGACACTTATAGAGCAAAGTTGTTCCAAGTTGCAGCACTTGCACTGATCTTTGTGAGTTTGTGATATCTTGGCCCTGAGCACCTCATTGGCTAGACCCTTTTCATGAGTTTGATGAGGGATGAGAAAGGCCATTGACTCTCCCTCTCTCCTTCCTGATAAACATGGTGGACTCCCCTACCTACGGCTGGCTGAGCAGCAACCCATGGTGCTAAGCTATGGAGCCACCAAAGAATGGGGGGCATTTAAC
The DNA here is from genome assembly GCF_007565055.1 of Rhinopithecus roxellana. Lineage (NCBI taxonomy): Eukaryota > Metazoa > Chordata > Mammalia > Primates > Cercopithecidae > Rhinopithecus > Rhinopithecus roxellana. The sequence goes on along the minus strand of NC_044566.1, from coordinate 67,001,162 downwards.
AGAATGGAGAAAACTATCCTTATCAGAACTCCTCGCAAAGAGAGTGGGGTATGTTGGAAGGAATGGTTTTATGAAGGCAACTGAAACCCCCACCTGACTTCTCCTTCTCCTTCTCATCAAAGAGAAAATTTAAGTCACAAAGGAGGGTGTTAAACTACCTACTTCATCTAAAGAAGTGAGTATTGATTTTGGCAAGTGAGTGGGTTTGAGCTAACAACGTTGGAGCCAAAACTGAATGACTAGTGACAGTAGAGGAGAAATTAAAGCACAGCCACCAGGGAGCCTCCCTCTGCCCTCCCATCATAGAGCTCACCCAGGCGGACAGCGTTTTAAAGAACCACCCTTTAAAGGGGACCGAATCACTCATTCTTCCAGGGTGGCGTGGACTGGCCTTGCCATCACAGAAGGAGAATCCAACTAAACCAATGCCAGATGGTTGAGTTCAGTTCACTCCTGAAGCAGAGGGAGAGCAGATTATGCCTTCATGGCTTAGGGAGGTCCTTTATGGCCAACCTGGCAGAAAATACTATTAAAGTCTAATAGTTCTTACAATATATATAAAAGCAAAAAAAAAAAAAAAAAAAACTGGAGCCCACATTTTTGGCCAAAATTTTGGCTATAATGTTTGCTGACAGTCAAGTTCAGCTTTGTGTAATTCTTGTAAGAGAAAGAATGAACTGCCTAGCCCCAGAACGAAAAAATGTAGACCACAATGCTGCCACTGAATTATTCCTATAATCTTGCACATGGTATTTATCCTTGCACAAGTACTTAATATATATTATTGAATTAATTGATAATGAGTGAATTAATAAATATTAGGTCATGTTAGTAATAATCGTGTTTACATAGGGATCATAAAGAGGGTGATAAGCCCTATTATGAGGGCAGCTGTTTGGCCATGAGAGTCCTGTATTTGTATAAAATGTTATTAATAACTAAGTAAAAAATTTTCACACGATGTATATATATATATATATATATATTTTTTTTTTTTTTTTTTTTTTTTTTTTTTGAGATGGAACCTCACTGTGTCACCCAGGCTGGAGTGCAGTGGTACAATCTCAGCCCACTGAAAGCTCTGCCTCCCGGGTTCATGCCATTCTCCTGCCTCAGCCTCCTGAGTAGCTGGGACTACAGGCGCCACCACCATGCCTGGCTAATTTTTTGTATTTTAGTAGAGATGGGGTGTCACTGAGTTAGCCAGGATGGTCTCGATCTCCTGACCTCATGATCCACCTGCCTCAGCCTCCCCAAGTGCTGGGATTACAGGCGTGAGCCCCCGCGCCCAGCCCCAAGATATATTTTTTCAAGGAAGAAAAATAAAGAGTGAATGAAAACATGCTCAAGATTCTTAACATAACCAAACATGATATGAAACACATATCATATCATGTTTGAAATGCACATTGTGTTTGTCAACTGAAATGTCACAAAATCCCACTGGGAATTTCCCTGGAGGAAAATTGACCTTTAATTATTAAATTTTTTGTGGATGCCATTGGCATCTTCTAAGAAAATGTCAATTCCTTCAAAACACACAAAGATGTGTTGCTATAACACCAAACTCCATATATACATACACACAGAGACAAACACACAAATACATATGTAATTCCACATTGCATTGATGCATTAGACTTTTTGTGAAGATTATTTTACTTGTTAAATTATGGGTAGCAGCTACTGTGTTTAGACAGCTTAGAAGTCCAGAAGCAGAAGGAACAGTTGGGAAATAATCGGACTAATCCAGCTGACTGACATACCTATCATGGAAACAAAAAAAATGCACTCCAATAGGAAGTGGCTCTCTTTAGTTTTCCAACTAACATTGTTGTTTGATGAGCTACAGGGTACATTCGTTTAAGCAGTTGTTGGAAAGCAGACCCCGCATGGTAGACTGGAAACATTGGACTAGAACTGGGAAAATCAGCCATGTGACCTTGTTAAGATAGGGACATTCATTTTCTATAGCCTCAGTTTCCTCATCTGTAAAATGGCCATAAAAATTCCAATCCTGCTTATTTCATAAAGATGATGTGGTCATCACCCTCACTTCACACATGAGAAAACCCTCTTGAGGTCATATAGCTAATTGGTGACAGTATCAGGACTCGACATAAAAGTCTTTTGAAGACTTGGACTTTGTGTAGTAACAAAGCTGCCATTGAAGCAACAGATAGGAAAGTGCTTTGAAAAATGTCACATAAGGGTTTTGTTCGGTAGAAGTAATAGGACTGTATCTGCCCGTCATCTTGTGGCAATTAATTAGGAAATGCCTTTTGAGACTGTGCCTGTACCTTCAGATATGACCATCTTTCTTTTCAAATCAAATACACTCTGTTTCATTTCTCCACGATGACACACGAAGTAAACAATGAACTGAATCACTTCAAACACTGAAGTGGATTTTCAAGGACTTGACTTGCCCCAGCTAGTTTTCTACAAAGCCTCAATTAATCAGATAATTACTAATTCTCCCCTTTGTTTAGGGCTGAGGAGAGCTTCTATTTGTTAAAATGATCCTAGTAGCAGAATAAACATTCATTTAAAATTTTTTAAAATCCCAATTCTGAACTAAATGAGCAAGTTTTCAAACACACTATTTCTTTAGGCACCGTCTCCAGTCGTTGTTTTAAAAGGTTAATTTTCTTTATCTGAATGTGAACACTAATACCACTTTTGTGATTAAAAGGAAGATTTTAAGCAAACAAATTTTTAAAAAATCAAACTAAACTGATATTGCAAGATATTGTGAACATGATTCGTTGTACTCTTAGAAAAAAAAAAAAAAAAGCAAATGCCTCTCCTGGTGTGACTAAAAACAACAGTTAAATCTTTAAGATTAAATTATTACTGACACACTTTAAAAATATTATCAGTTTAGCCTGGCTTTAAATAACCTCCACTTAACAACTAGTAAAGTTCTAAAATTAAGTAAACAATGCTAATTACCCTCCTAGTATCAAGAGGAAAGTGCAGAAAGTAATTTGATTACTTGACCTGAAAAATTAATTACATATGAAATGAGGCTCATTAGACGTTTCCTGTTTCATCAGAACTTCAGACTAAAGGATAACTAGTCTTATCACTTATGGTTTCTTTGTGGTTCAGCTAGCATCAAACAGACTTGTGATAATAATTAAATATGTTGCCCAGATAAATTTAGGACTAGAACATTAAAAAAAAAAAAAAAAAAAAAAACACCATTGTGTACAAAGTAACAGTGTTACTTTTCCACTGTATTTAGTTCTTATATCTCACTGTAAAGATTTTGCTCTGTGTGCCTGTGAGCGCGAGTGTGTGTGTATCATGAACTGACAAAGAAATAACAGTTAACTTCCAAACTCAGTACAGCAATATAATTTGGTTTTGTCATGTTGGGCATTAGCTAAAGTGAAAATGTGACTGAAATACTTTATGTAACATAATAACTGTTGATTACTGAGTTTTCATAAACAGTTGGCAAATTTTAACTTACAACAGCTGTCACTATAAATGTAAAGTAAATGTTAATTTAGGAATATTAACCTTGTGAATGTTTCTGAAAATAAGGCTTATGCTATTTTCAAAGGTTGTAGAAAACCACTAGAGTATTTTTAGCCGAACTTAGTGCAACTTTATCCTCACTGTCTTTAAATTCTTCAGTTTTACACATAAAAGGCTTTAATCATACTTGAATGGTTTTTCAGTGATTCCCTTGAGTGTACAAACTGCATAAGGAAATATATTTGATAGATTTACATCTTGGAAGTGAGAGAATAAATAAACTAAAGAAACAGTATTGCCAGAGATACATTTTACTCTTTTATATAAGAAAACAAAGAAAGCATTTTCAACAAGCAAAGCTGCACTGACTGTTTACTAAATAAGGTAACCCGTAAATACTGAGAGCAATTACAGCTCACAGATCTCAGGGGCTGAAGTACTGGTTGCGTGCTAAAGTTAGCACTGTTCTGTTTTGTCCTGTTTGTACAACTCATTTCCAAGTAAAATTTGCATGACAGACGGCAAACCCTCTTGTACAAACTACTAAAACTTGCATCAAGTTCCATAGTTACTCTGATACACACAGTCAGCATCATGTAGTAGTCAGTCGTATAAATGCTTTCTAAAAAATTAATTAAAACCATTCTTTTCTCAGAACACATGCAAAAAATGCAGTGAAAGCTACAACAAAACTTAAAACAGAGTACCTGCAACATGCTGAGCTCTTTGCAGTACTTACCCGTTCGACAACTTAGTTTCTCCTGGCAGCACTTCTATGCCAAATGCTTCTACCTTCCCAAAAATGTATGTCAGCACAAGCCCAGACGAAACTTCAAATCCAGGAGAATAAAATTAACCATGTAGATCAAAGGCAGACGAGCAGGGAGATGAAATGCCTGTAATCTGATCAGTGATCAGTTGCTGAACATCAAAGGCAGGGCTGAGTTTATATATATGCATGGATATCAAGAAAGTTCACTTTTAGCAGGTAGTTACCCTCCCGCCTCCTAGTCTACAGTCTTTGTTAAACATGGATCACGTTGTTTTCCTCCTCTTTTTTGCAATAAGGCAGTGCTGGTAATTCTCCCATGCTTGGGCTGAGTGGCTGGATCTGTAGCTTTTTTGGTTCCCAAGCTGTGTTGTGGACTGTGTGTTGGAAGCTTTTCCTAGTGCCAGCGGGTTCTGCTTTATCCCTTTCATCTCGCTGAACTGCAGATCCCATGACATCATTCAGCGCCGTGGGACTGGTAGGAGAGCTAGAATTCAGCCTGTGGGGGAGTGAAGCTCAGGAGAAGCCAGAGTTTGGCTGATTTCTAATCACGTTAGACTATTGTGCCTCACACAGGACAGTTTCTGTTATCTGTCTCCCAGCTGGAAAGGACAGCAACTGCTGCTGGATGCTTCTTGGGTGATAAGATCCCTGACGGATGCAAGAGCCAAATGACAGCATTTAATGGCCTCTTCGCTGATAGAAATCACAATTTCCTGCAGAGACTGGGTGTCAAACATTCAGCATAGTTAACTAGCACTGTGAGACCACTCTGAAAAACACCAAAGGACACTGCCAGATGGACCCGATGACATTTTCACATTCTGTTTCCCTTTTCAAAGTGACAAGTCTTTAAGGATCTTAAGGAAACTGACCTTTCCTTGAAACATACATTATTAGGATCTGATTGCCAATCACACCGGGGTGTGTTAAGTAGTTAAACAGCAGATAACCAGCAATTCGTGAATAAACTGCTGTCTTCCACTGGCTCACTTAAGACTTTGGGCAGAGATTTAATCTCAGTCTTTGCCTTAGTTTGGGACTCTGGAAATTAGATTTTAAAGCAATATCTACTTCTTAGATATAATTCATTAACACTTGTTGAGCATCTTAAAATTCACGAAAGAAGAATTATGTAGAAGAAAGCATTTGCCCTGTGATTATTCCAAAGCCATGTGGTTTGCCTTTTAGGGCTGTTTCTTCCAAACTCATAGTTTGGCCTTTCAACTCACTAAAAAATTACTACCTTAGCCTAATTCTTCATATTTTAAAATTAAATATATTGCTCATTATTTAAAAATGTTTAAGCTATTTTCCCTAACAGTGTCAGATTCAATACAGTATGATTATTTCATTTTTAGTATTTAGTAAAAGAGAAGATAAGAAGAAATTTCATCTTCCTTGAAATCCAGGATATGGTGCTTTTCTGATTTTCAGACAGTTCTTTCATGGATTGAAGACAATTGTTCTATTTTATAATGGAAACTCACCAACTCTTAGAAGGTAAGTTAAAAATATTTTTGCAAAACTTAGGGGATAGTAGAACTCAGTCTTTTTAAATGTAACTTCCCTCCTTAACTGGTTTTGTCTAATTTTTCCTGATGTGATATTTGAAAATGTTATTTATGAAGTATTTATTTCCAGACTTCTATGATTTTTGAATAATTTTTAATAGCCAAATATTTAGATTGAACAGTTGATGAGTTCAGTATAACTATTTAAATAGTCCTGTTGATTTGTCAACGTTTCTTGTATAATTTTTCTGCCTATACATCATTTCTCACAAATGCACAGAGCTCAAATAGTATTTGAACTGGCGGTGTGACGCTTAAGGACTTCCTTAAAGCAGACCAGGAAAATTCCGGTGACATCTGGGCTTCACATATGTTTCCTGGGCGCCTGGAACCCATGAATACAAAGAAAATATTTACAAAGACAAAATATTTACAAGAAGGCATGTGCCCATTTCTTTTCTGAAGTAGTCCAAACCTACCACCAGCATGGAATCCATATGCATCAGCCTGCACTCAGGATTAAAGTTTCCCGATACACTGATATATTAAATCAGAGCAACTAGACACTCTGTAAGGTTCATTGGCTAAGCCAGTAGATTCTGTGTCTTTATAGAGTTCAACATCAGTAGGAATAGGTGAAGGACTGAATTTGGATTCTTGTGTTCCATTGGAAGCATACAGGAGGCACTTGAAAGCAGGGACTTGAATGAAAACCAATCAAATGATCTTCAATTTATACAAATCTCCCCAAGCAAGATTTGTCGTTCAGGATACATCTAGCAATGCAATACCCTCTCCAGTGGAAGAGTTTATTCACCAAGTCACTGAGCATTATTTTGAATTGGTCCTCTTGTGGCCAAGAACACCCCACGTGTGAGATGAAAGGGGGCTAAGGCTAGGGGCCCCATCTGTTGCCTGGACCAGAGTGTGGCTAAAGGCCGGCCTGGCTGCAGGAGTGACCTCTTGACCTGCGGCTCATTTAGCACTGTGCCCAGCCAGCCCAGCCCCGTTCGTTGTGAGGTGTGGCCTGGACCATTCTTGTTTCTGAACAGCACAGGAAGGGGAGCTACTGCAAAGCTTTTCTCTTTCCCCACCAAGAAACTTAGATTAGTGTGATTACATCAGTGTGATACTGTGGTGATAAGAGATCCAGCACTCCACTCAACATCATTGTCTGTTGTAATGACACCAAGTTACAGCATTTGACCGATGATTCCTATGCCATGTTACAGTACACTTGGCTCATCTTAGTCTTTTTGCCAAGCTGCCTTTCAGCGACCTGGCTCTGCAACATGGTTGTGGCAGCCATTGGATCCACAGTGGGGAGCTCCAGGCTGCACGAAGTGGTCAGTGTTTGAGATGATGGGCATACCGGTTACCCTGATCTGATCACACCTTAGAGGTATAGAAATGTCACTAGGTGCCCATGAATATGTATAGTTATTATTAATCAGTTAAAAAATAAAATAAATGATTGAGAAAACTTCAATTGTTCATATCCAAGAATGGAGGGGCTGCATGAGATTCCTGATAGGTGGTGTGGCCTCATATCACCCCCAGTTGCCACTGTGTGCTATTTTCTTCCCAACACTTGGAGTGTGGTTTCTTTGCTCCTTTATCTTGACAGGTGGATAGCATAAATTCCTACCATTTTAAGATATAGGTCAGGTGATAACACATTTTCCCCATCAAGTTTCACAGTTTTTAGAGTTGTCTGCTTGTCCTTTCTGATGCCATCTTTTCTAACTTTTCTGTTCAGAGGATACATCCTGGATTATATCAGACAAGCACGGCTCTATTGCATACATTAAGAGGAATAATCTCTGCATTTGTTTCAACTGAACACTTTTTAGAAAATGAAATAGCTCATGGTTATGAAAAGAACATGGATGTTGGAGTCAGGAAGGCCTGTGTTCAAATCCCTCTTACTACCTGTACTTGAATAACAGCTTAGGCAGTGTGGATGAAGGCTACCTAGTCCCACTGAGCTTTTTGTTTCCTAAGCTTGCAGGAAGGGGATAACACCTACCTCATTAGTGTTGCCAAAATTAACAAACTTCGTTGGAGAGCATCAGGCAGAATAACTCAACAGAAGAGCTAAGGTTCCTCTCTTTTCTCTGTTAACTATTAAAGAACCATAGGAAAGGCCGGGCGCGGTGGCTCAAGCCTGTAATCCCAGCACTTTGGGAGGCCGAGGCGGGCGGATCACGAGGTCAGGAGATCGAGACCATCCTGGCTAACACGTTGAAACCCCGTCTCTACTAAAAAATACCAAAAAAAAAAAAAAAAAAAAAAACTAGCCGGGCGAGGTGGCGGCGCCTGTAGTCCCAGCTACTCGGGAGGCTGAGGCAGGAGAATGGCGGGAACCCGGGAGGCGGAGCTTGCAGTGAGCTGAGATCTGGCCAGTGCACTCCAGCTTGGGTGACAGAGCGAGACTCCGTCTCAAAAAAAAAAAAAAAAAAAAAAAAGAACCATAGGAAAATGCCAACATTTTAGCTGGGGGCTCCAACTCAAACTTCAGTATTCTAAAGGGGCAGGACAGGCTCTCCCACAGCTCCTGGGCTGGTTATTCAAATCCAAGGTAGCCCAAACATCCTCAGGTCCTTCACAATGCTGGGACCACTTGTACATGATCTGGGACCAGTGGTTGCTATCTGGGACTGTGGCCCACATAATCATAGAAAGAAAATGGCTCAAGCCTGTTATGGGTTGGATTGTATCCCCCTAAATTCCCATGTTGATGCCCTGACTCCCAGCACCTCAAAACATGAGCTTATCTGGAGATAGGGTCTTTACAGGGGTAATCAAGTTCAAATGTGGTCATTAGGGTGGGCCTCAATCCGGAATGACTGATGTCCCTATAAAAAGGGAGATTTAGATAAAGAGGCAGACACTCATACAGGTAGAATGCTGTGTGGACATGAGGATGACCATCTACAAGCCACAGTGAGAGGCCGGGAACAGACCTGTCCCTCACAGCCTCAGGAGAAACCAACACTGCTGATGCCTTCATCTCTGACTTCCAGCCCCTGGAAGTGTGAGATGACACACTGCTGCTGTTGCAGTCTGTGGTACTTTGTTATCACAGCCTCAAGAAACTAATACAAAGCCACCATCCAACAAACTACAAAGAGGTGCAACTCCCATTTTCCTAATGTTCCGAAGCCTTACATTCTCCTCATCAGCATCTGCCTCCTACAAAGCGCCCCCAGCTCTGGTGGACACCCCCTGCCCTGCTGGACTGCTTCCTACCTCGTGGGCAGAAGGCTCCTTTCTTTTCTTAAAGGGCCAGTTCAGGGACTACTGCTCAGTGAAGCTGAGTATGACTGAAAGTCACTAAAGGTAACTGGGATAGAACCCAGTTTCTGGCTACTGTAAATAAAGCTGCCATGAACACTTCCTGAACCTGAAAGAGCCAGTCCTTCCAAATGGATCCTGAGTGGCTAATTGGGTCTAAATGCAGAATGGATCCAGGTCACAAACATCTTCTGCATTCTCTGAGAAACCACAGGCTCGCGTGATTTGGGGACTTTCATGGCTGTCTGCTCCTGTTTATGCCTCCTGATTTGATGGGTGCTGGGAAGTCTCATCTTGACTCCTGGATCTAACAAATAGATTTGTGACCTGCATTGACCAATCAGAACCAAACACACTTGCATCCCTCACTTGCAGAGCAGACCAGAGTAGGAATCTGGGCGGGAGCTTTTTCTATAAAGGATAACCCATCTCTGTTCTCAGGGAGAGTATCTTTGTTTTGTACTGAAGGAAGGCTGGGTCTCCCTGGTTTGCAAACTGCTTACAGGAATAAAATCTTTCTCTTTTTAAAGGAAGATCCTTTTCAGTGGATTTGTTGATAAAACTTGTGTACAAGTCTCAGTGTGGATATATATTTTCATTTTTGTTAATACGTAGGAGTAGAATTTCTGGATGATATGGTATATGTATGTTTAACTTCAAAAGAAACTGCCAAATTGTTGTCTAAAGTGTTTGTTCCTATTTACATTCCTGTTGGCAATATAGGAGATTTGCATTTGCTCTACTTCCTTGGCAACACGTGATATTGTCAATTCTTGTCAATTCAGCTATTTAAATGCGGTCTAGTAGTAGCTTACGACAGTTTAAATGTGCATTTTGTTGATGCTAGCACTCAATTTATATATAGAGAGAGACTTTACTTTTTAGAACAGTTTTAGATTGACAGAAAGATTGAGCAGCGACTACAGAGATTTCCCATACATTCCCTGTGCCCCACTCAGCTTCCTCTATTATTTGCATCTTGCATCACTGTGATATATTTGTAATAATTAATGAATCAATATAGGTGCATTATTAACTAAAGTTCATAATTTACACTAAAATTCATTCTTTGTGCATAGACTTCTATGGATTTTTTCTTTTTGAGCTAGAGTCTTGCTCTGTCACCCAGGCTGGAGTGTAATGGCGTGATCTTGGCTCACTGCAACTTCTACCTCCCAGGTTGAAACGATTATCCTGCCTCAGCCTCCTGAGTAGTTGGGATTACAGGTGTGAGCCACCACTCTTGGCTAATTTTTGTATTTTTAGTAGAGATGGGGTTTTGCCATGTTGGCCAGGCTGGTCTTGAACTTCTGACCTCAAGTGATCTGCCTGCCTCGGCCTCCCAAAGTGCTGATGTGAGCCACCGCACCTAGCCAGGCTTCTATGGATTTTGCCTAATATATAATAATACATGTTCACCATTACAGTTTTGTACAGAGCAGTTTCGCTGTGCTCTAAAAATCCCCTGCGCTCCACCTATTCATCCCTCCTTCCCCTAGAGCCCCTGGCAACCACTGACGTTTCTAAAGTCTCCATAGTTTTGCCTTTTCCCGAATGTTATGTAGGTAGAATTATATGGTATGTAGTCTTTTCTGATTGACTTCTTTCTTAGCAATATGCATTTAACTTTCTTCCATGACTTGCTAGCTCATTTCTTTTTATTGTTAAATATTCCATTGTCTGGATATAGTTTATCATTCACCTATTGAAGGACATCTTGGTTGCTTCCAGTTTTTGTGATTATGAATAAAGCTTCTATAAACATTCATGTGTAGGTTTTTGTGAGAATATAAGTTTTCCCTAGGAGCATGATTGCTGGATCATGTGGTAAGACTGCAGTTAACTTTTAAAGAAACTGCCAAACTGTCTTCCACAGTGGCAACAACGTTTTGTATTTCCACCAGCAATGAATGACAGTTCCTGTTGCCCTGCAGCCTTGTCAGCATTTTGGGTTATCAGTTGTCATTGATGTTGTTTTTAATTTTAGCCACACTAATAGGTGTGTGGTGGTATCTGTTTTAATTTGTAATTCTGTAATGATGTATGGTGTTGGGCATATTTTCATATGCTTATTTATCATCGTATATCTTCTTTGGTGAGGAGCCTGTTCAGATCTCTTGCACATTTTAAAACTGGGTAGTATGTTTTCTTATTATTGAGTTTTAAGAGTTCTTGTACATCTTGTACATTTTGGATACAAGTTCCATATCAGATATGTGTTCTATAAATACTTTCTCCCAGTCTGTGACTTATCTTTCTAGTCCCTCAGCACTGTTAGCTTCAATTCTTAAAGGTACCTCAGGCAAAACTGGAAATTAGAAATACTTATCCAAAATGCTAGCCAATAGAGCAACTAGTGATTTAAATAATCTGTCAAATCCAGAAGGTGCCAAAGTAGCAAACTATCTGTGAATCAGGCAAAACTATCTGTTATGTGGTGGTTCTGATACTGACAACAGCAGCAACAAGGACAAGTTAATTCAGCAGATCCACACATGCGCACCCTGCATCTGTGATGGAAAGGGTGCTTTATGCTGGAAACTGCCGCAGACCATCCAACTGCACCCAGTTGCCTTCTACTGTCCGACTTTGCATAAGAGACTCCAAGTCACTCTTATCTGCCATATTGCCCTCTAAATACTTTGCTGAGCCCAGGCTAGCTTTCAGAGAAGCTATCCAACTCGTATCTTATAATTAATCAAATGTTTCCCATTTCCTTTTCTGCCTCCTCAGCATTTATCCTGATTAATATACCAGGCTAATTACGAATCTCGGTTCTCAGTAGAGTTTGACAATGCTAACAAAAACTGTTGGTGAAACAGCAGGAAAATGCAAAAGGAGGCACTAAGAAACATCTTCAGAATAATACTACCACTACCAAAAACAGATCTGTGCTTCATCAGGAAGTATGTTAAAGACAGGCATGCCCTTAAAAATTGATTCAAGAAATGCTGATCTAAATACAGTCAAAACATTCAGTAATGCAACCACCCATCCAACGGAAGAAGCACCAAGCACATAGTTGGAGCACTGAATACACAGAATAGTTAGAATAACCGATGAAAATCAGGAACACACAAAATCTATTTTGGGGGAAAAAGGGAAAATAAAGTGGTCCTGCTAAATAAAACTGAACTGTAGTGGCAGGAGGTAATATAGATGGAGAATCCTTCAATTTCAGAGAATGAGAAATAAGTTAAGAGAATCTTTACAAATACAGCTTATAGTATATTTTGAAAACAAAATTCCTAAGGCCAAATTAGATTTTCTTCTCCTCTAATACACATGATAGAAAATACAGGCAGTTTTAACTGTGGAAGAAATCCTATCTGGCACCACATACTCAGCTTATCATAAAATCGCTTTGTAAAAATTTTTTGTTTTGAGATAATTTTAAAGAGGAATCGCAAAAGTAGTAGAGGAAGTTCTCATATATCCTCCACCCAACTTCTTTGTATATGAACAGCTTACATAATCATAGAACAATTGTCAAAATTAAAATATTAGTCTTGGTATAATACTGTCAATTAAACTACAGAATTTATTCAGAAGATGTACTCCACGGTGAACCATTCTATGGGTTTTGACAAATGCATAGTCACGTGTGCGTCACCATGGTTCCATCACCCCCAAATCTCCTCATTCTGTCTCTTTATATTCAACTCCTCACCACGTTTGTTTGTTGTTTGTTTGGAGATGGAGTCTCACTCTGTTGCCCAGGCTGGAGCACAGTGGCACCATCTCGGTTCACTACAACTTTTGACTCCTGGGTTCAAGCGATTCTCCTGCCTTAGCCTTCTGAGTAGCTGGGATTACAAATGCCCGCCACAACACCCGGCTAATTTTTGTATTTTTAGTAGAGATGGGGTTTCACCATGTTGGCCAAGCTGGTCTCGAGCTCCTGACCTCGTGATCCACCCACCTCGGCCTCCTAACGTGCTGGAATTACAAGTGTGGGCCACCGCACCCGGCCTCCTCCCCAACGCCTTTCTAACCTCTGGCAACCACTGCTCTGTTTTCTCTCCCTGTTGTGTGGGTCTCCCTGTGTCAGATTGCTAAGTCATATATGTGAAAGATGTAGGTTGTTTTATGAGAATCTTCTGAGCTGTTTTCCAAAGTGGCTGCACCATTTTGCATTCCTTCCAGTTATATATGGTATTATTTCTTCCTCAGGTATCAAATTGTTATAAAGCATATACTATGGCACAGTTGCTATTTCTCATCAGCAGAAATTGACTAATTATGGAACATTCTTAAGTTTATTAAGGTTACTTCCTATCTGCTGTATGAATCTCAGAGTTTAGTTTCTATTTATTTTCCAGCTTTATAGATAATTGAAAAGCAAGTAAGAGATACATATATTATTGGATGTAGATATAAGGAATTTCATGAGAGGAAACTGTTTGAGTCAACTTTTTGCCTTCTAGTGTCTTAGTTAGGTAGGTAGATGGCCTCTCATATGGGGTGGCCTTGGCTTGAATTCCAGTACTTACGTGTGAACTTCTGAGTATGAGGAAGTTACTTGCAACTTCAGCTTTCTCGTTTCTGAAATGGGGATGATAAGAGTACCTACACCTAGGGTTCTTGTGAACATCAGAATAGTACTGGCATGCAGTAAGCATGGAACACACTTTAACTCCTAGCTATTTAAAGTGTTGCTAAAAAAATAGTCTTGTCATCTTTGATTGTAGCAGGTGAGAAAAAACTGTTTCCCGTTGGAAGTTAAAATCTCTGTAATTCTGCTTTTTCTAAGCATTTCTCATGTTGAAACAAAAGAGATATTTGCATTCTGGCAAACAACATGTTTTAGAGCATTTGAAAGTGGAATTTCACTTTCAAATCAAAAATTTGATTTTTTAAAATTTGTTTTTTTTTTTTATTATTATACTTTAAGTTCTAGGGTACATGTGCATAACGTGCAGGTTTCTTCCATATGTATACCTGTGCCATGTTGGTGTGCTGCACCCATCAACTCGTCAGCACCCATCAACTCGTCATTTACATCAGGTATAACTCCCAGTGCAATCCCTCCCCCCTCCCCCCTCCCCATAATAGGCCCTGGTGTGTGATGTTCCCCTTCCTGAGTCCAGATGATTTCACTGTTCATTTCCCACCTATGAGGGAGAACATGCAGTGTTTGGTTTCCTGTTCTTGCAATAGTTTGCTGAGAATGATGGTTTCCAGCTGCATCCATGTCCCTACAAAGGACACAAACTCATCCTTTTTTATGGCTGCATAGTATTCCATGGTGTATATGTGCCACATTTTCTTAATCCAGTCTGTCACTGATGGACGTTTGGGTTGATTCCAAGTCTTTGCTATTGTGTTTTAAAAAATTGGTACTGTGGTATTACAGTATCAATTTTTTCTTCTTTAAAAAAAAGTATGTAAAATTAAATAGTTAAAGCAAGAAGCAAAAGCCTTATTCTCTATACATATGAGAAATCCAAAGTGTGTTAGGACATTTTTCAGAGGGAATATTTTGTTCATGTTAAAATTGATTGTTACATATACACCATTCTTTAGATTAATGTATGAAATTACAAACGAGATTCTCTCAAAATAAATAAAAAGAGAGAGAGTAGAAAGTTCAGTGATTGACAGGGACCTTTTTAAACAGGTACAGCTAGACCCTAAGCGAGTCTTCCACTATCCGAGGGGCAGGGAGCCCCAAAAGAGAGGAGGATGTTTGGTGTTTGGTCCTTCAAGAGTTCATGAGCCAGGAGTGTGGCAGAGGCAGGCATCTCCATGGAGACAGGAGGAACACCTGGGAACACAGGAGAGGTGGTCTTTGTGTGGTGGGGCGGGGACAGTGTTGGGCAGGGCAACATTTTGTGATTCTGCTCTCCGGGAGTCGTGCCGCCTTCCTGAAGACACAGCAGAGACCTGAGGAGCTGGGGAGACACAGGACTTCTTGCACTGTGTCTAAGGCAGGTCCTCTTGAAGGGCCGGATGTGAAACAGGTGAATGGTAAAT
This sequence comes from Rhinopithecus roxellana, assembly GCF_007565055.1. Lineage (NCBI taxonomy): Eukaryota > Metazoa > Chordata > Mammalia > Primates > Cercopithecidae > Rhinopithecus > Rhinopithecus roxellana. The sequence goes on along the minus strand of NC_044566.1, from coordinate 66,986,117 downwards.
ACCAACCAGCAAAAGATGGCGGAAGTCTAGCTGGTGAAGTCAGGAGAGTGATTAAAGGGGAAGAGCTCCGAGGCTGACTACTGATGGGACGCTGGCAGGAGAGGATGTGTGGGCAGAGGCGGGAAGGTGTCCAGCCCTCCCTTGAACATCTTGATGATCTGACAGCTCATTTGGGGTCTCTAAGAGGCTGAGGACACTGGGGAACTCTCAGTTTCCACATGCATTGTGCTTGACTAGCTGCCTTCAGCCGGGTGCGCCGCAGGCTCTTAATCAACTCCCCCAGTTCACAGGCTGGGACACCAGGGATCAGAAAGGCGACCTCACTTTCCAAGGTCCAGTGGCTGAAACTCACCTGAGGCCTGTATGACTCTAGATCATACTATTTCACTAGTATCTTCTGTTAATGAAATCAAATATCTTTCTAAAAGGGTGTTTTAGTTTTCACAAGCACGAGCTCTGCCACCGAAGTGTTAATGGCCTCTGTAAATCGCCCTGGGCTTCTCGGGCCACAGAAATCTGCTGCAGGAGGCTTGTGGACTCCCCCTTTTAAAAATGTTTCATTCCCAAGGCTGAGGCAGGAAGATTGCTTGAGGCCAGGAGTTTGAGACCCCGAACTCTACCCCAAAAAAGTGGTGAGTGCGTGGTGAGTATCTGTAGTCCCAGCTACTTGGGAGGTTGAGGCAGGAGGATCTCTGGAGCCCAAGACATTGAGGCGGCAGTGAGCTAAGATTGTACCACTGCACTCCAGCCCAGGCAACAGAGCAAGACATGTCTAAAAAAAAAAAAAAAAAAAAAAATTTAATTTCAAGCATTATTTTTCTTTTTTGTGATTACAAAACAGCACATTTTATTGTAGAAAACTGAACAACTACGGAAAAAACAAAGTAAAAAAATTACCAATCTCACCCAGAATTCTAGTTTTCTTCTTTAAAAAATATTATGTAAATTTAAATAGTGAAAGCAAGAAGCAAAAGCCTTATTTTGCACCCAGAGGTCACCCCTGTCAACAGGTGCTGCACACACCTCCAGACAGATATTCTTTGGATTTGAGAACACGAGCATAGCTCAGCAACTCCTGCCGCTGCAGTTACCTTACTGGCAAATGCCGGAGAGGGGAGGTCGCTGACGTGCTGTGCTTTCTGCCAAGGGTGTTCTTCCTCTCCTGTTTATTTAACCTTCTCGCTGGTATCTTAAGTGCTACTTCACTGTGATATTTAATACACGAAATGCGTTTCTGCTGCTTTATCTCACGATTGTATCTATGTGCAAAGCTTTATGAAACAAATGCCTCCGACAGTCACCCGCTTTGTTGGAAGTGTCTCTGACACTGGGGGAGAAATTGCAAAATAAGACACTGTCGTCAAATGAGGTTCCTAAGAAAAAAGGTCTCTTGTGTTGGAACTAGAATAGAAATTGCACCATTTCCTCTCTAAAGGTCTAGCATGAAAAGAGAAACATGACTCAGAGATCAGCACATCAGAGCAGGAGTCTGTAATAAAAAGTCAAAGGACATGCGCACAGGGAAGGCGAGCGCCTTCCTCCTCCCGCCGGTTCCAGTCCCATGGCACATGTCCACGCCGCTGACCCGAGAGGGGAGATCTCCTCAGTGCATCTGTGCTGGTGTGTGCACACCCTCCCACGCACCACACATGCAAACACACCATAGACACATTTCACACACACACCTCACATACACCTCACACACACCACTCACCACACACACTACTCATACACATACACATACACCACATACACATTTCACACACACCACACACACCTCACATACATACACATACAAATACACCATATACACATTTCACACGCATACACATCTCACACACATACACCTCACACACACCACTCACCACACACACCACTCACACACATACAGTTACAAATACGTCATATACACAGTTCACACACACACACACCTCACACACACCACACACACCACTCACACACCTCACACACATACACACCATATACACATTTCACACACATACACACCTCACACACACCACACACCACACACACTACTCATACACATACACCACATACACATTTCACACACACCACACACACCTCACATACATACACATACAAATACACCATATACACATTTCACACGCATACACATCTCACACACATCTCACACACATACACCTCACACACACCACACACACCACACACACTTCACACACATACACACCTCACACACCTCACACACACCACACACATACCTCACACACCTCACACACATACAGACATACCACATAAACATTTCACACATACACACATTCACACGCATACACACGCAAACACCTCCAACACATACACCTCACACACACCACACACCTCAAACACCACACACCTCACACATCTCACACCTCAACACTCCCCACTCACCTCACACACATACACACACCACACACACCTCACACACCTCACCCCTCACACACACCCCTCAAACACATACACATACAAACACACCACATACATATTTCACACACATACACACCTCACACACATCCCACACACATATACATACTTCACACACCACACACACCTCACACACCACACACACCTCACATCTCACCCCTCACACACAACTTACACACATACACACACACCTCAAACACACCACATATATTTCACACATATACACACCTCACACACATACACACACACCACACACACATACTTCATACACCACACACTTCACACACCACACACGTACAAACGCCTTACATGGAAGCACACACACCTCACAGACACCTATCCCTCACACGCTTCATACAGACACATACAGTCACACACACACACCTCACTCACACACTATACACGCCTCACACAGGTAGACATACCACACATGCCATACACACACTCAAGCACATAGACACATTTTTTAAACAAAAAGGTGCTTATACTATCCTCTACTATATTGTTTTATGACCTACTTTTGTAGATTAAAGATATCAGAATGCTAGTGTATTTCTTTATTGGTAGACATTATTTCCAACTGGTTATGGTAAATGACATCATAGTTCATACCTTTGCTGAGTATGCTAATATTTACATGGGAAAGCTTCCTACAAGATTGCTTGGTTTGATGATGTGCACATTGGAAATGATATGGCACTTCCACACTACTCCCAAAAAGGTCGAATCAGCGGATGATACTGCCAGCAGTGTGTGAAATGAAAACACGTTGTTGACGCAGAACCTCACCTTTGCCAGCATTGAATTTTATCAGTATTTTCAACTCCTTGTCAATTAAATAGGTGAAAATATTATCTCATTGTTTTAATTTGATTAATAGTATTTTAATTTGAATTCTTTATTAGATTATAAGTGAAGTTAGTTTTTCAAATATTGACTGGCCATTTGTCTTTCCACTATTATGATTTCCTATCTCTTTTTCTATGATTTAGCATGTTCTGACTGATTGGAAACAATTTTATTTATTTATTTATTTATTTGATATAGAGTTTCATTCTTTTGCCCAGGCTGGAGTGAAGTGGCACCATCTCGGCTCACTGCAATCTCTACCCGCTGGGTTCAAGTAATCCTCCTGCCTCAGCCTCCGGAGTAGCTGGGATTATAGGCACCTGCCACCACGCCTGCTAGTTCTTTTATTTTTAGTAGAGATGGGGTTTTGCCATGTTGGGCAGGCTGGTCTTGAACCCCTGACCTCAGTTGATCTACCCACCTCAGCCTCCCAAAGTGCTAGGATTATAGCGCCCGGCTGATATTTGTGTTTTAAGTAATAATGTGGATCTCATATATTTGCAAATATTGTCTCCCAATCTGCTGCTTGCATCTTAAGCTTGTGTGCGTGTGTGTGTATATAACACAGTCACTCAAATAGATGATTCTTGGCTCATGGTCTACTCTTATTCATGCACAGACTTTTTTTTTCCTGATTCGTTTTATTTGTTGTATTGTATTAGACTGTATTTTACTTCGTTTTTCCTTCCATTCTCATTTTGAATGTTGTTTCCCATTCCCTTCCCCCAGCGTCACTCATGTGCATTTTACATTTCCTTTTCCTCTAATTTCTGGATTTTGTGTTATGATTAGGAAAGCCAGGACTTCCCTGAACTGGAGTTCAAGCCATCAAGTCACCTTCAGAGTGCTTCGTTTATGTGCTGGAGGGTTTTCAGTGTTTGTATGTCTTCTGACGTCACTTTTAGGTAACTGTTGTTAAGGTATAAATGATTTCTTGACATGTGACAGTGCAGCCTGAGCTCTCACCTTGAGACAAACTCTCTAATTTAATTCAGAAGTGTACTAGCTCGTCACCTTTCCTAAGACGGCAAACACAAGCATTTCCTTCACCATGCCCCAAAGTCTCACATGAATCCATTTTCCTTATAGTCACCATTATGAATCTAAAACCTCCCACAAGATCCTGTCATTCCCGTTTTGCCTGTAGGGTGGAGCACACACTTGCTTACAATTGGGCATGTCGTCTCCCCTCCACGGAGCCTCCAGCCTGGTGCCTTTGCAACTCTGAGCTTTGTATTCCACAAAGCCTGTCTTGTTTCTCAATGTACGCCCAATGCCTAGCACGGTGCCCAACACAGGGAATACCTAGGGCTGGCAGGTACTAGGCACCGAAAGAGCATGTGTTGAATGAATAAACAAGCGAGTGTGGATGCAAGCATTTAGTTCCCTGTGTGCTGGCCTCTCCTCTGTGCTGCTTCATCCAACACTTCCTGGCCCCCACGTCTCCTTGCTCTCCTTCCTGCCCAATTCTGTCCCATCTGTCAAGTCCTCCACCTATGAGGAGCTGGAGCTGGTGATGCACAGGGGAATGTGCATTTGTCATACATTGACAGCAAGATTATAAATTGGTACAGGACAATGTGCCAGTACTTTTCCATTCTAGCCTTGGGAATGCAACCTACATGTGCAAGGGTAATTAACAAGAGTGTCTTTTTTTTTTTTTTCTGAGACAGGGTCTTGCTCTGTTGCCCAGACTAGAGTGCAGTAGTGCAATCATGGCTCACTGCAGCATTGACCTCAAGCAATCCTCCCACCTCAGCTTCTGGAGTAGCTAGGACTACAGGTGTGAGCCACCACACCTGGCTAACTTTTTATTTTAGTGTAAGGGTCTTGCTATGTTGCCCAGGCCGGTCTCAAACTCCAAGGCTCAAGCAATCCACCAACCTCTGCCTTCCAATTAGCTGGATTACAGGAATGAACCACCATGCCCAGCCATCCATTTCAACATTATGTGTGCGTTCACCTCTGCTCTCAGAAGAGCAACTTGGAGATTAGAGAAAAAATTATCGCTAATGGTGCCATTTGCCCTGATGGCCCATGCAGAGGAGTTCTCAGCTAACTAACACGGGGACTTCATCATGGAAATTCGGCCAGGAGAGAGCCTGGTGCACCTTTGACTCAGTTCGGCCAAGGTAATTGTTTTGTACGGAGTACAGTCGGGGTTAAAGTGACAGAAGACATGGGCTTGATAACAAATTCCTCGTGTAGATTAATGGTAAGTTGTGTTTTCTTTAGGTACTTGGGTTATTAATCAGCCTCAGCTTCACTGGTGGACAGACAAGCCATGCCCGTTTATGTCCCTCCCCCTTCCTTGGCACAAGGGCTTGTGAATTTTCCAGAGATGCCAGCATGACACAGAGAGAGGGAGGCTGCACTGAGTCATCCTCGAAGTCCTCCAGGGTGGAGCTGATGCTACTGAGAAAGGTGTGGACAGGGGAAGAGAGGACTAGGGGAGGAGAGGAGGCGTTGGGGAGACCTACCCAGAATGTCCTCCGAAGGACCAAACAGAGAGACATGGACCCTCTCGTGTGGAACAACAGAGGGAACACACATAAATAACTTTTTTTTTTTTTTTTGAGATGAAGTTTCGCTCTTATTGCCCAGGCTGGAGTGCAATGGTGCAATCTTGGCTCACTGCAACCTCTGTCTCCCGGATTCAAGCGATTCGCCTGCCTCAGCCTCCTGAGTAGCTGGGATTACAGGCATGTGCCACCACGCCCGGTTAATTTTGTATTTTTAGTAGAGACGGGGTTTCTCCATGTTGATCAGACTGGTCTCAAACTCCTGACCTCGGGTGATCCACCCACCTTGGCCTCCCAAAGTACTGGGATTACAGGCATCAGCCACCGTGCCCAGCCACGAACAACTCTTGACCACCACACCCCTCCATTTCCTCCCCTTTCTTGCCTTTAATGCTGAAACACTTTAGGGTACTTAAAATGCCTCATTAGTCTTTCAGGGGAAGTATTACTCAGGGACTCTGGAGGCAAATGTGTATTTGATCTGAGGAAGGTCTTAGGATCATACTTTTTTTTTTTTTTTTTGGGGAAACAGCATGGGCCCTCATCCATGGTTTTCTGAAAAGTACCCGGGTGAAGAGAGTGCTGGCCAGTGGAGGATCCCAGACCCCAGTGGCTGAAGGGTCGACCTCAAAGACCCATCCCCGTGTTCCCTGGGGCAGGCAGATAGCCCCACTGGGACCAAAATGAGAGGAGAGGCTGTCCTCCAGATTACGTTACCAATGAATAAAAAGTAGAAACAACCTAATTGTCTAAAAGCCGAGCAATAGTTAAATTGCAGAAATACATACTGTGTAGCTATTTAAAAAAATGAACTGGTTACGTAGGAAGGATGTGTCTTTTTTTTTTTTGAGTCTTTTAAAAAGGCCAGTTGCATGACAAGTTTGATATAAACCCAGTAAAACCTCTATAGGAATATTTATTATATATTTTTGTATATATGGAGAGAAGTAGGAGAGAAGGATGCTTAACAACCGAAAAAAAGTAAGACTGATCTGGAAGCTCTCCATAACCTCACCAGGGTAAGATGCCTCTTTCCTCTGTTTTTTGAAGGCTCTATCATACACTCAGCCTCGCTCCACCACCGCACCTACAGCACAGCCCTATAAATTGGTTTGCATTGCGACTTTGCACATTAGACCCTGAGCTCTTTGAAGGCAGGAGCCACGTCCTATTCATCTTCGTATCACTCCTATCTAGCTCAGTGCTGAGGACCAAATAGGGAGTGAACAGAGCATGAGTCCAGGAGGTGAGATATGCAGTTCATTACTGTACGATGCAGCTCACACACCACAATCATCTTGTCGCTAGGAAATGTTGAGGTGTGAAAGGAAAATAAAATCTCGGGACCCCAAACTCACTATGCCAAAGGGAAAAGTGAAGTTTGGCAACTGAGTCATATAAAACTGCCTTCCTTTTGTTCCTAAACAGAGAGCAGCAATCACAGAAGGCCACCTCTCTCCTCGGGCGGACTCCCTCACAGATTGCTCACAAGAATTCCCTGTGGGCTCCCAAATCTTTCAGAATACATATCCCTCCCATGAACCAGCCCCAAACAGAGTTCTGTTGAATCTCATCCTGACAGTGTAAATGAACACTTATCTTCATAAGTACGGGACAAAGGCAAGACGAGAAATCACCCCCACCCCGCCCGCCAAAAGCATATTTGACTTCTTCCTCTACTCTGTGTTTACTTTATCCTATGTAAAGTGCAGATTTACCTAGCTTAGGATGAATGCATTTTTGACAGTTCCTCTACTCCCTCTTTTCACATGTAAAATGTGGATTCAGTGAGCCCCATCAAAGCCCCACAAGAATGTAACAATTTGCCTCATTACCTTTTTTTCCTTTCCTCCTTCCCCTGCTACCCACTCTTTCCCCTTTCAATAGTGAAGTCCTCACAACCCTCTTTGGAAAAAAGCACAGGCCACAGATCCTATTGTAACTTGTATCTCTTTTTCCTGGGCATGTGTTCAATCTTGGCAAAATAAACCTCTAAATTAATGGAGACCTGTCTCAGTCACTTTTTGGTTTACGTAGGTACAAAAGAAATAACTATAGCTTAATTTTCAGTAAAATGTTTTGTTTAGTAAGAATGTCTCCAAGCATGGTTCTTGACAGCTTAACAGCTTCCTGTTTCAGACTCAGGTGTGCCCCGCTGGAGGCTCCATCTAAGTGGAGAAGTTGTATTGAGCAGAGTTCTCCATTCACGTGTAGGGGAGCAGCCTCCTCTCAGCCCAGGCATCTCACTGTGTGTGAAAGGCAACGGATGGGTTGACTTTTGCTCAAGCCTTGAGGCAAGGCCTTGTTCCCCTAGGATAAGATAAGTGCTTTACCATTAGCAAACCTAGTTTAGAATTTTAAGTAAATCCACCCTAAGCAATAATAAAAGTGTGAGACTGGAAATCCAGCAAAGGAAAAAAAAAGTCCTAAAATTTGTTTGTCATAGCTTTTAGGAAAAAAAAGAGAAATGGAAACTATTGCATTTTTTAAAAAATGAAAAAGGATTACTCTATAGGCTGAGGTAGGAGGATCACTTGAGCCCAGGAGTTTTAGACTGCAATGAACTATGATTGCACCACTGCACTTCAGCCTGGGCAACTGAGCGAGACACTGTCTCTAAAAGCAAAAAAAGGTAATGCTACCTGACAATAATCAAACCCCACTTTGGTGAGGACCTGGGTTTTAGTCTCTGCTCTGTTTTGTGCATTTTGCAGAAGTCTCTGGCTCATGCACTTTATAGAAGTCACCTAGCCTCTCTGATGAAAGTGGATCACCTCAAGCTTGCTTCTGTTTCTTAAAATTCGTGATTCTAAACTCTGTACTCCTGAATTAACAAAAGTGCTGCATATGGAACACATAAAATGAAAACAGCTGTTCAAATACTTTTCTGTTTGCAACTTTCTCTTTTTCTTTTTTTTTTTTTTTTTTTTTTGAGATGGAGTCTCGCTCTGTCACCCAGGCTGGAGTGCAGTGGTATGATCTTGGCTCACTGCAAGCTCCGCCTCCCAGGTTCACGCCATTCTCCTGCCTCAGCCTCCCGAGTAGCTGCGACTACAGGCACCGCCACCACACCTGGCTAATTTTTTGTATTTTTAGTAGAGATGGGGTTTCACCGTGTTAGCCAGGATGGTCTCGATCTCCTGACCTCGTGATCTGCCTGCCTCGGCCTCCCCAAGTGCTGAGATTACAGGCGTGAGCCACCGGGCCTGGCTTCTGTTTGCAAATTTCTATCTTAGCTTGGCTACATAAATCATATTCTTCCAAAAATAGGCATACTGTCATTGATGGATTTGGGTAACAGGTAGAGAAGGAGGTGAGTTGTTAAGTACTCAATGATGAGCTAATACAGGCAAGAAAGATGTAAGACACAGTGAGCTGCAAATAGAAATTGTTCAAAGTTACTTTCTGGTGGGGGTACAGTGGATCCAAGGCTTCACATTGTGTAATTTTGCTTCACATTGTAGCTCTTTGCTGGAAATAGATCCTGATCTTCTGGCTACATTGCTCATTCTTTGGTGTTACCTTTACTGTTTCACATTATGTCACCTCCAAGCAGGCAAAATTGGGCTTGCCTTCCTCCCTGTTAATACCTTTTAAATATTTGTAGACGCTTATCAAGTACCAGGTATCCCCTCTCCACCAGTGCTTGACCTGCACTGCCAAGTCTTTTGATCTAAATGCACAAGTCACTCCTTTGATCATTTTGGTGCCTTGTTCTGGATCCTCTCAATTATATCAACTTATTTCTGTTAACAAATACTGCTCTGAGCATTCCAACTGGAGTCTTTGGAGAAGCAGATTGCAGACAGAACATTTTTTTTACTGTTCCGTGATGTAAATCCTGGAATATCTGACCCAACTCAAGACTTTCTTTTTGACTATAACTCAAGTTATTTCAAACTTACAGTTAAATAAGTAGCCCTTCAAGCTCCTATCAATAATAAAATGTGGGACAGCAATAATAAAATGTGTTCCTATCAATAATGAAGCATGGGATGCTTGTGGGTAACAGAAAGGGCCCTCTGTTATCTTCTTTGGATGATGAATTTGTCTTCACCCTCTTCTGACTTGCTTTACTGGAGCCAGCCACATATCTCAATTGAAATAGATAAGTTTTTAAATATAAATAGCTTTGGGAGAGTATTACTCTGAATAGTTTCATTCCCCTAAATCCAAATGCCAAAGCCCTCAACCCCAATGTGATGATGTCTTAGTCTATTTTTGCTGCTATAACAGAATACCTGAGACTGGGTAATTTATAATTAACAAAAATTTATTTGGCTCATGGTTCTGGAGGCTGGAAAGTCCAAGATCAAGATCGAGGGGCCTGCCTCTTGCAAGGACCTTCTTGCTGTATCATCCCATGGTGGAAGGCAGGCAAGCATGAGAACACGTGTGCGCATGAGAGACAAACTCACTTTTATAGGAAATCCACTCTCTCGATAACAAACCCACTCCAGTGATAAGGACATTAATCCACTCATGAGGGCAGAGACCTCAAGACCTAATCACCTCTTAAGGTCCCACCTTTCAACACTGTGGCAATAAGGATTACATTTCCCACACGTGAACACTGAGGGGCACATTAAAACCCCTAGCTGATTGTAATTGATGATGGGATCTTGGGACGTCATTAGGTTTAGGTGCGGTCATGAAGGTGGAGTCCTCATTATGGGATCTGTGCTCTTACAAATAAGAGGCACTAGAGAACTTGCTCACTCTCTTTCCCTTTGAGACCCCAAAGAGGTCATGGGAGCACAAATATGGCAGCTGCCTCAAACCAGGCAGAGACCCTCCCCAGGAACCAAACCTGTGGCATCTTGATCTCAGACTTCCTAGCCTCCAGAACTGTGAGAAATAAATTTCTGTTGTTCACGCCACCTACTTTATGGTATTTTGTTATGGCACCTGAAGCTGACAAATACAGGGAGGAGACACTGACCTAAATTTGGACCAAAACATAACTACACTAACTACACACATAATTCCTAAAAGAAGTTTTTAATTTTGATGACTAGAATTAGAAAATAAACCATAGAAAGGGGAAAAGGGCTGGGAGAAAGTTGCAAAAAGAGGAGTAGGAAAGCTGAAGATACATAGTGTATATTTCCTTTTCTTTTTCTTTTTTTTTGAGACGGAGAGTCTTGCTGTGTCACCCAGGCTGGAGTACAGTGGTGCGATCTCAGCTCACTGCAACCTCTGCCTCCCGGGTTCAAGCGATTCTCCTGCCTCAGCCTCCTGAGTAGCTGAGACTACAGGTGCACCCGACTAATTTTTTGTATTTTTAGTAGAGACAGGGTTTCACTGCGTTAGCCAGGATGGTCTTGATCTCCTGACCTCGTGATCCACCCACCTCGGCCTCCCAAAGTGCTGGGATTACAGGCGTGAGTCACTGCACCTGGCCATAGTGTATATTTCATAATTTGTCTCAGGGCCAGCCCTGACCTTAGGGCACCCTTAGAGACAGATGAATCCCTTGTATAAATTGGTAGCCATGCTCAGCATCTCAACCCGGTGTGGCACAGCAGATGGCCAGTGAAGACTGGCTAAATAAATAAATGACTAATTTTTATTAAGAAAGATCTATGTATAAAACTTGGTCCCCTTGATTTTATCATTCTTCAGTTCTTCCTAAGATGTCTTATTTTGTAGTGTGTTACTTTTATTTTTCTCCTTTATAATTTCTTTGACATTATTCTACATATCTATTTGTTTATGTTTCTCAATTTCATGTGAAAATTTCACTAGCTTATCTAGCTCTGTTTTCCATTCAAAAAAGACATATTGGATAGGGTACAAAAAAAATAGAAAGAATGAATAAGAACTCCTATTTGATAGCACAGCAGGTTATTATTGACTATAGTCAAATGTACTTAATTGTACATTTAAAAATAATGAGAAAAGTGCAACTGGATTGTTTGTAACACAAAGATAAATGCTTGAGGGGCTGGAGACCCCGTTCTCCATGATGTGATTATTATGCCTTGTGCCCGCATCAAAATATCTCATGTATCCCATAAATATATATATCTACTGTGTACCCACAAAAATTAAAAAAAAATCTAAAAATTTAAAAACTACATACCGGATATTATTCAGAACTGTGCTTGCTTAATTAACACTTAGGGTATTATTAAGAGGATACTATCTTCATCAAGACCAAATTTCCTATTCCCTGGAGCGCAGATCTTTGCATCACAAGCCATATAACAACACAGCATCTTAATTCCCATGAAATAAGTGCAAGGGAAAGCGGAGATCTCTTAAGAAATTTTCACCAGGAGAATAGAGCTTTTAGATTAAATCAACCCCTTTCAGTTACCTCCAAAAGTAAAACAGAAGACTTCTGTTAGAGGTCAGAGAAATCAGAATTCAGCAATGCAGACAGTGCTACTTGAGGCTGTTGTTGAATTTGTGCCTGAGATGCAAAGAAATTCCCAAAGGAATTTTTCAACTGGAAACTGCTGGAAACAAAAGAATAGATTGCTTTGGCGTCATCCACCGTGCGAGTTTTAAGAGACACACTCTGTTCTAAAACGTTTTGAAGTTAGGGATCTAGTTTTCTCTCCTAGTGTATTTATTCTGCAATAGGAAAAGAGGACATTTTCCAAGTTGGAAAATGTTGCGGATCCTGGAGAGCCAGTGTGCCCGAGCTCGCCCCGCGGGGGCTGCACGTCTCTCTACCGCCCTGTCCAGGTGGACTTTCCTGGAACTCGAAAGAGGCACAGCCTCCGAGGCCCTGGCCGCCTGCCCTGCGGCGCCAGCGTCCCTGCACGTGCGGAGCTCCAGGCCGCCGCCAACCCCTTCCCCTCCCTTGCCCTTGCCCTTCCCCTTCCCCTTTCTTCTCCTCCTCCCTTCCACGCGCCTTGCTCGCTGTCCCCCAAGGGAGCTGGGGCCAGGTGCGCTGCTAGCCTCGTACCCTGGAAAGCCAGGGAGGCCAGGGAGCCGGGGCAGGAAGAGCTGGAGAGCGGGCCCCACCCACTTGAAAATTACCTTCCGTGTGGATCCTGGAGTTAGATACACATGAGTACAATAGCATGGAGGGGAGAGAGGAGGGAGGAAGGAATGATCCTTTGAACCATATGTTCTGTCTAAGAGTGAAAGAGAAAGGCCTTCCCTTTTCTGTTTTTTTCCAATTAAAATATTTAATTGCAAAATATTTCTTTTTTTGTTTTGAGACGGAATCTCGCTCTGTCTCCCAGGCTGGAGTGCAGTGGCCGGATCTCGGCCCACTGCAAGCTCCGCCTCCCGGGTTCACTGCAAGCTCCGCCTTTCCGGTTTACGTCATTCTCCGGCCTCGGCCTCCGGAGTAGCTGGGACCACAAGCGCCGCCACCACTCCCGGTTAGTTTTTTGTATTTTTAGTAGAGACGGGGTTTCACCGTGTTAGCCAGGATGGTCTCGATTTCCTGACCTCGTGATCCGCTCACCTCGGCTTCCCAAAGTGCTGGGATTACAGGCGTGAGCCACCGCGCCCGGAGTTGATTACAAAATATTTCAAATATCCAAAAGCATGCAGGTGGACCTCATCAAAACCTTAAATTTCTATTTACCAAAAACACCGTTAAAAAGTGAAAAGCCAACCGGAGAGGAGATAGTCACAGTGCATACACTTGACACAAACTTCTCCAGAATAGATGAAGAATTCCTACAAATAATAAGAAAACCTCATTTTGAAATTAAGCACGCCACAGAAGAGAATATCCAAATGCTCAACAAACAAATGCAGGTGGCCTGTCTTCAAAGAGGTGACATTTGGAAGGGTGTGGGGACAGACAATGAGCAAAATATTAAGTAAAATTTGTGGTTTGTTAGATGATAAAATGTGCAGGAAAGGGCACAAGGGAGAGTGTTGTGGCTGGGGGAAGCTGCTGAGTTTTGGATAAGCTTGCCAGGAAACAATTCAGCGGAAAGAAGACATTCAGGGAGGAACCCAAGAGGTGGAGGAGAAGAGCTCACAGATTACTGGGGACTGGTCCTTGGCTGAGGAGGCAGTGGCGGTGGAAGATGAGTGCCTTGTAGAAACAATGCAGATGTTGGTGTAGCTTCAGAAGAAAGTGCAAGGGGAAGCCCAGGTTCAAGAAGTATGACTGGGGTGGGCAGATTTTTAATAGGATCATTCCAGCTACTGTGCTGAGAATAGACTCCAGGAAGGGCATGGCAGAAGCGGGAAGACCAGTAAGGAGCGCAGCAATAATCCAGGGCAGAGATGCTGCAATTGGACCCAGCTGGGTGGTATGGCTGTGTGGAGACAGGGTGAATTCTGTATGGATTTTAAAGATGTGTATAGCACCTACACATGCACCCACAAGATATCACATTGCTTTGTGCACTTAAATAATTTACATATTTGCAATCACACTCCACACAGTTTTATTGCAGGCCATTTTTCGTTGAAATTCACTGATGTTGATGCGTTTCCTAATGGAAATGACATGCAATATATGCGGCTATCAACACTTTAAGGCCTTAAAGCGAGAGTAAAGATAACATTAATCCATAGCCAAGTCAGTTCAGGAAATGAAGAGGAAAAACAAATCCAGATCAGAATGCCTGATGTTGGCTAGGTCTTCAGCACACCCTCTACAAGCCTGCTTGGCCTAAAATCTTGTCAAAGGGAAGAGCAGCCTATGAAGAGGTTCATGTAGGTGCAATCATGAATTTTAAATGTCCCTGATAGCTTGTAATTGTTTCACAGCATCAACTGCTGGTGATGAAAACATGGAAATCATCATCACCAGTGTATCCCTTTGTTGTTATTGTTGTTGTTGTTTTCCTGTTTCAGAAAATTGGATACATTCCCCTAGCTGTGTAATTCAGAGTCTGATATGTGGTGTCAGGAGACTAACTTTCAGGTCCAGTCTAGACCAGGGCTTGCCAATCTCGCACTCCTGACATTTTGGGACAATAATTCTTCATTGTGGGGGGACCGTCCTATGCGCTGTAGGATGTCTGGCAACACCTGTGGCCTGGACCCACTAGGCAAAAGTAACAGCTGTTCCCAAACTCCAGCCATGACAATAAAAAATGTCTCCAGACACTGCAGACTTCCCCTGGGGAGAAAAGCATCCTCAACTGTGAGAACCATTGACTTAAATCAACGTATCCTCTCTCTCTTAAATTATTGCCACTAAGGATGAGATCAAGCTTTACAGGCTTTGGAAATAATTATTAAGTAATCCCTTTAATTTTGTTTTTCTATCTAATCATAAGTACCTTCACTTACCTCTGGGCCCAGTCCTAAGATTTGGACCGTATGAAACCCTGCGCTTTAAACGCCCGGTACTTCAGATGAGGCTCATGAAATAATATATTTGATATTCAACATATTTAATGGATAGAAAATAATGCAATAATGAATCAAAACTCTTCAAAAAGGGAAATAAAGATTTATAGAAGAAGGATTATTGTTCTTAGTGCCACTAAAAACAACAGCGTTATAATTAGGTAACTGTGTAGCCATGTGCTTTCAGAAACTCGCTAAACATTCATTGAAGCCGTGAGCATTTGATTAGTCTACACCAACCCAGTAACTCCATTTACTAATTTTTGTTTTACTGTGAATAAATTGGGGCAGTTTGCTTGTCTAGAAGCAGCTTAGTAAAGAATCAAATTAAAGATACTGTGAAGTGATTGAACTAAGGCAATGAAATGAGAGGGAAAAAAGACAGTTATAAGAGATTTCAGGTATACACCAGGGTTCAGAATTTTGTGTGCAGCTTATTAGAGAGGATTTATGTCCAGAACAGGAAGGCAAATCAGTAGAAAGAGGGCAAATATACTCAGTTCGTGTACATTTTGTTTATTAAGAGGAGAGACATGTTTGTGTGTTCAATGATGTATGTCTGTTGATCAATATTTTAAATGAATCAACATTAATCATGTTTTGGAAGAGTAAATGACATGTTTCTATAAGCATTCAATTAAAAATTGCACTGTGCACTGACTTTTCCTGGGTGCAATGCTAAATACTGGGGCAAGAAGGCTTGTAGAGAACTCAGTTGCTATAGCCAGAGAAAACTGCAGGGGTTTCCCTAACTCTGTCCGCAGAGCTGGTGTTGTCAGGTTGTTATGTAGCAGTGCTGAATTATAACAAGTCCTTTATTTCTGGTACTTCATACTGAATGCCGTTCACATGTTAAAGGATCCTATTACATCCAGGCTTCCAGTGCAACTGATTCAGCTTGACTGTTACTATTTAAGTGGACAAGAAGCTTAGCCTGCCCACAGAACTCCACAATAGGAACTATTCTATAAAATGTTGGTATAGGGCAATGGCGTGAAGTTGGGAAGAATGGTCTTAAAAGTCACAATAGTAATAACACTGACATTTACCAATCGTGAACGTCTCAGTATCTTTTTCTAAGATAAGCATTGTCATCACCATCATCACTGTAATTATCATCCTTGTCTTTGCCATCTCGTTGGTAGACTTGAATGAGTTCAAGTGTAGGAAAGTGTTTTGCATTCTTCTAAGAACTATACAAACTCTGTTTCATAATAACAACATAATGATAACATACAGGTCACTTTTCCTTTTATTTCAAAAGTACCTACACACTCAGTTAACTTATATAATAATTTTGATTATGAAAACTCATGATTATAAGAAACCTGAGTGAATTTCTCTCTACTTTTAGGATTTTAATGTGAAAATGGCAACATGAGAAACGTACATAGTTTCGAAGGACCATCAGTTTCAGGAACTGCCTTTGCCAGCCTCCCTGTATGCCTTCACACCCAATACCTGCCCCTCACAGGAACCCTGGGCAATCTCTTGCTTTGCAACCAAGGAACTGGTGTATGTGGATGAGAAATGGTGTCCTAAGGGCAGAAGAGTTTTGCGCTGAGGAAACATGTCAGGTCAGTTTCTTTTTAAGCCTGCAAGAATATGTCTCTGTATGTGGTGGGCCAAAGCAGTGCTCCTGTCTACAGCTTTCACCCAGGTCCTTGCTCTGGGGCAGAATTATCCGAAAGCAGAGGGGTGTCTCCTGGGTCACCCAAGACTAGCTCTTTGCCACCAGCAGCACTGGCTGGAGGGAAGAGGTGCTTAAAATGCACAAGCCTGGAACTGGAATAAAATCACATCTGCATTCTACTGGATGCATGTATCCTATATTTAGTATATATTTAAATTGACTCCAGTGCATTCCTAGCTGCTTCTTGCATGTGTGTGGGATTTTAATCCCACTATTTTCTTTTGGCAGAATGGCCCTAGAGATTACCTGCGATAGGCAGATTTTTTAAAATCCCATGGATTGCAAGAATGGGCACAACAGTGAAATAATCATAGAGTGTCTTTAAACAAAACAATTACAAAATAAACAAATTCATACATCAAAGCGGCAGTAAAGATTAAACATTAAATGGAAGAACTGTGCGGTAAGAGAGTGCATCAGAAACCCTAAGTTGTACTTAGCTTTCATGAAATTGAGAATGATACCATTAAAGTCCTCAGTGAGATTCTTCACACTGTTTTGGCAACATGATTTAATTTCAACCACAGCTACTAAATTACCCTCTGCTTCTTTTGAGTAGAGCAGGATTGTCCTGTACCATCTTGAAAAATTCTGAAGTAACTTTCCAGAAATTCTCAGTGAAATAAGATACTGTTTACTGGAGCTTTCCAATAAGATACTTCACAGCCTTCAAACAGCACTGCCTTTGAAATGAAACCAGTATGAATGTTTTCAAGAGATGAAGACTGTGATTGCAAACAGCTCATTGAATGTGTGTCTGTGATGTCAGTCTAGTCTGTCATTTGGAGATAATGGACTAAAAGAAAAGACAAATGTATCTGAGTTTTTAGATGTTTTTTCACTTACGATGCATACTCTCCAGACACACCCACAATGAAGCGCTCACTTCCATGTTGCACTATGATAAATACATAAAACCTCCTCCACAAAGTCTTAGCCTTGCTATCATTATATCAATTTTATTGATGAGAAAACCAAGTGTAAAAGGGTGAACAACTTGCCCGAGGTACGCAGTAAGAGCTCAGTGGAGGACTAACACTCAGACGTCCTTACCGGTCAAAGGCTCTCTGGAAGGCAAGACTAATACTGAATAGATTCAGCCAAGAGTCCTTCCACTGTGAACCTCTATTGTATTTTCAGTCTCTGGAGGCTCTTATCTTGGTTTCCCAGCAGGCAGCAGCCAAAACAAAATCACTTCAGGATCTGAATCTCCTGGGACCTCCACAGGACTTCAAAAGACACTAATGGATGCTAATGAGTATGACCTTAACTGATTAAATCCAGTCACAGTTATATAATACCCCGCAGGTGTTATAGTGAGGCTTTTAGGGACAGCAGCTTTTATTTTGCCTCTGCCCGTTGAGCTTTCTCAAAGCAGTAAGTGGAACTAACCCATGCTGTTCTGAGTGAGTAGATTCCGATAAGCACATTTGGTGTAGGGGGTCTTCCCAAGATGACCGTTCATCACAGTCCAGGAAGTCAAGAAGACCTGGCAAGAGAATTTCATTTCCATGTGTTGTGCCTCTGTTTCCTCAACATCCAACTCATTGGTAGATCCCTCGGCACTTAACACCATTTCAGATGTCTGCTCTGTCAGTCTCCTCCTTCCTCACTGGAGGTCATACACTGGCTGCCTCCAGGTCAGGCAGGATCTGTTAGACCTGTAGCCTTGGGCATCCTATTTTTATTTTTTAAAACTTGAGTTAGTCACTAAGGTTTAATGTTTATACATGTACCTGCATTCTGGCTTTCCCTGAAAACTCAGAAGCTTTGGGGATACCAGGCCAACACTGGCTCAGCACCGAGTCCTGGCTGACCCCTCAGATGTAGCTAGCATCCTTCCTTCCCCTGTGAACTCTCCCCCCGCCAGCCCCCGGCCCCAGGCGTGCCCCCACCTACAGGTGTGCCTGTGTTTTCCATCTCTGCCCCCGCAGCACAAGACACCAATGCCCTCTCCTTGTGGAAACCTCCTTTGGCTTGTCTGACGTAGGGCTCCACTCTCTAGTGACCTCACTATTCTCTATCTTTCTGTGCCCTCCAGCAATGACATTTTCCTCTTCCTGCCATCCTTTAAATAAATGCAGGAGTCCTCCGAAGGGGAAATCTATCCTTGATCTTCTCTTCCTTCTCTCCACTCTCCCTTGGAATATCATGTATCTTCACGATTTACATTCACAATGCTCTTGAAATGATGTTTATATCCATTTGCCAATTCAACCAGATATCACTGAACATGAATGCAAGGATGAAAGCAAGACATTTCTTTCCTTAAGGAGCTCAGTGATACAGATGGTTAAACAAATACAGTGCAATTTGATAAATGCTAGGGATAGTGGCACAACACAATTGACTCCACACAAGGGGTAGCCTTTGAGCTGTGTTTTGAAGACTGAGTAGAAATTCACCGTGGGAATAATGACAAGCCTTATAGAATTTCGTTTCTC
Source organism: Rhinopithecus roxellana (assembly GCF_007565055.1). Taxonomy (NCBI): domain Eukaryota; kingdom Metazoa; phylum Chordata; class Mammalia; order Primates; family Cercopithecidae; genus Rhinopithecus; species Rhinopithecus roxellana. Next base: position 66,966,885 of record NC_044566.1, on the reverse strand, counting down.
CTGTGTTTTAGGAAGCATTTCACACTGCCTGCTGTCAGACATCTTTACTTGGACATTCCACTGGTGATAAAATTAAACACACCTAAATCTGAGCCTCTGTCTTCTTAACCACCCCACAACATTCCCACTCCAAACGCCCAGTTGTTTTCTTCAACTTTCTTGTCAGCTACTGGCACCCCTGTTCTCCCAGCAATCTAGCCTGAGAGATATCCCAGATCTTTCTCTCTGACACTCAACCAGTGCTCAAATTCTGAGATTCTTCTTTTAAATGTCTTTTTTTTCTTTTTTTTTTGAGACAGAGCCTCACTCTGTTGTCCAGGCTGGAGTGCAGTGGTGCGATCTCAGCTCACTGCAGCCTCCGTCTTCTGGGTTCAAGCAATTCTCCTGCCTCAGCCTCCCAAGTAGCTGGGACTACAGACACCCACCACCAACCACGCCTGGCTAATTTTTGTATTTTTAGTAGAGACGGGGTTTCACCATGGTGGCCAGGCTGGACTTGAACTCCTGACCTGAGGTGATCCACCTGCCTCGGCCTCCCAAAGTGCTGGGATTACAGACCTTAATGTCTTTTAAATCCACATCCTTGCAAGTTTAGCTCATCAGCACGTCATGTCCAGTGGACAGTGTCAGCAGGTGGTCCTGTGAGTGCCTGACCTGTTCAGGGTGTCTCCCCTTCTGCACAGCTGCCGTGCAGCCTGCCTGGAACTGGCTCTGAAAACTCTGACCCTTTGCTCTAAATGCTTTACATGTATTCACTTATTTAATTCTCACATTACTCCAAGTAGGCAGGACTGTTATTATCCTCCCAGAACTGGTCCAAGTCTACATATCCAGTGGGTACAGGCCCAGAAAGTCTGACCCTGGAGGTCACCTGCTTACTCACCAGCCTATGTTTCCAGGCCATGTTCTTGTTCAAAACTCAGTGCAACTCCCCTTTGCCTGCAAACACCATCTCAATTTGTTGGAGCCTTGAAGGTTCTAACAACTTGGCCCTCAGCCAGCTCTTTCATGTATGTCTTGGTTTCTTATTTTTCTTGTAGAGTTTATCCTGAGGATTTAGCGTTATCGCATCAGATACGTAGAATACAGTGCTTAGTGCTTAGAAAGGGCACTGTCGGCTTTCCTTCTCACACCCAGCCCGTGTCACAGTCTGAAGCACTTCTTTCAGTGTCTCTTGAATCCATACCTTCCTTTTTAGTTGGGCGGCTTTTGGTATTATTTCTCTCAGTTCTCCTTCACCAGTGGGAGGCTTTGGGAAAAAGTTAACTGCAGCTTCCCCACATGCTGGGGCCTCCCCTGTCCTCTGACTGGCCATGCTGGACTGGAATCTCCTCTTCATCCATTTTGACTGACATAAATGCCCTCACCCTCACATGCCACAGATCTCGTCCTCTTTTCTGATTCTATTTCTAATCTCTAGCCCTACAGTCAGCCAGAACAATCTCTCCCTCCTCTGTGTTTCTAGACAGCTTTCTTTATGCCTCTGAGACAGTCTTACCTCATTCTGCATTTTAGTGCAACAGTGGCTGTGCTCTTAACTTTTTCCCTTTCTAGATAATAAACTCCCCCAGGGCTAAGAGCATTGCTTGTTCATTCTTTTCTTCCTGCAGCTAAGTTCAGTGAATATATTTGATTTATACTTAAACATTTACTGAATAACATGGATAATATGAAAAATGATGCGTGGCCTTGATATCACCTGGACCGTTCATTTGATAAACTGAATGCAAAAGTGATGCGTGGTCTTGATATCACCTGGACCATTCATTTGATAAACTGAATGCAAAAGTGATGCGTGGTCTTGATATCACCTGGACCATTCATTTGATAAACTGAATGCAAAAGTTGAGTAGAAAAGTTAGGCACCAATAGAATTAGTAAGGAAAAGGATAAAATATATATTATATCAAACATTTATATTCTTGTTTTTTTTGCATGTGTGTGTCACCCAGGCTGGAGTGCATTGGCACAATCATAGCTCACTACAGCCTCCTCCTGGGCTCAAGAGATCCTCCCACCTCAGGCACCTGGGTAGCTAAGACAACATGTCTACACCACCATGCCAAGCTAATTTTTACAAACTTTTTGTAAAACATTTATATTCTTAAATACGATATTAAAATATATTAGGAAGGAAATACTTCCTAAATACTTCCTAAAGTGTGTCATCCACAAATGTGATGAGAATGAATTGCATGATATGTGTCAATATAAAATATGCTCTCTAATACAAGTTTACAGGATTACATATGAAATCTATATTCATCCTGTAGGTAAATTTAGGAACTGCACTAACAAAGCATATAGATTGTGTGTTTGGTCAGAATTAGGTTGGAGAAAGTAACTTTTGGGGATGAATCTGAGCTGCCTTCCCTCCTCTGTGAAAGGTAAGTGATAGAAATGCAAAGGAGTGTTCCAACCATAACTAAATAATGTGGGGGTTAGTCTCAGAGCCTAGGAGCCTGAGGGGCTGGGGCAGGAAGACTGTTCAGGTTCCCAGTGTGGCTCCTGCACAGCCTCAATGGTGAGCACAGAGGAAAGGCAGAGGGCGGGTTGGGCTAGGCTGGACTACGGATGCAGACAACAAAAAGGAGCTGTGGGGGTGGGCATGGAGACTCAAGTGTAGGCTTTGAAGCTGAAGGGGAAGATTCTGGAAGTGGTCCCAGGGCAAAGAGATTACTGAAGGGCTGTCCAGTGCACCCAAAGATATCTTTGACCATCACAGAAGGGTGAGGAATGAGGGACAATTTGTCTATTCTCCTACTGCAGTCTGAGAACTAGACCTCCGATGTTCTAAGTTGAAGGGAAGATCGCAGCCAGCTGTTTCTGTGATGGTCAGCAGAATGTCCAGTCCTTCCAGGATCATTTTTTTGTTTGTAAAGTCAGAGTGATTTTTTTTTTTTTTTTTTTTTTTTTTTTTTTTTTTGAGCCAGAGTCTCGCTCTGTCACCCAGGCTGGAGTGCAGTGGTGAGATCTCGGCTCACTGCAAGCTCCGCCTTCCGGGTTTACGCCATTCTCCTGCCTCAGCCTCCTGAGCAGCTGGGACTACAGGTGCCTGCCATGCCTGGCTAATTTTTTGCATTTTTAGTAGAGACGGGGTTTCACCGTGTTAGCCAGGATGGTCTGGATGTCCTGACCTCGTGATCCACCCGCCTTGGCCTCCCAAAGTGCTGGGATTACAGGCGTGAGCCACCGCGCCCGGCCAAGTCAGAGTGATTTTAAAGCAAGCTGTGTGCATATGTTGGTGGCAGGTTGGGGGGTGGTCTTTCCTGGTTAGGAGGTTGTGACAGTGGTGTTCTCTGCAGCAAAGGAAGACCATGGCATTGAAGGTCATCTTCAACCTATGGGTTCTCTAGAATCTGAATACTGGAGTCTGTGATCTGGGATTGACTGAGGGTTTATGAATCGGCATAGGAAGTGGGAGAAGCATTGGGAGACAGAAGACTTGGATTTGAATCCTGGCACTACCTCTTTGTAGCTGTTTTACCAAAGTTTGTGAAAGTCCTTGGCACAGTGCCTGGCACAGAGAATAAGGATTGAATGTGGGTATCTTTGAGGACTGAATGTGGGTATCTTCGAGGACTGAATGTGGGTATCTTCGAGGACTGAATGTGGGTATCTTCGAGGCTTGAATGTGGGTGTCTTCGAGGATTGAATGTGGGTGTCTTCGAGGATTGAATGTGGGTGTCTTCGAGGCTTGAATGTGGGTGTCTTCGAGGATTGAATGTGGGTGTCTTCGAGGATTGAATGTGGGTGTCTTCGAGGCTTGAATGTGGGTGTCTTCGAGGCTTGAATGTGGGTGTCTTCGAGGACTGAATGTGGGTGTCTTCGAGGACTGAATGTGGGTGTCTTCGAGGACTGAATGTGGGTGTCTTCGAGGACTGAATGTGGGTGTCTTCGAGGATTGAATGTGGGTGTCTTCGAGGACTGAATGTGGGTGTCTTCGAGGACTGAATGTGGGTGTCTTCGAGGATTGAATGTGGGTGTCTTCGAGGACTGAATGTGGGTATCTTCGAGGATTGAATGTGGGTATCTTCGGTATCTTCTCTGGTGCTTACAGTGTATTAGACTTCCCCACATTCTCTCTTGTCAGGTGGCAAAAATAGATTATGCCCAATAAATAAAGACATAACTCGAGGCACAGAAGAGTTAAGAAATTTGACTGAGATTATAGGAAATAATCAAGTGGATCTTAAACTGTTCAGAATTTCTATGATCATTTTTATTTACAAAGTGGCTAACATTTTTAGTTTGTTCTCTACAATACGTCTCACAGTCCAGTATTTCCGTTGCTAAATAATAACAACAGTGAATTGCTTTTAACCAATTTTGATTGCACTGGATCCCATCTCTAGGATGCAGAGACTAAGGTGGAGAATGGGATTTAGAAGGCCAGCAAACAGGGTCCGTCAGACCCTCACTTTAATCCTACCAGACAGAGTGAGAGGAAGAGGGTGGGGCTCATGAAGTCAAGTTACAGATAGCCTGCCTCTCTGAGGAATGGCTAATGGTCTACTGCAGGGCTGCAGTCAACTTTAAGTATCTAGGGGAAGCAGAGGGAATGAGGTGAGAACTTAGAAATAGGACATTTGGGATTGTCAAAATGGTTAACACAAGTCAACTCTTTACAACCCAGTGTGTTGGACCCATTGTGGCAGGGTGGTTGGGATGGGGAAGGGGTGGTTCATTCTGGAAGTAGCATAAATTGATATTAAATAAAGAGCCTAGTCCTTGCTTCTCCCAGAAGCGATGGCCATGTGTTCCATGAGTCCCCAGTTTGAGGTGACCTATGCTTTTCTGTGAATAGTACTTTTGCAAAATGATTTTTGCACCACCTGCTGGCAAAGAACTGTGATCTTGCTGCTCATTGAAGAAAAGTCACACGCTTAAACTGCTGGTGAGCAAGGCACAGGGAGATCAAAACTGACTTTGGTGGGAACATGTAGCTGCCACTGCCGCCTGGCATCCAATTCCTTGTCACCACCTTGTTAACAAGTTTCAAATTGTGCCAGGTGATACACACAGGTGGTTTCTTTCTGAAAGTGTCATAACAATATGAGAAGATTATTCTGGATTATGTTAGTGGGAAAGAGAATATTATTTTCAGTGATTAAGAGAGACAGGCTATCTAGTACTCATTTCTAACATACAGACTACTCTTTTTTTGGAAAGCCTTTCTAGAACACTCTTATTTTAAAATGCTGAAGCAACATTATGCCTTTGTTTGTTTGCTTATTGCCAAGGAACCATTTAGATGTTCCTGATTGAGCAAGACTTCTGGAACAATCTAGGAGTTTCATGTTCTACCTTGAGAGTGTGAAGTGGCTTTCTGGGTGAGATTTCCGGAGAACACACTGAGACATTTTTATTGTGCTCATTTTACTGCTCAGAAGGAAGTTGGCTTTTCCTTTTTTCTGAAGTGATAAATAATCCGAACTCATTTCATAGGGAGTCAAACAGACTGAAGACTTCGCCCACAACTATTTCAGATTCAACCCATCTCTACCACTGTTCTTTGATACTCTATGGCAGGAAACCTGGACTGAGGAGTGAGAATCTATCAAGCTGCAGGTGGTGCACCTGGAGTTCAGAACTGGAATATTCCTTGTCTTCCTTTCCCACACACAAACTTCATCTTGCATAAGGGAGTAGTGGTTTCTGAGTAAATATGATGGAACTCAAATACTTTTCTTATGAAGAGGCATCCTGTTTTCTAAGTTGATGCAATGCATGATTAGAACAAATTTCTTGATTCTCTGACTCTTTTTTTGTGAGTTTCTTTTGATTTTTGCCGGCAATCCCCCTTCCATCCTTAGTCTCAAATTTCTTTCATGCGTTGCTGCCTCTCTATCCCATTCCGTTTCACTTCACTCAACATTTGCTGAAGAGTTACATTGTAAATGGTCTGTACTTGAAAGACATTAGAGGAGACACAAAAATGAAGACGGGGTTCATACCTTCAAAGAAACTGGCCTGTACTTTGGGTGAGAGACATGCACCCAAATCTCCTTCGCACAATCACGTGTTGCTTAACGACAGGGATGCAGGCAGAGAAATGTGTTGTTAGGCGATTTCATTGTTGTGTAAACATCACAGTGTGCACTTACACAGACCTAGTTGGTAGAGCTTACTACACCTCTAGGCTGTGTGGTATGGCCTGTTACTCTCAGGCTACAAACCTGCACGGCATGTGATCCTACCGAATACTGTAGGTAGCTGTAACACAGTGGCAAGTATGTGTGCATCTAAACATGTCTAAACACAGAAAAGGTATAGTAAAAATATGGTATAAAAGATAAAAAATGGCACACCTGGCCTGGTGCGATGACTCACGCCTGTAATCCCAGCACTTTGGGAGGCTGAGGCAGGTGGATCATAAGGTCAGATCGAGACCATCCTGGCCAACATGGTGAAACCCCATCTCTACTAAAAATAGAAAAAATTAGCCGGGTGAGGTGGCGGCACCTGTAGTCCCAGCTACTCGGGAGGCTGAGGCAGGAGAATGTCGTGAACCCGGGAGGCAGAGGTTGCAGCAAGCCTAGATAACACCATGGCACTCCAACCCGGGCGACAGGGCAAGATTCCGTCTCAAAACAAAAACAAAAACAAAACAAAAATTAGCTGGGTGTGGTGGCGGGCACCTGTAGTCCCAGCTACTTGGGAGGATGAGGCACAAGAATCTCTTGAACCTGGAAGGCAGAGGTTGCCGTGAGCTGAAATTGCACCACTGCACTCCAGTCTGGGTGGGATAGTGAGACTCTGTCTCAGAAAATAATAATAATAATAATAATTAAAAAAATAAAAGTAGGGTATTTACCAGAAATGGAGCTTACAGGACTCCCTCACTGCTCTGGGTGAGTTTGTGAGTGAATGGTGAGTGAACGTGCAGGCCTAGGACAGTACTGTATACTACTGTAGACTTTGGAGACACTGTACACATAGGCTACGCCAAATTTATTTTTTAAAAGATTTTTCATTGTTCAATAGTAAATTAACCTTAACTTACTGTAACTTTTTTGTTTGTTTGTTTTGTTTTGTTTTGAGATGGAGTCTCGCTCTTGTCGCCGCGGCTGAAGTACAGTGGTACGATCTCAGCTCACTGCAACCTCTGCCTCCCAGGTTCAAGCGAATCTCCTGCCTCAGCCTCTCTAGTAGCTGGGATTACAGGCGCCCACCAGTAGGCCCAGCTAATTTTTGTATTTTTAGTAGATATGAGGTTTCACCATGTTGGCCAGGTTGGTCTCGAACTCTTGACCACAGGTGATCCACCCACCTCAGCCTCCCAAAGTGCTGGGATTACAGGCATGAGCCACCGTGCTTGGCCCAACTTACTGTAACTTTGTTACTTTATAAACTTTAAAAATTTTAAACTTTTTGACTCCTGCAATAACATTTCGCTTAAAATTAGAAACACATTGTACAACTGTACAAAAATATTTTTTCTTTATATCTTTATTCTACAAGCTTTTTTTATTTTTAAAGCTGTTTTTAAAACTTTTAAAACTGTTAACTTTTTAGTTAAAGACGAAGACACACCTGTAATCCCAGCACTTTAGGAGGCTGAGGCGGGCGGATCACTAGGTCAGGAAATGGAGACCATCCTGGCTAACACGGTGAAACCCCATCTCTACTAAAAAATACAAAAATATTAGCCAGGCGTGGTGGCAGGCACCTGTAGTCCCAGCTCTTCGGGAGGCTTAGGCAGGAGAATGGCATGAACCTGGGAAGCAGAGTTTGCAGTGAGCTGAGATCGCGCCACTGCACTCCAGCCTGGGCAACAGAGCAAGACTCCATCTCAAAAAAAAAAAAAGAGTAAGACGCAAACACACACATTAGCCTAGGGCTACACAGATCAGGACCATCCATGTCATTGTTTTCCATCTCCACAACTTGTCCCACTGGAAGGTCTTCAGGGAAACAACAGGCATGGAGCTGCCGTCCCCTGTGATAACAGTGCCTTCCCCGGAATCCCTCCCGAAGGACCTGCCCGAGGCTGTTGCACAGTTAACTTTTTTTTTGTAAGTAGAATGTGTACACCTTAATGACAAAAAGTATAGTAATACATAAGCCAGTAATACAGTTGTTTGTTTTCTATCAATTATGTACTATACATAATCGTATGCGACATATATTGCCTGCACTGTTCACAACAGGCTTCGTGCTCCTTTGAGAATCAAAAGCTGCTGCTGATCTGACAGGAGGCGGAGCGCAGGTGGTAAGGCTCCCTCGCCCACCACTCACCTCCTGCTGTGTGGCCTACTTCCTAACAGGCCATGGACTGGTACCGGTCCATGGCCCTGGAGTAGGGGACCGCTGCGTTTTTATGACTGGCAGCACAGTAGGTTGTTTTACACCAGCATCACGAGAAACACGTGAGCAACATACAGTGCTACAGCAGCTACGATGTCACTAGGTGGTAGGAATTTTTCAGCTCCATTCTAAGCTTATAGGACCACTGCCATGTGCACAGTCCAGCATTGACCAAAACCTCATCACAGACTGCACAGTGACATCATTCTCCTCAGAGAAGCACTTCAATCAAATGTCATGGGAATGTGGAGGAGATGCAGATGACTTTGGCCAAGTGAATCAGAGAAGGGCCTAGAAACAGAACCAAGCAAAAATCCTGCAAAGGAATCCATACCTTGGATCCTCATCCTTTGAACAGACCTGCTTTCATCTGTTTTTTCCCCAGTGAAATCATTTCCTCCAGACTCGAATGTCAATTCTTTCTCTCTGTTGACGCCCCTGGCTTTCCTCTCCTGAAGCCAGGCACAGCTCCTCAGCAGAGGGATAAAGAAGGCTGTGCGTCAACGCATTCTCTTAACCTCTCTTTTGACAGGGACAAAATATCCCAGTAGCCTTTTGCAAAGAACAGATTAACATTTTTCATCAGCAGAAGCTGGAGCTCTTAATGATAAGCCTTGCTCTAAATGCTGCCTCCCCTGGAAAGCAAACTCCAAGCCTCTGTGTGTTATTTTTAAGTGGCATCTGGAAAAACACTTCTGATCTAATATGGAAGTCCTCGTCAATTGCCTAAGCTGTTCCACATGGAATCAAATGCATAGACTGTGTCTTGGGAGGCTGTTTCAAAGACCAAGAGATTGAATTCATATTTGGTGACAACATCAATGTCTTCCAGGCTCCCATAACCCTTTCATTTTCCAAATAAAGCCATGAAACAGATGTGCCTAAAGCATATTGAAGAGCTGCCAACGTAAAGCCAACCAGCCACATAAAAAGCACAAACGGCCTCTTTTGGAGCTGTCACCCTGGCTAGTGGTTAGATCAATTGCAATTCTGCCATGAGTAAATGAACTGACACTTAGTACCTCTTTAAACAAAGGTCCTGAAATAGATGTGACAGTATTTTGAAATAGCTTATACAAATCTGAGCAATGCAACATGATTGAAAAATCTCAATAGTCTTTTCTTTTCTTTTCTTTTCTTTTCCTTTCTTTTCTTTTCTTTTTTGAGAGGGAGTCTTGCTCATCGCCCAGGCTGGAGTGCAGTGGCACGATCTTGGCTCACTACAAGCTCCGTCTCCCGGGTTCATGCCATTCTCCTGCCTCAGCTTCCCAAGTAGCTGAGACTACAGGCGCCCGCCACCACGCCTGGCTAATTTTTTGTATTTTTAGTAGAGATGGGGTTTCACTGTGTTAGCCAGGATGGTCTCGATCTCTTGACCTCATGATCCGCCCGCTTTGGCCTCCCAAAGTGCTGGGATTACAGGCGTGAGCCACCACGCCCAACCAAAAATCTCAATAGTTTTCTGACATAGGACTTAGATAATTACAGTGAACATATGTTCTCTAAAAAAATTAATATTTTATTTTTCTAGTCAATTCGAAATTCTTTGATCAAGTGTTTCTTAACTGTTTTCAAATGAAGGGAAAAACTGAGAGAAGACATATAAGAAAATTTTACTTTTTTCCAAAATATTTACTGTCTGAATAACTGTTACCACTAAAGAACAAACATGCAGTCAGCCAATTGATAAGGGTCCGTTAGCATAAAAAATGAGATTATGAGATTGCATGATCTGTTATCAATGCTTAAAGAAAGCTAATATACTTGTATACTTATGTTTTGGGATACAGTTTGGTTTAGGTAAAATAACTATCATCCAGCATTTGTTGTTCCTTCTGTAAGCTTTTCTTTAATCTAACAAATGATTGGTAGCTCTTTTCATTTTAGACATAAAACTGTCATTCATTTCTTGTCTGTAGAGGGGTTTGGATTAGATGGCTCCACGAAACACATTCCTGCTTTGTTGTTCTGCAAAAAGAAAATTCGTAAAGCTGGGCACATGAGAAAGCCAGACAGACCTTTGCTCTCTTCCACGAATGTGGAGCATAAATGAAGAAGTGAGGCATATACCATCAGACGGTGCCACTGCTTCCAAGTGGCACACTACCTCCGAGTCGGCACGGTTTCACCCCTGGGAATGGTTCCCCTGGGGTTCTCCCTGCAGGACATCTGGCCGCCCTCCCTGTGCCCCAGCGATTTGAGGTGTCTGTCTTCAGCTCCACACAGGTCCTCTTAGCCTGTTACTCAGTTAGAAAGGTAATTGCTCCCTGGCTGGCATTCTAGGATTTGTGATACTAGAATTTAAGACTTTGATGATAAACATTTGAATTCTAGTGTTTATAATTTAAACTACAAAATTGCCTCAGAAACCATAGCAGCATGTGGCCCTTATAGCACAGTAACTACATTTATTACTCCTTAGTTAGGAGAAAACAGTTCTCTGCAGTTATTTAAACTTAAGACAACTTGCTTCAAAAATGTAAACGATAAATTTTTTTTGGTGCAATCTTCAAGCAACTTAATGAAAACTGGCATTAATTTCATTGGCAAAGTATGATAGCTCAAATGGGCACTGCTTGTTTATCCCAGGTCTGATATAACACCAACCAGAAACATACATGACACGAGGACAAGTTAACCTTAAAAACATTACAAAAGCTGATTATTAGTAAAGGTATTTTTACAATGGCCTCTAGAGTTTAAAAAAATCAGATAACTTTCAGGAAAATATCATGCTTCCATTTTCCATGTGGACTGCATTATATATTTTCCTGATTTGATAAATCTCAAGAAAAAATGTAAGTTTGTTAGGAGTTGAGGCACAAAACCAGACACAGGGTAGGTTTAGATAGCTAATAGACAGACTTAAATCATTTGGATTGGCTATGATGGTCAAGTTACTAAACGTTAATTACTAGACCGATTCATCTCTATTTCTTTTATACCACATAGGCCTCACACTTTGCTTTTCTCCGTTGTGAGAATTTATGAGATCTTGCCAAAACACAGCCCTGATGTGAAAAGTGATAGCCATGTGGGAGGCTCAGATTCTCTACCCCTATCATATAATCTGATTACTCACCAGGGTGGCTGGTTACCCAAGTAGTGCAGCATGGTACTGATGAAACCCAGGTTATGAGTTTGATTGGTGCATGAACGCTGGCCACAGATCAGAGCTTCGCCCCAGGCGGTGGCTTCCAATGTGTGTTGTGGGATGCCAGCAGGGCAAGTGAGGGAATGGGAACTATAGCTAAAATGGCATCAGCAAAATGATCAACGTATGCATCCTACTCATAGTCAAAATGTTGCCTTTGGGGAGTGCTTCTGCTTAGAAGGTAGAAAATGACAAAGGAACATCATTCCCACCCTAATGGGAATAAGAAGCCGAATAAGCTGCAAGATCATAACTTTGCAGGAGCCCGTTAGAGAACTGAAGTCACAAGGCCACCAAGTCAAGAGAATTCTAAAGAGGGATCTGCCAGGCACAGTGGCTCACACCTGTAGTCCCAGCACTTTGGGAGGCCAGGATGATCGTTTGAGGCCAGAATTTCAAGATCATCCTGGACAGCATAGCGAGGCCCCTTTCTCTACAAAAAAAAATTTAAAAAATTGGCTAGGCGTGGTGGTGTGCACCTGTGGTCCCAGCTACTCGGGAGGCTGAGATGGGAGGATTGCTTGAACTCAGGAGGGTGAGGTGGCAGGGAGCTGTGATTGCACCACTGCACTCCAGCCTGGGTGATGGAGCAAGACCATGTCTCTAAATAAATAAATAAATATGACTGTCCAATCTGTGGTCATTTGTTATAGCTGCCCAAGCTGACTAAAGTGAACCCTTTGCCACTGGAGGGGTGAAAGCAAAACCCACTGGCTTGGAGAAGGAATGGAAGACTCTCCTGCCCCTGGGACATAAGCCATGCACCTTGGCTTCTCTGGGAAAGGAAGAAACACGTTTCCTTGCACAAGGAGGAGGGATGAGACACCTCCTTGAAGCCAGGATTAATCTATGCAATGCAGAAGTCAGCTATCGCAGTGGGAGGGGCAGACACTCTCTCACCTCACCTAGCTCCTAGGCTGAATTCCATGCCATGAGGTGGGAGGGAGGGACTGTGAGAAAACCCACCCATTCCTCAAGCCCAGTGGAGGGCCTGAGACTAAGCCTGGGTGGAGAGAACACAGAGCTCTCCCGCCCCAACTCAGTTCTCCACCAAGTACCAAGACCCAGTGTCAACCCCTGGGGCACGGGCAGGAACATGGAGAGTGACTCTCTCGGTGGCATAGGCTTCCAGGGGTTGCTGGAAGTTGGGAGTGGAGCAAGAACACTGAGAAAGTCCCTCCAACATGCCAGGCCCACTCTGTACACAGGAAACAGCAGCCCACAGATGGGAGCATTGAAGTCCGTGCACTGAAAGTATCAAAGCAAAAACAAACCCAAGCCCAACTCAGCTCCTAAGAGATTGACTTAACCCCACACGACAGCCAGACAGAGGAGTCTGTGGATTTCCCGGCTTCCTGGCCTAACTACTGTTTACCTCTGTCTGTGCTGTTCTCCTGACCCATGAGGTCCAGCATGCAAAATATTAGGAGACACACCTAAAGGCAACAAAGTGTCATTTTTATATTGAAATGGTGTTACAAGTTCAAAATTTATTCTCCAGAAATTGGATTGGTGTGATTTGTATTTTCATTCTATTAAATTTGAAGAAAATGGGCTGAGTGTGGTGGCTCATGCCTGTAATCCCAGCACTTTGGGAGGCCGAGGTGGGTGGATCACTTGAGGTCAGGAGTTCAAGACCAGCCTGACCAACATAGTGAAACCCCATCTCTACTAAAAATACAAAATTATCTGAGCATGGTGGCTCATGCCTGTAATCCCAGCACTTTGGGAGGTCGGGGGGCGGGGGGCTGGCGGATCACCTGAGGTCAGGAGTTCGAGACCAGCCTGACCAACATGGAGAAACCCCATCTCTACTAAAAATACAAAATTAGTGGCACATGCTGGCACAGGCCTGTAATCTCAGCTACTCAGGAGGCTGAGGCAGGAGAATCACTTGAACCTGGGAGGTGGAGGCCACAGTGAGCCAAGATCGTGCCATTGCACTCCACCCTGGGCAACGAGAGCAAAACTTCGTCTCAAAAAAAAAAAAAAATTAAAGAAAGTGAATTAAATACAAGGACTTTGTATTTTCTGTGTTAAACACACCTTCTAAATGACTATTTAGTAAAATGAGGCAAAGATGCAAAGATTTTTGAACTCTGGCCTCTGATGAAGTGGGTTATGGCTTCATATTGAAGAAAACCAGCATGGATCAAAGTAACCTGGGTCTCTTAAGTTGTCACCTATTTAATGACTGATACTTGTGCAAATTTGAGGCAGCTTAAACTAAAACTAATTAATAAGTTTAATAGACCAAAATCACAAAAGGGAATATTCTTGCTATGAAGGCTAGCAGAGTTATGGATAGATGATAGTGCTTAAAAACGGAATTTGGTTCTTAACTTGTTAGCTAGGGCAAAAATCTAAGCCTAGTAGTCTAAATAATTGTAATGTAGGGTGCTTATGAATTCCTTTTAAAAGATAACCTTTTTTTTTTCTTTTCTTTTTTTGAGATAGGGTCTTGCTCTGTTGCCCAGGCTGGGGTGCAGGGGTGTGAACCTGGCTCACTGCAGCCTCAAGCTCCTGGGCTCAAGCAATCCTCCCACCTCAGCCTCCTGAGTAGCAGGGACCACAGGTGTGTGCCGCCATGTCAGGGTAATTTAAAAAAATTGTTTTTGTAGAGAAGGGGTCTTGCCATGTTGCCCAGCCCCGTCTCGAATTCGTGTGCTCAAGCGATGCCACGGAAGGAGGCGTGTGTTCCCTCTTCACAAACCATTTACCAATCCATGAGAAGCGCTCAGAAAATATTATGTTGAGCAAATTTCCTTTAAATTGGCATAGTAGAGAATCATTGGGATTCACTATTCTAGGAAGGAAAAGACTTATAATTGAAAAAGTTTTGGATGAATGATCTCTGGCTATAACCATCCTGAATCAGTTAATTTTTTCCAGAAGGAGGTACCTATAGAAGTGTACAGTTTATTGTCCCTACTATGTGTTAAGCACTTTGAGATTCATCACGAAAAAGGCACCATAAATGTGTCTGAGCACACAGTTACCATGCACCAACACACATACTCATTGTCCATTTCAGTACCTAATTTTTATATAGTAACTCAAATCATCCAAATAATTACTATTTGAACTTTTAAAGAGAATTCTTTGCATTAGTCAAACCCTTTTATCATTTCAGAGAGTAGAGTTTCCCGCGGGGCCATGGTCTGAAATTTATCGTGGAAGCTGATGATTATCTCCAGAGCTTCTGGAATGTCTCCCAGGGTGAATTCATCAGTGATCTAGTCATCAATCACTCATTTTGCTTATTTTTAGTTCAAAGAAAATTTGAGACATTTTATGTGAGCTTTTATTTATGCAGCTTTTTGCCAGTGAACTCATATGGTGGTTACTTTTTGCTTCCTGGAGGATGAGCTGGTTTTGATTCGGTGAAGTAAACGGAAATATCCAGATGTTGGCTGTACATGAGGAGGCACAAAGGCTAACATAGTTGTTTGCAGTATAAGTTTTTAAAAACTGTTTGTAATTCAATGAAGTTAGGGCTCAAGCCAATGTCTAAAAAGCTTTGCTTTAGATAATAGGGGAAGTTTCAATGGTTCTAAGGGATATTTGATATTTTAAGAAGGTATTATAATTTTGAGATTCCATAAATTAACATTGTTATGTTACTATTAACTAGACCCCGCCACCTCTACCACCACACAGACTCTTCCTATTCTCCCAACTCCCAGAACAGTTCTAGTGTAGAATAATTAGCTCAATATTCACCATTTACATGCAAATGCTAGTCACAGTGCCATACATGTAGTAAATTATGATCATTTTTTGTCTCTGAATAAAGTTTTGTTTTTCTTGGAGCTAATAATCTTTTTCTCTTGATTTTTTTTTTTTGGTCTTTTTATTAATTCCACTCAAAAATTTCCCAAATTGTCTAAGTTTTCCCCCAAGACTTTCAGATATATCAGGTGATCTATTAATTTCATTTTTCTAGAGCCATCTCTTCTAATTTTCTCTACACTGGACTGCTTGTCTGTACTGGGCACACAGCTGGTCTTGGGATTTCTCATCACCCAGGCTTTGCCTCTTCCTGTGCTGATTTCTCCTTCCTTTTACCCCATGTCTTCCTCTTCATTGGAATAAACTGCTCCCTTTGGTGGAACTCATCTTTTGTTAGCTTTCTGCAAGAGGCTATAAGAGCCAAAAAAATTTTTTTTGAGAACTTGTACATTTAAAAATGCCATTATATGTCCTCATGCTTGATTTATAGTTGGGCTGATGTAATTTTAAGATGGAAACCATTTTCCTTTAAAATTTTAAAAGGCATTATTCCATTGCCTTCTGGCTTCCACTACTACTGTTGAGATCTCTGAAGATATATAGAATTTTTTTTCTTGCCTCTAGAAGTTTTAAACATCTTCTCTTTGTCCTGGAATTCTGAAAATTTTGGATAAAGTGCCTTGATATGACCATGCTCTTAAATTGGGTGGCTACTTGGCTGGCTTTTACCATCCGGAATCTCATGATTCTTCGTTCTGAGAGATTTTGTTACATTATTTCTTTGAGGAGCCCCATCTCTCATTTTCTCTGTTGACTTTTTGTGGAACTCCAATGTTTAACTTTTATTTTATTTTATTTTATTTATTTATTTTGAGACAGAGCCTCGCTCTGTTGCCCAGGCTGGAGTGCAATGGTGTAATCTTGGCTCACTGCAACCTCCATCTCCCTGGTTCTCCTGCCTCAGCCTCCCGAGTAGCTGGGTTTACAGGCGCATGCCACCACTCCCAGCTAATTTTTGTATTTTTAGTAGAGATGGGCTTTCACCATGTTGGCCAGGCTGGTCTTGAACTCCTGACCTCAGGTAATCCACCCACCTCGGCCTCCAAAAGTGCTGGGATTACAGGTGTGAGCCACCATGCCCAGCCCAAATGTTTGACTTTTAAAGGAAAGGGGAAATGAAAAAACTTCTTGGATGCCTTCTTTACTCTGGCTGTTTAGAGATCCCAGGAAAAAGAATTGGTAGGACAGAAAACAACACTCCAATGAAAGTCAACAAAGGAACACAGGGTGCAGGGAGAATCGTAATAATTCATCCAGTTCTTCTCCATTCCTTGTGAATAAAGTAATTGGACTGGAATAAAAGAGAAGAGGGATTTTGAGTATCTTCCTACAACTTCCTGCTGGGGATAGTGAGGAGTGGATGTGCAAGGACATAAGACCATCTTCTTCATCTACCTTTGGGGCTTTACAAGTGAGTGATGTGTTCCAGCAGGGAACTTGGATAGTGGGAGATGGGGTGAATGGTCACGGAGTGAGACCCTTTTGGTATTGACTGTGGTGAGCTTGTTAAATCTTTGAATTCAATAATCACCTTGAGTTGAGGCTTAACAGGAAGACAGCTGCCAGCAGACAGGGCTGGAGAAAGGAGAATCAATGAGTGAGAAGACAGCCATGCCCGTCACTTAGCCTTCGTTTTTCCCAATTTCGAATGGGATATTCACCAATGTTCACCATCGTCGGCATCCTCTCAGACACACATACACACCCACACACACGCTGATGGGTTCACACCACCCACACTAAAGTGAAACTGAACAAAACCCAACATCCACATGTCTATAGTGTGCACCACACACACACACACTCACCGTGTGACACTGATATGCTAGTCTCTGTTGTTGCTTACCAGTTTCTTTTTTTGTTTTTGAGATGTTGTCTTGCTGTGTCGCCCAGGCTGGAGTGCAGTGGCCGGATCTCAGCTCACTGCAAGCTCCGCCTCCCGGGTTTACGCCATTCTCCTGCCTCAGCCTCCCGAGTAGCTGGGACTACAGGCGCCGCCACCACGCCCAGCTAATTTTTTGTATTTTTAGTAGAGACAGGGTTTCACCGTGTTAGCCAGGATGGTCTCGATCTCCTGACCTTGTGATCCGCCCGTCTCGGCCTCCCAAAGTGCTGGGATTACAGGCGTGAGCCACCGCACCCGGCCCCACCAAGCCCTCATTCTTGAAGTGAAATAAAGGAAAAAGCTTAAATAGCGTGAAAGCGAATGGAGTCATAATAAAAGAGCTAATCTCTATTGAGAGCTTTCTCATAACCAAGGCTTTCCTAAGAGCTTTCCATGAATTAACTCATTTACTGTGTATAACAACCTTACTATTGACAGCCTGCCTTCAGATTCCAGCTTTGTGACCCCAGGCTTTGTGACTTGGATCCACTTCACTTCTCTTGGCCTCAGTCCCCTCAATTATAAAATAGGAAAAGTAATCATACCCGTTTCTTACCATATTTTGGCACTGGGCTGTGCTGTTGTATGTGTGCTCTCATTTAGCTCATGGTAGTCCTGTGAGGTGCAGAGATGGAAGAGATGAAAGCTTGAAGGCTTGAGTTTCTGACAGAAGTTTAAAGGCCTCGAGTAACATCGCACAGCTAGTAAGTGATGAGTGTAGTACCCCACCCTCGGTATACTTGAGCCAGCGTGTGCACACTCAGCCACGAAGCATTCGCCCGAGTGGAGGCTGAAATGGCCTGCTGTCTGCAGTGAGGCCACAGGAAATGCTCGTGGAACCTGGTCTCCGTGAGATATCTATTAGGAACTTTTCACAACACCAGAAGTGAAGGAAATTCTCATTTTTATTTTGATATAAGCAAATATGTACATTTTGACACAATGAGAAATGTTTAGGAATTTTGACTAAAAACTTCTTTCTGGCAGGATTCTTTAGCCACTGAAATTGTAAATGGTACTTACAGTTGTAAATATCTGGCTCCCATCTGGGTGGCTACAACCAACTACTAACTACTGACAGCAAAAGAAAGACTTGCAAATATGATTTTACATCTGCATTTTTTATTTTATATTTAGCTATTTGTCTTATAATGTTTGTCTAACTGTAGCTCTCTCTCTCTCTCACTGACAGGGTAATGTCTTTAAAATCCCACTACACAAAGCACTGGCTTTGTGAAAAGGATCTGATCTATTTTGTCCTGCTTTGATTGGTTTTAACATAATGTAGATAGTAATAAACTCATTAAACCACTTCCATTCTTGTCTTAGGGGACAATGTGGTGCTCTCCCCTTTTACATGTTGCTTCTCTTATCAGCTTCACCGGCTTTGTCTACTAACCCCATGCCTGGGGAATTATAAGGAAAGGATTTGGGCACCACGTTGTCTGCAGCATGAATCCTGCCAGGCTGTGGCTGTCACCAAGGTTATTGGACACTCCTCCCTGAGCAGGACCCACCTGGGAGGCATGCAGATGACAAGTGCCACTCAACCTTGTCCTCAGTGCCTGCTGGGCCCTGTGTGCACACTCAGGGAATGAGAGGAACTGTGGAGCAAGTGGGGTAAGTGAGTGCAGTCACTCCAATGACAGGCTAACCCAGGAGAGGTCTGGTTTCACGTCAACATGGGAAATATTTGGTTGAATGGAACTGACGGAAAGGTAGGAATAGAGTTTCTCATTCCCTCATGGATAGAAAAAAATGCACAAACCACGTATCTGTTGGGTTGCATGGAATTGCTCTGACTGGTTTTATTACCCCTATTCACACAGCATTTTCTTTGAAAGGGAATGCTGGGCGCAGTGGCTTATGCCTGTAATCCCAGCACTTTGGGAGGCCGAGGCAGGCGGATCACCTGAGGTCAGGAGTTCAAGACCAGTCTGGCCAACATGCGAAAACCCTGTCTCTACTACAAATAATAATAATAATAATAAATTAGCCAGGCATGGTGGCGGGAGCCTGTAATCCCAGCTACTGGGAGGCTGAGGCAGGAGAATTGCTTGAACTCAGGAGGTGGAGGTTGCTGTGAGCCAAGAATGTGCCACTGCACTCCAGCCTGGGCAACAGAGCAACACTCCGTCTTAAAAATAAATACATAAATAGCTAAGAAAAAAGGAAAGGGAAGGCAGGTGTGAAAGCTTCGGGTTGGTCACCCAGCAAAATTAAACTGAAAAGTCCCCAAGCTCTTTGAAACAACTGCAAGGTTGTCAGCTTGTAGCCTGAAGTCCTCACGATCGACCCCATTACTTCATATCTCAAAATGTCTTAATATGTGTTTTCCACAGTGATGGCCTCTCCTTGGCCACCATATCACTCTCTCTTCAGGGTAAAAAGGTTGTGTCATGCAGCTTAAAACCGGGACACATAGATGGTTACTTTGGCAGTGTTCTTATATAAACAGAAGAAGACAGCTGATAGATAACATTAGTCACTTCCTGTGTCATCTCGTTTTTCTCGGGCACTTGCTTCCCTGAGATTATTTCTGTTTGCTGTATTAGTCCATGGCAACCGCTTAACACAGCTGCACCAAATGTCGTTCCCAGAAAGACCAGTTGCTTAGTCTCCTTGCCTCCATTCTATTTCGGGAGTGGCATGGACTTTTGGCGACAGCCAGTAGAGCTCTTGCCCACATCAAGTTATGAGCGGTGTGGCTTGTAAGAGAGTTTGCCCCTTGACCTTGGTCTTTAGGAGAAAAAAATTCTGCTCACGTACCCACATGCCATCACTATTCATATTTAAATTCTAAAAGATTAAGAACAAGAAACATTTTTTTTCTGCACTAAGAAATCTAAAGTTTTAAAAATCTCTAATAATGAACTGAGGTAATACATGCATTGATAAAATTGAAATAGTGTAGAAAAACTTAACTGATAAACTGATAAAACATAACTGATAAACAGCTGCCTCCATTTCACACTTCCTCACCTTAACAGCTCCTAGATCATCCCAGAAAACATTTCTATTTTTATTCCTGTTGGTTGCCTACAGAACTCTAAATAATATATTTTCACATCTCTTCTTTGACGTTTTAAAAAATCAACTCTGCGCCCCCCTTTTTGTTTTTTGAGATGGAGTCTCACTCTGTCACCCACGTTGGAGAGAAGTGGAGCCATCTCGGCTCACTGCAAGCTCCGCCTCCTGGGTTCATGCCATTCTCCTGCCTCGGCCTCCTGAGTAGCTGGGACTACAGGCGCCGCCACCACACCCAGCTAATTTTTTGTACTTTTAGTAGAGACAGGGTTTCAACGTGTTAGCCAGGATCATCTTGATCTCTTGACCTCGTTATCTGCCCACCTCAGCCTCCCAAAGTGCTGGGATTACAGGTGTGAGCCACCACGCCTGGCCTAAAAAATCAGCCTTTTTAATTTTTTTTTTAACACAGCTTTATTGATGGATAATGTACATATCATAAAACTCACTTATTTCAGTGTGTAATGAATTTTAGTAAAGTCACAGAGTTGTACAAGCATCCCCACAGCCCAATTTTAGAGCATACCTATCACTTCAGAAGATCCCTCTTGGCCACCTGCAGTGATTTCACTCTTCAGTCCCAGCCACAGGCAATTTCTAATTTCTCTACTGGTTCTATAGGTTTGCCTGTTGTAGACATTTCATAAAAATGGAAATAACCAATCAAATTCAGACAATATTTATTGACCTTCTGATACAAAACATAAAGGTTTATCTTGCTTATAGAACTGCCTTTCCCCGTCTCCATTTTCCCCAATTTTTGGTAATTATATATTATTTTAAAAATTGCTATGTTGGCTTTTTTTTTTTTTTTTTTTTTTTTTTTTTTTCAGATGCAGTCTCACTCTGTCACCCAGGCTAGGATGCAGTGGTGTGATCCCAGCTCATTGCAACCTCCACCTCCCGGGTTCAAGCGATTCTCCTGCCTCAGCCTCCTGGGGAGCTGGAACTACAGACACACACCACTGCACCCAGTTAATTTTTGTATTTTTAATAGAGACGGGGTTTTGCCATGTTGGCCAGGCTGGTCTCAAACTCCTGGCCTCAAGTGATCCACCCACCTTGGCCTCCCAAAGAGAGATCAGCTTGGCCAACATGGCAAAACGCTGTTTCTACTAAAAATACAAAAATTAGCTGGGCGTGGTGGCAGGCACCTGTAATCTCAGCTACTTGGGAGGCTAAGGTATGAGAATCACTTGAACCTGGGAGGTGGAGATTGCAGCAAGCAGACATCACACCATTGCACTCCAGCCTTGACAAGAGACCAAGACTATGTCTCCAAAAAAAAAAAAAAGTCTCTTCTGTTATCCGAATATTTTTCTTTTGTCTGTTTTTTTTTTTTTTTTCTTCTCTTCAAGGTCACTTGCTCTGTTTACTTTCTTTTTTCTGTTTTTTTTTTTTTTTTTTTTTTGAGATGGAGTCTCGCTCCTGTCACACAGGCTGGAGTGCAGTGGCACAATCTCGGCTCACTGCAACCTCCACCCTCCTGGGTTCAAGCGATTCTCCTGCCTCAGCCTCCTGAGTAGCTGGGATTACAGGCATGCGTCACCACACCTGGCTAATTTTTGTATTTTCAGTAGAGATTTGGTTTTGCCATGTTGGTCAGGCTGGTCTCGAACTCCTGACCTCAGGTGATCCACCTGCCTTGGCCTCCCAAAGTTCTGGGATTACAGAAGTGAGCCACTACACTCCACCTGACTTTTTTCTGAATTTGTTAATTTGTTTGCTGATCCTTTGTTTTGTTTTTCGAGGTCTTAAAAACTTTTCTTTTGAGCTATTGACAGCTTTAACAATTCAGTACACTCCTGTGAACAAAATTTGGAGCACATTTGTTTCTCTCTACCTGATTTCCCCAGAACTGTAAACTACTTGCAAGTATTCTTAACTTAGGGCAACACAATTATTTGCATAAGTGCAATAAGAATCTGTTTTCATTTGTAACAGGATGCAATTGGAGAAATTGGTTGTTTTACCAAGGCTTTGACTGGAATGGTGTGCTTTCCTTTAAGGAATCAAACTTGACTTATAGAGCCAATAAGACCTTGGAAAAACTAGCATCATATTTTATGTACACAGTCCCTGTAAAGGGTTTCTGACCCATGGTAAGTAAAGAATGTCACTTACTGACAGGTACAGAAGTCCCAGGTTTATCTTGAAACCCAGAGAAGAGAAAATTTCACCCAACTCATGGGTATTTGATGGCAAAATCCATGGCTGGGCTGGGCTTTAAGAAGTCCTATCTGAGATTCCCCTTATGGAACAAAGTTCCATCAAAGCCAATTTAAAAGCCTGTGTAAAAATAATAATTATTCTTGCTGCACTGCATACAAATATTTAGGCCAAGTATAATAAGCAAACCAGCCCTACCATGATTTGTCTTTAGTAAAATGGGGAACTGGAGAGAGAAAAAAATTATTTCAAAATAATTGTATATCTGTTGTTAGATTCTAGTGTTGCCTAATTTTTTTTCCAATTTTTATTATTTTCTATGGTTTGGACCAAATTCTAATTTTTCTTGGCTACAAGTCTTCAAAATAATATTTTCAATTTTTTTCATCTTTGTTTCATTTTTCCTAATTTGAAGTCACTGAAAACTAAGTCGTGCTTCTTTAAAACCCTGCGAGCTGAAGACAGACAACTTCAAGGTTGGAAGAAAATAACAGTAACCTGTTTACATACATAAGACACTTTCACACCTGCCTACTAATGTGTGGACTTCAGAGTAATGTGGCCCATATCATTGATTACTATTATTATTTTTTGAGATAGGGTATCACTGTGTCACCTAGGCTGGAGTGCAGTGGCATGATCTTGGCTCACTGAAACCTCTGCCTCATAGGTTCAAGCGATTCTCCTTCCTCAGCCTCCCGAGTAACTGGGATTACAGGCACATGCCACCACACCCAGCTAATTTTGTAGTTTTAGTAGAGTTAGAGTTACTAACTGTTGGCCAGGCTGGTCTCAAACTCCTGACCTCAAGTGATCCACCCGCCTTGGCCTCCCAAAGTGCTGGGATTACAGGCATGAGCCACCACTCGTGGCCTGGATTGTTACTTTGTGTGGTTTTTTTCCCCTTCCTCCTCTCTATTTTCTCTTCACAGGACTTAAGACTTCGAAACCTGCTAAAAATGAGCTTTCCAGACCTACCCATCTAGGAATAAACCATCTCAGCCCTGAGAGATCTGATGAAACCTGAGACCAGAGATTCATTTTCTTGTAAAATGCTTTCTCCAAAAGACTTTGTAAAGAAAAGGGGGAAATGTGAAAGGAAAATACCTCGGGCTCTTTCAAGCTGGGAACTGCGCAGGGCAAATCGGCCTCCCATTCTCATTCTATTCAAGTCATCCCTTTGCTCACACAGATAGATGCATATTCTGATTGCCTTCTTGGAAGAAACTTAACAGAAACTCTAAAGAATGCAACCATATCTGTTTCTTACCTATTTGTGACCTGGAAGCCCCTGGGGAGGGTTGGGGCAGGAAACCTTGCTTTGAGCTGTCTCCGCCTTTCTGGACAGAACAATGTACTTCTTACATATGATGGATGGTTCATGTCTCCCTAAAATGTATAAAACCAAGCTGTGCCCCAACCACCTTGGGAAAATATCACCAGGACTTCCTGAGCCTATGTCATGGGCACATCCTCAATCCTGGCAAAATAAACTTGCTAAATTAACTGAGACCTGTCTCAAAGTTTCGAGATTCACACTCCTATGCAAGGAAGGCAGGCAACATGTTTTCTAATGCCACACGAAATGAAAGCACAAAATGAAACGTGGACGCTTGAAAGAACAGTCTTTCTATAAGTTATTGTGACATGCTCCATAATTTATTGACAACAGAGTTGGTGATGATATTGATACTACACTGTCAAAATTTATCACCAAACATCTTTACATTTGATAAAAGATTGTGAATTTTTGTTTTCTGTCAGGAGAAGACAACTTATCGGAAATTCATGGATCCAGAATCCATTTCTTTCATCAAAAGCTAATTTAAACTTAACTATAATTTAACAGATAAATTATTGAATTTGACTACTAATGAATAGTTGAAGATGAGTTTAGAAATACAGTATCATTTACATTACTTTGAATGAAAGTTTAACAATGAATATTCTGAGCTTAATAACATGTTTAAAAATCTCTTCTTCCACCTTATCAACATAATTCTGTGAGGCTAGTTTTGTACAGTGTAGGTTATAAAAACAAAACATTAAAACAGGTGACATGAGTAAAAATGGCAGATTAAGAGAACATCCAACATTTTGTTCCTTCATAAGACTAATGAAAAGACTGGCAAAGAAAAGCAGAATCCATTTTTTCAACTATCTTGGCATTAACCAAAGACTTTCAGCCATCCAGGGAGCATTTGTTCAATAAAAATATCTGAATCTTGGTAAGAACTGGAATCTTTATGACATTTTAAACTTACCTTAGGCCCATCTCCCACTCTTCAGCACAGCAATAGCCTAGAAAAATAACAACTGCATTCTAGTACTGAAGGATCAGAACAGAGCTGGAGCTCTTTCAAAGCCTCAGTCCCAAAGAACTGACATTGTTTGATCCATCCTTAGAAGTCTCCACTGAAAAGGCACATTTTTACTTGATGTGGCTTGAACTTGCCAAGTGTAAAAAGTCTCTCCCAGAGGTTAAGTGGTTTTTATTGAAAATAATTTTAGGCAAGTCTTTTAACTATGAGGCTGCATGAGATGGATGATAGTGCAAACAATAGACTAAGAAGATTAAAGGGAAAAGCTGAGGCATAAGATGTCTGTCGGAGCTTTGAAATGCTCTGACATATTCCTGAGAATTTGGAGGGTCATGGGCATACGTAGGCCTGTGGGTATTCTGAAGAAAGAGCTGAGAAGGCCTAAGCTGTCACTTCTTGGTGACCTTGAGGTTTTGCACAAGCAGAAAGTAAAGGCTAAAACAGCATTGTGAACTGCCTGGTGGAGTGTTAAAGGTATGACCCAACATATATATAGTAACCCACAGCAAAGATTTAGAGGTTTATTGGTTCCAGCATTTAAGGAAATCTCTGTTCAATCATTAGATGTCCAATCACTAAGCTAATTGATACTCCCATGACCACATATAAAAACAATACATACTTTATAGAATTAGTTCAGAAAAGCCATGAAATAAATAAAAACAACATTTAACAGCAAGCAGCGATAACAAAATTGGGCAGGGAAGAATATGATTTTCAGACGTGCAATATTATATTATTTTAAATGTCAAATTTTCAACATAAAATTGTGAGACACGCAAAAATATGTCCCATACACACACAAACGGAAGGTAATTGATAGAAGCTGGCCCTAAGAGGCCCAAATGTTGTGCTTACTAGGCAGAGAGTAAAATTAGCTATTTAAACATATGTTCAAAGAGTTAAAGGAAACTATGTCTGAAGAGCTGAAGCAAAGAATGACGTATTTGTCCATTTTCACAGTGCTATAACGATACTACCTGAGACTGGGTAATTTACAAACAAAGGAGGTTTTATTGACTCACAGTTCCACACGGCTGAGGAGGCCTCAGGTAACTTAGAATCATGGCAGAAGGGGAAGCAGGCACCTTCTTCACAGGACAGCAGGAGAGTGAGCGAGAGACATAGCAATGGAGGAACCGTCACACACTTATAAAACCATCAGATCTCATGAAGACTTTCTCACTATCATGCGAATAGCATGGGGGAACCGCCCCCATAATCCAATCGCCTCCCACCAGGTCCCTCCCTTGACACATGGGGATTACAATTCGAGATGTGATTTGGGTCGGGACACAGAGTCAAACCATATCAAATGATAACGGTGTTTTACCAAATAAAGAATAAAAATGGGTCAAAATTATTTAAAAAATAGTAACTCTGGAGTTGAAAGCGAGAATAAGTGAACTGAAAAATAAACCATAGCACATTTGATCAGGAGGATAAAAACAGTCAAGGAACTTGAAGATAGATCAATTGAGATTATCTGGCCTGAGGAACAGAAAGAAGAAACAGGCAGGAAAATGAGGAGGATAAAAACAGTCAAGAAACTTGAAGATAGATCAATTGAGATTATCTGGCCTGAGGAACAGAAAGAAAAAACAGGCAGGAAAATGATTAGAGACTTGTGGGACACTATTAAACATATCAACATATGCATAATGGAATCCCAGAAGGAGAGGTGAGAGAAAGTTTCGGAAAGATTACTTGATGAAATAATGGCCAAAGCTCCCTAAACTTATGAAAAACACTAATATATACATTTAAAAAGATCAATAAACTCAAAGTATGATAAACTGAGAGAGATCCACACTGAGTTACATTATAATCAAACTGTTGAAAGCCAAAGACAAAGAGAGAATCTTAAAAGCAGTGAGAGAGAAGGGACTTGACCTGTATAATGGATCCTCAATAAGATTAACAGTTTCTCATTAGAGCATGGAGGCCAGAAGGCAGTGGTATGGCGTATTCAAAGCACTGAAAGAAAATAGCTGCCAACCAAGAATTCTATATCCACAAAACCATCTTTCAAAAATGAAACAGAAATTAAGACATTTCTAAATAACAAAAGCTGAGAGGACTTGTCACTAGGATACCTATCCTACATGAAATACTAAAAGGAGCCCTTTAGGCTGGACTTAAAGGAGAGTAAGCAGTAACTCAGGTCTACATGAAGAAATAAAAGAAATAATAAAGGTAAACAACATACAGATGAATATTAAAAATAAATAGTATAAGTGTATTTTTTGCTTGTAATTCATTTCCTTCTCCTATCTGTTTTAAGAGACAGCTGCATAAAGCAATAATTATAAATCCTTGTTGACAAGCACATAATGTATAAAGATGTAATTTGTGATGATAACGGCATACAGGAAGAGTAAAAAAAAGCTATACAGGAACAAAGTTCTGTAGACTACTGGAGTTAAATGGTATCATTTGATGTAGATAAGATTGTTATTAAGTAAGTTATTAGTGGTAATTCCCAGGGTAACCACTAAGAAAGAAAATACAAAAATGTAGTAAAAGAAATGAGAGAATTAAAATACTATATCAGAAAATATCTATTTAACACAAAGGAAGCCAGTAATGGAGAAATGTAGAAACAAAAGACATAAAAAGGTAGAAAACAAACAATAAAATGGCAGATGTTAATCCTAATTTATCATTAATTACATTAAATGTAAAGTTACTACATATTCTAATAAAAAAGCAGAGATTGGAAAAAAGATATTTTTATTTAAATTATTTTCCTTCTTCTTTTTTTTTTTTTTAATAAAGCATCTGTCTACAAGCTAGAAAGATTTTTTTTTAATGACCCAACTATACACTGTCTACAAAAGACAGTGTCCTTTAGATTCAAGGACATAAATAGATTGAATGATCAAGAACAGAAAAAGATATACTATGTAAACAATAATAAAAACAGAGATGGAGTTACTATAACTGATACGTGGTGAGATAGATTTTAAAACAAAAATTATGACTAAAGACAAAGAAGGGCATTTTATAATGAAAAAATGTTATTCAAGAAGAATATATAATAATTATATGTATACATGTACCTAAAAGAACAGCTCCAAAATACATGAACGGAAACGGACAGACTTGAAGAGAGAACTATTTCATGTATTTTGGAGCTCTTCTCTTAGGTAACAATAATAGTTGGATATATCAATACCTTACTTTCCGTACTTGATAGAACAACTAGACAGTGTATCAGCAAGGAAACAGAAAACTTGGAAAACACTATAAGTAAACTAAACCCCATAGATATCTATATCACTACCCTACAACAGAAGAATACAAACTCTTCTTAAGTGCTCTGGAACAGTCTCCAGTATAGATGATATTTTACAACATAAAACAAGTCTCGGTAAAACTAAAAGGTTTGAAAACATAAAGTATATGTTCTCTGACCAAAATGGAATGAAACTAAAAATCATAACTGAAAGAAATTTGGGAAATTCACAAATATGTCAACACACTTTAAATAGTAAGTAAAACAATAAGTCAAAATAAATTAAAGCATAATTTGGGATGAATGAAAATAAAAACACAATGTACGAAAATGTATGGCATGCAGTTAAAGCACTACATAGAAGGGAAATGCACAGTTTTAAATGTGTACATTAAAAAAAAAAGAGGGTGGGCCAGGCGCAGAGGCTCAGGCCTGTAATCCCAGCACTTTGGGAGGCCAAAGCAGGTGGATCACGAGGTCAGGAGATCCACACCATCCTGGCTAACACGGTGAAACCCTGTCTCTACTAAAAATACAAAAAATGAGCTGGGTGTGGTGGCAGGTGCCTGTAGTCCCAGCTACTCGGGAGGCTGAAGCAGGAGAATGGCCTGAACCTGGGAGGTGGAGCTTGCAGTGAGCCGAGATAGTGCCACTGCTCTCCAGCCTGGGCAACAGAGTGAGACTCTGTCTCAAATAAAAATAATAATAAAATAAATAAATAAATAAAAAGAGGGCCAGGCATGGTGGCTCATGCCTGTAATCCCAACACTTTGGGAGGCCAAGGCGAGTGGATCACCTGAGGTCGGGAGTTCAACACCAGCCTGACCAAATGGAGAAACCCCGTCTCTACTAAAAATACAAAATTAGCCAGGCGTGGTGGCACATGCCTGTAATCCCAGCTACTCGGGAGGCTGAGGCAGGAGAATTGCTTGAACCAAGGAAGCGAAGGTTGTGGTGAGCCAAGATCGTGCCATTGCACTCCAGCCTGGGCAACGAGCAAAACTCCATAGAAAAGAAAGGAAAGAAAGAAAGATAACTTAAATCAATAGCCTAACATTCAACCTTAAGACATGGGGAAAAGAAAACTAAACCAAAGCAAGCAGAAGAAATGAAACAATAAAGATAAGAGCAGAAATTAGCAAAAGACAAAAGAGAAATACAATAGAGAAGTTTAACAGAATAAAAAGCTGGTTCTTTGAAAAGAGGAACAAAATTGACAAAGTTTATCTAGATTCACCAAGAAAAAAGAAGACTCAAATTACTAAAATTGGAAATGAATGAGGGGACATTCCTATGAACCTTACATAAATAAAAGGGATTATAAGGCAATAGTATGAATAATTTTATACTAAAAAATTCAGATACTCTAGAAGAAGCAAATTCCTAGAAATACGCAAACTACAAAGACTGACTCAATAAGAAACAGAAAATCAGAGTAGACCTAAAATAACTAAAAGAATTAAATAAGTAATTGGAAAACTTCCCAAAGAAAATCTGAGGCCCAGATGGGTTCACTAGTGAAGTCTACCAAATGTTTAAAGAAGAATTAAAAATAGGACAGGAGGAAATGCTTTTTAACTCATTCTATGAGGCCAGTATTATCTTGACATCCAAACTAGGGAAACAACACAAGAAAAGA
Source organism: Rhinopithecus roxellana (assembly GCF_007565055.1). Classification (NCBI taxonomy): domain Eukaryota; kingdom Metazoa; phylum Chordata; class Mammalia; order Primates; family Cercopithecidae; genus Rhinopithecus; species Rhinopithecus roxellana. The sequence goes on along the minus strand of NC_044566.1, from coordinate 66,937,350 downwards.
AAACAGTAGACTAGTATCTTTTATGAGTACAGATGTGAAAATCTTTAACAAAATAGTAGCAAACCAAACCAAGCAGTATATAAAAGCATTATACATTACGACCAGATAGGATTTATCTCAGGAATGCAATGGTGCTTCAACAAACACAATCAATCAATGCTATACACCACATGAATATAATGAAGAAAAAGAACCCATATGATCACCTCAATTGACTCAGGAAAAGCATTTGAGAAAATCACACCCTTGCATGATGAAAAATACTCAACAATCTGGGGATTGAAAGGAATGTTTTCACCCTGATAAAGGGCATCTATGAAAAATCCACAGTTGACATCATACTTAATGGTGAAAGACTGAAACAAAACACTGTACTAGAAGTTATACCCAGGGCAATTAGACAAGAAAGTAAAAGGCATCCACAGTGGAAAGGAAAATCTAAACTATCTGTATTTGCAGATGACATAACTTACATATAGAAAATCTAAAGAATTCATATTACAGCTAATGAGTGATTTCAGCAAATATGTAGGATATAATACCAAAATTTACAAATCAATTGTATTATGCATTAGCAATGAACTGCCCAAAAATGAAATTGAGAAAATAATTCTATTTATAACAAAATCAAAAGTAATAAAATACTTAAGTATAATTTTAACAAAAGAAGTATAAGATTTATTCATTGAAAACTACAAAATATTGTTAAATTACAGAAGACGTAAATAAATGTAAAGAGATCCATGTTCATGGATCAAAATACTTAATATTGTTAAGATGGGAATACTCACCAAGTTGGTGTACAGTTTCAATGCAATCACTATCAAAATCTCTACTGATTTTTTTTTTTTTTTTTGCAGAAATTCACAGGCAGAGATTGCAGTGAGCCGAGATAGCACGATTACAGTTCGATTACAGTTCACGATTACAGTTCACAATTACAGTGAGCTATAATTGCACTGCTATACTCCAGCCTGGGCAACAGAGCGAGACCCTGTATCTTGAAAGAAACAACAAAACACACATTAAAAAAACTACTAAATTTAAAAAGAGCCCAAAGTATAAGACTCTTAAGTGAAAATGTGTGTAAATCTTCATCATTTAGGCATTGGTTTCCTAGATATGATCTCAGTAATGTCTAAGTAAACAAAGACAAAAATAGACAAATCGGATTACATGAGCATCACAGACTCTTGTGCATTAAAGGACACTATCAAAAGACTGTCCTAAAGAAAAGAAAACCCACAGAATGAAATAAAATATTTGCAAACCATGTATCTCATAAGCATCTAGTATCTAGAATATATGAATGAAGATCTCTAACAGTAAAAAAAAAAAAAAACCCATTAAAAAATGAGCAAATGATTTGAACAGACATTTCTCCAAAGAAGACATACAAATGGCAACCAGGTATTTGAAAAGGTGCTCAACATCATTGATCATCAGAGAAATGCAAATCAAAACTACAATGAGATATCATTTCAGACACACTAGAATGACTATAATAATAATTTTTAAAAGGGAAATAAATATTGGCAAGGATGTGGAAAAATTGGAACTCTAATAAATTGCCGGTGGGTATATAAAATGGCACAACCATTGTGGAAAACAGTTAGCTAGCTCCTAAGAAAGTTAAACACATAGTTTTCATATAACCCAGCAATTCAATTCCTAGGGATATAGCCAAGAAAATGAAAATGTATGTTCACACAAAAGCTTACATTTTAATGTTCACAGCAGCATTATTCATAATAGCCAAAAAGTGGAAACAACTCAATTGTCCACTAACAGATGAATGAATAAATAAATTGTGATCTATCTACACAAAAAAATACTATTCAGCCACAAAAAGGAATGAATTACTAACACATTTTACGATGTGGATGAACCTTGAAAACACTATGCTGAGTAAAAATAGTCAGACAAAAAAGGCTACATGTTGTAGCCTTTTACTCCATTTATATGAAATGTTCAGAATGGGCAAAACTATAAAGAAACAAAACAGATTAGGAAGCGTTCAGGGCTGAGGGCAGGAAGACTGGGCAATGGCGGCCCACGAGCATGGGATCTCTATTTGGGGTGATGAAAACATCCTGGAATTAGTGCTTTTGGTTGCACACCTTGTGAATCTGATATACTGAGAACCACTGAATTGTACACTTTAATTTTTGGGGGGGGGATGGAGTTTCTCTCTTGTTGCCCAGGCTGAAGTGCAGTGGCACAATTTCGGGTCACCGCAGCCTCCGCCTCCCGGGTTCAAGCGATTCTCCTGCCTCAGCCTCCCAAGTAGCTGAGATTACAGGCGTGCGCCACCTGCCCGGCTAATTCTGTAAGTTTAGTAGAGACGGGGTTTCACCATGTTGGCCAGCCTGGTCTGGAATTCCTGACTTCAAGTGATCCACCCGCCTCGGTCTCCCAAAGTGCTAGGATTACAGGCGTGAGCCACTGCGCCCGGCCAATTGTACACTTTAAAATGATACTATTATGGTACGAGAAATGTTTCTTTAAAAACAAGGGAAAAAATACATAGAAACAGTTTAGACATGCATTATCTTCTGTGAATGGCATTGTCAACAATCCAACATAGATTAAATTAATTAATAAACAAGAATCAGGCTCATTTTTTACAATAAAAACTTTTGATATTTTTATACATGCTGTTTATTCAAAACTTATAGGTTTTCTATATGGGAATTACAATTCCCTTCATAACCTTTAGTTTAGTTTCAATGGTAGAATGACATGAATATTTTAATGTAACAATGTCTACTTCAATCGCCTATACACACACTTTCAGTAAGTATGGACCATTTTTGTAATTCTTGCCTTTTTTTCTATTTTAAATTTGTGCTGATAACATTGATTGAAATATAATCTTTTGTGTAGGGGCTGGGCACGGTAGCTCACGTGTGTAATCCCAGCACTTTGGGATGCCGAGGTGGGCAGATCATGAGGTCAGGAGATTAGGAGATTGAGACCATCCTGGCTAACATGGTGAAACCCCGTCTCTACTAAAAATACAAAAAATTAGCCAGGCGTGGTGGTGGGCGCCTGTAGTCCCAGCTAATCGGGAGGCTGAGGCAGGAGAATGGCATGAACCCGGGAGGCGGAGCTTGCAGTGAGCCGAGATAGTGCCACTGCATTCCAGTCTAGGTGACAGAGCAAGACTCTGTCTCAGAAAAAAAAAAAGAAAAGAAATACGCTCTTTTGTCTCTTGAGTCTGGTAATAAAACATTTGCACTTGTATTTTTTGTGTGTCTTTGCTTTTTAAATTTTATTTTTCTAGTAATTTATTTTGATTATATTTTAAAAACTAACCTTCTGCAATGGATTCGAAATTTTAACACAAGATCTGGTCCTTCACTACAGATGCTTTGAGAAGCACTTGTGCGGGGCCCCTGGGTGTGGACGGAGTACTCTGTAATAAATTATCTACAACAGAAAGTTTACATCTTCCTAGGTAAATGTGTGAAATTTCTTCATTCTTTATCTTTTGTAACAGTGGCAATGTTGGCCTTCCAGCTGTTCTGGAAGAGTGGGAAGGGGAGGGGTGACTGGCAGGGCTGTGACATAGTGGCGTACATATTCCATCATTCCCCCTGTTTCTCTCCTTCTCTTTTAGGTCTCCATAGAGGAGGCTGGCTCCTTCTTACAGAGCCTCCAACAACGATTATATTCTGGGCTTCAGCATCCTTCTCTTGCCTGTACATTAGCTTTCTTACTTTTCTTTTTTTTTTTTTTTTTGAGACAGAGTGTTGCTCTGTCACCCAGGCTGGAGTGCAATGGTGTGATCTTGGCTCACCGCAACCTCTGCCTCCTGCGTTCAAGCAATTCTACTGCCTCAGGCCCCCGAGTAGCTGGGACTACAGGCACACTCCATCATGCCTGGCTAATTTTTGTATTTTTAGTAGAGATGGGGTTTTACCACATTGGTCAGGCTGGTCTCGAACTCCTGACCTTAGGCGATCTACCTACCTTGGCCTCCCAAAATGCTGGGATTACAGGCGTGAGTCACTGCGCCCGGCCTGTACATCAGCTTTCTGTCCTCTGGAAATTTGTTGAAGTTTCTTGTTTACTGATACCCTTCCATGCTTTTGTTGCGTGAGTTTATTCCTCTTTGTATTTCTACATGGTCATTTCACTGGGGTCTCAGGAGGGACACGAGGTGAACACATATGTTCAGTATGTCATCCTGAACTAGAATAGCCAGGTTTTGGTTATGGAAAATAATAATGCTGAATTTTTTTTGTCTGAGCATACATTTTCATTTCTCTGTGTAGATAGTTAGAAGTGGGTGTGTTTAACTTACTGAGTATTTGACAAATTGTTTTCCGAAGTGACTGTATCTTTTTTACATTCTCGCTAGCAATGTGTGAGGATTCCAGTTCCTCTAAATCTTTACCAGAATGTGATATTTTCAATTTTTCCGATTAGAGACATTTTAGTGTATGTGTCAAAGTAGCTCAGTATGGTTTTAGTTCGCATTTCTCTAAGCACTGATAATGTTGAGCAACTTTTCATATGCTTATTTGCTATCATAATATATTCTTTGGTGAATTATCTGTTCATATCTTCTGCTGAACATTTTGAATTGTCTTTTTTTAATGGAGTGATAAGAGTTCTCTATTCTGATGCAAGTCTTTTTTCAGACACATGATTTGCAAATATTTAGTCTCAGCTTGAGACTAAACTTTGCATTTTCTGTTTTCTTTTCTTTTTATTTTTTTTGAGATGGAGTCTCACTCTGTCGCCCAGGTATTACAATAATAAACTTCCCAATATTAAACCATTCTTCAATTTCTAAAGTAAATTCTGTTTAGCTTACCCTTTTAATATACGGTTAAAATATTTTTATAATATTTTATGATTTTATACCTATATTCATGAAAAGATTATAGCTTCACATCTTTTTAAAGGTTTTTATCTTTTGTTATTAAGATTATTCTTGCTTCATAAAATGAACTCAATAATTGTTCGTTTTTTCTCTATGTTTTACTGCAGCCTGAATAGCCTATGAATGATGTATTACCACAGAATTTAAAGGCATTTACTTGTAAAGCCACTTAAGACTAAAATCATAGTTCTCAAATCTAATTGTATATTAAAATCACCTGGAGAGCTTTAAAAAATCTCAGCGCACAGGCCACACCCCTGATGAAGGAATTCAGAATCTCTGATGTAAGGATTTTTAAATGCAAAATAAAATGAAAGGCTCAATAGTTTATAAAGTTTGTGCTAGATCTAATATCTTCTGGTTTTGTCTGTAACTGGTCCAGTAGTAAATATTGATTCATCTGTAAGCTTTCTGACATCAACTAACTAATGGTGTCCATAGCAATAGAACTACAAGCTAGTTTCTCTGCCTTTATCTTACTTTAATTGTACACCAAACTAATAAGGCAAAGCACGTAATATAATAACTATTTTAAAAGCAAATAAAATAAACTGTGGAAGGTTAAGTGGCAAAGCCTCTTGACTCCCATCACTTTGGCATTTCAATCAATAATAGAGTCTAAAGACCAAACAATAAAACAATGGTTAACATAGAAAAAGAGAAACATGAGTTCATTAACTAACCAGGAGATCTTATTTCCAAAGAGTAAATCTGATTACATTGTTCCTGTTTAAAACCCTTCAATGGCTTCCTTATGCCTAAAGGAAAAAAAAAAAAAATCCAAATTCCTTTGTGTGGCATAAGAGGTTCTTTGTGTAACACAAGATTGGGCCCCTCATCACCTCTCCAGTCGTATTTCTCAAAAGGCCTCTCTTGCTTCCTATACTCAGTCATGCAAAATGTTCTGCAATTCTCTGAATGCTCTGGCTTTTCTTTTCCTTTTTGTGCCCATGCCTGTGCCCAAGTTATTTGCTTTTTCTGAAAGATCCATCTTTCAAAACCTTCTTTTCCCTCCCTCCAACCCTGTTGACCAACTTATCTTTTAAAGTCTGATTCAGTTTCAGGGCCATCTCCTCTGAGACCTTCCTTCCTGACTGCTTCTCGAGTTCCCCTATAAAACAGTGACTGCCCAAAGAGCAGCGACAGTTTGTAAATCATTCTATTCATGCTGCCTAGAACAAAGCCACACTTGTGTTTAATAAAGGTTTATCAAATGAATGAAGATTGGTCACCATTAGTCTTGACCCCTTCTATTTGAAATACGTGAAATATACAAAGTAAAAGATAATTTCTGATAGGGGCTGATATCGGGAACTGTGAGAGATCTGTTCACTGAACCCAAGGTCTTACCTATTAAATCTCTACTGTTGCCAGTCTGCGCCCCTGGATTTTCAAGGGGCTCCGTGGAATTGGGAGGCTGATGAAGCTGGTGACTGCTGTTTTGGTGATTCCAGTGCTTACTCCTTTCCTTAAATGTGGCCATAAGAAGTCAGGAAAGTCAATATGCTTTCACTAGGAAAAACAGAGGAAAGCCTGCTTTAGTTGGCTGTTACATTTTTGATGAGGCGAAAATTCAAACAAAATTATGACCATAAGGACTATAATTGTTCTTTCCTGTTAATAACCTTAGTTAGCCAATTGGATTGTGAGTGTGTGGCATGCTTGTATCGTGTATGTGAGTAGGGAATGCACGTGCGTTAAAGTTCACATGTGCTTAAGAGCTTAGACACACCCGCAATTTGCAAGACAGCTTCATGTCCTGATGGGCTAAAGCTGTGTAAGAAACCTGAGCTGTAATTTCTCCACGCAAATTTACGTCCTGGGGTGCTCACTTCATCCTGTGGTCTGTATGCTCTGTGGCTACACACCTGGCTGAGAACAGAATTAATGATGAGAAACGTGCCTGCTTCTCTGCATAAAAGATGATGTCTGAGTAGAAGGTTGCCAAGGGAGGATTAAGAGCAAGAATGCGAGAATGTGCTCAGGAATCCGTGCGTGAGATGATGAGCTTGTGAGCTGATGTTGATTCTGTGCAGTTCCCAGTGTCTTATTCATAGGCAAGATTTTCTTGCTCTTCATTCAGCCTTTAATGTTTTAAGCAAAGATTCTTTAAAAGTTCTAACAGGAAACAAGGAGCTGCAGTGAAACTTGGGCAGTCAGTTTGAATCTGAATAAATATTTGTCAGATTGGAGAAGTGCTGAAAGCATTAAGATACTTGGAGATTTCTCTTTTTCTTTGGCAAGAAGCATGACTGGGACAGGTAAGGGCTACGAATTCTTCCGGATCACTCCCTCCCATGACGATCTCTCCTTTGAATTTGCACTTTGTAGTTTGACACAGATTAGTGCTTCCCAGTCCTCTAACTGTAACACATGCCTCAGTTTCCCTTCTCCGATAAGATTGGGATATCTTTGGGTGTAGAAAAAAAAACAGATGATCCTTTTTTTTGTAGCCCAGCAAGTTCCAGGCACATTAGAAACTGATTAGAAACTGGTACACAAGTGTTACTTGCCTAATTTATTACAAATCCTTTAAAAATGAGGTAATGACTATCATTTAAAAATAAAACCAAACTGTGAAGAACTTCTCTCTTCCTGTTAGTGGAGACTTTCCATAGAATTTTTTTTTTTTTTAATGGAATGGGGAGGCAGTGGGCATGTTGAGTTTTCAATTGAATATTTTGCTGCAAAGAACTTTGGAGGAGAGGAAAAAAGAAAACGCAACGCCAAACAAAGCTGGTATTTTTCAAGGGCTCATTTAATTTCAAAACCACAGTGTCTTTCATTGATTTTTTTACCTTTAAAAAGACAGCAATGCCCATCTGCTCAAAATCCCATCCAGAGATGAAATTATGAATTAAAGCTGTGTTACACATGTACAGTTGAGACATCCTCTGTTTGTGCACTGGGCCTGCCAGATGACACACTGAAATAGCCTAGGGTCTGTGCTTGGGGTGCTGCCAAGGGAGCAGATACACGGCTGTTGAAAATCATCCATCATTTCAAATCAGAGGTGCTCTATTCCTGCAGACTCCTGTTATGAACAATCTCATTTGATCTTATATTGAAACAAGCTGTCTTCAACACTTAGGCCTGGCTCCAGGCACAATGAGGCAGATGGAATAGGAATCGCTCATTCCATGCCTGCATTTGCCGGAATTCTAGGATTTCATCAGAAGTTTGCTTGTCTGAGCCTAGCCTGACAGGATCAACTTCACTGAGTTGGGCTTCAATATCAGTTCTTATCTCCTTCAATCTGCGCAAAAACTCTCATGGAGGATAGTGTTCATCATTTTTTCACTTAAAGTCATATATATGAGTCTTCATATAGAGTGATTCTTTTTAGATTCAGTTTCTGGGAAAAAAATTAAAAAGTCACATGATCTTTCTGTCTGCTAATGATATTATGCACGTTGCTCTTGTCTCTATTTTTGCCTTGGCCTCCAGGAAGCTCAGAGCCACATTTACACTCAATTACAGAAATAACATTACATGCTAGTATTACCATATTTGTGATACTCTTTTCTGTTGATCCTTAGTTTCCATTTCCATTCTTCTTTTATTAAGCCTAACACAGTTTTTGTTGTAAGCTATATCAAAATCATTTTGGAGAAAGGCCAGGCTTATATAAATGATAAAGCTTGGAGAAAGGCCAGGCTTATATAAATGATAAAGCATAACCATCTTTTATTTCCCAGCTAGGTGGTTTGTGTTTTACAGTATATACTTTTAGAAGAAATGGACTGTTTCTTTAAACAAATGAGAATCAAATATCTTGCTTCTTCATGAAGTTAACCACGGTTATATCATTGACATTGATACAGATGCCTGATAAAAGATCAGAATTGCGTTTGATAACCAAGTTTCTCTTACGCATTCTCAGCAGCTTTCAGTCTCTTAAGTTTTTAGTCTTCTTTATTTACTACTCTTGAAAGTAAACACGGTTCTTATCTAAAATTAATAATATTAAAAGATTTATTATAAAATAATCTATTTAATCTTTTAATATTTAAAAGATATTAAATAAACTTACAAAGACAACAGCAGCTAAGTTAGAATGGCCATGACTGAACAGAGAAAAACTGTAATAAAATAAAATAAATTAAATAGGGAATGTATCCGTGAAATGTTAAGAAAGGCACTAGCCCAAATAATCAGTACTGAGACTGCACCTTGGGTTTGCTTTAAAGCCTCTAGCATGAAGCTGATGGCTGCCCGGTCATCTCAAGGGTCAGCACTGTCCCTTAGGAGCTTACAGTTTAAGTCGACTAGGCAACTCCTAGCCTTGGGCAGAAGCTGAAACTCAGCACTTACACACAGGACTGATGTTATAACTCAGAACACAGACTCCTCAGTTTCCTTTGATACTATTTTTTCTGAGGGCCACTCACATCCGTCTTCTGTCTTCTTTCATGATCCTGTCTTAACAATCGTGTAAACTGAATCCTTTATCAGACACTCAAGGGAAGCAGACTTTGTCAATTACTGGTGGAGGGAGTGTCATAAAGAAGCTATCCCTGAAAACAAAGGTGACCTGGCAGGCTTCACGAAGCCTTCACGAAGCCAGAGGGCAGGGGATGTCCACCCTCACTCAGGACACCCTTGGGGCACTCTGCACGTCGCCCTGCACAGCTGCAACTAGTTAAGCCCTTCTGGGTACCATGTGTTTCCTGACCTGCGCTTCCTGTGTCTTGTACTCAGAATTTTTCCCCATCACATCACATGATCCTGCAGTTGAGGGACAATGCTGACTTTTCCTCTGCCATCCGCCACAGCACACAGTGGGGCTCCTGCCACCCTGGGCCTTCTTGTGTCCTGGCTGAGCTGTGGACGGCTCCGCTCTCCCACCGGATCCTCCTGGGTCAGGGAAGGATTCTTTGGAGAAATCATCAGCGTCCTTACCCACCACCTGTGCGCCTTGGGCAACTGGAGTTCTCAAGCTCCAAGGCCTTCGTTTTCTCAGCTGTAAAATGAAGGGACTGCAGCAGCCTCCCTGTTTTGAAGAATCCCACCTGACTTTATATCAGAACAATCAGAGAGAGATACGTATATATATCTTTTTACATTTTTAAAATGTTATTTCCCCCCAACCATGTCAGCTTTAAGTGGGGAAATCAATTTTTTAAAAATGATGTGGCTGTGCCCTCCAGTGGTTGAGCGTGAAGTCATCAGGCTGTTCAGGTGACAGCAGGGCTCGTAGGAAAGCGCAGGCCGGGCTACACCCCAAAGGACAAAGGTGGGTCTAAAGATAGGTGAATCTGCTATTCCGGAAAGCACCGAATCGCCGTGTAGACCGGTCGCCAAGTATAACTGCGAGCCCCAAGGCGTCACCAGCATGGGCATCCCAGCCCCGGTGCTTCGAGTCCTACTTCTGCTTGGCTATCGGGAAAGGGACGGCTTCGGGGCCACTTCCAGGCTCTCAACACGCGGTCACTGCTGGGAATCCTCGCGGCCGCGGCTCTTCCCTCTCCAGTGGGAGAGAAGCCGCAGAGGTCTGGCCGCTGCTGCCTCCTCCCGACACCCACCGGTCCGCCCCTCCGGCTCGGCTGCAGGGCCGGGGCGCCCACAGGCGGCAGCCGTCAGCCCGCGCTCAGGGGAAGCCCACGGCCGCCCCGGCTCCCCGCGCGCAGACGCAGCTGCGCCGCCCAGCGGGGTGGGTCGCGGGACAGCAGCGCACGCTTCCTGCTTCCGCTCGCTTCCCCGCGGGCCCGGCCGGATCGTCAGGTTTGCGCAGGCGGAACTGGAGGAATAAACGCAAAGCCCCAGCACCTCGTGAATTTCAGGACCCGTCCCACGCGCAGGGTGTTCACGCTTATTTCCGGACTCCTTGCATGCAAAACAGTGAGTGAAGAACTGACAGTGAAGGTGGAAGGACTTACCTAAGTTATACAATGATAAATAAATGGCAGATGAAAAATGGGACCTTTGGTTTCTAGTCAATGTCTAGATAACTTCCTCAGGAAGCGATTGGGCAGATGCAGGCCCAGGTAGCGAGGAGAATGGCCCCTTAGCCAGCTCTTGGGATTCCCTGAGGGCTGAGCTAGGAGGGAGAGCGGGAAAGAAAAGGTTGAAGACCCTTCCGGCCCTTAGCATCACCACGAACGAACGTTTACCGAGCACTTACTTTATAAAGAGCACTGTGATCGATACTGGGGAATATTCAGAGGAATAAATAAGGTAATCTCATTTTCCAGGTCTACATCCACTGGAAGGGTCCCCTCCTGCAGGAACTCGGTACTGGTCAGCCACTGCGCCCTGGCTTTCGGTTCTGAAACATGCTGTGAGTTCAGACATGGTTTCTGCCTCCAAGAGATTTATATGCCAGCAAAGGAAAAAAGACATATACATAAGGAGATAAATAATAGCCAAGGTATTTTTTGAAAAGTAGTTGGGGTAAAAATACATATAACAACATTTACCATCGTAATCATCTATGTGTCCCGTTCCGCAGTGTCAAGAACATCCGCACCATTGTGCAGCCACACTCCAGAACACTTTTCATCTTATAAAGCTGAAACTCCACACTCATTAAACAACATTTTCCCATTCCCCTTCCCCTAGCCCCTGAAAAACCACCATTCTACAGATGCTCCTTGACTTATGATGGGGTTAGGTCCAGATGAACCCATCATCGAAAGCTGACAATGCATTCCATGCCCCTAACCTACTGAACATCACAGCTTAGCCCAGCCTACCTTAAACGTGCTCAGAACACTTACATTAGCCTACAAGTGGGCAAAATCACCTAACATAAAGCTTATTTTCCAATAAAATACGAAACATCCCATGTAATGTATTAAATACTGTACTAAAAGGGAAAGCTCTAATAGTAAGTACTCAGTAAATGCTCAGAATAATTCTATGGTGTATTAGTCTGTTCTCACACTGCTAATACAGACATATGGGAGACTGGGTAATTTATAAAGGAAAGAGGTTTAATTGACTCACAGTTGCACATGGCTGAGGAGGCCTCACAATCATGGCAGAAGGCAAAGGAGGAGCGAAGTCGCATCTTACATGGCGGCAGGCAGGCAAGACAGAGCTTGTGCAGGGGAACTCCCATTTATAAAATCATTAGATACCATGAGACTTACTACCACGAGAACAGTATGGTGGAAACTGCCCCCATGATTCAGTTATCTCCACGCTTGACATGTGGGGATTAGTACAATTCAAGGTGAGATTTCGTGGGGACACAGCCAAACCATGTCATATGGGTACTCAAAGTACAGTTACTACTGAATGCATACCGGTTTTTCACCATTGTAAAGTCAAAAAACTGTAAGTCAAGCCATCTGACGTTAGAAATGGTCTGTATTTTGTCTCTATGAATTAAGACTATTTTAGGTACCTCATGTAAGTGGGATCCTATAGTATTCATCCTTTTCTGTCTGGCTCATTTAACTTACCATAACGTCTTCGAGGTTCACTCATGTTGTAGCACGTGTCAGAAGTTCCCTTCTTTTTAAGGCAGAATAATATTCCATTGTGTGTTTATAGCACATTTGTGTATCCATTCATCCATCGATGGACACTCGCGTTGCCTCCACATTTTGGCTGTTGTGAATAATGCCGCAGTGAACATGAGTGTGAAAGCAAACATTTTCAGTATTTGTTGGAGTGTCTGCTTTCAGTTCTTCTGGGTATATATACAGAAGACCCTATGGTAATTCTATGTTTATTTTTTTGAGGAACCACCACAGTGTTTTCCCTACAGGCTGTACATTTTTGCATTCCTGCCAACAGTACACAAGGGTTCCCAAGACATCATTTTCAACCTTAAAAAAAAAAAAAGCGGTTTCAAATTTACAGAAAACCTTCTCAAAAAGTACAAAGAACACCCGTATTCCCCAGTTGTTAGCATTTTACCACATTTGCTCCATCAGCTTTTGTCTTTATTGACAAACATATTTGTTTTTGGCTATGATGCCCATCATCCCTAAATACTTTTGTGTGGACCTCCCCAAAGCGAGGGCACTCTCCTATGTAACCACCACACAACCCTCCCAACCAGGGCATTGACATCAATTCAGCATCATCTGGGCCTCAGACCCCATTCACATTTCACTAACTGTCCCCAAAATGTATTTCCTTTTTTTCCTTTTTGGTCCAAGATCAGAATCATGTGTTGCGATGAGCTGTCACATCTCATCAGTTTCCTTCCATCTGGAACAGTTTCTCAGTCTTTCCCTCTCTTTCATGTCTGTATTGGTTTGTTCTGGCTGCCATAGCAAAGCACCACAGCCTGGGTGACTTAAAGAACAGAAATGTATTGTTTCACAGTTCTGAAGACCGGAAATCCAGGTTCTAGGTGTCGGCAGGGTTGCTTTCTTCTGAGGCCTCTCTCCTTGGCTTGCAGATGGCCATCCTCTCCATGTGTCTTCAGGTGATCTTCCCTCTGCATGTGTCTGTTTCCTCATCTCCTCGTCTTAGAAAATCACCAGTTATATCAGATGAGGATAACATCAATGGCTTGATTTTAATTTTTTTTAATTTTAACTTAATGACCCCTTTAAAGAAATTATCTCTGAATTATGGTCATATTTTGAGGTACTGAGGGTTAAACTTCAACATATAAATTTTGAGGGGGACATGATTCAGCCCATAACAGTGTTCTTGAGAGTCTTAAAAGGTACACGCCCTTCAGAGTGTAAAATGATACATACCTGGGTCCCTCCGATGTTATCTCAAGACTAGACTCAGTCCACACATCTTGGCAGGACTACCTCAGAAATTATGCTGTGTTCTTTTCAGGAGCAGGTGCCAACATCTTTCAACTGACCAAGTTGGTGTCTGCCAGTTCCTCCATGATAAAGTCACCATCTTGCACTCTGGATTTGATTAGTGTTTGGGTGGAGAGATTTAATAGCATGTCAGTATCCTGTTCTTTTGTCAAACCTTTACAGGTATCCTTAGCATCCAGTTAGGCTTTTTCAGTTAAGAGAGGGGAAGGAAAAGTGGAAAGAGAGAAAAAAGGTGGAAAGAATAAAGTTTAAAAAAAAAAGTTAAGATAGCATTTTAAGGTACTTAACTGGGAATGTTTAAAAGGCGAAACCAATAACTTCTATTTTCAGTTCCTTGTTTTTCTTGTAGCTTTGCCTAGGATGGCTGCAGTAATGCTTACGTAAATCAAGAAAATGTGCTCTAAAAGAGAAATTTAACTGAACAAAATCTCATTAGTAATGATAATTCAGCAGATTTTTTTTTGAGCGTTTACTATGGGCTAAGATTTCTCTAAGTATCAGTTCTTTTCATTCCGACTACAATTGGATGAGGTGGCATTATTGTAATTTCTGTCTTACAAGTGAGTAAACAAAAGTATAAACCTGTTAAGCAACCTGTCCAGGGTCCTACAGCTAATAAGCCTCCTTGGAGTCTCTGGGTCTAAAGCCTGTGATTGTAATTGTTACCTATTTTGCTATCTGGGCACAACGCAGCTACACAGGACCTGCAGTGCTAGAGATCTGAGGTCCGACATGCTCCAAAGTTGAGTTCATTTCTAAATTTAGTGTCAAAATGACGAAGTGGTTTCCAAAATTGGAAAACGAGTTTCCATTCCCTCTTCTAATTAGAATTTTAAAAATGTTTTCTGTGTTTTGTTTTTCAATTTCCAAATTTTGTTTTTCGGAGGAAGTAATGCCCTGTCTTTGCATTTCACTCAGCTGGCTCGAGGAGAAGACTGGATTCTTTTTTTGGACTATGCAGTGACCTGAATATGCAATGTAAGAGTCAGTAGCAACGAGTGCAAGTCAGTGAAAGAATTAGTTTCACAAACACAAAACATGGCCTGGCCAGCAAGGAAGGGAGGGTCTGAGTGCAGTCTTTAGCACATCCACACATCACTGGGCAAGATGTCGAACCAACCCTACTTTTACCTGAGACACGGAGGTGAGCAAGTATCTCTTGAAACTGAGTTATTGGCCGAGCTAGGAGCTTTACATGCTGTAAATGACCATGTGAAGTTATTAGCATTTTTACCTTCATTTTGTGACAACAAAAGTGTGGTTCAGAGAGATTAAGGAGACAACCCTAGGTCAGTGCTAGAGCCCAGATGTGAACCCACATTTGTCTGGCTATCTCCAAATCTCATATTCTTTTTATTTACATCATGCTGACTACTTTTCGGGGAGTGATATCCCACTAAGAATTGAGATTGTGTTTCTCAACTTCCCCAAAGCCGTGTGCCAGGCTCTCCTGGAATGTGGTCAGCACTCGATCACTCGATGGGTGGAAATGAGGTGCCCAGGAGTGAAGGTGCTGCCGTCAGGGAGGACCCCAGCTGCACTCACAGCTGTGTGACTTGGGTACGTTCCTCAAGCCATGTGTTCACCATTGTGCTCATCATAAAATAGGGCTTATATCATCTGACTCATAGAGTGAAGAGGATTAAACGAGATAGTTCATACCACATGCTGAAAATCATGTGCTCAATCAGAGTCAACAATTATTAGTTTATTATAACTAACTGGTCTGGTTAGACTGCTGATTGAATTATTAATTTGGAATGCTGTTCCCTGAGGGTTCAGGGTACAAAATAGCCCTATCCTATTCAATAGCTTAAAAGGGACTTGAGTATGTGTATGGCATACATACTCATTACGTTTAGGATGATGGTAGCTTGGATGGTAGGGTCAGATATCCAAAGCCTGGGAATCTGGAGTAGTATGCAGCTAGACTGTGTATAGATGCCCTAAAAAAATCCACCACCAATTCAGTGACTTAAACTAGCACTCATTATTGTCAGCTGATCTCAGTTCTAGGCTAGGGCACTTGAGCTGGGGCACCTGCGCTCCATGTGTCCCTCAGCCTCCTCTCAGGGTACAGCGCCCACCCCAGACACAGCCTTCTCATGGTGACGGCGGAAGTGTATGCATACAAGTCCAGTCATGGAAACACTTTTCAGGGCTGTATGGTCTCATAACTCTTAACTTTCCAATGGCCAAAGCAAGTCACATGGCCGTGGTGAAGGCTGGAGAATGATACCACCCTGCAGAGTGAGGGCCCCGCAGAGCTACGTAGGACAGAGTGCACGGAAGAATTGGGACCATTCGTGCAGTATCATATAGGCTGGATTCAAGTACATGGATACATTTAAGACTTTTTTTTTTTGCTTGGGTTCAAATGTTATCCCAAGAAGACAAGCCTAAGCAACAGCAACCGTAGGAAAGAAGTGGTTGACGCTCTGTTTCCTAATAGGTAAGGGGACCATGCAATTGGCATCCAAACTAGGACATTCAAGAGTAAAACGAGAGCATCAATAACAATTCAGCCAGGACAACAAGCATATTGGAGACTGTCCTGGGCAAAGCGAGATCCATGATTACCTAATGTTTAGCTTAACATATTGCCATGAATGTCATGTGCTCAGGCTGAATTACTGGGTGTATAACACTAGAGGATGAAGAAGACAGTTGTGCTCTCCTTAGTGCTGGGCTGGCCATACCTAAAGTATTGTCTTTATATTCGAGCTTTCAAACTACCTGCTCTGTTTAGAAGAGAAGTGAGAGTAGCGTGGAGTGTAGAAACTTTGTCAAATGACTCTTGATGCAAGGAACACAGCATATTTAGTGAGAAATAGGAAATGCTTATGGGACGCTTGACATCTGTGGTCAAATATATGAAAATCTGTTACAGAAAAGAGGAATTAGACATGCTTGATATTAATGCACAGGATAGACCTTAGACCAATGGTTCTAGAAAAAGAATACTGAAATCTGAATCAGAAAAATTATATCTTATTTCCACTTACCAGCTGTGTGACTGGCTAAACCATACAACTTCTCTGAGCCTCCATTTCCTCATTTGGAAAGAAGTGATAATGTAAATAACTCAGTCTTGCTGTGAGGATTAAATGAGACTGTGTTCGTATTATCCAAGTTTCTCCAGAAAAACAGAACTGATAGGATATATGTGTGTGTGTGTGTGTATGTATATATGTATGTGTATATATATATGCATATATGTGTGTGTGTGTATATATGTGCGTATATATGTGTGTGTATATATACATGTATATATGTAAAAAAGGTGATTTGGCTCATGTAATTATGGAGGCCAAAAGGGCCCATCATCTGTCATGTGCAAGATGGCGAACCAGGAAAACTGATGTGAATCAGTCTGTGTCTGATAGCCTGAGAGCCAGGGCAGTCAATGATGTAACTCTCAGTCTGAAGGTGAAGGCCTGGGAACGGGGCGGGGTTGGGGGCTCTGCTAGTGTACGTCCCAGGGTCCAAAGGCTCAAGAGCCAGGAGCTCTGATGTCCAAGGGCAGGAGAAGATGGACGTCCCAGTTCAATGGTGGAGAGGGGAAACTGAAAGAGAGAAAGAGAGAAAGGGAGGTGGGAGAAAGAGAGAAAGAGAGACAGAAAGGGAGAAAGAGGGAGGGAGGAAGAGAGACGGAGGGGGGCAGAGAGAGAACGAGAGAGAGAGAGTGAGGAAGATTCTCACTTCTTACTTCTTTAGCCTTTCTGTTGTATCTGGGCTCTCAACAGATTGGATGATACCTTAGTGAGAGTAGATATTCTTCACCCAGTTTACTGATTCAAATGCTAATCTTTTCCAGAAACACCCTCACAGACACACATACACACAGAAATATTTGACTGAGCATTCTTAGCCCAGTCAGGGTGACACATAAAATTAACCATCACCATGTGTGTGACTGTACTTCGCAAATTATAAAGTGGTGTCTAATTTTAGTATGGTAATATGGGCATCAGATTCCTGTCCAATGTAAGAAAATGGTCTGAAGAGTCAGGGTGGCTGCCTTGGGAGGTAATGAGACCATCTAAGTTGATTGGAGAACACTGGGAATCTCTGGAAAGGATGTTGTGGAGAGGTTTCAAACAAGGTGTGTGTCCTCAATTCTCACAAAGGTCAGGTTCAGCCCAGGCCGTCTGCAGTTCTGCTGAAGAGGAAAGATGGTGCCAATTATGTAAAGAGAAAGCATCAGGCAGACGCTATTCTAATCTGCTGTCTGGGATGGGGAGATTCAGGACACTGGAGTAAATCGTTTGAGAAGGGACTGTAATTTGATCATCCTGACAACCTTTAGTGCTGTTAGACAGCGTCAATCCTCCTCCTATCTTACGAACGCCTCCCTTAGGGAGGTCAGAATTGCATCCCTCGAGCTGCCGTTCTTCCTGAAATGTTACCTTTATTTCCACGATCCATTCCAGGGAGTAAGTGAGAGAAGCAGGCTGGGTGGATACTGTGTGAATGAAACCACTGGCACCCACTTGAAGAGGAGCAATCGCATCCCAGCCTTGGCTAGTTGCTGACCATTGACCATTTGAAAATATGGGTCATGTATTCTCAGACCTTCCAGTTGTCAAGGGAAGCCAGAAGCCTAGATCATAAGGGAAATCCTCCAACTTTTAAACCTCGACAAAATTCATAAATGTTTATTTATTAAATACCAGGTTGGCCAGAAATGTAAATGCCAAATAAAACAAATCAGAGCCAGAGGCTCAACTAGGAGTGTAGAGGGAGAATGGCTCAACCCCTGGGTACGTGCTTGGAAAGTGGCCTTTTTTAAGGCAATAGTTTTACTTATCGGTTTTGAGGATTATGAGCAACAGCAACAACCAAAAAGACACTGGAGAATGCACCATGGAAGCTAGATATCAAGACAACTGGAGAAGTTCCTCAAAGTGTGATTTTTTTTTTTTCTTGAGATGGAGTCTCGCTCCAGTCATGCAGGCTGGAGTGCACTGGCGCAATCTCGGCTCACTGCAACCTCCATCTCCTGGGTTCAAGCGATTCTCCTTCCTCAGCCTTCTGAGTAGCTGGGATTACAGGCATCTGCCACCATGCCCAGCTAATTTTTGTATTTTTAGTAGAGACAGGGTTTCGCCATGTTGGCCAGGCTGGTTTCAAACTCCTGACCTCAGGTTATCCACCCACCTTGGCCTCCTGAAGTGCTAGGATTACAGGTGTGAGCCACTGCGCCCAGCCAAAGAGTGACACTTTTTAAAAACTTGTAATTATTTTCCCCCTATTCTACGGAAGAGACTTCTCTCAGCTTGCCTGTAAATATTTCTCACTGATATCTTAATGTGATTCCAATTTATCCATTATTAGCTTAGTTTTTCCACCAGAAACAGTAGTGCAGAGCACTACAACACTCTGTTTTGGCACAGACCAAATTCAACTGGAAGGAGAGAATAATCAGCTGATTGGCCTAGAATGCAGAGTTTAGTCGAGAATCCCAAGCCTGACCAAAGAGATTGCACGTCTGACTGGGGCACCATCAATGGTAAGTGCTGGACAACTAAGCCTCCTAAAGCCCTTGTTTGTAGCATCTGCCTCGTCCTATAAATGCTTCCCAGCCATGGCTGATTTTGGGCTGCCAATGTGATGTCACTGAAAGCAGGATTGGAGAGAAATGTGCACAGCCAGTTCTAGCATACCACTGGGTCCAGCCCAGTGGGACCCTGAACAGCTGGTAGAAAGCAGGAAGACACAGGCATTAAAGTATTGGTGTGAGGAGAAACACGGTCCCAATGCCTCCGTCTCCCCGAGGCCTTCTCAGTGTCTGTTCTTTTGCTCTGTGGGATCACAGAAGGGGTGTCCTTACCTGATTTGGATATCACACCCAGAATGTCATTAGGTGATAGAGCGTCCTGATAGGCAGTTGTAGATGCTCATGAGCGATTAAAAGGATCCGATAAGGGGATGAGGGAACCCCAGGTCTAAGAATGTGAGCTCCATGAATGTCTCTTCCTACAAGGTGTGGAGTCCATCTCTATGTGGCTTAGCCTGCCAGATGGGGACATGGAACAATGGGTCCGGGTGTGTCAGGTCCCAGCCCATAGCTCTGCTTGTTGGGCACCTCATCAAGCTGAAAAGTTATTCCAGAATTACTGGGATTACGTAACTGTCTTCTTAGTGGGTATGCATCTCTTAACTATAAGAAGGTTGTGGATTAAATATAGAAATATTTAAGGGGATGAAACCCATCAACCTTCTGGTAATGATAGTTGGTGCTGAGAAATAAGCTGTGCATATCTGGTGTTTTAAGAATTCACAATGTTTAAAGAAATTGGCACATTGGAGTAACAGATTATCATTATGATTCTATTACAAATATGTTATTAAATCACTCACATTGACTTGTTTTATATTGAAGTCTTACTAAAGTGATATGCATTTAAGATACTTAAAAATCCTTATATTTATAAATTTATTAGATTTGTTGGAGTTTTTTAAGTACTTAAGATTTTTGTTATCAAATTATAGCCCTTGAAAGTTGACTATTTTACAGATAGGTTTGAGCTATTTATGGCAATCTAATTAAGTTGTAAGTGTTTTCTTAGTAGAGATGGCTAAAATTTGCTAGAGTCGTACTGTTTATGAAATAGTAAGCTTGTAAGTTCAGTTGAATGCTAAAGGAAAGATGAGATTTAAAAATTTGTATTTTAGGTAAAATGAATATTAATAAAAAACAACCTTTGAGTAATATTTTGGTGCACAAAAGCCATTCTTGGGAATATCCCATAACCTTTCATGACACCCGAGTCCCACAGGCAGAGCGGATTCCCCTCTCTGTTCCCCCAGCACCTGGCAGGTGCGTCAGGTGCACACAGGCCACAATCACCAAGTCAGTTTGTGAGCTTCCCTTTCTCATGACACCTTGCACTCCTCTGCTTTCTATTTCTAGAACTCAGTGCAAGGTGTGGCACTGGTGGCGGGGGAACCTCAGGAACCTTTTCCTAAAGGAATAAGGAGTGTGGAGAAGGCTGAGGCAGGGGCAGGAAGTAGCCCTGGGCTGAAGGCAGGGCAGGCATGTGGCAGGGAGGCTGAGGCTGGCCTCGTCCCCACTTTCCTGGCCCAGCCTCTCACATAGCTTCTCTTCGGAGCTCCGTGTGACTCTTCAGCTGTTTGTCTGTCATGGAGTTGGGCTCCACGTTTTGATAGGTCGCTGTCCTCCACATTGCAAATGCTCATTTACTGTGAGGTTATGCCAACCCTTGCTGGATGTCATTTGCAGAAGAATTCACTGAGTTATGTCACCCTCTGACCTGATGCAGCTGCTGCTGGGACTTCAGAAGTCACCATCTCCTTGACAAAGTGACACCCACGGAGCAGCAACAGATTTCTCTATGGTTTCAGAGAGAGGAAGCCCCAGCGTCAATTTTTGGGCATGAATATGCCTTTGCAGAATTAATAATGAGTAAAAGCTAAAATGGCTGACTCCATCTTGCTCCCAACTTCACGGGCTAATTTTTTTTTTCCTTTTTTCTTTTTCCCTTGTTATAGTGCAGAGGCCAAGATAACTGTGAGAGAAATTTAGTTTATAGTTACACTTTGAGGCAAGGAAAACGGATCCTCTTCCTTGCACAGAGAATGAAGCTGCTGTGTTCATCAGACAGGGTTAGAAGTATAGTGGGAGCCTGAACTCTGCTGAAGAATAGGCACAGTGCAATAATGACCTGCCACTGCCCCGCTTGCTTTTCTATGGTACCTACTGCCCCGGAGTCACGTAACTTGAGGCTGCAAGGTATTTACAACTCCCACAGCTACTCCTAGAGATGATATCACTATTGTGGAACTCAAAGAACTGGTCTTTGAGGTATTTTTCAGATTTAGCTTTTTTTTTTTGAGACAGAGTCTCACTCTGTCACCCAGGCTGGAGTGAGGTGGCACGATCTCGGCTCACTGCAAGCTCTGCCTCCCGGCTTCACGCCATTCTCCTGCCTCAGCCTCCTGAGTAGCTGGGACTACAGGCGCCCGCCACTATGCCTGGCTAATTTTTTATATTTTTAGTAGCGATGGGGTTTCACCATGTTAGCCCTGATGATCTCGATCGCCTGACCTCGTGATCCACCTGTCTTGACCTCCCAAAGTGCTGGGATTACAGGCGTGAGCCACCGCGCATGGCCTCAGATTCAGGATTTTGGCAGACCAGGAGATACCACCTGAAACCCCTTTCCAGGAACTGACTCAGCTGCATGAAGACAGTTCTGACACCCTGTGATTTCATCCCCAACCCGATCAATCATCGTTCCCCATTCCTTAGACCCCCTACCTGCCAAAGTACCCTTAAAAGCCCTAAGATGGATTGGAGAATTATCTTCCATCCTCCTCACTTGGCTGGTCCTGCCATTATTCAACTCTTTCTTTGCTGCAACACCGGTTGCTCTCAGTGCATTGGATTTTCTGGGCAGTGGGCAAGGAGAACCCGGTTGGGCAATCACTGATGTAAACATTTTTTTGGCAGAGCTGGGCATGTTGGCTCATGCCTGTAATCTCAGCACTTTAGGAGGCAGAGGTGGGCAGATCACTTGAGGTCAGGAGTTCTGAGATCAGCCTGGCCAAAATGGTGAAAGCCCGTCTCTACTAAAAATACAAAATTAGCCAGGTGTGGTGAAACACCTGTAATACCAGCTGCTTGGGAGGCTGAGGCAGGAGAATCACTTGAACTTGGGAGACAGACGTTGCAGTGAGCCGAGCACCACTGCACTATAG
Organism: Rhinopithecus roxellana; assembly: GCF_007565055.1. Taxonomy (NCBI): domain Eukaryota; kingdom Metazoa; phylum Chordata; class Mammalia; order Primates; family Cercopithecidae; genus Rhinopithecus; species Rhinopithecus roxellana. The sequence goes on along the minus strand of NC_044566.1, from coordinate 66,914,988 downwards.
CCTGGGTGGCAGAGCAAGACCCTGTCTCAAAAAAAATTTTTATTTTTTGTTAATAAGTGAATTTGTTTTAGCTGAATAGTTGGCTATATGGAAAAAAGAAAATTCAGACTCTTGAGTGGCTATGTCTTTTTCTTCTCTCTCATTCCACCCTGAAGCACCATGGTTGGCACCCAGTGGTCATGAAATTAAATATTTGTTACATGAACAAATGAAAGGATGAACGAATGAAGGGCATGCCTTAAAGTGAGTGGTTGCATTCTATAAAAATGCTTTAGTAGAAGATGGCAGTGAAGCGGTAACTGACAACTCTTCTAAATTCACTCGCAAGAGTGCGCCCCATCTCCAAGAGCTTCTTAATTTCCGATTTGAGCAGGAGCTCCCATCTTCCTCAAAATCCATGATCTTTCTATGGTCATTGGACAGAACTGGCACCCGAGCTAACTGGGGCCAATACAAGAGTTTCTTGGCTGTCCTTGTCAGCCTGGAAGCCTCTGTCACTCAATGCCTCCAGCAAAGAGAATGAAATTGGCCAAAAAGAAAGATAGAGATAAAAGACAAAGGGAGTTTGTGGCGTTTTGAGCTCTGCTTTTAGTAATTCCTGACACCAATTTTTTCCCCCCATTTTGCCTACACTGGTTTGGGTTAGTTTCCTTGAAACAAAGAGAACTTGCTAATTGAGTGATGGTGGTGGTCATAATCATAGCTGGGTGATGAGTTTCGCTGGGTGCTCGGCACTGTTCTCAGTACTTGATCATCATTGGCTCACCTAAATAAATCTTATTTAAAAGGTTTCCTCATTATCAAACATCTACAGATAAAGAATCAGGACCCACTAAGCTAGTTAATGTGTCCCAGTTCACACAGCTGGGAGTGTCAGAGACTAGAATCAAACCCAGGCTGTCAGCTCTGGAGCCATGCCTTGTCGGGTGCAGTGCTCCCCACTTCTCCGGGCTCTGGCACTTGATGATAGTGGTGACCTTGGTGACTCCCCACCATGATGTCAGGAACAGGTTCTAGCCCATCGGGGAGGGGGAATCACTAAGTTGGGGATACGTGGGGATGTCTGTATTAATTGCCACTTGCTGTTCAATTTGGAGGCATTCTTTTTTCTTGCTTGCGGCAGGGTGTTCAGCTAGCTTAGGATAGGTCTGGGAAGAAGGAAGGACACTTGTCTCGAATAAGCCAGAGAGAGGGGGACAAATGAGGAGTCCTGAGCCTGGCCAAATTTAGGGTGCTCGTGGTCCCTCTGTACGCATGTGCTCATGCGTAAACTGACTCACAGTTGACCAGCGCACTCAATTTCGCTTCATTATTGTTGTTGCTGCTGTGGTAGTCAATTTTAAGTGTCAGTCTGACTGGGCTAAGGGATGCCCAGGTAGCCGGAAGAGCATCATCTCTGGGTGTGTCTGTGAGGGCACTTCTGGAGAGATTAGCATGGGAACCAGCAGACTGAGTAAAAAAGATCCACCTCCACTGACATGGGTGGGCATCGTCGCATTCATGGAGGGCCTGCTTAGAATAATAAGGCTGAGGAAGGGTGAATTCTCTTTCTGTTTGAGTGCAGACATCTGTCTCCTGTCCTCGGATAGCAGATCTTCCAGTTCTCAGGCCTTTGGATTCCAGGACTGATGTCAGTAGCCCCCAGGTTCTCATACCTTTGGCTTTGACCTGGGGAGTCCACTGTCAGCTCCCCTGGTTGCCAGACCTTTGGACATGGACTGATCACACCACTGGCTTTCCTGGTCTCCAGCTTTCAGATGGCAGATGGTGGAACTTCTCAACCTCCACAGTCACAAGAGCCAATTCCCATAATAAATCTATCTATATTTCTATCTACCTATCTCCCATTGATTCCGTTTCTCTGGAAAAGTCTGACTAATAGAGCTGCCATACAAAAAGGTTGGTTAATGTCTAAATATATTCTACATATGTTATACCAAGCATGGTACAGTGAGTTCTAGAGACATAAAAAGCCCCGTTGTCCTCTTGAATACACCAAAGTTGACTCTTCCAGAAATCCTGCTGTGCTTGGGGACTTGGGAAGGTTTAGCCTGTAATAGTTTTCTGATTTTCAGATGGTGAATAAAGCTAAATCCCTGGCAAATTGCACCTTAGATAGATGACGAATTACAGAGTACAAGGGACTTGTCATTCTGTTTGTGCTGTTGTTCAAGTGGAAACACAGAATTGTGATATTACTAATCAAAAAGCTACATTTATCCCTATTTGTCAGGCATCTGAAATGAACCACTCCTGGGCATCAGTGTCATGTTCCCTGAGGCCATGGCACTGTCACTGTTGTGGTGGGGGGGAGAACATGGGTCACTGGGGATGCTAAGGAAGCCGGAGAGAGGGCGCCGGCACGATCTTGGTGCAGATGGAGACCAAGAGTCTCCAGAGACCCATTTGTTTCTGTGGGAGGTCCAGGGACTGGTGTGGGCCAGAGGGAGCGACATTGGCAAAAGCCTGCAGGTGAGAGAGAAAAGGAGAGTCATGAGGAAGGTAAGTGTGAGAGAAGGAACTTGAGAGAGCCCACAGGGGCGTTCTTGGGTGGGAGAGCAAAGGGTGTGCTCAGAGGAGAGGCTGGGGAAGTGCATGGGGTCAGAGCATGTTGGATAAGCACAGGGTTGTGACTTGAGTGAAAAATGTTCTGTCCATCCCTAAAGAGTCCATAGATCTATGAGCAGGCAAACTTTCCTGGGGAGGGTTCTCACCCAGGACTAGGTGCCCACCTACACGCCCAACGCACCCAAGGGCACCTCTACCATTTCCTTATCACCATAGAGAGTAACTTACATGCCTGTCTCCCTCACTGGACTGTACTTCCTTGGGTGCAACAATGCTCCTCTTTTCTCAGTAAACCCAAGTAAACCTCGTACAGCTCCTGACATATGAAAGGACCACTTGAGCATCTGGTGAATGCTGCTGTTGCAGGATTTTTTGTAGTAAGTGTTATTAAGAGTGTGTTGTTTGACTTTGGGAAGCCGAGGCGGGTGGATCACGAGGTCAGGAGACCGAGACCATCCTGGCTAACACGGTGAAACCCCATCTCTACTAAAAATACAAAAAATTAGCCGGCCATGGTGGCGGGCACCTGTAGTCCCAGCTACTCGGGAGGCTGAGGCAGGAGAATGGCGTGAACTCAGGAGGCGGAGCTTGCAGTGAGCCGAGATTGTGCCACTGCACTTGTTCTGGGCGACAGAGACTCCGTCTCAAAGAAAAAAAAAGTTGTACTGGGTGCAGTGGCTCACACCTGTAATCCCAGCACTTTTGGAGGCCAAGGTGGGCGGACCATTTGAGGTTGAGAGTTCAAGACCAGCCTGGCCAACATGGTGAAATCCTGTCTCTACTAAAAAATACAAAAATTAGCTGGGTGTGGTGGCACATGACTGTAGTCCCAGCTGCTTGGGAGTTTGAGGCAGGAAAATCACTTGAACCCAGAAGGCAGAAATTGCAGTGAGCCAAGATGGCGCCACTGCCCTCTAGCCTGGGCCACAGAGCAAGACCCTGTCTCCACAAAGAAAAAAAAAAAAAAGGGCCTGGCATGGTGGCTCATGCCTGTAATCCTAGCACTTTGGGAGGCCAAGGTGGGTGGATCACCTGAGGTCAGGAGTTCGAGACCAGCCTGGTCAACATGGTGAAACCCCGTCTCTACAAAAAAATAACAAAAATTAGCTGGGCATATTGTCAGGCATCTGCAATCCCAGCCACTCGAAAGGCTACGGTAGGAGAATCGCTTGAACCCGGGAGGCGGAGGCTGCAGTGAGCAGAGATCACGCTGTTGCATTCCAGCCTGGGCAACAAGAGTGAAACTCTGTCTCAAAAAAAAAGGGATGTCTTGCTTGCATTAAAAAGGGATGTCTTGCTTGCACTTAAAGATAATGCTACTGTCAGCCAGCTATGCGCTTTCCAACAAATCAACATTGGGCAGGTGTGAGTGCAGCGCAAGGAGGAGAGGAGTGCATGGGCGAGCCTCAGGGCCTCTGGGAGAAATCGATGCTCTTGGTCATGGTCTACTAGTGACAGACTCTTGGGAGGGAGGAGTATGCAAATCAGAGAGAAGGAAAATGAGTATTGTAAGGAGGACAGAACTGGCAAAATAGGGAGTCAGGGAGGCTGTCGGGTGACAAATGAGAAGGACCTAAGCCAGTGCAGTGCAGACAGGGCTTCTTCTAGACCCTTGAGTGGAGCCACGTGGGGCTGTTCTGCAAGCATGAAACTGCTTCATCCTCATCCCAGACCAGGAGGTGGGAATCACCAATACATCCTCATTTCACCTGCACCTGGAATTTAATTCATGAAGGGGGACTGAGGGATCCATACACGAGGCCAACACCATTGCTGGCTTCATGGGTTTCATGACTGACAGCTGCCAAGCTGTGCAGGGCCACCCGGGAAGTGCTAGGGTCCAGCAGGTGGCAGCAGGAGGGAAGAAGAAAACATGTCCAGAGCCCTTGTAGTTTTTGAGGGAAGGAATAGGTGAGGCAGGGGAGGCAAGTTGGAGCACATTTGGGATGGCACGCATTGAATGATTTCAGTGTGCTCGGGGCTATCGGGGAGGTCTCTAGGTGTCTGGGGCCTGATCCTGGGGTGATTTAGGATAGGAGAAATATGGGCTTGGTGTGTGCAAATGTGATAAAGGAGGTGGTTGGAGACATGGACTTTGGACTGATTGGTTTGCATGTGAAAGGCATGCACAGGGTCAAGTTGTTAGCTCTCTCTAGGAATTAGCCATGGGAGGGGCTGTGCCTCTCCCTGGCCAGCAAGGTTCCCAACATGTCAAAGCATTATAAAATACAGAAAATAAAAAACATGATTAATACACTTCCCTTGACAGATGAGCGAATCCTGACACAGAGAGGGCAATTAATTTACACGAGGTCACTCAGCTAAGGGATAAAGCTGGGCATTCAGTCAAGGAATTGTCTTTCTGCTTAATCACTGTGACAGCTGCCTCCAGATTAATGTTAATCTTTCTAAAAGTGGTAAAGTGTAATAGTTCAGTTATTATGGCAAACAATTCTTTACAAACAAGTAAGGCTTATTTAATGGCATAAAAGAGAATAGGAGGCAGTTTTCCATAGTTCACATGAAGTCATACTCCGCTCTTGCAAAACTTGAATAAGTACAATTCACTTTGGTGATCAAAGGAAAAACGCTGTCATCATGCACCAGAATGCCTTCCAGAATTGGAGAGGGCACGTTTGCCTCCAGATGTCATTTCTGATTAATGAGGAGCAGGTGGCATGACAGGCGAGGCCGACACTCATCTCTCACGGGTGGTTTCAATTTACGCTGCCCTGAAGCAGAGAGATGGTCTTTGATGACCTTGCAAGGTTCACTTGGGGCATAACATAATTTTTTCCAGTTTTATGGATCCACAGTTTCCTCCTTGTTTAAGCAAAGTGAGCCAGTAAGTTGATTGTTCAAAGTAACATTTGCATTTTTCAAGTTTGATGGACTAGCATAGTGCTACAAATTAGCTATAACTTGCTTAATCCATTTTTAAAAATCTTTCCATAAGTGGAAATACATATTTCAATGAAAATGGTGAATTTACAAACAATAATGTTCTTTTAAAGAAAAAAATCAAATTTATCAGTTTTCATGAATAAAAAAATTTCAAATATTTGTTCTTATGTGAGGAAAAGAAAAATTTGTAAATAAACCATTTGCTTAATGCATGTTGTGATGTATTAATAATTAAGTACAATTAAGCACACATTTCCCATACAGCTTTCTTGTGCAAGGCACTGTGCTGGGCACTACCTTAAAACTCCTTATTTTAGAACCTTGCTTATAGGTGTCCATTACCACATTTAATTCACATAGCAGTCTGCTGAGGCAGGCAGGACAGACATCGCGGTAGGTATTGCTTTGTCTGACCAGCCACATTTCTTATTCTTAAAATAACAGAAAAACTATGAAAATTGGCTTTACCCCAGTGAAATCTCAGTCTCCCTCTTATAGAAGTGGGGGTCCAGGGGCCAGCAGCGGTTGGCTTTAGTTTGACTGTTCAAACGATACCATTTGGCCATTTGGTGATGCCATTTCCTCTCCAGCTCTCCCCATCTTTCTTCCCAACCTTCTTTTGTGTGTTTGCTCTTGCCTCTATGCTAATCGCTGCCAACTTGCAACTTTTGTTTAAATTTTACACAGAAAACTCTAGTAGGAGTTGATTCCGTTTTCCCCCTTCCCACTGGGCAACAACTCTTTGTTTTTAGACTTGCAAAAGAAGCACACTGGTGTCCATGGACCTCAGGTGTCAGTTACACAAAGCCATCCTCCCTGGGAGAAGAGGAAAGGGATAGAAAAGAATCTTTTCATTCTTTAGTTGAAAAATTGACTGCAGTGAGTGGGCAGATGAAAAGAATCAGAGGATTCTCTCTCTCTCTCTCTCTTTCTCTCTTTCTCTCTTTCTTTCTTTCTTGACAGAGTCTCACTCTGTCCCCCAGGCCGGAGTGCAATGGCACGATCTCAGCTCACTATAACCTCCACTGGATTCAAGCAATTCTCCTGCCTCAGCCCTCCTTAGTAGCTGGGATTACAGGCACCCACCAACGCACCTGGCTAATTTTTGTATTTTTAGTAGAGGTGGGGTTTCACCATGTTGGCCAGGATGGTCTCAATCTCCTGACCTCAAGTGATCCAACTGCCTCGGCCTCCCAAAGTGCTGGGATTACAGGCATGAGCCACTGCACTCAGCCTTAGAGGATTATTTCTACTTTCCCTTGTTAATCCACAGCTTTGTGGGGTTTTTCTGGATATATTCTCTCTCTTCATAACCAAGTCTGTATTGGATTCTAAGTCTTGTGCTCCTATGAGGACACTGAGTTACAAGGTTATGGTCAGAGCTTTTGGCAGGAACAGTAACTCCTGAATTAGAAAGCCAGGACAGAATTTGACCGGGCGCGGTGGCTCATGCCTGTAATCCCAGCACTTTGGGAGGCCAAGGTGGGCAGACCATGAGGTCAGGAGATCGAGACCATCCTGGCTAACACGGTGAAACCCCGTCTCTACTAAAAATACAAAAAAAAAAAAAAAAAAAAAAAAAAAAATTAGTCGGGTGTGGTGGTGGGTGCCTGTAGTCCCAGCTACTCGGGAGGCTGAGGCAGGAAAATGGTGTGAACCTGTGAGATGGAGGTTGCAGTGAGCGGAGATCACGCCACTGCATTCCAGTCTGGGTGACAGAGCAAGACTCCGTCTCAAAAAAGAAAGAAAGAAAGAAAGAAAGAAAGGAGGGCAGGGCAGGGAAGGGAAGGGAAGGGAAGAAGGAAGGGAAGAGAAGAAGGAAGGGGAGAGAGAGAAAGAAAAGAAAGGAAAGAAAGAAAGGAAAGGAAAGAAAAGAAAGAAAAGAAGAAGGAAGAAAGAAAGAAGAAAGAAAGAAAGAGAGAAAGAAAGAAAGAGAAAGGAAGAGAGAAAGAGAAAGAAAGAAAGAGGAAGATTGAAAGAAGCAAGCCAGCCAGGACAGAACTTGAAGGCACAGACTTCTGGCACGGCTGCCTTAAAGCGGCCCTCTGGAGTTCAGAGCTGAGGAAGAGTGCAGTGGTTTTCTGACATTCAGCTTGGCGAGTCTACCATCCAGTTTATTCATTTCCACAGTAATCTAGGGGTTGCTGTGAAGATACTGTGTAGATATGATTAAAGTCCAAGAGCAGTTGACGTTAAGTAAGGGAGATGATCCTAGATAATCTGGGCGGGCTCGATTCAAACAGGTGAAAGGCCGTAAAAAGCAGTGCCCAGGCTTCCTTGAAGAAGAAAGTCTACTTGTGGTCGGCAGATCAGCCTGTGACAAGAACGCTGGCCTAGCCCTCAAATTTCAGACTTGCCCAGCCTGGCCCACAATAGACTAAGCCGATTCCTTCCAACAAAGCTCCTCATACATGTCTCCCGCCGGTCTGGTTGAACCCTGACTCACGCAGATCATTTTACTCAATAATCTGAGAGACAATGAGAGCTTCCATCTGCTGCATGCAGTTTACAGTTTGGGAAAATTTCCTAGTGGGTCTGTAATTCTACGAAGAATTGACCTAATCAACATGCTTTTTTTTGCTTTTTGCATGAGTCATTAGTTTTAGGATTACAACTAATTTTGAAAACACTTAAAAGTACAGAAGTGTGAATACATACAAGTAAACATGAACATACATATAAATCACAATATGTTTTTTCTTCCCTACAAATTGAGTTGTATTTGGTGTTAATTAAAATAGAATATATAATATAACTCCGTGGCAGCCCACGGCAGTCTTTCATTCCACCCTGAGCATTAGTGTTTGTTTGTTTATTTGTTTGTTTGTTTTTTGAGATGGAGTCTCGCTCTGTCGCCCAGACTGGAGTGCAGTGATACGATCTCGGCTCACTCCATCTCAAAAAAAAAAAAAATGGTTAGTAAGCTAACACGCTCCAGATATATCTGGACTGCCTTGAGGGTCATTAACACTTGTTAATGCATTTAAATGAAATTCAAATCTAATTTCAAACACCAGGAAGAATAATAGCGTAGGTTTTCTAGTGCAGTTTCTTGTCAGTGCATCTGACAGGAAACCTTCCGCAAAGTTCTCTTTGCCCATCACTCATGGACCCTGGCGAACAGGCAGAAAAGAAGATAATTGGAAGGATATTGGTGAGCTCATTGTGTTGTCAGGAAGGCTGGGAAAACAGGCAGAAGCCAGGAAAGGCTGGGCCGAGGGTACAGCCAATGCCTGCATGGGAATGGTCAATGGGCGGGTGCAGGAGCAGTTTCCTCAAGCCCCTGATGACGCCTAGGAGTGTGGGTGGAGCTACTGTTACCACTGCCATGACTTCATCCTCATCCAGCCCCACACTTATGAAGCGCTCCCTGAAGGTTGAATGCCTAAAGCATGGATTTATTTGAGCCTGTGCTTAGGTAATGGGCTGTGTCCTAGCTGCCAGAAACAAGGACGGGGTATTCCCCACAATGGGTGTGTCCCCTCAAATAGGCGTGTTGCTCTGACGCTAAGTGGTTAAAAAGAATGCAAATGTACCCAGACTGCCCAGGTCATATGCCCTGTGGAGATTCAGAATCCTCAACTCAACACGCCTCCCTTCAGAGGTGGAGCCACTCCCCTTAAGTGTGGACTGCATTTGGTGACTTGCTTCTAATGATTGGGATACCATGGAAGTGAAGGTGCACTGATTCTGAGATTAAAATGTAAAAGGCATCAAGTCTCCTCGTTGTTCTCTCTCTGACTTGCTTGCTGTGGGGGAAGCCAGCTGCCATGTTGTGAGGATACCCAAGAGGCCGTATGCAGAGGTCTGCAGGGTGGGAGCTGAGGCATCCAGCCAGCAGCATGGGAAGGCACTATCTCAGAAGAGGAGCCTCCAGCTCCAGTCAAGCCTTCAGATGATGGCAGCTTCAGCCAACATCCTGGCTTTAACCTAAGGAAAAACACTGAATCACAGCCATCTATATAAGCTGCTCCTGGATTCCTGAGTTTCAGAAATTGTAAGATACTCTTTGTTGTTTCAAACCTCTAAGTTTGAGGATAATTTGTTAAGAGCAATAGATAACTAATATACACGCTCTTCTTTTAACATTTACAGCTAAAAAAAAAAAAAAAGAAGAAGAAATGCTTTCTTGTTATATACTGTAACAATTGGTCGTACAACCAAACTGACACTCACACCTTTTGTAAAGGTAGACAAACCAAAGTCTCTCATATGTTCACACAGACCCAGGTCCCATATCTCAGGGTGCTACACTTTCTTCCTTAACTTCTTTTAAACTCATTTTATGATCTGCAACTTGTGGATTAAATTGTAAAGTTCATTACCACCAACCAATATCCCATATTTAATTTGAAATACGGGTGGATGCAGTAGGCCCTGTTTCTGCAACAGGTTACAAAACTATTAAGAGTTTCCTTCTTCACCACTCATTCTGGCTTCCTGTATTAGTCTGTTTTCACACTGCTGATAAAGACATACCTGAGACTGGGAAGAAAAAGAGGTTTAATGGACTTACAGTTCCACATGGCTGGGGAGGCCTCAGAATCATGGTGGTAGGCAAGGAGGAGCAAGCTGCATCTTACACAACAGCAACAAGCAAAGAGAGAGAGCTTGTGCGGGGAAACTCCCCTTTTTAAAACCATCAGATCTCATGAGAATTATTCACTGCCATGAGAATTGCACAGGAAAGAGCAGCCCCCATGATGCGATTACCTCCCACTGGGTCCCTCTCACAACACATGGAAATTGTGGGAGATACACTTGAAGATGAGAGTTGGGTGGGTGTATAGCCAAACCATACCAGGTCTCCTTGTTTTTAGCCAGCACCTCAACAATTGGGGTCCTTTACTCCATTGGGTTACTCAAACCTTCATTTTTGAGAGATCTGAGCCTGCATGTATGGGGTATGGGGTCTTTCATTAGTCTTTACTGCCTTGCAACACAAGAGGAGATGGTGACTTTAGGTATCATTAGGTCCTGTTTTAGTTAGGGTTTTCCAGAGGGACAGAACTGGTAAGAAATATATAGAGAGATATATGAAAAGGAATTTATTAGAAGGAATGGGCTCACTTGATTATGGAGGCTGAGAAGTCCCATGCTAGGCTGGCTGCAGGCTGGAGACCCAGGGAAGCTGGTAGGGTGGCTCAGTCTGAGTCTGAAGGCCTCAGAATCAGGGAGGCCACAGGCCTGAGTGCTCGGGGGCCCGCTGGTGCAAGTCCTGGAGTCTAACGGCTGGAAAACCTGGAGTTCTGATATCCGAGGGCTGGAGAAGAATGGCATCTTTACTGTAGAAGAGAGAGCAAGCATTCGCCCTCCCTCTGCCTTTGTGTTCCATCTGGGTCTTCAGCCAATTGGAAGGTACCCAGCACATTGAGGGCCACGCCATCTTCCTCCGGAAACACCCTAACAGACACAGCTGGGACAGCCCAATCATCCTCATCAAGTGCCAAACCACCTGGATTTCCCTTTCAGCAGAAGAGGGATGTGTGCAGTGCCCACTGACACCTTGAGAATAAATAATGTTTTCCCAGCTGTCTGGGTACCCTTCATCTAGCAAAGTTAACACTCCAAAGCAACCATCGATCTCCCTGATGCCCCATTCTCTCCACAGCAGGGATGCTATTTTCCTTTGAAAACTGGAGGCAAAGAAAGGAAAGAGATCTAATTTCTCCATTTCTTGCAGTGGATGGTCTGTAGCTGCTACTTGTATTTTGAACCTGATATATTGAGAAACAAACATTTAGGCACGTTACTGAATGTTGTAAAGAGAACAGCTTAAATAATGAAAAGAAGAATATAAACTTCCCAAGTAAAAAATGCTTGGGGGAAGAAAAACGAGGAGTGTATTGGAAAAGACAGAACTTGAAGTGGAAAGCAACAACAAAAAGACAAAATGCGCAGCTCACCCCTAGCAGAGCTGCTGGCTCCCCTTCCGCGGCTTGCATTCTGAAGCCCCTGCAGCCGCCCCCTATTACAATTCAGTATCGTCAATGCTCATTCGCTCAGCTGTAGGCTTCAGGGACCCTTGGTCATCCTTGATTCCTCTCCTTACCTTATTCAATCTCTCAGTACAATTTATCAAAATACACACCAAAGCTGTCTGCTTCTCACCATCCTCATGTCTACAACTCCAGTTGAAATCACTATTATTTCTCACCTGAAATGATTCCAGTGCCATCTGGCTGGACTTCCTCTCTTTCCTCTTGCCCTACTCAAAGAGAAGCCAAAGTGATCTTTCTTAAATGTAAATCAGACCCAGTGCTTTCCAGGATAATTGTAATAAAGAGCTGTCATTTCCCGTGCCAAATGCCTCTGTAATCTGGCTCCTGCCTGCCTCCATCACTCACCTCCCTCCACTCACTTCTCTTCTCACTAGGCTGTAGTCATAACCTTATGTTCCTTGAACACTCTGTTCTTTCCCATCTCAGGGCCTTTGCACGTGATATTTCTTCTCCTTTGGAAAGTTCTTCTTTGGCAGAGATTTACCCACTTGCCTCTATCTCCGCACTAACATCTCATGGTCCAGGTCTCATTATTATGTAAACTCTCCAAGGGCAGAAATATTCACTGCCGTATTCCCGGTACCCAGTAAAAGTTTGCCATGTATAGACAATCAAAAAGTACTTGTTGAATTTATTGAATAAGCTAAAGTATCATCTCCTTGGAGAAACCTCTCTGAGCATCCTAGCTAAAGAGCTCCCCCACCCCAGACACTATCATAACCTGTTTCCGTCTCTCCATGGAAGTTACAATCACTGGAATCGTTTATTATTTATGTATATCTATTATCAACCGCCCCCAAAACTAAAATAGGTTCAGATAATTTATACCAAAGATATGTTGTGTCAGTGGGAGAAACTCACTTACTACCAGAAAATAAACATTAAAATAAAAATTAAGATGCCAAATCCAAACTGCAGAGTATTATATAAGATACAAAGCTAAATAAATTATCTTAGAATGGTCAAGTAAATGATAGGAAAAAAATTGAGATAATGTTAATATCAAACAAGGTTGAATTTAAGGCAGGAGCTGTTAATTGAGACAAAGAGGGACACAAGTTATAGTAGTAGGAACATTTAATTGACCACTGTCAACCATGACAGAGCAAATAGGCTAAAATTAAGAGCATGGAGGATCTGAGTAATATAATGAATAAGGTTGATGCAAGAGTTATACACTGAACTTCATTATGATAGAGAACGCACAACCTCTTAATTAGACCCATGGTACAACAATATATCATTAAGGACACAAAGAAAACCATGAGTTAACAAAAATTGGAAAAATATAACCTATAATGTCAGACCACATATTTTCAACATAAATAGAATCAAAATGAATATTAACCACTTGGACATGACAAAATTCTTTTTAAACCACGTATGGCTCAGAGAAAAAAATCAAAACCCAAATTGATGTATATCTAAATAAAAATGATAAGAACACTGCATATTAAAGCAGAATAATTGGTTAAAGGGGTGCTCAGAGGAGCTTGCATGACCTTTGTCACATATTTATTTAAAAATAAAGACATAAAAATGAATGGATAAAACATTCAGCTCAAAACGTTAGGGAAAGAAAACAAAAGGCGTCAAACGGAGCAGAAGGAATAAAGTTAACTGCAGAAATAAATTACAAAACAGAAAAAGGAATCGACAAATGCAGTAACTAGTTCTCTGAAAAACAACACAGATAAACCTGTAGTTGGTAATCAAGAAAACAGGAGAGAAAACGCAAGTTTTCTTATATAGTTAGAAATAAACCAAGGGTGGCCAGGTGCGGTGGCTCATGCATGTCATTCCAGCACTGTGGGAGGCCTAGGCAGGCGGATCCCTTGAGGTCAGGAGTCGGAGACCAGCCTGGCCAATATGGTGAAACCCCGTCTCTACTAAAAATACAATATTGAAAAATCCAACTTGTGTGACTTCAGACCTAGCTAAGAATTGAGTAAAAAAATGTTTATTATCATGTGGTGCTTAAATCTGGGAGCGGCTCCATGAGCAGCCAACCAGTGTGATGAGGGACATCTGTCAGCTGAGCGAGAGGCCTGGAGTGAGCCCTCTGACTGTGCCACCCTTCAGCTGGCTGTGACTTGGCTCCTGTCACGCTGGCTGTGTCATGCTGAGCGGCAGAGCCCTCAACCAGAGCTTGAACAGCCAACTTAAAGCAGGGGGCAGTAAGGTCCCCAGGATGGGGAAAGAAACAGGGATAGCCCAAAGCACCCATTAGAGAAGAGCATGAGGCCGTGTGCTGGGAAATGCCACAGCATTCGAATCTCCAGGAGGCGGCGATAGTGGCTCGTTTTGCTGGATGCGGTGTGCACAGACTGGGACCAGGGCTCTGGCTCTGCCAGTCACTCTGTGCACCCTGGAAAATTTGTGAACATTCCTGACTGAGCAGAGCAGGGGGCACCCCATCAGCTGTGAGGCAGCAGTGGAGCTGGGTCTGCACGGCGGGTGACGTTGGTTTCACCTCATGAAGTCGCATGGGGTGAGAATGGAAGCACCTCCAAAGGCCAAATAAGGCTCCAACTAGGTAGCAATTGGCAGTTTCTGTGCTCTGAGACTCTTCCTTTCTGACCGAGGCCAGCACCTGAGAAGGCAGCCCTGCGGAGCGCTCCAGGCAGGCCGGCCTGGCCTGAAACTCCCACCCACTCTGAACCTAAGGCTCTTTCCGTGAACCCAGGCTACCAGCCTTGGTACTTGGCAAACATAGGCATCTTCACCACTTCATACTCCATTTGGTCTTGTCTTTCCTCCTTACCAACAGACTATATGTGTGTTGTTTTCTCCTTGGCTTTCCTTATCCTAGGGTAAGAGGCCTGACTGGCCGTCAGACTCAGTTCTCGTCTGGTGCATGGCAGCAGCTCCACACCCAGGCTTTGTCCAGAGTGAAGGCACCCGATTTTTAAAATTTTGTTTGTTTGTTTGTTTTTGTTTTGTTTCTGAGACACAGTCTCGCTCTGTCGCTCAGGCTAGAGTGCAATGGAGCCACCTCGGCTCACTGCAGCCTCACCTCCAGGTGCAAGCACGTCTCCTGCCTCAGCCGCCCAAGTAGCTGGGATCACAGGTCTGCCCACCACCATGTCCGGCTTTTTTTTTTTTTTTTTTTTTTTTGAGAAGGAGTTTCGCTCTTGCTGTGCAGGCTAGAGTGCAATGCAATGGTGCGATTTTGGCTCACCGCAACTTCCACCTCCTGGGTTCAAGCAATTCTCCTGTCTCAGTCTCCCGAGTAGCTGGGATTACAGGCATGTGCCACAATACCTGGGTAATTTTATATTTTTGGTAGAGATGGGGTTTCTCCATGTGGGTCAGGCTGGTCTCGAACTCCTGACCTCAGGTGATCCGCCCGTCTGAGCCTCTCAAAGTGCTGGGATTACAGGCATGAGCCACCGCACCGGGCCCTAATTTTTGTATTTTTAGTAGAGACAGAGTTTCACCATGTTGGCCGGGCAAGTCTCCAACTTCTGACCTCAGGTGATCCACCTGCCTTGGCCTCTCAAAGTGCTGGGATTACAGGCGTGAGCCACTGTGCCCGGTCAAAAAGTTTTTGTTTGAAATAACTTTTTTTTCACAAAAATAATATGAAGACCATGAAAGATTTTGCTATACCATGATCTTACCATCTTAAAGTAGCTATTTTGGTGACTTGGAGCTAATTCCCAGGTTCTTTGCACATGCACATATATACTACATAATCATAACCATGGCAGCATTTACTTCATGCATTCTATTCCCCAGTTAACATAGAGATACTCTTTATGTTTCTATCAGGTCCGGCTTTATGAAGCCACAGAGGATCCCATGCCCAGAAGGGATTAACAATGCCTGGTTTAATGCTCCACTGTCAACATCTCAAAATTCTTAGTAATTTTCAACAAAGCACCCAGTATTTTTATTTGGCAGTAGGACCTGAAAATTACGTAGCTGGTCCTAGTTTCTGTTTTTTTTTATTTTTATAAACCATCAGATCTAGTGAGAACTCGCTATCATGAGAACAGCAGCATGGGGGTAACTGCCCTCATGATTCAATTACCTGCCATCGGGTCCCTCCCATGACACGCAGGGATTATGGGAACGACAATTCAAGATAAGATTTGGATGGAGATGCAGACAAACCATATTATTCACATGCATTGAGACTCTGTTGCTTAGTGTAGTCACCTTCATCCGTTATGTTAGCTAGAGCTTCTGGAAACCTGTTGAAGTTTCTCCATTAGCACGTGCTGCTTCACCTTGCACTTTTATGTTATGGAAATGGCTTCTTTCTTCAAACCTCATGAACCAACCGCTGGTAGCTTCAAACTGTTCTGCAACGTCTTCACTTTCTCAGCCTTCACAGAATTCAGGAGAATCAGGGCCTTTTTCTGTATTGGGCTTTGGCTTAAGGGAATGTTGTAGCTGGTTTGATCTTCTGTTCAGACCACTAAAACTTTCTTCATATAAATTGAAAGACTGTTTCACTTTCTTATGATTCATGTGTTCACTGGAGTAACACTTAATTTCCTTCAAGAACTTTTCCTTTGCATTCATTATTTGGCTGTTTGGAGTTCAAAGGCCTAGCTTTTGACCCATCTAGTATTTGACATGCCATGCACATTAAGCTTAACCATTTCTAGCTTTTTAAAAGATGATTTTAACTTTGATTATAGACTCAGGAGGTACATGTGCAGGTTTGTCACATAGGTACATTGCATGATGCTGAGGTTTGGGGTACAAATGATCCCATTATCCAGGTAGTGAGCATAGTACCCAATAGGTAGTTTTTCAGCCCTTGGCCCCCTCCCCTAGTCTTTCATCTAGTGGTTCCCAGTGTCTTCATCCCCCCATCTTTATGTCCATGGTACGTACCAATGCTTAGCCCCCACTTATAAGTGAGAACAACAGCCTCCGGTTGCTTCCATTTCATTCTTCTTTATGGCTGTGTATTATTCCATGGTACATGTACCACTTTTTTTCATCTAATCACCTATTGACGGACATCTAAGTTGATTCTATGTCTTTGATACTGTGAATACTGCTGTGATGACCATGCAAGTGTATGAGTCTTTTTGGTAGGACAATTTATTTTCCTTTGTGTGTATATACGCAGTAATAGGATTGCTGAATTGAAAGGTAATTCTGTTTTTGGTTCTTTGAGAAATCTCCAACTGCTTTCCATAATTGCTGAACTAATTTACATTCCCACCAACAGTATATAAGTGTTCCCTTTTCACTGCAGCCTCCCTAACATCTATTATTTTCTGGCTTTTTAACAATAGCCATTCTGATTGTGCAAGATGCTGTCTCATTGTGGTTTTGATTTGCATTTCTCTGATGATTACTGATGATGAACACTTTTCATTCATTTTTAGCTTTTGATTTGAAGTGAGAGATATGTGATTATTTCTTTCACTTGAACACTTAGAGGCCAATGTAGTGTTATTCATGGGCATAATTTCAATATTGTTGTGTCTTAGGGAATAGGGAAGCTGGGAAGCCTGGGTGGGAGTGAGAGAGAGAGGCGGAGAGAGAGAGAGAGAAGAGGGGGAGAGAGAGAGAGAGAGAGAGAGAGAGAGAGAGAGAGAGAGAGAGAGAGAGAGAGAGAGAGAGAGAAACAGGGAACAGCCGGTCATTGGAGCAGTCAGAACACACATTTGTCAATTAAATTCACTGTCTTTTATGGGTGCCACTTGTGGAGCCCCAAGACAATTACGATAGCAACATCAAAGATCACTGATCACAGATCACCATAACAGATATGATAATAATCAGAGCTTGAAACATTGTGAGAATTACCAAAATGTGACACAGAAACGCAAAGTAAGCACGTGCTGTTGGAAAAATGGCTCCAATAGTCTTACTTGAGGCAGGGTTGCCATGAACCTTCAATTTATAAAAAACATAGAATCTGCATTGTGCAATAAAGTGAAATGCAATAGAACGACGTATGCTTCTATTCCCATTTCACAGATGAGGAAACTGAAGGTCCAAAATCATGTGACCTTCTCAGAGAGTTCCTGGTTTGTAGAGATTTAATCTCTATCATCCCTGACAAGAGCAATTGTTACGATTGAGCATGGTGGCATGATGTGCCAGTGAGCTAGAAAAACCCGTGATACTCGTCAGGGTTCTCTAGAGGGACAGAATTAATAGGATGGATGTATATATAAAAGGGAACTTATTAAGGAGTATTGACTCACACGATCGCAAAGTGAGGTCCCACAATAGGCCGTTTGCGGCCGGGTGCAGTGGCTCACGCCTGTAATCCCAGCACTTTGGGAGGCCAAGGCGGGCGGATCACGAGGTCAGGAGATCGAGACCATCCTGGCTAACACAGTGAAACCCCATCTCTACTAAAAATATAAAATAATTAACTGGGCATGGTGGCAGGCGCCTGTAGTCCCAGCTACTTGGGAGGCTGAGGCAGGAGAATGGCATGAACCTGGGAGGCGGAGCTTGCAGTGAGCCGAGATCATGCCACTGTACTCCAGCCTGGACAACAGAGTGAGACTCTGACTCAAAAACAAAAACAAACAAACAAACAAACAAACAAACAAACAAAACAGGCCATTTGCAAGCTGAGGAGCAAGGAAGCCAGTCTGTGGCCAAAGGTCCAAGAGTCCCAAAGCTGAAGAACTTGGGGTCCAATATTCATGGGTAGGAAGCATTCAGCACAGGAGAAAGATGTAGGCTAGAAGACTAAGCCAGTCTAATCCTTCCACATTCCTCTGCCTGCTTTTATCCTAGCTGTGCTGGCAGCTTATTAGACTGTGCCCACCCAGATTGAGGGTGGGTCTGCCTCTGCCACTGACTCAAATGTTAATCTCCTTTGGCAACAGCCTCACACACACACCCAGGAACAATACCTTGCAGCCTTCAATCCAATCAAGTTGACACTCAATATTAACCATCACAGAAACTGAAGCTAAGACTCCAAAACTATAACTGGATGCTGAGACTTAAGCTTGTATCATCCAGGTTGAGCTGCTAACCTTTCTGAGTTGATAAAACCTGACCCTCATACAGCTTTCAGGAAGAGGCTAAGAAAGCCATGTGGTCTCCAGGCCACATGTGAACAGAGCTTTGGCCACGTGATGTGGCTGGAATGAAAGGCTGGCATGGTGGGAGCAGCAGCTGGGAGGATCCAGAAGGAGCCAGCATGTTGCAGCAGCTCTTTGAAACCTCTGGACAAGTGGCAGAGACTCGTCCTCTGGCTGCACTTTTGTGGTTCTGGACAGCCATGGCACTGGGTCATGCTTTCTCATGTTCTAGGCTCAGTTTAGGGTAAGGTGGAGACATTGTCTTAGGGTTCCCCAGAGAAACAGAACCAAAAATATTTATAGATATGTAAGAAGGGATTTATTATGGAAATTGACTCATGTGCTTGTGGAAGCCAATAAGTCCTCTGATCTGCCATCTGCAAGCTGGAGAACCAGGAAAGCTGTTGGTGTGATTCAGTCTGAGTCTGATGGCCTGAGAACCAGGCAAGCTAATGGTGGTGTAAATCCTAGTACAAGGCCAAAGGCCTGACAATGAGGTGGGGTGCTGGTGTAACTCCTGGAGTCTGAAGCTCTGAGAACCAGGAACTCTGATGTCCAAGGTAGGAGAAGATGGGATGTACCAGCTCAAGGAGAGACAGGGAGAGAATTTGTCCTTCCTCTGACTTTTGGTTCTATCTGGGCCCTCATGTGGGATGATGTCCGTCTGATCTTTACCCAGTCTAGTAATTCAAACGCTAGTCTCTTTGGCAGACATCCTCACAGACACACCCAGAGAGGATGCTTTACCAGCTACCTGGGCATTGCTTAGCCCAGTCAAGTTGACACCTAAAATTAACCATCACAGACATATTGACCTCTGACCTGGATATGTTAATGGTCAATCTTTGCCCAGAATGTGGAAGATCTGTGGTTCATGAATTATCCAGAAATCTTTGCTTTCTTAAATTTTTAGGACAAAGTCTAAATCTTCTGACAACATTTCAGTAGCATAAATGGTACCATGAGTGTAACTGAACTCATAAGGTTTATTGCATGTGCCATCATCTCTGGACAGTGGCAGAGTGAAGGGCTGGCAATGCACATGAAATCACCTTCTGAATGTGTAGAAAGCCACATATAAACACCTGCAATTTGTTGTGACAGTAACTAGGTGTATCATAGGCCGTGCTCACAAGGGTATTTAAGCTTTGACTTCTACATTGCACCACTATTTTTTTGTCTTTTTTTTTTTTTTTAATTTTAGAGATGGGGTCTCACTCTGTCACCCAGGCTGGAGTGCAGTGGTGTAGTCATAGCTCACTGTAACTTTAAACTCCTGGGCTCAAGTGATCCTCCCACCTCAGTCTCCCGAGTAGCTAGGACTGCAGGCATGCACCACCAATGCCTGCTGAATTTTTTAATTTTTGTAGAGATTAAGTCTTGCTATGTTTGTTTGTTTTTGTTTTTTTGAGACAGAGTATCACACTGTTGTTCAGGTTGGAGAGCAGTGGCGCGATCTCAGCTCACTGCAACCTCTGCCTCCCAGGTGCAAGCAATTCTCCTGCCTTGGCCTCCCAAGTATCTGAGATTACAGGTGCACACACCACACCCAGCTAATTTTTGTATTTTTAGTAGAGACGGGGATTCATCATATTGGCCAGGCTGGTCTTGAACTCCTGGCCGCAAGTGATCCACCCACCTTGGCCTCCCAAAGTGTTGGAATTACAGGCGTGAGCCACTACACCCAGCCTGAGGTCTTGCTATGTTGCTCAGGCTCGTCTCAAACTCCCGGCCTCAAGCAATCTTCTTTCCTCAGCCTCCCGAGTTGCTAGGACTACAGGCATGTTCCACCATACCTAGCTAAGCGACACTATTTCTGAATAACCAATATTTCACAGGATACCTTTATTTAGTGTGAGTATGTAGGCAAAATGGTCTAACCTTTCTGAAAACTATATATACATACACACGCACACACACACATATATATAGTTTTTATATATGTAATTATTTATAACTTTTCCCATTGGGGGTGTAATGGTTTACAGTTGTGAGTAGAAGAGCCTGCTAGGGGAGCAACACACTGGGTATTCACCGTTTAGTCCACAGTGTCTAGCTGATGCCAGGAACACAGCAAGTGCTCCATATTTGTGTGCTAAATTAAACTGATGACAACTGAACCACATTAGTTCAGCCTCAGAGAGGCAGGCTCACTCCACGGGCGCAAGTCAGTGAGGGCCTGTTGGTCCACACGGCACTACGGTGAGAACTCAATGAAAAGGCCCCACAAGACACCATTTCTCCCCAATAGAAACTGGCTTTGTTTGTGATTATTTGGTCCTTTTGTTAGAACAGGAGGTTTCCCTCCTATCTCCCAGGAAATAATATGGGCACAAATCTGTGAGTCTAGGATGTGAAGGAGACACCATTAGACGTGGCATCTTCTGGGTCAGACCAGGGCAGGGCCAGGTACAAGAAACAGGGGCTCTCCTTCTCAGGTTGGTGCTGACATTTGGGGCTTGCTTTGGTCTTCTCCCAGGAGAGATCATTTGAGCCTTTTCAGGTCTGGAGTTGTTTGAACTGACTTAAGAGGAATTTTCCGCAGAAGCGAAGCAATAGGAAGCTTCCAAGCTCCAGTATTTCCAAATAAGCCCAAATTCTAGATTTCTACGGATAAAGTAGGCAGTTCTACTAGGAGACTATCATGAGGAATATGATGTACCCAGGCCAGTGGCAGGATAGCCGTGTGCCGAAATGAAATAAATGCTGGTGGTATTTCACATCCCCCACCAGAGGAAGCCAGAAAATAACAGTTACAATATTTTTTATTATTCAAGTGAGACTAGCAATTTCAACTTAGAACAGGATCAATTGTATAGCATTTCACAGTTTACAACACATTTTGAGTGAATGCTTGTTTTTTTTTTAACCATTGGAACCTCATATGCCACTTCAAATAACATACAAAAAGCAGATTGTGAGCTACAACATTACCAGGCCACAGGTCTTCATTTCCTGTGAGGAACTCGAGACCCACGTGTGACTTGTCTAAGGTCGCACAGCTGGTGTTTAACAGAGCCAGTCTTCTGTTAGCTATACGTACTGCTAAAAATTAGCCTTTGCAAGCAGACAGAACAAAAACGTGTGGTTGGCTGTCACCCCCACACTGAACGACAAGGCTGCACTTGCAGCATTACTGACACCTAAGGTTGATGACAGTCCTGTCTCTTTAAGAAGAAAAAAAAGGCCGCTGGGTAGGGGGAGCAACTGACTGCGGCAGGAGCCGCCTGGACCCAGTGCGGCTGCAGGACAGTCACGCTGGGACCTGCTGATGGCACTGGAGGAAAACAAAGACCGAGAGACCCTGATGCCCACAGCCCCCAGTAAGTCCGAGATTCCAGCTGGGTGGCCAGCGAGAAGGGCAGCTGCAGGAGCAGTGTGGGGATGGGCGGGCTCCATGGTGTGGTTGGCCATGGGTCCTCTGAGTCTTGGGAAACCAGGGCTCGGCCACTGCAGCTGCTGGGGGAGGTAAGGGGCCACTTTCCTTAACAAACCTGCCTTCGGAGAGGACAGAGACGAGAGGGCCTTCAGCGTGCTCTGCAGCTGTGAGTAATGAGCTCTTCTGAAAATGTAGTTTGGGTTGACTGCTTGTGAATTTGTGGGTGAAGAGCGGCTGCAAGGTGACTAGAGAAATCTGCCGCGGTCAAGATGCTGGACTCGCCGCTTTGTCATTTTAATTTCCACCGGGGTTGCCATGCACTGCCACAATGGAGCTGTTGCAGTAACACAGTGTGGGGTCCAGAGTCTTGCTGAACAATAAGATGGGATTCTCAAAGCAGCTTACAGTTAATTTGTAAAATTGCTCTCACTTTAAACAGCATGCCTTCAAACAATGCCATATGTTGTGGTTATCTTATATAATATTTGAAAATCCTGCTTTTAGTTAAAAATATTTCACATATTTAATTTTATTCTAGTAAGTGATCATTAGATTCTTTGAAAGAGTATTCCAGCTTTAGCAACAAAACCTCTCTCTCGCTGTCTTTTTTTATTCCTTAAAACAAGGTCAATACCTCAGAGAAGAGGACTGGATTTGTTTCTATTATAACATATCAATCGTTTTGGCTTTAATTTTATTCTCTCTGCCTCTGAAGATGGATAAAAGCCCATTCCACTTAAAAGGCAGAAGCCAGGTGGAATCCATGTGCTTAAAGCGCAAGCTGCGCTGAAGTTATTTTGAAGGGGAACTCTTCATTTCGCTATCAGTGCAGATAAAAGTAATTGATTCACAGGTCATGGATTAAACTAATAATAATAATAATTGACACAATCCCATTTTATTTGTCACATGACAAGTGGATTGGCCATATTGTTTTTCTTAAGCTGCCCATTGATAACCAGATTCATTCTAGGTTAATGCAGGGTCATCATGGCCCAATAGTTTTACTTCGGACCATCCAAACTGCCTTCCCTAATCTTGCCCTGAAGCCTTACTTTGGGCTGTGACAACGATCCCCGTTTCCTTTCCTCTCTCCTCCTGAGCCTCCCTTTCATCCTTTCTTCACCTTCCTAGGCTGTCCGGGCAAGTTTTTCTTTCTTTTCTCTTTGGATCTTAAAGACTCCTTGAGTCTCTTTCAAACCAAGCAAGCCAGATTTTCCACATACCTATTTTCCTTATATCTTACTTGAACTTTTCCATGAGTAAGTATTTTCTATTCCTCACATAATAGGAAGAAAAGTCCAATTGTAGAACTTGAAGACCAAGGTTTGCTTACATCCGAAGCATCTCAGGAACTATTGCTTTACGCTGGATTTGCTCCCAGAAGCCCCGGGTTCCAATCTCAGCTCTACCACGTCCTCCCTGCAGCCCCTGACAATCCACGTGACTTCTGCGAACCTCAGTTCCCTCCTGTGATGCAGTTATTCACTTAACGGTCACAGGGTTGAAACCAGGTGATGTGTGTGAAGGTGCTAGCAGGGTTCTTCACACAGTGTCACTATTTAGTAAGAGTTTGTCATTTTCTCACTCGGTCCACCATCTACCTAACCACCCATCCATGGTGAAGCATGCTAAAGAGATTCATGTGCTATTTCCCTAAAGGAATACATTTTGAAATGAACTTTCGGCTGAGTGCATCTGAATGAGTTCTGATCAGTACAAAATACATATTCAGTTCTTGCTATACATGAAACACTAAGCCATCTTGTCTATAAAAGGAATGCTGATGTTTCCATGTTGCCATAGGAGTATTCTTTGGAAGAGGGAAGGGCAATTCCCTTTGTACAACTCTTCCTAAATCCTGTATGACAGCAGCAGTGATGATGATGTTGACTGCTCCCACCATGAGCCTACATGAGGACTGCTAAATGTGATTGATGCGAAGGATGCCGAATTGGAAGTCAGGACAATTCCCATTGCTATTCTGATCTTGGACAGCCTAGGTGGCAATTTGCTCTTTGCACTGTCAATCCTGTTACTATTTTAATTTCTACTTTATATGTCTTTATCCTGCCATCTTTCCTTTCCTTAACTCTACACTTAGGATATGTGTCAGTTTTTTGTTTTTTTTTTTTTGAGACCGAGTCTCGCTCTGTCACCCAGGCTGGAGTGCAGGGGCGCCATCTCGGCTCACTGCAAGCTCTGCCTCCTGGGTTCACACCATTCTCCTGCCTCAGCCTCCCGAGTAGCTGGGACCACAGGCGCCGCCACCTCGCCCGGCTAGTTTTTTGTATTTTTGGTAGAGACGGGGTTTCACCGTGTTAGCCAGGATGTGTCAGATTTTAACGTCTAGGATGAGGCCGTTTCACCCCTACCTAAGGGGGAACATAGCGAAGCTGGGAAAAGCACTGGATTGGGGACCAAAGGTGTGGCTCTAGCCCTGCTTTGGCTTCTCTTTGTGCTAATTAGAAAGCCTCTAAGGTAAGAGACATAGAATAATCTTTCGATTTCCTTCAGGTTCTGGCTACATGATTCAGATATCTCTCTTTGGGGTAGCCTCAGTTTATAACAATTATTTGATCAAATTAAACGCTTTTGTCTCATTGATTCTTACAATAACCTTATGAAACAGGTAGCCCCATTTTGCAGATTACAAAATGTAACCTTAAGAGAGAGTAGAACCCCAAGTATTTCTTAGTAGTAAAAGGAGAGACTGACTAGATGGTAAGACTGGATTCTCTTGGTGAGCATCAGCAAGTTCTCAGACTGAACTCTGAGCTCTGTTCCTACCATGGTATCCCCCTCAGGGCACTTCGAGTTGATGATGATGTGAAACCCAAGGTGCCACGCTGGCTCAGGGTTTTGTCAGGAGAGATCTATGGTCCAGTTGTAATAACCTTACATCCAGACAAATATTTGTTGTAAATGTTCTGCTCGAGATTACAGGAGTCTGTCATCTAGGGCAGAAAATGAGGGCTCTACAGTCCACATAGCCTTTTAATGTGTTCTGAAATGACACTTAAAAATAAATCAAAGCCACCCTAATATAATTATTGATGATAATTTAAATTTTATAAACCTCCCTACCTCGTTAAAGTACTAAGTGCTAGAAAGGAGTATTTGAATTTTATATGTATCTAGAATTTGTGCACGTTTTCCCATAGTAATAGTTTAGCCTTTTTCCTTGTTTTTAATGCAATGATAAATTTAACCATTTAAAAAACCCTAATGGGATTACAAGATAAAATACACTAAATATTGCATAAGACATAGACATACTAAAAAATAATTCACGGTTTATCTGAAACTCAAAGTGTATATGCTTATATTTATGGTTTTTATTTGCTAAATTTGGCAACATGAAATAAACAGAGCTTTGATCAATGATAGCTACTTAGAGCCTAAGGAGATTAGTTTGTTAGGTCTTTAAGCTTCAAACATAAATTACAACCAATCTTTATGAATTTTCTGTCAATTATACCAAATATCCCTTTAGTTTATTTATTTATTTATTTATTTATTTATTTATTTATTTTGAGATGTTGTCTAACTCTGTCACCCAGGCTGGAGTGCAGTGGTGCAATCTCAGCTCACTGCAACCTCTCAGCTCACTGCAACCTCCACTTCCCTGGTTCATGATTCTCCTGCCTCAGCCTCCCTAGTGGCTGGGATTATAAGTGCCTGCTACCATGCCTGGCTAATTTTTGTATTTTTAGTGGAGACAGGGTTTCACCATGTTGCCCAGGCTGGTCTTAAACTCCTGATCTCCAGTGATCTGCCCACCTCAGCCTCACAAAGTGCTGGGATTACAGGCCTGAGCCCAGCCAATATTATTTATTAAACGTTTATGCTAAGTGACCATCCAGAGACAATCCTGATTATGAAGAACAGATCTATGTTCAATTTACCGTCATATTCCTGAGAGTCCCTGCTAAGAATAATAATAAAAAGTACCCAAGATTTTAATGTATTCGGAGTAAGATATACTGGGTTTTGGAACCTGGCTCCACATCATACTAGTTCTGACACTTAACCTCCTGTAGCCTCAGCTTCCTGCTCCTTAAATGGGATTCATGATAGGTTAAAAATCCCTACCTCGGGCTGGGCCAAGCGCAGTGGTTCACACCTGTAATCCCAGCACTTTGGGAGGCCGAGGCCGGCAGATCATGAAGTCAGGAGATCGAGACCATCCTGGCTAACACGGTGAAACCCCATCTCTACTAAAAATACAAAAAAATTAGCCAGGTGTGGTGGTGGCGCCTGTAGTCCCAGGTACTCGGGAGGCTGAGGCAGGAGAATGGTGTGAATCCGGGAGGCGGAGCTTGCAGTGAGCTGAGATGGCGCCACTGCACTCCAGCCTGGGTGACAGAGTGAGACTCCGTCTCAAAAAAAAAAAAAAAAAAAAAAAAAAATCCCTACTTCAATGACTGAATAACAGTTTAGTGAGCCTCTGCCATGATTTTACATGGTCAATCCTCCCCAAAGAGTTACTTTTTAAAGAAATAATTGAATATTATTTTTCCCTTCAAAAAGTCATATATTATTAGATAATATCAATTAAGATATTATCATGTATTGAAACGACACTTAAAAATAAAATATATTTTAGTCATATAATCTATTTTTAAAATTTCATTTAACAGCTTTATTGAGATATTCACGTACCATACAATTCTCTCATATGTAATGTTATTTTTGTGTAAAATTGTATATTTGAGGATAAATTGAGCTTTTGAAGGTAAATCTAAGACTCTGGGACCTTCTATTTCAGTGCCAGCCCCCTAGCCTCCTGCCTCCCACAATCAGCTCGGCCTGTTGACAAGCTAGAATCTGAGGCTAGATAAACTACATACAAAATATGTGTAGTTTTATTATCTGTAAATTGGCCAAAGTGACTAAATTCTTCAATCTTTATTGAATACTTTCTGTATGCATAAACCTAAGTAGGAGAGTCAAAGGTGAATAAGATATTCTCGAGGAACTTTCAGCAAAGCAGACGAGAAAGATTTGTATGACACAGAAGGGATTTGGAGGACTGGAGGAATAATTTATATATTTTTCTTATTGAAATACAGTGTCTTTTCTGTTGTACATTTTACATCGAAATCTTTAATTACACACACATCAAAGATCAGTAGCACTCACCTTTAGCTTCACCTTTTGTGCTCTAGAAACTATTTTACGGACATATTCAATTTAAGGTCGGGGAGTGGCTGTGGTGACCCCCGACCTTTCCTGCAGCACCCTGTGCCAACACAGGTCTTTCATTAATGTCATCCAAAATACTTGCTGTGCCTTACATTTTCAGGTCTATTGATTTATAGCGTGAATTCATCCGACTTTTCCATTTTGCAAAGGTTCTATTTTTAAACCAATTTAGTCTTTGCTGACTCATCCTTTCTCCCGAAGTTAGGAGAGTGAGATGATTACTTTGCTGTTAATTCCCATGAAGGCGTTCTGTGGGCCTGAAGTCGCTGCATTTGGCTCCTTGTTTCTGTAATGTTAGGGGCTTTCAAGGGTCAGCCTTCACCATATCCCAGAGGATTTAGCCATGTATGAATTTGGTCGGACCAAAAGGATGAATTTTTCATTCCCATCTTCAGATGAACATGGACCCCATTCTTAGGAGATCACCAAAGACAATTCTGCCTCTATTCCTTTCTCAAAGAGCATTTCTAGGGAAACTCAATCTATTTTGCCAGGTGCAGCTGCAGAGGCGTGTGTGAACACGGCAGCACTGAACACCATGAAAAGGGAAGGAATCCTTCAGGGAAGAGGGGCTTTACTAGCCCCAAAGACACCCTTAAACCAACAGGGAAGACAGCGTATCAAAGGAGATAGAGTATTCGCGTGGCTCCTGATTATATTTTAATCTCATTCCTGCAGGAGAGGACTTTCTTGTCCTGTCCTCGGGGGACAGCCAGGGGTTCCTGTGCTAGTTCCTGGGAAGCTTGCTTTATCCCGCCTTCTCTCTGGTGCAATTCACTTTGTCACCTCAGGAACTTCTTCACTTCCTGCACTCTTCTCCTGCCTCCCTCTGCCAAAAGGCCTTACCTCTGCCAAAGGGCGGCGTTTAGCTCAGGGAACAGCTCCTTTTATTTATACAATAGCTGTGATTTAAGTCCCCAGTCTCCTGGCTGTTCCTGTTTCAAACTGTGTAACTCACAGAACTTTTCCCGTCGGTGAGTAAGTGCAGATGGCATGTTTATCTTCCTCCTTCTTAAATGAGATCATATGTACTGTAGTGCCAAGTTTTCCTGCTGTGGGTCAAGCCCAGATGCCAAAACAGGGTAGTTTTGCTGGGAAGGCCAAGAGGTCACTGAGTGGCACACGTGCTTGTTAACTGTGGGCAGTGGCTTCAGGTTCCAAGCTGGGGGGAGGGGAGCCCTGGGACCTAATAGCTGTTGGACAGCACTGGTTGTTTTGAGACCTGGAGCATGAGAGGAGGTCATGAAATCAGTGGGCAGAGAACATCATGAACACATTTCATGTCACTTCATGTGTTAAAAAATACTACCTCAGCAAAAGTAGCAGCATCTAATACTCGCAAAAACCATATGCAGCTGACTAAATGCTGTTAGGACACAGCTCAGTTTGATGTTGCAGTGATGTGGTTCATGGATAAGGCAACTGTTTAGGGATGAGGAAAGTTGGGCACAGCAAGATTATGTGATTTTCAAGCCATGGTGAAGAGAAGACCAAAGTATGGGCTGTTGCTGGACTCTTCTGGACACCCGTTTCCTTCTCTATATAACGAAATTCACAATTCCCTATCAAATCACTAGACTTAGAGACTGAAATAAGATCATCCCTATGAAATCGCTTTAACAAATCTGAAATACCATGCCCCTACAAGGCAATCTTATTGTACTGCATTTTAATTTCACTATCGACAACATTTCAATCGTATAAAAGTTTTGTATATACTAGTATTCTTTGCCATGTCACACAGACCCCCGGCGGCCGTGCTCTAGCTCACAGGCACGAGCCCGCTCTCGCAGGGAGTCAGGTGGGGTGCAGCTCCGGGGCCCCCAGTCCAGCACCCACCTGAGATCTTCACACCCTGAGCAGA
Source organism: Rhinopithecus roxellana (assembly GCF_007565055.1). Lineage (NCBI taxonomy): Eukaryota > Metazoa > Chordata > Mammalia > Primates > Cercopithecidae > Rhinopithecus > Rhinopithecus roxellana. The sequence continues at coordinate 66,886,041 of NC_044566.1, read as the reverse complement.
GCAGTAGGGGCAACTTAACGGGGCACCAAGTGGGCAAAAATGGCGCCTTCCCCACTGCGTGTGCAGGAGGGTGAATTCCTGGATGTTGAGGGGTGGGGGCACAGAAACTCCCCACCCACTCTCCCCAGGAAGAGGGCAGGGCCCATGGGGATGGGTGGGGCCCACGGGGACAAGGATTCCCCTCCCCTCTTCCCCACCACCACAGATATAAGGCCTCAGTGGACACCAAGACCCCAGCACAACATCAGGCCCCAAGTGACACAGGACTCTAGGTGGACACCAGACATCAGACACCAGGTAGATGCCAGGCCCTAGCCAAGTGGACTCCAGTCCCTGCGTAAACATCAGGTCCCAGTTTGGCACCTAGGCCCCAGCTGAACATCAGGCCCCTGGTGGATGCCCAGGTTAATACCAGGCCCCAGGTGGACACAAGGCTCCAGGTACATTCAGGCCCCAGGTGGAAACCAGGCCCCAGATGGACATCAGGCAACTGTATGTCAGGTCCCAGGTGGACACATAGGCCCCAGTTGAACACCAGGCCCCAGATGAACCTCAGGCCCCAAGTGGATGTCCAGTCCCCAGGTAAATACCAGGGCCAAGGTGAACAGGAGGCCCCAGGTAGATACCTAGGCCCCTGGTGAACATCAAGCCGCAGGTGGAGACCCTGACCCCAGGGGCCATCCAGCTCGAGGCGAACATCAGGCCCCAAGTGGACACCAGTACCCAGATGGACATCAGACCCCAGGCACACACTGGACTTGAGGTATTCACCAGGTACCAGGCTCAGGCCCAGGCCACCGCTGGACACAATGAAACAAGTTCCATTCAGTGATATAATAGAGCACATCACAAAGCTCCTTCACCCATATCTTCATAATAATTAATTGGGCTGGATAGTCATAGGTTCATGTATAGGCCTAATAACCTCAGAAATGGAATTATTTAGTTTCTACAAAACGTGTGTTTGGACTTGTTTAATGGAAACTCAGGTTCCATTCAGTGATTTAAAACAGCACATCCCAAAGCTTCTTTGCACATAGCTTGGTTTTCAGTATTAGAACTGGATGTTCATATGTTGATATATAAGCCTGATAGCCCCTGAAATGTCGTATCTGAGATTCTACAAAACGTGTGTTTGGACTTGTTTCATGGAAACTCAGGTTCCATTCATTTATATAAAACAGCACATCAGAAAGTTTCTCCTCACGTAGCTTGTTTTTCATTATTAGGGCTGAAAATCTATATAGGTGTAATAGTCTCATTAAGGTTTGATTTTCTCACTTATGTGCTTAATCATCTAGAAGTGATACTTGTGCACAGTGTGGGGTTCAGATACATTTTCGTGCTTGTGTCCATATAGTTGGCCGCTTGCCCCAGTAACATTTTTGGAATGGCCCAGCTTTCCCCACTAAACCCCTCTGATACTTCTCTCATGTGTCAGGTTCCCGTTAATGCAAGGGTCTGCTTCCGAGCCTTTTCCTCTCTTTGATTGTTCCCGTGTGAATGCCACATAATTATTATGGTTTCTTGTTAAAGCTTAGTATCTTCTAGAGGAAGTCTTCCCTCTTCTTCTTAAGTAGTGTCTTTGGTTATTGTGTTTTTATTTTACAAGGTTGTTGGGGTTTTGATTCAAATTGCTTTGAATTAAAAGATCAATTTGAGGAGAGTTGACATTTCAATAATATTTAACCTTCTGGTTCATCAGGTACATATCTCCATTTTTAAAGGGTCTTTTTAATGTCTTTCATTAAAGTTTATAGATTTTCTTCCTAAAATTCCTATACAAGGTCTTTCATTATAATTACTCCAAGGTAACATTTTTTCTTGCTATGATAAATGTCTGTCATTAACAAATACTTTTCTCTTAAACTCTTGCTGGTATGTAGAAATGCAATTTAACTTATATCAGTAATCTTGAAAAAATCTGTTATTGACATTGTCAGTTTGTCTGAATTTTTTTGAACACTCTATCAGTGAATAGTGACGGTTTTGTTCTCCCTTCCCCTCCTCCCTGTTCCTCTTTGTTTTTTCTGTCTTGTTCTGGCTGCCCTCTCCAATACATGCTAAGTAGAAATAGAGATCGAGAAATATCCTTATCACTGCTAAGCACCAGACTTGCCTTTTAGTTTGCCCCTTAAAAAGTTCCTTTCTACTTTTTTTTTTTTTTTTAAGACTGAGTTTCCTGTTGCCCAGGCCAGAGTACAATGGCGCGATCTTGGCTCACTGCAACCTCTGCCTCCCGGGTTCCAGCAATTCTCCTGCCTCAGCCTCCGGAGTAGCTGGGACTACAGGCGCCCGCCACCACGCCTGGCTAGTTTTGTATTTTTAGTAGAGATGGGGTTCTACCAGTGTTGGTCAGGCTGGTCTCAAACTCCTGGGCCTAAGTGATCTGGCCTCCGTGGCCTCCCAAAGTGCTAAGATTACAGGCATGAGCCATGGTGCACGGATGACTTTTTTTCTTTTACCTTGATCAGTCTTCCAGAAGTTTGCCAATTTTAGTAGTGTGTGTGTGTGTGTGTTTTTTTTTTTTTCTCTGTCTCCCGGGCTGGAGTGCAGTGGCTGGATCTCAGCTCACTGCAAGCTCCGCCTCCCGGGTTTAGGCCATTCTCCTGCCTCAGCCTCCCGAGTAGCTGGGACTACAGGCGCCGCCACCTCGCCCGGCTAGATTTTTGTATTTTTTTAGTAGAGACGGGGTTTCACCGTGTTAGCCAGGATGGTCTCGATCTCCTGACCTCGTGATCCGCCCGTCTCAGCCTCCCAAAGTGCTGGGATTACAGGCTTGAGCCACCGCGCCCGGCCTTTAGTAGTGTTTTTAAAGAATTAACTTTTATTTCTCTTTCATTAATTCTGCTCTCATCTTTATTTCCTATTTTCTTTAGGTTTATCCCCAAGACATTTTTTCCTAAATTCATTTTTTTTTTTTTTTTTTTGAGATGGAGTCTTGCTCTGTCCTCCAGGCTGAAGTGCAGTAGTGTGATCTCGGCTCACTGCAACCTCCGCCTAGCAGGTTCAAGCGATTCTTCTGCCTCAGCTTCCTGAGTAGCTGGGATTACAGGGACACACCACCATGCCTGGCTAATTTTTTGTATTTTTTAGTAGAGATGGGGTTTCACCATGTTGGCCAGGCTGGTTACGAACTCCTGACCTCAGGTGATCCACCAGCCTCGGCCCCCCAGGGTGCTGGGATTACAGGCATGAGCCACCACACCCTGCCTTTTTCCTAAATTCTTAAATGGACACTTAATTCACTAATTTTTAGCTTTTCTTCCTTCTGGATGAAGTCATTAAAGGCTATACATTTTCTCATAAATTTACTGATCTCCATTTTTAATAACAAAGAGTAGGTTAAAGACTTAGAGTTTTCAGTAGGCACTTTGATCAGCATTTAATGAGTCATTTGTATTCATTTTATTCATCTTTAAAGTTATTTTCTATTTGTCTTACTAGGTTTCCATTTATAGTAGATGGAAAGTTTCTTTTCATAATACATTTATTTAATTAAAATATCATTTTGGGAAAAATAAATATTAAGTGAAGAATAAATAGGTGGTACACAAGTAGGCCAAAGATCACCAAAGTTGTATGTCGTAGCTCAAAAATGAAAAACAAATTATGAGAGTGATTCATTGGGGGCTATATTTTGAGAACAGAATGATCTGCGCAACCGTTACCTTATCACCTTCACACATACTGGCTCACAGCACACATAATGAGTCCATCGTGGTGGGTAATTTCTGACAACTATGGAGAGTATGGCAGGTTCCAGGGAGATGAACATGTGCAAACGTTCTAAGTGTCCAGGAAAGGAATAATAGTGTTTGGAATTCTGAACTGTGAGCTGGTTGTTAATGGCAGAAGTAGTATTAAAATTAAAGACCAGGCTGGGTGCAGTGGCTCACACCTGTAATCCCAGCACTTTGGGAGGCCCAGGTGGGTGGATCACCTGAGGTCAGGAGTTCAAGAGCAGCCTGGCCAACATAGTGAAACCCTGTCTCTACTAAAAATATAAACATTAGCCAGGCAAGGTGGTGTATGCCTGTAGTCCCAGCTACTCGGGAGGCTGAGGCAGAAGAATTGCTTGAACCCGGGAGGCGGAGGTTGCAGTGAGCCAAGATCATGCCACTGCACTCCAGTCTAGGCAACAGAGCGAGACTCCATCTCAAAAAATAAAAATAAATAAAAATAAAAATGAAGTTAAAGACTGGATTATTTGAAAGAGACTGCGTTCAGGAGGTGTGGGATAAGGACACAGTGATCTCTGAGATCTAGCATGTGTGTATCAAGGACAAGTCATGTCATGTTTAACCCACTTCCCCCTTATTATTAGATGAGACTATCTTATTAGATGAGACTATCAGACTGGCCGGGCAGTGTAAGTCAGAAGGAAGACTGCAGCTTGGATTAGTAATCCATTGGGCAGGATCATCCTATTCTGTTAGAAAGGACAGGAATAAATGTGATTGATAACAGTATATGTACAATGGCTAAGAGAGTTACTGAGGAAATATTATCCAAAGACCGGTTTTTGTAACGAACGTATCATTGTCCATGGGGAGTAAAATTTAATAATTTGCCACGCAGCTTTATGCTGTTTAGCAGTTTTATCAAACATGCCTGTTGATATGAAGTTAATTAATATTCTAGATCACAGAACATGTATTCTTAAAGATATCAACAAACTGGAATTAGAGATTTAGTGAGGCTGACAAGCATGAAAGCGCATGAAAGCGCAGTGTTCCGCTGAGATCAATACTGCTCCGATTCCCTTCTGAGGTTCTTGCAGAGGCGGAGCGTCAGTGGCAGATGGCCTGGAGGTCTTGCTTCCAGTGTAACTAATTCCAGACTTCCCTTGAGCTCTTATCTATCATATAAAACCTGCTTGTCTTACATTCATATAAACATGTTTATATTCATATCTTTTTCTTTTTGAGACGGAGTCTCGCTCTGTCTCCCAGGCTGGAGTGAGTGGCACGATCTCGGCTCACTGCAAGCTCCGCCTCCCAGGTTCACGTTATTCTCCTGCCTCAACCTCCCGAGTAGCTGGGACTACAGGTGCCCGCCACCATGCCAGGCTAATTCTTTGTATTTTTAGTAAAGACGGGGTTTAATCGTGTTAGCCAGGATGATCTGGATCTCCTGACCTCATGATCTGCCCACCTCGGCCTCCCAAAGTGCTGGATTACAGGCATGAGCCACCACGCCCAGCCCCAGTTCCTATATTTTACAGATAAAGAAATTGATCCTAATCCTTCACTTTGTTATACATGACTTCTTTTAATTTTAAACATTTCAAACTGGAGTCCAGTTATAAGTCTATTATCATAAAAAGGTTTCCATCCTCTTGCTAATATAGTTCCTTAATTTAATTTTAATTCTTAAATCCTAAATTTACATATATAGTTTTTCTAATTCTTGGCATGGCAATCAAAATTTCATGAACTATTCATGAAAGAATAAGAAGATTTTGCATTGGTATGTTTGAGTTAATCTCACTCATGATGCCTAGTAATATTTTTAAATTATAGCAAGTTACTGGGAAAGTGTTTTCAGAAAAGCATTTACAGTGAATATGGAGTGCTTTTCCTGGGTTTTCATGAACATCCAAGAATTGATAATGTAATCAGTATAGCTTAGGTTGTTATTCCTACATTCCTTTTTTTCCCCACAATGAAACATTGTTGCATAGCAAATGCAGAATAAGAAGTCTGGAGCTGGTCTTCCACGTTCCAGTCGATCCCTTCCTGCTTCGATGGGCTGAAACAAGTTACTGACCTTCCTGTGCCTCAATTTTAATGTATCAGCATCTCTACCTTTCTTGTTCTGTCTACCTGAAATACCCATTTAGTATGACATTGTCTGAGAGAGCATCTTGATAATTATGAAGTATTTTAGAACAATGAATGGGCAGAAAATGCAGTCGCATGTGTCCCTCCACTTACCAGTGTTTATAAAGTTTGCCAGCCGGGTGCGGCAGCTGATGCCTGTAATCCCTGCACTTTGGGAGGCTAAGGTGGGCGTGTCACCTGAGGTCGGGAGTTCGAGACCAGCCTGACCAAAGTGGAGAAACCCTGTCTCTACTAAAAATACAAAATTAGCTGGGCGTGGTGGAGCATGCCTGTAATCCCAGCTACTCAGGAGGCTGAGGCAGGAGGATCACTTGAACCTGGGAAACAGAGGTTGCAGTGAGCTGAGATCATGCCATTGCACTCCAGCCTAGGCGAAAAGAGTGAAACTCCTTCGCAAAAAAAAAAAAAAAAGTTCCTCATTTTTCACTGAGGCTTCCTTGGGTTAGCCCAGATTGTGCCCAACACCCTAAAACATACAAATTAGAAAGTTTGTCATTTTTTCTTCTATTTGTTTCTTAAAATGTTAGACTATTACAGGCACCAATAGTTATAAGGAATATTACTAGTAAAATTAAGTCTTTCTGAGGACACATTTCCTTTCCTAAGGTAAATATTTTGCTTTCAAACGAGTTATTATTGTACACATAAAGTTGTAGGTTTGGGTCAGGTGCAGTGGTTCACACCTGTCATCCCGGCAGTTTGGGAGGCCGAGAGGCAGGGAGATCACTTCAGGTCAAGAATTCGAGACCAGCCTGGCCAACAGGGCAACACCCCATCTCCATGAATAATACAAAAATTAGCTGAGTGTGGGGGCAGGCGCCTGTAATCCCAGCTACTCAGGAGGCTGAAGCAGAAGAATCACTTGAACCCGGGAGGTAGACGTTGCAGTGAGCCAAGGTCATGCCACTGGACTCCAGCCTGGACAATAGAGGGAGGCTCTGTCTCAAAAAACAAAAACAAAAACAAAAAAAAAAACGGGTTTGGATTTAAAGGGTGTTGTTCCTGACAAAAGGCACATCAGGTGTGAGTGAAGCACATACTGGCCCTTGGAAGAAGCCAGGGAAATAGAGGGAGCGTGAAACTAAGTGGTTAAGTAGATGCACTTTTAATTGTTTTAATTTTTTTTTTTTTTTTGAGACAGAGTCTCACTCTGTCGCCCAGGCTGGAGTGCAGTGGCTCCATCTCAGCTCACTGCAAGCTCCGCCTCCCGGGTTCCCGCCATTCTCCTGCCTCAGCCTCCCGAGTAGCTGGGACTACAGGCGCCGCCACCTCGCCCGGCTAGTTTTTTGTATTTTTGGTAGAGACGGGGTTTCACCGTGTTAGCCAGGAGGGTCTCGATCTCCTGACCTCGTGATCCACCCACCTCGGCCTCCCAAAGTGCTCGGATTACAGGCGTGAGCCACCACGCCTGGCCAATGTACTTTTAATTTCTATAGCTGCACATGTGCATTTGTTGGTTGCCTGTCTTGTGAGGCCAGAAACGAATGCCATGCTCTTTGGCAGAGCTGTCGTGCCACCAGCAGAGTATAATTAGAAAGTCACTGGAGCTGAGCACCATGGCCCTCTTCAATGAGGAATTGCATTTTCAGTGCAGTGATTTCAAGTGCTTTTCCTTAACCCTTTCTTTACCCTTCCTTGATTTTTCTTCCAGGGTCACAGAAGTGAGGCCAAGATGCCCATGTCACCAGAGCCAGAAGAAAGGCTCCTACCAAAGAATATTTTACATCTGCTGAGGTGAGGGTGAGAAGCTTCAAAATCCAAGAATTTCTGCACCATTTTCCCCAAGAACCTTCACAAAGAAATACGGAAAATTCTCAGATGAAAATAAATTGATTTTGCTTTGGGGGAAAGCCAAAAACTTTTAGCGAATTCACAGTTTTACCCTGAAAACTTCCGTGGGTCGCTGGAACAGAAGGCTTCCGTTATCAGCCTGGAGAGTCATACTTTAAGGAACACAGATGCAAAACATGACAATGTTTCCTGACATCAGATGATGAATGGACGCTGAAGGGAAAAACAGACTTTTTTTTCCACCTGGCAGGAAGAGCTGAACTTGGAGTACACATTTAAAGGAAGCACAGAGGGAAGACGAAACAGAAGAAAGAAGCACACTTCCATGGTTTTCACAAACAGATATCCCAGAAGTGATCATGGAGACCAAGGAGAACAGGTAAATGAGTTAATGTTTTAAATGACAATAATTTGTATTAGGAGTTGAAGGCTTGCTGGATTTTCCCAAATGAAACATAGATAAGCAAAAACCAATGAAAGCACTCGAGAGGTAAAAGTGAGCCAACTATCCATACCTCAGTTTCAACTGAAATTCTATATGTAAGTTTTCAAGCCAGGGGTTGAAAATAATTTCTTTGCCTTTGCCCAGATAGTTTTGCATTTTCTTTATACTGGTGAGGCTATTGTAATGGAGAGTTGACTAGATGTAGCCCATTTTCTCCTTCATAAAATGTATCTATGAGTGCCCCAGACTGCCATACCATTGTTTGGAAAATATAAAATAAACAACTGTGAAATACTTAGAATTGTATCGAATAACCTGAGGAGAGAGGGAGAGGGGAGAGAGACAGTGAGAGAGAAAGAGAACTCTACTTTTCCCTTTATGAATTATGACAATAAAATATAATGCTTGCTCTGTTTCTCAAATTTAGTTGCTATAAGAACGTATGCTTATTTTACAAGCTTGAGGATTTGTGCAAAAAATAAAATGTATGTATATTTATATAATTATTCCTTAAATTTCTGTATGTGCTTCTTTTTTTCTTAAGCATAACAAAATACTCTTTCATTAATTTTGAATGCTGTATTTCGATATTACATTCAATAATTGAAATTTTAGTGCCATAGAGATCAGGGAAGGCTTCACATCTTATAACCTAAAGATATCAACAAATAAAATGTCGCCGTATTTGGCTTTTCCAAAGCAAAACATCGAAAAAAACTCACTGTATTGCTCTTTACCTTTTGAAAATCGTTACCCATTAGACAGTGGAACAAAGTGGGACTTTTTCAGTAGTGCCTGCCTCTTAGCTTCAGGATTCATTTCGTAACTGATTGTTATTTCAGTGTGTGAGTGGACAAGACTATTGAGATGACTTTATGGGTGTGATTTTTCTTAAATGATTGAAATATTTGATTGATTTCCATATTTCTAGTATTATGAGAAGTCATGTGAGATTAATTTCCACACCATTGCTGATGCTAAATTATTTAATCATGAGAGAAGTCTACTTATCTATCATCATACATGTTATCTTGCAGTATTTATGTGGATTTTTTTAAACCTTCTAAAATGTTTCCATATTAGTGCATTCCCTCCTAGTTTTGGAACCAGATTTTTTTTTTCAAATCAAAGGTGAACTCATTTTCCTTTAACTTACCAGCTGACTTCTTTGTACTGGTAATTTCATTTATACATCCATTTTAAAGAGCAGTGACTATGCAGAATCATTGACTCTGACACGAACTATAAATGTTTAATAATTAGGATTGATTTGATGCATCTAAAAGTTATGCTGTCTTTGTATTCACTATGCAATACATTCCATTTATAGCTAGAAAAAAATATGAATTAACTTTGCATGTACTTTTGCAGAGATTTACATTATATAGGCTTTAGGTACCAAATTACTTAAAGCTAAAATGTTAGCGACTAGATACAGCCACATTTATGAACACATAGAGTAGATGTTTTGAGAGTCAAAACATCAGTCTTTTTAAAAAAATAAATACACTTTTATCAAACCAGGCTGGTTTATATAAAACCAGCTGGGGGCGGTGGCTCACAGCTGTAATCCCAGCTCTTTGGGAGGCTAAGGTCAGGAGTTCAAGACTAGCCTGACCAACATGGCGAAACCCCGTGTTTACTAAAAATACAAAATTAGCTGGGCGTGGTGGCGCAATCCCAGCTACTCGGGAGACTGAGGCAGTAGAATCACTTGAACCCAGGAGGCAGAGGTTGCAGTGAGCCGAGATCGCATCATTGCACTCCAGCCTGGACAACAACAGTGAAACTCCGTGTTAAAAAAAAAGGCCGGGTGCAGTGCCTCACGCCTGTAATCCCAGCACTTTGGGAGGCTGAGGCGGGTGGATCACGAGGTCAGGAGATCGAGGCCATCCTGGCTAATAGGGGGAAGCCCCGTCTCTACTAAAAATACAAAAAAAAAAAAAAAAAATTAGCCAGGCGTGGTGGCGGCGCCTGTAGTCCCAGCTACTCTGGAGGCTGAGGCAGGAGAATGGCGTGAACCCGGGAGGCAGAGCTTGCAGTGAGCCGAGATCCAGCCACTGCAGTCCAGCCTGGGCGATACAGTGAGATTCCATCTCAAAAGAAAAAAAAAAAAAAAAAAAAGATCTGTAAAACCTGTTTTATTAAGACCATAAATATGCCTAATCTTGTTATTCCTGGGAAAAGAAAATTCTTAAAGAGGATCCACTCTAGGCTTCTGGAGCTCTGGGGTCCACAGCTGTGTGTGAGGGTGATGGAGGCGTGCTCAGAGTCCCAGCATTAACACACAGGGCCTTCCCAGGCCCTGGCTTTATGGAAATATTGTGGGAAAAGAAATTAAATTATCTATCTAATAAGGCATGTAAAACATGATGTACACAATGAAATGAAAGCAGATATATTATTAAATATATTCATCTGAAATTTTAAGCTAAAAGTTGCAACATAACGAATCTCATTTGTTGAAAGCTGCTGTGGGACTGGCTCCTTCTCCAGTGCTTTCAGGAAGATGTGGGAGCATCAGTATATGTTAGTGCAAAAGGCAGATTCCAGGGGCGGGCCAGATTTGGGGAAACTGCCCCAAGGGTTCCGAGGAAACAGCTCTAGTTACAGTGTGCTTAGGAGCAGGACTCACTTGGGCTTAATTCAGGCTAGTGGAAATAAATGTCTAGGAATCCTCTCTTATGTTGGGGGGTGGGGGCTTCATTTGATGCATGTGACAACTGAAGTCACATGACTTGCTAAAAATCATATTCTGACACCTATTGAAATAGTAAAGAAGACTTTACTCAGGACTGCTTTGATAGGCATCAAGACCACTGCAACAGGGCAGAGGGATGGGGGCTCAACTCCTAATACAGCAAAGACAGCTGAGGATTCACAGCCAATGAGCAGTGTGAGGGGTCACTGCGTGGAAAATTATGAAGGGGGAATGTCAAATGTCGGGACTTTTGCTGAACTGACTTGAAACAATGATCAGCTCTCAAGGTGGGTTGAGGAATCCGATGGGATGTGGAGGTGATCAGATAGCCAGAGTCAGGGAATTCTGTCTGAACTGGCATGGCGGGATGCAGGCACCAACTGGGCTAGGCAGGTCAAAGGCAGGACCTGAAGACAATGCCTTGTCAAAAAGAGGGCGTGGGGGAGCCTGTCTAATGTTTGGTTAAAGAGAAAGACCATTTTAGTTCCCCTTGTTGTTCATGAAAGAAGAGAGATTCTTCTGTCTGAACAATCTAAGTCCATTTCTTGTTGGTTGTCTTGTTCATTAAGGACCAGCTGAACCATCTGTTGAGACTTGGTGATAGAGAATATTTGCTGGATGGTTCAAGAAGTCAGACATTTTTGAAAAATGAAAAGAAAAACAAAGATGCATGGGTAGAACGGACTGTGAACTCGGTTTCTGAGTCTAGATGTCGGGCTTGCAGTATCTTCGGGTGGCAGAAGGAGGATGGCAGTGACCCTCCAGTGGCTGTCCTGGCTTTCCGTTGGAATGTCCTTGGTGATGTCATAGACTCCAGTGTCCTGGAGCAGAGTGTGGAAGACACAATGTGCCAAATGGCTGACTTTAATGTGCAAGGAGGTGAAAAATAGCTCAAAGACAATGAACACATCTAGAAACTGATAACCCATAAGGGTGTGCTGTAGTTTTCTGTTGAAGCATAAAATATCTCTCTACAGTGCTGCCCCCTTAATATCTCTCTACAGTGCTGCCCCCTTAATATCTCTCTACAGTGCTGCCCCCTTAATATCTCTCCACAGTGCTGCCCCCTTAATATCTCTCCACAGTGCTGCCCCCTTAATATCTCTCCACAGTGCTGCCCCCTTAATATCTCTCCACAGTGCTGCCCCCTTAATATCTCTCTACAGTGCTGCCCCCTTAATATCTCTCTACAGTGCTGCCCCCTTAATATCTCTCTACAGTGCTGCCCCCTTAATATCTCTCTACAGTGCTGCCCCCTTAATATCTCTCTACAGTGCTGCCCCCTTAATATCTCTCCACAGTGCTGCCCCCTTAATATCTCTCTACAGTGCTGCCCCCTTAATATCTCTCCACAGTGCTGCCCCCTTTTTGATTCAAGATAACCAAAGTAAGATTGTTCTCATTTGTAAAATGTCTGGTTTCATTAGATTTGGCTTGATTATTAACATAATGCAAAAAATGATAATGGATGATGTGAGGCTTTTTTTTTAGCCCATTAATTTTTTAAAGTCAGGTTTAATAGGATACAATTTACATAAAATAAAATTCACCCTTTTTGTAAATTCATTGTGATTTGAAAATACTAAAATTCATGATACAAATTTGTGGTAAGAGAAGTGTTTTATGTGGAATTGGCAGTTATTTAGTTGAATTAGGAGAAATAATACTTAATATTAGAACATGGTTTTTTTTATTATACTTTAAATTTTGGGATACATGTGCAGAACGTCCGGGTTTGTTACATAGGTATACATGTGCTATGGTGGTTTGCTGCACCCATCAACCCATCATCTACATTAGGTATTTCTCCTAATGCTATCCATCCCCAACCCCCAACCCCTGACAGGACCTTGTGTGGGATGTTCACCTCCCTGTGTCCATGTGTTTTCATTGTTCAGCTCCCACCTATGAGTGAGAGCATGTGGTGTTTGATTTTCTGTTCGTGTGTTAGCTTGCTGAGAATGATGGTTTCCAGCTTCATCCATGTCCCTGCAAAGGACAGGAACTCATCCTTTTTTATGGCTGCATAGTATTCCATTGGGTATATGTGCCATATTTTCTTTATCCAGTCTGTCATTGGGTTGGTTCCAATCTTTGCTATTGTGAACAGAGCTGCAATAAACATACATGTGCATGTGTCTTTATAGTAGAATGATGTATAATCCTTTGGGTATATACCCAGTAATGTGATTGCTGGGTCAAATTGTATTTCTGGCTGTAGATCCTTGAGGAATCACCACACTGTCTTCCACAATGGTTGAACTAATTTACACTCCCACCAACAGTGTAAAAGTGTTCCTATTTCTCCATATCCTCTCCAGCATCTGTTGTTTCCTGACTTTTTGATGATTACCATTCTAACTGGTGTGAGATGGTATCTCATTGTGGTTTTGATTTGCATTTCTCTGATGGCGAGTGATGAGCATTTTTTCATATGTTTGTTGGCCACATATATATCTTCTTTTGAGAAGTGTCTGTTTATATCCTTTGTCCACTTTTGGATGAGGTTGTTTTTTTTTCTTGTAAATTTGTTTAAGTTCCTTGTAGATTCAGGATAGCAGTCCTTTGTCAGATGGCTAGACTGCAAAAATTTTTTCCCATTCTGTAGGTTGCCTGTTCACTCTGATGATAGTTTCTTTTGCTGTGCAGAAGCTCTTTAGTTTAATTAGACTCCATTTGTCTATTTTGGCTTTTGTTGCCGTTGCTTTTGGTGTTGTAGTCATGAAGTCTTTGCCCTTGCCTATGTCCTAAATGGTATTGCCTAGGTATTCTAGGATTTTTATGGTTTTAGGTCTTACATTTAAGTCTTTAATCCATCTTGAGTTAATGTTTGTGTAAGGTGTAGGGAAGGGGTCCAGTTTCAGTTTTCTGCAAATGGCTTGTCAGTTTTCCCAATACAATTTATTAAATAGGGAATCCTTTCCCCACTGCTTGTTTTTGTCAGGTTTGTCAAAGACCAGATGGTTGTAGATGTGTGGCGTTATTTCTGAGGCCTCTGTTCTGTTCCATTGGTTTATATATCTGTTTTGGTACCAGTACCAGGCAGTTTTGGCTACTGTAGACTTGTATAGTTTGAAGTCTGGTAGTGTGATGCCTCCAGCTTTGTTATTTTTGCTTAGGATTGTCTTGGCTATATGGGCTCTTTTTTGGTTTCATATGAAATTTCAAGTAGTTTTTTCTAATTCTTTGAAGAAAATCAATGGTAGCTTGATGAGGATAGCATTGAATCTATGAATTACCTTGGGCAGTATGGCCATTTTCACGATATTGATTCTTCCTATCCATGAGCATGGTATGTTCTTCCATTTGTTTGTGTTCTCTCTTATTTCATTGAGCAGTGGTTTGTAGTTCTCCTTGAAGAGCTTCTTCACATCCCTTGTAAGTTGTATTCCTAGGTATTTTATTCTTTTTGTAGCAATCGTGAATAGGAGTTCGCTCATGATTTGGCTCTCTATTATTGGTCTATAGAAATGCTTGGATTTTTTCATATTGATTTTGTGTCCTGAGACTTTGCTGAAGTTGCTTATCAGCTTGAGTAGATTTTGGGGCTGAGATGATGGGGTTTTCCAAATATGCAATCAAGTCATCTGCAAACAGGGACAATTTGACTTCCTCTCTTCGTATTTGAATACCCTTTATTTCTTTCTCTTGCCTGATTGCCCTGGCCAGAACTTCCAATACTATTTTGAATAAGAGTGGTGAGAGAGGGCATCCTTGTCTTGTGCCGGGTTTCAAAAGGAATGCTTCCAGCTTTTGCCCATTCAGTATAATATCGGCTGTGGGTTTGTCATAAATAGCTGTTATTATTTTGAGATACTTTCCATCAGTGTCCCGACCCGCAGGACAGTCGAACGGGCCCTGGAAGGGGGAGTGGGAATGGAGGAGACAAGAAAACACGAGAAATGGAGACAAGACAAATAGCCTCATCAAGTCTCGTTTAATGGTGGCAGTGCAATGCCTTATATAGGCTGGCAGAGGAAGAGGTTGGGCCAGGGCGGTGACAGGAGGCTGGGTTTACTCAAATTACAACTGCGCATGCGCCGTTGGTTGATAATTTTCCTGGGTGCGGGATTGCGCCTGCGCTGTAGGCTGCATATCTTCCTGGGCGGGAAAAATGTTTGCGCGCGCGCGGGAAAGGTTTGCGCGGGTGGAGGAAAGGTTTAGGCACGCGCGGGAAAGGTTTGCAATGAAGAACCCGGAAATGTGCCATCTTGTCTCCGCTTTGCGGAGATCAAGCAACAGAGGTCGGCTAACTCCGGGCCTCATGGCTCCGGACACATCAGTACCTAGTTTATTGAGAATTTTTATTATGAAGAGGTGTTGAATTTTATCAAGGGCCTTTTCTGCATCTATTGAGATAATCATGTGGTTTTTGTCATTGGCTCTGTTTATGTGATAGATTACATTTATTGATTTGCATATGTTGAACCAACCTTGCATCCAACATCTACAGAACTCTCCACCCCAAAGCAACAGAATATACATTCTTCTCAGCACCATATTGCACTTAAAAAAAAAAAATTGACCACATAATTGGAAGTGAAACACTCCTCAGCAAATGCAAAATAACCTAAATCATAACAGTATTTCAGACCACAGTGCAATCAGATTAGAACTCAGGATTAAGAAACTCACCCAAAACTGCACAACTAAATGGGAACTAAACAATCTGCTCCTGAATGACTACTGGGTAAATAACAAACTTAAGGCAGAAATGAATAAGTTCTTTGAAACCAATGAGAACAAAGACACAATGTACCAGAATCTCTGGGATGCTGCTAAAGCAGCATTTAGAGGGAAATTTATAGCACTAAATGCCCATGGGAGAAAGCGGGAAAGATCTGAAATTGACACCCTAACATTATGATTAAAAGAACTAGAGAAGCAAGACCAAACAAATTCAAAAGCTAGCAGAAGACAAGAAAGAATAAAGATCAGAGTAGAACTGAAGGAGATAGAGACACGAAAAACCCTCCAAAAAGTCAATGAATCCAGGAGCTGTTTTTTTGAAAAGATTAACAAAATAGACCACTAGCCAACTAATAAAGAAGAAAAGAGAGGGGAATCAAATAGACATAATAAAAAATGATAAAGGAAATATCACCACTGATCCCACAGAAATACATACTACCATCAGAGAATAATATAAACGCCTCTATCCAAATAAACTAGAAAATCTAGAGAAGATGGATAAATTTCTGGACATATACACCCTCCCAAGACTAAACCAGGAATAATTTGAATCCCTGAATAGACCAAAAACAAGTTCTGACATTGAGGCAGAAATTAATAGCCTACCAACCAAAAAAAAGCCCAGGACCAGCTGAATTTTACCAGAGGTACAAAGAGGAGCTGGTACCATTGCTTCTGAAACTATTCCAAACAACAGAGATGTGAGTTTTTTAAAGTTTGCTTTGCTGAAACTTGTGACAAGGAATTTCAGATTAAACTTTTTTTTTTTTTTCTTCAGATGGAGTCTCACTCTGTCGCTCTGTTGCCCAGGCTAGAGTGCAGTAGTGCCGTCTCAGCTCACTGCAACCTCCGCCTTCTGGGTTCAAGCGATTCTCCTGCCTCAGCCTCCCAAGTAGCTGGGATTACAGGCATCTGCCACCATGCCCAGCTAATTTTCTTTGTATTTTTAGTAGAGACAGAGTTTCACCATGTTGGCCAGGCTGGTCTCAAACTCCTGACCTCATGATCTGCCCGCCTCAGCCTCCTAAAGTGCTGGGATTATAGGCATGAGCCATCACGTCCGGCCCAGATTAAACTTTTGGAAAGCAACTGCAGGTTAGGAAGCCATGCTAAGAACTTGCTTTCAGACTTTATCTGCAATACCTATATATTTGAGTGAATTCCTCTCTTTTCTAGGTGCTAAGTTTCCTGGGTCTGCCAGAAAATGACCTTCTTTACTCTTCTGAAAGTCTGGGAATTCCATAAGCAAGGTACCAGACAGGTTTCCTGAGAGGGCTTTGTAAGCATTCTCTCCATAAAGTCAACCTTCATTCCTTAGAGCTGTCTGCTTATATCTGATTCTTTGCATATCATTCTCAAATATGACATTCCAGTCAAAGCCTTTGTCATATGGCCCAAGTTTCCAAACATGTCTTGTTACAAGGGGAACAGATTCCTATTGAACTTATGCAAATAACTGTATAACCATGAAGATGAGTTTCTGAATTCTGGAGGGATTAGGTGGGAAGGCAAAGACAAATGCTTTATTTCTGTTTACAAAGGCATAATCACTAAATTGCATGGTATAGATTGGGAATTATAGGTAGCTTAACAGTTATAGATAGTTTAACAGAAAAGGAAAGAAATTTCTTAAATCCAACAGCAATATTCCAAACAAAAGCCATTATCATCATTTATTAGTTCATTCAGTCCCATGTAATTAATTCTGGTTCTGCTTGATCTGAGCTTAGCAATTTTAGGAATCCATAGCTTCTCTACTAGATCTCTGGAAACTCTTCCTTTTTTTTTTCAGACGGAGTCTCGCTCTGTCGCCAGGCTGGAATGCAGTGACCAGATCTCGGTTCACTGCAAGCTCTGCCTCCTGGGTTCATGCCATTCTCCTGCCTCAGCCTCCCAAGTAGCTGGGACTACAGGCGCCCACCACAACACCCGGTTAATTTTTTGTATTTTTTGTAGAGATGGGGTTTCACCGTGTTAGCCAGGATGGTCTCAATCTCCTGACCTCATGATCCGCCTGCCTTGGCCTCCCAAAGTGCTGGATTAGAGGTGGGAGCCACTGTGCCTGTCCTCTGGAAACTCTTAGTCTAGTAGTGTGGCTTCAAAGTGAATAAGGAATGCCATTAGGAGCCTGTTCCCAGAGTACCTGGCTTAGTTCTTTCCATGGGTCTCTGAGGCAGTCCCTGTTTGTTGAGGACAAGCACTTTGGCCTGTAGTTGATTACAGATGCTTCTGGAAAAGCATCACAGTAGAAAGTAAAACAAAAATGATGTAAAAGCCTTAAAATGGTTAAAAAGCTAATGAAAGTTTATTTGGCAAGGAAATTTTGTTATTTCTGTGGCACGTGTGAACCCCCAAAATTTGAGATAGATCTCAGTTAATTTAGAAAGTTAATTTTGCCAAGGTTGAGGATGCGTCCATGACACAGCCTCTCAGGAAGTCCTGATGACATGTGCCCAAGGAGGTCAGGGCACAGGTTGGTTTTATACATTAAGGGAGACATGAGACATCCATCAATATATGTAAGAAATACATTGGTTTGGTCTGGAAAGGTGGGACAACTTTAAGCAAAGGCAGGAAGACTGGAAGTGGGGAGGGAGCTTCCAGGTCACAGATAGGTGATATACAAGTGGTTGCATTCTTTTGAGTTTCTGATTACGCTGGAGGAGGCAAATCAGATATTCATCTATCTCAGTGAGCAGAGGAGTGACTTTGAATAGAATGGGAGGCAGGTTGGCCCTAAGCAGTTCCCAGCTTGAGTTTTCCTTAGCTATTTTGGGGGCCCAAGATCTTTTCCTTTTATATGTGTAACATTTTAAAACAGTAACTAGAATTACGATTAAAAATATTATACCAGGACATGTCATGGACAATGCAGGTATTGACACATTTTCTAGGAACTTCTTATAATTTCCAAAATATTTCCCAAAGTGCTGGGATTACAGGCATGAACCACTGCATCCGGCCTGAATTTATATGAGTTCTGATTTATTGCTAAGCCAATGTGAATAGAAATCCTTTAAGGGATTTTATAAATTAACTTGGCAATCCCATGCAGAGGTAGAAAAATACCATACATACATAACATACATGCATACATACATTCATACATATGTAAACTTACATACAGATGCAAATGGAGACCTTGTAGCTTTCATTCTAATATTTTAGCCACATGTCAGGTAAAAAGAGTAAAACAAAATTCACAGGTTTATATAAAATGCTTGGCTTTCATCTTTGCCCTGCTTCCTATTTTTATCTGCATTGTGTTTCTGACAGATGGAATAAGGTAAGGTTACCTGCTCAGTACGAGGGCTAATGCTTTCCACCAGTATTTGTGGAGGAGACTCGTAAGATTTTCATTTGCTTATATATCTGATGGCTTTTGGGGGTCATTTGAGAGCTCCTGATGTGGGTAGGAGGTCTAAGATTCCAGTGATTGTAGGGAGGTGGGGGGCTTGAGTGGGAAGGGAAAGTTCTGGTGGAAGTGGATAGATGGATGGTGGAGAAATAAGGGTTTCAAAGGCAACGTATTAAAGGATTCAAAGGAAATGAAGGGAAGATCAAAGGTGGTAAAAGGAGGAAAGAGAGGCAGAGGCGATAGGAAGGGGGAGGTCTCAAAGGAGCCTGTTTGGGGAAGCCATCAAAGTTCCAAATTATCCTTAGCAAAATTATGCCATAAGGAATGAAGTGGACAGAGTGAGTGCCTGCCTTAGTGGCCGTAGTGGTGGAGCATACAGCCATCAAGGGCTTGGGAAGGGGGTTTCAGTGACCGAGAAGCTCCCATGCTCTTAACTAATGGTACTTTGCAAGCAATGAAGCCTAGGACTCTGACCCAGCCTCTATATCTAATAAACAGAGAAGCCTGGGACTCCTCTAACCCAGCTTCTACAGTATACTCAGAATCTTAAAAGTCAAAGTCTGTCTTTACCTGGAGCACTGGCTTAGGAGTTGGACTCATGAATGGATCCCTAATCAATCAGTCAGAACTGAAGAAAAAGGCTTCAAAGGTGTGTGTCTGGGTAGGAGAGGTCCAAGGATCCAGTGATAAGATGAGAGGTCCAGGAGTCCAATGATGAAAGTTTTTGTTTGTTTTTGAGAGGGATTCTTGCTCTGTCACCCAGTCTGGAGTGCAGTGACATGATCTTGGCTTACTACAACCTCTGTCTCCCGGGTTCAGGTGATCCTTCTGCCTCAGCCTCCCGAGTAGCTGGGACTACAGGTGCGCCACACCTGGCTAATTTTTTGTATTTTTAGCAGAGATGGGGTTTCACCATCTTGGCCAAGCTGGTCTCAAACTCCTGACCTCAGGTGATCCACCCGCCTCAGCCTCCCAAAGTGCTGGGATTATACGCGTGAGCCACTGCGCCCAGCCCTAATGATGAATCTGATCCTATGCAAGTCATGACACTGTAAGTGTTAAAGAACAAATTATTCTGACATTCGTTTAAATGGTGAGGACGACTTTGTTTAGGGCTATTGCAATAGATGTCATGACTACACAATAGGGGTGAAATTGGGCTCAATTCCCAATATGGCAAAGAGAGCTGGGGATTTCTAGTCAAGGAGCAGAGGGGTCAATGCATGGAAATTCCCAAGGAGAGACATCAAGGGTAGGGGATTCTTGCTATGGCAGGCCAAGCTGATCAGATATTAAAGGTAGGGGAGTCTCGCTAAACTTAAACTAACTTGGCAGCATTCTTGCTACAACTGAATAGGTAGGCCAAAGACAGGGCCCCAGGCCGAAGTGTAGTGGAAAAGAGGGCCATTGGTGATGGAACTCAATCTCCAGCACCTCTCCCCTCCCTGGAGATCGGGAGTGAGACTGAAAGTTCCAGCCCATTAATCACGTGATTGGTTCCCCTGGCCACCAACCGCCATCTGGAAACTATCTGAAGAATACCAAGAAGGCCGGGTCTGTGGCTCACACCAGTAATCCCAGAACTTTGGGAGGCCAAGGCGGGTGGATCACGAGGTCAGGAGATCCAGACTATCCTGGGTAACACGATGAAACCCCATCTTTACTAAAAATACAAAAAATTAGCCGGGCTTGGTGGCAGGCGCCTGTAGTCCCAGCTACTTGGGAGGCTGAGGCAGAATGGCGTGAACCCGAGAAGCAGAACTTGCAGTGAGCCAAGATCGCACCACTGCACTCCAGCCTGGATGACAGTGTGAGACTCTGTCTCAAAAAAAACAAAAAAATAAAAAATAAAAAAAAGAATACCAAGAATACTGAGGTAAGGCCAAAAAGGGTTCTTTATTAATAACAAAAGACACTCCTATCACTCCTAAGCAATGAAGCCTAGGACTCTGGAGTTTTAGGTGCTCTAGGTGAATTTAGGTGAAAATTCAGAGTTTTAGGTGCTCTGTGCCAGAAGTCAGGGACAAAGAAGAAATATATGTTTTTGATGAAATCACAATGGGAGTACTAAAAATTCAGGTGGTAGAGCAGAGTCCAGTGTTCAGGAAAGCAGGCAGATCAGTGGGGTCCACATAGCTGAAGACCAGCACAGCCAGGGATGAGCAGATGGGCAGTAGAGGGCTAAGGAAATGAGCAGCGAACACGGGTGATGGGGTACAGGGATGGACATAGGCTTGGGGCCATGACCTAGTGCCAGTAACCCAGAAATAGAGTCATGACCCAAAGAAGGAACAAGTGGATTAGCCATATTCCACCTGTCCTAGGTTTCAGGAGTTCATGAGGATAAATAAAGTCAATGAATATTTACACACATATCTCCATGGCTCCAAACTCCAAACTTGCTTGACAAGACCTTAACCTCCATGCTTCTCTCATCTGCTTAAATTCTTCCCCAGCTATTTCTGGGTGTCCTTGGAGAGGTGACATCTCACATGGGCTTGGGAACAAGTTTGTTCATGTTCTTTCCATTTGAGCCTGTTGGTCCAGGAGCCCTGCCATGGCCTTTGCAGCTGGTGCCCTCTGAAAGACGTTTCTCCCCTGCACCCAACGTCCCTGTGAGCCCAAGGTGACTGCAACCTGTGGATGGGGTGGTGAGGGTTGGTGAATGGCTTTTCCCGATGCCTGTGCTTATTGTGCTGTCTGGAAGGGAGGTGGCCCTGTGTGAACTCAGTCCTGCCCAGTATTTCATGAACACTGTGGCTTCATCTTATGTTGTCAGAGGCTCAAAACCGGTCCTTCACATGTGGCCAGGAGAGGGGAGAGAAGGGCCTGTCTTGTATGGCTTCTCCCTCTTTCCTCTTTTTCTTCGATACCTCTGCATCCAAATGAAACAAAACTCTCAACAAATCTCCTTCCACCTCTTTTAGGAGAAAACAAGTTGTGTAATGGAAAGAGCATAAACTTTTGAGCCAGACATCCTTGGTTTGACTCTCAGCTTTGCCATTTGCTAGTCGTGTGGCCTTGAATCAGTTACTTTTTTCATATCATGAGGAAATAATGTTAGGGATTATGCATGTAAAACACTTAACATCGTATCTGACACAGAGTGAGTGCTTGAGAAAAAGCAACCATTGTTATTATGTCTCCCTTCTCCAGAAACAGCACAAAGCCTCGTCATGGGAGGCACTGTATTTTCTAAGTGTGTGAATCACTCTAGCATCCCAAAGTGCCTCTCATTTCACAGGTGTTCTAGAAAAGGTGCTGCCTACCACTGTCTTGGCCTAATAAGCAGTTACTTGCAAACCTGGCTGTCTAATTCCACTTTGTTAATTTCAGGGATTTTCTTTTTGCCACTGTCATCCCTCTGCATGTCCAAGTATGCCATAGTCTGTTTTGGGGACAGGCTTATCTAGCGTCTTTGGCCATTACATAGGAAATGTAAGATGGAAAGAGAGGGCGCGGTTAGAGTCCTGATGAGCACCACACAGTATCTTTAGGAAAAGAATCATGGAAAGGCAACAGGATGCCTCCTGACCATCCGAGGTCCTCGTCAAGTTGGGGGGACTCGGTGGACTTGGCTCCATTTTACTGCATCCTGGGAGACAGGAAAGTCAGTCTGCATGTGTGATTCTGAGTCATTCCTTAGGGTATTTGCAGTCTGCATCTGGTCTGCAAAAGGTGACTCGTTGTTGACTGTTTCAGCTTCTGAAGGGTAAGGGATCTATGTACCATGTGCACGTGAAGGAACTCGGGAAGGGAAGGAGGGAGCCCACACTGATGGGCGCTTTGCAGTACTTTTCTGCCAATCTGGCACGCTGTACCTGTCACAGTCGGTTTGACTCCCCTTCTCCCTCCTGGATGGATCAAACTGTGTGGAGGATTCTACCAGACAGGCACCCCACAGTCCAGTTAGGATCAATCATGGGTTTATATGCAAAGGGTGAAACGGAACCATGAGAAGCCATCCTGGGACTTAGGGAAAGTAGTAGCCGTGGCATCATGACCCTCGAGACCCGAGGGAGTGGGGGAGGAGCAATTACTTGAATCTTGAAGGGCAGAGTCCCGATGTAGAGCAGGCTCCCTGAGAAGGACAGTGACCTTGGGCTGAAGGATACAACCAGGCCCTGGTGACGCTGCAGGGGGGATGAACCCCCTGACCGTACTCTCTCTTCCTCCCAGTTCCTGTGGGGGCTCCTTGTGGGCCAACTCCACCTGCAGCCAAAGTGACCACAGCCCTGTTGCCCAAAGAGGCCAACCTGAGCCGGAGAGCTGGGTGAGCAGGGGCTCAGGGGCAAAGGGAAGACATTTGGAGTCTGTGGAAAGATGCTTGGATGTTCACCTCCTTCACCCGGAACTGACAGTAATCCTTGCCTGACCTCGGTGCCTCTTGACCTCTTTTTAAGAATTTCATCATGAAAAATTTCAGGCGTGTACAGAGGTATAGAAAAATCTCACCGGGAGCATTCACAAACTCAGGATGCAGATTCCACAGTGATTGAAATTCCGCCACATGTGTTTATACTGACCCTTTGCCTTGTGTTGGTATTTTAAAGCAATTCCCAGGTCCCCAGGCACTGAGGGGTGCAGGCGTGTGGTGGTGCTTCTCAGACAGCATGGCGGTCACCTGGAGGAGCCCAGGGTGGCCCCGGGAAGGTTTGGGCGGGAGAAGGAGGGACTCCTGTGTGCAGCACCAGAGCGAGCTCAGTGTAAACACCTGAATGAGGGGCATGACAACCCCATGAACACGCTCGCTGCCTAACATCGGCGGACGCTGCAATCAGTACTCTTCAGACATGATGTGGGACGGCTGCCTTCACTGAAAAACAAATGGATAGCTTCTTCATGAGAATAACATAACACAAATGTATTACCCAGCATAACACATTAGGATTTTACTTACTTATTTACTTCTTATTTATTTTTTTGAGACAAAGTCTCACTGTGTCATCCAGGCTGGAGTGTGGTGGGATGATCACGGCTCACTGCAGCCTTGACCTCCCAGCTCAGTTTTTTGAGTAGCTGAGACTGTAGGTGTGTGCCCCCACACACTAAATATAAAATTAGTCCCCCAGCTAATTTTTATATTTTTTGTAGAGACGAGGTTTTGCCAGTCTTGCCCAGGCTGGTCTAGGACTCCTGAGCTCAAGCAATGTGCCCACCTCAGCTTCCCGAAGTGCTGGGATTACAAGTGTGAGCCATTGTGCCCAGCCAGGATTTTAAATTATCTCATTTACTAAATCTCCTGGGGGTGGAATCCCATGTAGAAATGGAAACTTGGAGCCAAACAGACTGAAGATTTTTTTTTTAAAAAATTAGTCAGGAAAAATGATCTATGTGTGAACCTTTACTACAAGTTATTCTTATTTCTAGTATGTTGTGATTTGGAAGAAATCACAGCAAGAAGAAAAACAGTGCAGAAATAAAGCACTCATTCTTTTCAGAGCCAAACACAGTTTGAAGCCTACATAAGCTCCTAGACCAAGTAAAATAGGTTCTATAGAAAGAATAAATTCTATACCCTCTAGAAAGAATAACTTTTAAACGCTTGTAGAGTGAATAGAAAAAAAACAAATCCCTAGAAAAGTTGTAGAAAATATAAAACTCTATACTTGTAGAAAATATAAATATCAGAAAAGCTGTATAAAAGTGGTCGCATATTATTGTGACTTCTGGCATATGTAGATGCAGCCAAATAACTTGGTATTTTGATGTAAAATTAAAATGCTCCCTTGTCCATCCCCCAACTCCCTGCAAAAAGCAGCAAAAAACAGAAAGAGTAGAATTGATCCTTCTCATAGTAGAAGAAAAGGATGGCTAAATGCAGAGTACACAAAGAACAGATTTGAGACATTGTAAGTTGTTCTTTTATCTGCCTAGAGGTTGGAAGCAAATGTGTCCTTCACAGAGAATCATGTACTACATACCTTTTGTACACATACTCCGTCCTTTTTCTTTAATTAGAGAAGGCTTAGCTCAAACTTTCCGCTGAGATACAGAATCAGATCTTTCTAAATTCGGAGGATGAAGTTTGGCAAGTAGAGCACATGTACTTTGCAGATATCATATTAAGTAAAATTAGTAATGTGTGGATATAAAGACGACTTTCTAAGTGTTTGCCTTTTCCAGTGACCCTGCTCAGTGGGCAGAAACACATTGTCTTTATATCCACATGTTACTAACATATATATATATATATTTTTTTTTTACAATTCTGAGTTTTATTTTGCAGTCATACTGATTAGTAGACATTTAGTTCCTACTTACAAAACCAACTCTAAAGTTGCATTAATAAGTATTGGGAAACTTATATATATATAAGACTTATATTGGGCAAGATTTATAAGACATATATTGGGCAACTTATATATATATATAAGACATATATTGGGCAATTTATATGTATATAAGACACAGGATATATATATGTATACACACATACATATATACACACACATATATATTTTAGATAAATGGTAAAGGGTACTAAGGAGTAATTAACAGATGGATGTGTCTTTGGTAATTGATACATACAAGTTTCTGTTTAAAATCTTATTAATAAGTATGTAAAGAATATAAGGCATTCAGCTTATATATGTTATGTATTTTTTGAATGCATGGATTAAAATTTGATATTTGCAAATGATACTTTCTTTTGGTTTCTGATTCTTTGGTATTTTATCACCCTGAAATACTATATTAAATTTATTTAGTTTTAATAGTTTTAGGGATACAAGTGGTTTTTGGTTACTTGGATAAACCGTGTAGTGGTGAAGTCTGAAATTTTAGTGCACTTATCACCTGAGTAGTGCACGTTATGCCCCCTCCCATCTTCCCTGCTTCTGAATCTCCAGTCGTCATTGTACCACTCTGTATGCTTTTGTGTACCCATAGCTTAGCTCCTACTTACAAGTGAGAACATGGTATATTTGGTTTTCCACTCCTGAGTTACTTTGCTTTGAATAATGACCTCCAATTCCATCCAAATTGCTGCAAAAGATATTATTTTGTTTTGTTTTTTTTTAATGGCTGAGTAGTACCCTGTGGTATGTATGTGTATATATATACACACACATTTTTATATTTTATATATATTTTATGTTATATATATATATGTATACACACACCATCTTTTTTTATCCACTCATTGGTTGATGGGGACTTCGCTTGGTTCCATATCTTTTTTTTTTTTTTTTTGAAATGAAGTCTCACCCTGTCGCCCAGGCTGGAGTGCAGTGGCGCCATCTCAGCTCACTGCAAACTCCGCCTCCCGGGTTCACGCCATTCTCCTGCCTCAGTCTCCCAAAGTGTTGGGATTACAGGCATGAGCCACCGCGCCCGGCCCATATCTTTGCAATTGTGAATTGTGCTGTGGTAAACATATGTGTGCAGGTGTCTTTTTGATATAATGACTTCTCTTCTTTTGGGTGGATACCCAGTAGCAGGATTGCTGGATTGAATGGCAGATCTACTTTTAGTTTTTTCAGAAATCTCCATACTGTTTTCCATAGAGGTTGTACTAATTTACATTCTCATCAGCAGTGTGTCAATGCTCCTTTTCACCGCATCCATGCCAACATCTATTGTTTTTTGACATTTTAATAATGGCCTTTCTGGCTGGGGTACAGTGGTGTCTCATTGTGGTTTTAATATGCATTTCTCTGATGATTACACACATTATTACTTAACAGTATCTCACCGTCATATTCTCTGGACCCATAGATAATGTTGTAATAAGAGATTATCAATAACTTTACTTCCTATTTTGGAACAGGGAATTGTTACTATGCATTTTTAAAGTAAATCCCGCTAATGATACCTGACTCATTCATTTAGTGAACACTGGACAGGGGTTAGGTTAGGGCTCTTTAGCCCATTGCTTTAATTCGAAAACTGGGTTCTTCATGGATTAAGTTACCTGAATCCTCTGTGTCCAATCAGTTGGCTGTTTAAACCATGCTTAGATGATGGTGGTTTATTTTAATTCAAAGGTCTTTAAAATGGAGTAACCAATATTTTCCAACTTATAATCTTTTATGTCGGTTGTCTCGTATTAGTTTTTATAGATGTTATTTATCACAATTACAAAGTCACTTAGGTGTATTTGAAGCTTAAGGGACAGATTAAGTTGCAAGTTCCCGCTAAGGAGCTGAATTATCTGCACCATGCTGTCCACTGGGTAAACTCCCGAGATCAAATAAGCTGCATCACCTGAACTCAAACCACCACCCTACACAGGCAAATGGCATCTTCCCAGATAAATGGTTTAAAAACCAGCCATCTATGAGGACCAAAAAGAAATGGTCAGGGTGACCAGAGGACCGTCTAATCTCTAAAGGGTCTTCCAGCTTCGTAGTGAAGCCCTTAGAATGGCAAGTCCACGAATACCTCATTTCATTCACAGACTTTTTCTTTTTTGAGACGGAGTCTGGCTCTGTCGCCCAGGCTGGAGTGAGTGTCGCGATCTCGGCTCATTGCAAGCTCTGCCTCCCGGCTTCACGCCATTCTCCTGCCTCAGCCTCCCGAGTAGCTGGGACTGCAGGCGCCCGCCACTGCGCCTTCATAGATTTGAAGAGAGTTAGGTCTTTGTTTGGGTTAGGCTTTGGCTTAAGGGGATGTTGTGGCTGGTTTGATCTTCTATCCAGACCACTCAAATTGATTCCTAATCAGTAATAAGGCTGTTTTGCTTTCTTATAGTTTCTGTGTTCACTGGAATAGCACTATTTAATTTCCTTCAAAAACACTTCATTTGCATTCACAGCTTGGCTGTTTGTCACAAGAGACCTGCTTTCATCCTGTCTTGGCTTTCAACATGCCTTCCTCACTAAGCGTAGTCATTTCTAGCTTTTGATTTCAGGTGAGAGATGTGCAACTCTTCCTTTCACTTGAACAGTCAGAGGCCATTATAGGGTTACTAACTGGCCTAATTTCAATACTTTGTGTCTTAGGGAAAAGGGAGGCTGGAGGAGACGGAGAGAGGCAAGAACAGCCTGTTGGTAGAGTACAGCAGTCAGAGAACATACCATTTATCGATTAAGTTTACTGTCTTATTTAGGCATGGTTCATGGCACCCCAAAACAATTACAATAGTGACACCATAGATTAGTAATCACAGATCACCAAAGCAGATATAATAACAATGAAAATGTTTAAAATATTATGAGAACTTCCAAAATGTGACACAGAGACATGCTAATGGAGCACTTGCTGTTGGGAAAATGATGCCAACAGACTTGCTGGATGCAGGATTGCCATAAACCTTCGATTTGTTAAAAACTAATGTCGACCGGGCGCGGTGGCTCACGCCTGTAATCCCAGCACTTTGGGAGGCCGAGACAGGCAGATCAAGAGGTCAGGAGATCGAGACCATCCTGACTAACACAGTGAAATCCCATCTCTACTAAAAATACGAAAAAATTATTGTATTTTACAATACAATGAATGCCAATGATTCCTTCATTCTCTGGTCTTCCACAGTCTGAATCCCAACTCCTCTTAGACCCTGTTTTTTCACCATTATACCTCCCAAACTAATATAAAGTGAACGGGTGCATCTCTTCCCTAGGCTTTGAAAAATTGTTTTGGAGTTTGCTGTGAAAGGATAAATCAACTCACAACTTTCTCTAATAACCAGTTTATTAATATCTGTCCAATAAGAGAATTATTAAAGAAATGAACCCAAAACAGAAAAGTTAAGAAGGACTCCCTTTTCTTCCCCCAATTTAAATTTGTACAGAGATGGTAAGTGGTTATAGGGAGTGGTCATGAGAAGCCACACATGTGAACATCACTGCATTCGCTTATTTGGCAGTGAATGATGTGGAACACAGAGTGACATACAAGAGGTCGTGATCAAGAGGGACTTCCCATAGTTTATGAGTAAATGCATTTCATTCCTCTGTAGCCGCTGACGAGTGGAAGTTAAATGCTGAAGATGTCTATGAAGGTGGAAGTCACCTTGCATTGGCTTGGCTAGAGAAAGCCTTCTGCTCTTCTGGCTGAGCACTGATTGATGGGTGGAAAATCAGGAATGTTATTTGACTCTTCCCATCTCCGATGTCTTTTACTGCTACCTCCTGAAATGTGAAAGAGTGTTTCCAACACCCCATTCATGCACTTACCCACTTAAGTATGAGATCAGAATTCTTCCATGACATGATTTAAGGCTGAAGTTCTAGCTTTTTACCAACCCTCCACAGAAAGACCTTGCAAAGACCCTTCTTACTGATCACCATCCTCATTTGCATACACATTTGCTGGGTTCTGTGCCAGGCACTGGGGTTGGGAAGAGGGTGATGGTGTGAACAGGGATATAGAGGCATGTTTTCTGCTCTTGAATGTCTCCAGAGAGGGGTATAGCAAGTAAATATGTGGTTTGTGTAATATAGAAAGAGCTGGGATGGGTGGATATACAAATTATTCAGAGAGAGTACGAAAGGAGACATAAACGTCATTTCTCCTGGACTTACTGCTGTTTTTCCGTAAACAGTGTCGGGGGAGAGAGACAATTTTGAAGTGACATTTGAGTGGGGCTCTCAAGGGTGGGCCATCAAAATTGAACATGGAAGGAGGAGCCAGACACTGCAGGAGGAAACAGAATGGGCTGAGAAAGGTGCAAAAAAAGAACAGGGCTGCAGAGCTCTGCGGCTATTCAGGAAGGAGGGATGGAGACAAAGCTGGGAAACATTTGGACATTACAATGCAGGTAACTTGAACTACTAAAAATATCTTGATGCTGGGGAGGGATTTAGTTACACTCGATTATACAATAACCTGATGATAGTATGAAGAGTTGATTGGAGGAGAAAGGCTGTGGGGCAGTGAGAACAGCTAGGGCCCCAAGTGGTGGCCTGAGTAAGGGACAGGAGAGAGCTGTGCCAGTACCAACAGGAGGTGGCAATGGAGCCAAACGTGGTCAAACACTTCGACATGGTGACTGATTGGATGTGTCAGTAGAGGTGAGAATGACCACCTTTTATTACTTTCAATATGAATTTTGTAGCTATAATATTTTCAGATTATTTAAACCAAAATTGGAAAATACTCAGAAAACTGGAAACGTGACAAAGGCCTAAAAGCCAAACATACATATCACAGTTTTAATTACCAATGAATTTAAAAATATGTTTTCTATCCAGCCTGGGCAACATGACGAGACCTCATCTCTGGAAAAAAAAAAAAAAATTAGCTGGGCATGGTGGAACATGCCTGTAGTCCTGTAGTCCCAGTTACCCAGGAGACTGAGGTGGGAAGATTGCTTCAGCCCAGGAGTTCGAGGCTGCAATGAGCCATGATCACACCACTGCACTCCAGCCTGGCAGCAGAGCTAGACTCTTATCTCAAAAAAAAAAAAAAAAAAAAAAAAAAGAATATGTCTGCTGAGCCATATTCCTACCCTAAATGGTTTTCAAATTTTTGAATTCTTTATGTAAATAACTTAGCAATTATATTTATAAAGATTATAGAAATGTGAACAATCACGATTTGTTTAGATTTAGGATTCATTGAGTTCTGAATGAAATATACCTTTGAATATTATTATTTGCATCCCTGATTACAAAATTCATTTTTGGTGATTCAAAAACATCCATTTTTATAATTGATGAGTAAATAAACTTTTTTTTCGTTTTATAACTATCTAATATATCCAATGCATCTCTATCAAGAGAACATTTGAAATGGTTTGGGAAATGAGCAAAATGTAAGATTTTAACAGATGAAGCTTCAATTCAGTTGTAATCACATGAAATCCATTTTGCTTTTTATGGATCCATTCCTAATTTTCCTTCAGAATCTCCTGTGACCTACAAAAAATTAGCTGGGCGTGGTGTTGGGTGCCTGTAATCCCAACCACCTGGGAGGCCGAGGTAGGCGAATTGCTTGAGCCTGGGAGGCCGAGGTAGGAGAATTGCTTGAGCCTGGGAGGCCGAGGTAGGAGAATTGCTTGAGCCTGGGAGGCGGAGGTAGGAGAATTGCTTGAGCCTGGGAGGCCGAGGTAGGAGAATTGCTTGAGCCTGGGAGGCCGAGGTAGGAGAATTGCTTGAGCCTGGGAGGCCGAGGTAGGAGAATTGCTTGAGCCTGGGAGGCCGAGGTAGGAGAATTGCTTGAGCCTGGGAGGCCGAGGTAGGAGAATTGCTTGAGCCTGGGAGGTGGAGGTAGGAGAATTGCTTGAGCCTGGGAGAATTGCTTGAGCCTGGGAGGCAGAGGTAGGAGAATTGCTTGAGCCTGGGAGGCTGAGGTAGGAGAATTGCTTGAGCCTGGGAGGTGGAGGTAGGAGAATTGCTTGAGCCTGGGAGAATTGCTTGAGCCTGGGAGGCAGAGGTAGGAGAATTGCTTGAGCCTGGGAGGCCGAGGTAGGAGAATTGCTTGAGCCTGGGAGGCGGAGGTAGGAGAATTGCTTGAGCCTGGGAGGCCGAGGTAGGAGAATTGCTTGAGCCTGGGAGGCCGAGGTAGGAGAATTGCTTGAGCCTGGGAGGCTGAGGTAGGAGAATTGCTTGAGCCTGGGAGGTGGAGGTAGGAGAATTGCTTGAGCCTGGGAGAATTGCTTGAGCCTGGGAGGCAGAGGTAGGAGAATTGCTTGAGCCTGGGAGGCCGAGGTAGGAGAATTGCTTGAGCCTGGGAGGCAGAGGTTGCAGTGAGCCGAGATCAGACCACTGCACTCCAGCCTGGGCAACAAAGCGAGATTCCATCTCAAAAAAACAAAAAAACAAAAAAAACTCCACTGACCTATTTCTAACTGGCGTTTTCTTTGTGACCCCTCCAGTGGTGGATGCCTGCCAACTACTATAATTGTTCTACAGAACAGCAAATGTGTGCAGCCGTTTATAATCTCTTCGGTATGAGGAAGACTGTAGCATGCTCCTCTTTTAATAACAGGCAAAGAAAATAAATTGGGTGTTACTCTTCACAAATGCAACAATCTGTAATTTTGTGGTTGGGGTTTCTAGGATTCATTTTTCCAAGTTACTGTGGCAAAGGCTCGGCACAGCAATAAAGTAATGATAACCCATTGAACTGTTCGTTGACAATATCACCCTAAGTCCAAATATTTAGAAATGGGATTTAAAAACTCGTTTTTATTTTTAAAAACCTTTAATGAAGGTAAGCAAGCAATAGTAAAAATACAATATGATAAAAATAAATAGTTCCCATTTATTTTTTATAAATAAACTCATGTTTCTCAATTACTTCTGACCAGAGGGTGTTAGTTTAATCAAATTCACGTCTAGGGATTCTATCTGAGACAGCACCTCGAAACAAAATAAAGGGCAGAGCTCAGGTGACTGTCATTAACTGAAAAGAAGTAGATAAGCGTAAGATTATATCCTTTTTGCTGAATGTATATATCTCTATTCTGTAATTCATGCTGTGTGTATTGATCCTGTGCAGGCTAGTAGGAGTGTTTGCCCAAGTGTGTGTGTGAGGGCTGCGTGCTGCCCACCTCCAGCCAGGCTGTGAGAATGCCATGCACTGGAGAGCATAAAACAGTGAGAAGGCCGGGCGCGGTGGCTCACGCCTGTAATCCCAGCACTTTGGGAGGCCGAGACGGGCGGATCACGAGGTCAGCAGATCAAGACCATCCTGGCTAACACGGTGAAACCCCGTCTCTACTAAAAAATACAAAAATCTAGCCGGGCGAGGTGGCGGGTGCCTGTAGTCCCAGCTACTTGGGAAGCTGAGGCAGGAGAATGGCTTAAACCCGGGAGGCGGAGCTTGCAGTGAGCTGAGATCTGGCCACTGCACTCCAGCCTGGGCCACAGAGAGAGACTGTGTCTCAAAAAAAAAAAAAAAAAAAAAAAAAAAAAACAGTGAGAAGCCCGAAGAGAGACCTCAGGACACTGGACCCTGATGAGCACTGAGCATGGTCTTTAGAATCTCAAGCAAAGGGTTGACTTCAGTCCCTTTACTCCAAAGTTGCGGGCAGCACAGCTTAGGGAAAATCAAGTGGAGCCCTGGGTTCCATTCCTGACACTTGCATTTGCCAAGAACTTTAGACAAGTTACATACCCTCTGTCGGTCCTCTGTCCTGCTTTATGACAGTGGATGATAATGTCTCCTTTTCAGGTCTATCTGGGAATTGGCTGTAATGGTGTGGATGTGACAGGTTCTACACTTATTTGGTGATAAATGAATTAAAATGAGTACTGTTCCAATTATTGAATTTTTAAAATAATGAACCCCAAATTTGTCCATCTCTGGAGCCACGGAAACTTGTACAGATGAAAGCCACTCTTCGATTTGAAGAGTATAGCACGTCCCCTGAGGTCATCTTTTCTTCAGGGTAAATATCTCTTTTATGTCAATAACTGCCCCATATGGGGATCTGTACAGTCATTAAAGGCTTTGAGCATGCCCAGAGCACAGTTAGGTCTTGGCCCTGTGTGTGGTCTTGGGCAATTATAACGTTCCTGACTCTCTCTTTCATCACGTGTAAAGTAGAAACAATAATGCCTCATAGAGTTTTAGTGAAGATTAAATAAGATAGTGTTTCTAAAGCATTTAAAATTAAGAAGTGTTTGATGCCTACTAAGTGCTCAACTAGTGACAGTTTTATTATTATTATTATTATTATTGCTGTTACTATTATTAGGCTTGGTTTTGAGTTTCTCACCATCCCAATTGGAGCTTAAAATGAATGACTTTGTGGCTATGATTTCAGAGACAGTTGCAGGACTGATTTTTCCAAAATATGAACCCAGTGCCCCATACAGAAATTAAAATCCTGTGTTAAAATACAGGTAAACTTGGGAGAGGTGTTAGGTGTTGGTTGTGAAGAAAGCCCTTTGGTTTTCTTCCTGTGTGAAGAGGCCAGCAGTGCTCAGAGGGCACTACCAAGGCCAGTGAGAATGGTAAGTGCTGCTGACAGCTGCCCAGTCGGCATCATCCTTTCTAAAGAGGTGGGGGAAAGTCAGTTCTCTTTGTAAACACTCTCTCTGTCTCTGTCTCTGTCACACACACACATACACGCACGCACGCGCGCACACACACACGAGGGAATCCCAGGGCCACTGTGGGGTGAGACCTTCCTCAAGAGCAGGAAGGATGTTGAGGAAACAGTATGGCCCAAATGGGAAGAACCAACAATGCCGTGTGACAGGTTGATCTGGCTGGGAGCTGAGCCCTGGAATGTGCTTGGGGATAAAAACAATGGGGGAAGAAAAGAAAAAAAAAGAGATTTCATTCCAGGCATAAGGCCAAGCAGGAGGGCAGTGCCTGTCCCGCCTGGGGCATAAAGCCATGGTGGTAACCCAGGGAAGCCCTGTTCATAGAAGACAATATCTGGGCAGTTGGAAGGAACTAATGACTTAGATAGGTTTCCTTGACTTTAGGACTCTCGCTTTTATATTGAAATTATATTTATTATGTTTGCGTATCATCCTATTCTTCAACCTCCTTACAAGCAGAGGTGTTGCTGTTATTCCCAGTATCTTCAATTTCTCAGGACCCTGCAGAGGGGCTGCCTCACAAGCAAGGTGCACGGTTAATGTTTCCTGAACACCACGGAGCTGGGGACAGGGTGGAGAAAAGAGTAGGGCACACAGGAGAGGGAGGTGAGGTTGAGGTGAAGAGATATGAGGCGCTCAAGACTCCCTTTGCCTGCTCCCTGTGTTTTCCAGCACTGGCCTTGAGTGTTCAGATGCAGAAGGAGAGGGAGAGGAAGAGGAAGAGGCCCAGAGTCAGGGAAGCGCGAGGAGCCCCATCTCGTGTAATTCCTGCCTGGCTGCTGTGCCATGAGGTTAGCAGTCCCAGAGCACAGGAACCAGGCTTCTTTGTCGGGACACCAGTGCCCGAGTGAGTGGGTGCTTCACATTTTCACATTTTCTGACATGAATGAACAGGAGAGGAACTGAGCACCTCCCAGCTCAGTGCCTGCTGCCACCTCACAATAAGCCTGGGAGGAAGGTGGCACCATGTCCAGCTGTACAGGTGAGAAAGAGAGTTTAGAGCCATGACCTGTCCATGCTGTCCCAGCAGCAGGCACGAGAACTGGGGTCATACCCTCAGTTCACTACCAGGAAGCCTGGTAGATGAGGGTGAGGGGGAGAACATCAAGAACAACTCAGAAAAGTAAAGGAAAAGCAGAAGGAATATTAACTGACTGGAAGAGCAGCAAGAGTTGGAAGACAGAAAAAAGGAACAAGGGCATCAGAGTGTATTTTGGCATTTTTTGCTCTGTTCCCTTTTTATATTATTTCCTTCTTCAGTATAATCACTTTTATGATGGAGTGTTTCACAAGTTTATGTCACAAGTTTCCTATTATTGTATCTAGAGCTGAGCTTCTATTAAAATACACTAATTATTAGCATGCGTTCAGTTTAATCTATATGCTGCTACAGCCAGCTCACTGTCTTTCCATATTTTCTATAAAATGTTGGAAGAGCCGGGCGTGGTGGCTCACCTCTGTAATTCCAGCACTTTGGGAGGCTGAGGTGGACAGATCATCTGAGGTCAGGAGCTCGAGACCAGCCTGGCCAACATGGCGAAACCCTGTCTCTACTAAAAATACAAAAAATTAGCTGGGCATGGTAGTACGCACCTGTCATCCCAGCTACTCAGGAAGCTGAGGCATGAGAATTGCTTGAACCCAGAATGCAGACGTTGCAGTGAGCCAAGACTGTGCCACTGCACTCTATCCTGGGCGACACAGCAAGACTCCGTCTCAAAAAAAAAAAAAAATTGTTGCAAGAGAGGATGTTTGATCAAAGGTGGTCATCGATGTAAGAGGAACTGAAAAACCTCATGTGGTCTTAATATTCCTTGAAATGGTGGGTGCAGCTCAAGATGTGCCCCTACACTATCCAGGGGCCTGAGTCACGTTTTTCCTTTCTAATGCTAAGTCCTCTCGCATTACTCACTGACTTATGTAAGCATGACTGTATTTCCAGCCCTCACTGGTTAATTTTCTTTGGCAAAGCTGTCTTTGAATAACCCAGGATTTCTGGCAACCAAACAACAAACTCTTATTAAAATGACCAGTAGACTCAAAAGCATCATGTAAAATCTGTACAATCCTGTTTTCTCCTGATTTGTACAGTACTCTAGGGAATTCATAACGCCCTCTTTGGAAGGAGAAAAGGCAGGAATGCTAACTCAGAAACATGACCTCATTTCCCAAAGCATGTTTAATGTCACTAAAAATAAAAGCAAAGCAATTGTGTCTACCTGAGCACAAAGAGAAAAAAAAGTTCTGTCATTTTTCTGGCATATGGTGATTGAATGTGGCCTGTCCAATAAATTCCATCTGAACCACTGGGATATCCCACAGAGGATCTACTCTTGGGACTACTCTGTGCCAGGCAGGGATGTTGGAGCCAGAATCCAGGCGCCCAGTGCTTGGTTCACTCCTGGATCAGAAGGAGACAAGGCCAGGAGGAGTGGGCCAGGCGTTGGACGGGAGGCTCGCAGCGCTGGTGCCACTGGAAGCATCTGGCACCCCCGCCACAGACGCTGGGGCTAAGGTTGAATCTGAAGGAGGAGTGGGCACCGGGGAAGGAAGGAACACATATGCACAGGCCACACAGGAGAGCTCCAAGACAGAATGTGATGTGCTGGAGCCTGGCTGGGAATGTGGTGGGTAGGAAAGTCAAGCGGAGGGCACTGGATGGAGAGCGTGGACAGGATAAGAAGATTTTATTTTATCCTGCTGATGTATCTATTTGGGAGCAAATATGTCTGTTCTGACCACTCTGGTAGTGGACTGAAAACATTGTAGGAAGAGAGGAAAATGAACAAACCAACCACCAGGCTCCACGGAAAAACCAAGGTTTTTCGTTCCGTGTTTTCATTTAAATGGTTTTGTTCTCAGAGGTGGTCCAGGAAAAGCCTTTGCATTCACACCAGCTTCATTGTGAATTTTTTTCAGGTATAATTCACATACCATAACATTCGCCATTTTAAAGGGTACAATTCAGCTGGTTTTAAGGATGTTCAAAAAATTGT
The DNA here is from genome assembly GCF_007565055.1 of Rhinopithecus roxellana. Classification (NCBI taxonomy): domain Eukaryota; kingdom Metazoa; phylum Chordata; class Mammalia; order Primates; family Cercopithecidae; genus Rhinopithecus; species Rhinopithecus roxellana. The sequence goes on along the minus strand of NC_044566.1, from coordinate 66,849,270 downwards.
GCACATTGCACCACTAATTCCAGAACATTTCCACCATCACCCAAAGAAATCCCACACCCATTAGCACTGCCTCCTCGTTCTCTGCCCCCACAGCCCCACTAATCTGCTTTCTGTCTATAGGTTTGCCAATTCTGGACGTGTCATATAAATGGAATCATATAATATGTGGTCTTCAGTGACTGGCTTCTTTCACTTAGCAGAATGTCTGTAGGGGTCACCCATATTGTAGCATGATTCGCTACTCCATCAAATTCTACGATGAGTTTATAGTTTTTCCAACAAGAAAACCAAGACAATGCAATGGCACAGAGGCACAGATACCCAGAGTGTCAGGCCTGGAAGTTCAGGGTGCAGGCAGGAGCAAATATTCATTCATTCACAAATTCAGCAATATTTATTGAGTAGCTTTTGTGCTACGGACTGAATGTGTCCCTCCACCACTGATATGTGGAAGCCCTAACCTTTGATGGGATGGTATTGGGAGGTGGGCATTTGGGAGATGATTAGGGTTAGATGAGGTCATGAGGGTGGGGCCTCCATAATGGGATTAGTGCCCCTATAAGAAGAGATACCAGAGAGCTTGCTTCCTCTCTCTCCCCACACTCATACAAAGAAGAGGTCATGTGAGCAAAGTCAACAGAAGAGGCATCAGAATAAAATATACCTTGTGTGGACCTTGATATTGGACTCACAGCCTCTGGAACTGTAAGAAATAGATTTCTATTGTGTAAGACACTCAGTTGATGGTATTTCGTTATGGCATCCTGAGCAGACTAAGACATTATGCATGCCGGGCCCTATTCTAGGTGCTAGGGAAAGAGTGGTGAATTACACAGTGGCTTTGCTCTTTTTTTTTTTTTTTGAGACAGACTCTCACTCTGTTGCCCAGGGTGAAGTGCAGTGGTGCAATCTCGGCTCACTGCAACCTCTGCCTCCTGGGTTCAAGCAGTTCTCCTGCCTCAGCCTCCTGAGTAGCTGGGACTACAGGCATGCACCACCACGCTTGGCTAATTTTTATATTTTTAGTAGAGATGGGGTTTCACTATGTTGGCCAGGCTGGTCTTGAACTCCTGACCTTGTAATCTGCCCACCTCGGCCTTCCAAAGTGCTGGGATTACAGGCATGAGCCACGGCGCCCAGCTGACTTTGCTCTTATGGAGCATACAACATAGTGGGTTGAGATAGACATTTTGCATAGAGAGATAACTGAATATATCAGGTGATGCATACTGTGGAGAGACATCAGGTGAGAAAAGGGGATGAGAAGTACTGGAATGGCATTGGGAATGTTGTGGTTTTCATATGGTGGTCAGGAAGCCCTCCAGGAAAAATGACACCTGGGTGCAGACATGAAGGAGCTGAGGGAGTGAGAAATGCCATCTGGAAGAAGATTGGGCAAAGTAGGGGGAATAGCAAGTGCACAGACCTGGGCCGGAGTGTGGGCTTTGGTGTTCAAGAACCGAAGGGTGCCAAGTGTGTCTGTGGTGGAGTGAGCCGGGGGTGTGGGGGATGAGGCCTGGAAGAGAGAGGACTGGCCACTAAGGCCTTGTAAGCTGAGGTCTTTGCCTCTCCCTCTGAGTGACATGGAAACTCCAGGTGCAGGATTTTTCATCTTCAGCTTGCCACTTACAGTGATTTTGCTCTAGTTCTGTCTAGCCACACCTTCCTCAAGACCCCGGCTGCGACCTGCAGTCTTCTTTCTTGCTTTTATGGGAACACTGGATCACCAGTTCATTTCAGATATCATCATGTACTGAACTCAAAAAATTGTCTAAGCAGTATTTGTAGTTGAATATATGTTCCATAGAAACCTAAGAACAGAAGAAAAGAGCTGCCGACAGGTAGGGGGAGGCTGTGTGGGGAGCAGGCTGGGGGCGGGGGAGGTGTGGGAGTGCCCCAGGGAAGCATAAAGAGAAAACCAGCGGAGAACCAGTAAAACTGACTTGGGAAAATCACTTGTCTGTTCTCTCAAGGTGGAGTGAATCTGATGGGAAGCTGTAATGGAGAGGGCTTATCAAATATAGCGAGGTTAGTAGCACAGGACTAAGAGTCTCTTTCGGGTAAGTGTAGAGAGACGTGGCTTTCTGCCAACTGAGGCAAAAGTTATGAATGACACCATGTGACATTCTATTCTGCTCTGCCGTCATGGGTCTGGGATGCCGCCTGCCATCCCTCTCCCGATTGCTCTGTGTGTCCTGCCATACCTGCATGGGGCATTTCAGATATGACAGGAGCTCTGTGGAAATACGGAGGCTTCTCCTCATTCGTCCTGTGCAGAACCCCTCTGGGCACAGACAGTGGAAGGCCCGCGGCCAGTGTCCACCAGTGATAACAGCTCATTATGACTCAGAGCACCTATCTGTGTTCAGACCTCTTTTAGGTTGTGGGAAAGCATTAGTAAACAAAATAGGCACCAGTTCCAAACCTGGCTTTGTGGCAGTCTGGGAAATGAATTGGAAAAGAGGAAACTCCTCCTCTCCTGGGAAATGAATTGGAGAGGAAGCAGCCCAGGTAGGAGGCACTTATGCTGATACGGGGCAAAGATAATGCAAGTGTGAACCACACTAGTTGCTTGGGGCCCCTTGCTTCTCACACAGGCTTTTCTGGGTAACATCAGCTTCCTGCATTTTATGGAGGCCTCTGCTCAAAGGAACTCTCTAACCACCTGTCTTCTTTGCGCTGTTATCTTGCCCTGTCCCCTTAAATAGTGCTGATCCCGACCTGACCTCAGAGGCGGGATTTGTATATTATTTGTATGTTTATCTTTTGTCTCCTTTTCCCAGAATGCAAGCAGCAGATGAGGGGCTTTGGTTATTTTTGCCTTTAATAAAAGGTATTATTGATTGTAGCTTGGGCAACATAGGGAGACCCCGTCCCTAGAAAAAATAAAATAATTAGTTGGGTGTAGTGGCGTGCACCTGTAGTCCCAGCGACTCTGGAGGCTAAGGCGGGAGAATCACTTGAGCCCAGGAGGTAGAGGGCACAGTGAGCTGTGCTATGCCTCTGCACTTCAGCCTGGTCAAGAGTAAGGCCTTGCCTCAAAAAAAATAAATAAATAAATAAATAAAAATAAAGTATTGATTTAGTAACTACTGCGAGCCCAGGCCCTGACGGGATAACAGAAAGCCTGCGGCTGGAGTCAGGCCTGCTGACAGTCCTGCTCTGCCACTTCCCAGCTGTGTCTTTGGGTAGATCATTTCACCCCTCCGACCCTTAAGGTCCTCACTAAAGTTGGATTCCTACTTCTTTTTTGGGGGAACTCATATATTTAGTGATGGTTTTTGTGAAAATGATCCTGTCATGTATTTGGATAACGTACACTAGAAACCGTCATTGTGTGCTTAGAAACTAGAAAACAAAACCCAAAGAATGTGGGAGCTCTCTCCCTAATACTGATGATGAATGCAATATTTTGTCACTTTGGTTTTGTTCAACTACTGGTTGCCCAAGTTCATCTCTGCTTCTCATCAATTTTTTTTAGTGTTTCTGAGCTACCATTAAAAAAACATGTTTTATTGTAAAATACACATAAAATTGACCATATTGACCATTTCAAAGTATACAGTTCAGTGATTTAAAATAAATTCATAATGTTGTGCAACCATCAAGACCATCATCCATCTCTAGAAGTCGTCCATCTTGTAAAACTGAAACTCTGTCCTTACTAAACAACTACTTGGGGACTTGGTTTCATTCATTGTTGTGTTCTTGCCATTCTGTTTTTCCCATGCCAACTAAACCTTTCAAATGCATCCTGAGGACACTTTGAATTCCAGATGTTCAAAGCTTCTTCCCACCAGCCTCCTTCCCCAGCAGCATCTGCTCCACTTCTAGTGAATGCCTCTTGCTGAAGTCACTTGCTGTCTCTCAAATCTTCAGCCCCAACCCTAGGTTCCATTGTCACTACATCCTGTTTGCCTGGCTCCCAAGGAAACTGTAGAACCTGGGGTTTACTGTGAAGTCTTTTAATTGAAGGATTTGGGGTGAAGGATTTGTCCTGGGTGTGCTTTGAAGCTATGGCAGGAGCTGGTTTCCAGGACTTGGGGACTGCTGCATGGCCCAGAGAGAGAGGTTACTTGACAGAAGAGAGCTCACACCCTTTCCATTTGTTGATATTCTAATGTGTTTGGTTGTCCAGTCTTGTTCGGTTACAGAAGTACTTTTTTTTTTTTTTGAGCCAGTCTTGCTCTGTTGCCCAGGCTGGAGTGAAGTGGTGGGATCTTGGTTCACTGCACCCTTCACCTCCTGGGTTCAAGCGACTTTCCTGCCTTAGCCTCCAAGAGTAGGTGGGATTACAGGTGTGTGCCACCACACCCAGCTAATTTTTGTATTTTTAGTAGAGACAGGGTTTCACCGTGTTGGCCAGGGTTGTCTCGAACTCCTGATCTCAAGTAATCCACCTGCCTTGGCCTCCCAAAGCGCTGGGATTACAGACGTGAGCCACTGCACCCAGTCAAGAAGTACATATTTGGCCCTTAGGGTTTTCTGGCTTTGTCTTTATACTGAATCACCATATTCTCCTCCAATTGATGGAGCATACTTACTTCCCTCTCCCAAGTAGGAAGAGGCATGCATGACTTCTATCATTCCCTTTTTAACTATGGTAAGAGAGATGGAACAGCTGTAGAACATTCTCTCTATTTACTACTGATGATGAGTTCTAATAATATTTTTTTGTGGGGGAAGGGAGAAGTGGCAATTTAATGATTATTTTTTGGGGCAACTCTAAAATTTAATTCTGTTCTATTCAAGGTATTTAAAATAAGAAGCACACAAGTTTACTTGTTCACGATGTAGCCTTTGAATCGCCTTAATATATGTCACTTTTTTTTTTTGGAATGTGTATCATCTATACCTATGAGAAATAAGCCAAAGGAACAGCCTGAGGTTCCCCCAAGCCTCTAAGCCCCACACACTTTCAAATCACAAGGCAACTTGACTTACCGTGCGGCGATTTCATCAACTCTAAGACTCATGTTCCTGCTTTCAAGGAGCTTGCGGTTGTGATGGGAAGACATTCAGACTTCAACAATAAAAGATAATATTGCCAAAATAAGTTACAAATATTTTTAACATGTCATAGGATATGTTTGTGTGCATTCTGATCTTACTTTGCTGCTGGCTGTCCTTCTTCCAGCAAACTGAGCCACTGATCCTACTTCTGTGCCTCAAAAACCGAGCACAGAACGAAACCGCGGAAGACACTTGTGTTCTGTAACCAGCACGTTCCCTTCTCAGAGGCCACTATAGCTCTTACTGGAGATGCTTCTATGGAATGAAAGTCATTAGAGTTCAAGGAGACATAGGCCCTAGAAATGTCTAGTTCTGCATTTCAATGCACAGTTGAGCTCTAAAAGGGACAAGGCACCTGTCCTCTAGATGTACGCTCTGGAGATACCCTCGCTGGGTTTGCCTTCTGGCAGAGCCGCCTCTGCAGGCGGGCCGGGGCCTGGCGGGCGGAGCCTGGTGGGCGAGTGGGGCGGGGCGGCTCCTTTGCTGGCTGTCTGGATTGGGCAAGACGGAACTTGACTGGGCGGGGCCTGGCGGTAGGGGCGGGGCGACTCACCAGCTAACGGTCCCGGCGGGCGGGCGCGTGCCCGCGGGCGGCGCCTGCAGGGCCCGTGGTGGGCCGGGAGCGCGCCGCCCCCGCCTCCGCCTGCTCCTCTGCCGCCGCGGCTTCCTGAGCGTTTCCCCCTCGGCGCGGGCTGCTGCGTACCGGGCTGCGCCATGCGGGTGCCGCCCTCCCGGACCGCGCGGGGCCTGTGGGCGCGGCTGGGCCGGCCGTGATCGGGCGCCGGCGTCAGGGGCGGGCGCGAGTAGCGCCCGAGGCGCCGCGATGGGGGAGAGGTAACGCGGGCCGAGGCCGCGCGGGCGCTGGGCGGGCGGGTGGCCGCCGCGGCCCGGCTGAGCGTCCCTCTGCTTTCCACAGGTGGGTCCGGGTGACCGTGCTTCCCGGCTGCGTGGGCTGCAGGACCGTGGCGGCGCCGGCGTCCTGGACCGTGCGCGACGTGAAGGAACGTATCTTCGCCGAGACTGGCTTCCCGGTGTCGGAGCAGCAGCTGTGGCGCGGCGGCCGCGAGGTAGGCGGCGGCCGGGGGCGCTGGGCTGGGCTCTGCCGCGCGGAGGAACGGCGGGCGTCGGGGGCCCGGGGTGGGAGGCGCAGGTTTCCGCGGGCGGCGCGAGTGACTCCGGCAGCGTGGCCGCCTGTGCCTCTCCTGAGTTGTGGCTTTTCATCACTCGCTTTTTCCATTTGCATCCCCCACCCCCGAACCCCACCATTTCGTCTGAATCTTCACTTTCTGAAATTCAGGTAATTTTTTTGGTGGGCATTGGAGTCAGAAGTTTTTTTTAGACATCATCAGTGAAGTGACTTAATCATTACTCATTTATTTCTATTTATGTAATAAGTTTAAGTAGAATATTGGTAAATATCTTCACCTTTGACATCTTGCAAGTTTTTTCTCCATTTTTGATACGAAAATTTAGCACTGAAAGAATCTTCAGACATAATATAGAACCTATTATCTTGGGGAGTAAGCATACTACAACTTCTAAAGTGCAAGTGATGGGTTGACTTGATAGGTCAGCAAATTTTGGAAAGCAAGAATATTTCATATTGTCATGTATTCTTTAAGATTGGTTAAAATTCTGTAGCTTTCTTAAAGGGGGAGTTCAGTTGAAGACATTTTACTGACAGTTAACTTACTCTTTTAAAACAATTCTTTTATTCTAATAAACATCTTCATGTGATAACATCATTTCCAGCATTTAAAAGAGTCACAAAGAGTTGAACAGATAATACAAGGAATACTTGAGCATATAGGATGACATTTCAAGTGTTGGCTTTCCTTACTACTCGATACAAATATTATTGGTGAAGTAGTTGGCATCTGTGATTTTTCCTGCTTCAGTGTAATCCTGACCTTCTGTGTACTTGAGTCAGTTTTCTAGTCCTTTGCCCTCCGTGACACGCATTTATTATCTGTTTTCATGCTCCTTGGGAGATTGATCAGTCCTTCTGATCAGTCCCGCAAGGTTTTCGTTGGCATGCAGACGTTGACTTGATTGAAGGCTTTATTACTTATTTTTACGTTTTTAAAGAGTTCAGCTTTCTACTGAGCATGCTGTAAAAGAGGTTGGGTCAAAAAGTCCAAAGCCATCTCGTCACGAGAGTCCTGAGATTCTTTGCATCCCCTTCCTTCTGCTCAGCTGGAGCAACAACAGTGGAGGGGCATGACGGCCTGTGCATGAAGCACTGGCCGCTGGAGCAGGTCCTCCAGCCCATACATTGCAGAGGAGGCTCCTGATGTTGACATTGGCCAGGGCCTCTGCAAACAAGCCAGGCCTAAAAGGTTCACCATATCCCCCAACTGCTTGTCTTTCTTCCCTCCCTTCCTCCCTCCCTCCCTCCCTCCCCCTTCCTTTCCCTTCCCCTTCCCTTCCCTTCTTTTCCTCCTTTCTTTCTTTCCTTTCTTTTCCTTTTTTTTTTCAGACGGAGTCTTGCTCTGTCTCCAGGCTGCAGTGCAGTGGTGCGATCTCGGCTCACTGCAACTTCCGCTTGCCGGGTTCAAGCGATTCTCCTGCCCCAGCCTCCCGAGTAGCTGGGACTACAGGCGCCCGCCACCACGCCCAGCTAATTTTTGTATTTTTAGTAGAGATGGGGGCAGGAGGATGTTCAACGTGTGTTGGCCAGGATGGTCTCCATCTCTTGACCTAGTGATCCACCTGCCTCGGCCTCTCGAAGTGCTGGGATTACAGGCGTGAGCCACGGCGCCCGGTCCCCCGACTGCTTTAATGAAGGCATTCATCTTAACTTCCATGATGGATATCTCATTGTAGTGTAGGATGAGGGCCCAGTGAAGTCTGCAAGCGCTGAGACAGAGGCATTTGAGTGCCGGGCTTACGCTGCTGGACCGGGTGCTAGTTGCTAGATGAAGTGAGGGCCTCACCCCAGCATAGCCTTAGCTTCTTTGGAAGGAATGGACCTCTTGGTGGAAGTTGGAGAGGCTGATTGAGGACTTTAGGCAGACTTGTGAAGGAGCAGTTTGTCATTCTTACTCCTTTCTCTATGCCTGCCCACATCTCTTAACCTTCCTCTCCTGGGTCTATACCCACTTCTTTGGTTCCTCCTCTGGTTCTACTTGGTCATCTTGTCCCCTAGATGTGGTCACACTGAAAGGCTCTGTTGTGGCTAGCCTTGCCATTTAGAAGTGTTTTTGCAGGTGTCCCTGCAAAGCATGGCTATGGGATGGTGAAGGTGACAGGGTGTGTAGACTGGGATTGGGGTGTGGGTAGACAGGGGTCTAAGTAGGACCCTTTTGTCCTGGTATGAGGTAATGAGGTTCTGGACTGTGGCTGTAAAGGTGAAACCGAAGGAAAGGACATACAAGAGATTTGGTAAAAGGCAAAATTGCCACAGTTTGGTACCAAATGGATGTGGAAGTGGGGGATGGGTGTAGAAGAAGTTGGTAGGTCTTGCCAAGGATGTTGGCAAGCTTTGAGTCAGACCAAGAAAATAAGGGTTTAATCATCAGAAATAAGCACATACAGGAGGGGGAGGTATGGTGACCAGTTTGCTTTTATATATAGTTCAGCTGTTGGTGAGACATAAAGGAGCATGTAGGAAACTAGGAAATGGAGAGGTGGGTGCCTTAGGTCCTACTTCCTGTCCTGCCTGTGTATATGTAACAGATGCCAAATTAATTCATGTGTTGGGGCCTGATTTCCTATTTCTAGTATGAATGGGATAAAGCTAATTCTAACCAATTATAAAGTCTCTGCTAGATAGTGATATTCAGTAGGCAGCTGCAAATCTGGAACTGAAACTCAAGGGAGAGAGGTCAGGCTGGAGGTAGTAACTGATGCTGGGCACATTGCTCCTTCTGTGTTCTGGTAAAATATGTTGAGAATATGCTTATCATTTTTTGAGCCACTGTGTTACAGACACTGTTCTGTGCATGAGGGATTTGTCCTGGAGTAAGTGTGCCGTGCCACTACTGCACAGCTACAATGTTAATTTTTTTTTAATTTCTTTTTTTTCCCTCTTAAGGATTGGACTTTAATGTTTATATTTGATTTTAGCCTAATTTGATTCTTGGTGCTTTTAGGGGTGGAGATTGTACATGAGTTTCTCAGTTACAGAGTCTTTGTGCTCTGGCTTTCCCAGATGCTGGTTGTAGTAGTTATGTACTTGGGATATGGGCAAATTCACCATCTCCTTTGGGGTTGGAATGGCAGGGATCCCTTGAAGCTTACCTCGTTTTCTCATGGCATACACTTTATTTATTTAATTTCTCCCAGCAGTTTATTTTCTTAGTTGATGCTTCAGGCTTCAGGCTGATAAGGGAGGTATCCCTGGGTAGTCACTGGTTGTGGCTAAGGCAGGTGGGTAGATGTAATACCCAGTGGTCGGCAGAGGTCCCAGACTCAAAGAAGGTGGCTGGGGGAGCCCTCATTTAGATGTGCTGAGGTTTTATCAGGGTGAAGAGTAGAAGCCACCTCAGTTTCCCTGCCAGTCCAGCAGGAAAGCTGTCCACCTCACAGCCTCATTCCTGTCCCAATGTTCCAGTTATTCAGATCAGATAGGCACCTCTTTTCATCGGTAGGAATGTTGATGTTGCAAGTAGGGATGAATTGTGACTCTGCCTCTCCTGCAGGCCTGAAACTGGGGAGTATTCCCCCTGTGAACCTGCACTCACCCTGGATTGTTCCAGGAAGGCTGTCTATAGGTGCATCCTCTGTTGCCCAGGGTAGAGTGCAGGGGCATGATGTTAGCTCACGCAGCCCTGAACTCCTGGGCTCAAGCAATCCTGCTTCAGCCTCCTGTGTAGCTGGGAGTACTGGTATAAATCACTGCATCCAGTTAATTAAAAAATAGAGACAGCATCTCACTGTGTTGCCCAGGCTGGGGCTTTCTTTTAATAATTGTTTAAAAATAGAATGATCATCTGTGATGATGTCATTCAACCAGAGAACAAGAACAGTGTCAGTACTTACCTCTGGGCATCTTCTCCCCAGCCTGTATTCCTGTCTCTCTTCCTTTACCTGTTTGTGCTGATTATTCTCTTGCCTTTTTGGTAGTTGTAATAGTTACATAAGTGTGTGTGTGTGTATACTTATGTATGTATGGATATGTGCTGTGTTTGTATATATGTGCATATATCTTTGTGTGTTAGCCTGAATATGTAACCTAAACAATATGCTGTTTACATTCAGTTGTTTTTAAACTTTATAAGAAACATTCTGTAGGTAGCAACTTAGAGCCAGCTGATTTTATGCAATCATATTATTATTCATCTAAATTTATGTGCAGTTTAGTTAATTCATTTTTAATTGGTGTATAATAGTCATTAATATGTCACAGAATTTGGGTTGTTTCTAAATTTTTGTTGTGAAGAATGGTCTTCCTGCTGAAGTACCTGCGCAAAGAGTGAACTAGTTTTTATAGGCTTGCTTTAAGGTTTAGTGGGAATATGTGCATGAAAGTGCTTTATAATCTGGAACCTGTAACAGCATACTCAGCTTTGTGTTTTAGAGATGGAGACTAGAATGAAGATGATGTACAGAAAGTAAGGAGACCAGATGGGGGATCGTTATAAAAATCCAAGAGATGTTAAGAGTCTGGACATTGGGACATTGTGAAGAGCAAGTTAGATTTGAGAGAGACTGGAGGGTGGACATGCCGGGATCCAGAGATTATTAATTGGACTTGTGGTTTGGAGGAAGAGACACATTTTCCCTGTCCTTTCCAGCTGAAATGACTAGGTAGATGGTGACACTATTAACTGAGATACAGAATAGAGACAGGAGATACACGTTGGAAGGAAAGTGAGTGTGAGTTCACCTTTCGACAGGTTGAGCTTTAGAACCATGGAGGGCATCGGTGTGAGAAGGTGGTGGATAGACGGAAGTACTGAATTTTGAAATACTAAGGGATGGCCTTCACACCCTGCCAGGGAAGGGTCAGTTAGGAAGGTCATCTTTCCAGTGAGCTTTTGAATCACGTTCTGCAGATTGTTGACCTGTGAGAGGTCACTCTGTAGGAACACTGAGGGAGGGACCCTGATGGGGAGAAGGTTGATCTGGCCTCAGATTATTTATTTTTCCAAAAAGGCACTCTGTTACACTGCTCCCATGGGTTACAGTAACACGTGTTGCACCCTGCTTTTAAGAGAAACAGAAAAATTGCCAAAAAGAAAGCAAACATCAAGGCATTTTTTAGGAAAGTCAGTTTCAAGGAAGTTATAGACCAAAGCAGCTCAGGGGTAGGAAGCCTCATTAGTCCTCTCTTTCCGCATCACAAGGTTTTTTTTTTTTTTTTGGTAGCAGCATCTTTAGCAGTGTTTTCCAAAGTATGTCTAGTACTTTCCCATAGGGTGTTCTTTCATAATAAAGAAAATGCTGCTAAAATTTGGGAAATATTATTTAGTATAGTTGTTTCTAAGAAAGTTACCATGCATATGAATATGTTAAGTTTCCTGAAAACCAACTTATTCCAACTAATTTAAAAACAGAATATTTTTTTTGGTCCTCTAATAAGTGTTGAGGTCTCACAGAGCTTTGTTATGAGCAGTGCACTTTGGAAATGTTGATCAGAAGAATGATTTTGTTTATGTTAATGATCCCAGTTCATCATTTAAAATTTAAATTATATTAATGGAGAAATATATGTATTTTTATCTACTTGTAATTAATGAAAAATATTTTAATCCTTTAAATTTTTAAATAAAGTTTTTGACTAAATCTCTGTTCTCTGGAATATTCACTTCTCCAGCAACTTCCTGCATGATAAGAAGATTTAACAAGCATTACTTAAGTGAAAAAATTTAAGATAATGTTTTGAATTTACAGTATTAGAGACTATATTGCTTTTCATACATTTTCTTTTGTTTTTTTTTTTTTTTTTTTTTTTTCAGTTATCTGACTGGATCAAGATTGGAGAGCTGACTTCCAAAAATTGTCATCTTTTTCTAAACCTTCAATCAAAAGGCTTAAAAGGGGGAGGTATAATATTGACTTTACCAGAAGTATGTGCCATATTGGGTTGCATAAAGATTGAGTTTGTTTGTTTGGTTGGTTGGTTTTTGAAACTGAGTCTTGCCCTATTGTCGAGGCTGGAGTGCAATGGCACAATCTCGGCTCACCACACTCTCTGCCTCCTGGGTTCAAGAGATTCTTGTGCCTCAGCCTCCATTCAAGTGATTCTCGTGAGCCTCCCAAGTAGCTGGGATAACAGGTGCCTGCCACCACGGCCAGCTAATTTTTGTATTTTTAGTACAGGCGGGGTTTTACCACGTTGGCCAAAGCAGCTGGTCTCGAATTCCTGACCTCAAGTGATCCCCCCTCTTTGGCCTCCCAGAGCATTGGGATTACAGGCGTGAGCCACCGCACCTGGCCAAGGTTGAGTTTTAACAAGGAAGCAGGGAGTAGAATGGTGGTTGCCAGGGAGAAATGGGGAGGTGTTGGCCAAAGGTACAAAGTTTACTATACGAATAAAGAAGATCTGGAGATCTACTATACAATACAGGGCCCATAAGTAACAATACTGTGTTGTATTCTTAAAAACTTACTAAGTGGATGGGGTAGATCTGATATTAATTACTCGTACCATAAAAGTTTTAAAAAGCACAACAGAGGAGATGGGAGGAAACTTCTGGAGACAATGAATAAGTTCATGGCACTGACAATGATAGTTTGATGGTTTCATGGTACATACTTATCTCCAAATGCATCCAGTTGCAAAATAAATATTTACAGCACTTTGTATGTCAGTCGTCCTCAATAAAGCTGTTTTAAAGATTATGTTTTAAAAATGAAAGAAATCATATGCCTTTGGGATACAGTGAGGGGGCATCAGGGCCAGAGGAGGACAAGCATGGATGGGGCTAGTGGGGTCACAAGACTGCGTGGGGGCCGGGCGCGGTGGCTCACGCTTGTAATCCCAGCACTTTGGGAGGCCAACGTGGGCGGATCACGAGGTCAGGAGATCCAGGCCATCCTGGCTAACACGGTGAAGCCCCGTCTCTACTAAAAATATAAAAAATTAGCCGGGTGTAGTGGCATGCACTTGTAATCCCAGCTACTCGGGAAGCTGAGGCAGAAGAATCACTTGAACCTGGAAAGCAGAGGTTGCACTGAGCTGAGATCGCGCCACTGCACCCCAGCCCAGGAGAGAGTGCGAGACTCCGTCTCAAAAAAAAAAAAAAAGAGTGGGATAGGCCGTAGGGTGGCTCACAGCTGTAATCCCAGCACTTTGGGAGGCCAAGGAGAGCAGATCACAAGTCGGGAGATCAAGAGTATTCTGGCTAACACGGTAAAACCCCGTCTCTACTAAAAAATACAAAAAACTAGCCGGGCGCGGTGGTGGGCGCTTGTAGGTAGTCCCCGCTACTCGGGAGGCTGAGGCGGGAGAATGGCGTCAACCTGGGAGGAGGAGGTTGCAGTGAACTGAGGTCGCGCCCCTGCACTCCAGCCTGGGCGAGAGAGCCGGACTCCGTCTCAAAAAACGAAACAAAAAAGAATAGGTGGGATAGAAGTCTGTGGAAACAGTCTTATTTGAACTTGGTCTCAATATGTGGTTGTACCAAAATGATGCGAATACATTTATAGTGACAATTTTGCTTTTTTAAGCAGATACTTCTTTATACTGATAAACGGATTTTGGAAATGCTGTGTGTCTGAGGCATTACTTTCCATTTTCGTGTTCTTCCTGCAGCCTCCAGTCACCTGTCTGAAGGTGACCTGGTCAGTTGGTCTAAGAATATCTAGTTTAGGCAAGGCCTGAAGGTACTTGTAGTGCACAGCCATTGAGACTGTGACTGCTGAAATTCAGAACAAACAGAACAGTGGTTGCATTTGAGACTATTAAGAATGTGATAATAGGCACCCCTATCTCTGGCTTATTATTTAATGGCAAAGCAGCCACAAAATAACTTATTTATTTTATTTGCTTTGGAAAATGGCAACACTCCTCCCCACTGCACCATGCTCCTTGTTTTTGAATTAATAGTTATTATATTTTTGAACATTTTTTGAGACCTTATTTGTAATTCAGTTAAGAAATCCTGAGGCCGGGCGCGGTGGCTCACGCCTGTAATCCCAGCACTTTGGGAGGCTGAGATGGGCGGATCACAAGGTCAGGAGATCAAGACCATCCTGGCTAACATGGTGAAACCCCGTCTCTACTGAAAATACAAAAAAATTTGCTGGGTGTGGTGGCGGGCGCCTGTAGTCCCAGCTACTTGGGAAGCTGAGGCAGGAGAATGGCAGGAACCCGGGAGGCGGAGCTTGCAGTGAGCTGAGATGGCACCACTACACTCCATCCAGCCTGGGTGTCAGAGCGAGACACCGTCTCAAAAAAAAACAAAAAAACAAAAAACAAGAGATTTGATAAAATTGAGTCTGCTTTACTTTCTGCTGAATTGCTTCATCAGGTAGATTTCTGTACCAGGGTGCTGCAGTGAGATACATGCAACCGTAACTTGTATAGTTATACTATGTCTCGGATTCAAGTTACATGTTGGTGACAGGTCATGGGATTTTTTTTCTAACTCACTTAAAATGTGTTCTGTATTTTAGGTCGATTTGGTCAGACAACTCCACCACTTGTTGATTTTCTCAAGGACATTTTGAGAAGATATCCAGAAGGAGGACAGATTCTTAAGGTGGGACACATGTCGTGTTCATGTGTTATTTACTTTGATAAAAATGAGATGAAGTAAATTTACTTGGAAGTCCTGTTAGTGTTTAAATTTTTAAAATGTTATCTCGATTCAAATGGCTGCAGTGTATAGCAGTGTGTATAGCAGTGTATAGCTCCATTTGAGAATGGAGTTGATACAAATATGTGAGGTTTTCTGGGGCAAAGAAATGCACTAAGCTACTGGGTGCTGTAATCAGCAGTGTCGCTCCAGGAATGTTCTGTGTAGATCATTGTGCAGGGCATTACACGTCAACCAACAAACCAACCAGCCAGCCAGTCAACCAACCAGCCAGCCAAATACATTCTACAATTAGAGGCTTGAATGCATGCCTATTGGACTCCTGATTTTAGAGATTTGCTTTGTTGGGAGGGTTTATTTAATAGGATAATTATTTTATTTACTTATTTCTTTTCGTAATATGTTTTTTAGTTTGATTATACTCTTTAAAAAACAGGCTGGGCACAGTGGCTCATGCCTGTAATCGCAGCCCTTTGGGAGGCTGAGGCGGGTGGATCACCTGAGGTCAGGAGTTTGAGACCAGCCTGGCCAACTTGGCGAAACCCTGTCTCTATTAAAAGTACAAAAATTAGCCAGGCATGGTGGTGGCTGCCTGTAATCCTGGCTACTCAGGAGGCTGAGGCAGGAGAATCGCTTGAACATGGAGGCGGAGGTTGCAGTGAGCCAAGACTGTACCACTGCACTCCAGCCTGGGTGACAAGAGCCAGACTCCATCTCAAAAAACAAACAAACAATAAAACAACAGAAAAAGAAAAACCAGTAATCATCAAAGAAAGCAATAATGGGATACTGCAAAAATTAGATTTTGTGTTTAATAAGAAACTTCCTCAATTGTCAAAGTA
Source organism: Rhinopithecus roxellana (assembly GCF_007565055.1). Taxonomy (NCBI): domain Eukaryota; kingdom Metazoa; phylum Chordata; class Mammalia; order Primates; family Cercopithecidae; genus Rhinopithecus; species Rhinopithecus roxellana. Next base: position 66,833,708 of record NC_044566.1, on the reverse strand, counting down.
GATCAGTTGTTACACATTTTCCTTCTCATTAGCTTGCTTAGTGTTTATTACCTTCAGTATCTTGGCCCTGGTTATATTTTCTAGTTTAGGTTGTAAACTGTTAGGGAATCAGGACTGGGTCTCTTTAACTTGAGAGAGTCTTGCTCAGGTAGACACTCCCTGAGGACTATTGTGTCTTCAGTGATCGTGGTAAGACTGGGTTGTTGGAGCAGTCTGTCTTTCAGCATCGGCACCAGTGGGTCACAGCGAATTCAAAAACAGTTTTTATATTGACTTATTAGGAAAGTGAGGGTGGAATGAGTATTGCTATGAGGTGGTTTTGGGGTAGAAAGAAGTGAATAGAATAAATTTAAAATAAAGGTGTAGTGGTAACAGGAGTAGGTTGTCATCTGTTCAGAAGTGAGCGAGTGTGATCCTTGCTGAGAAATGAAAAAGGTCTATGGCAAACAGCTGAGGGCTACACCTTCCACTTTGCTTCTTATAGATATATTTGTAGTGTAGCCAGTTCAATGTAATCTTTGTTCCTTGGAATGTTGTTATAGAATTAGACTGTTTTAGATTTAATAGGAGTCTTAGAAATCACTAAGACCCACACCACCACCTTCTATGGTGTTTGTGTTTCATGAAACAGGTCCAGAGATCTTAGTGACTTGCCCAATAGCAAATACAAAATGTGTTGTTGGTGTATCTCAGAGTTAGTTTACAAATAATCTGTCAGGATTACGATTTAGGGGAAAAGCTTCCCATCCTATTTTTTGTTCAATTTGAGAATGAGTGGAACCTGGGACGTGGATTTTATCTTTCGTTTTCTACCTCTCTGCTCCCTAAAGTACACATAAATAACAAATAGATACCTGAATGAAAACAAGGTCGAACATCTAAAGTGCTATCATTTTGTAAGTTAACATTGTGTTTCACTACCTATTTAATTCTTATTTCCATCCTTCATGTTATCATAATACCCTAATATAAATAAGATTGTTAATTTTTAGGGATTCTCTGGCATTGAATGAGGCCTAAAAAATTAAAATCCCATCTGAAATAGTGAGTTATGTAACAAGGAGGAATCACTAGCTGGTAATGAGGCTGTAGGAGGCATGGCTTAGCTGTTCATGTTTGGGGTGGAACAGCTGGTGGGTACCACACTCCAGCCCTTTGGAATGCACTAGGTGAACTGAACACAATCGCAAAACAGACTTTTCACTTCTGCTGCCGCACTCTCCTCCTAGTTATTTTGTTTCATGTGGACATCCTGTCACCTCTGTACTCTGATGTCAGTGTTGACATTGCTGTAGTATCAGTTAAAGCTCTCTTCAGTTTTTGCCCATCTGTACTTCCAATTTAGTGATCCCAATGCTCTGGGGGAGTAAAACTCCTTTGATGATCATGGGGTTGGATCTAGGAGCTGATTCTTGTTTCAGATTCTGGAGCTCCCTTCAAACTGACCAGAGCCCAGCATGATTTTGGTAGGTGTGCAGAAGTGATTGGGGGTTGTTAGGATTGGAAATTTTGTTGAGGCAAATCTTGCGGTTGGCCCTTTCCTTTTTACATTACGGGGAACTGGTCAGCCTTCCACTCACCCACCATTCACCAAACAAATGATAGTGCTTTCTTCTTCATGAAAGGAATGAGTCAGTCCCGACCATCCGGAAGCTTTCAGCTTAGTGCAGGAAAAAGACATGTTCATCTCTCAGGCTCTCAAGAAAGCAGCCAATTGAAGGGTACATATAGATTGCTACTATTTGGTTTTATTGTTTTTCTATGAAAAGGTAAGTTTGGTAAGCAAATGATAAAAAAAAAAAGTCTATTTCTGGCAGCCACTCAAGCTTAGGTTACCTGCCACACAGGACAATATGTACAGCTTTTGGAAATAGAATAATTTCCTTTGAACAAAACCTTTGGGTAGATTGTAAATATGAGACAGTTATAAATAGGGCCCAGGATTAATTTGCTAAGTGATAGCAAATTAAAAGGCAAAATTTAAGTTCAAATAATTGGAGAAGGACTTTTCAACCATACTGTCATATGTATGTAACAATTACTTTCCGTAGTAGCCTCACCAGATCTTAAAGGCAATGTTGCAAATAGTGGGTTTCCTTTATTTAAGTATATTAACTTTTTAAATATTGTAGATAAATACAAAGATGGACAGTAGAATTACTCTGTTATTAATTACCATTTTTTGGTATATTTTTTGGTTAGGAATTAATTCAGAATGCAGAAGATGCTGGGGCAACAGAAGTTAAATTTTTATATGACGAAACTCAACACGGAACAGAGTCTCTTTGGTCAAAAGATATGGCACCATATCAGGGTAAGAATCAATAATTAGGAATAAGTTTTATTGTATGCACTAACAGGCAGTTTTTAATGATTAATAATGCTTTGTTTAATGAACAGTCTAATTATCATTTGTACTTTTTGGCATGTTTATGTCCACTTCTTCAGATGTTTTTCTCTGCTTTGGGTGGGAAGGTGTCTCCACCAGTTGGTATTTTTAGAGAACAAAGAATAAAATCTGAAAACTCGAAACAAAATGACAAGCATTGTAATGACCAAAGCCTCTTATTCTAGTCAAACAACTTGTGTTTTATATTATCAGTAGAATAAAGGGACACCATTTATGTATAGTAACACTCTCCTGCATTTGGAAAGATGTTGTGAAAGGCCATGCTTTTGTGTATTTTCTGCTTTAGGGGTACCCTTGACATTGTTTGGAAGTTGTGTCATATACTCATACTGATTATAGTAACAGTAATGATAGCTGATGTTTTTAGGGGTCTGCTCTGCTGGTTCTGTGCTGAGCCCTGTATTTGTGCCGTCTCATTTGGTCCCCAGCACTTTGGTGATGGACAGCCCTTCTTATCCTTATTGTGCAGATGAGGAAATGTTGCCTTGATGGCTTTAGTTTCTGGAAGTGCTGTGGCTGTGACTGGAGAGCTGGGCCTGACCTCCTGACTGCAGAGTCCCCACTCCACTGTGTGACTGTCCTTTCCGGAAAGCCTTTGCAGCCTCGACTGTCTGCATATTCCAACTTTAACTATTTTAAAAATAGCAGTCATGCCATTTTTGTGAAACGAACTGGGTCACATCCCCATGGCTGTCCTTGAATTGATGGGAGCATGAGGAGAGGTTTCTGGGGGTGCTGGGAGTGCCCTGAATACCTCAAGTGGATGGAGATGACACAGGTTCATCTGCGTTGTAGGAGTTGATCAAGCTGCAGCCTCAAGATCATCATACTTTATTGTGTATATATTACACTTCAGTACCTTTTTGAATGAAAAATATTAATCATCTTTAAAGTATGATGAGTGAATATAGTTGAATATATTCAAAGAATGTTAGAGATTCTGAAGGTAGGTCTCACAAAATGGATTTCCAAAAATATTTTGTGCAGAAATATTTTATAAATATTACTTTTTGAAGGAACTACTTTGGAGATAGGTGGTATTATTTTACATAGGTGGTATAATTGCAGTATTATTTAAACATTTGTCACATTAATGGGTTTTAAAATCAAACAGGTAATGCCTCGTATAGAACAATCTAGAGGCTGATGAAAAAACAAAACTTCAAACACTTACAAGGTGATTATTAATCTTACTAAAGGATTATTTTTCACCTTATGAAATAAGATTTCAATTGTGCATATGTAAGGCATACAACATGTTATAAGGTATATGTGTGTGTGTATAGTAAAATGGTTGTGTATATACTGAAACAAATTAACATACCATCTCACATAGTTCCTTTAGATAGCAAGTCTCCATAATACATTTCTTTCTTTCTTTCTTTTTTCTTTAAAATTGAGACAGAGTCTTGCTCTGTTGCCCAGGCTGGAGTACAGTGGTGCAGTCTCGGTTCACTAAAGCCTCCGCCTCTCGGGTTCAAGCAGTTCTCCTGTCTCAGCCTCCCAAGTAGCTGGGATTACAGGTGCGCACCACCATGCCCGGCTAATTTTTTGTATTTTTTAGTAGAGATGGGGTTTTGCCATGTTGGCCAGGCTGGTTTCGAACTCCTGACTTCAGGTGATCTACACGCCTTGGCCTCTCAAAGTGCTAGGATGCTGGGATTACAAGCATGAGCCACTGTGCCCATATTTTCATATGTTTCATGAAATATATGAAATATTTTATATTTATTTGGTAAATATTTTTCCATTTATCAAAAAAAGATTTAAATATACTATTTAGAACAAATTTCACATAGAGTAGTCACAGATTGATTTTCTTGTTTGCCTTATGTTTTTGGGCATCTGAGTAACCTTTAATTTTTCCTTTATGGATTTTTGGCCAACAATACTATGTTTCTTCTGCTGCTAGTTTTTACCTCAGTGTGTGTCTTTATTTTTATTGTAAAAACAGTAAGAATTATAGTATGGAATTCACTCTATTCACTTCTCTCTATTTTCCCTTCAAATAAGAGATTTTGTATAGAGGATTTCTTGAGATAGAACAGAACACCCTGGCATCTTTTTCTGAATACCTGCCTGCGCATTTTCACACCTAGGGCCTGCTCTCTACGTGTACAACAACGCGGTTTTCACCCCAGAGGACTGGCACGGCATTCAAGAAATAGCAAGAAGTAGGAAAAAGGATGATCCTCTGAAGGTCGGAAGATTTGGAATTGGGTTCAATTCTGTCTATCATATAACAGGTAGAGTATTGGGCTTTTCAGTCTTGGTATTAGAGAATATTTTATCTTACATTCTGTAATGTATTTGTTTAACTTCAGAGGTGATACTGTTTAAAAGCCATCTTACCCAGATTCTTCTTTCAGTAGCCGGAGGTATGTCAATGAAATATCAGTGCATATTGAATTTTCTGAAATTACCACAGTAACAATACCAAAGTTTTACTTCATCATGTGATGCCAAAAGGTAACATCATCATGATCCAGTGGAATCAGTATATTAAGCCATTTGATGTGAAATTTGAAATACAGCTTTTGAACACAAAATTTTTACTATGAAAAATTTCAAAACTGCGACTCTTCAAGAGTCAAACTGAGTATTACAGATCTTCTTGTGCATGTTCTAAATATCAGAAGTAATGGTATTGAATAACTGAGAAAGTGAAAATCTTTGAGGTGGTTTTGGTATCTCTTAGTTTCCTCTCTCATTCTACTCTTTTTAGACTTACAAGCATTCTAAAGATTACTTTGAAATCATATTTTTAATCTAGAAAGAATATGAGGTTTCTGGTTCCTAGTTACAATAGGAAATACTTAACTCTTAGTATAGACATCTCTAGGAGTATATGGCTCTTGTAGAATCAAAGCTCTTAGTACTTACTATAGTTTTGTGATAAAAAATTGTGTAATGGAATTGGTCCTTTTAGTTTCAAACTGTGTCTTGCAGAAGGAAAGATTGCACAGGCAGGGCTATCACTGTAGCCAAGATGACCGTATACTTTATTATTCATACTGGGACACCTGTGAGAGTGAAGGAGGGTGGTACTCTTCTCAGACAACTGGCCGGAATTGGAACTGCCCTGGGCACGTGGGAAGTAGGGTCATCCCAACTGTAGCCAAATATTAGTAAGCCTGTTGCATTTACATTCGTATGTATATATTCGATTAAATACTATTGACTAAATTACAAATCATACAATAAAAATTTATGTATTAAAATACGACTATTATCTATGAACAGTAATACTCATGTGTCCACCTCTTTGCAAGTTATCCCTCGAGTCAGTGCCATGTAGTGGTTTGTAAATGTTGTGGGACACAGATGTGAGTAGCAAAAGCCTGGAGGCTTAAGCAGGAATGAACTGTGGCGTGAGGGCCCAGCTAATTGCCCAGCACCTGCATCTCAGTGTGGTTTTGATTGCTCATTGAGAATAAGCACATTTGTGTGGAACATTAACTGGAAGACTGTTCTCTAATCTGAGGATTTGAGAAGATCATAGGTCATAGGTCATGCTTTTATCTTGTCAGGAGCCACTGGCCTGATTTCATTCGTGGGGGTGCGACTCTGTGCCTTGGGAGCAGGGGTGAGCATTCCCTAGACCCCACTAGCGATGGATTTAGCCACGTGGTTCGTGGACATAACATTTGCTAACTTAAAATACCCACAAGCTTAGGAGTTGGTGATTGTGACAGCTGAAGCTGTGCTTGATGACCATAGATATTAAAGATTGACTTCACTGGAGGTGCATCTTGCAGGAAGCCGAGGTGCTAAGTAAGCATGTGAGGCAAACACATCACATCACCCTTGGGAGATCCTCACCCAAGCATGCGGGGGAGGAGTTTCTCTCACCACAGTGGGTCTCACACATCTGGTTTTTCTGCCAGTTTTTGACTACTACTCTGTCTTTGGTTGAGGAACAGGTGAAGCAGTTGGTATCAATTTAGAGGCCATGTTATACAAAAGATGGGTATCTTTCAATACTGTAATTAGGCTCCATGTGGTGAGATGCTCCCAGCATGAGAAGTGCTTCCGCTCCAGAGGCAGAGAGGTTGAGACACTTGAGGAAATGGACCTTGTGAGCTTCAGAGCAGGCGCTCACTGAGCAACACAGTGGGCAGAGCCGCCCGTGTTGTACTGCTCTCTCTCCCTTCTCACAGAGTCTCTGTGGAATTTGTAAAGTTGAGCTTAGGATGCAGCCCTGTTCTGCTGCATTGGCCTCACATGGTGGTGGGAGCTAAGTGTAGATATCCAAATACTCTGCCCATCTTTTGTGTAGTGAGTTTTTGAAGATGTCTTCTGGGTTTTCACAATAATCATGCAGTCTCTATGCCTGGCATTTGTTATTGGATTGAATCAAAAGAGAAATCATTTTTCATATTCAGAGAATTAAATTTCTGAAGGTAAATTAAGTTTGTGTTTAGATAAGTCTGTTTTAGCCTTTTAATGACTCATGCTTTTTCATACAAATATTTATTGTAATTGTAATCATAACTGTCCCTAAAATTTCAGAGTTGATCATGACTTACATTTTTCTTTACAGATGTTCCTTGTATCTTTAGTGGTGACCAGATCGGGATGCTAGATCCTCACCAAACACTTTTTGGCCCACATGAATCAGGCCAATGTTGGAATCTCAAAGATGACAGCAAAGAAATTAGTGAACTTTCAGACCAGTTTGCACCATTTATTGGCATTTTTGGAAGCACCAAGGAAACGTTTGTAAACGGCAGTTTTCCAGGCACATTTTTCCGTTTCCCTCTTCGCCTGCGACCTTCACAGCTTAGTAGCAACCTCTACAATAAGCGGAAGGTTCTTGAGTTGTTTGAGTCTTTTAGGGCAGATGCAGACACAGTGCTGCTCTTTCTGAAAAGTGTGCAGGATGTTTCCTTGTATGTCCGAGAGGCTGACGCAACAGAGAAACTGGTGTTTAGAGTGACTTCGAGTGAGAGTGAGGCACTGAAACAGGAGCGGCTGAATTCTGTAAAGATTCTGGGAACTGCTATAAGTAACTATTGTAAAAAGACTCCAAGCAATAACATCACCTGTGTAACGTATCATGTAAATATTGTTTTAGAAGAGGAGAGTACTAAGGATGCACAGAAAACATCTTGGTTGGTGTGTAACAGTGTGGGTGGGCGAGGGATCAGTAGTGAGCTTGACTCTTTAGCTGATGAACTGAAATTTGTCCCAGTCATTGGAATAGCCATGCCTTTATCAAGCAGAGAGGATGAAGCAAAAGGAGCAACATCTGATTTCTCAGGAAAAGCATTTTGTTTTCTTCCTTTACCGCCTGGTGAGGAAAGCGGCACAGGACTCCCAGTTCACATCAGTGGGTTCTTTGGCCTCACTGATAACCGCAGGAGCATAAAATGGAGAGAGCTGGACCAGTGGAGGGACCCAGCAGCCTTATGGAATGAGTTTCTGGTCATGAATGTTGTCCCCAAAGCTTATGCTACTCTGATCTTAGATTCAATAAAACGTCTGGAGACGGAAAAGAGCTCTGATTTCCCCTTGTCAGTTGATGTTATCTATAAGCTTTGGCCCGAGGCGAGCAAAGTCAAGGTGCACTGGCAGCCGGTGTTAGAGCCTCTATTCAGCGAGCTGCTGCAGAATGCAGTGATTTATTCAATTAGCTGTGATTGGGTCACGTTGGAGCAGGTGTACTTCTCAGAACTTGATGAAAATTTAGAATACACAAAAACCGTGCTCAACTACCTCCAGAGCTCAGGGAAGCAGATTGCCAAGGTACCAGGGAATGTGGATGCTGCTGTTCAGCTCACGGCTGCCTCTGGTACAACACCTGTGAGGAAGGTGACGCCTGCGTGGGTGCGGCAGGTGCTGCGGAAGTGTGCACACCTGGGCAGTGCTGAAGAAAAGCTTCACCTTCTAGAATTTGTGCTTTCTGACCAAGCCTACAGTGAGCTGCTTGGGCTGGAGTTGCTCCCTTTACAGAATGGCAATTTTGTTCCCTTCTCCTCATCTGTATCAGACCAAGATGTCATTTATATTACCTCAGCAGAATATCCAAGGTAGGGTTCCCCTTCTAACGCTCCTGCTCACTCTTGGGGTTCCCCTGCTCCTGCTCAGTGTGAGAGTCCTTTGTTGTGAAATTCAATGGTTTTCTATGTCGATTTTATAGTTAGGAAGACTTTTGCAGCAATGTATTGTTAAAATACCAACGGATACCTTTTATATTCTAAAATGAAAAAGTATTCAAATATTTATCAGTTAAAAAGTTATCTAAGCAGTTGTTTTTCTTGGAAATTTCAATAACAACGCTGAAAACAATGTTTATAAAGTGCAAATAATGACAAGGCCAGATTAGTCACTAATGAATTATTTTGATGATATTTAAATTAATGAAAAATAGTATATTAATTCTTTATAAATGAGGGTGTGTACTGACATTTCAGGAAATAAAATTAATTTTACTGTAAGATATTAAGAATATTTCTGAATTTGAGTAAGGTACGTGATACTCTCACATTTTAAAGCAAAGTCTAGCTAATATTTGATCAAAAATATTGTAATTTGATTTTACGTGTGCATTATAATTTATGTAAAATAAAATAGCTTAACTGACTTGAAAATATGTGATTGATTTTTTAAAATCTGGGAATCGTCGGAAGATTCTGATAATTGCTGTTCTTTTCCCTTTTCAGGTCCCTTTTCCCAAGTCTTGAAGGAAGATTTATTTTGGATAACTTGAAACCTCACCTTCTGGCTGCTTTAAAGGAAGCTGCCCAAACCCGAGGTATATAGTTTAGTTTTCTTTTAAATAAACGTCTTTATAAAAATAGAAGTTTTTAAAAAGTTTTCTGTTATTCATTTTAGACCTATAAATCAACAGTTTCTTATGGTTCAACCTAATATACTTTTTGTGTTTTAAGATGTTTCAGTTACCAGAATGGCATCTAAGAGATGCCATCTAAAAGAATCCAAAGGTGATAAGTGTATTTAAAAATCTGTCCTGTCATGTTGTGATGGTGTAGTCAACATCTTATCCCTGCATGGTGCTTTACAGTTTTTCTGGTGCTTTCCCATTTCTTTTTTCATTTGAGCCTCCCTCATAACTTGCAGCTCATTTGGTAATGACAGTGATTATTAAACTTCACAGACGAGGAGAGAAAGGTTAGGATCATGGCCGCCAGCCACGTGCAGGGAGGTCAGGTCTTCCACTTGCCCTGTCCTTGCTCTGTTTCTGACACCACTGCCCCTCTGTGGTTTTATGTAGTTATGATGCTGGGTTTGCATTAGGCCTGATCAGCTCCTGGGAAGTGTGGACAAATTCAATTAACTCTGTGAAGGGGCAGGAAAAGGGTGTTGTGGGGGTCTTAAAGTGATGGGTGTCCGATAAGTGTCCTGTCTTTTAGGGAAAGACAGTAATTTGGGGAAAACAGTCAACATGGTTCTAATTTTAATACTATCTTTCAACTTCTGCAAGCATCCTTTTCCTTGTGAAACTGTTACCTGAGCTGTTTCTAAGTGAGATGTTGTCTGAGAAGTTCTGGGTTTGTCCTGCTCTTCACATTGTCAAGCGTACTCTCTGATGTGTCTTTTGTGGAATGTACTTTTTTCTTGTCCAAGATAATGACTTAGGGAAAGTTGCTAATCATTGTACACCTTTATTCGTTAAAATATAAGTGAGATGAGTTGGAATGGGAGAGGCAAGTTAGGTCGGAGTTAAAGTGAGACTAAAAGAAAATGAGCATATAAATGTTGTTTCCCATCAGGGATCTGTATCTATGAGTTGGTAGCTGTGAGACTGACTTTTCAAACATCTAACTTACTCATTTAATTGTAATTGTCATCTTCAAAACGGCCTTTCTGGAAGTCTAAGCCCAGCTTCCTATAACCCTGCCAATCTTTGCTCTAACGTTTTGGAGCTCCCTTTTTTTTTTTTTTTGAGACAGAGTCTTGCTCTGTCACCCAGGCTGGACGATCTTGGCTCGCTGCAAGCTCTGCCTCCTGGGTTCCCGCCATTCTCCTGCCTCAGCCTCCCGAGTAGCTGGGACTACAGGTGCCGCCACCATTCCCGGCTAGGTTTTTGTATTTTTAGTACACGCTTGGCTAATTTTTTTTATTTTTAGTAGAGACGGGGTTTCACCACGTTAGCCAGGATGGTCTCAATCTTTTGAGCTTGTGATCCACCCGCCTCGGCCTCCCAAAGTGCTGGGATTGCAGATGTGAGCCACTGTGCCCGGCCCTTTTTTTCTTTTTTATTAATGATGTGTTAATATTTTTGTTAAAATTTTGTGTTGCAATATAAGATACATATAGAACAGTGCACATTTCATAAATGTAGGCTTAGTGAAATTTTACCACCTGAGCATACCCATGTAAACCTAGATCAGAACACAGGCGATCACCAGAAGATTACCAGCCCCCAAAACCCCTCTCTTGCCTTTTTCAATCTGACCACTCCAGGGTAGCCACGACACTGGCTTTAACAGCATAGATTCACTTTGCTAGTTAATCATGCTTTGTATAGAAGGAGCCATGTGGCATATATTCTGTGTCTGGCTTTTATTTGCTGTGATGCTGGTGAGATTCATCCAGATCGTTGCATGGAACTGTTAACAATTCTTTCTCATTGTTATAGTATTTTACTGTGTGGTTTATTACTTTATTTTAAAGACAATATTTTTGTTGGTGGCAGATCCTTTCTGAGGTGGATGTGGATTTGGAAATGGCCAAAAGTTAATTCAGGGCCACATCAGGTGAGAAGGGTGGAAGGTCAGCAGAGCATTCTGCTTTCGCTCAGCATTTTCCAAATATCTTGTGGCACAGAGTGTGGCTACAGTTTGCTTCTCTAGCCCTGGGTGAATGGGGCAAACCTGTTATATTTTTAGGGATGAGATAAATGTATAAATAAATGTAGAAAACTTGACATCTTTCGAAGTTGCATTTTTCCACTTTTATTTTCTTTTTTTTCTCTATTATGGATTCACATTTGTTATTTTGGTGTCATAATGAAGCACTGTGTTTTGTTTCTGGTCTTGGTTAATTTTCTTGGCATTGTTACACCAGATGTTCATCTGGTGTTTTGTTCATCACACATCATGTGTGGGTCACTCCTAGAAATTGTCTTGATGATCACTTTTCTTTATCTAGATTTAAGAGTTAGGCTCCTATTTTCATGATTATTTAATAACCCTGATAACTAGCTGTATTAGTCTGTTTTCATGCTGCTGATAAAGACATACTTGAGACTAGGTAATTTATAAATAAAAAGAAGTTTAATGGACCCACAGTTCCACGTGGCTGGGGAGGCCTCAGAATCATGGCAGAAGGCTAAAGGCACATCTTACATGGTGACAGGCAAAAAGAGAATGAAAGCCAAGAGAAAGGAGTTTCCCCTTATAAAACCATCAGCTCTCTTGAGACTTAGTCACTACCACGAGAACAGTATGCACTACCGTGAGAACACCACCCCCATGATTCAGTTATCTCCCACTGGGTCCTTCCCACAACACATGGGAATTATGGGAGTTACAAGTCAAGATGAGATTTGGGTGGGGACACAGCCAAACCATATCACTAGCCTTTAAACTTTTTTAAACCAGGCACATGGGTATCTTCCCAATCATTTTTACCTCTGTGTTCCAGACAAAAATTTGTTTTTGATACAACTTTATTGCCATTCATGGTTTTACTGTTTTGAGAGCATGATGATACAGGGACTTAGGGGGAGCCAGTAAGTGACACCTTGCTTTCCTTTCCTGAGTTCTGAGTCAGTGAAGACATAGTGAAGACATAGCAGAGGAATTCAGCAGATGCATGTCAGAAGCCACCTCTGTCACTGATTATTGTGCTGTTGGAGATTATAGCTGTGACAGGCATTGGACTTCTGTTGACTCCCAGAATGAAATGGATTAGCTCACCAGTCTAGTCACAGGTAGCCCTGGAAAGCTACAGACTTCCTTCCAGAGGTCCTGCCCCTACTAAACATCTGTGCCTGTGAGTTCTGCTGAGCCTGTGCAGATGCTTTTTCTCAACCTACCAAGCATATAAGTCATCTTGCTTTCTGGTATGGGGCCTGTTGGGGGAATTAGTGAGTACAGGAGAAGAAAGGCAGAATCTTATGTTTATGGAGCCCCCTTCATAAATGGTAGGGAACATCACAGACATGTAACAACATTGGATATTTTTTGCTGTACATAATGATTACTCCATTGCTTTGCTGACACAGAGCACTATGAACTTCTGTTTATGAGTGATCGGTAAACACTGATTGGCCAGTCTGGGAAGTACTACTGCATAAAATGGAAACATATGTTTGTTCTGCAATGGAAACTTTTCCTCTTATTCTGTAGCTCAAACAAAATCTGTCACATTATTTAATAATTGTACCTTTTCCTTGTATTACATTTAAAATCCTTAGCTAAATATTGAGCTACTGCTTGTATTTTTAGTGTTTACTTCTACGGCCCCTTTCATTAGCAGTGAAACATGTTTCACTATATTCCATTTCAGGAAAAACAAAACAGACCTCGATCTTGATTTTCTTTCTTGTATTCTATCATAGTCCAGCTTCCAGAAAGAGTTGTCTTATTGTCTGTACTTCGTCTTTATTTATTATCACTCCAAACAGACTTTTGCTTCCACTGTCATTCCACTAAAATAGTCTGGCTGTCGTCACTAGTTAATGATTTTTCTGTTACTCAGCTCAGTGGACTTTTCTGTTTCTTTTACCTGATCTCCCAGAAGCTTGGGATTCCTCTTTGAAGCCCTCAGCTGTGATGATACCATACCTTCTTGGCATCCACTGATTTTGCTTGCTTCTCAGAATTATTTGTGAACCTCTGTTCCTCACTTTACTGCCTAAAAATGGGTTAGTGTGGGGGCTTCTTCCTCAGCTCTTTTACTTTGTTCCTTTCTTTGAATACATTCATCCACTCCCATGAAAGCATTAGTGACCACCATATCTTCGGTCACCACCCTCGTCTTCAGAGAGGTAGTGTAGCAGAGATTAAAAACCTGGATTTTGTAGTTACACAAATCTGGGCTTAAACTTCGCTCCTCTATTGTGTGACTTTGAACAAATTTTCTATCCTCTCTGAGCCCCTGCTTCCTCATCGGTAACATGGTAATACAGTAATATCCTTCTAAGGGTATATCTGAAGGTCCCCAGGATTTGATTACATAAAATTCAGGATTGCTTCACTGCAAGGATAATGAAATAAGGATTGAGTGGAGGATGGGAGCAATCACAACTTGCCAGTTGAGTTGTATCCAAGTTTGTGTTACTGCAGCAGATCAGGTTATTGAAAGCTTTGTTGCGATATTGTACTCACAGCAGGCATTATGCTGAAGATCAAATGATGAATACATAATACATATCGTTTAACACAATATCCGGCACTTAATACTGACAAATAGTAGCTATTGTTAGCATTTTGCACTTGGAATCCCGTAAGTATTTCAAAATCAACATTGCGAAACTTTAGTCTTCATCCTCTCCCCAAATCTGTTTCTCATTTTGAGTGATCCCATTGAAAATAACACTACTGTTCACAAGATTGCCCAGGAAGGAATCCTTAAATTTTCTTCTTTGTTCCCCACAATCTCCAGGATCTGCTGACTAAATTTTCTGTGCCAGTCCCGTGGTCTTACTCCACTGCCTATGACAGGTCCTCTAATTTCTCATTGTTACTGGATTCTTGCAGTTGATGTCCCTGCCTACAGCGCTTGGGCTTCATCTGATTATGTCGCCCTCCTGCAGGTTTTCCCGTGGACACTGAATCTATCAGGAGAAATGTAGCGCTGCTAGCATGAGCTAGGGGACTTTCCATGCTTGTGAACTTCCATGATTGTGGAGTGCTGTCTCACTGGCCTTGGTGCATGCAGGCGCCCTCTTCTGTTCTGATTAGACAAGCACTTGTAGGTTGATGAACGTGAATCCTCCCTAAATTTCGTGAAAGCAGAGAGACCTGTCAGATTTGTCACCACCATCTAGCGCAGTGCCTACTTCAGTGTAGGTTCTCAGTACTTTTTTCCCTGCATGGAAGTTTTCTCATCGCTGCAGCTTTGTACATGGTGTTCATTTTGCTTAGAATACTTTCTTTCCCTCCTCTGCTTTGCCCAGCTAATGTTTATTCATCGTTCAGTACTGAGCTCATGTGTCACCTCCAGGAAGCTTTCTTTGACATCTTGCCCTGTGCCTCACCCCTGCTCTGCAGTCTGAGGTGGATGCCTCTCTTTTGCTCTTGGAACCCAGTACACAGTCCATTTGATCCTCTTTGTTTTATTAGAATCATGTTTTTACTGTGCTAGACTGCAACATCCTTGAGAGCAGGGGCAATCTTTATTTTTATATTTCCAAGGTCTGGCCGAGAGCCTGCTTGCCAAGTTTGACTGGACAAGTTGATGCTTCAGCTGCTGGGCTGGGTGGGGACCGCATGGAGGAGATGCGGCGCAGAGGCCAAAAGGCAAATCTCGCTCTTGTGTCCGTGAGTTAATAGTTCCTTTTCAAATCAGTGTCTTCTGTAGTCTTGTTTATTCTTTACAACCATGAGATAACAGAGCCTGTGTCTCCATTTGAGAGATGGAGACATTGAAGCTCAAAGAAATGGAGGGATTTAAATGACTTGCTTGAGTTGCAGAGTTGAAGCTACGATTTTTGTTTTTTTAATTTCCAGGTCTGACTTACTTCTGTGTTAAGTTGCTTAAGTAAATGGATGGATATCAGAAACTGGAGAATAGTTAGAAGAGCAGGTAAATGGGTTTTGGATGAAGGAAAAAGAAACAAGAACAGTTTAGTGGTACAGATGCCTAATAGTTGGTGCCAGGATCTTATTTATAATTTTTAAAATTTTCATACTTATTTATTAGATGAGACCAAAATCCGTAACTTTTCCTATGAGGCACTTCATTAGCTGGCTCCATTTTCTGGGTGTCATGAAGATGCCTAGTACATGGAAGGTTCTGTTGATGTTTGCTATTTTTCATCTCCTTCCCTTAGTTCCATGCTTTTTTCTGTTTGGAGGACAGCACGTTCTGTCCCTCCCTCAGCTGTGATACATGTGATTTCCTTGCCAACTCCTCCATCTCACTAGCTCTACTCATCTTTTGTGCAACCCATGTGTGCTTCCATGCTCTGGTCTCCATGGCACTCACACACCAGTACCTGTTTAAGTGTTTGTAATAATTTATCTGATACTTGCCTGCTCCATTAGACTGTAGGGCCAGGTCTGGGACTATGTCTAGTTGTCCATTTCTATATCTCTAGCACTTAATCAGTATTGCCTAACTAACAAGGTGCCTGTTGCTAAGGTGATTAGAATGCTGTTAAGATGAGGAGAGTTCCGTTTCTTTGGTTACACCTTTGCTCTCTATCTTAGCTACTAGTTTAGTTAGCCTAAGGGACCCAAATACACAGAAGTCTCACAGAGCTGTAGCAGTCCACTTGATTAAAAGTTTCTTGCTTCATTCAAGCAGAGGAGGGATAGATGTTCATGAAACAATTCTTAGACGTTTGTAATTGTTGGTTACCATGGGCAAGCAGTGGAAATAGATGATAAAATCTCTTTTTCCTTATTATAAAGTTGGAATTACACACTTTGTATAGATATTCCGAAACTTTTTAAAAATTAAAAATTTTTAAAATCAGGTTTTTTAGTCTAGAATCTCTGAACATGATAGCCTGTGCAAAAAGCTCACTGGTAGCTTATCAAATGATGTTATGCAGGTATAATGTAATTTTTGCATATGAAGTCCATAATTCTTTCTTTGCTTTCTTTCTGAACCCACACTCCTGACTCTTACGTACTTTGATTTAGTTTGCACTGAAATATAGCTTTAAATCTTAGATGTGTATTCTGCTATGTTTGGAGTTTTGTTTCTGGCTTTTCTTTTACATAAGGATGTGTAGAGATTCTACAGACAGCATTATCTTAAGATACAGAACAATTTCTGTAGCCATTATGTGAAAATTGTGACAATTCTGACTTCTTCTAAGAATGGATTTAATTGTATTCTAGCACAACATCTTCTCTGGGGATA
Organism: Rhinopithecus roxellana; assembly: GCF_007565055.1. Classification (NCBI taxonomy): domain Eukaryota; kingdom Metazoa; phylum Chordata; class Mammalia; order Primates; family Cercopithecidae; genus Rhinopithecus; species Rhinopithecus roxellana. The sequence goes on along the minus strand of NC_044566.1, from coordinate 66,817,291 downwards.
TTCAGGTAGGATAACTGAATGTCGTGTTCATTTGAAGCCTGATGTTTTTGTTCATTTGGTTCTTTGAATTCTGTTTTTGCATTTACGTAAGTAGCTAGAAGTTATGTCAACAATTTTTTTTTTCTGGTGGTAATAACTATAATATTAAAGGAGAGAGGAAACCGTACTAATACAGATTTTTGTTATTACAAATACCACAGTAAAACCATATTCAGATGACTTGGAAACATTCACTTCATAGAACATTTAGTCTCTAATCAAAGAATGGTGTGGGAATCTGTATATTAAGCTGTGGTATTTAATGGGAAATGTGATAGTGAATGCATCTCTATTATATGATGCACACAAATATTCCGATTAAAAAGCATAGAGGGGGCCAGGCTCGGTGGCTCATGCCTGTAATCCCAGCATTTTGGGAGGCAGAGGCGGGTGGGTCACGAGGTCAGGAGTTCAAGACCAGCTTGGCCGAGATGGTAAAACCTCGTCTCTACTAAAAATACAAAAAATTAGCCAGGCATGGTGGCAGGCGCCTTTAATCCCAGCTACTTGGGAGGCTGAGGCAGAAAATTGCTTGAACCGGGGCAGCAGAGGTTGCAGTGAACTGAGATCACGCCACTGCACTCCAGCCTGGGCGACAGAGCGAGACTCTGTCTCAAAAAACAAAAAACAAAAACAAACAAACAAAAAAACAGAGAGGGACGTAGATTCTGGGACCTGTGACTGTGAAGTCAGGAGACCACAGCCTTTCTGTTTTGGAGTCTGGCTCAGTGTGCTGTGGTTGGTGACAGCAGGGACCCCCTGTCCTGGGTGTGCTGAGGAAGGGAAGGTGGCCAGCCTAGGTCTCACTGGGGACAGTTGGCCGATTGTTCTTACAGTGCCTCGTGTGTCATTTTGTTGACTGCCTCATGTCATTTTACTGACTGCCTTTTTTTTTTAATAAATAAAAATTTTTTGACTCAACTAGTGGTATTATTTTCCCCAACTTCATGTTTCATTTGGAAATTTATAGGATATAAGATTTGCTTACAGAAATCATTTTTATGATAAATATTATTTGAGGCAGGTGATACACTAAAAATAGTTTAGAAACCAAGTCATTATTATAGTGATAATTCGTATAAATATTTTTGAGTTCCTAGCTTATATTAAAAATGGTTTATTGTTCACAGTTCTTATTACTGTATTTTTCTTAAGGCTTTGTCAATGTATCTTACATGTTTTAAGGTGGCATCAAATCAAAGAGGAAAACAAAATCTTGATATAAGTGAACTGCATAATTAACATTTGCCCTGGTACTGTCTGGTTACATCAGCGATTCTCTTAAGACGAAAGCTAAGAGGTCGGTGACAGAGTGTCAGTGGTGATTTTTGAGGAAGAAATGTGGTCACTGGGGCTAATGTTGAACCACCCTGGCTTGCTGGACTTTTCTGCTGGGCCCTGGGGTCTGCAGTGCCACTGCTAGGCTGGAGATGGAGGGAGTCTGAGCTGGCAGGAAGGCTGCCCTTTCTTTCCTTCCTTTTCTATTGTGGTGGTTTCATTTCTTTTTTTCTATTCTCTCTTCATTTCTTTGAAGATTGACTGATCTACAGTACACCATTTAATTGAACCTTGACTGGACATTTACAAAGAGATTTGCATCTCTCTGCTCAGTGGGGCATTGTTAGAACTCATCAGCTACCCAGGCTGTCATTGCCACTTTCTGTACAGGAGAAAAGTATCAAAAACTGTCACTGTGCTTAGAGCTTTGGATGGATTGTTATTGTAGCCAGCTGGAGACTGAAGGAGTCTGGTTGAATGTAGTAAACTCTCAGTTAATTAAAACATTCAGGACTGAGATTTCTTGGTTAAGTAAATTTTTAAGTAGACTATATATAATATTTCCGTCTGTGCTGAAATTCATCTCAAGGTTAGCACTGAACATAAACATAAACAATAAAAAGCAGTGCAGTCTTTGAGTACTGATTCATTATGTTGATGTTATTATTTTGAACCACTGAGGGATTGAACTGATCATAGTGAAGCAAAAGCTACTCTTGGAAGAGTTCCTTCTAAGTTAAATTTGGTCATTGTTTAAACCTTTCTGCCTCTTGGAATAATTTCAGTACTGTAGCTTAACCTCTGTAGACAGTGCTGATAATTTTTAAGGTTACAAAAACCATTTCATTTATTAAACTGCTACAAAAATGATTTTGCAGATCCTGTTAAAGGTGCTTTATAATTTCTATGACTTTCTAACCCAGGACATGGAGACTTGTTTCTGTGTTAACATTTATAACTAAAAAGCTGAATGTCTTAAATACAATGGATAGAATTCAGGACTTCAGATCGAACTGACTTAATGTACATATACTGGTGTCTTATTACATTTTCTCTCTCCTTTATTTTCTTTCATGTTTTTTTCAGTTGAGCATGACCGATGTGTTAGTTGCATGCTATAGGTGGTGTGTGTGTGTGTGTGTTTTGTTGGCATTTAATTTATACATTAAATGAGATCATTTTCCTGAAGGTAGGTATATGTTTTATAAATTGCCAAATTTCATGAAAGGATATTGGGTAAGATTATCTATGGAATGCATGTCGTGGCAATTATTAACATAGAGCACAAAGTGGTGCATATTTAATTTTTTATTTTCTGAGTGTTTTGAATTTTAATTTCTAACTCTTTTTTTGTATCTCTAGTATTATATCCTTGCCTTATGATTTGGATATTCCACTATAGTTAAATCTGATTCAGTGAGCATTTTTAAAAGGAAAATGTTGGAAAATCATATTTTAATAGGACTTACAGATCAAACAGGCTATACTAGTCAAGCTGCTGACAAGATTTTGTAATTTCTTAAATATTAGTGCTTGAATTATTGTAAATCACACAATGTAAAAACTGAAAAATATTCTGAATTTGGGTATTGACACCTTCCTAAAGTTGCAAAAGTGTGCCCTTGCTTAAATTTCTATGGCAGTAATTTTTAAATATCTTGTTGTTACATGAAAGGCAATTTCTTGGTAGAAGATAAAGTCATCTTTTTTATACATAAGCCTCTGAAATAAGGGTATGCTTTCTTGGACAAAAAAGTAACAATATGTAAAAGTTTCCAGAGCCTGAGGCGGGATTCCTCTTATAATATTTTCCAAACTTGCTTTTTTTTTGTTTTTTTTTTTTGAGACGGGCCCTCACTCTGTCGCCCAGGCTGGAGTGCAGTGGCGTAATCTCGGCTCACTGCAACCTCCGCCTCCTGAGTTCAAGCAGTTCTCTGCCTCAGCCTCCTGAGTAGCTGGGCACTACAGGAGCCCGCCACCATGCCCGGCTAATTTTTGTATTTTTAGTAGAGATGGGGTTTCATCATCTTGGCCAGGCTGGTCTTGAACTGCTGACCTCGTGATCCACCTGCCTTGGCATCCCAAAGTGGTGGGATTACAGATGTGAGCCACTGTGCCTTGCCACTCTTTTAAGAGTCTAGAAGTCATATGTACGTAGGGAGAATATTGAATGTTAGTATCTATACCAGATGGAATTTGAGATGTTTATTTCTCTGGGAAAAATATACCTACAGATGTATGGTGTTTTTTTTTCATTTTGTTCCTGCTGATATTATAAATGTCATACTCTGAAATACTAAATTCACTTAGAAAGAAAATGTTCATTTCTAAGGCCAGTGGTTAAAACCAGTAAAAACTGCCCCCCTCAACCCAAGCAAATATCTTCCTAGTGTTCTAGTTTATCAGACATCCAAAAGCGGAGCTGCTCTGCTGCCTTCACAGCATGGCCCCACGTGCTCCTTTGTTGCCTCCAAAGTATTTCTGCAAAAATCTCAGGGCTCTGAACAGCATACTTTAATAATAAGTAGCTAGATACAGGGTACTTTGGAAAAGTTGTAAATATGTTCTGTATTTGGGCATAAATATAGAGCAGTCTTTAGATCTAGAATCTCATCCCCATTATTTTTCCAAATGAGAGAATTCAAGTCCCAGAAAAATGAAATGGCACTGAAGTTAGACATCTGTTTAGTTGTTGAAAGGAAACCATGTAAGTCTCATTGCTGCCTCAGCTGCAGAAAGCGCTGGTCAGCTGCAGCTGAGACTCCAGCCTCAGTGTGCTGACTTCATGCCCTTCTCTGTAGGTCATACAGCTGTGTGGCTCCTGGAAACTTGAAGTTAACACAAAACATCCTTCATACAGGTTGGGTGTCCCAAACCCAAAAATCTGAAACCCCAAATGTTTCAAAATCTGCAACAAGTATCTACATGACACTCAAAAGAAATGCTCATTGGAGCATTCTGGATTTCAGATTTTTGGATTTGGAATGCTCAGCTGGTAAGTACAATGTAAATATTCCAAAGTCCAAAAAAAAAAATCCGAAATCTGAAACACTTCTGGTCACAAGCATTCAGATAAGGCATAGTCAGCCTTTATTGGGGTCGTGTATCAATTTTTACCTTTAAACAAAAAAGATTCTTACCTAAATTTTATTTGCATTTTTCTTTGGTGTTTTTATTTGTGGGCAAATAAGTGCTAAACATTGTTTTCCATATTGATTTCATTTGCAGAACATTATAGGATACTTTAAAAAACATATTTAAATGCATTTTGTATATTTATTTAAAATAAGCATTTTCCAGGCAGAATTATTTCTCTCACAGGTTATTGTAAATATGGATTTATATATAGATTTTCTATCACTATTATTATTTAAAAATTATTTTAGCCCAGTTTTGCCGAATTTTTACATGTACTTCCAGCTCTTAGAAAACTTACCAGTACTAGCCAGGCACGGTGGCTCATGCCTGTAATCCCAGCACTTTGGGAGGCCAAGGCAGGTGGGTCATGAAGTCAGGAGATTGAGACCATCCTGGCTAACACGGTGATACCCTGTCTCTACTAAAAGTACAAAAAAAATTAGCCAAGTGTGGTGGCAGGCCCCTGTAGTCCTAGCTACTTGGGAAGCTGAGGCAGGAGAATGGTGTGAACCCGGGAGGTGGAGCTTGCAGTAAGCGGAGATTGCGCCACTGCACTCCAGCCTGGGTGATAGAGCGAGACTCTGTCTTAAAAAAAAAAAAAAAAACAACAAAACAAACTTCCCACTACTGTCTTATTTGTGAGAATAGAAAGCTACTGTAGTAGAATTATATGTATTTATGACATTTCTGTGTATGATTTACAGGAAGACCATGTACTCAGCTGCAGCTTCTAAATCCAGAACGATTTGCACGTCTTATCAAGGAAGTAATGAATACATTCTGGCCTGGCAGAGAATTGATCGTTCAATGGTATCCATTTGATGAAAACAGAAATCACCCATCTGTTTCATGGCTTAAGATGGTTTGGAAAAATCTTTATATACATTTTTCAGAGGATTTGACTTTATTTGATGAGATGCCACTTATCCCCAGAACTATACTAGAGGAAGGTCAGGCATGTGTGGAACTCATTAGACTCAGGATTCCATCATTAGTCATTTTAGATGATGAATCTGAAGCACAGCTTCCAGAATTTTTAGCAGACATTGTACAAAAACTTGGAGGATTTGTCCTTAAAAAATTAGATGCATGTATACAACATCCGCTCATTAAAAAATATATTCATTCACCATTACCAAGTGCTGTTTTGCAAATAATGGAGAAGATGCCATTGCAGAAATTGTGTAATCAAATAACTTCGCTACTTCCAACACACAAAGATGCCCTGAGGAAGTTCTTGGCTAGTTTAACTGATAGCAGTGAGAAAGAGAAAAGAATTATTCAAGAATTGGCAATATTCAAGCGCATTAACCATTCTTCTGGTCAGGGAATTTCCGCTTATACAAAATTGAAAGGTTGTAAAGTCTTACACCATACTGCCAAGCTCCCAGCAGATCTGCGACTTTCTATTTCAGTAATAGACAGTAGTGATGAAGCTACTATTCGTCTTGCAAACATGTTGAAAATAGAACAGTTAAAGACCACTAGCTGCTTAAAGCTTGTTTTAAAAGATATTGAAAATGCATTTTATTCACATGAAGAGGTAACACAGCTTATGTTATGGGTCCTTGAGAATCTGTCTTCTCTTAAAAATGAGAATCCAAATGTGCTTGAGTGGTTAACACCATTAAAATTCATCCAGATACCACAGGAACAGGTGGTATCAGCTGGCGAACTCTTTGACCCGGATATAGAAGTACTAAAGGATCTCTTTTGTAATGAAGAAGGAACCTATTTCCCACCCACAGTTTTTACCTCACCAGATATTCTTCACTCCTTAAGACAGATTGGTTTAAAAAACGAAGCCAGTCTCAAAGAGAAAGATGTTGTGCAAGTGGCAAAAAAAATTGAAGCCTTACAGGGCAGTGCTTGTCCAGATCAGGATGTTCTTCTGAAGAAAGCCAAAACCCTCTTACTGGTTTTAAATAAGAATCACACACTGTTACAATCATCTGAAGGAAAGATGACATTGAAGAAAATAAAATGGGTTCCAGCCTGCAAGGAAAGGCCTCCAAATTATCCAGGCTCTTTAGTCTGGAAAGGAGATCTCTGTAATCTCTGTGCACCACCAGATATGTGTGATGTAGGCCATGCAATTCTCATTGGCTCCTCACTTCCTCTTGTTGAAAGTATCCATGTAAACCTGGAAAAAGCATTAGGGATCTTCACAAAACCTAGCATTAGTGCTGTCTTAAAACACTTTAAAATTGTTGTTGATTGGTATACTTCAAAAACCTTTAGTGATGAAGACTACTATCAATTCCAGCATATTTTGCTTGAAATTTATGGATTCATGCATGATCATCTAAATGAAGGGAAAGATTCTTTTAGAGCCTTAAAATTTCCCTGGGTTTGGACTGGCAAGAAGTTTTGTCCACTTGCCCAAGCTGTGATTAAACCAATCCATGATCTTGACCTTCAGCCTTATTTGCATAATGTACCTAAAACCATGGCGAAATTCCACCAACTATTTAAGGTCTGTGGTTCAATAGAGGAGTTGACATCAGATCATATTTCCATGGTTATTCAGAAGATATATCTCAAAAGTGACCAAGATCTCAGTGAACAAGAAAGCAAACAAAATCTTCACCTTATGTTGAATATTATCAGATGGCTATATAGCAATCAGATTCCAGCAAGCCCCAACACACCAGTTCCTATACATCATAGCAAAAGTCCTTCTAAACTCATCATGAAGCCAATTCACGAATGCTGTTACTGTGACATTAAAGTTGATGACCTTAATGACTTACTTGAAGATTCTGTGGAACCAATCATTTTGGTGCATGAGGACATACCCATGAAAACTGCAGAATGGCTCAAAGTTCCATGCCTTAGTACAAGACTGATAAATCCTGAAAACATGGGATTTGAGCAGTCAGGACAAAGAGAACCACTTACTGTAAGAATTAAAAATATTCTGGAAGAATACCCTTCAGTGTCAGATATTTTTAAAGAACTACTTCAAAATGCTGATGATGCAAATGCAACAGAATGCAGTTTCTTGATTGATATGAGAAGAAATATGGACATAAGAGAGAATCTCCTCGACCCAGGGATGGCAGCTTGTCATGGACCTGCTTTGTGGTCATTCAACAATTCTCAATTCTCAGATTCAGATTTTGTGAACATAACTAGGTTAGGAGAATCTTTAAAAAGGGCAGAAGTTGACAAAGTTGGAAAATTTGGTCTTGGATTTAATTCTGTGTACCATATCACTGACATTCCCATCATTATGAGTCGGGAATTCATGATAATGTTCGATCCAAACATAAACCATATCAGTAAACACATTAAAGACAAATCCAATCCTGGGATCAAAATTAATTGGAGTAAACAACAGAAAAGACTTAGAAAATTTCCTAATCAGTTCAAACCATTTATAGATGTATTTGGCTGTCAGTTACCTTTGACTGTAGAAGCACCTTACAGCTATAATGGAACTCTTTTCCGACTGTCCTTTAGAACTCAACAGGAAGCAAAAGTGAGTGAAGTTAGTAGTACTTGCTATAATACAGCAGATATTTATTCTCTTGTGGATGAATTTAGTCTCTGTGGACACAGGCTTATCATTTTCACTCAGAGTGTAAAGTCAATGTATTTGAAGTACTTGAAAATTGAGGAAACCAACCCCCGCTTAGCACAAGATACAGTAATAATTAAAAAAAAATCCTGCTCTTCCAAAGCATTGAACACACCTGTCTTAAGTGTTTTAAAAGAGGCTGCTAAGCTCATGAAGACTTGCAGCAGCAGTAATAAAAAGCTTCCCAGTGATGAACCAAAGTCATCTTGCATTCTTCAGATCACAGTGGAAGAATTTCACCATGTCTTCAGAAGGATTGCTGATTTACAGTCACCACTTTTTAGAGGCCCAGATGATGACCCAGCTGCTCTCTTTGAAATGGCAAAGTCTGGCCAATCAAAAAAGCCATCAGATGAGTTGTCACAAAAAACAGTAGAGTGTACCACGTGGCTTCTATGTACTTGCATGGACACAGGAGAGGCTCTGAAGTTTTCCCTGAGTGAGAGTGGAAGAAGACTAGGACTGGTTCCATGTGGGGCAGTAGGAGTTCTGCTGTCAGAAATCCAGGACCAGAAGTGGACTGTGAAACCACACATTGGAGAGGTGTTTTGCTATTTACCTTTACGAATAAAAACAGGCTTGCCAGTTCACATCAATGGGTGCTTTGCTGTTACATCAAATAGGAAAGAAATCTGGAAAACAGATACAAAAGGACGATGGAATACCACGTTCATGAGACATGTTATTGTGAAAGCTTACTTACAGGCACTGAGTGTCTTACGGGACCTGGCCACTAGTGGGGAGCTAGTGGATTATACTTACTATGCAGTGTGGCCCGATCCTGATTTAGTTCATGATGATTTTTCTGTAATTTGCCAAGGATTTTATGAAGATATAGCTCATGGAAAAGGGAAAGAATTGACCAAAGTCTTCTCTGATGGATCTACTTGGGTTTCCATGAAGAATGTAAGATTTCTAGATGACTGTATACTTAAAAGAAGAGATGTCGGTTCAGCAGCCTTCAAGATATTTTTGAAATACCTTAAGAAGACTGGGTCCAAAAACCTTTGTGCTGTTGAACTTCCTTCTTCAGTAAAATTAGGATTTGAAGAAGCTGGCTGCAAACAGATACTACTTGAAAACACATTTTCAGAGAAACAGTTTTTTTCTGAAGTGTTTTTTCCAAATATTCAAGAAATTGAAGCAGAACTTAGAGATCCTTTAATGATTTTTGTTCTAAATGAAAAAGTTGATGAGTTCTCGGGAATTCTTCGTGTTACTCCATGTATTCCTTGTTCCTTGGAGGGGCATCCTTTGGTTTTGCCATCAAGATTGATCCACCCTGAAGGACGAGTTGCAAAGTTATTTGACTTTAAAGATGGAAGATTCCCTTATGGTTCTACTCAGGATTATCTCAATCCTATTATTTTGATTAAACTAGTTCAGTTAGGTATGGCAAAAGATGATATTTTATGGGATGACATGCTAGAACGTGCAGAGTCAGTAGCTGAAATTAATAAAAGTGATCATGTTGCTGCATGCCTAAGAAGTAGTATCTTATTGAGTCTTATTGATGAGAAACTAAAAATAAGGGATCCTAGAGCAAAGGATTTTGCTGCAAAATATCAAACAATCCCCTTCCTTCCATTTTTGACAAAACCAGCAGGTTTTTCTTTGGACTGGAAAGGTAACAGTTTTAAACCTGAAACCATGTTTGCAGCAACTGACCTTTATACAGCTGAACATCAAGATATAATTTGTCTTTTGCAACCAATTCTAAATGAAAATTCTCATTCCTTTAGAGGTTGTGGTTCAGTGTCATTGGCTGTTAAGGAGTTTTTGGGATTACTCAAGAAGCCAACACTTGATCTGGTTATAAACCAATTGAAAGAAGTTGCAAAATCAGTTGATGATGGAATTACACTGTACCAGGAGAATATCACCAATGCTTGCTACAAATACCTTCATGAAGCCTTGATGCAAAATGACATCACTAAGATATCAATTATTGATAAGTTAAAGCCCTTTAGCTTCATTCTGGTTGAGAATGCATATGTTGACTCAGAAAAGGTTTCTTTTCATTTAAATTTTGAGGCAGCACCATACCTTTATCAGTTGCCTAATAAATATAAAAATAATTTCCGTGAACTTTTTGAAAGTGTGGGTGTGAGGCAGTCATTCACTGTTGAAGATTTTGCTCTTGTTTTGGAATCTATTGATCAAGAAAGAGGAACAAAGCAAATAACAGAAGAGAATTTTCAGCTTTGCCGGCGAATAATCAGTGAAGGAATATGGAGTCTCATTAGAGAAAAGAAACAAGAATTTTGTGAGAAAAATTATGGCAAGATATTATTGCCGGATACTAATCTTATGCTTCTCCCTGCTAAATCGTTATGCTACAATGATTGCCCTTGGATAAAAGTAAAGGATACCACTGTAAAATATTGTCACGCTGACATACCCAGGGAAGTAGCAGTAAAACTAGGAGCAGTCCCAAAGCGACACAAAGCCTTAGAAAGATATGCATCCAATGTCTGTTTTACAACACTTGGCACAGAATTTGGACAGAAAGAAAAATTGACCAGCAGAATTAAGAGCATCCTTAATGCATATCCTTCTGAAAAGGAAATGTTGAAAGAGCTTCTTCAAAATGCTGATGATGCAAAGGCGACAGAAATCTGTTTTGTGTTTGATCCTAGACAGCATCCAGTTGATAGAATATTTGATGATAAGTGGGCCCCACTGCAAGGGCCAGCACTTTGTGTGTACAACAACCAGCCATTTACAGAAGATGATGTTAGAGGAATTCAGAATCTTGGAAAAGGCACGAAAGAAGGAAATCCTTATAAAACTGGACAATATGGAATAGGATTCAATTCTGTGTATCATATCACAGACTGCCCATCTTTTATTTCTGGCAATGACATCCTGTGTATTTTTGATCCTCATGCCAGATACGCACCAGGGGCCACATCCATTAGTCCTGGACGCATGTTTAGAGATTTGGATGCAGATTTTAGGACACAGTTCTCAGATGTTCTGGATCTTTATCTGGGAACCCACTTTAAACTGGATAATTGCACAATGTTCAGATTTCCTCTTCGTAATGCAGAAATGGCAAAAGTTTCGGAAATTTCATCCGTTCCAGCATCAGACAGAATGGTCCAGAATCTTTTGGACAAACTGCGCTCAGATGGGGCAGAACTTCTAATGTTTCTTAATCACATGGAAAAAATCTCTATTTGTGAAATAGATAAAAGTACTGGAGCTCTAAATGTGCTGTATTCAGTCAAGGGCAAAATCACAGATGGAGACAGATTGAAAAGGAAACAATTTCATGCATCTGTAATTGATAGTGTTACTAAAAAGAGGCAGCTCAAAGACATACCAGTTCAACAGATAACCTATACTATGGATACTGAGGACTCTGAAGGAAATCTTACTACGTGGCTAGTTTGTAATAGATCAGGCTTTTCAAGTATGGAGAAAGTATCTAAGAGTGTAATATCAGCTCACAAGAACCAAGATATTACTCTTTTCCCACGTGGTGGAGTAGCTGCCTGCATTACCCACAACTATAAAAAACCCCATAGGGCCTTCTGCTTTTTGCCTCTCTCTTTGGAGACTGGGCTGCCATTTCATGTGAATGGCCACTTTGCACTGGATTCAGCCAGAAGGAACCTGTGGCGTGATGATAATGGAGTTGGTGTTAGAAGTGACTGGAATAACAGTTTAATGACAGCATTAATAGCTCCTGCATATGTTGAATTGCTAATACAGTTAAAAAAACGGTATTTCCCTGGTTCTGATCCAACATTATCAGTGTTACAGAACACCCCTATTCATGTTGTAAAGGACACTTTAAAGAAGTTTTTATCATTTTTCCCAGTTAACCGTCTTGATCTACAGCCAGATTTATATTGTCTAGTGAAAGCACTTTACAGTTGCATTCACGAAGACATGAAACGTCTTTTACCTGTTGTGCGGGCTCCCAATATTGATGGCTCTGACTTGCACTCTGCAGTTATAATTACTTGGATCAATATGTCTACTTCAAATAAAACTAGACCATTTTTTGACAATTTACTACAGGATGAATTACAACACCTTAAAAATGCAGATTATAATATCACCACACGCAAAACAGTAGCAGAGAATGTCTATAGGCTGAAACATCTCCTTTTAGAAATTGGTTTCAACTTGGTTTATAACTGTGATGAAACTGCTAATCTTTACCACTGTCTTATAGATGCAGATATTCCTGTTAGTTATGTGACCCCTGCTGATATCAGATCTTTTTTAATGACATTTTCCTCTCCTGACACTAATTGCCATATTGGGAAGCTGCCTTGTCGTCTGCAGCAGACTAATCTAAAACTTTTTCATAGTTTAAAACTTTTAGTTGATTATTGTTTTAAAGATGCAGAAGAAAATGAGATTGAAGTTGAGGGACTGCCCCTTCTCATTACACTGGACAGTGTTTTGCAAACTTTTGATGCAAAACGACCCAAGTTTCTAACAACATATCATGAATTGATTCCATCCCGCAAAGACTTGTTTATGAATACATTGTATTTGAAATATAGTAATATTTTATTGAACTGTAAAGTTGCAAAAGTGTTTGACATTTCCAGCTTTGCTGATTTGTTATCCTCTGTGTTGCCTCGAGAATATAAGACCAAAAGTTGCACGAAGTGGAAGGACAATTTTGCAAGTGAGTCTTGGCTTAAGAATGCATGGCATTTTATCAGCGAATCTGTAAGCCTGAAAGAAGATCAGGAAGAAACAAAACCAACATTTGACATTGTTGTTGATACTCTAAAAGACTGGGCATTGCTTCCAGGAACAAAGTTTACTGTTTCAGCCAACCAGCTTGTGGTTCCTGAAGGAGATGTTCTTCTTCCTCTCAGCCTTATGCACATTGCAGTTTTTCCAAATGCCCAGAGTGATAAAGTTTTTCATGCTCTCATGAAAGCTGGCTGTATTCAGCTTGCTTTGAACAAAATCTGTTCCAAAGACAGTGCATTTGTTCCTCTGTTGTCATGTCACACGGCAAATATAGAGAGCCCCACAAGCATCTTGAAGGCTCTACATTACATGGTCCAAACTTCAACATTTAGAACAGAAAAATTAGTAGAAAATGATTTTGAAGCACTTTTGATGTATTTCAACTGCAATTTGAATCACTTGATGTCCCAAGATGATATAAAAATTTTAAAGTCACTTCCATGCTATAAATCCATCAGTGGCCGCTATGTGAGTATTGCAAAATTTGGAACATGCTATGTACTTACAAAAAGTATCCCTCCAGCTGAAGTGGAAAAATGGACACAATCATCATCATCTGCGTTTCTTGAAGAAAAAATACACTTAAAAGAACTGTATGAGGTGATTGGTTGTGTACCTGTAGATGATCTTGAGGTATATTTGAAGCACCTCTTACCAAAAATTGAAAATCTCTCTTATGATGCAAGATTAGAGCACTTAATCTACCTTAAGAATAGATTATCAAGTGCTGAGGAATTATCAGAGATTAAGGAACAACTTTTTGAAAAACTGGAAAGTTTATTGATAATCCATGATGCTAACAGTAGACTAAAGCAAGCAAAGCATTTCTATGATAGAACTGTGAGAGTTTTTGAAGTTATGCTTCCTGAAAAATTGTTTATTCCTAATGATTTCTTTAAGAAATTGGAACAACTTATAAAACCCAAAAATCATGTTACATTTATGACATCCTGGGTGGAATTCTTAAGAAATATTGGACTAAAATACATACTTTCTCAGCAGCAGTTGTTACAATTTGCTAAGGAAATCAGTGTGAGGGCTAATACAGAAAACTGGTCCAAAGAAACACTGCAAAATACAGTTGATATCCTTCTGCATCATATATTCCAAGAACGAATGGATTTGTTATCTGGAAATTTTCTGAAAGAGCTATCTTTAATACCATTCTTATGTCCTGAGCGGGCCCCCGCGGAATTCATTCGATTTCATCCTCAATATCAAGAGGTAAATGGAACACTTCCTCTTATAAAGTTCAATGGAGCACAGGTAAATCCAAAATTCAAGCAATGTGATGTACTCCAGCTGTTATGGACATCCTGCCCTATTCTTCCAGAGAAAGCTACACCCTTAAGCATTAAAGAACAAGAAGGTAGTGAACTTGGTCCACAAGAACAGCTTGAACAAGTTTTAAGTATGCTTAATGTTAACCTGGATCCTCCTCTTGATAAGGTAATCAATAACTGCAGAAACATATGCAACATAACAACTTTGGATGAAGAAATGGTAAAAACTAGAGCAAAAGTCTTAAGGAGCATATATGAATTCCTCAGTGCAGAAAAAAGGGAATTTCGTTTTCAGTTGCGAGGGGTTGCTTTTGTGATGGTAGAAGATGGTTGGAAGCTTCTGAAGCCTGAGGAGGTAGTCATAAACCTAGAATATGAATCTGATTTTAAACCTTACTTGTACAAGCTACCTTTAGAACTTGGCACATTTCACCAGTTGTTCAAACACTTAGGTACTGAAGATATTATTTCAACTAAGCAATACGTTGAAGTGTTAAGCCGCATATTTAAAAATTCTGAGGGCAAACAATTAGATCCCAATGAAATGCGTACAGTTAAGAGAGTAGTTTCTGGTCTGTTCAAGAGTCTACAGAATGATTCAGTCAAGGTGAGGAATGATCTCGAGAATGTACGAGACCTTGCACTTTACCTCCCGAGCCAGGATGGTAGATTGGTAAAGTCAAGCATCTTAGTGTTTGATGATGCCCCACATTATAAAAGTAGAATCCAGGGGAATATTGGTGTGCAAATGTTGGTTGATCTCAGCCAGTGCTACTTAGGGAAAGACCATGGATTTCATACTAAGTTGATAATGCTTTTTCCTCAGAAACTTAGACCTCGATTATTGAGCAGTATACTTGAAGAACAGTTAGATGAAGAGACTCCTAAAGTTTGTCAGTTTGGAGCGTTGTGTTCTCTTCAAGGAAGATTGCAGTTACTCTTGTCTTCTGAACAGTTCATTACAGGACTAATTAGAATTATGAAGCATGAAAATGATAATGCTTTTCTGGCCAATGAAGAAAAAGCCATAAGACTTTGCAAAGCCCTAAGAGAAGGACTGAAAGTGTCCTGTTTTGAAAAGCTTCAAACAACGTTAAGAGTTAAAGGTTTTAATCCTATTCCCCACAGCAGAAGTGAAACGTTTGCTTTTTTGAAGAGATTTGGTAATGCAGTCATCCTGCTGTACATTCAACATTCAGACAGTAAAGACATTAATTTCCTCTTAGCATTGGCAATGACTCTTAAATCAGCAACTGACAATTTGATTTCCGACACTTCATATTTAATTGCTATGCTAGGATGCAATGACATTTACAGGATCGGTGAGAAACTTGACAGTTTGGGAGTGAAATATGACTCTTCAGAGCCATCAAAACTGGAACTTCCAATGCCTGGCACACCAATTCCTGCCGAAATTCATTACACTCTGCTTATGGACCCAATGAATGTTTTTTACCCGGGAGAGTATGTTGGGTACCTTGTTGATGCTGAAGGTGGTGATATCTATGGATCATACCAGCCAACATACACGTATGCAATTATTGTACAAGAAGTTGAAAGAGAAGATGCTGACAATTCTAGCTTTCTAGGAAAGATATATCAGATAGACATTGGTTATAGCGAATATAAAATAGTTAGCTCTCTTGATCTGTATAAGTTTTCAAGACCTGATGAAAGCTCTCAAAGCAGAGACAGTGCTCCTTCTACGCCAACAAGCCCTACTGAGTTCCTTGCCCCTGGCCTGAGAAGCATTCCTCCTCTTTTCTCTGGTAGAGAGAGCCACAAGGCTTCTTCAAAACATCAGTCCCCCAAAAAGCTTAAGGTTAATTCTTTACCAGAAATCTTAAAAGAAGTGACATCTGTGGTGGAGCAAGCATGGAAGCTTCCAGAATCGGAACGAAAAAAGATTATTAGGCGGTTGTATTTGAAATGGCATCCTGACAAAAATCCAGAGAACCATGACATTGCCAATGAAGTTTTTAAACACTTGCAGAATGAAATCAACAGATTAGAAAAACAGGCTTTTCTAGATCAAAATGCAGACAGGGCTTCCAGACGAACGTTTTCAACCTCAGCATCCCGATTTCAGTCAGACAAGTACTCATTTCAGAGATTCTATACTTCATGGAATCAAGAAGCAACGAGCCATAAATCTGAAAGACAGCAACAGAACAAAGAAAAATGCCCCCCTTCAGCTGGACAGACTTACTCTCAAAGGTTCTTTGTTCCTCCCACTTTCAAGTCAGTTGGCAATCCAGTGGAAGCACGCAGATGGCTAAGACAAGCCAGAGCAAACTTCTCAGCTGCCAGGAATGACCTTCATAAAAATGCCAATGAGTGGGTGTGCTTTAAATGTTACCTTTCTACCAAGTTAGCTTTGGTTGCAGCTGACTATGCTGTGAGGGGAAAGTCTGATAAGGATGTAAAACCAACTGCACTTGCTCAGAAAATAGAGGAATATAGTCAGCAACTTGAAGGACTGACAAATGATGTTCACACATTGGAAGCTTATGGTGTAGACAGTTTAAAAACAAGATATCCTGATTTGCTTCCCTTTCCTCAGATCCCAAATGACAGGTTCACTTCTGAGGTTGCTATGAGGGTGATGGAATGTACTGCCTGTATCATAATAAAACTTGAAAATTTTATACAACAAAAAGTGTGAAGGTACTTAAGGAAAAAAAAAAAGAGGTAGATCTTGAATGTGTTGTAGCACAAATATAAATTGCTGTACTTCATTAAGCTTCATTGCCAGTTAGCTAGGAATTGTGAAGCACATTGCAGATTTTTCTGGGAGAATTCTGGAGTTGTTATGTGCATGAATACCAACGGAAAACCTTAACTGAATCTAGAAGAAAAGTATTTTGAAGATGGTGGTGAGCTGCAAAACAGGTGGATGGATTTGAATGATTGGGATGGTACATTATTGAACTGCACTTTCTATAACCAAAGCTTAGCAGTTTGTTAGATAAGAGTCTGTGTATGTCTCTGGTTACGATGAAGTTAATTTTATGTTTTTAACATGGTATTTTTGAAGGAGCTAATGAAACACTGGACATATCATTGGTTTAAACATAAGGGGAATTAAGTCTTTGTAGTTTGTCATTTTTTTAAGTGGATCCTCTTGGATGCATTATTTTCTTATCAGCTGGCTCTGATTATGAATTTGTTGCAATTTTATGTCATACTCAGTGCATTTAAGAAATGGTACAGTATTTTAATCCTGTTACTTGACTAAGAGTGTGAAGGTAGTACTTTTTAGAGTGCACTGAGTGCACTTGACATCTTTATTTAAATTTTTTTAACATCTTTTGTTTACAGGCTTCCTGTTTCATGAAGATAGCAATGGAAAACTCAAAATGGTGGCAGTTCTTACCACCAGATGAGATGTTAGTATTGTTTCTGGAAACTGCTTGTCAAGACAACATTTATTAACTGGTAGAACACTTGCTTTATGTTTGTGTGTATATATTTTCCACAAATGTTATAATTTATATAGTGTGGTTGAACAGGATGCAATCTTTTGTTGTCTAAAGGTGCTGCAGTTCAAAAAAAAAAAAAGATTTTTTTTCAATATGGCACTTAGTGGAGTTTTTTTTAACTTTAAAAACATTAACAATTGTTAAAATCATTGTGTTATCTAGTAGCTTATAATGATCAGCTTATATTTCCCCGTGGTCAGAACTGACATTTAATTCACATTTGTCTCACCATACTTCTGTAACATAGTTCTGTCGCAGAATGTAAAGGAAAGGTAATGATAATTAGTTTATATAAGTGTACTGGCTGTAAATGATGCTAAATATATTTTATGCAATTAAGGGCTTACGGAACATGTTAAAACCTTTTTTACTTTTATTGGTAATAAGGAATGTTTGCACCTCCATCCTGTATTGCTTCTGGATGCGAAACCATGTAATTATTTCTGCTGTTATATAAGGTGCCATACTTTTAATAAAGCAAAATGTACATATGAAATCATCGTAATGGGTATTTCCTGGGAAATAGTTCATTGGAAATCAAACTTAACATCTTAATATTGAATTTTGATGTGTGTCTAGGTGTGTGTTTATTGGAAATATTAGGAAAATATTTTCCTGTATATTTTCATGCTGGAATTATAGATTTCTTTTTTAGGATTAATAGAATATAAAGTGCTTATTATATACTAGGTTTAGGTCCTCATTGATTTAGTTGAGTTTATGTCACCTTTTGTACTACTTTATTCAGCTGTGAAGTTATTAGGAAGTCCATTTTGCTGCAAACCAGCTATCTTTATTTATTTTTTTATTTTTTTATTTTTATTTATTTTTTTGAGATGGAGTCTCACTTCATTGCCCAGGCTGGAGTGCAGTGACGCAATCTCAGCTCATTGCAACCTCCACCTCCCGGGTTCAAGTGAATCTTGTGACTTGTTCTACCTGAGCCTTTGCCACTAGTAACTTGGGGAAAAATAATACCTACCTCAAAGATTTGTGAGCATTAAAAAAGTAAGACACCCTTAAACTGTGAAATCTGAAAAATGAGGTTGATTTGTATTGTTTATTGACTATATACAGAAAGTTTAATTTTGTGTGATTTATTCCTTTGACTACATCTTGAAAACCAGATCAACCTCAAATTCCCTTCAAAACTTGGAATTTTTCTTGTGAAACCTGACATACTTGCATTAAACTGAAGGGAGGATGTGAAGTTTGAATGCTGTAAAGGAAATGCTGTATAGAGCTTCGGGGCATTTTAGTATTGAGCAAGGCTACTCTCAACAGGACGTTAGATATCCACAGTGAAGCGTCATACGTTAACTCCGCACCGAGTGTGTGCCCACAGGGACAAGATGGGGGAGGCGAGGCAGAGAGAATTCACAATTGTTCTGGTGAAAATTAATCCAGTGGAAAAACACATTGCTTTTCCATTTCTTCAACTTTTGTGTCTCTCATCCACGTGCATTTGGAGATCATGTAGTTTTGTCCAAACACTTTTTCACGGGCACATTTTTCTTTCTGAGTTCCTCTGGAAGCGTTTACTTCCCATCCACGCTTCCTCAGTCTTTCACGATGTGCAGCTGTTCCCTGGGTGTGAAGATCTGGGGCCGGCACTGCACAGCTCACCGAGAGGACGCAGGCAGCTCAGAGGCAGATGTGGCTGTGCTCCTGGCACGTGGTGCCCACACCGGCCACAGACAGGTACAGCTTCCCATCTGGACACACACAGATTTCGTAGAGGCTCTGTGAGCTGCCAGAGGGACCCCATGTCCCCTGCACCAGTTTGGGTAAGCACACGGTTTCAGCATCAAGCTCCAGCTGGTCGGAAGAAGATGAGAGACGAGGTGTTAAGGAAGGGCCACCCTGGTCAACGGCAAATCCCCACTCTCACAAGGTTTCCAATTAGTTTCTTCTCCTCATAGAAAACGAAAATAGGCACCTGACTTTATGTAAGTCATCTCGTAATTATCCGATTCTTTTAAAGCCTAGTTCTACTCTACATGCAGGCTGGGACTTCACAACCCCTTCCACGCTGGAGGCAGCCACTTTTCCTCTTCGCCATTGTTTGAGTCCAGCTTAGAAATGGGACCCCATTGTGAAACGTGCTTCACCTTCACAGTGTGTTTGTTTCAGTAAACCGGGTTGCTTTTCAGCTTTGTGATGCTGTACTTCTAAAAACGCTTTTCAAAATTGTTTGTCAAACGTACTAGAATTCTGCCGATTCACGTTTATCTTGTGACTCACTTTGACTTTACGTAAATCCTCTCCTCCCCATTAGGATAAAGTACAATCCATCGAATTAGATTCATCTTAATAATTTCTACCCATGAATAATGAAATTTATCCTGATTTTATTCCTGATTTTGTTTTCCTATGAGAGGCAATTAAATTCATCCTATTAGCTGGCAACCATTTCCCTAACTTTTAAATATTATTTGAAATGGCACGGCCTCCTATTAGATGCTGAAAACACACAGACTCAGCCAATTAAAATGAAATGAAAACTACTGGATTTTCTGGTCACATGATAATTTAGTTAAACTGAAATGCAAACAAAGAGCTGAAGATTGAGGCTCGGAAATCTTTTTGATAAAGAAATAAAAACTGTCACATCCAGCAGCCAAATGTCGCCCACTCCAAGGCACTCACTTGTTATAAGGAATTAAACTGCATGTGGGTAGGCATAATTCTGTCCTTGCCAACAAGGAGAGCTCCTTCCTTTATTTTGTGTGGCTCTTATCCTTGCCTTCCAATCTATTAACAACCTGCTGTCGTCAGCTGCACGCATTCCCCGGTGTGGACCTGCCAGGTGAGGCTTGATCACATGACCCCACAGCCTTGCAGGCAGCTCTGCGCCCTGCGTGGTCTGGTGCAGTCAGGGTCAAAGAAGTCAAATAGGTGTCAATATGCTTTTCAAGTAGAATCTCTTTAGTTATTACCCAGTGCTTCAGGTTCTTTGGGTGCTTGCTTTTCACTAACACACTTTCAACTTGTTGGTTTCTCCTGTCCCCTTTCTTGTGGTTAATTGGTCAATTTTTTTCTAGTTGTCATTTTTGACCCTACTCTTCGAGCAAAACTCCAGCCGCTGGAATAGTCCACATACTGCCACCCAAGCATCTTTTTTTTTTTTTTTTTTTTTGCCTTTATGGGACTATGTCTGGTGAGAGGTTGAAATCTCTCTCATCCTTTGAAGTAGCTCCTCATCATAAGGAAGACCCACTCGAATTATGGGTCTGGCTGTGTGCGGCTTGTGAAAATGACTCCTACTTCATGTAAACAAGTAATATCATTTCAAAATTAAGGTAAGTTTACATTTGTGAAGGTAATTTTTTTTTTTTTTTGAGACGGAGTCTTGCTCTGTCGCCCAGGCTGGAGTGCAGTGGGGCGATCTCGGCTCACTGCAAGCTCCACCTCCCGGGTTCACACCATCCTCCAGCCTCAGCCTCCCAAGCAGCTAGGACTACAGGCGCCGCCACCACGCCCGGCTAGTTTTGTTTTTTTGTATTTTTAGTAGAGACGGAGTTTCACCGTGTTAGCCAGGGTGGTCTTGATCTGACCTCGTGATCTGCCTGCCTTGGCCTCCCAAAGTTCTGGGATTACAGGCGTGAGCCACCGCACCAGGCCGGTAATACATTTTTAAGTGTGTAGTGACATTATGATTTCATAATGAAATTCCAACATTCTTGATTTTTATTTCTGCATTTATCTGCTCCTGACATCATAACTTCATAGGTTATGACTTGCAGTGGCTTACCCTGAAGAACTGTGTTCCACTAGCAGGCTGTCCTCTGATGGGTCCTGCCCACGCACTCTGGGGCTGTTCTCACGGCCCGCTCGATGATGGCACCATATCCACCTACACCTTTACTACACCTTCCTACTAACATCACAGTAATGTAGTTTCAAAATGTTGGCACCCATATTCCTACAGTAGTGTCTCAAAACCCTATGACATAATTAAGCAAATATTACATCCCTATTTGAGGAGACAGGCCCAGAGAGGGCCGGATAAGATGCCCGAATTCAAACAGGTAATGAGGGAATTTGATCCAGCACTAGGACTCAGGCTTCCTGACTTCCAGCTGAATCCTCTGCCTGCTGCACCACATTTCACATGTGTGTGTGTGTGGGGGGGGGGGTCTGTGCATTGCCACAGGTGCGATGATAGGGCCAGTGCTGGGGAGGAGCTTGGAAACCCATGTGCCCTCTCATTGTGCTAACAGCGTCCACAGACATTTATCGCAGCACATTCACCTGGTGCATGGAGATGCACCTGACTGCAATAACGCAGGCACTCCCTGAGAATGACTCTAGGACCCAAGAAGAATGTGTGTTCAGAGTTCTGAGCTAAGGAGTCTGGGAGTGGCCAACCCAGAGATTCAGTCCACATCTGTGAAGGATATCGGAGTGCCTGGCCCATCCCTTGGAACACAGGCCATATGGGGGACCGAGGCCCTTTGTTTTGGGTTAAATGCAAGTTGTTGCTAAGTGAAAATGCTGTATAACCTGCATGCTTTTTACAAACGGGAGCAGTTTTCCAGTCGAGCTCGCTGCTACTGGACTGCCCTGTCGGTAAGTCCTCAATAAACCCTATGTCCTGTTCCATGGCTGTGGGTCTCTTCTTTGGCGTTTTGGACATGGTGCCATCCCTATTGGATTCCACAGGGTCTGGCATGACAGCCAGGCAATGGTGGCACGAATGAACGCAACCCACATCCCTCACTGCACTCACTGTTGGTAAGACAGAGCTATGTACAAGACAATTCCTGCAGCAGAGGCTTATTGTGAGCACATCGTACGTATGAAAATATCTGGGCTTAGGCCAAGAAGATGAGATCAGTTGTTTGTACAAATCTATAAATACGGCATCATACAACTGGAATGAGCTTATAAACCACATCCTTGGTTTTCTTCCAGACCATTTAGGAACATCCCTAACATGTCTGATTTTCTGGTTGACTGAAATCGAGCTTTTTCCTTTTTTTCTAACAGGGTTCCAGCATCAGTAGTGAGCAGTGTGTGCTCTAAGCCTCGTTGTGACTTTGGCTTGTGT
The DNA here is from genome assembly GCF_007565055.1 of Rhinopithecus roxellana. NCBI lineage: Eukaryota > Metazoa > Chordata > Mammalia > Primates > Cercopithecidae > Rhinopithecus > Rhinopithecus roxellana. The sequence goes on along the minus strand of NC_044566.1, from coordinate 66,794,707 downwards.
CCGTGAGATTTTAGTAGCTCCTCCCCTGCTGTCTGCTGTTTCGCTTTCCTTGGTTTTAGTTTTGATTTTAGTTATCTGCTGTCAACCTGAGTCTGGATAACATTAAATGGAAAATTCCAGAAATAATGTATACATTTTAAATGGCACGCATTTCTGACTAGTGTGATGGAATCTTGAGCCATTCAGCCCAGGACACAAATCATCCCTGCGCCCAGCATCTCCACCTGTCTACGCTCCCAGCCTGTGAGTCACTGAGGCGCCATCTCCATTTGAGATCCACTGTTAAGTTACTGCAGTGCTTGTGTTCACGTCGCCGTTAATTTTACTTAATAATGTCTCCAAAGCACGAGAGCGGTGATGCTGGCATATTGTTATAATCACTTCATTTTACTGTGAGTTATTACTGTTCTTAATCTCTCACTGAGCCTTATTTATAAGTTAACCTTTAGCATAGGTATGTATGCACAGGAAAACAGTGTTTACAGGGTTCAGTACTCTCTGTGGTTTTAGGCCTCCACTAGGGGTCCTGGAACATGTCCCCTGTCAATAAAGGGAGACAACTGTATTTCTAGACTTGAAGTCCCAGGTTTTATCTTTATTGTAGTTGACTTTGAAAAAACATTCTTACTTTTCATCTTTCATTTTCGTTTAAACTGGAAATGCAGCTTAAGCGCAGCACTCTGGGCAGTGGAAGGTGACAGTGGTTGTTGGTGGGTGACTCCTAGTGACAGCCATCCCCAGAGAAGCTGGATCCCTAGGAAATGGCAAAATGGACATTCTCTGTAAACCGTGAATGTCTGTGGTGGTTTTTTTTTTCCAACTTGAAAATAACAAGTCACGGGCCATGCACGGTGGCTGATGCCTGTAATCCCAGCACTTTGGGAGGCTGAGGTGGGCGGATCATGAGGTCAGGAGATCAAGACCATCCTGGCTAACCCGGTGAAACTGCGTCTCTACTAAAAATACAAAAAACTAGCCGGGCGTGGTGGTGGTGCCTGTAGTCCCGGCTACTCGGGAGGCTGAGGCAGGAGAATGGCGGGAACCCGGGAGGCGGAGCTTGTAGTGAGCCGAGATCCCACCACTGCACTCCAGCCTGGGCGACAGAGCGAGACTCCGTCTCAAAAAAAAAAAAAAAAAAAAGAAAAGAAAATAACAAGTCACTAAGTCACTTGATAGCAAAAATGCCAGTCAAAGAAACCTGTCTGGATCTAATACAGAATAATTTTAGACTTTCTTGGCCTTTCTTTCAATGCTAAATTGTCTTTTGCTTTGCTTGTACATTTGCTACTCTATGACCTTCATGTTTTCCTGCAAACTACTAGAAATTTAATACTGATAGCTTTACAGACATGATACTCAGGGATATCATCAGGACATACAGTAGGAGGCGGATCTGTGAACTCACCATTCCGTCACTACTATGAAAAAGAATATCCATTTGAGAAAGCGCCTCGATTTTCCCAGCGTGAGCTTGAATACGCACACCCCTTGGGCCATCCATGCTTAGACTCCGAGTGGGGGATTCTAGTCTGAGGTGAGGAAAAGAAGCAAAAAAAAAGAAAAAAGTATTAAAAGCCATTCCAGCAATCCCTCAACTTAGCATGGAAAAGATAACTAGTAAAATATATAAGTCTTCAAGTCATTCTCAAATGGTAACATACTGTGCATTATTCGTTGATAAATCCAGAAATAATGTGAAGTAAGAAATAAACTTTCTATCCATGAAAGCTTATGAGATTAGTATCCTCTAAAAGCCGATAAAAACAGGAGGCAGTCCTAATCCCATGCAGCAGTTTCCAGTGGCGTAGTTAAGTACTCTGGCAATGCTATTTCAGAAGAAAATGCCATTTATGAATAACTACACAAAATTATTTGTGCTACGTCGCCCAGGCTAGAGTGCAGCGGCTCTTCACAGTGGTGATCATGGTGCATTGCAGCCTCAAATTCCTGGGCTCAAGAGGTCCTCCTGCCTTGGCCTCTCAAGTAGCTGTGGCAGGCCTGTTTTTTTAGTTAAAACACCAATTTATTTAGGAAAAAAGATAGATGTAAGGACAACACATGCATTTTCCACATGTCCATGAGACAGAATATAACTTTGGTCTTTTTTAGAAAGATTACAGGGCAAATGGAAAGATTTCTTTTGGAAAAATTACTGAACTGATAGAACTGAAAGGAGGGAAGTTGGCCTCAGCTGCCTTTGGTTTTGTACAATTAATCAGACTCTCCTTGTGGTTAAGCCAAGCACAGAAAGAGAACCAAAAATATAAGAGCCAGAGGAATTCTCTTACTTGCCTCTGCCTGGAAAAGGCTGCATTGCCACCAGATGGCATAATGTGATCATTTGAAACACTTTTCAGCTGCTCAGCGCCCAAGTTTGAAATGCTGATTTCAAGGAAACGCTTAAAAGGGCAGTAGGAAGCAGAACAAACAGAACCCGCTGTAGGCTGGGGTTTCATGGGAGGAGAGGGGCAGGGAGCAGAGAGAAAGGGAAGTGGCTTAAGACAGAAGTACCCGATAATGAATCTGCACTTAAATTGACTGAACATTTATTTGACAGACTTTTTACATCTGATGACTTGCTCCCTTGAATTGGCAAGTTTTTTTTTTTTTTTAATCACTGTTTGTTATAGAAGGCAAAGTTTCATTTTCTGAGCATGTGAAGTTTGACCTGCCACACATTTTAAAGACTTACCTTGAGTATGAGAAAACACTTAAGAGACATTTATGGAATTTATTGGTCAAGTTAGGCTGGGGAACACTTTGGTACAGCTCCATGTGCATGGTCTGGCTGCCTGCCCAGTTTGCTTTTTTTTCTTTTCTTTTTTTTTTCTTTTTCTGAGACAGAGTCTTGCTCTGTCACCCAGGCTAGAGTACAGTGGTGCGGTCTCAGTTCACTGCAACCTCTGCCTCCTGGCTTCAGGCAACTCTCCTGCCTCAGCCTCCCAAGTACCTAGGATTACAGGCACCCACCACCGTGTCTGGCTTATTTTTGTATTTTTAGTAAAGAGGGAATTTCACCATCTTGGCCAGGCTGGTCTCGAACTCCTGACCTCGTGATCCACCCACCTCGGCCTCCCAAAGTGCTGGGATTACAGGCGTGAGCCACCGCGCCCAGCCCCAGTTTGCTATTTTGACCTTGGATAATTGTCTACATTTTTTTCCTGCATGGAGGAAGGAAAGGAAGGAAGGACACAGAAGCGCCTTTTAAGCCTGGTCCATTTCAGGCAAACCATCTGCGACCTTGAAGATCCTTGTGAAAGTGAGTCTGTTTCCAAAATCAGTCATTAAACGACAACAAAATGGCCTCGACCGGATCATTTACTAGTTTTTAACAATGTTATAATGTGACGCTGCTAAGAAGAGCAAACTTCTTACCCTTTGCATTATTCCTAGACTTGGAGATGAGAACTTTCAGTTCAACCCAGATTGGGACACATTTTACCAAAAGGCTGAGATAAGATTGCTCTGAAGTATACATTTCCATTAACACTTTGAACAGTACTCAGATACAAAATAACTTGTTTTCTGTCTTTGTTATATTTTAGTTTGTCAGATATCTAACTACCCTCTTCTGAATATGTAAATGTATATTTATGACTTCAATGAAAAGTAAAAGAGTTTTGAACAGTGTCACAGAAATATATCCAGATGCTTATATGTGTGTGTGTGTAATAAAATATATATTATATATAAATATGTATCTTTCTATATTAAATATTTAGGTCCCATCACAGCAGTTTTCCTCTTAGGACATAAGACGCTGGACATAAGACACTGACTTAGCTTTCAGATTTTATTCACTCTCTTCTCATTAGTTCAATTAAAGATGTATACAAAAGACTTGGAAGTTGACTTTGAGAGATCTCACCGTTGATTGGTGTATTAGTCAGGGTTCCCTAGAGGGACAGAACTAATAGGATATACATATATGAAGTGGAATTTATCAAGTATTAACTTACATGATCACAAGGTCCCACAACAGGCTGTCTGCAAGCGTCAGGAGCAAAGAGAGCCCATCTGAGTCTCAAGACTGAAGAACTTGGAGTCCAGTGTTCGAGGGTGGGGAGCACCCAGCATGACAAAAAGATGTAGGCTGCGAGCCTTTTCACATGTTTCTGCCTGCATCATAGTCGCTGGCCGTTGATTAGATGGTGCCCACCCAATTAAGGGTGGGTGTGCCTTCCCCAGCCCACTGACTCCAATGATAATCTCCTTTGGCAACACCCTCACAGACACACCCAGGACCAACACTTTGTGTCCTTCAATCTCATCAAGTTGACACTCAGTATTCACCATCACAAGTCCACCCCTTGTCAACTTGAACCCATACACATCTCCTGAGATCACACATAATCTTCAAATAAAGATAGTAAGTCATAATGACGCCTAACATCATGCCACTATCCTCCGTACAACTGGAAACGCACCAATTCCCAACCCAAATACCGTTACATAAAGTTAACAGTACTTAAATGCTGACAGGAAGTCAATAAATCTTATGGAAAATGACAAAGGAAAAGAAAATAAAATTAAGGTATTTTCTTAGTACAAGTGTATACATGCACAAGTATGTTTTTAGCAAAAAAAAAAAAAAAAAAAAGGAGAAAATACTCATGACAATTACAGTCCCTGTTTCTGAAGCTGGTCACATGGTCGTAGCTGGTATTGATGACCACCTTCTTCAGCTACCCATTCTGTATTCCCTTTGCCTTCAGCAAGCACCTCAGCAGGTCATGGCTTTTTTTCCTGTTGGGGTGAGCCAAACCTTCATTCCTGACAGGTCTGGGCCATTTGTAGTCCTGCCTGGATTGAGCTGTAGTAGTTTCCCATTGACCTTAATCACAGGGCATGGTAATACTAAGAGATGCCCTAATGGATCTCCTGTATTCCATGCATATTCTTCCTTACCTCTGTGGTGCAGTAGACTGATTTCATCTTTTTTTTTTTTTTTGAGACAGAGTCTCACTCTGTTGCCCAGGCTGAGTGCAGTGGTGTGATCTTGGCTCACTACAAGCTCTGCCTCCCGGGTTCGCGCCATTCTTCTGCCTCAGCCTCCCAAGTAGCTGGGACAACAGGTGCCCGCCACCATGCCTGGCTAATCTTAGTAGAGACAGGTTTCACCGTGTTAGCCAGGATGGTCTCAATCTCCTGACCTCATGATCTGCCCGCCTCAGCCTCCCAAAGTGCTGGGATTACAGGCGTGAGCCACCGTGCACGGCCGACTGATTTCATCTTGATAGTCTGGGTCAATCACCCCGACCAACACTGTAACTCCCTTCTTAGCCTGTTGATTTAAAAGTAGGAGGAGCCCAAAGTGTCCAGGTGGCAATCTTTAACTTTCAGTTTAATGGAATCATTGTTGTGTCTCCTGGTGGCAGCACTCCTCCCTCTGAAACTAAGACCTCTAGGCCAGCAGAACGTAATGTCACAGGAACAGGAAGCAAAAATTTTGCTAGTGGATCACTGGGGTGATGGCGAGGGGTGCCACTTCCACTTCCACCCCTTGATTCCTGGATCCGTGAATCCTGGCTATGGGAGAAACAGTACCACATACTGAACACTGATTCAGAGTATACACAGCCTTCTGAAGAACGCTGCCCCAGCCCTGCAAAGTACTGTCACCTAGTTGGCATTGTAATTGTGACTTTAAAAGGTCATTCCATCGTTCTATCCAGCTGCGTCAGGATGATGAGGAACATGGTAAAACCAGTGAACTCCATGAGCACGAGTCCACTGCTGCACTTCTTTAGCCATAAAGGGAGGGCCTTGGTCAGAGGCAATGTTGTGTGGAATACCACGATGGTGGATAAGGCACTCCATGAGTCCACAGATGGTGGGCTTGACAGAAACATTGCATGCAGGATAGGCAAACCCATATCCAGACTAACTGTCTATTCCAGTGAAGACAAACCTCTGCCCTTTCCATGATGGAAGAGTTCTAATATAATCCAACTGCCACCAGGTAGCTGGCTGATCACCCCAAAGATGGTGCCATGTCAAGGGCTCAGTGTTGAGCTCTGCTGCTGGCAAATTGGGCACTCAGCAGTGGCTGTAGCCAGAACAGCCTTGGTGAGTGGAAGTCCATGTTGCTGATCCAATGCATTACCTCCATCCCTGCCACCACGGCCACTTTGTTCATGGGCCCACTGGACAATGACAATGATCATGCAAAAATCAATAATAATCACTTTGAAAAGTGATTATTAGTAACAGAATAAAGAACTCATTCTCAATAGGAACAAAAACTATAAACACCCTGGTAATGAATTATAATAATTATGGACCAAACCTAAATGGAGAATATCATAAAACATGAAAGGGCATAAAAAAGGCTGTGTGAATAGAGAGATATGCCATATTTATGGACAACAGAATTCATTATTATAAAGGCATGAATTCAATGTAATTCCAACAAAAAAAACCAAGAGAGTTTTTCATAAAACCTGAAAAACTGATTTTAAAATTTACATGAAAAATAGGCCAGGCACAGTAGTTCACACCTGCAATCCCAGCACTCTGGGAGGCTGAGTGAATCACTTGAGGTCAGGAGTTTGAAACTAGCTTGGCCAACGTGGTGAAACCCCATCTCTACAAAAATACAAAAATTAGCCAGACATGGTGGCATGCACCTGCAATTCCAGCTACTCAGGATGCTAAGGTGGGAGAATCACGTGAACCCAGGAGGCGGAGGCTACAGTGAGCTGAGATCATGCCATTGCACTCCAGCCTGGGTGACAGGGTGAGACTCTGTCTCAAAAAAAATGAAAAAAATATTACATGAAAAACAAATGTCTAAAAACAGCCAATACAACTCTGAAGAAGACATGATGGGGACACTTGCCCTAGAAGGTACCAGACACATTGCACAGCTCTTAGGCAGATATTAGTTTAAGAAGAAAAAAGCCAGAACAATGGACAAGAATAGGGCACCCATTAAAAGCAGCTTTATATATGACAAAATTAGCATTACAGATAAACAAGGAATGGATTGACTTGTGAGACAACTGGGTATCCCCACTCAGAAAACAAAAGAAAATTATTTGCCTACTTCACATTCACATGAAAAATAACTTCTTGTCTGATTAGAGACCTGAATACAAAAACAAAAATGTTTTTGAAAGAACTCACTCCCTCCTTAGTGCCCAAGCAGTGGTTTCTAAAACACCCAAGTTCCTGAAAGTTTATTTTCATAGAATGCTGCAAGGATAAGTTAACTTTCATACTGGCCAAATACTCTCCAGAGAAAGATCAGTGCCTATAAATTCATGATTAACAAGTGAAGCATTCATGATCTTCAGCAATCCACTTCTTGTTAGACCTGACCACCATCTAGTTGTAATGTTGACATTTATAGAGATCCGTCTGTGGGTTTTTATTTTTATTTTCTCACTTCTATACTGAATGTTTTTGTACATAAAAACTTGTGTTTTGGTTTACTAATGAACTATGCAAAGATACTGTCTATATGTAGTTGTATTTACACAATAAATGCCTGCATTTTAATAGTTAATGTATTTACAATATTCTTTATGATTTATGACAATGATGAGCTTTGAAATTCAAGTATTTCACTTGAATTCATGGAATCCATGCTTTTAAATGCAGATATAGTTTGATACATTGATATTAACATTGTTGCCCTATATTTCTTCTTCCATGTATCTGTACTGACTTCTAATATTTTCCTTTGAATTGGATCACCTTTCATTAGAACCTTGAAAAAAAAAAACCATACAGTTCTGTAGAAACTATCTCCTAAAAAAATGCATAACAGGGCATAGTTCTAAGTACTGCCCACAATCAATGCTGGCACCATCCCACAGTAATCCAAATTACTGCTGGGATTTCATTATTTCTGAAAAGTGTGCTTCTGTCTTGAAAAAAGATGACTTTTTTAACTCATGAAAAATATAAAATAATCTTCTAAGCTCATCAAGACTGTACTTCACAGAAAAAAACTAATAATCTCTGAGGTCTAGAAGGGAATGGAGTGTCACTGCAATGAACAGAAATTTGTGAAAGATTATGTTGCATTATAGAGTAATATCACTGAGATAAGATAGCTACAATTAAACATCTATGACATATCCAAATCAGTCTTTCAGGGGAGCCTCAGACTTTTAATTACTGCAGAAGTCAGTGAACTATAAAAGTTCAGTTCGTCCTTAAGACCTCTGTTTTAGTAACTTTGTTTAGTATTTTGCATCTTACTTGTTCATCTTAAAAGGAATTAGAAGTTTCTGTTTGTTAAGAAAAAATATTAAGTCTTAAAAAGTTCCTTTTAGCTAAAAGAAAATTAGAACGAATATATTTGTAAGTCCTTCTTGAAAAGGGCAACCTATACATTTACATTTGCAGTATGACTTTTCACATAACGTACTTCACATTCTGGATTTAACAGAGCTTTTACAGCTCAGGAGCCCAAGATGCCATCAGTGAATTCTTGTATGAGCACTGACTGTGCTCTTCTGTTATTGCACGAAACTTTCAATCCTCAAACTGTTTTCAGTGGTTGAATTGATGATATGTACTTTTTTTTTTTTTTTTTTACATTTTGCAGTTTTTTCCTTTTTCTTGGAATTGCTAGAATTAAGGAAAATAAGCCACACCATAAGTTGTCAGTTACCGGAAGGAATAAATTGTTTTCATTGTTCAAGTTAAGAAAACTTAAGATATTAACTTGTGATGAATAAAATATACATACTTGGAACTAAGGATGTGATTGCGCACAGTGTTAGATCACTTCAGTGCTTCACTTGTATTTGGAGACATTGATTTTTATCAATGAGCGGTATAAAACCATGAAAACAACAGGAATTTTAAAATTCCTATGAGACTATTTTCAGACCACTATACAAATACAGTTGAATACTTAGATTAAGTGAATAATTTCCTAGGGAAATACAGTTGGCCAAAATCAACTCCCATTAAAGGTAGAAAGCTTAAACACAATTTTCCATAAAAGAAGAAATAAACTATTAATATTAAAACACTGTCTTTCAAATTTTCATCAGGCCCATATGGTTCCAGGGAAAATTCTATCAAACCTTTAAAGACCAGAACATCCCAATACTCCACAAATTATTCCAGAACATTGAAAATGAGGAAAAACTTCCTAATTCTTGAACCAAGAGTAACAGGGTTACTTAAACTTTTTAATCATAGCATAGCCAGGAACAGTGGCTGACACCTGCAATCCCAGCACTTTGGGAGGTGAGGTGGGAGGATCACTTGAGGCCAGGAGTTCAAGACCAGATTGGGCAACATAGCAAGACCCTGTCTCAAAATAGTATAATAATAATAATTATTATTGTAGTGCATTCCTGTAGTCCTAGCTATTTGGAGGCTGAGGTAAGAGAATCGCTTGAAACCTACAGCTGGAGGCTGCAGTGAGCTGAGATCCTGTTCCCACACTTCAGCCTGGGCAGACAGCAGAGCAAGACCAAAAAGAAATGCAGACTAATATGAGTTATGTGTATAATATTTCATGGCCAAAGTAGGATTTATTCCCAGAATGCAAGATTGGTTGAGTATTAGAAAATCCATTAATGTAATACTCCATATTAATATATCTAAGAGACATACATGACTATCTCTGTAATTACTAAAGACCGTCTGTAATTACTTCAATACCTATTCAACACAAAACAGAAATCGATATGTGCTTTCTTTATAAAATACACATTCACATCATTTTGCTTAACGGAGAAATACCAGAGGCATTTCCACTTTGACTGGAAAAAGACAGGGATGCTTACTTTCTCCATTTCTTTCTCACATTGCATTGAGGACATGAGGAAATCCCATTAGCCAAGAGAAATCGATTAGATATTACACTTGCAAAATAAGGTGTAAAACTATATCTATTTGCAAATGATCTGATGGTATACCTGGAAAATCCCAGTGAATCAATCATCAAATGGATGCGAACAATACAAGGTTTAGTAAGGTTTAGTAAGGAAATAAAATTAGCACACAGGAATGAATAGCCTTCATATCTAAAACAATAACAGGGAATCATGATGATATGATAAACCTCCTTTACAACAGCAACAAATAAACGTGGAAAACATATATGAAGAAAACTTCTCAATGCTCCTGAGAGGTATAGAAGTAGCTTTGAACAAACGGAAAGACACCCCTTGTTCTTGGGTAGATCACTCAACACAGTCATTTGTCCGTTTTCCCTAAGATAATTTATAAACTTAATATAATCCTAATAAAAAATAAGTTTTCTTGAAGTAGACAAGCTAATACTCAAGTTCATATGCAAAAATACATAAGCAAGAATAGGCAGACTAATGTTCAATGATGTACAAAGTCGTGCGTGTGAGCACGTGCACACATGTGTGCACAACTAGTCCTACCAGACATTAAAATATCTTCTCTGTAATCCCAGCACTTTGGCAGGCCGAGGCAGGTGGATCACCTGAGGCGAGGAGATCGAGACCAGCCTGGCCAACATGGTGAAACCTGGTCTCTACCCAAAAAAAAAAAAAAAAAAAAAAAAAATTAGCTATGCATGGTGGAAGTCTCCTGTAATCCCAGTTACTCAGGAGGCTGAGGCAGGAGCATCACTTGAACCTGGGAGGCAGAGACTGCAATGAGCTGAGATCACACCACTGCACTCCAGCCTGGACAATAGAGCAAGACTCCATCTCAAAAAAAAAAAAAAAAAAAAAAAAGCCTATTTAGTTAACAAAGTCAGTACTGGCTCATGAATGGAGAAACTGGTGCAATAGAATAACAAGTGCAGGAACAGCCCCAAGTGCATAGGGACATTTAGTGGTAAAGGTTGTATTTCAAATCATAGGGGAAAAAGTAGAGTTTTAAATAAATAATCTAGTTGCTGGCACATCTGGTTGGCCAATTGGAAAAGATAAAATTAGAATCAGACCTCACACCTTATACATCACACCTCACACAGTAATAAACTCTGAGTGGATCAGAGGTCTAACGTAAAAGATAAAACCATGCAAGAAACATATTAAATTCAAACTTAAAATCCAGATACAATAAAAAAGATTAATAAACATGAGTATGTAAGCATTAAAAAGTCTGCACAGCATAAAGTACAATAAATCAAAAACCAACTGAAGCTGGGAAAAATTATTTAAAACATATATCAGGGATGAAGGGCTCATACCCCCAATATTGAAAGAAGTCTTAAAAATTGAGAGGAAAAATATTTTTTAAAAAGTAGAAAAAGATAAATAATTCACAGAAAGGAATATAAAAATGGCCTTCAAACATATGAAAAGTTGCTCCACCCCACTCATATTAAGAGAAATGTAAACCATTTTGAGATATAATTTCTAATCTATCAGATTGGCAAAACTTAAAATATTTTAAAACACATTGTGTTGGCAGCTATGGGGAAAGGAAAATAGGTTTTATCGTATCAATGCTAGTGTGCAAATTGGCACACCCCAATGGAGCGGAAAGTCACTGGAAGGGGAATTTGGCATTATCTGAGTAAACAATATAAGCATTTATGTTTTTCACCCACGGATTCCTCTTCCAGGAATTCATCATGAAGCTGTATCTCCAACAATATGAAAAAATACCTGCACAAGAGAACTGTAAATAAATCAGGTGCTTACATATAGGGGAGTAGTTGAAAAACCTCTGATACGTGCACACCTGGGAACCTGCATGCGATTTCTGGGGCTGTTTCCCGGCACATGCCCTCTTCTCTGGTCCTCTGCCCCACAGACTCCCCACTCTCGAATCTCTTTCTCCTCCACTCCCAGAGATTCCCGTGCACTGACTGGATTCCCCCTCCCTGTGCTCTGATTCTGAACAAGCCTGGGGGCAGAGAGCTCAGGCAAGTGTAGGGCTCACCTCAGTAGTTTCTATCTTGTTTTGCACTTCCTGTTATCCAGCGTCTCAAAGCAGTTGTTTCATATATTTGTCAAGTGTTCTTCTGGTTACCAGAGAGGGCACATCCAGTCCCACTGACCTCATCGGGGCAGAAGAGGACTGTTGCCAGATCTTTCTTAACAGTCTCCTTCTCCCACTTCATAAGGAAAGACATGCTCATTCAATCTGAATCGATTGTGATATATTACCCTGGGGTAGAAATATTTGCAGGGGTAATGTGCAAGGGAAAATGTAAAAACTGGTGACAGAATGGACAAATGGAGTGGCTACAGTGATTACAGAGGTAATCATTCGGCCAGTTACAGTTTCCAATTCTTTACTTTCAACAAAAACTGAAGAAAGACCTAATGAATTGTTGCTGACAGTCATTACAAATAACTTTTAATGGTGTATATTTACGGAAGAGTTCAGAACGTTGAGTGACTTTTTAAAAAATAAAACTTTTTGATTCATATCTACTTACTTATGTGAACAGGCTCCTTGAGACATCTACTTAAAAAACAGGAAAGATATTGATGCCTAATCTTGACTCCTCTATTAATAAGTTATATTTACTAGCAGATCTATCAAATAGTTTCTAAAAAGTTCCAACCATTCATTGAGATGTACTTTTATACAATTTTACTTTTGTTACTCTCAAAAATCTTATTATATTGATTTTTTCATTTTTAAAACTTATTTTTAATTGATATGTAATAAATGTACCTATTTATGGAGTACAGTGTGATATTTTGATACATATATACAATATGTAGTAATCAAATCAGAGTAATTGGCATATTCATCACTTACATTTCTTTATGTTGTGAACATCTGAAATTTTCTCTTTCAGTTATTTGAAAATATACAATAATGGGAGGAGGAGAGGATAGGGAGGGGCTGGCTAATAGATGCAAAATGACAACTTACATAGGAAGAACAAGTTCTAGTGTGCTATAGCACTGTAGGGTGACTACAGCTATACTGTTCTGGTCACTTGTTTTCTCCTTAAATTATGACTCTATCTGAAAGAAATTTTAAAAATTCTATAGTCACTAGAAGTAATTATGTATATAATTATATATATATATCTCTTGTGGAGAAATAGGATACAGTGATCAATGAAATACTGTCAATCACTAAGTAGTGTATATTAGGAAAAAACTGTGGGTAAGTGAACTGGAAATATTAAGTCAAGGGCAAAAAGAAAACTTTTCTGACTCCATAAGAAGAGCTTGTTTGTATGTTTTTCAGTTCTTTTACGGTGGGTATCAAATCTCCATGCTTCTTAGATTCCATAGATACGTTTTAAAAAGTAATGAAAATAATTTTATTTCAAAATGATTTATGTTACTGAAACCATAAAAGATCATCATTGCTAAACTGACTTGGTAAATATTTCCTTTTATTATCAAGTAGTGTTCTCATTGATTCTTTTTTTTTTTTTTTTTTTGAGATAGAGTCTTGCTCTGTTGCCCAGGCTGGAGTGCAGTGGTGTGATCTTGGCTCACTGCAACCTCTGCCTCCTGAGTTCAAGCGAATTCTTCTGCCTCAGCCTCCCAAGTAGCTGGGATTACAGGTGTGCACCACTACACCTGGCTAATTTTTGTATTTTTAGTAGAGACAGAGTTTCACCATGTTGGCCAGGCTGGTCTCAAACTCCTGACCTCAGGTGATCCACCTGCCTCGGCCTCCCAAAGTGCTGGGATTACAGGTGTGAGCCACCGCGTTGGACCCCATTGATTCTTATTAATGCTATTTCTTTCCTAATTTTGATTCTGTCTGCTATTAATATCATTATGCCTACTTTCTTTTAGTTAGCATTTCCTGGAACTTTAGGTTGCTCCAAGCCCCATGTTGATCATTCCCTGGTCCAGCCCTGGGATCAACCACTTCTCCAAGAAATCCTGGTTCCTTGGAGGATGGTATGGAGGATGGTATGAGAAACAGAGTTCTGGGAGCCAGTGATTTTATTTTAATTACTTCATGTCTCATTTCTATAATTTCTATTTTGTTATTTCCCAAATCTGCCATTTTCATACCATCTTGTCTTTGTCTTACATTACATTTCTATTCATTTTTTTCCTCATTTGAGCATTTTATTTATACTTGTTCTCAAAATCTCTTTGCTTAGCTCTATGACATAACAGTTCCAGAAGGTTATTTGTAGCAGCTGCTAATTCTAATTCGTCTCTATGGTACTTCAACTCCTTTTTTTTTTTTTTTTTTTTTTTTTGAGACAGAGTCTTACTCTGTCGCCCAGGCTGGAGTGGGTGGCATGATCTCGGCTCACTGCAAGCTCCGCCTCCCAGGTTCACGCCATTCTCCTGCCTCAGTCTCCTGAGTAGAGTAGCTGGGACTACAGGCGCCCGCCACCACACCTGGCTAGTTATTTTGTATTTTTAGTAGAGACGGGGTTTCACCGTGTTAGCCAGGAGGGTCTCGATCTCCTGACCTTGTGATCCGGCCGCCTCGGCCTCCCAAAGTGCTGGGATTCCAGGCGTGAGCCACCGCGCCCGGCCTCCTCTTCTTTTTAGTGAGCTAGTCCTCAGCAGGGGCTGTTTTCCTTAGGTGTCTTTCTGTCATGCGTGGTGGGATAACATCTTCAATGCAGTTTCTCTCTGTTTTCAAATGGTTCTATGGGTTTCACAGACATTGGTGCAGTTTTTACTGTTAAGTCTCCACCTTGGAGTTCCTATACCACGAAGTAGTATACGTTTGCTTCTCCTACCTCGGCCAGGCAAAGGCTTACACGTCATGATTTCTTGTGGGTAATTTTTCAACCCATGGCCTAAGATAGCAATCTTTCTTGTGACATCGTTGGGCTGATGGGCATATTGTGTGAAATAACCTGATTCACCGGAGGCCAGGATTTTGGAGGTTTCTCAGCCAGGGTGTTTCATGAACACTGAAGAATTGCTTGGAGGTTTCTCAGCCAGGGTGTTGGGACCTGGGAATTACCCTTTCTTGGTTTCTAATTGAGCTTAGTATTTATAAACACTTACTAAGTAAACTTTCATATTTACAAGTGCTTGCAACAGGGGCAAATGTTTCCAACCACATAGTAGTATATGTGTGTCTTCCTTAGATAAGTAAAATGAACAAACATGGAAATAATAACTCATGTAATTGACATCACATCCTTATGGTGTTACACAGTATTCAAACCCTCCCTTCTCTGTGGCACCATCCCAGCTATCATCCCTGGGAAGATTATATTGACTTGCCTATGCCTCCAATAGAAGTTGTACTTTTATCATAGCAATTAAATATACTGTTCTAACTTGTTTGCATGTTTCTTTTCTCAATAGACTGTAAACTTATTGAGGTCAAGGACCATGCCTTTTATATCTGGCACATAAACACTTTAATACACTTTTGCTGAATTTTTTAAAAAGAATGAATTACATCATGTGTGAATGCAAGGTTGCTTTAAGGTAGTTTGTCAGCGTTCATACTTTCCTTGCAAATGATTTTGCCATAAGAAATGTGAACCTAAGGCCGGGCGTGGTGGCTCACGCCTGTAATCCCAGCACTTTGGGAGGCTGAGGCGGGCGGATCACGAGGTCAGGAGATCGAGACCATCCTGGTTAACACGGTGAAACCCCGTCTCTACCAAAAATACAAAAAATTAGCCGGGCGTGGTGGTGGCGCCTGTAGTACCAGCTACTCGGGAGGCTGAGGCAGGAAAATGGCGTGAACTTGGGAGGCAGAGCTTGCAGTGAGCCAAGATCATGCCACTGCGCTCCAGCCTGGGGACAGAGTGAGACTCCGTCTAAAAAAAAAAAAAAAAAAAAAAAAAAAAAAAAATATATATATATGCCAACTAGGATATTCCAGAATCTTTTTACTGTAATCAAACCAGGAATAGTAATGCTGCTGGAACCAGAAATAAAAAGTGAAACACAGTTTATGGCAAGAAGTTGCAGAAGAAGAAGATATGACCATCATATAATCAGTCAGACGCATCTCGGCATAAATCAAAGAATCAATCACTGGAGGATCCTCTGGGTGGTGGAGACAGCAAACTGGATGTACACGGGCCCTGGAGTCAAAGCTGGATTTGATTATGAGTGGCTACCTTTTTAGTTTTGTGACTTACAAGGTGAAACTATCTAGATCAGAGTTTTTGCCTTTAAAAATGGGGATAAAATTGCCAATTACTTCATAATTAAATGAAACAAATTCTGTGACAGCACTGAGCACAGTTCCTGGCGGTCGAAAGCATTCAGTGAATTTAGTTCCCGCCTCCCATCCTCAGCACACTGCTCAAGCGTTTCCTTGCAGTTTTGTTATTTTTCAATTGCCTTGGTTTTAACACTCGAGTTGCTCAATCCTCCCTCAGTACCGCCTTTTAAAAAGCAAAAGAATACTCTTGTGCCGTTTCTTTTTCAGTAAGAGCCCGCTGTATATGCAGTGAGAAGATTTATGTCTTAATGGGATAACATGAGATGAATTATTTAATTGAGATCTATATACTTTTTAAAATTGACATTTACTTTAAAAGTGTTTTGGTTTTCTACAATCTATATTATTTTATAATTGCAAAATGGCTTTAATAGAATTATTTCCACGGATTTGAATCATGTTTCTAACCTGGGAAAGTAAAATGTTTTTCTTCTCTACAAAAATTCTTTAATGTTAATCTTTTGATCCATTTTCAAAATTAACAAACCTTGTCATAATGTAATTATAGTCACAATTTATTTTTATGTTACAAATGTTTGCTTTGCGGATAAGATAAATTGAATTCCTATTTGCTTTTGATGAATATTTAACTGGACATTGCATATATAAAAATGCTGCTTTTCCTGTCCTATATTATTTAGTGTGAATATCTGTGTAGCATAATAACAATTTTTTTTTTTCTTTGAGACGGAGTCTGGCTCTGTCACCCAGGCTGAAGTGCAGTGGTATGGTCTTGGCTCACTGCAACCTCTGCCTCCCAGGTTCAAGCAATTTTTGTGCCTCAGCCTTCTGAGTAGCTGGGATTACAGGCCCATGCCCAGCTGTATAATAACAATTTAAAAAGTGATTGTCGACCAGGCGTGGTGACTCATGCCTATAATCCCAGCGCTTTGGGAGGCCAAGGTGGGAGGATCACCTGAGGTCAGGAGTTCGAGACCAGCCTGGCCAACATAGTGAAACCCTGTCTCTACTAAAAATACAAAATGTAGCCGGGTGTGGTGGTGGGCACCCGTAATGCCAGCTACTCGGAAGGCTGAGGCAGGAGAATCGCTTGAACCTGTGAGGCAGAGGTTGCAGTGAGCTGAGATTGCTCCCTTGCACTCCAGCTTAGGCAACAAGAGCAAAACTCTGTCTCAAAGAAAAACCAAACAAAAAAAGATTGTCTGTGTTTGACTTTCCAGTTTACAAAATGCTTTTAACATAATATCTTATTAAATTTTTTCTAGAATACTCTAAGGTGGGGATTACTATCAGTAATGTTTAATATGAGAAAAAATAGTCTGGAAAGGTTAGTTTGGCCATGGTCAACAGGCTTGTCTGTGTAAAGCTGGGATTCCTACTGTACTTCGTATTCCCTATTATACATAATTTATTAAAATAGATTAATTGCCCTGCATTCACTTCAAGTTTAAATTCTAAATGTGATTTTAAGTGGTAGCATGAACTTTAAGACCATCTAAAATATAATTTGGTTTTGTTATAAAATACAGATATGTTATTGGAATGAATAGTTTTAGGTGTAAATGACATTCAGTAGCCTAGTGGTAAGATGAAATACACATAGACACAAAGATTCTGTAAAAAAGAATGAATTTATGTATGGAACTGGGTGATTTTTACATATTCAGGATATAATGTACAGACATAGCAAAGGGCGAGGAAAGTATGCTAAGTCTGATAAACTAGGCACAAAAGGAAACAAACTGTATAATTTCACTCATATGAGGCACCCAGATTAGTCACATCCACAGAGACAGAAAGTAGAATGGTGAGTGCCAGGGGTGACCGGGAGCAGGGAGTGGGGACTTGTTAAATGGATACAGGGTTTCAGTTTTGTGAGATAAAAAGAGTTCTGGAGATGGATGGTGGTGATGACTATGAAGTAATATGAATGTACTTAAGACTACTGAAGTGTACACTAAAAATGGCTAAGATGGTGAATTTTATGTTGTGTGCATGTTACTACGAATTAAAACAGAGATACACCAAATGTTTCCAACTATTTTGCAAATATGGATTTATCATGCACTAGGTTTTTATAATGTTATTTTTGCTACTAATAGTGCATATATCTTTTACAAATTTAAAGTAAAGTGACATTTTCAAGAGTGCCTTTTGCACATTTCACAGCCACATAGGGCACCTTTCTTTTCCACTAAAAGGTTCACAGGTTTTGCCTTGTTGGCAGATAGTGTAGAGATGGATAATATAATATATATATGCACACGCTTTGTGTTAAGAATTGAAAACACTTCAGGAAACTTATGCTGACCCTTTTCAGGGGAAAAGAATAGGTTTGTAAAATATATGAATCGTAAACCTGAAGCATCTCAATGAACACTTGAGGGGTGAACAGAGATTCATGAGGTCTCCTCGGGGAAGGGGCACCCCAGGAAGATGCAGCAGTCAGTGCAAAAGAACAAGGGGATGGTGTGGGACAGTCGGCGAGGATAGGATATGGCAGTCACTCGTGTCTGGGTGGCAGGGTAGGGGAGGAGGTCCCACCGGTCACAGCCCAGACTATGAAGGGCTGGGAGTGCCCAGTGGAGCACTTAGGATTTTCCTATGGCTGATGTGATGTGGAAGCAAAGAAGCATTTAAACCAGCTTGCATTTAGCAAACTCATTTTGATACCAGCGTGAGAGGCAGACTGGAGAGGAGGAAGCAGGAGGAAGGAGGAGGCTGTGAAGAGGCACCAAGTGTGGAGTCAGTAGGACTTTTTGACCTCCTTTGGATTTTAATAAATACTATCTAGTTATAAGCAGAAAGTCTTGAAAATAAAGGCAACGGATGAAATAAGAAACAGGTCGTAGTCACTGCTAACATACTATTCTAGCACACACCCCCTTCTCTTCTACAGGAGAGGTTGTTAATATTTGAACAAAAATTCTTACCTAAGGTCTTGAAATGGGTCGGCTCTGACAAGGGGTGTCTCCACTGAATGTTCGAAAAGAGCCCCTTCAGGTCCTAAACAAAAAACAAAGATGTATCAGGAGCAGAAGTAAAACAAGTGGCACCAGACAAAATAAACATTTAGCCTAGATATTAAAGAACATATGGATTTTGTTCTTTGTTGCAGAAGTTTTGCAGATGTTTGAGTTACGGGTGGAAAAATAGGCCCAACTGCTTCCCCACTTTACTGAGGCTATCACAATTTCATTATGTTCCCATAAACAAAATATGTTTTTCAAAGCAATTACAAATTAGCAGGCTTGTTTTAAAACTAGAAAGCAGTATTAGTCTTCAAATCAAAGAAGAAAAAAAAGTCCTTCTGAAAGTTGCATACATCCATATATTTTAAGTAATAATAATTTAACTAATTCTCTAGATTTTATGTGCAAAAATTGTATCTTGTGTTACTTGTTTCTAAGGCACTCAGGATATTTACAGAAAAATTACAAGCTTTAAATATTTAAAATGAACCTTCTAATCCCTAGGAATCAGTATGTTCCCAGTTGTTTCATGAGTCTGAGAACCTAATTATATGCAAGGCCTTGTGTCAGCTGGGGTGCAGAGAAACACAGGTGAAAGTGACATGCTCTTCGATGTATCCTAACTTGTTTAACAATCAGACCCCTACAATGCAGGTAATATTTTCCCATTGTACCCATGAGGAAGCTGAGGAAGAGAAAGGTTAACTTGCCTAGGGTTCCACAGGTGAGAAGTGGCAAGGCTGTATTTTGAATTCAGAGCCCACACATTTAATCTATATGCTATAGGGGTTTTCATACATAAATAACAATATGTGATAGAAAGTAATGTGCCAGTAGCAAAGTGCAACAAAATTATCCGGAGGGTCATCAAGGGGGAAGAATTACTTTAAGGTATCAGGGATGACTATATAAGAAAGTGAAGTGGGTCTGAACCTTAAAATAAATAAACTTCTATGAGCATATGGAGATTGTGAGCAAGAATTTCAAAAACAGCAGCAGTCCAGGGGCAGGAAAATGTGCTGAGTGTCCAGGAATAAACAAATAATCCAATTCACTGGAAGCAACGAATTCTATATGGAATACAAACGTATCTTTCACATTATATTTAAATCTATATCCTCTTGAATTTCATGGGCATATTCACAGATATAAGCAGCACCAAGCACCACATTGCGTATATATGCTCATCATGACTTCCCCAGGTTGCTCATGCCTATCTTGGGCCCTGCCCTGCCTAGGGTCCCACCCCTGGCTCAGGCCCTACCCTTGGCTTAAGAGGCTGTGGCTGCCACTTGCAAAGCGTTTTTCTCTCCCTTGTGGTTCCACATGAATCTCAGGATTCATCCTTAGGCTGTGCACTTTCCTCTTTAGGAAATACAGAGGGTCCCCAACTTGCCATGGCTTTGTAGCAGGCAAGCCACTGCAAGTTGAGGAGCTTCTATAATGAAACAACTAAAATGTTTATTTTGAAATCAACTCTTGTACTAGTTTCAATATTGGACACTGAAGAAAAATTGCCTGGGTAAAAGTTTCCCAGCCTCTGTGTTGAGAAATCCTCATCCTGGGCAAAACATCTTTTGAGCAGCTCTTACTAATTTTTTATTTTTATTTTTATTTCTTTTTAAGATGGAGTCTCACTCTGTCATTCAGGCTGGAGTGCAGTGGCACGATCTCTGCTCACTGCAATCTCCGCCTCCCAGGCTCAAGCAATTCTCCTGCCTCAGCCTCCTGAGTAGCTGGGACTATGCGTGCCCACCACCACACCCAGCTAATATTTTGTATTTTTAATAGAGACAGGGTTTCACCATGTTGGCCAGTCTGGTCTCAAACACCTGACCTCCGGTGATCTGTCCGCCTCGGCCTTCCTAAAGTGCTGGGATTATAGGCGCGAGCCACCGCACCCGGCCAGTCCTATGGTTCATAGTACCTTCACATTTTCTTCACAGTATTACTGGCTGTATTAGCTTTGTTATTATAATTACTACTTCCCTAGTAATTTTATTTAAATATGAAGATATGATAAAAACCCACACTGGAAAAAAGCCCTTATCCAAGAAATAATAGCTTGTGGCACAAAAGCAAAACAGACTTAAATCAGAACAAAGCGAAATTTTAAAATTACAAATGGATTTAGTAGGATGATTTACATAAAAACTATAATCAACTGAAATAAAGGAACACACATAAGTGAAGGTTAATGTTTCATGAAAATTATAATTTATGTAAATTCTACTCAGATGATAAATAGATCCTCATACATGCTGTAACAAGTCACATTTTCTTAAAATACCACTTAAGCAAACCTAAATGATAATGGAGATCATTATGTAAAGTTAGGCTATACCAAGCACTGGCGTTTCCACAATAAATGGTGCAGTCAAATTTTAGAGTATAATATCTGGTTTGTTGATGTATTGACAACATTTCCTGCTTGGCATACAGAGGAAAATAATTTAACATAGTAATCTGTAAAATAATATGTATTCATTTTATCCTTTTCTTTCCTCCTTGCTTCTTCTGATTTGCAAAATATAAAAGAAAATGTAAATTTTAATACACCTCAAGTCAATTCTCAAGAAGACATGCAGACAACTACGCTTAGTTTTATGTAAGTATATTTACTGTGGTTTATGTAGCATTGTTTGAAACCCAAGTAATGCTTTGTTATCACGAACCTAGAATGAGCTTTATGAATCATCAAAAAATAATGATTTCTTTCCATAACTAAAGATATAGAAACAAAAGGAATGTGGGCATAAAATTTTCTGTAATTATTTTCTCCATTTTTATATAAACAAGATGATATTATGAATGAGAAAAAAGCAACACATTTTACTTTCTATAACACATACCCTTGTAAAACAAAACTAGAGACTGCAATCTATTCCACTTTCATAGGCAATTTTTATTTGAGCACAGTGTTGGGTCAAAATAAATACAGAGATAAATCTCTAAATTAAATGATTTTTGGGGAAATCACAGAACTGCAATTTGGGGCATATCTCCAAAGAACAAAGAAAAAGTTGGGAGTTTTATTAGAAAGAGAAATGTGGGCAGGTGCAGTGGCTCATGTCGGTAATCCCAGCACTTCGGGAGGCCAAGGCGGGCAGATCACTTGAGGTCAGGAGTTCGAAACCAGCCTGGCCAACATGATCAAACCCCGTTTCTACTAAAAATACAAAAATTAGCCAGGTGTGGTGGCGCACTCCTGTAATCCCAGCTATTCGGGAGGCTGAGGCATGAGAATCATTTGAACCTGGGAGGTGGAGGTTGCGTTGAGCCAAGATCCTACCATTGCCCTCTAGCCTGGGCAAGAAAGTGAGACTCCATCTCAAAAAAAAAAAGAAAGAAATGTTATGTATTGTTTTGAAAGAAGGCTCACTGGCACTAGAGAAGCTTCTGGGAGCTGGCAAGCTCTGATTGGTGAGTGAGGGCAGCAGGTAGAACACCGGTTGGTGTCATGGCAGGTCGTTTCAGCATTTACTAGGTAACACCGGTCTTAGGGTGACAGCAGGCCATTTCAGCGGCTAGGCTTGAGGAAAATTCAGTTCTTGAAAAAGGTGCTACGTGCCCTGAGTGCTTTCCCCCCAGCCCCTCGATTTGCTTGGGTATGACAACATGACCCAATTCATACAATCAACTTTCACAGCAGCTTCAATTGTCTTTCCCAATAGCTGAATTTATTCAAAGAGTTTCAGTGGCACTATTTTCCAGGGTAGTAAAACTCGGTAATTAGTTTTTAAATGCGTGCCAATTACTTACCTTCTAATGTAACTATAATTAGTGATATTATATTGACATACGATTATGGTAATGTACTTATAGGGAGATAGAAAATCTATAAACTGATATGTGTTATCTTTAAATAAGAGCAGCAGTTTCTCTACATTGAAATGATAAATGCCCAAATTACATGCTCTTGATTATATCATTACTATTCAGCCTCAAAGTTAAATACTCCTCGGAACCTATTTGCATATAATAAAATGAATTTTCCTAAATGGTTTCATAAAATGATTCTCAGGAAATGGTTGTTGATCTTCAATTTAATTGCATTTTCTTTATGTTTGCATTCATTTAAATTTCACAACCAAGATGATATAAGAAATATAATTGGTGTAATACCTCTTCTTTGTGGAAAATAAAACATTATTTAAAGTCCTATAATCTAAAATTTTAGACAGGAAAAACGTTCTACTATAAAATATCATTATATAAATCATGCATTAAAATGACCCTGTATAATATGCATTATTTATATAGGAAAGTACAAATAAAAAGGAAAATAAAGGAAAGCCTAGTCTAATAATGTTAACTTTTTTATTTTTAGAATATGTCATTGAGATTAGACATGGACATGTCATTGAGATTAGACATGTCCGTTTCTACTGTGAAGCAGTAGTACTCAACATCATTCTTCCCTTCTGGATCCTAGAGCATTGCATGATGAATGATGCTCACATGAAGATCCATAGTAAGACTGTGGTGCAAGATGGATTGAGATGGTCATGAAGGTAGTTGGAAAGTTCAAGGTACAGAGCCCAGCAATCATGACACTCTTGGACAGAGCTCAGCAACTGAATGGCAAATTACTCAAAGTTGCTACATTCTTTGCAACATACTGTTGTTTCTAGGTTCCTTCAGTTATAGAAATACATAGAATTCAATATTAATACTTCTGTTCAAACAGTAATATATTATGTATCTCAGACATGCATTCATTTTTGTATCAACACTGATAACTATTTGTTAAGATTCATTCTACGCATTCATCGAGCAGTTATGGACTGATATGGGCTTTTCAAGTGATGTCAAAAAAATTCCATTTCTCTTCTTCAGGCAAACTTCCGCTTAATGTCCCCACATATTGCCTCTACTGCCTCCCATCCTATTCACTTTGTAATCACTTCAACCTGCCTTTTGCCTTTATTACTCCAATGAAAAATGCTCTCCTTAAGATTGCAATAACTTCCATAATAATAAATCCAATGACAATTTCAGTCATCTCTCCTGGGTCCAAATTCTGAGAAAATAGTCTCTCTTGACACCAGAAAAATGATTATTGTAATATCCCTCCCACCGCATTGCCTGTCCCTTATTCTCCTTTGGTGGCTGCTCTGCCTTTATTTGGCCTCTACCATTGGCATTTTTCAGAGCTCAGTTGGTTGATGACGCCCACATTTATCTCTAGTCTAGACTTCTGCTCTGAGCAGTAGCTAACTCACACGCCCAATAGCTGACGTGACATATGCACTTGGCAGTTTTCCCAGATGATCTTCAGTTTACGTGTCTAAAATATTAACTGTTGATGCTGCCTGCCCTGCAAACGAACTCTCCTCCTCCTCAGGCCTCTCCATTACCCAGAGAGTAATGCCATCACCCAAAACAAATATTATCTTTGAGTGTCCTCTTGGATGCCTGCTGTACATCCGATTCATGGGCAAGCCTGTAGCTGTCAGATCTTAAATTGGAGTAATTCACTTCTCTCTCTGACCATTGCTACCACCCAATCCAGGTCACCTTCACTGATTACCTATACTACAATTGACATCCTCCTAACTGGTCTTACTGCTTCCATTCTTTCCTCCAACCTCCCTTGTAATGGTTGGATTGATCTTAAGATGTATAATGAATCAATGAGTACCCTGTTCAAAACAATTCAATGCCTCCCCATTGAATTAAAACAAATCCTAACTTCTTATAATGGCCAGCAAATCCCTGCATAATCTGGTCCCACTCTATCTCCCTTTACACCAGGCTTTTTTCAGACTCAAACCTGGTAAGATTAAAAATAAAAATCATGGAATAATATGGCATAGATAAGCCAAACACAGCAGTTATCACAATGAATGTGAATGTTTTAAATTCCACATTAAAAATCAAAATAAATTACGTTACAAAAAATAAATCCAGCCAAATGCCACATACAAAAGAAATTCAAATAATTTAATATGAGAAAAATTTCAGCTGGGAGAGTAACTTAAGATGCCAAATCACTGAGGCCCTCTTAGAGATAGATGTTGAGAGAAGTCTCTGCGGCGGCAAGTGATGTCTGCAATTGATGGAATCATTTTGCAACCAAAAAGGGAAATACCAACATACTTGCAGAGAAGAAAACGTAGAGAAATATTACTTGGCTACTAAATTAATCAACAACCTGGGGTTACCCTTTCCCCAGCCTTCCTATGTGAGATAATATATGTCCTTGCAGTTTAAGCCTGTTTTATTTGGGACTCTTATTCCTTTCAGCTGAAATACCACTGACTGCAGCACAGCATTGACCGCTGCGTGCAGTGCTGCATCAGCCAGTGTTCTGTGCCCTTGGGTATGCGTTTGAAGGATATGGTGCTCCTAAAAGCACCTTCCAGATATCTGTCTTCACGTCTTTTTCGACTTAACATCCTTGTTTATTTTCACTTCTTCAGTTGCTGAATACGTTCTCCAGGTCCATTTTTGTCACTGGCTATAATTATGGGTGACTCGAGCATTTCTACACTATCACTTTTGACTTTATGTGATCTTGCTTAGCTGCACAGAAGGCATGAAGAAATGGGACTGTTGCTAGATCTTACTTTTTCTCATTAATGGTGGGAAATGGATACTATTAAATAACTCTGTTTTTAAAGATAATATTGGGAAATGGACCGAGCCTAGCAAATTGTTGCCAGGGAGCTAAAATACACTTACGGTGGCCAAACTAACAATTTGTCATCTGCCAGAAGTCAGTTCTGGCAATGGTGTAGAATAGTTTTTTGAAGACAACATTGTGATGTTATTCCAATGGTATGTTCTGTAATTTGGGTTAATAAAAGAAACGTTAACTTTGGCCACTTGGTGGCTAATTTTGTGGGGGAGGAAGATGAGCCTGCTCAAAGGCCTAAATCGATTTCAGACTGAACTGGTGAAATTGTGTAAACGCTTCCACAAATTTCACTTAAAAACTATTATTCAGTAGCTTAGTTGACTGAAGTCTAAATGGAAGCTGTTTAAGAATTAAAGAGAGGTTTTAGCTTATTTGAGTCATTAAAACAAAAGCAATAGCAATTGTCTTAATTACTCAAAGAATGGCAATTCGAGTCAGGATTAGGACTTGGTGCAGCCAGGAGTTTCGAGTGCACCGTCTTAAGGAGAGAGCCACTTTATTTTCCCCTTTCATCAGAGCTATGGGCTGCTGTGCAAGGGATGAGAGCGAAGAAAAGAAACAAAGAATTGGGTTTTCTTTCCAGTCCTCAGAGTGAGGCCGCCTGTCTCTTTTCGTACCACTGCTCTTTCCTCGGCTGTCAACTGCTGTTACTTTTGCTGACCTGAGAAACTCCAAAGGCTACTTGGAGTCAATCCAAGTAGATTTATAACAAAGGGGTCATATCCAGAATCTACAAGGAACTTAAACAAATTTACAAGAGAAAAACAACCCCATCAAAAAGTGGGCAAAGGATATGAACAGACACTTCTCAAAAGAAGACATTTATGCAGCCAACAAACATATGAAAAAAAACTCATCATCACTGGTCATTAGAGAAATGCAAATCAAAACTACAATGAGATACCATCTCACACCAGTTAGAATGGTGATTATTAAAAAGTCAGGAAACAACAGGTGCTGGAGAGGATGTGGAGAAATAGGAATACTTTTACACTGTTGGTGGGATTGTAAATTAGTTCAACCATTGTGAAAGACAGTGTGGCAATTCCTCAGGGACCTAGAACCAGAAATACCATTTGACCCAGCCATCCCATCACTGGGTATATACCCAAAGGATTATAAATCATTCTACCATAAAGACCCATGCACATGTATGTTTATTGTGGCACTATTCACAATAGCAAAGACTTGGAATCAACCCAAATGCCCATCAATGATAGACTGGATAAAGAAAATGTGACACATATACACCATGGAATACTATACAGCCATAAAAAAGATGAGTTCATGTCCTTTGCAGGGACATGGATGAAGCTGGAAACCATCATTCTCAGCAAACTAACACAGGAACAGAAAACCAGACACTGCATGTTCTCACTCATTAGTGGGAGTTGAACAATGAGAACACATGGACACGGGGAGGGGAATATCACACACTGGGGCCTGTTGGGGAGTGGGGGGCTAGGAAAGGGATAGCATTAGGAGAAACACCTAATGTAGATGACGGGTTGATGGGTGCTGCAAACCACCATGGTATGTGTATACCTATGTAACAAACCTGCACGTTCTGCACAAATATCCCAGAACTTGAAGTATAAAAAAAAGTTACCCATTGTTACTTTCAGCAATTGTCCATTAATATCTGTTCATGAGTACAGTCTGTGTAGAATGCTAATCATTATGTTTTCTTCCTGATAAACTCCTACCCATCTTTCTAGGACCAGCTCAAATGCCTCTTTCCTGGAGAAATCATTGCTGACCTATCCTGCCTCTCTTTCCACGCGTCATACCCGGCAGAATGAATCCTTTTCTCCGGGCTGCTCCTGTAGGCTTTTGCTCAAACATCTTTTAGTGTTCTTAGCTGATTGTATCCAACAAATTAATTTATGTTTCCACCTCCCCAGCCAAAGCATAAGCATCATGTAAAAGGAAGCATGTCTGAATTATTTTGTACTGGAGGCTTTTAGGTTAGTCACTGACACACAGCAAATGCTATGTAAATGCTAATTCCAGAGAAACAGTATAAATTTAAGTGCTTCTAAATTGGGGGTGATTTTACTCCCCCTCCCCCAATAATGGGGAACTTTGGCCATGTTGGGAGAGATTTTTGGTTGTCACAACTGGTGGGGTGGGAATGCTACTAGCACCTAGTGAGGCTAAGGATGCTACTAAATGGCTAAGGATGCTGCTAAACGTCCCGCAATGCACAGGACAGTCTCCCCCAATCTCCACCAAAAACATTATCCAGCCCAAGATGTTAACAATGCTAAGGTTCAAGAGCAAAGACATAGAATCACCCTAAATGCCCATCAGTGACAGACTGGATAAAGAAAATGTGGAATACTATGCAGTCATTAAAAAGAATGTGATCATGCACGCCCTTCTAGGGACATGGATGGAGCTGGAGACTATTATCCTTAGCAAACTAAGACAGGAACAGAAAACCAAATTCTGCATGTTCTCACCTATAAGTGGGAGCTAAATGATGAGAACATGTGGACACATAGAGGAGAACAACAGACACTGAGGCCTATTGGAGGGTGGAGGATGGGAGGAGGGAGAGGAACAGCGAAAATAACTAATAACCTGGGTTAATACCTGGGTGATGAAATACTCTGTACAACAAACCCCCATGACACAAGTTACCTATGTAATAAACCTACACTTGTACCCGTGAACTTAAAGTTTAAAAAAAACAACCAGTGTTAAGATTGACAAAGCCTGCCGTAGACAATGGTTAGAGAGTCAGACCTTGGATAGAAACAAAACAAGAAGGGAAACATGAAAACTGTGGAATCTCTTAGTTTCTTTAATCACAAAACGTAAGGAAGCCAATAACATATTGGAAAATTGAGAATTATGGTTTGCTCAAAATTATACCGTTTGTACACTCTCAGTTCATGGTGTTTCTGGCAATAAGAACTAGAAATGTTTGCAACACCAAAATAACAAGGAAAGCGTAGAGTCATTAGAGGTGGGGTATATTTTGCTTAGTTAGCTGCACTGCAGAGGAGGAATTTGGGAGACAACTGTGCCTCAGGCAAAAACAATTATGAAAGAGAAGATTATAACTTGTCTTTTAAAAGGACAGCTTGAATGCATGTTCTAGAGCAGGGACTCTAGATCCCTGGGCCATAGATGGGTCCTGGTCTGTGGCCTGTTAGGAACTGGGTCTCACAGCAGGAGGTGAGCAGCGGGCCAGCGAGCATTATTGCCTGAGCTCCGCCTCCTATCAGATCAGTGGAGGCATGAGATTCTCATAGGAGGGTGAACCCTGCTGTGAACTGTACGTGTGAGGGATCTAGGTTGCGTGCTCCTGATGAGAATCTAATACCTGATGATCTGAGGTGGAGTTGTTTCATCCCAAAACCATCTCCCACACTGTGAAAACATTTTCTTCCATGAAACCAGTCCCTGGTGCCAAAATGGTTGGGGACTGCTGTTCTACAGAGAGCGTCGACACGTTGCTGACCTGTTGTTTCTCCTGCTGATTCACGTTAGTCCAGGGCAGTGGTTCTCAAAGTGTGGTCCCCAGAGCTGTGGCATCAGCAGCACCTGGGGACTTCCTAGAAACACAGATTCTCAAGTCACATTCCAGACCTGCTGAATCAGAAGCTCTGGGGATGAGGGCCAGCACTATTATCATTATTTATTATTATTATTATTATTATTATTATTATTGAGACATGGTTTCACTCTGTCACCCAGGCTGGAGTGCAGTGGCTCAATCTCAGCTCACTGCAACCTCTGCCTCCCAGGCTCAGGTGATTCTCCCACCTCAGCCTCCCGAGTAGCTGGGACCACAGGCACGCACCACTGCGCCTGGCTAATTTTTGTATTTTTTCTTTTGTAGAGGTGGGGTTTCGCCATGTTGTTCAGGCTGGTCTTAAACTCATGGGCTCAAGTGATCCACCTACCTCAGCCTCCCAAAGTGCTGGGATTACAGGTGTGAACCATTGTGCCTGGCCCCCAGCAGTATATTTTAAACAAGCCCTCTGGATGGTTCTGATGCATGCATACAGGTAATAAATAATACAGTTGCTTATCAATTTTTCTCACCTGTTCCTCTAATTGATGTCATGGCCCAGAACGAGCCCTGGGCTAAGGAAAAGTTCATTTTACTGATTCTCTGTGTAGGAAGGCTTGGGTTTGAAGCGATCTAAGCTGTTAGACTGTTTTCCCTGCAGATTTTACTGCCCTGCAGTGCAATGGTACTCTACCAAGAACTCTGCTGTCCTTTGCATACTTCATCCACTTAACCCAGCAATGACAGTCCAGTTGACATTATCAACTCACTTTCAGAAGTCAGGAAACAGAAAACAAAAATTAACTTACTTGAAATTATGCAGCTAGTAATCGCAGAGGTAGGAACTGAATCCAGGTCTACCCAGCCCATATTCTCTATCGGACGCAACAGTGCATTTCTGATGCTCAAGGTGCTTTGTTGGACAATGACCAACTTCCTTTAACTAAATGCCCTAGTGTCTTTCATTTTAGTAACAAAACCAGATCCATGACTGTCTTAGACTGCGCAGCATTAGGTTATGATCGTTGTAGTTTGTTAGGGCCGGTAATAGGGTGGAGTCTACTTCCTTGGCCAGGAAATGCTATTTGTTTTTCATTTGGGAGAATTGATAGGATTGTGTGAGACACTAACATCGCTGCTGGTTTTCACAGCAGTACAGAAAGATACTGGGATAGATTTAACAAGTGTTTGCTTATGTCTTCTAGTCTTTAGCAAGTGAATTTAGAGTGTGTTCCAAAAAATTTTTTTAATAAAATGGTCTCTTCTCAGTCTTAAAAATGAGTCCTATGAGACCGGTATTCAACTTTTAGTTCAAAAAGAGAACTTTCTTTTGTAGAAATATGAGGAATTCAACTACATGATATGATGAGAATAAAAGAAACTTGGGAAACAGATACTTGAACTGCACAGATAACAGTGACATTTGATAAGTCTGTGGGTTACTCCAGTTAGAAAAAGACAAAGGGTGGCAGGGCGCTGTGGCTCACACCTGTAATCCCAGCACTTTGGGAGGCCAAGGTGGGTGAATCATTTGAGGTCAGGAGTTTGAGACCAGCCTGGCCAACACGGAGAAACCCTGCCTCTATTAAAAATACAAAAATTAGCCAGGCGTGATGGTGGGTGCCTGTAGTCCCAGCTACTCAGGAGGCTGAGGAAGGAAAATCGCTTGAACCCAGGAGGAGGAGGTTGCAGTGAGCCAAGATTGTGCTACTGCACTCTAGCCTGGGCAACAGAGCGAGACTCTGTCTAAAAAAAAGAAAAAGAAAGGAGAGAAAGAGAGAAAGAGAGAGAGAGAGAAAGAGAGAGAACGAAGGAAAGAGAGAGAACGAAGGAAAGAAAGAAAGGAAGAACGAACGAACGAACGAACGAACGAAAGAAAGAAAGAGACGAAGGGTAAAAGTGTGACGGAAGAACGGTGGGCCAAGATCTGCAGGAAGGATTTTGTTCTTCTAGGAGAGCATCAGGAGAGATGCAATGGAGAAAATGCAACACATTCAAGCTCTCTTATCTGCTTGAAAGATTCCACATAAGCTTGTCAATAGTACAATGTCTTTGTGCAGATGTGTACTCCATGGAATGTTGTGTTTTTCTCGAGTTAGTACATACCAGTTACTCGAAGTTTATCTGTACCAACCACAACTTCCTTCTCATCTACAGTAAACAGTGGCTTGCCGTCGTTGGAGTTGATCTGAAACTGTTGACTCTGGACTTCTACCATTTTGGGACCTGAAGAATTAATTAAAACAGTTTATTATAAATTGTTCACTACAAGCAGCGTCAAAATCTCTATTTTTACACATGCCATGTCAACCCAACAAGACCAAGTACCTAAAGATTTGGTATTTGTTAGCATTAGTGGTACTGATTGATTCTGTAATTAAACTTTGCAACTTTTAAGTCTAAATTTATTACATTATTAAAATTAATTTATGGCAAACATATGTTAACCTATATCAATATATGTATAAATACATTTTATTTAAGAGTTTCTTCTTTAAGATTTTTAAATACTTGCCCAAAATAATATGGTTCTCCTATTCATGGTTAGATTTGTATTCTTTTGGTTATGAACCCCTTAGAATCTTACATTCCGAAATGTGAGATTTGTGAAAAACCATCTTACAAATGTCTCACTTTAATGGTCAAAGTTAGCCTAGAAGATGAGTCATATCCTGAATTTTTTCTCTGCCATTATTCTCAGAAGAGCTGCTCACCCTCTACTCCACAGGAAAAACAAACATCACTGTGGAAGAACACCTTCCTGTTTTAGCCCTTCCCCTAAAAAATTTTTGACTTTGCCATGCCTTCTGTGTCACTTTTGTATCCAAGCTTACGCCCTTCACCTGAGCTCTAGACCCATTGCCTTCCAGCTCTTTCATCTATTCAGCAGGTGTTCTGTGGGTGCTCACTCA
The DNA here is from genome assembly GCF_007565055.1 of Rhinopithecus roxellana. NCBI lineage: Eukaryota > Metazoa > Chordata > Mammalia > Primates > Cercopithecidae > Rhinopithecus > Rhinopithecus roxellana. The sequence goes on along the minus strand of NC_044566.1, from coordinate 66,762,643 downwards.
CCCTGTGCCATCCAGACATGAGGGTGAGGTCACCCCTCCCACTCACTCAGCTACACACCAACCCCCGGCACTCATCATATGTGTTCCCCAATTCCTCTTTGATGCTTCCAAACTTTCTAACCCAGGCCTCATGGATTAATCTCCCTAGAGTACAGCCTTCATCATCTACTTAAGAAACTATGAGTTCCCCAATTTGTTTATGTTAGCTTTATATTCCTTTTTTTTTTTTTGAGACAGAGTTTCGCTCGTGTCACCCAGGCTGGAGTACAATGGCACGATCTCTGCTGGCTGCAACGTCTGTTTCCCAAGTTCAAGTGATTCTCCTGCCTCAGCCTCCAGAGTAGCTGGGATTATAGGCATTTGCCACCACACCCGGCTAATTTTGTATTTTTAGTAGAAATGGGATTTTACCATGTTGGCAAGGTTGGTGTCAAACTCCTGACCTCAGGTGATCGGCCCACCTCGGCCTCCCAAAGTGCTAGGATCACAGGTGTGAACCACCACGCCCAGCCTATATTCTTATCTGAAAAAGTAAGTTGAGGCTGGACATGGTGGCTCACACCAGTAGTCCTAGCAGTTTGCCAGGCCAAGGCGAACGGATCACCTGAGGTCAGGAGTTTGAGACCAGCCTGGCCAACATGGAGAAACCCCATCTCTACTAAAAATACAAAAATTAGATGGGCATGGTGGTGCGTGCCTATAATCCCAGCTACCTAGGAGGCTGAGGCAGAAGAATTGCTGGAACCCGGAAGGTGGAGGCTGAAGCAAGCCGAGATCGTACCACTGCAGTCCAGCCTGGGCGACAGAGCGAGACTAAAAAAAAAAAAAAAGGAAGTTGAGAAAAGAAGTCATATCTTATAATTTTTTTGTGTGTGTCCCTCTGACCCTAACAGTTCTCAAAAAAATTTTTGGATACCTGGTAGAAATTAAGTAAAGCCTTTCTATTGATGCATTGATCAGTTTTGGACATGCTCATCCAAGTGTTCTTAATTTTATTAATTTGTATTTAAAACCCTCCAGTGAGTCTTTATTTAAATAAATAAATATTTTTGGCAAGAGTGCCGGTTATAAAGTTGACTTTTTTCTCTACGTTATATCCCCTTTTTTAAAAAAAAGCTTCACTTTATTTTTTGGTATTTGTATGTTATTTTCCCTAATCTGAGACTCAGAGTTCCTGTTTATCTCTTCTGGGTCACTGATATGCCTGTGTTTTTATTATATAAACACCGATTTGCATTTAATGGTGACTACCAAGTTATCTGACTTTAAAATTGAGAAATAATTGGAATAATTAATCCAGTAAGAGTTCATTGTTTTGCTCACTAGAGGTTCATCTTACAATTCTAGGAGGCCTTATTAAGTATAAGGGGTTAAACTAAGTGACAATTTTTTTTCTGTAGTTATTACATCGATAAAATATTCAACAAATAAGTTTAGTTTCATAGTAAGTCTGTGCAGCAAATACACATAAATTGTTACTCTAATCAAATAAAATGCAGGAAAGTGAATGGTTCTATTCAGTACAAATCTATTGCATGCTTTTTATGTACAAGGTTCTGTGCTAAGCATTGACAATGTGCAAATGAGTGAGATATAGCTCACAGCGCAGAGGATTCTGCGGTTCACTAAAAAGAAAAGCATGTAAGCCTGGTTTCAGGACAATTTGCTAAGTATTAGGATGCAAGCATGAGAGAGTCTTGACTAGGAATTCATGGTCCATCCATCCAGGCTAAGAGCAGCGTCCAGAGACGCGATGCCTCAACTGACTTGGAAGAAAGAGTTCATGCTTCCTGCTGGGCGCGGTGGCTCACCCCTGTAATCTCAGCACTTTGGGAAGCCGAGGCAGGCAGACTGCCTGAGCTCAGGAATTCGCGACCAACCTGGGCAACACGGTGAAACCCTGTTTCTACTGAAAATATAAAAATTAGCTGGGCGTGGCAGCGTGTGCCTGTAGTCCCAGCTACTGGGGAGGCTGAGGCAGGAGAATTGCTTGACCCCGGAAGGTGGAGGTTGCAATGAGCTGAGATCAGGCCACTGCACTCCAGTCTGGGCGACAGAGTGAGACTCTGTCTCAAAAAACAAAAAAGAAAGAGTTCATGCTTCCCTGTTGAAGGAAGAACAGGGATCTCCAGGTAAAGGAAACTATTTGAGCAAAGGCATAGTGGTGAATAAAATCCCATCTCCATTTTATTAAAAATAGACACTGCATGTTTAAATTTAAATATGCTTTCCACTTTAGAGGAAACTGTACTGTTCTTCAATAGCTATGGAGTTTGTAATTAATTTTCTAACTTTTATTAATATTCTAGCAGTTTTTTTAACCTAGTTGGACATTGATTAGAGCTGAGGATGTAATTGTCTTTTGCAGTAGAGGTCTTTAAGAAATAAAATTTAAATTCTACCTTGTTGATAAGAAAAGAGCTACCTGTACAGTCCCATTTGTAATGAAAGGCTTTGGTACAAAGAGAAAAAGTTAATGGTTTTGTGATCTGATTAATTAAGTTTGGGAAATTAGCTTAAGGGTTTTTCTGGTGAAAATACCATCAAATTCTTCCTTACATATAATGTGTCTCATCAGCAACCTTCTTTTGTTCCTCAGGATATCTTTAATTTAAAATAAAATAATTTAGAAACAAATATCACAAAGTCCTTTAAAAAAAGGAAACATATATTCTGCTGGTGCAAATATGGTATCACAGAGAAAGGACTGGGCTGGAAGCACAAAGCTGTGCTTGTTAGCGCTACTACTTTTGTGGCATAATCTTGTATTATACAGTTCCACTTCACACGCCTGGCACTAATGACCTTTACTTGTGTTAAATAAAATAAAATGAAATAAAATAAGAGACGAGGCTTGAGAAGTCCCTGAGCAAACAAAGCTAGTTATGCTGTGCCAGTGAAACTTAGGTTATTTTTAGTAAATGTCCCTGATAATCATAAGCAAAACTGACATAGCCTTCCAAAAATGCTGTAAGATGCTTTTTTTTTTTTTTTTTTTTTTTAAAGACAGGGTCTCAGTCTGTCGCCCAAGCTGGAGTGCAGTGGTACGATCTCAGCTCACTGCAACCTCTGCCTCCCGGGTTCAAGCGATTCTCCTGCCTTAGCCTCCCGAATAGCTGGGATTACAGGCACCTGGCTGACTTTTGTATTTTTAGTAGAGATGGGATTTTGCCATGTTGCCCAAGCTAGTCTTGAACTCCTGGCCTCAAGTTACCTGCCCGCCTCCGCCTCCCGAAGTGCTGGGATTACAGGCATGAGCCACTGTGACCGTCCAGATGATCACTTTTAACCAATCTTCTGGCCATCTGGAAACCCTGACTGTAATAATCAATCATTGTAAAGGTTAAACAACCTCCTCATTTCACTATATATATATATAAATAATATATAATATTTATATAATTATATATAATATATAAATATATTATATATAAATTATATATGTATAAATATATATATAAAATCCATCCATTAGAACACTATCCTACCTGCCAACTGGTTTCTCAGCCCATCCCATCCTACACAATCTTTTATTCCTTCCTCTCTTCATTTATTTAACAAATATTTATTGTATAACCTATTAAATGTAAAAGGGTAGCCTGAATTATGAATTGTGGCATTAACTGAATTGAAAAAATCTAATTCCAATTAGTGAATCAAATTATTATACATGTATTCCTTGAAATATTACATAGCCATTAAAATAATTTTATGATTTTTAAAAATTTCATAGATTAAATTGGAAAAGGATGGATTTCTGGGTGGCTGATGACCACGCTGGCTATATAGTAATCAGTTTCCCAAAAGGTCATCCCCAAACTCGAAGGAATAGCTTCACAGCTATAAAAATTCCACACAGACCAGGTGCGGTGGCCACGCCTGTACTCCCAGCACTTTGGGAGGCCGAGGCGGGCGGATCACGAGGTCAGGAGATCGAGACCATCCCGGCTAACACAGTGAAACCCCATCTCTACTAAAAATACAAAAACTAGCCGGGCGTGGTGGTGGCACCTGTAGTCCCAGCTACTCGGGAGGCTGAGGCAGGAGAATGGCGGGAACCCGGGAGGTGGAGCTTGCAGTGAGCCGAGATCTCACCACTGCACTCCAGCCTGGGCGACAGAGCGAGACTCCGTCTCAAAAAAAAAACAAAACAAAACAAAAAAAACCAACAAAACACACACACACACACCCCCAAACCCTTGCATTACTTAAAGGCAGACTGTGAGTTGAGGGGGAAAAATTAACAAGTGCCAGGACTACAACTTCTCACACACCTGCTCCATCACAGGCGTTATGGTAAGCAAAGGCCATGGGAAGGACGGATGAGGAGATTCAGTGAGAAGCCACTTAAGGAATGGACAAAAGTAATGCGGGAAATAATGAAGAACAAGGAAATGAAGAACAAGGAAATGAAGAATAAGGAAATGAAGAACAAGGAAATGAAGAACAAGGAAATGAAGAACAAGGAAATGAAGAATAAGGAAATGAATAACAAGGAAATGAATAATAAGGAAATGAAGAACAAGGAAATGAATAATAAGGAAATGAAGAACAAGGAAATGAAGAACAAGGAAATGAAGAACAAGGAAATGAAGAACAAGGAAATGAAGAATAAGGAAATGAAGAACAAGGAAATGAAGAACAAGGAAATGAAGAACAAGGAAATGAAGAACAAGGAAATGAAGAACAAGGAAATGAAGAATAAGGAAATGAATAACAAGGAAATGAATAATAAGGAAATGAAGAACAAGGAAATGAATAATAAGGAAATGAATAATAAGGAAATGAAGAACAAGGAAATGAAGAACAAGGAAATGAAGAATAAGGAAATGAAGAATAAGGAAATGAAGAACAAGGAAATGAAGAACAAGGAAATGAAGAACAAGGAAATGAAGAACAAGGAAATGAAGAACAAGGAAATGAAGAACAAGGAAATGAATAACAAGGAAATGAATAACAAGGAAATGAATAATAAGGAAATGAAGAACAAGGAAATGAAGAACAAGGAAATGAAGAACAAGGAAATGAATAATAAGGAAATGAATAATAAGGAAATGAATAATAAGGAAATGAATAATAAATGAGCTGGGATAAAAATCCTGATATCAAACAAAGTGGAATTCAAGTCAAAAGCGTTAAATATGACAAAAAATTTAATGCTAAAATTACAACCCACAAAACATAGTATTTACAAATATCTATCCCCCAAATATCACAGAAACAACCCGCATGAAACAAAAATAAAAGATGTGAGGACCCAATACAGGAGCACCCAGATTCATAAAGCAAGTCCTTAGAGACATACAAAGAGACTTAGACACCCACACGGTAATAATGGGAGACTTTAACACCCCACTGTCAATATTAGACAGATCAACGAGACAGAAGGTTAACAAAGATATCCAGGACTTGAACTCAGCTCTGCAGCAAGCTGACCTAATAGACAACTACAGAACTCTCCACCCCAAATCAACAGAATATACATTCTTCTCAGCACCACCTCACACCTATTCCAAAATTGACTACATAGTTGGAAGTAAAGCACTCCTCAGCAAATGTAAAAGAATAGAAATCACAATAAACTGTCTCTCAGACCACAGTGCAATCAAATTAGAACTCAGGACTAAGAAACTCACTCAAAAGTGCACAACTACATGGAAACTGAACAACCTGCTCCTGAATGACTACTGGGTAAATAATGAAATAAAGGCAGAAATAAATAAGTTATTTGAAACCAATGAGAACAAAGATACAATGTACCAGAATCTCTGGGACACATTTAAAGCAGTGTGTAGAGGGAAATTTATAGCACTAAATGCCCACAAGAAAAAGCAGGAAAGATCTAAAATTGACACCCTAACATCACAATTAAAAGAACTAGAGAAGCAAGAGCAAACACATTCAAAAGGTAGCAGAAGACAACAAATAACTAAATCAGAGCAGAACTGAAGATAGAGACACAAAAAATCCTTCAAAAAATCAATGAATCGGAGCTGGTTTTTTTAAAAGATCAACAAAATTGATAGTCCACTAGCAACACTAATAAAGAAGAAAAGAGAGAAGAATCAAATAGACACAATAAAAAATGATAAAGGGGATATCACCACTGACCCCACAGAAATACAAGCTACTATATACATCAGAGAATACTATAAACACCTCTACGCAAATAAACTAGAAAATCTAGAAGAAATGGATATTTCCTGGCCACATATACCCTCCCAGGACTAAAATAGGAAGAAGTTGAATAGACCAATAACAGGCTCTGAAATTAAGGCAATAATTAATAGCCTACCAACCAAAAGAAGTCCAGGACCAGATGGATTCATAGTCAAATCCTACCAGAGGTACAAAGAGGAGCTGGTACCATTCCTTCTGAAACTATTCCAATCAACAGAAAAAGAGGGAATCCTCTCTAACTCATTTTATGAGGCCAGCATCATCCTGATACCAAAGCCTGGCAGAGACACAACAAAAAAAGAGAATTTTAGACCAATATCCCCGATGAACACCAATGTGAAAATCCTCAATAAAATACTGGCAAACCGAATCCAGCAGCACATCAAAAAGCTTATCCACCATGATCTAGTTGGCTTTATCCTGGGATGCAAGGCTGGTTCAACATATGCAAATCAATAAATGTAATCCATTACATAAACAGAACCAAAGACAAAAACCACATGATTATCTCAACAGATGCAGAAAAGGCCTCTGAGAAAATTCAACAGCCATTCATGCTAAAAACGCTCAATAAACTAGGCATTGATGGGACGCATCTCAAAATAATAAGAGCTATTTATGACAAACCCACAGCCAATATCATACTGAATGGGCAAAAACCGGAAGCATTCCCTTTGAAAACTGGCACAAGACAGGGATGCCCTCTCTCACCACTCCTATTCAACATAATGTTGGAAGTTCTGGCCAGGGCAATCAGGCAAGAGAAGGAAATAAAGGGTATTCAATTAGGAAAAGAGGAAGTCAAATTGTCCCTGTTGGCAGATGACATGATTATATATATTTAGAAAACTCCATTGTCTCAGCCCAAAATCTCCTTAAGCTGATAAGAAACTTCAGCAAAGTCTCAGGATACAAAATCAATGTGCAAAAATCACAAGCATTCCTATACACCAATAACAGAGAGCCAAATCATGAGTGAACTCCTATTCACAATTGCTACAAAGAGAATAAAATACCTAGGAATACAACTTACAACAGGGATGTGATACAACAGGGATGAATACAACAGGGATGTGAAGGACCTCTTCAGGGAGAACTACAAACCACTGCTCAATGAAATAAAAGAGGACACAAACAAATAGAAGAACATTCCATGCTTATGGATAGGAAGAATCAATATTGTGAAAATGGCCATACTGCCCAAGGTAATTTATACATTCAGTGCCATCCCCGTTAAGCCACCAATGACTTTCTTCACAGAATTGGAAAAAATTACTTTAAAATTCATACGGAACCAAAAAAGAGCCCGCATTGCTAAGACAATCCTAAGCCAAAAGAACAAAGCTGGAGGCATCATGCTACCTGACTTCAAACTATACTACAAGGTTACAGTAACCAAAACAGCATGGTACTGTACCAAAACAGCATGGTACTGGTACCAAAACAGATACATAGACCAATGGAACAGAACAGAGGCCTCAGAAATAATGCCACACATCTACAGCCATCTGATCTTTGACAAAGCTGACAAAAACAAGCAATGGGGAGAGGATTCCCTATTTTTAAAATGGTGCTAGGAAAACTGACTAGCCATATGTAGAAAGCTGAAACTGGATCTCTTCCTTACACCTTATACAAAAATTAATTCAAGAAGGATTAAAGACTTAAATGTTAGACCTAAACCATAAAAACCCTAGAAGAAAACCTAGGCAATATCATTCAGGACATAGGCATGGGCAAGGACTTCATGACTAAAACACCAAAAGCAATGGCAACCAAAGCCAAAATTGACAAATGGGATCTAATTAAACTAAAGAGCTTCTGCACAGCAAAAGAAATTACCATCAGAGTGAACAGGCAACCTACAGAATGGGAGAAAATTTTTGCAATCTACCCATTTGACAAAGGGCTAATATCCAGAATCTGCAAAGAACTTAAACAAATTTTTAAGAAAAAATCAAACAACCCCATCAAAACATGGGCAAAGGATGTGAACAGACACTTCTCAAAAGAAGACATTTATGCAGTCAACAGACACATGAAAGAAATGCTCATCATCACTGGTCATCAGAGAAATGCAAATCAAAACACAAAGAGATACCATCTCACACCAGTTAGAATGGTGATCATTAAAAAGTCAGGAAACAACAGGTGCTGGAGAGGATGTGGAGAAATAGGAACACTTTTACACTGTTGGCAGGAGTGTAAACTAGTTGAACCATTGTGGAAGACAATGTGGGGATTCCTCAAGGATCTAGAACCTAGAAATTCCATTTGACCCAGCAATCCCATTACTGGGTATATACCCAAAGGATTATAAGTCATGCTACTATAAAGACACATGCACACGTATGTTTATTGCAGCACTATTCACAATAGGAAAGACTTGGAACCAACCCAAATGTCCATCAATGATATGACTGGATTAAGAAAATGTGGCACATATACACCATGGAATACTATGCAGCCATAAAGAAGGATGAGTTCATGTCCTTTGTAGGGACATGGATGAAGCTAGAAACCATCATTCTGAGCAAACCATTGCAAGGACAGAAAATCAAACACTGCATGTTCTCACTCACAGGTGGGAACTGAACAATGAGAACACCTGGACACAGGAGGGGAACATCACACACCTGGGCCTGTTGTGGGGTGGGGGGATGGCGAGGGATAGCATTAGTAGAGATACCTAATGTAAATGACTAATCGGTGCAGCACACCAACATGGCACAGGTATACATATGTAACAAACCTGTATGTTTTGCACATGTACCCTAGAACTTAAAGCATAATAATAATAAAAAAAGTTTTCATGTTAGTTTTCACTTTTTTCTTGTATTTCCCTGAGTAACTTAATAGTCAACACTTTGAATTATTCATCTGGCATTTCAAAGATTTCATTGGTTTGGACCCACCGCTGGAGACTCAATGTGAGCTTTTGAAAGTTTTATAAAACCCTGTTTTTTCTTATGGCCAGAATTATTTCTCTGGTTCCTTCTTATTTGGGTAGACTATTTCTTCTAATTACTTTTGCATTTATTTTTTGATTCTGCTGGGATGTTTTTAAATTCTTTTTTTCCATGGAGGATATGACTGTAATATGTATAGCTTATTGTCACCTAGCTTTGGCTACTGGTACTTTCTGTGGTGAAGAGTCTGTATGAGTTCCTTGGTTATAGAGAATCCGTGTGATGGCTTTCTCAGATGCTGGCTGTAGTAGTGACACGCTGGGTGTGTGAGCTGGTTCACTGTCGCCTGTGGAGAGCTTCCCATCTGGTTCATAGTGTAAGCTGCTGCCCACTGCTTCTTTCAAAGTGTGCTTTCTTTTAGCTTTTTTATTAAGTTCCTGTGTTGCTTCTTGGAATAAAGTTCACAGCATAATTATCTACAAACTGTTATGTCTTTCCAAGTGGGAGAGGCATGCTAATAATGCCTCTAATCTTCCATGTTGGGAAAAACCCTCAAAACCCCAACTCTTGAACAACCAGGTCTTTTGTGAACTAACTGAGTGAAAACTTACTCATCACCAAGGGGCTGGCACTAAACCAATCATGAGGAATCTACCTGTATGACGCAAACACCTCCCATCAGGCCCCAGCTCCCACAGTGGAGGTTGCATTTCAGCATGTAATTTGGAGGGGACAAATATCCAAACCATATCATTCTGCCCTTGCTCCTCCAAATCTCACATTCTTCTCACATTGTAAAATACAACCATCCCTTCCCAATAGTCCCCCAAAGTCTTAACTCATTCCAGTATGAAGTCCAGAGTCCTAAGTCTCATCTGAGATTCATCTCCTTCCACCTTGTGTTTATAAAATACAAGCAAGTTAGTTACTTCCAAGATACGATGGTAGCAGAAGCACTGGGTAAATGTTGCCATTCCAAAAGGGAGAAATCAGCCAAAAGAAGGGGCACTAGACCCCATTCAAGTTTGAAACCCAGCAGGACAGTCATTAAGTATTAAGGCTCCAAAATATTCTCCTTTGACTCCATGTCCAACATCCAGGGCACTGACATAAGAGATGGCACCTCAAGGTGACCAGCACCACTCGTGGCTTTATAGGGTGCAGACCCCGTAGCTTCTCTCATGGGTTGGAGTTGAGTGCCTGTGGCTTATCCAGGTTCAAAATGCAAGTTTCTTGTAGCTTGACCATTCTGGGGTCTGGAGGGCTGTGGTTTCCTTCCCATAGCTCCACTAGGCAATGCCCCAGTGGGGACTTTGGGCTTTTAATCCCACATTTCCTCTCAGCCCTGTTTGAGTAGAGTACTTTGTGGAGCCTGTGCCCCTGCAGCATGCTTCGGACTGGGCATCCAGGCTTTTCCACACATCTTCTGAAACCTCAGTGCAAGCTGCCAAGCTTCCTCTTGCATTCTGCGGGCCTGGAAACTTAACACCCTGTGGAAGCTACCAAGGCTGATGGCTTGCACCCTTCACAGCCATGGCCTGAGTGGTATCTGGGGCCCTTTGAGGCACAGCTGGAGCTAGAGCCGCTGTGATGTGGGAAGCAGTGTCCCTGAAACCATGGTTTCCTCTTAGGCCTCTGTGCCTGTGATGGGATGGGCTGTCTCAAAGATCTCTGAAACGTCTTCCGGGCCTTTCCCCCATTGTCTTGGATATTAGCACTTGGTTCCCCTTTAGCCATGCCAAGCTCTCTAGTAAGTGATTGCTTGGTAGCCTGACTGAATTCTTTCTGTACCACAGTGCCAGTCAGCAAATTTTCCAAACTTTTACACTCTGCTTCCCTTTTAAATATAAATTCAAATTTTAAGTTTTTTTTTTTTTTTTTTTTTTACTCCTATACCTGATTGTAGGTTATTAGAAGCAGCCAGACTGCTTCTTGAATACTTTGCTGCTTAGATTTCTTCTGCAGTATACACCAAGTCATCACTCTTAAATTCAAACTTCCACAGGTTCCTAGGTTGTGGACAAATGCAGCCAAGCTCTTTGCTAGGGCATTACACAGGTGATGCTTATTCCAGGCCCCAATAACATCCTCATTTCCATCTGAGACCTCCTCAGCCTGACCTTCATTGCCCACATTTCTATCAGCATTTTGGTCACAGCCACTTAATAAGTCCCAAACTTTCCCTTATCTTCCTGTCTTCTTCTGAGCCCTCCAAACTCTTCTAATTCTGCCTGTTACCCAGTTCCAAAGCTGCTTCCACATCTTCAGGCATCTGGCTCACTCCTCAGTACCAATTTTCTGTGTTACTCGATTCTTACACTGCTATAAAGAAATAACTGAGGATGGGTAATTTATAAAGAAAAGAGGTATAATTGGCTCACAATTCTGCAGATTGTATAAACATGGCTTCAGCATATGCTTCTGGGGAGGGCCTCAGGAAGCTTCCTATCATTCCAGAAGGCAAAGAAGGAGCAGGTGCATCACATGGTAAGAGCAGGAGCAAGAGAGAAGAGGGAGGTCCCAGACTCTTTTAAACAACCAGATGTCATGTGAACTGACTGAGTGATAACCCACTCATCACCAAGGGTATGGTGCTAAAGCCATTCGAGAGGGATACACCCCCATGATACAATACCATCCATTAGGCCCCACCTTCCACATTGGGAATCACATTTCACCATGACATTTGGAGGGGACACGCATCTAAATCATGTCAGAATTTCATTGGGATTTTTGGTTTTGACTGTATTGAATGCAAATTGTTTTCAGTGGTTTTGTAGAAAACACTCATTCACTTAATTAAATGAGATTAATATGGCTAGTTCACATAAATTACATTTTAATACCAAATTGGCAAAAGTTAACTTCTTCCAGGAAACATGAGACTGGAAGGGTTGCAACTGTGGGAAGCCATGTACTGAAGAAAATGTTGGACTTGGTGAGCTTGGTGCTGTTTGGTAGTTCAAGGTTCTCAATATAACAGAGAGTTTCCAACTAAAGATTTACTAGAAATTACTAATTTAATCACTTTCTCAGGCATGAGACACCAAGGTTAAAACTTGAGATTGAGACGAACAGTTCAAACCAAAGAGATTTTGGTGTGTGACTTATTTTATTTTTATTTTTAGAGATGGTCTCACTTTCTCACCCAAGCTGTAGTGTAATGGCCTGATCATAGCTCACTGAAGCCTTGAACTCCTAGCCTTAAGCAATCTTCCTGCTGCAGCCTCCCAAAAGGCTGGGATTACAGGTGTGAGGCACTGCACCCAGCCTTTTTTTACAAAACAAAAAACAAACAAACAAACAAAAAAACTTTATAACTCCTGGTTAATTCTTGGTGACAAAAATGAAATTGAAACAATATTTGCAGCAACTAGAACAGTTACTGGAATGCCATAATTTCAAGAAATCTGATTAGCGAGGAGGGCCAGTGGGAACAGCTGGCTGAGAGAAGTAAGCCCTCAGTCTTTCCTGTTTTCCCTTCTCTACTAACTAGCTGTATGCTCTTGAGCAAATTTGCTTTTTAGTGCTTCAGTTTTTTCATCTATGAAATGAGAGGCAGATTTATATTATATCTAAATTCCCTTGTATAATATACGAAAATCCACACCTAACAAGATAAACAGAGGAATGTGTATTTGTGCCAATTAATTTTTTTTTTTTTTTTTTTTTTGAGACAGAGTCTCGCTCTGTTGCCCAGGCTGGAATGCAGCGATCTCGGCTCACTGCAAGCTCCGCCTCCCAGGGTCACGCTATTCTCCTGCCTCAGCCTCCCGAATAGCTGGGACTACAGACACCGCCACCACGCCCGGCTAATTTTTTGTATTTTTTAGTAGAGACGGGGATTCACCGTGTTAGCCAGGATGGTCTCCATCTCCTGACCTCGTGATCCGCCCGTCTCGGCCTCCCAAGTGCTGGGATTACAGGCGTGAGCCACCAGCCCTGGCCTGCATTCCTTCTTACCAGCTGGTTTGCTCTTCCCATATTGCTTTCATCTATATTTCTTCTTGCTGATCTTCTCCACTTATAGGATTCCATGTGACCTCGCTCCCATGTGACCTTACTCTCCCGTCTTAGTTGATTGGATGGGTGTATCTAGCTGACTGACCCGATGCAATGTGGTGGGACAGATGAACTGGGCTAATTAGAGTACTTCGTGGATTTAGAATTTGCATAATCAAAGACTAAACTGTGTGATGTTGATAACTACAGCCGAGCAGATAAGAATCAGGGAGGCCCTGTAGGTTCTGTACAGTGAGAAGTGATACAGCCAAGTGAAAATGGTGGCAAAGATAAACTGGAAAGGAGGAGAATGGAACACATGGGGAGAAGGAGAGAGAAGAGAAGAAAGAACAGGGAGGGAACTGAATCTATTCTTGGCTCTGAGCCACGGGTCTCTGTGCTCTTTGAGGCCAGCTACTGGGGTTCCTTTCCTTTGGTTGCTGCAAGAGTCTTTGGTAACCTACAATAAACATTTGTTTCTTGTACTAGCTTTAATTGTCCTCTATTTCTTGAAACAAAAATAACTCTAATCAAAGCACTCCAGGCTGTCCCCTCATCCCCCACCCCACTCTGGTGCTATTCTGTGGTCAACACAGCACGATATTTAGAAAATTCATACTTTGTTCATAAGTAGCTTTGATTTCTTTAGAAGAAAAAACAATGCATCCATTTAGCACTATTCACGGACCACATGCATGCAAAACACCACGATGAAGCTGGACTCACCGACTTTCAACCTGCCTGTGACCTCCCCTTCTGAGTTGCGTGCATTTACAGTCACATTCTGGGTTGACTGTAGAAGCAGAGATGAGTCCTAGAAAGGGATTTATAAAATTTGTAAAATATGTGCTGTTTAAAATGATTACATCTTTATAATTCTATGTATGTAAAATTATTTACCCATTGTTACAGATCCCGGAAATTCTATAAATTTGTGGCTAAGACAATTAAAAAGTCCTGAATCATATATATATATATTTTTAACATTTTGAGTACTTATTGAAAGATAAAAGAATAACAATCATAAAATGAGCCCCAAATGCAAGATAGGGACAGAAAAAATATGATTGTTTAGAAAAATATGCAATTTAACAGAGCTATATGGTCACAACTATGTCAAGGAAAGACACCAACAGTGGTGTGCTAGCTAATAGAAATGACACATACTTTTTCCTGCTACACTCTATTTCCATATTTTTGTAATACATTTGTATTTTTATAGTGTGTAAAGTAAACTTTATCAAAATAAAAAATCTGTGTATACAGCAGACTTATAATTACAGACACATTTGTGGTATTGACTGCTTTGTTCTTGCTCTCCAAGTTAAAAATAAACTAAGCATTTAGCTTAAGATATTAGAAAATACACAATAAAACAGACATCAGAGAATAGAAAGAAAAATAAATTTCAAAGCATAGTTTTATGTATCAGTAAACAATAGTTTTGAAAAAGCACATGCAGTCTGAGTTGGTTATTTAAAACAAACAGAATTAAACTTAAACAAAAAATAGAGAAAACAGTGTATTTAAATCATAAATTCAGAGGAAGTAAAATGTATAGCTATGCTAACTATGAAGGGACTAGTATTAATTAGCAAAACTGACTTAAGTACAATGCTGGAATTGGCCAATAACTATGGAAATATTAGAGAAAACTGCCAAAGAGCTACTCCAAATGTTAGTGATTGTCTCTTGGTGGGTAGCATTATGGGCTATTTTACTCCCTCTTTGTGTGTGTGTGTGTTTTAAATTTTTACTTCTTACTTTTTTCCCCACTACAAGCTACTTTAATTCTTTGAACAACTTTTCCACGCAGGTAAAAAGTTGTTCTATTTTTTACCATATTTTCCTATTAAGATATATTTTCAATAGATTTTTTCCTACAATAAAATTTACCAAAAACATTTGGTTCACTAATTTTTGTCTATATGAATGCTGTCCATAGTGGCTTTTGAAAATCTGAGTTTTCTTTGATGACCACATTTCTACCAAGATCAATTTTCCTGAGTCAAATTTTGTATATCCAGTATAGCCTGGTATAGTACAGTATAGGATAACCTTTTACGTTTAATATATTTGTTTCTAGGCAAGCTTTGGCATTCCTTGTGGAAGAGGCACATGCACCAGCACTGCACATTTCCTGGCTATGTGTCTTGGATGTGGCCTCACAACTGTCTAGTGATTATGAGGGGCAGGCGGGTGGCTGGCAGATACTCTGGCCTGAACATGGTTTAGGCTGAACCGAAGCTGCAGCTACCCCCTCCAGCTTCCTGTTATATGAGACTAAAAGCTCCTATTAGTTTATTCCATGGCTAGCTGGGTATTCTGTGTTCACAGGGTAAAGATCTTTTAATTGATACAGTGACAGAGCAGAAGTGGCTCTGTGTCTATATTACCAACACAACTGTATTCATAACTGCTACAATAATGCAATCTCTAATATTGAATTGTACTTGTTCTTTAATCTACATTTTTAAGAAGTAGCTTAAAACAATCAACACGTACATTTTTAATAAAACTGATGTTTACTGTGAGGTCCAGAGACTTTATTTCTATTTTCTAGGTAAGAAAACTGAAGTCTACAGATTGTGAATGCGATTTTCAGGTTTTTGTTTTTGTTTTTTGACTTTTTAAAACAATTTTTATTGTATTAAAATATACATGCTATGCATATAAGTTATACACAGCATAAAATTTACCATTTTAACCATTTTTAAGTGTATCGTAGATTGACATTAGGTACATTCACAGTATTGTACAACCACCACTACTATCATTTCTAAAATTTTACATAAGGGATTTTCAGTTTTTATCATTAGCTAATGACGCCTTTTAGAAAAATTTTATGCCTTTTAGAGAATCACAGCAAGGTATAAGGAGAACATTTTATTTTTCTATTCATATCAGTTGAACTCTGAATGTACCTGTTTGAATACAGATGTTGTGTCAACACTACACCTTAGGGAGTAGTGAAGGAGTCATAGAACATAGCACTTTTTATTACCTTTCTCAACAGTACGTGACACATAGAAGGAGCTATGAAAGAAGTGTATAAAAAGACCGTTAACAGTATAAGGGGTTACTGGTATGGCCCAAAGATAAATCATAACTGCTATAGGAGTTATCAATACCCTATGAGGTTGATGTTTTAAGATGCTTTTTAAAAATGTAGATTAGAGGGCAAGTATAATTCACCACTTCATTTATATACATAATTAACTACTTCAAACTTGAACCTAATATGGGAATGGCAGAAACTAATTTAATCATTAAAGCAGCAATCCTGTGTTAAGAATTCTATCAAATAGTACATGGGAAAATTACATTTATTGGCATAAAGTTATTCTTAATATTCCCTTCCCATTCTTTGAATGTCTGTGGAATTCATAGTGGTGCCCCTTCTAGCACAGCTGATATTGATCATTTGTGCCCTCTCTTTTTAAAATATTCAGTCTGCTTCAAGGTTTATCAATTTTTATTGATCTTCTAAAAGAATCCGTGTTGAGTTTCATTAATTTCCTCTATTGTTTTATGTTTTCTGTTTTGTTGATTTCTTCTCTCATCTTTCTTTTC
This sequence comes from Rhinopithecus roxellana, assembly GCF_007565055.1. Taxonomy (NCBI): domain Eukaryota; kingdom Metazoa; phylum Chordata; class Mammalia; order Primates; family Cercopithecidae; genus Rhinopithecus; species Rhinopithecus roxellana. Next base: position 66,745,979 of record NC_044566.1, on the reverse strand, counting down.
TTCTCTGACTTTTGGTTTATCATGAAGAGATGCTGAATTTTATCAAATGCTTTTTCTGCATCTATCGAGATGACCAAATGGTTTTTGTTCTTCATTCTACTGATGTGATGTATGGTGTTTATTGTTTTGCATATTCTCCTACCAGTTATTGAGAGAGGGGTGCTGAAATCCCTGAGTCTAAATGTGAATATCTCTGTTTTTTTCTTACATTCTATCAGTTTTTGCTTCATGTATATTGATGCTCATGATAGTGGATTCATGTGTTTAGCAACATAAATATTGAAGAATTTACTCCTATGTCATCTTAAATGACCCTCTCTATCTCTAAAATAGTTATCTCTTTGTTCTGAAATCTACTTTGCTGTTTTAATATAGTCACTCCAATTTTCTTTTCATTAGTGTTAGTATAGTATAGCATAGTATAGTACAGTATAGTATAACCTTTTGCTTTTAATATATTTGTGTTTTTATAATTAAGGTAGGTTTCTTGTAGATGGCATTCTTGGGATAAATGTGTTGTATTTGGTTTGCTAACATTTTGTTGAGGATTTTTACATTTATGTTCATCAGAAATATTGGTCTGTAGTTTTCTTTTTTGTTGTGTTCTTGTTTGGTTTTGGTATCATGGCTATGCTGGCCTCGTATAATGAGTCACAAAGAATCTCCTCTGCTTCAAGTTTTTGAAAAAGTTTGAGAAGGACTGGTATTAATTCTTCTTTAAAGGTTGGGTAGAATTCAGCAGTGAAGCCCTCTGGTCCTGGACTTTCCTTTGTTGGGAGACTTTTTATTACTAATTCAATATTGTTACCCAATATTGGTCTGTTTAGATTTCATGTTTCTTCTTGTTTCAATATTGGAAGGTTGTATGTATCCAGATATTTATCCATTTTCCCTAGGCTTTCAAATTTATTGACATATACTTGTTCATGGTAGCCTCTAATGATGTTTTGTATTTCTGTGGTATCCATTGTGATGTCTCCGTTTTCATTTATGATTTTATTTGTTTGGATCTTCTGTCTTTGATTTTTGGTCTAATGTATTCTTTTTCTAGTTTCTTAAGGATGGAACTGAGGTTATTGGTTTTCTTCTTTTTTTTTTCTGAGATGGAATCTTGCTCTGTCGCCCAGACTTGAGTGCAGTGGTGTGATCTTGGCTCACTGCAAGCTCTGACTCCTGGGTTCATGCCATTCTCCTGCCTCAGCCTCCCGAGTAGCTGGGACTACAGGCACCCGCCACCACGCCTGGTTAATTTTTTGTATTTTTAGTAGAGACAGGGTTTCACCGTGTTAGCCAGGATGGTCTCTATCTCCTGACCTCGTGATCTGCCCACCTCAGCCTCCCAAAGTGCTGGGATTACAGGCGTGAGACACTGTACCCGGCCAATTTTCTTTTTTTTAATATATGTACTTAATACCATAAATTTCCCTATAAGTACTGCTTCAGCTATATCCTCCCAAATTTGATGTTATTGTTTTCTTAATTGTCATTCAGTTCAAAATACTGTTTAATTTCCCTTTGGATTTCTTCTTTGACCCATGGTTTATTTGCAAATTTTTACATAATTTCCACTTATTCAAAAAGTTTTCAGACATATTTGTGTTATGGTTATCTTATTAAATCCACTGTGGTCAGATAACATGTTGGAAGACTTGAATGTTTTTAGATTTATTGAAAATGTTTTGGCCGGGCGTGGTGGCGCAAGCCTGTAATCCCAGCACTTTGGGAGGCCGAGGTGGGCGGATCACAAGGTCAGGAGATCGAGACCATCCTGGCTAACACGGTGAAACCCCATCTCTACTAAAAAATACAAAATAAAATAAAATAAAAAAAAACTAGCCGGGCGAGGTGGCGGGTGCCTGTAGTCCCAGCTACTTGGGAGGCTGAGGCAGGAGAATGGCATGAACCCGGGAGGCGGAGCTTGCAGTGAGCTGAGATCTGGCCACTGCACTCCAGCTTGGGCGACAGAGTGAGACTCCGCCTCAAAAAAAAAAAAAAGAAAATGTTTTATGGTTCAAAATGTGATCGATTTTGATAAATGTTTTCCCTGTGCACTTGAAAAGAACTCCTTGTCTGCTATTATTGAGCAGCATGCTCTGAAAATTTAATTATTATCAAGTTGGTTAATAGCATTGCTGAAGTCTATATGCTTACTGTTTCTATATCCATTTCTCCTATCAGTTATTGAGAGAGGAGTGCTGAACTCCCTGAGTCTAAATGTGAATATTTCTGTCTTTTTTATTACATTCTATCAATTTTTGCTTCATGTATATTGATGCACTGATAGTGGATTCATGTGTTCAGTAACATAAATATTGAAGAATTCACTCCTATGTCGTCTTAAATGACCCTCTGTATCTCTAAAATATTTATCTCTTTGTTCTGAAATCTACTTTGTCTGTTTTAATATAGTCACTCCAATTTTCTTTTCATTAGTGTTAGTATGGTATAGCATAGTATAGTACAGTATAGTATAACCTTTTACTTTTAATATATTTGTGTTTTTATAATTAAGGTAGTTTTTTGTAGGTGGCATATAGTTGGATCTTGCTTCTGCGTTCAATTTCAGTCTGTCTTTCAGTTGGGATGTTTTGACCATTTATATTTAATGTGATTATTTTAATGTGATTATTTATATGAGTTGGTTCAAATATACCAAATTGCTATTTGTTTTCATATTCAAATAATTTTCTCTTTGTTTCCTTTACCTCCTTTTGAATTAACTGAGTATTTATCACTTCATTTTTATCTCCTTAGTTAATGTATTAGCTATACTTTTTATGAGTTTACTTTAGATATACTAAGCATCATTAACTTATTATGGTCCATCCTCAATAATTTTTTGCCACTTCATGTGTGATGTGAGAACATTATAGCAATACTTCTATCTTTTCCTGTTATGGTATTTGCTTCATTATTCTCATACACTTTATTTCAATACTGTTACAACATCCCAAATACATTGTTATTCTTTTGGCTTTGAGCAAAGTGTCTTCTAACATTTTTTAAAATTAATTTTTGTATACCCACATATTTATGATTTCTGGTATTTAAAAATTTTTCTGGTGAACATCTGGATTTTTCTTCTAGCATCATATTATCTTTGCCAGAAAGGCTTCCTCTAATATTTCTTGTGGTACAGATCTGCTGAAGTAACTTGTTTTCAGCTTTAGTTAAGTCCAAAAAAGTCTTTATTTTGACTTTGTCTTTTAAAGATACTTTTGCTAGGTATAGAGTTCTAGGTTGGCCTTTTTTTCTTTTAGTACTTTAAAGTCAGCACTTCAGTGTCTTCTGGCATGAAATGTTACTGACTAGAAGGCTGATGTCATATTTTTTTCACTCCTTTGTGTGTTATATATCCTTCTTTTTCTAGCTACTTCTAAGGTTTTCTCTTTAAGATTTTTCTGTCTTGATTTTAAGCAATTTGATTACAAGGTACCTTGTAGTTTTCCTTGTTTCTTTTGTTTGGGGTTCACTGAACATATTTTATCTGTGGACTTAAAGTTTTTATCATGCTTGGAAAACACTTACAAATTATTCTTTTTAAATAATATTTGTCCTCTCTTCTTTCCCCTTCTTTGGAGATGCCAGTCACACATACATAAGGCCCCTTGGTATTGTCCCTGTAGTCACTGATACTCCGTTGGTTTCTTTTTCTAGTCATTTTTCTCTGGGCTCCATTTTGGAGAGTATCTATAGCTAAACCTTCAACTTTACTAATCTTTTCTTCTGTGGTGTCCAGTCTGTTAGTAATCTGTTAGTCCCACCATTGGCTTTTTAAAAATTTCAGATGTTATACTTTTCATCTCTAGAAGATTTGTTTGTGTTTTTTCTGTCTTTCTATATTTTATGTCTCTCCTTAAGATGATAATGCTTTCCTCGACTTTTGTACGCAGATGAAATGTAGTTTTTTAGAACTTTGTTCTGGGATGGAACAAATCACTTGGAAAACGCATGATACTTTCAAGGATTCCTGTAAGCTTTGTTAGAATGGACTAGAGCAGGATTTTTTCCTAGTGTTGATCTTGTACCACTTCTGAGCCACACCCTTCTGTATTCTACCTGATGCCCATAATTTATGAAGTTTTCCACTCTGACTGGTGAGAATATGAACTGTTCCCCACTCTGTGTGACCTGCAGGCATGGTTCCTTCTGCTCCCTTGGAGTGGGTATTTCACTAGTCTCAAGGTAGCTTCCTCACACACATGCACTGGTAAATATTTATCCACGGACTTGGACTTGGTGGCGGTGGGATGGGGTGGAGTCTCTGCCGTCCTGGAGTGCCATCCATGTGCAGCAAGCCCCTCCTCTGCAGTCCTCTGCCTTGCAAACTGCAGCTGTCTTGGTCTCCTTGGCCTTCCAACCCTGTCTCTTCAACTCAGGGAGACCACCTGCGTCTGCATTGGCTCCCCTCCCTCACTGCAGCCTGGAAACTCTCTTCATGCAGTGAGTTAAGGCAATTCGAGGAGTCACTCTTTTGTTTTTCTTCTTGCAGGGATAACTGTCTCCTGAGCTGTCCATTGTCCAATATTTGATAACCACTGTTTCATGTATTTTTTTCATTTTTTAGTTATTTCTGCCCTGTAATTTCTCTTCTGATTTTATAATTTCTTGTTGTTTTAAGGAAAACTCCTTTAAAAATCGCTTTATCTCTTTGAGAATCTTGGGTATGTTTTTCTAGTCATTTTCAGATTGACATTTTTATTTAGTTGGATATTGATCTTCCTTTATGTAAAGTTTTTTGGGCTTTTTTCTTTTAGATGAAGATTTCATCATATGAAATTTCAATTTTTATGTTCCACTGTGTGGATGCGTCTACCTTTCGGCTCTTACCAGCCTGTCTAAAGTCTGTCCTGTTGTTGTCACTTGGTCCACAGGGCCTCCCAGTCTTTCAATGGTGACTTAGGGCTTCGTCTTCAGTGACATTCAAGTTCTGGATGGGCATCTTTGTAGCCTCCTCCCCTCAGATATGCTGCTTTATTCAAATAGTTGTAGCTATTTTTTTTTTTTTTTTTGAGACGGAGTCTCGCTCTGTCACCCAAGCTGGAGTGCACTGGCCAGATCTCAGCTCACTGCAAGCTCCGCCTCCCAGGTTCATGCCATTCTCCTGCCTCAGCCTCCCGAGTAGCTGGGACTACAGGCACCCGCCACCTCGCCCGGCTAGTTTTTTTGTATTTTTTAGTAGAGACGGGGTTTCACCATGTTAGCCAGGATGGTCTCGATCTCCTGACCTTGTGATCCGCCCGCCTCAGCCTCCCAAAGTGCTGGGATTAGAGGCTTGAGCCACCGCGCCCGGCCAGTTGTAGCTATTTTTTAATATGCTGTTTTATTCAAATAGTTGCAGTTGTTTTCTGTCTTCAGCACCGTCTTACGCAATGGGCTTGCCTGGAGTCCCAACGAGGTGACCATTTGGTTCCTGTCACACTGTGGGCTCTGGCTGTAAGCTAAAGCTTCTTTTCAGGGCTGGGAACTTCACAGATGATCATTTCCAGTAAGCTTTATTACCACGTATTTGTTTCATTTAGCTTTTGATCACGGCTCTGTATTTTTTAGAAACCTTTTTGTTTAAAGGAAATAATTGTTATGTGTTTGAACTAATGAGCGTGGTGGATGGGTTTAAGCCATGAATTCAAAGTATGAACTCAATACAGGCCCTCATGTATTACTCTTGAGGGACTACTGGGTAATCAGATGTTAAGAGGCCAGAGTAGCATGTTGAATTATATTTATAATGAAGAAATTATCTCAGCCCATCAGTACACATAAATGAGTTATGTGTCAAATTTTGCAGATTCATAAAGTAATTTCTTTTCTCTAATTTTATGGAAAATTGCTTCCTAGACTCACCTTTGAAAAGGAAATTTATAATTAATATATCAATCCATACAGAAGTTAGGAAGCATAGTTTTGTTCTGGGATGGCTCTTATTGGAAAGCTGTATTAGTTATGAAACACTGTACAGCTCTGTTATCACATAATATTATTCAAATTGCTACTGAATTTTATGTATTGATTGACATACTCATTAATGCCACATTCTAAGACTTTAATATGTGATTATCTGAGATATTCTCTATAATTTTGCTTTCTGTTTTTAAAAGCATACTGGAGATGAAATGGCCTGATAAAATACAACTGAGAGTTATTATTAATTCCAGAATATTACATTTGCTATGATCTAGTCACCCGATTTCAGTCACCGGACTGTTCTACCAGTCTGATTCTTCCCAAAATATGGCAGAAGATCAGCCAACACAACTCCGGGGAAAAAAGGAGGCCAAGTTCTAACACTTGAACGCTTCATTCGTGTCTGACTTCCCTTTTTACAAAAGGGAAATCCTGTAGGACAGGATTGTTTCACACACTGAAATGCCATCACAATTAAGGTAAGTGTATGACATAAGGAAAGGGTAAGCCTCACAGAATCGGGCTCTTACCTGCCTATTATACTGCAGGTCATCATCTGGCTCCCACTGCCAATAAGAGAGCCCCAGAAGTAACATAACCGCACCTAAAACTACTTATGTACTTTTCACTCACTGGGATCTGTCTTTGTGATATTTATGTGTTAGTCACATGCCATGCCATTTTGCAACTGGTAATAGAGCCTGGCAAATGTCTGGTTCAGGAGTGTGTTTTGTCTCTCTAACAAGACCTCATGTTTCTTAGTAAGTCTTTTGGTTCCTTTCTAATTCTCCTATAGTAGCTGGTACAGCCTCCGCAGTTAGGAGATACTGAAATACCCTTTCATATTCAGAAATATGAAAGGAAAATGAAGGCTCTACTTTTCAAATAACCAGAAAGTTATAGCTGAGTGAAGTGTTCACTTTTTGTGGGTCAGGGAGGTAATGCCATTTATCAATAATCTGGCAAAATGTTCATGCTTACTATAATGCTCATAGCATTACTTAAGTAGAAATAGAAGGGCTGGGCGCGGTGGCTCAAGCCTGTAATCCCAGCACTTTGGGAGGCCGAGGCGGGTGGATCACGAGGTCAGGAGATCGAGACCATCCTGGCGAACACGGTGAAACCCCGTCTCTACTAAAAATACAAAAAACTAGCCGGGCGAGGTGGCGGGCGCCTGTAGTCCCAGCTACTCGGGAGGCTGAGGCAGGAGAATGGCATAAACCCGGGAGGCGGAGCTTGCAGTGAGCTGAGATCCGGCCACTGCACTCCAGCCTGGGCGACAGAGCGAGACTCCGTCTCAAAAAAAAAAAAAAAAAAAAAAAAGAAATAGAACATACTGCAAACATTGTTTGAACGTATTTGCACTTTATTCTTGGCTGTCCTTCTTATAAGCTCCATGGAGGTAAATGAAGAAAACCTTGATTTACTTTTAAAGTCACATAATTATTTAAAGACAATGCTGAATCTGCTTGTTTAGAATCTTACAGGATCATAATCTGTAATTAGTATAATAAACCCAGAACATAATACAATGAAACGAATTTTTTTTTTTTTTTTTTTTTTTTTTTTTTTTTTTTTGAGACAGAGTTTCGCTCTTGTTGCCCAGGCTGGAATGCAATGGTGCTAGCTGGGCTCACCACAACCTCCGCTTCTCGGGTTCAAGCGATTCTCCTACCTCAGCCTCCCGAGTAGCTGGGATTACAGGTGCCCGCCACCATGCCTGGCTAATTTTGTATTTTTAGTAGAGACAGGGTTTCTCCACGTTGGTCAAACTGGCACGATCTCAGGTGATCTGCCCACCTCGGCCTCCCAAAGTGCTGGGATTACAGGCGTGAGCCACCACACCTGGCCGAAACAAATTTCTTTCTAAGCTTCTTAATTTTGTATACCCTAAGATAAATATATTTAAGTTAGTTGATCTAACATAAAGAAGTTTAAATTGTTCTTGGTAAAAAATTTTCATTTCTAAAACCTTTAGTTTATTATGGTCTAAACTACTGAGCCACCAAATTCAGATCTGAAGCACATGAAAATGAAATATTTTTAGAAGGTAATATCAGAGATAAATTCTACAACCTATTGGCCAAGCTTTTTATAAAGAGCATATCATGAATATGTGCACGTGTATATGCTTAAAAATCTTCTTTAAACTGTATTGAATTTTTATGCTTAACCATGATTTATTTTTCATAAAGCACAAATTATTTGTCTTTCAACATTTTCTTACCACTCTGGAGTGTATTTCTTTGGCATACAATGGGAATAAAAATTCTGATTCCCCTTCCAAGCGCAGTCCATCTTCTGTCACACGCAAGTGGCCCATTCCTGCCTGTTAAAAACAAAAAAGACCATGCATATTTTTTTTATTGCTTGCTTTTTCATTCCTCTTACTATTGACTTAAATCACACATGTATTTCCATATATTGCCTACCATCTTTTCTGTATTTCTCCTAAATACTGTATTTAAAACTTCACATCTTTTAATTCAATATTCAATATTATTAAATCTTGTATAAATACAAAGAGCTGTTTAGAAAACACATAAAATTTCAAGAGTCATTTTATAATAAACACTCAAGGGCCCATCACTATGTAAGAAAAAGAATCTTACTATTTTTTTTAATTTAAATTAAGTTACAATAAAATTAAATGTTTTGAAGTGTACAGGTCTATGAGTTTTAACACATATATAGATTTGTGTAATCATCAACACAATCAGAATATAGTACAGTTCCATCACCTGCCCCAAAATACCATAAATACCATCATCTGAATTCACTATGTAGTAAATGTTTATTGAGCACTTCTTAAGTGAAAAGCAAAACAGGAGGATGTAGAGGTCTGTTCAAGGTGCCTGCTCTCAAGGAGTTTACAGTCATGAAGGGTTACCAGATTGGGTGGCAGACATGATTCTGGAGGTCACCAATGACCGCTGTGCTGTTAAAACTTGTGGGCATTTCATGCCCTTTGCATTCTCAGGGGCATTTGGCACTGGACCCTTTCCTCCTTGAAACACTGTCCTCCTTTGGTTTCCATGATGCTGTGCTTGTCTGGGTTCCTCCCATCTCCAGAACCACATTCTCCGTCTCCTAACAGGCTTGTCCTCCCTACCCAGCCCTTGACTACAGGCTCCCTCAAGTTCGGTCTTAGGCCCTTTCCTGCGTTCATGCTAAGAATTGGCTTTCATTTACTATTTCATTGTGGAGGCTTATCCGTTTTTTTCCAAATTTTAAAAATTGTAGTAAAATGTCATATACATTTTACCATCTTAACCACTTTTAAGAGCACAGATCCATGCTATTAAGTATATTCATGATGTTGTGTGACCATCACCACCAACCATCTCTAGAACTGCTTTCATCTTGCACAATTAAACACTGTACCCATTAAACAATTAACTCCCTCTTCTCCCCTCCACCCAACCCCCTGGCAACCACCATTCTACCTTCTTGTTTTAAAGTTTTAATATGTAATTGAGGCATTGTACTTGTACACATTTTGGGGGACAATCTGAAATATATGTATACGGCGATAAGGTCAAATCTTATAGCATTTCTGTCTCTATGAATTTGATTATTTTAAGTACCTCACGTAAGTGGAATCACATCGTATTATCTTTTTGTGGCTGGCTTATTTCACTTAGCATAATGTCCTCTAGGATCATTCATGTTATAGCATATTATGACATTTCTGTCTTTTCAAGGCTGAATCATATTCTACCGTGTGTACAGGCCATATTTTGTTCATCCATTGATGGATACTTGGGTGGCTTCCATATTTTAGCCATTGTAAACAATGCTGCTATGAACATGGGTGTGCAAACATCTCTTTGATTCCCTGTTTTCAATTCTCTCAGCATATAGCCAAAAGCAGAATTGATCGATCATATGGGAATTCTATTGTTAATTTTTTGAGAACTGCCATACTGTTTCCCATGGTAGCTATTCAATTTTATATTCTAACAGTGCACAATACTTCCAATTTCTCCACATCCTCCCTAACACTTGGTATTTTCTGTTTGAGAGTAGCCATCCCCATGGAAGAATCCATTTTTATCTGTAAATAGTCTGTTCTGAGTTTCATACCCATATACCTGATTGCCTACCTCTCCTCCCCTTCTGACTGTCTTAAAAGCATCTGAATTCAACCAGTTGAGCTTTGAACTTTCCTCTCTACCCCAAATAGAAAGCATTATTTAAAAAAGGAAAGCAGGACAGTCCAAAGGGTGAAACAAAGCAATAAGGGACATTTTACGTTGTGACAGGTGACTTTCTAGGATAGAGAGATGTTACCCTGGCCTGCATCTTACCTGCTAGGCAATAGACTTCTACTTTCAAAGACATCATCAGTTGAAAGCTCCGTTAACAAGAACCAAATTAAATGTGTGGTTATGCCATGTGGTTCAATCCATAAACTACAATTCGAACTGACATTTGGGAGTGGTGGCATTAGCAGTGAGCATGTGGAAGCCCCACACACTGCTGGGTGCAGCTACCTCCCACACTGGGTAGATGAGCACTTCTGAGCTTGCTTTTTTTTCTTTATGGAATCTCACTCTGTCTCCCAGGCTGGAGTGCAGTAGTGCAATCCTGGCTCACTGCAACCTCCACCTCCAGGGCTCAAGTGATTCTCTCACCTCAGCCTCCAGAGTAGCTGGGATTACAGGTGTGTGCCACCATGCCCGGCTAATTTTTGTATTTTGAGTAAAGATGGGATTTCGTCATGTTGGCCAGGCTGGTCTTGAACTCCTGACCTCAGGTGATCTGCCCACCTCAGCCTCCCAAAGTGCTGGGTTACAGGTGTGAGCCACCGTGCCTGGCCTTCTGAGCTCTTTTATACGTGTGATGCACTGGGAGCTTTTGTCTGAAGAAAGGGCTCAGTCTAAAGAGGTTGACAACTACTGTTCGGGATTTTCTCATGGGATCCAGCCAAGCATTTATAGTATAGTTTATAAACTTAAACCAACATCAGAAAATTATAAAAATCGATCATGTATGCATAATCAGCCAATTTTTAAAGCAAACATTTCCATTAAAGATTTTATGGCCTAGAGTTAAACAAAGCAGAATTTCAAGATTACAAATTCTGTTCTGAAAATTTGCTGTTGAATTTTTGGGTTCAAGTATACATATGGTGGCAGTTTTCTGGACTCTACTTGTTATATCACCAAAAAAACCCTAATGTTAATCCTAGCCTCTGTGGTCGCTAATTTACATAGTCAGATTGCCAAAGCTGACTGTTCATTGTCATTTCTTTCTCTGGCTGTTACTTTCTTTATTTGAAAAACATACAGGAGGCCAGGCACGGTGGCTCAAGCCTGTAATCCCAGCACTTTGGGAGGCCGAGACGGGTGGATCACGAGGTCAGGCGATCGAGACCATCCTGGCTAACACGTTGAAACCTCGTCTCTACTAAAAATACAAAAACTAGCCGGGCGAGGTGGCGGCGCCTGTAGTCCCAGCTACTCGGGAGGCTGAGGCAGGAGAATGGTGTAAACCCGGGAGGCGGAGCTTGCAGTGAGCTGAGATCCGGCCACTGTACTCCAGCCTGGGCGACAGAGCGAGACTCCGCCTCAAAAAAAAAAAAAAAAGAAAAGAAAAGAAAAAAGAAAAACATACAGGAAAATAATGAAGCTACTCAAAAAAAAAAAAAAAGAAAGAGGGACTCATTCCCAGCTCATCCTAAGAGGCAGCATTATCCTGATACCCAAACCTGGCAGAGACACAACAAAAAAGAAAACTTCAGTTCTATATCCTTGATGAACACAGATGCAAAAATCTTCAACAAAATACTAGCGAACCGACTCCAGCAGAACATCAAAAAGCTAATCCACCATGATCAAGTAGGTTTTATCCCTGCAATTCAAGGTTGCTTTAACATATGCACATAAATAAATATGATTCATTATGCAAACAGAACTAAAGACAAAAAGCACATGATTATCTCAATAGATGTAGAAAAAGCTTTCAATAAAATTCAACACCCTTTTCTGTTGAAACTCTCAATAAACTAGGTATTGAAGGAACATACTTTAAAATAAGGAGACATCTATGACAAACCCACAGCCAATATCATACTGAATGGTTAAAAGCTGGAAGCATTCCCCATGAAAACCGGCACAAGACGAGGAAGGAGGCCCTCTCTTACTACTCCTATTCAACATAGTATTGGAAGTCCTGGTCAGAGCAGGCAAGATAAAGAAATAAAAGGTATCCAAATAGGAGGAGAGAAAGTCAAACTACTCCTGTATGCAGATGACATGATTCTATATTGAGAAAACCCCATAGTCTCTGCCCAAAAGCTCCTTGAGATGATAAGCAATTCCAGCTAAGTTTTGGGATACAAAACCAGTGTACAAAAATCAGTAGCATCCCTATACATTAACAGCACCCCTAAGCTGAGAGCCAAATCAAAAGTGCAGTCCCATTCGCAATTGCCACAAAAAGAATAAAACACCTAGGAATACAGCTAACCAAGGGGTGAAAGATCCCTACAATGAGAATTACGAAACACGCTCAAAGACATCAGAGATGACACAAATGGAAAATATTCCATGCTCATGGAAAGGAAGAATCAGAATCATTAAAATGGCCATACTACCCAAAGAAATTTGCAGATTCAATGTTATTCCTGTCAAACTACCCATGACATTCTTCACAGAGTTAGCAAAACTATTCTAAGGTTCATATGGAACAAAAAGAAAAGAGCCCAAATTAGCCAAGACAATCCTAAGCAGAAGGAGCAAGGCTGGAGGAATCACACTGCCCAACTTCGAACTGGACTACAAGGCTACAGTAACCAAAAGAGCATGGTACTGGCACTAAAACAGACACAGACCAACAGAACAAAATACAGAGCCCAGAAATAAGGCCACACACCTACAGCCATCTGATCTTTGACAAAGCTGACAAGAACAAGCAAAGGGGAAATGACTGCCTATTCAATCAATGGTGCTGAGAGAGCTGGCTAGCCACCTGCCTAAGATTGAAACTGGACCCCTTCCTTACACCATATAAAAAAATCAATGCAAGATGGATTAAAGAACCAAAAGTAAAACCTAAAACTATAAAAACCCTGGAGGATAAGCTAGGAAATACCATTTAGGATATAGGAACTGGCAAAAATTTCATGATGAAAACAGCAAAAGCAACTGCAACAAAAGCCAGAATTGACAAATGAGACCTAATTAAAGAGCTTTTGAGCAGCAAAAGAAACTATCAACAGAGTAAACAGGCCGCCGACAGGATGGGAGAAAATATTTGCAAACTTTACATCTGACAAAGGTCTAATCTCCAGAATCTACAAGGAACTTAAACATACAAATGAAAAACAAACAGCCTCATTAAAAAGTGGGCAAAAGACATGAACCAACACTTTTCAAAAGAAAACATACATGTGGCCAACAAGCACATGAAAAAATGTTCAGCATCACTAATCATTAGAGAAAAGGAAATCAAAACCACAATGATATATAATCTCACACCAGTCAGAATGAGTATTATTAAAAAGTCAAAAATAATAAATGCTGGTGAGGTTGCAGAGAAATAGCAAACACTTACATGCTGCCGGTGAGAGTGTAAATTAGTTCGAGCATCGTGGAAAGCAGTGTGGCAACTTAGCAAGGAACTAAAAACATAACTACCATTCAGCCCAGCAATCCTCCCATTACTGGGTATATACCCAAAGAATAAAAATTGTTCTGCTATAAACACACATGCATGCATTGTGTTCACTGCAGCACTACTCACAATAGCAAAGACATGGAATCAACTTAAATGTCCATCGACAGTAGACTAGATAGGCTGGGCACAGTGGCTCACACTTGAGATTACAGTTCCTGTAATCCCAGCACTTTGGGAGACCAACGCAGGTGGATCATCTGAAATTAGGAGTTGAAGACCAGTCTGGCCAACATGATGAAACCCCATCACTACTAAAAATACAAAAAGTAGTTGGGTGTGGTGGCGCATGCCTGTAGTCCCAGCTACTCGGAGGCTGAGGCTGGAGAATCGCTTGAACCCGGGAGGTGGATGTTACAGTGAGCCAAGATCGTGCCACTGCACTCCAGCCTGGGCGACAGAGCAAGACCCTGTCTCAAACAAACAAACAAACAAACAAACAGTAGACTGGATAAAGAAAATGTGGTACATATACACTATGGAATACTATGCAGCCATAAGAAGGAATGAGATCACGTCCTTTGCAGGAACATGGATGGAACTGGAGGCCATTATCTTTAGCATACTGACACAGGAACAGAATATCAAATACTGCATGTTCTCTCACTTATAAGTGGGAGCTAAATAATGAGAACACATGGACACACATAGGGGGAAAAACAGACCCTGGGACCTAATTGAGGGTGGAGGATGGGAGGAGGGAGAGGTTCAGAAAACAAACAAGCAGACAAAAAACTATCAGGTACTGCGTAGTACCTGGGTGATGAAATAATCTGTAAACCAAATGCCCAAGTCACGAGTTTCCCTGTATAACAAACCTACACATGTATTCCTGAACCTAAAATAAAAGTTAAAATATTTTTTAAAAAGAAAAAAAGTAGGAATTGACATAAGATGACCTGTTTCACTTGCAAGATCCTCTTATTTTAATAAAAAATAAATCTATAAACTTCTGCAAACAACACATCACCAAACAAATGCTTGAAATGAAAAGAAGATGCCTAGGTGTTTTAGTTTTTTACAAGTCAGACAAATTCAGGTGTAATTTACAAACAATAAGATTTACCCTAAATACAATTTCATGAAATAAAGTTCACTAAATAAAATGTCCCTAAGAACTAAACATTTCTGTGAATTTTCACAAGCTCATACAGTCGTACAACTCATCAAGATACAAGACAGCTCTACCACCATAAAATAATGCCCTGTGGCTGGGTGCTGTGGCTCATTTTGGGAGGCCTAGCTGGGCGGATCGCTTGAGCCCAGGAGTTTAAGACCAGCCTGGGCAACATGGCAAAACCCCATCTCTACAAATAATACAAAAATTAGTTGGGTGTGTTGGTGGGTGCCTGCAGTCCCAGGTACTCTGGAGGCTGAGCTGGGAGGATTGCTTGAGCCCAGGAGGTGGAGGCTGTGATTAAGCCACTGCACTTTAGCCTGGGCACTGGAGTGAGAACCTGTCTCAAATGATAATAAATAACAATACTAATGTTCCGTGCCCCTCTGCAGGCTCCTTCCTTGTTCACCACACCCATTCCTTGGTAGCTACTGATCTCATTTCTGTCCCTGAAGCTTTGCCTGTTCCAGAACATAACATAGATGGTCATGTAGTATGTAGACTTTCCAGATAAACTTCTTTCACTAAAATGTTACATCTGATGTCCATCCATGTGGATGTCAGTAGCTTGTTTCTTTCTATGGATGAGCTGTATTCCATTGGTTGTGTGCCAGCTTGCCCATTCAAGGACATTTGAGTTGTTTGTTGACAATTATGAGAAAAAGCTGCTACAAACTTTTACGTACAGTTTGTATGGCAGGTCTAAGGTTAACTTTTTAAGAACAAGAACAAGCAACTGTCAAAATGTTGTTTTCCAAAGAGGCTGCACCATTTTGCATTCCCATAAACAATATAGGACAGTTATAGTTGTTCCACATTCTTGTCAGCACTTGGTACTGCCAGGTTTTTTTTTTTTTTTTCCATTCTTAATAGGTGTATAATGAATTTTTTTTCTTTCTGGGATTTTAATTTCTTTAAAAGAATTCATCCAAATGATTATGGTCACAAACATGGTTTTAACAAAAAGATTGCTCGCCTACCACATCAGTGCATGACGGACGTGGACAGGCAGCCATAAGCTCTCCTCTTTGAGCTGCCTCATGATGCCATCTTCATTTGAAACAAGGGGGATTCATGGCAAAATTAGGAAAAAGAGCCTTCATTTTCTTTTTCTAAATTATTCTAAAAATAAGACAAGCAGGTAGAAAAACAATGCACTGTGAAGATAAAAAGAAAAACTGAAAAGATTCATTGTCCTAAAATTTGCCAGCTCCCTCATTCCGGGGCAGCTTCCCACATATAAAAGGAAAAAAACCTCTCAAATTGACTTGCTGAATCTTCCCTGTTTTCCTTTTTGTTGACAGCTCTGTTTTCTTTTTTGCTGTACAACATCACCCTTTCTAGAACTCTTTTCATCTTCCTAAACTGAAACTCTGTACCCACTAAACACTTTGCATTTCCTTCTACCCCCAGCCCCTGGTAACCACCATTCTACTTTCTGTCTCTATGAATTTGACTACTCCAGGTACTGCATATAAGTGGAATCTGAAATATTTGTCCTTTTCCACTTATTTCACCTTATTCTAGTTCCTTTGCCTTTAAATGTAAGTTTTTAAATAAGCTTGTTGATTCTACAAACATTTGTGCTAGGATTTCAGTTGGCATTGTGTTGAATACAAGTGTCAGCTTGGGAAGAATTGACATCTTAATATCACGTATTCCAGTGCATAAACACTCTCTATTTTTCCATTTATTTAATTTAAAATGTCTTTCATCAGTGTTTTTTTTTTTTTTTTTGGTCTCAGCCTACAGATATTATACAGTTACAATACATACAGATATATTTTTCTTGGGTTTTGCATAATTACTTTATGTCTCTTGGTGACATCATAAGTGATTTTAATTTTATTTCATATCAGCTTTCATGTAGTCAGTATTGATTTGGTATATGCTTTTTCTTTTATTTGCAAACTGTTGCAGTTGTTTTCTTTTAATTGTCTCTTATAAGCAGCATAATAGATGGTTTTTTTAAAATGCAATTTGATAATGTGTTGTAATAATAGTTTGATGTTTATAGTCACTGTAATCACTGGGTGAGTAGAACCCCCACTGCCCAGCACTGAAATCCCCCAGTGTGGAGTGTTGGAGCACAAGTGGAACAGGAAGGGCATCTGCCTGAAGGAGAGGGTGTGGCAGAGGTAGGAGAATGGAAACATGAATGGGATGGACTGAATAAGTAAATGAACAATGGGAGCCAAGCTCCTCATTGTAGGGGAAAGGAGGTACAAACATAGAAAGGGAGAAAACCAGGTTAAACCCTGTGATATTGAACAGAAAATGAAATTTGTCTGAACTCACCATTTTTAATGCATATATAGATAGGCACAGAAATAACTGTTGATGTATGTAGGGGGGTGTGTGTGTCTGTGTGTATGACATGTCCTCTCAGAGGGCCTGGGAGCACAAGACCAGCAAGAACATCTGGCTCTGGACTCATTCTCCACTAAAAGGAGCAAGGGCTAATTCCAGGGCTGGAATAAGGAAAGGACAAGGTGGGCATGGAAGATGTTGTGTCAGAAAGGAAGGGCTCAAAGAGTGTTATGGACAGTGAAATGACAAAAGCCTGCTCAGAAGGGCTCCCACAAGCCAAATCGGAGAAAGTTTGAGCATCAAAATAAGTGTCAGTAAAAGGCTGAGAGCCCACTGGATAAAATTGGAAACTTTGAGTCCATGGGGATGTGCATAAATTAATGAATACATTGAAAGGTGCATGAAGAACTAGATACTTAAGTAGTTTCAAACCACCTCCTCACAAAATAATTCTAATTGTAAATGGGAAACTCATAATTTTACAGTCAAGCCTGGCCCTTTAATTAACTGGTGAAAGTGATAAATGATACAAAATAATGTTTCAATTTCAGAACCCTTAATGTTATCACATCTGCAAAGTCCCTTTGGCCATGGAAGGTAACATTTGGGTGTTAGGATGTGGATATCTTTGGGGAATCACCATTCAACCTACCGACACTTACTCACTGAGGCTGAGGTGGTGGAAGCTGCTGAGGTTCTTGTCAAACTTCCATGAGTATTTACACCAGCTGGGATCTAGTTGAAGTGCAGACACTGATTCGGTGGAACTGGGGTGGAAACTGAGATTGTACATTTCTCATGAGCTCGCAGTGGTTGCTGCTGCTGCTCCAGGGACTGTGCTCACTGGCAAGAGCATAGCAATGGTTCAGAACCTTGACTGCACATTGGGAGCATCTGGAGAGCCGTAAGAAGCTTGACTGCACATTGGGAGCACCTGGAGAGCCGTAAGAAGCTTGACTGCACATTGGGAACACCTGGAGAGCCTTAAGAAGCTTGACTGCACATTGGGAGCACCTGGAGAGCCGTAAGAAGCTTGACTGCACATTGGGAGCACCTGGAGAGCCTTAAGAAGCTTGACTGCACATTGGGAGCACCTGGAGAGCCGTAAGAACCACAGACACCTGGGCCCTACTCTCAGAGGTTGAGATGAAATTACTCTATTGCATGATCTGGGCATTGGGAATTTATGAAGCTTCCAGGTAATTCTATTGTGTAGCTAGGGTTAGAAACCTTGAGTGTTGTGTGAGAATTTTCTATGGCCTGTGTCTGGCTTAGTAGGACAAAATGTACTCAGTAGTTAGCAGTGCTTGCATTGGTGTGTGGGATGTGTGTGTGTGTGTGTGTGTGTGTGTGTGTGTGTGTGTGTTTCCTGTTTGGGGTTGGAATTTGGGGTTGGTAGGAGATTTCCATTCTGGTGCATTTGCCCGTGTAGTGTAGGCTCACTCTGGACTAGAAGTAAAGACAAATGAGATTTAATTTTTCCTAACATTTCACATATTGTGCTCTGTGCTGGGAGCCCATTCCACCAGCACTTGCCCCCTCCTCACTGTATTATGCGTGTCTAGCACTGTGCCTGGCACATTATAAATGCTTGTTGAATTCTACTGTATTAGACTAAATCCCCATCTGGAGGCATTCATACTTCAGCAGAAGAAAGAAAGAATAGTAAGAACTAGAGTAGATGTATATAATATAATGCCGAGAACAGCGTGGAATGGGAGGAGCCTGTAGTTGCACCTTATTAGAGTGACTCTTCAACTAACACATACGTAGGAGTAAAACCTCAGAAAATATTGGAATTTTCGGGTTTTGTAATTACAACAAAATCAAATACAATTGAAAATTACCTGATTGAAGCTACTTCAGTCTGTATAGACTGACTCAGAAACAGCAGGATCTGTTATTATCTTGCAGGCTTCCTACTGTTCCAGTCACATACGTAGAAAATGGAAACCACTAAAACGTCCTATTAGATACCAGCATGATGCCTACATGCCTGACCTAAACAAAAGTTAGATACACAACACCTTTGAATGAATCTCCTTCTTATCTTTTTTTTTTTTTTTTTTTTTTTTTTTTTTTTTTTTATCAGATGGAGTCTTGCTTTGTTGCTCAGGCTGGAGTGCAATGGCATGATCTCAGCTCACTGCAACCTTCACCTCCTGGGTTCAAGTGATTCTCCTGCCTCAGCCTCCTGAGCAGCTGGGACTACAGGTGTGCACCACCACGCCTGGCTAATTTTTGTATTTTTAGTAGAGACAAGGTTTCACCATGTTGGTCAGATCGGTCTTGAACTCCTGACCTCATGATCCACCCGCCTCGGCCTCCCAAAGTGCTGGGATTACAGGCGTGAGCCACCACACTAAGCCCCTCCTATCTTTAAGTGGCAACAAAATATGTGAGGCAAAACCATAAGCTATGTCAATGCTCTGAAGACCAAAAATTGAAATTTCTGTTTTTCCTATTATCTGAAATTTGACTATTTCTCTATTAACAAGTAATTTCTTAAAAATAATAGAATTTAATATATACATTTTCACTGTTGAACTAGTCTTTAAATTTTTATTCTTTTTAACTTAATGCATTTGTGATAATTTCAAGTCATTGGCAGGTAACAAAAGTAATAATGTAAAATTACTTTTTCAAATATCAACCTAATTTATCAGCCATTATTAGTCTGAATGCTTTAGATTTAAACTTTTTCATCTATGGGTGGAGACTGTAGTGGCATAAAATATGGGCCTCTATTTGTACTTCTTTTTTTTTGAGATGGAGTCTCTCTCTGTCGCCCAGGCTGGAGTGCAGTGGCGTGATCTCGGCTCACTGCAAGCTCCACCTCCCAGGTTCATGCCATTCTCCTGCCTCAGCCTCCCGAGTAGCTGGGACCATAGGCACCAGTTATTTTGGCTCATAATTTTCCCACCATAGAATTCTCAATATCAAGGCTCATAATTTTCCCACCATAGAATTCTCAATATCAAAAAACACAGTAATTTCCTGAGTTTTTCCTAGACTCAAATGGATATATTCATTTCAACAAAGTAAGGCTGTCCCTGTTAACCATCATTCAGATGCCTTGATCTATTTGTATTAATACAATAAAAGCAGCACAATACCTGTCATGGGAGGAAATGAACAGAACTAAGTATAGCACGTCCAATCTCTGTTCAATCAGCAGTTAAATTTGAGTGAGTGCAGAAATATTGGTCACTCTCTGATATTGATTTTTAAATTGACAATATGTTGAGTTTACTACCCTTTCCCAACAAATTTCATTTTTTAAGTTTATGAATTTAATATTTATCATTACTATCTTAACAAACAAATAATTTTAGTGTTATAGTTTATTTTACATTTATTTTAGTGAAGCATAACATCTTCAGAAAAGTGAACAAATTGTAACTCTACTGAATGTACCAGGTTATATCCCCACCAACTCTTTCTGAAATCTCTTTATGTTCCAGTGGTATATTTGGTGTTTATATGCCATAAGGTTTAAATTATTGTAGTTTTATAAAGAACTTACATATATTTTATAATATGATTTGTGATTTTTCTTCTACCCCATTTTCTAGCTAATTGAGACCAAAATATAGATGTATAATGAACACTAACATGTTTTCTTACTAAATACATATATTATAAACTTTTTATTTGTTTCAATAGTTTTTCTTTAATTCTCCGGGTTTCATAAGGTAACACTAAAATTACTTGCAAGTTTTTTTTCTCAAATCATCTTCTATTAATCTATTTCTATTCCTTATTTAACTAACTCTGTTGTTGCATTTGTCAAACTTTCAGAAAAATGCCAAATTATAGTAGTGATATCAGACATACTTTTCTTGTTCTTGGCTTCAGTGGGCTTTTTTTTTTCCAGTGTCTCTGGGCTTTTGGTCATATGTTCTTGGCTGCTGGTTTGTTGTAAATACTTTTTATAATGTTAGGGAAGTATATTCATCAGCTACTTATTCTCTCTACCACCATTTATAACTTCTCATGTAGGGCCATTGAGTAGGGTTGATTTTTGAATCAAATGGAATGGAAAATGGAATGGATACAAATCCTAACTCTCATTTTCTGGTTGTGTGATCTCAGTAAAAATATTTAATTTCTGACAATTCAGTTGAAGTGTACCTGTATTTGTTGAGTGCCTATTATGTGGTAGCAGTATACTAGATGCTAGTAAAAATAATAAAAATAGACAAGCCTACTTTCATATCTTGTAAAGTAGAGCTGATTAAAAGATGCAGGAGAAGAGGTAGGAGAGGAGCTACCATAGAATAACTCCAGACACAAGAAGAGAAGAATCACGGGACAGAAAGGACTCAGGAATTCTCAGATGGTCTGTTCATTTTAGCAGTACAGATGATACAACTGGAAAATCAGAAAAGACTGACATGGTGCCTTACAAGGATGACACACAACTTCATGAAGAATTCATATTTTTAAAATATGCATTTGAAAATTTTCATAATAGACGGTAAAGGCAAAAAATAATCAGGGGGACTGGCATATATATATATATATAATGATAAATTTATTATAATTGAAAATGTTGGGTTCTAAAACACTAGCAAAAGAGGCAACAGAAAGGTAGATACAACATGTAGCTCTGAAATAGTCTCTATTCATAAGAGCTTACAGTATGACAACAAATGCATAATAACTATTGGGAAACATACAATTATTCAATAAACGGTGTTCAGGAAACCATTTGAGGATAAAAATCAAATTAGAACCTCTCCTCATATAAAATATTTGGAACAGTAGTCTCTTAATTTGGAAAAGGAGGCATTGTAAAGAGCATTTATATACCCGGAGTGATGGTGCTTTCCACATTCTAACACACCACACAAAGGTTATCATCATCATCATCATCATGCTCATTATTATAACTGTCATCATTTATGACTACCCAGGAATTAAAAACAGATTTCCACATAGCTGAATGTGCTTCTCAATATATTACCAACAGTGTGGTGGAACCCAGACTAGATCATCAAACAGAATATACTTTGAGATTAAATTAAGAGTATCAGGACAACCGGCATAAGTCTACATTGAATCAATTAGTCCACATCATTTTATGCAATTAACAACTGAGACCTATATTACAGTTGTATCATCAACTGTATTGATGCTTTTGCTACTAACCTGGACATTTCACATACAAAGAAAAGTCAGTGTTAGACAACAATGTATATATACCTCTCAGCAAATTTTGGAAAGCAACAACTTTAAGACCATACTTATTTTATACAACAATTTACTCAAGTGCATTTGCAAAGAGATGGAAAAATTTGTGAGGGAATATCGAGGTCCATTAAACATCATATTTTGTTAACAAAATAATAGACTAGTAAATTTTTATAGTAATGTTGGATCCATCAACCTGTCTGCAAACCCTTTGGTAATTTTTTGTTATAAATCTAGTAATAAATTTGTGTCATTCCTTCTTGGTCATTGCTAACTTCATATACACAAACACCTGTGAAAGTTATCTTTCATATTTACACATTTTTTGAATCATAAAATATTTATTGGGTACCAAATTATATGTATGGCACTGTGATATGGCTGAGGATTCAAAAAAGTATAGTGTTCTGGCCCCTGAATTTCTCTGACACAAATAGATACACCCCTACTATAGACAAATTCAGGGGTTCTGAATGGAACTTGCACAAAGAGTATTGGAGAATTTGGGGAATGCCTCTCAGAAGACGTGAGATTTGCATTGGGTCAAGCTGGAAGGGTGCATCTTGAAAGAGTTTTAGATATTTAGTAGAATGTCCATGATAATTCTGTCATGGAGAGATTACTCTGGAGTAACATGTTCAAGATTCTAATATGCTTCATTGCTAAGAAAAGGTAGATGGCCGGGCGCGGTGGCTCAAGCCTGTAATCCTAGCACTTTGGGAGGCCGAGACGGGCGGATCACGAGGTCAGGAGATCGAGACCATCCTGGCTAACACGGTGAAACTCCGTCTCTACTAAAAAAAAATGCAAAAAACTAGCCGGGCGAGGTGGCGGGTGCCTGTAGTCCCAGCTACTCCGGAGGCTGAGGCAGGAGAATGGCGTAAACCTGGGGGGCGGAGCTTGCAGTGAGCTGAGATCTGGCCACTGCACTCCAGTCCGGGCGATAGAGCGAGACTCCGCCTCAAAAAAAAAAAAAGAAAAGAAAAAAAAGAAAAGGTAGATAATTATCCTCTTCTACATATCTCATTTTTTGGATACTGTCTTCTTTGAAATTGTTATTTCACATTTTGTGCACATAGTCTTGTAAGTTACTGAACATCTGAAATTGGTCTGACTTCCACATTTGGCCGTTATGTATAGCCTACATCTTATTGCTGTAAGATGATGGCAACTATCCACAAAATATGTCTTTGTTTAGGTCCTTTTTTTTTTTTTTTAACTCTCAGCTTACTCTATTAACACCTACTAAATCATCCACGCTGGAATCCATATTTCCATATTGTACCAGTGGGGTGGTGGTTTTTGTCTGAGCGCAACTTTTCACATTATTTTTATAATGAGAAGTTTAACAGGATAGCAGGTACTTTTTCATGTTATACTAAAAATAGAATAAAATAAAGAATAACTTTCGTCAAAGGATTTCATAATTTTGTGCCAGGTTTAAACTGAGCATTTAATTAACATAAGTAATCACTAATGGTCCTTGTTCCATGAGTGTGTGTGTGCTATCGAAAAATCACAGATTGAACATAATCCTAATTAAAACCAAGACTCTTACCCAGTCTGAATCCTAAGCTAATATTCTTTTCACTGTTTTTACAGTGTCTCAAAATAGGCTTTTCTAAATAAAACCTAATCAAGTACATAAGATTAGTTGGTTTATAATTTCAAGATACTATCTTTGTTATCATTTGTGAGAAAAAACTATGTTACCAGAAGACATTAACAGTTTCCTATTATTGGTAGAAATGGGAAGAAAGTGAATAGATCTGCATCAGGAGCCCATTAGTTTTGCTATAACAATATTCCCTGCGACAGGAAAGTGCGCCCTAGTTCCAGTTGGGGCTGATGAACGTCCTTCCTTGCAGCAAGAGCCTATAGCTTAGGAGACCAGGTGTGCTGCTGCCTTCTTTTTTTCCAATTGCTGTAATATGGTTAAATCACTCATAAAAATTATAATAAAAGAGAAAATTGAAGGCATATCCCTGTGATAAAAATTAAAACTATAGTGCTATTTGTATCTTTAGACACTGGTAATAATGGGATTTGCATCACTGATATCCACGATAATGAAATTCCTCTGTACTTGGAATAGCTCTAGGTTTATCTTCCTCCTCCAAACTCAGTCTTGATAATATCTTGTCTTCTAAGAAAGAAAATTCCATTAAGTTAGTACATGTTCCTACTGTCTGTGACCTCTGCTTCAACCCTACTCTATTACAAGTAGCATATAAATCCAACATTTCAATTTGGTTTTTGGACTGGAAAGCACTGATATAATACCTTTTAGAAAGACATAAATAATTTGAGAAAATGCCAGGTACTGGTTAAAAATGCTACAGTGTCATATTTTTCTTTTAATCACAGTTCCATTCATTTGAAAAACAAATGGGATGGAGATGCAGGTGGTTTAAGGCATCAATATCACACTGCTGAAAATCAAATGACAGTGTGAGTTGGGCATCATTAAGGCAGGGATGGAGGAGAACAGCAGGGGATAGGGTTGGTCTGGGCACCAGATACCTCTCTGCCACCAGCACAGTGTAGAGTAAGGCAGTTGGAAGACCAGTGGTAAAATGTTTCTAAATGGAGCCACCAAGAATGTCAGATAGGCACAGCAAAGAAGTGGACGTCTCTTCCTTGGTTTGTGTGCCAGATAATACACCACTGCTCTTCCTTCCTACACGTTGCTTTCCCTGGGGAGATGTTACTGTAAGGGAGACCACTACTACTCCTGCTGCCCTCCTCCCCCAACCTTGCCTGGTTCACAAGACAAGGAGAGAGAGAGAAAGCAAAAAGTTGGAAAAAACAAAAGTAAGATAAATAGCCAGACAACCTTGGCACCACCACTCGGCCCTAGGAGTTAAAAAAAGCAATCATAATAACATCAACCCCTGACCTAAACTACTTGTGTTATCTGTAAATTCCAGACACTGTATGAAAAAAGCATTGTAAGACTTTTTGTTCTGTTAGCTGATGCATGTAGCCTCCAGTCACGTTTCCCACGTTTGCTCAATTTATCACCTTTTCACATGGACCCCTTAAAGCTGTAAGCCTTTAAAAAGGCCAAGAATTTCTTTCTTGGGGAGCTCGACTCTTAAGACGCCAGTCTGCCGACGCTCCTGGCCGAATAAAAAACCTCTTCCTTCTTTAATCTGGTGTCTGAGTTTTGTCTGCGGCTCATCCTGCTGCAACTGAAACAGCAGGGGTTTGGTCTAGGTCCTCCTGTTTGCTGCACAGAAAGCCAATGACTGAAGTGACATGGAAGAAGGCTTTAACTGGGTGCTGCAGCCCAGGAGATGGGAGCTCAGTCTCAAATTAATCTCTGATCAACTAAAACTAGGGTTTTTTACAGCAGGGAAGAAATTTAACAATGTGTAGGAAAACAGGAACTAGGGTAGGACAAGGAAGCAACCATGATGAATGTGGGGTCAGGCATTTTATTGTCTGGATGTGGTGACCTGGTAAATTTCAGTTCTTTGATACTTTTTTTGAGAGGTCTGAAGGCCCTTTCCCGAGAAAGGAACTCAGATAAAACAAATGCAAGTTTCAAGCTTTAAGACCAGAAGGGTCAATTTTTGTTTATCCAAAAAACTGTCTGTGGAACAACTGGGTCAGTTTCAGAGAGTTCCTTTCATGGCCAAGTTTGTTAGAGGCCTCCCTGTAGCTGAGGCCATACTGCCCTTCCTTAGGCAGCACACAGGAGCCAGCCCCAGGGAGCAGAGCAAAACCACCCCCAGGCTAAGCCACGGTCAACTGCAGGTGACTGCATGCAGCTGCCTTAGGGGCACCTGCCAGCCTCTCAATGATGAAGGCAAGCAAAGTGTGATGATGAACAAAGATATCTTAAGATACACTATCGCACTAACCACTAAAAATATGGTAGACATTCTGTTTGTTCATATAACTATCACAGTAAGTCTTTTTTAAAAAATAAAATCTCTGTCCAATCTGATAACATTTTATTTATAAAATATATTTGCAAAGTGTGTTCCTATTTGTAAAATACTGAATATGCTCCCAGAAAGCATTTTAGTATAAGTCATTTTAGTTTTGGATAAATTTGATCTCTTTAAGTTCAGTAAATGATCAAGGACAGATACAATATAATTTTAGTAGTTTGCATTGTCATCTTTTCTTACTTATTTTTGAAACGGAGTCTCACTCTGTCACCCAGGTTGGAGTGCTGTGGCGCCATTTGGGCTCACTGCAACCCCCACTTCCTGGGTTCAAGTGATTCTCCTGCCTCAGTCACCCAAGTAGCTGAGATTACAGGCACGTGCCACCACGCCCAGCTAATTTTTATATTTTTAGTAGAGACGGGGTTTCACCATGTAGGCCAGGCTGGTTTGAATTCCTGGCCTCCAGTGATCTGCCTGCCTTGTCCTCCCAAAGAGCTGGTATTACAGGCATGAGTCACCACGCCCCACCAGTTGTCTTTTCTTAAATTAATTAATCCTATAAATTGCAACCCTAATTATTTGCCAATGAAACCACTGCAGAGATATGGGTACTTTGCCAGTGAGACCATTGCAGAGATACGGGTAATAAAACTGACAGCTCCTTATAGAAAGTTTCCTTGTGTTGTTTGCATGATTTCATTCAGGCATACTCCTTCTTTTACTTCCCTTTCACCAGTTAAGAAATGGAATGCCTCTGTCTATATCACATCAGCACTGTCAGCGTAAAACATATGAAGGAGATAATATGGGAAAGAATGTGATATCCGAGTCAAGGACTCCTGCTACTGAGGCTGTATTCCCTGAGTGAAATTTAAACTTTAGATGACCCTAAAGTTTGCAGTGTCTGCAAACCAAACCTGCTCTGCAACACGGGACTTAGCTGGGGCCCCTCCTCAGACCCAATCCACCAGCCTCTCTTGGGAAACAGCTTAGCAGTATCTATTTCTGAGAGCCTTCCCAAGTAACTGGAGCCTCTCTTCTCGCTCCCTCATATCATGCCCAGGCTTTCACATCCTCTCTAATTTGCCTTTGAGAGATTCAGTTATTCTTCTACTAATTTTTAAGCATCTGTGCTTTTTCTAGGTTACTTTGCCTCTTTCTATACTCATTTGCTAAAATCATAAAACAACAACTATATTAAATAAAAAGAACACATCCCTTAGTCATTCAATCTCTTATTTATCAACTCAAGAAATACTTACAGAGCATCAGTTTTTTGCTAGATCCTGAGTCTACCAGGCTCAACTGACATGATCCTACAGGGTTAGCAGACATTTAACAACCAGAAAAAAAGTTTTTTGTTTTTTTTTTATATGAACAAAAATTGTGGTGTGCTATGCTATGGAAAAATAAGTCCGAGTCCTACAGAAGAGAATAATAGGAGGATCCTGTCTTTGACCGGAGGTGATCAAGATAACCTCATCAAGAAAGTATCATTTTGAGCTGAGACCCTGCATTAGTCCATTCTCGCATTGCTACAGTGAAATACCAAAGACTGGGTAAATTATAAAGAAAAGAGGTTTAACTGGCTCATGGTTCTACAGGCTGTACAGGAAGCATAGTGGTTTCTGCTTGGCTTCTGGGGAGGCCTTAGGAAACTTATAATTACGGTGGAAGGCAAAGCCCTAGCAATCACGTCTTACATGGCAGGGACAGGAGCAGGAGCAATAGAGAGAGAGGGGAGATGCTACACTCTCTTCAACAACCAGATCTCATGATAACTGTCAGGACAACAGCACCAAGGGGGTGGTGCTAAACCATTCATGAAGGACTCGCCCCCATGATCCAATCACCTCCCACCAGGCTGCACCTCAACACTGGGTATTACAGTTCAACATGAGACTGGGTGGGGACACAGATCCAAACCATAATGATGTGACTGTGTGTGTGTGTCTGGGTTGGAGCGGATGCTCTAGATAGAGAGAAGAGCATATAGTAAAACACTGAAGCAAGAGAGAAGTGTCTGCAGAATTGGAAGCCAATGAGCAACAGGAGAGCAGTTTAGAGCGAGACGGCAGAGGTAACTGTGCCCAGCCTGCGGTCAGAGGCTGGTGTGCTTGTTTTTCAGTGCAACAGGAATGGATCCACTCATGGATTTTCAATAATAAGGTAAAATCAGATAAATACAGTGAAGGCATTTCCTGTCCCTGATTCTCACAGGCAGAACTTTGAAATAGCCAGAGGTGATGCGCAGGTAAGTGGGAATAATGATTAATCACTTGGTCTCTACGGTGAAAGCGGGGTCAAGCTTTCCTCTCCACTTTTCTGTCCCCCTCCCCAGTTTCTGACTTAGATCCTCACTCTGGCAGCCTGAAAAACCAACATGAGATCACTTAAGTGGGAGATGTAGAAGGGATCTTTCCTGAGAGAAACACTCTGCCCTTCTCTGCACCCCAGGGCAGGAGAGTGATGTGTGTGGCTGGAGAGTTAGGAGAAGTGCAGGCTTCTGGCTCCTCTCCTCCTTCCCCAGGGATCTACTTGCCCACGGATTTCGGGTCTGATGGGGGTACAGGAAATCCCACCAGGAAGAATGTCTCAGTATCAAGTCCTTGCCTCCCAGCAGGCATCAGGAATTCTCCAGGCTGCCTGTGACTTGATGGGTCATCTTTCTAATTCTGGGGTGCAAGACATTTGGCCAAATCCAAGCCAGCACCCTCCAATCAGCTTTTTGTCAGTAACACAGATGGTATTTTAAGCTATCTCTACCAGATTTTTTTTTGTTCCTTTCAATTGGGTTTGAATTTGGATGGGGAAAAATTTTTATTTATTGGGTCCCATAAAACCCCTAAAGGGCTTTTTGGGACATGGTTCAAGGACAACAAGTCTGTGTACTGCCTTCATGGTACCTACCACCTTCTGAGTTTGGTTCTCCTGATCTTCATGGATCCTGTTATCTGCTAAGATACACTTAGCTTTGAAATCACTGAAATAACAATACATAAAGTTGAAGTCTGTCAATCTCAAACTCATGGGATGATTATGAGGATAAATTGAGTTAGTAGGCATGAATGGATTGTGAAATCTATTATATGCTAAATGATGAGTCATGAAAATAAAAAAGACAAGAGTCTTTTAAAAATAAACTTTTTTCCTAATAAATACTACATCAATATATACACTGATTTCCTCAATTATGATGAGCTAAAATGATCACTCATATTAATGTATCAAATAACATTTTTGCTATTAAAATGAAATTATTTTTCATTTCAAAATATTTTTTAAAAGAATAATGTAATTCATAAACACATAATTTCCCAGTAAGAAGTGGTTAAAACATACATGATTAGATCAGGCTAAACGTTATCTTATTGCTAAATAGTTATTTAAAATGATTAGATTAGGCTAAACGTTATCTTATTGCTAAATAGTTATTTAAAATATATATCAATATCCAGTAATAAAAGATTAAAAGCTAACCATTTCTCTGTTAATAAATGGTCAAGAGTAAGGGTCATCAGGTAAGTTTATTTAGGTAATTTTAGAGTTTTTCTCTGTTTTGTTTTTTGTCAATATCCAGCAAAAGAGAAATTGAACACTTCACATGGTGTAGTAACATTGTACTAGTTTTCTATCGCTGTGTAACAAATTTCCCATGAATCATCACTAACTGCTTAATGACAAACACTGAGTTAATAGTTTAAACAATATAGATGCTGTTTGATTTATGAAGAGAGTTGAAAATGCATTTAATACACCTCACCCACCTAACAGCATAGCTTGGTTTAGCCCACCTTAAATATGCTCAGAATCCTTACATCAACCTACAGTTGGGCAAGATCATCTAACACAAAGCCTATTTTATAGTGTTGAGAGCCTATAAAATGCAAATGGGATTTCAGAAAATACCACTACAAGGGTGATATTTTAACAACCTTCCATGACCATTGTGCATTCACAGACTGCCTCTGGTCACTTGCATATCTGCATTCTTTTCTAAGTTTTAAAAATCCTTTTCAAATGATTATATTAATATAATCATAAGGATGAAATAAGTGTCATTAAGATGCCATCTAATAACATTTTCCCAGCTTCCTATGAATGATCACTAATTGCTTAATGACAAAACATTTATCTAAGGAAGTATCCACAAAGGCTGTGTAGCAAGGGTTTACTTTCTTGCTAAATGAAAGGTTCTTAATGGGAAAGTCCTTAATGGGGAATTCCTAATTGCTAGTTTCCAAAATGAATTAATTTTAAATCCTTGTTAAGGAGAAATCTACCAGGGTTTCCTGACCTCCTAAAAAGGACAATGTTACTTATTACCATAATAAATGAAAACAAACAAAACTTATCAACAGAGTATTTTATAGAATTATAAGCTTAATGATAACATTTAGTATTATTATTCTTCCTTGATCACTTATATCTTTTTTTCCCAAATAAAAGTGCCCCCAAGATTTAATTATCAGTTAATATAATTAGCTTAGAATCATTCATCTTACCTTGATGATAACCTAAGGTTACATTCACTAAAATGCACTAAAATATTTTATATGCAAACAAAGGTTGATAACTCTAATGGTCTTCTAAAAAATCAGTATCATTCAAAATTAAAGATGTCTTATTTTAACATGCAGATATGACCCATGTATATTATTCTATACTCGTGAACACTGTAACAAACGAATATTGCATATTATTTTTATAGAATGAAAATATAATAAGACAAAGCATAAGAAGATACTCTACTCCACTGATTTAATAACTGCGTTCCTGACTAACTGATTTAACTATTATAATGGCTAACAGGGAATATTTTAGAATCGTTATGCTCAGCATGAGTTGTTACAATGTCCTAAATATCACTTTATATTCAACAGATGTCTTTTCTGGAAATTGTGAAAATTTCTCTTACATCAAGTTTTAATTCTAAGAGTAGAATTGGATTTGTGAGATACTGGTAATTTGGGTTCTTTCTAACCCCAGCTGGGCAGATAAAACCAGGCTCAGCCTTATTTGAATTCAGATTAATACTCCTGTCAACATTTTGCTCTTGTCTTCTCTCTCTCTCTTTTTTTTTTAAACTTTTAATATTCTTTGGTGTCCTTATGCATTCATTTTGTGATGTTTTACTGGCTTTCTCTCCTAATGTTAACTTGGCATTGTTGAATACATCATTTGTAGTTAGTTTTACCATTTTCCACAGTGAAACATTAAAGCATGATGAGGTGTTGAAATGACAGTACATGTAAACTAATAAAGGTGCCATTGCTACACTGTTGAGGAACTGAGCAGAGAAAGCCATGCTAAACTTTGTTAATTTGAAAAATTACGGGTTTCCCTATATTCTAACAACTGGATGGGTGATACATAAGCAATTACACCGAGTTTGGGTAAATAATTATATGGTAGTTGTTACAAGCTCAAAACTATGCAGATCTCTGCAAATGCTCAAAGCCCTATTTAACTTTACCATTTCAGTGTCAAAGTGCTCAAGAGAGTTCTTTTATAGACAAATTAAAAGTCCTCTTATAGACATACGTCTTTGGGATGTTAACGTTCAAGAAAATACATTGGTTTATATATGAAAATAAAAAAGAAATTGGTTTCCATTCTTTTGGATAAATATCTGAAAGTGGAATTGTTGGATCATAAGGAAGTTTGATTTTTAATTTTTAAAGGAATTTCCATACTGTTTTCCATAGTGGCTGCACTATTTTGCATTCTCACCGACAGTGCACGAGGATTCCAATTTCTCCACATCCTTGCCAATATTTGCTGTCTTTTGTTTTTTGATCATAGCCATCCTGACAGGTGTGAGATAGTAACTTATAATGGTTTTGATTTGCATGTCCCTGATGATTAGTGATGCTGAACACTTAGGCCATTCTATGTCTTCTTTGGAGAAATGTCTATTCAGATGTTTTGTCCATTTTTAATCGGGTTATTTGTCTTTTTGCTCTTGAGTTATAGGAGTTCCTTATATATTTTGGAAATTAACCCCTTATCAGATATATAGTTTGCAAATATCTTCTCCCATTTCATGGGTTGCTTTTCACTCTGCTGATTATTTTCTTTGCTGCACAGAGGCTTTTTAGTATAGTGTAGTCCCACTTGTCTATTTTTGCTTTGGTTGCCTGTACTTTTGATATTCAAGAAATCACTTCCAAGATCAATGTCATGAAGCTTTTCTCCAAATATTTACTTCTAGAAGTTTTACACTTTTAGGCCTTATATTTAAATCTTTAATCCATTTTGCATTAATTTTTATGTATGGTTTCAGATAAGGGTCCAAATTCTTCTTTTTGCATGTGAAAATCCAGTTTTCCCAGCACTGTTGAACAGACAGACTATCTTTTCCTCATTTGATATTCTTGGCACCCTTGTCAAAGACCAGTTGATCACACATGCATGGATTTTTTTCTAGAATATCTATTCCAGTGGTCTATATGCCTTTCTTTATGCCAGTACCATACTGTTTAAATTATAATAGCTTTGTAATATATTTCAAAATCAGGAAGCA
The DNA here is from genome assembly GCF_007565055.1 of Rhinopithecus roxellana. Lineage (NCBI taxonomy): Eukaryota > Metazoa > Chordata > Mammalia > Primates > Cercopithecidae > Rhinopithecus > Rhinopithecus roxellana. The sequence goes on along the minus strand of NC_044566.1, from coordinate 66,713,344 downwards.
TAATGCCTCTAGCTTTGTTCTTCTTTCTCAAAACTGATTTGGCTGTTTCAGGTCTTTTGTAATTCCACATGAATTTTTGGATTGTGTTTCTATTTCTGTAAAAAACATAACATTAGGATTTTGATGGGAATTGCACTGAATCTATAGATCACTTGTGGTAGAATGTACATTTTATTAATACCAAGTCTTCCAATCAATGAACATGGGACGTCTTCTCATTTGTGTCTTTAATTTTTTCATCAGTATTTTATAGTTGTCATTATGTAAGTCTTTCATCTTCTTAGTTAAGTTTATTTCTAGATATTGCATTCTTTTTGATGTTATTGAAAATGGGATTGTTTTTCTAATTTCCTTTTCCGATAGTTTGTTGTTTATCCAAAAGAATGGAAATCAGGAACTGGAAGCGGTATCTGCTCTTTCATGTTCATTGTGGCATTATTTATAGTAGTCAATCAAGATGTAGAAAAAACCTAAAAGTCTACAGACAACAAATGAATAAAGAAAATGTATATCCATACAGTAGAATATTATTCATCTTAAAAAAGAAGAAAGTTCTGCAATGTGAGACAACACGGATAAACCTTGAGGACATTATGCAAAGTGAAATAAGCACAAAAGGACAAATATTGCATGCTTCCACTTATATGAGGTATCTAAGGTAGGCAAACTCATTGAACAAAGAGTGGAATGGTGGTTACCAGGAACTGAGGAAGTGAGAATGGGTGCTATTAATCAATGGACTACACATTTCAATCAAGCAGGATGAGTAAGTTCTAGACATCTGCTGTACAACATTGTACCTATTGTAAATGATATCATATTGTACAATTAAAATCTGTTAAGAGGGTAGATCTTGTGTTAATTTTGTTCTTGAAATAAAATTTAAAATAAATAGAACATGAAATCTTATATTTTAAAATCTTTCAAATCAGTAAAAATTAAAGCATATGTTAATTTACAATTTACTGTTTCAAAACATATGAGATAATTACAAAAGTAAGAAATCAAACTCATGCACCTATGAGAATTACATCATTTATGTCATTCCGCTTTGAGAATGATGCAAAGTCTAACCAGCATCTTCCAATTAAGGCCTGGCATTTTCTGTAGGTTAGTGCCTTTGGGTATCTTGCCTTTTGATTCCATAAATGTTAGTAGCTTTTCTTATTTTGTTAAAGACAGCACTAAAGAATCCTGAATACTCACTACCAATTAGCAACAGGTTCCTAACTGAAGAAAATACCACACTCGACCATATCTCACTAGAAAGGGCAGGGGATGGGCAGCTGCAGTGACGGCACGAACGTCTGTGCTGATGTCTGTGGGGAGCCCTTCTCCATTAGTGAAATGGACTCAGCTGCTGGCACAACTTAATTTAATCCACATTTATAATACCTCAAAGTTGTTTTAGATGCCACATGACAAGATTATAAAGTAGACATATTGTCACTTTACAGTCAAATAGTTTACAAAATTAATTCCCCCATATTTCATAAACAATGTACATCATTCATTCCAGATAAAGTCTGTCCTTGCTCAGCACGTGCTGGGCTGTGGGTGGCTTCTCCTCACTCCTGGGCCCTTCCATGGGCCTCCTACCCAGGACACTGACTCTCTTAACCTTCTGCATAACTGGCAGTCCTACAGCAGGCTGACGCAGGGCTCTCTATTCAGAGTTGTCTCTGGTAAATCCCATAGTTTATAATTTGAGAACTTTAACACTGCTTCAGTCTCCAGAAAATGTTGAACTATTTTACATTTAGATATTAAAATTTATATGATGTGCAAAAACATGCATCCTGTTAGTTGTGCCACTTTGATGAAGTAACATTGTCCAATGGGACTAAGTACTATTGTGATGCTGTAGAAACAGTGATTTTATAAATTTTAACTAAGAAATCACAACTCAAATTGGATTAATTTGAATATATTTACATAATTGTTCATACATATTTATAATATTTATAATTTATAACCGCTTATATTATATATTTATATTGATTGCATTCATATTAATACATCAAATATACTAACACAGTTTCAAACTATATTTTGATTTGATTGGAATTTTACCTCTGCATATATAAAAACATAAATATTTATTATGTCAATAAAATAAATAATGTATCTACTGGCTAGAACTATAGTGGGATAGAAATACTTGCATAGAAAGTGAAGAAGAAGAATAGAAGGTGTTTCAGAATGAATGACTTCAAGCATTGTTCTCAGAAAGAGCCTGTGCAGAGGTGAAGGTTGCAGTGAGACAAGATCGCACCACTGCACTCCAGCCTGGGCAACAGAGCAAGACTCCATCGAAAAAGAAGGAAGGAAGGAAGGGAGGGAGGGAGGGAGGCAGGGAGGAAGGAAGGAAGGAAGGGAGGGAGGGAGGGAGGGAGGGAAGGAAGGAAGGGAGGGAGGGAGGGAGGGAGGGGGGAGGGAGGGGCCTGTGCATATATCACACCTTCAGATGCATGTAAGCAACAGACTGACCTGCCTGCAATGTTCTCTGCAATATTTTTGTCTCACTGTGGCTATCTTGTAAAATTAAGACATTCTACATTAAGCATTTTTTCAAAAGTACACAAAATATTATCAAAGAATATAAAATTATATAGCTATCTTTAAAACATAAGAATGTTTAAAATAGGATATGAATTCCTTAGGATTGACGTTTTAGTTACTAAATCTGTTGCTGAATGCTGAAGTATGTACATGAATTTACTGTCTATTAGTAAAGGGTTTTCAAAAAATGAAAGTGTAACTTGATTATCTGTAAATAAAAAAACTTTTAAAGCAGAGTGCCATTTAAAGTAAATATTTATGAATTAATGAAAATTAAGAAAATGATTTTTACAGTTTTACAAACAGATGAATTAAATAATCAGTAAATAATCTTGACTCAATCAACCACAAACTAAAGACTATTACAATATTCCCACTATATAGAGATGACTAATGAAAAAAATTACAGCAAAAATACCCAAAACCAACACACTATAGTTCACAATGAGGTTTAAGGAAAAGGGAAAAATGTAAATGCTACATGCATATTTTGCTCCTGAAATTCTGATCCAGATAGCAAAGAAATGAATGTTAATCACATAAAAGGAAACTCCTATCAATATAATATAGACGAAGTGATACAGTGAACAAAACAAGAACATGCTTACCAGAAAACAATGATACTTACCGGAGAAAACCACATCACTTTAAGAATCCAAATTGTAAGAGCTAAATTCACAACGAGGATGATGAGTAAAAGAAGAACAAACAAGTAGAGGCAGCGCTTTCTCCAGCCATAAATGCCAATTTTGTAGACATACGGATTCTCTGGCCTCTCTATGTGGGTGCCTTCTGTGGCTGTAGTGTACTGCTCACGCACCATCTGCCACGGGTGTGTTCATGAGAGGAGAGAGAAAGAGACAGAGAGGGAATGAGGGAGTCAACTTGTTTGTTAATACTGATTTACTATGAGCCTGAAAACATATTTTTCATCCCTGTCATAAATTTCCAAAATTAATGATTTTTTAAAAAGATAATTAAATATTATTCTGAAACATGTCACTGTGTTTCAATCACAGGGAGATATTTAATCTGTCATTTAGAATATTTTATGTATGATAAACATTTGAAATCTAGTGACCATATTTTCAGATGTTAATAACTTCAGATGTTAATAAATTCTCTGTATCTATCAAAGTTCTTCAGGGTTAAACTTGGAATTGAAGCATTAACCAAAAATAATCAAGTTACCAAGTTCTACAAAGGTTAATTGGGAGGAAAATCAAGCTGGTATCTTTAAAAAGGAATCCGTGGCCAGGGCGGTGGCGCACATCTGTAATTCCAGCATTTTGGGAGGCTGAGGTAGGTGTCTCATGAGGTCAGGAGATCGAGACCATCCTGGCTAACACGGTGAAACCCCATCTCTACTAAAAATACAAAAAATTAGCCGGGCGTGGTGACAGGCGCCTGTAGTCCCAGCTACTCGGGAGGCTGAGGCAGGAGAATCGCTTGAACCCAGGAGGTGGAGGTTGCAGTGAGCTGAGATCATGCCATTGCACTCCAGCCTGGATGACAGAGCGAGATTCCATCTCAAAAAAAAAAAAAAAAAAAAAAGAAAAAGAAAAAAAGAAAATTAAAAAAAGTACTCATTTTTCCCTTTATACAAAGAACAGAAGTACTTTTTAGCTATGAAGTTAAAATTGGAGATTATGAAGACTTTCCTGATTGTAAATGTAGTAAAAAGATGAATCAGAATATAAATACTCTTCTCTGGGATTTCTTTTGTGCAAAAGTCACACATTTATTTTTAGGGGTGATTTGGAGTTGTCCTTGTTAAAAATAAGTTATGGTCTAAAACAAATCTTTAAATCTCCTTCCAATTTAACGACAGGCATTTTCACATATTATGATTATCTAAAATTAGGCTATTCATCACATAGCATTTTCAAATATCCAGGACTGACAGCCAGCATTATTCAACCCCTAAATGTTTAATGATTTCATAAGGGCATCATTATTCATTGACTCATTTCTTTGAACTCCTCCAGTCTTCCTTAGATCAGAGCCAGTGGCTCAAGCCAAAGTACCAGATGTATCCCTGATGGTTCTCTCTTCCCTCAAACCCCACATCAGCAAGTCCTATCAATTCTACCTTTCATATATATCCAAAATCTGTCTACCTCTCTACATTTCCATTGCTACCGCACTAGTTCAGGTTACTCTGAATGCTCTCAACTACACTGCTGAAAAATCCACTTTCATTCTTTCCCTTCTTGAAAACCATTCCCCACCCAGCAGCCAATGTGTAAAATGTTAAGTAAGCTCCAGTCACTCTATTTTTCCAAACCTTCTGATGGCTTCTCACCACAGTGACAATGTCCAAATGCCTCTATCACCTAAAAGACACTATATAAGCCGGACTTTGCTGATGTCTTTGGCTTTATCGACCACCATGGTGTCCTTTGCTCACAAGACTGAAGCAAAGAGTCAATCCTCTTCAACAGACCAGGTTAATTCTCACCCTAGGACCTTTGTCCTGGACTCAGTCTTCCCCTGCTGGTCCTGCTCATCTTTCAGCAGCAGCACACGTGCCATCGCCTCAAAGAAGCCTCTTTCTCTGGACACGCAGTCACTCTCAACCACTTCCCTCTATTACATTTATTTCAAAGTGCTTATCATCTGAAATAATGGCTCCAGAATTTCTATAAAGGACAGACTAGGAGAGCGCAATTGGATGGGGAAGGGTGGCCAGGGAGTCTGAACCAAAAGCAAGCACAGTGCTTACAATATTGCTACAGATGAAAACAACTAGCAAAGTTTTCTAAGAACACATGTGAGTATATTTCTATTTCTACATATTCCTAGTCCTATATATATAGTTTCCTATTATTGCTGTAGCAAATTATCAGAAACCTAGTGGCTTAACACAATTTTATCTTATAGTTGTGGAGGGGAAGAATGTGTTTGTCACCCGGGGGGACCAGCAAGGCATTTGCTGGTATTCCTCTGGCCATTTTGAGAGCAAATGCTCAGCCATGTGTGAACCACAAGTGCATTGGGACTGGTTAGGGGTTGGTGACCAAGGCTAAGACCCCTCAGAGTTGAATGTCTGGGTCACCCCAAGGCTACACAGACCAGCCAGGGTGTTAGATGAGAATGAAGAGAATGCTGAATGGGTAGGTGAAGGCGGTGGGAGGGGAAAAGGATGGGTAAGTATCAGCTGCAGTCATGAGACCATCTGCATAAGGGGAGCCTCTAGTTCCTGTCATTCATACTCCCTCAGCGTTCCCCCAGGAAAAGAGACCAATCAAACCCTAGGAGGAGCTGTTCCCGAATTAGGTAAACAAAGCAAGAGGATCTGAGTGATGCGAGGGTGGACTCTGGTGCTGTGTCACCCCTGTCACCCTTCAGAACCAAGACACTCCTTCCTTCAGTGGTGGGAGCGATGGCTGATGACGAGAATGACTTCAGACGGCACTAAGCTGCCTCGCCCGTGGCTGTGTTTCCCCAAGAGAGGCACACTCCAACGTTTTATCAGTGCACTGGATGAAAGCCCAGCCCCCTCCCCTGCAGGGAACAGCCCTGCAGGCCTCCAGCTCTGTGGCAGCTACAGTGCTATCCGACATCTCCTTCTGCCCACTTTGCCACCTTTGCTGTCCTACAGGGATTTTTTTTTTCAAGATGGGTTCCAATACATGGTACGCATATTTCCAGCTTGGAGTCTCTTTCCCAGGGAAACTTTGTTGGAAAAATTGGAATTTAAAAGTGATCAGGGGCCAGGCATAGTGGCTCATGCCTGTAATCCCAGCACTTTAGGAGGCCAAGGCGAGCAGATCACGAGGTCAGGAGATCGAGACCAGCCTGGCCAACATGGTGAAACCCCGTCTCTACTAAAAATACAAAAAAAAGCTGGGGCGTGGTGGCGGGTGTCTGTTGTCCCAGCTACTCTGGAGACTGAGGCAGGAGAACTGCTTGAACCCAGAAGGCAGAGGGTGTAGTGAGCCAAGATCGCGCCATTGCACTCTAGCCTGGGTGACAGACTGAGACTCTGTTTCAGAAAAAAAAAAAAAAACAGTGATCAGGTACACTGATAGATTTCTCAGAACACTATTCAACTTTATCTATGTGAAAGCTGTCAGGATCAAAATGGTGTCACGAATGTTAAGAAAACTCTGACAAATAGAACCGGGGAAGATCATAAAGAGAAATTTTTTATGCTTATATGCTGATAACATAAATTATCACAAAAGATCGCAAAAACCACAACCTTAAATACTTCTGTGAGGACATCTGCCTGCAATCTCATACAGATTTCATAATCATACAGATTAATTTCAGAACAATTGTGTAATCCTCATATTCCCACTGCAATGCTCTATTCACAAATGAACATCTTTTCTTTGGGAGCTTGCTTGTTATTTAGGTTGACACTATCTCACATCAGGTTCCCTGGAAGCAGCTTGAGATGTGGATTCTTGTTCAGGTGTTGTGTTAAGGGAATGCTCTCAAGAGGAAGGCACCAGGCAATGAGGGAAGCCGGCTAGGTTAGGAGAGGAAGCTGGGCAAGGTGTGGGCTGAGGCCAAGGTCACTTCTTAGAGAAGTCAGAGACACAGAGAGAGAATTAAAAAGACCCCCTCACTGGTCATCCAGAAACCAGTTCATTACGTACTAGCCCTGTGAGGGGGACCAGCCTACACTGCAGTACCATTTATCCTGTGTAGACATGACTCTTAAATTTGATGTTATTTACAAAAGAGAACGGAGTTTAGAATATTCTTAAATTAAAATTACATACGAAGGCTGTGTTTAACCAAACAGCAAATAAAGTAGCCTGTAATCTATTTTATACATATTTTGATTTTTATACTAAGCCTAACATTTTAAAGCAAATCAACTATCACTGCCCCCCTCAAGAAAAAAAAAAAAAACCTTCAATTTGCCTAGTCCCTAAAAATTGCATATAACTAAATTCTAACTGAAACACATGCACACAATATTAAGTGAACATTTTAAGAAAAGGAAGTTATTTCAATGTATCAATTATGCTGTGCTTCTTTTTAGTTACAAGACTAAATGCAAAAAGAAATTCTTGAGGTACATTTAATTAAGTTTCTTATCAAACGTGGTATATATGTATTTTTCCTATGGCCTGACAGTTCATTTAAAAAGTTTCAGATGGCCTCAGGGCCATTATTCACTTCCACCCTTATTAGCACCTTTGCTTTGGGATATGAATGGGAGGATTTAAAGTGACTTTCAAATGTTGCCAAAATACACACATTCAAATGCATTCCAGTATGGAGACAACACACTTGTATTGTTTCACCAAGATTAACATTTTAGAGTATTTTGTATCAGCTGGGCAAGGTGGCTCATGCCTGTAATCCCATGGGTTTGGGAGGCCGAGGTGGGTGGATCACTTGAGGTCAGGAGTTCGAGACCATCCTGGCCAACACGGTGAAAACCTGTCTGTACTAAAAATACAAAAATTAACCGGGCGCGGTGACAGGCGCCTGTAATCCCAGCTACTTAGAAGGCTGAGGCAGGAGAATCGCTTGAACCTGGGAGGTGAGGTTGCAGTGAGCCGAGATCATGCCACTGCACTCCAGCCTGGGCGACAGAGCCAGACTCTGTCTCCCCAAAAAATAAATAAATAAAAATAAAGAGAACATTTTATATAAAGTTTTCATTACGATCTAAACTGTTGAACGAAAGGAAGATTTTCATGGGAAAGGTAAACAGTCACTTGTCTGTCTTTCCTTCATAGACCTTACCATTAGGGATAGGCAGGCAGTCACTGGGAACCCCAGGAGGGCTGTTTGCATCCTGAATGCACATGCCCCTTCTGAGCAGCCATGGCGGAGTGTAGAGAACTTTCTCCACAGAAACAGCAGAAACAGCCTCAGCCTGGAGTCTCCTGCCTGCTTAGGGCTCCTTTCTGGTGTGCCTTCTTAGGGGACTGTGAGAAGCAGGTTCAAGCTCCTGACCAGTTACCGTCAATTTCCCGTCTTCCTGACTTCCCTGCTGTGTGGGGTCAGGATAAAAGGGTGCATTGAATAGTGATGACCATGGAAGCTACATTTACTAAGAAGTCAGAAACGTTCTGATGACAATGGAAGCTACTATCTGCTACGAAGTCAGAAACCTTCTGATGACGATGGAAGCTACTATCTGCTACGAAGTCAGAAACCTTGTGATGACGATGGAAGCTACTATCTACTACGAAGTCAGAAACCTTGTGATGACGATGGGAGCTACTATTTACCAAGGAATCAGAAACTTTCTAATTGTCTTATATAAACTAGATTTGATACTTGTTAAAATGGTAGCTGCTACAGTGCAACTCCTCTCACCTTATAAATGAAGGAACTGAGACATACAGAAATTAAGTAATTCATACAAGGTCAAATGGCCGTCTGGCTCCATAGCCTAAACTTTTAATCATAGCCTCTTCATTGATGTTAGACTTTCCAGAGATGTTTCTCAAGTAAAATTAATTGAGCATTTTAAAAACAGAGTTAAACAAGTCACGAAGGTGAAGCTGGGTTTTAAGGTGCCCTTCACTGCTGCCGCCACTGTCCCTAATCCATTCTCCATGTCAACTGCAGTGATCCTATCAAAGCACCCACGTGACTGCGCTGCTCGCCTTTTCTAGAGGTTCAAAGGTCACACCAGTGCTTACGATGAAGCACAAATGCCTTTGAGCACAGCGAGCCCTCCTTAGTCCCCATTCCTCAGTGGTCCTACACACCAGTCATACTGAAGTTGAGGAGGCACTGAGATTTTCACAGATTCTGAGAAAAGTCTTGAGACCTTTACCAATCCACACATTACTAAATACTCCTGTACCAATGTTCCCGTAAAACTATCTACAGCATAACATAAACAATTAAAAATGAAGCTGGAATCCGAAATGGCCAAAGCAGCAAGTGATGGATCCTGCAATCCTCATGAGAACGTCGTAGAGCTATCTGGCCCTGCAGTAGGTCTGGAGAAGAATAAAGCCAGACAGATGCTACAGAGGCTGAGAGAAGAAGAGGGAGGGAGGGAGAGAAAGGAAGGTATCATGAGGGTCAAGGCGGGTTCTGAAGGAACAGGACGGTAGCAGAGTCATCCTCAGGATGCTGTAGTTTCTCCCTTCCCACTAGGAAACCACAGCCCTGGTGCCTCAGCTGAGAAGATGCAAGGGCTGTGATGAGGGAGTGGAGGGAGATCCTCAGGTTCTATAAATTATGCAAAACTGAACACACTGGGCACCCACTATAATTTATAATTATTATTTAATTTTTAATGCAATTTAATAACGACTTAGTTTAGTGACTAGCAAGTACATTTTTTAAAGGACAATATGGAACAATTTCATTTTCAGCATTTTAACTGCAAGCTTAGCTGATATCTTTTGGACACTTGAATTTGTTAGCCCTTGGAATGCTATATCTAATTACATTGAAATGCTACTTTTCATTTGTCTTTGAAAGACAATCTGAAATGAATCCTAGAACCTATAAAACGAACCCCAACTTGTAGCACTACTTTTTAAATTCCGTAAAGGTGCCTCTTTGTACCTACAATATGTTTGCAAGAAAATAAGCCAAAAATAAACAGTGTATTCTGTGGTTCGTTTTGTCCTGGTAGTTACTCCATCCTGCTGGCAAATCTTTCAGTCAGCTGAGTTATATTTTCCCTTATTATTTTTTTCTAAGCCTTCCTTTAAAAAAGTTGTGTTTGCTAGTTGTCATGTATTAATTTAGAAAACTCAGAGAAAGAACTCATAACTTCAGTAAGCTGAAACATTAGCACATGTGTACTTTTACCCTACTTATGTTTATTTTTTCATACATATTTTGAGCAACATTTTATATTTTCCAGATTTGGGGAAAGAAACATTCTTCCCTTTTTCATTCCAAAAATAGTGAAGGAGTCAGATTGCTATTTTGTTCTTGTTTTGTTTATTTCCAACTTATAAAACCACTGGACTTCCGTTGTCACTCATTTTAGTTTATTTCTTAGTGTCTACAACAAAACTATCAAGAAAATCTAGAGCAAATGTAATTCTACCACTAAAGTTTAAGAGCAGAATTACAAGCAGGTGATCTTAAAGATGATACTTTGTCTAGATTAACTACAGGATACAATTCAACACCCAATAATATAGAAATGCTACCTTGGGCATTCTACAAATTAAAAATATTAGAACTACAGGATTATGCTAAAACTACAGAGCATATTAGTAGTCAGAATAACTTAGTTGAAATGAGAATGTTATTGATATTTGATATATCATTATTTTGTGATACACAAATTTATTCAACATTGTTTTAAATTTATTAACTATTATGCCACCAAAGAAGAAAGAATATTAAGAAACCTCATAAGTGTTTGGTTTTTAGGTTGTACTTTGTATTGATATAAAATCCAAGTTAAAACTCAGCACTTACCTTAGATATTAAGAAAAGCACACTGGCGAATGAACTACTGCCAGCCTGAGCTCTACCGAAGACAGAATGTTTCAGACTTTTCCATGACTTACAGAAAGAGAGCAAAGGATGAAGCTTCAGCAACTGTCCCTGAAGAAAGGGCTCTCACGAGTTTAGCCCTGTCTCATGTTTCCTCCTCTCACATTAGCAACAGGCCTGTCTAATTTTACTCAATGACCTAAACAGTTCAGACCACACTTAAAATTGTTTGGGCACCAATTCCAGGACACAGCTCTTTACGTGCCAAAAACAAACCAAAACACACAAACAAGAAACCGAACTCTTCTTGTTACAAAACCAACATTTCAACATTTAAACCCTAAAGCATGATAGTCTAACATAATTACAACTTCCTAAAAAAAACTTTACCTCAAACAAAGAGCAAAAAACTTCTAAGACTAATTTCCATTAGAAACTAATGTTGATAAAATTTTATGAAAAATCTCTTCAAATTAATATGCAAGTTAGAACTTGTGACTATTACACATATACTAGTCTCATCCAAATGAATGGCATATTACCATGTAACAGTGACTCTTTAAAAATCGCTTTCCCTGAGCCTCTTTAAGTGAAAAACGTTAATATCTGAGGAGAAAATCCTACACAAAGATCACCATAATAGAAGGTAAACAAACTCGGCATGTTAAAATTATGACCGTTCTTTTCTAGGAAACTCACATTTCTATTATGTTTAACAAATGATGTGAATGTTACAACATGATCTTAAATTATCTTTATCTTCATTTAAGAGTAATCAGGTCATTCCGTTTTATAAGGTGTAAAGACAATAGAATAAATATCCAACTTCTGAATAATTTTAATATTTTATTTTGCCTTATTTTTATGTGGCCTGGTTTGCAGCATGAATTAAAACTTACTAAATTGTATACTTCATATTTGCATTTTAGTACTAAACTTTGAATGTAAGAAACAGTGCCTTAGTATACATGCACACAGAGTTGGGAACATCAGATACTGGGGCCTACTTGAGGAAGGAGGGAGGGAGAAAGGTGGGGGTCGGAAAACTCTTGGGTACTAGGCTTACTACCTGGGTGATGAAATTATTTGTACATCAAATCCTGGTGATATGCAATTCATCTATGTAACAAACCTGCACACGTACCCCTTGAACCTGAAATTAAAAAATGAAGGAAAAAAGGAGCAATGCTGTAACAATGCATATGCTACATGTTCATTTTATTTTCTTCTCAGGAGACTTTTCTCTTCATTCTGCTTATTCATACTCTGCCACAACTTCTTTTGAAATTCGATGCTTCTATCATACCAACAGCTGCAGGCCTTAAATTACAAGCCCATACAGCTTCAAATAATCTTACATTTGTAAGACATTTGAAAACCTTTCATGAATTCTCTGCACATTAGTACTTCTACTTTGGGAATTCAGCTAGACATAAAATTATAGGACAACTATCAATTTCAAACAAAAATAACATATTAAACAATAATGATATGAAATGTATTTTTGTATCAGTGTATGTCTGAAAAGTCAAAGTCTGCAACTGCTAACTGGACGTTCTGATTGAAATGTCATGCATTTAAAGGTTACAATGGAGAGACCTTTTCATCAATTGTAAATTGGTTTTGTTGCAATGAACTTTTCAATGTTTTGGGAACTGCTTTGTACAAATATTAGCCAGGGGATGTGTTTGATCCCCACTCATATTTACAGATTCATTTAATACTATCCACACCTATGTTTAGTAGGGCAGAAGAACGACATAAAGAAGCCTTTATCATTTAGTTGAAATTATTAAAGTAAGACCTTCAGTTTGTAACGTAGGCAGCTTCAGATTGTAACACACACACAGACACACACACACACACACACACATTTTGAAATGTTCTCAAAGGAATCATAACATTTTAAAGCTCCAAGAGACCTTAAAGAAATCTAGTCTAACACTCATTTAGGTATAAAATAATTGGTTCCAGATTACAAAGCTGGTAACCCTATAGGTGCAAGTGACTTCAAAAGTCCTTAGGCCTAATGTACCTATTTGGTACTTGGGGGCTCCACAACAAACGTGCTTCCAACCATGGTCCTACGAGCCTATGGGGACCTTTCCTGGCTTCCCCTTCATTCTCCCTCTGCTTCCATTCTTGACTACTACGGTCATCAGTTAGCGCTGACCTTTCTTCCTGACGTCCTCTCATCAAGCTCTTCCTTCGGTTTGGGCATGGATAACCCTGTTGCTAGCTTAAGCGGTTGGGTTGGGGGGGGATCACTTTCAGAATCAGTGAAAATAGGGAATTTCAGTAGTGATGTGGTCAGTTTTGGAGAAATCATTTCTATTTTGAGATGAAGTAAGAGATGAGGTTATCTGTAGAGGGAGAATGTGGAAATAAGGGAATGAGAAAGTTCAACATTTCAAAATAACAGAGCATTTTAATGATTTGGGTTGTCAACTGACTAGTGAAACATATTAGGCCATGTCCAAGGCCCAAGTGAAGTTGATAAATACATGGATAGCAGTCTCATTTTAACAGTTCTCATGACTTTATAAGCTAACTGCAGTCATGGATTACTGTGACTAAATCCCTCAAAACTGCTCAGCCTTTCCTCCAATACAACACACCTTGTCTCTCCACAGTTCCTCCAATACAACACCCATTGCTCTTTCGTCCATCTTTCTTTCCTCAGTTAACGATGCCATCCCCCAGAAGGTCACAGAATACAGACTTAGGGCTCTCCCTCACTCACCAGTCTGCCAGTCACTAACTTCAGTGGATTCCCTCTGAAGGACCTCCTGCTCTGCCTGCCCTCCCTCCTTGTCCCTGCCTGACTTAGGGCCTCACCGTCTCTGGCATCGCCTGTTGCCATAGCCAAGTACCTACTTCCTATGCTTCCAGGAACTGCCAGCCCCCATCCTATATACCTGGGGACTGCCAGAGGAATGATGAGAACAGGTGATTCTGTCCATATGACTCCTTGGCCTAAAGCCCTTCAGCGAGCCTCCAGGATGCAGGACCAAGTTCTTGACACATGCCTTCAGGGATGGGCCCTGTTCATCTCTTCTGTGCCTTGTACTGGGGAGTTCAGAATCACAAAAGTGACAATGTCCTTGGGTGCCTGGCTATCTTTGAAGAGGGTTACCTCCCATCTTTTTCTACTGGTGAACTATAATTTAACCTTTAAAAGTCTGCTCACAGGCCGGGCACGGTGGCTCACGCCTGTAATCCTAGCACTTTGGGAGCTCAAAGCAAGCGAATCACTTCAGGTCAGTAGTTCAAAACCAGCCTGGCCAACATGGTGAAACCCCATCTCTACTAAAAATACAGAAAAAAAAAAAAATAGCCGGACATGGTGGCAGATGCCTGTAATCCCAGCTACTTGGGAGGCTGAGGCAGAAGAATAGATTGAACCCGGGAGGTGGAGGTTGCAGTGAGCCAAGATCGTGCCACTGCACTGCAGCCTGGGCGACACAGCAAGACTCTGTCTCAAAAAAAAAAAAATAAATAAATAAATCTGCTTACATGCCACTATCAGTTTTCTATACTTAAAAAAAAGGGACACATATTAATTGTATATATTTACTGGGTACAAAGTGATATTTCAATACATGTATACATTGGGTAATGATCTAATCAGGATAATTTTTTATCCTGATTTATCCTGATTAGCATATCCATCACCTCAAACATTTATAATTTCTTTATGGTGGGAACACACAAAATCCCCTCTTCTAGCTATTTTGAGATATACAATACCTTTTTGTTGACTATAGTCACCCTACTGTGCAACAGGACACCAAACTTCTCTAATTCTAACTTTTTACCCACTGACCAAGCTCATCCCTTTCTTACCCTTCCCCTCCCCATTCTCTGGTAATCATTGTTCTACTCTTAACTTCCAGGAGATCAACTTCTAAGGTTTTGCACATGAGTGAGAACATGCAGTATTTGTCTTTTCATGCTTGGCTTATTTTACTTAACATGATGTCCTCCAGGTTCATCCATGTTCTCAAAATGACAGGATTTCCTTCTTTTTAAAGGCTGAACAGTATTACACCATGCATATATACAGCATTTTCTTTATGTATTCATCTACTGTTAGACACATAGGTTGATTCTATATCTTGGCTACTGTCAATAGTTCTAAAATAAACATGGGAATGCAGATGTTTCTTTGACATACAGATTTCATTTCCTTTGGATATATACTCAGTAGTGGCAGCACAGAAAACCTCTAAACCACAAAGGTAAAGAACAAGAGAGGAAGGAAGGAACAAAGAATCTAAAAACAGCCAGCAAGCAATTAATAAAATAGCAGGAATAAGTCCTTACCTATCAACAATAACCTTCCATGTAAATAGGTTAAACTCCCCAACTAAAAGGTATAGTGTGGCTGAAGCAATTAAAAGACCCAACTGTATGCTGCCCACAAGAGACTTATTGCACCTATAAGGACACACATAGACTACAAGCAAAGAGATGGAAAAAGATATTCCCTGCAAATGGAAACCATAAGTAAGGAGGGTAGTTATACTTGTATCAGAAAAAATAAACTTTAAGTCAGAAACTATAAAAAAAGACAAAGATGGTCATTATATAATGATAAATGAACATTTTCAGCAAGAAAATAGAGCAATTATAAATATATATGCACACAACAGTAAAGCACACAAATATATAAAGCAAATATTAGATCTATATGTACTTTTAACCTTAACTGTAGTTACTTCTATTTTTGTTGTCATTACTTGTTTATGCTGTCCTCTCTACCAGACCATAAACTCTTTGTTCAATGTGTACATATAGTGAGCCTTCAATGAACTAAACTGAATAGTTATACCAGCCTTATTGGTTTTTTTTAAAAAGTGATATTAATTCCATACAGTAACCTTAAAAAACCTGAGCTATCACAGTATCTGGATGACATTAGAGGAAGTGTCCAGAAGAGGTCAGTATAACAGTAATAAAAGTATGGTTTTGGGAGCAAATTAAATGTGAATGCAAATTAAATTATTTTGCAAGTAATAAACTTTAAAAGCTTTCAAAAATACGATGTCAATTATTTTCCTCTTTAATTAAAGTTACAGTCCTCAAAATAGATGGCCATAGACCTTTCACATAAACAAAATGAGTAATCAAATGATTTTATACTCAACTGAAAACTAAGAGTTTTCATCTGGATTGTAATTACTTGGATGATTCTCACTCAGATTCTCTGATTATTTATCAATATGAATCACCCAGTGAACACATTTTAACAAATATAATTAATATTCCCTGTAAAATTGTTATATCAATTAAATATTTGTATATTAGACTACTAAATGTATTGTTTTCATGGTACCTTTGGGGAACTGGAAGTCAATACTTACAAAAATTGAACTCAGTGTTCTAAGAGTAGAGGGGAAAAAATTCACATGTAATAAATAAGAAATCATTGAGATGCAGGAGAAATTAGGTATAAGAAAGGCTAAAAGAAAAGGAAAACTCTTCTCTTCAGAAGAGAAAACAGAGTACTACCTAAAATTTCAGTGTTATGTTATACGCTGGCAATTACTGAATTGGGTTATGATATTCTAAAAGTATTTTCCCATGAACACATGACTTTGAATAATTTGTAAGAAACAGATATTGCAACTCCATCAAGTATAGACTTCTTGGGCAGTGATTATTTGGGCAGAGAATGTAAGTGTGACGTGTGATATCAGAATCACAGGAAATACATTAAGAATAATTATCAAAATAGAAGCTATGCATGGTAAAAAGGAAGTCAATCAGAAAGGCTTAGAATAAAATCTCCTGCTGTCTCCTTTTCCCCACCACACCACTACCTCCACGTGTCTGAGGTCACTACTTAGATCTTCCTTTTCATACTTAGCTCTTACCTTTAATTGGCCTCCTATTGCTATGTCTCAGTGTATTAACTCTAGACATGATCTATCCAGTATTTTCATGCAGGTTTTCATCCTGCAGCACTCTCCTCCTTTCTCCTATGTAGTTCTGTCACCCCTTTCAGTTCCTTCTGTGGTCAACTTGGCAATTTCACACAGTCTACTTAAATATTTATCTCCTGTTTCAAAATCATGGAGAGTATACTTGACCCTCATGCTCTTTTACTGAGTACACGGTGCTGCGGCCGCTCCATCCTCCACCTGTGACCATGGTGCACACCACTCCTGTCTCCAGCCCTCTTTCAGTTTACCTGCACTTTTACATGATCAAAGCTGATTCCATTCCATTCCATTTGAAAACCATAATGGCATCTCCTGTGATTTGACCAGCTTGATTAAAAAAAAAAAAAAAGGCAACAGAAAGTGTTCACATTTTTATAGCTATGTTTCCTTTCATAGACAAATACTGATTTTATAACCCCTGTGCCACTCAGTGTTTCTATTGCCAGTTCCAAATGGAATCTACTTTGAAAAATATCCCTCCAAATATTTTAATTACTTCATATTGACATTATGGCTTTCCCACACAGTTTTTATTGCTGGAATTTCTGAATTCCTTTTTTATCTCTTTGTTGCAAGAAGAAATTGTGTGAAATATGTCTCTGACATTCTATCTTAGTTGTCTCCTGACTTTTATTAATTTTTAATCTACTATATGGAGTCGATTCCATTTTTTTCTCCTTGAAATGTACTTGCCTTCATTTTTTAATATAAACAGTTTCTGTCATGGTTGGATCATGACTTTCTTGTGTGACTAACCTCCACCTCCCTTGTTTTGTAAATATATTCCTTTTCATTTCTTGCATTGTCTACCTCTATCACATCCTCAAGCTTCTGCCAAACTTGTAGTAATCGTGACCATCATACACAATCTCCTTTTTCTGTGGTATTGGTGTGATGCGGGCTCTCCCTCTTCCTGTCCCCATCTGCTGGTTGAGGCTTCCACAGCTGTGGCCTTGAGTAGGTGTCAGTGCTCTCTTGAGCTGGGCTAATTGTTCTCTGGACCTTCACTCATGTTCTTTCATTTACTCCCTTGCTTTGATGGAGTGCACCCTCAATAATTATTCAGAAAGGAGGGTTGGGAAGCAGATTGTCTGAGACTTTTGGTGTCTGAAAATTTATCTATTCTGCTCTCAAATTGGTTAATAATTCATTTCATTTAGCATAGAATTCTGGATTGAAATAGTTCCTACTGACCTTTGAAGTCCTTGCTGCACTGACATCTATCATTAAGAGTTCCTGCAGAGACATGTAATTCTGTCCTAATTTTCATTTCTAGTTTACATTGAGTAAGATATATTACTGTTTAAAGGCATCTGTGCCTATCTTTTGGTCAAATTAATATTCTTCCCAATTTATTTCCTTTTACATTCATCAGACATTTTATACATCTGATGTGATCAAAGAGAAGACAGCATGCAGTTAGGAAATTTAAGTGTATTCATTCTTATTGCAAACTAGTTATTATCAAGAATACTAAAGTTATATTCCACGAATGTTCTTAAATTTCTTTACCTTGATCAGAAATTGCTGATGAAGGGTTAGAAAGTGGATGATGGTAGGAATTACGAAAAGAATAATAGATGACATAAAGTAAATTTGGAGGAAAATAACAGAATTGAACAGAAAAGAGCAGAAGTCTGGATATAGAGGAATAGAGCGATCTGTGCCCAGGAAACTTGAAAGTATGTTGGCCATTGAAAATTTGTGGAAATCTTCATTTATATAAGAAACACTCCTTCTCTGAGATGGTTTCTTCCATTATAGTAACATTCCTGGGCTCTCTCTTCAATTTTTACTCATTTCTTCCCAGGAAAAGTGGATTTCTGCGCCTCACCTGTGAGCTGGAGCCAGAAAGCAGGCCTGCATGTGTGATCCCTCCTCCCTCTTTAGGGACCTGGCTTCGTGTCTGCAGAGAGGACAATTTTTGCATGGGTCCTTCATGCTGAGAGTTTAAGATGCAATCTTCCTTTTGGAAACCCATGATTTCCCAGCGCTGCCTGGTGGGTGAGTGGGTAGACCCTTGTTCAGAATGTAACATCAGGAGTCCACCACTGCTGCACATCTAGCATATATTCTCTAACAGCTCCATTTGTCAAACAAAACTGACAGAGCTTCACTGGCCTCATTCTTTCGTCTGTTTTTCAGTTGGTTCAGAAAGCGGGCGGTAAATAGAGATATGATTTTTCTCAATCTTCTCAAACTCAAAAAATATTAACATCAGCATTTAACCACCACATATATTTGTAGAGAATCTACTACAAGTAGGGGCTATTCTGTATCAACATGTGTCCTTCTTTAACCCTTCTCTCCCACTTCCTTCTTTCTTGCAGGACTGGTGTCCCCCTAAGCACTTTCATCCTACTCCTGGCCTTCAGCATAGGCTAATCTGTGACTGTTGCTTGTCTGTAACCTGTTCATCCATGACTTGATATTAAGTTTGAGGGCAGAGACTCAGTCTTGATACCTACATTTCCTTAGTCTCTAGATACTCATTAATTATTTGCTAAATTAATGAATAGGTCAGTAAACCATTAACTTGAAACCATAAACTTTCTGGGCTTAAGTAGCTTTCTTTCCCACTGAGGAGGCAGACAATACTCAATAGGATGGTTAGCATTACAATTTAGACATGAACTAAGGGCTGTGGAAGCAAATAAAGGAAAACTTTAATGTATTTGGAAGAGACCTGTTGATTCTCCAACAGCACAGATCATTATTACTAATTCTTTTAAATTTTCTAATATTTTTATATATTTTAAATAGGCATAATATAGTACTATATGAATATAATTTATAAATGTATAGAAGTCAACACATACTGAGATATGTGTCAGTCACTTTCCTAAATGTTATGTTTTTTATTAATTCATAAACAAACTTGGAGATCACCAACCTAAATCTTAAACCAACTTTCTTCTTTGAAAAGGAGAGAGAAAAAGAGAAAAGAGAAAACCACATATTCTTAGAGCTTATTGGACATCTCCCTCAAAGTTTCCCTGGAATACAGACACGAAATCACGCAATATTGCAATTGCAACATTGCAAATGCCTCAGGGAATAAAAGTACGGATAAGGAGAGGTTAATCCGTGAGTAAGAGGTAGTGGAGATGACTTGTGATCAGATACTCAAGTCCAAAGGCAATCTTCCCTGTACAGGAAACCTGATTCCTTTCAATTATATGGTATGGGCCTCAACCCTGGCCTCCCTAATTTTGAATCGTATCCTCAGTGTTGATGACTTTGGCCCAGCCTCTTAGATCAGGGGTTCCCAAGCCCAGGCCATGAACCGGTACTGGTCCATGGCCTGTTAGGAACCGGGCTGCACAGCAGGAGATGAGTGGCTGGTGAGTGAACATTAAATGAATGCCGAGCTCTGCTTCCTGTCAGATCAGTGGAGGCACGAGATTCTCACAGGAGTGCGAACCCTGTTGTGAACTACTCATGAGAGGGATCTAGGCGGCGTGCA
This sequence comes from Rhinopithecus roxellana, assembly GCF_007565055.1. NCBI lineage: Eukaryota > Metazoa > Chordata > Mammalia > Primates > Cercopithecidae > Rhinopithecus > Rhinopithecus roxellana. Next base: position 66,692,971 of record NC_044566.1, on the reverse strand, counting down.
TCTTATGCCTGATGATCTTCTCTGGAACAGTTACATCCTGAAACCGTCCCCTATGCCCTCCATCTATGGAACAACTGTCTTCCACGAAATCGGTCTCTGGTGCCAAAAAGGTTGGGGACTGCTGCCTTAGATCCCAAAAAGTCAGATGCAGGTTCCTTATAGCCTCCTTGGTTTGACAGCTTGGCTGATACCCTGTACTCTGATTCTGATTAACATTACATGGCGTTAGCTTCAAAATCTTCTGTTCTCTATCTTTCCTTAGAGATAACAAAAATCTCAGGCTTTGAAGTCAGTTGAGCTTTAACTTTACTTTCTTCACTTAACAGCAGTATAACGTTCAGTCAGTCAGTTATCTTCTTCAATGGTCAACGTTCTCGTATTAATGTTGGGAATAATACTATCTCCCATTTAAGGTTAACGACTGGTCAACGTTCTCCTATTAATGTTGGGAATAATACTATCTCCCATTTAAGGTTAACGACATAATTAAATGAGATAATGTACAAAAGCTGTTTGACGTGTAGTAAAATGCATGTTAAATAGTTAGCTATTATAATTATTTCTTAATGCTGAGAGTGAATTTATCAAAAACAAACAAGATACATGACTTACAGATTATGATACATGTGGCCTTTACAATAAAAGTATCTTGGTTTACCTACTGATATGCCTGACATGCTAAAGACATTTTGACTTAATGTTATATGTTATCATTTATGTGCTCAATTAGTAATTAACTCTCATAGGCAGACCATAGCATAGCACTTTTATACAATCAAGCCAAATTATATTATTTTCTTTATAGTTTAGCTTTCAAATCAACCTCATGGGTCAACAAGTTCCTCTGTTATGATGCATACAGGTCATTAGGCTTGACCACACACAGGTGCACGGTCATAGGCTGAAAGGCAGAGAAGCTGGACACCCATGCAGCTGCACTTGTCTTGCTCCTGACACTACCTCTCTCAGGTTACTTCTGAGGGTCCCTGAGCTCCTCACCTCTCATCCTCATGCCAGCTACTGAGAAGTCTTTACCATCCTGTTCCCTCAAGAAATCTTTGTCCTCTGAAAATGTGTGCCTGGATACCAGAGGCCCCATGACAACAGACATGCTGTGTCATGAGGTCACAAGGGTGGCGGCAAGACAACTACGCTGTGGCTGGGGGGAAAGACACCAGCAGAAGAAGGCGACAACAGGAAGAGGAGAAGCAGCAATTCAGGTGGCTTTAGCTCCTCGTGTTTGAAGACTCAAAGGCAGGGACATTTCATGGACACATAGACAAGCTCATGTCTTTATCATCCTTCCTTCTACTCAAACTTTCTTTGCACTGATTCTCTGCCATATGTGCCACTTGGCTCCAGCAGACATCTTACATCATTTAATTCAAATCATTTCAATTAATGTGTGTATACTACCCTCAATAAGTTAATGATCACAAAGTCCATTTGTTTTCACAGTAAAGGAGGATTCCAATTAAAGGAAGAAATAAGGGTTTGGCCCTAAGTACATTAAATATATCACCCAGCCCAGTTCCTTAACATGAAAGAAAGCAAGCAGTTTGGTATCAAGCATTAGATTCTGTGGGATTTCATGTGACTTAGGACAGGACAGGCCAATCAGACATTCTCTTGTTCACAGAGATTATTTTAGAAGGATTCAATCCAAACCAATTAGGCTTAATGAGAGCAAATTCCACTACTTTTATTTCTGCCACCAGAAAGACACACTTTCTTCTCCGCTTGCCCTGAATTGGATAGTGCCTGAAGCCTGGATTTCTTGCAGCCACACAAGCCAGCCAACGCAGCAGAGAACAGAGATGAGGGACAGAGAAAAACTGATGGCCATGCTTAGGCCATGGATCAAGGCATGCCCAAGCCAGCCCCCATCTTGTGCTTCTCAGTTACGCCAGTCAATAAATTGCCTTTGTTCAAAACCGTATAGTTGATGTTTGATCATTTGCAACATGAAGAATCTAATACAAGTTTGAGGCAAACCAATGCAATAATCTAAAGAAGTTGCTTGTGTGTGTGTGTGTGTGTGTGTGTGTGAGAGAGAGAGAGAGAGAGAGAAAGAGAGAGAGAGAGCGCGACTGAGTCTCACTCTGTTGCTGGGCTGGAGTGCAGTGGCGAGATCTTGGCTTGCTGCAATCTCCGCCTCCCTGGTTCAAGCGATTCTCCTGCCTCAGCCTCCTGAGTAGCTGGAACTACAGGCATATAACACCATGCCCAGCTAATTTTTGTATTCTTAGTAGAGACAGGGTTTCACCATGTTGGCCAAGACGGTCTCGATCTCTTGACCTCGTGATCCACCCACCTCAGCCTCCCAAAGTGCTGGGATTGCGGGTGTGAGCCATTGTGCTGACTGCCTTTTTTTCTTTTCCCGCAGGGCGATGGTGGTGTTAGCTCCTGACAAATGGAAGAATGAGGGGGGAATGCAACCACAAGTAGAAAGGAGTATTTAAAAATGAGGACAGAAGATGGACACAAATTTGAATGACTCCCTGCCATTAGTCAAGCAAACAGAACTTAGAGGTTGTGGAAATCCACATCATCAGTGTTGGCTCACATGAATGAGGAGGGCTGTTCAGTGTTCTCCTGTGCTCTGGGTGGGAAGGGGGTCAAAGATGAGGGTAGAGAAAGATTACTAGGTTTTGCAAGAGAGAACGAGTGGGAAAATTTAAGATGACAGCTCTAAGTTTTATATGGAACTATTAGAGAATATATGCTAATAGTTTAATCCCACTTACTTGGGAGGCTGAGGCAGCCGAATCACTTGAACCCGGGAGGTGGAGGTTGCAGTGAACAGACATAGCGCCACTACACTCCAGCCTGGGTGACAGAGTGAGACTCCGTCTCAAAAAAAAAAAAAAAGTTTGCCTCCTACTGAAATGAATATATTAGAATGGGGAGTCACTTAATCTTTGCATTAAAAAATTCACTCTTCATCCCCTCCCCATGGTTTTGTTCTTTTTTATTCATCCCAACATCTGTAGTTCAAAACTTAGTCCAGGAAATCCCAGGCATATATTATTTGCTTTATCTCATATATAACATAATTATGGACTTGAGGATAATGCTGCAATATTCATTTTGCTTATGCTCTTTCATTGTTCAAAAATGGCCTGAAAACATTCTTTACCCAAATGTTTTAACATGATGAAATAATTTTATTAGCATTTTCTACAAATATGAAATCAAAATAGGCCCCCAAACAAGATTAAATAGTTCATTGCTGGGCTGATAATAATTTTTCTATTTTGTCTTTAATAAACTAGTCATAAGTGTAGCTGCCATCTCTCTCAGAAAGTCCTTCTTTTACATAACCCTCAAATAAGTTTATAATCTTGAGCTTATGTCAAGGGAAAGTACAGGAGAAGGTGCAGTGGGAGAGGAGAGCCACGGGAGAGGGAGAGGGCTGAGTAGGCGAAGGAGAAAACGGGAAGGGGAAGGGTGCAGAGCAGGCTGCCTTGAAGAGGGAAGGGTACGTGCTGGCCCAGATGGCCCAGATTGCAGAGGGCAGGAGCAAAGCAGCTCCCGCCTGAGTGCCACCAGAGTAGCAGGGAGGTCATCTGCTGTGAGTCGCAGGGAGCAGGGCTGGCAGGGGCCAGAGGAGAGCCGTGGAGTTACGAAAGGGCTTCTAGAGAGAATGGGAGAGGACCATGTCAAGCTTAAGTAATGGGATGGCAGACTGGCACCTCTCCTCTCTCTTGCATCCTTTCTTGCCAAATGATGTCTGCACAGGCCAGTTCCTATTTCCCTTCTGCCATAATGGAAGCTTCCTGAGGCCTCACCAGAAGCAGATGCTGGCGCCATGCTTCCTGTACAGCCTGCAGAACCATGAGCCAAAGGAAACCTCTTTTCTTTATAAATGACCTGGCCTCAGATATTCCTTTATTCCTCTGCCATTTACCTACCTTAGCGAATTACAGCCTCTCTGGGCCCAGTCTCCTTCCATGTTAAATGGGGTCCTAACCACAGAGAGTGTGTGTGAAAGTGACATGAAATGAAACACCTGAAGTGACTCTTAAAGTAGGAGTTCCATCAACACAATAAACAGAGCATCTTTCTTTTCGGAGCAAGTGCTGGAAGACAGAAGTAATGGTACAGTGGTATTACGTGTACCTGTGATAAGTAAATTATCTGGAGAATAATTTATTGAGTATTTCTGGCAAGTCATTTTGGATTAAGGGGAGTTATAAACAAACTGAGTCAACAATCTTAAAGAAAAAAGACAGGAAAACAAAAACCTGGCTACCAGTTGAGGCGACTGGTCCGGACAGCAGGGCCTACCAGGAGAGAAGAGAAAGAGAATGCAACCAGTCCTTGGTATATGGGGGGCATTTGCCACTGCAGTGTCTGTACGTCACCATGCCTTTAAAATGCAAGGCAACCCCAAGTGTAACACAATCCACGGTATTTCATGCAAATAATTCAATGATTTTCAAAAACATTCTTTATAAAAGTATAACTTTATTATTTAGCTTTAGCCTTTTTGTATCTGGTTGCTAGTTAGGCCTTTGTCTTCAATTCAATACGATTTTAGTTAAATTTTTCATATTTAAAAATGTTCCCTTTTCTTATTCAGGTAACTTACTATATCTTAGTTTTGAAAAAGAGTTTAGCAATAAATATTGAATAAAGCCTACTAGACAAAAATAGTGTATTTTTACACATTAGTATCTGGTTCATGTTACTTTTCCAGTTCAGCTTTCATTATTTAATTACTAATGTAGCTATACTTTGATATAATGGAATGACTCAGGGTTTTGTACCTAAAGCAACCAAGCCCACATCCATGCCGGGATTTAATTTAGGTGATCTCACTCAGGGGTCCAGAACTGCGTTCCCTCTTCAAACCAAGTCTGAATGAGGCATTAACCTAATTGAAATTGAGTCTGAATTAGGTATTAGGTCCAGACATTTTTCTAGACAGCAGATCTGTAACTACTACCAGATTAAATTACCTTGGAAAGCATCATTTTACCCTCTTCTGACTTTTCCTGCTGTTTCCTATTCCAGCACAAATATTTCCCTCATATATAACAAAATGAAATGTGAAAATGCATGTTGCTAAGGTAGTTATTTTATTTCCTAATTTTGAAGATGTCATGTTCAGAAATGTATATGCTAATTTACTTTAACTGGGGATTCCTGCATAGAAAACATTGTATTGTTACCACTGTCAGCACACAACTCATTTTTTTACTTCACATGTTTAACTACAGAAAACCTAACAAAATTGGCATTCAAAAACTACAAGGCACCATCACTTAAGTATGAATTATTGTACCACTATTATGTCCATATAAATCATTTTCTTATAATTTTAGAATAAGAAATAAAATTTTATTTATCTTTTTTAGTTAACTATAACCATGTCCCTAGATACTTATGTATTTTACCCACAGTACAATAAGGTGTCCTGTAGGACACAGTCTTATTTTTCTAATTTATTTATTTATTTATTTATTTATTTATTTATATTTGAGACTGAGTCTTGCTCTATCGTCCAGGCTGGAGTGCACTGGTGCAACCTCGGCTCACTGCAACCTCCGCCACCCAGGTTCAAGTGATTCTCCTGCCTCAGCCTCCTGAGAAGCTGGGACTACCGGCGTGTGCCACAGCACCCACATAATTTTTGCATTTTTAGTAGAGATCGGGTTTCACCATGTTGCCCAGGCTGGTTTTGAACTCCTGACCTCAGGTGATCTGCCAGCCTCGGCCTCCCAAAGTGCTGGGATTACAAGAGGACACAGCCCTCTTTTTTTTTTTTTTTTTTTTTGTAACAGACAGAGTCAAGCTCTGTTGCCCAGGCTGGAATGCAGTGGCCTGATCTCGGCTCACTGCAAGCTCTGCCTCCTGGATTCACGCCATTCTCCTGCCTCAACCTCTGGAGTAGCTGGGACTACAGGCGTCCGCCACCATGTCCAGCTAATTTTTTAAAAATATTTTTAGTAGAGATGGGGTTTCACCGTGTTAGTCAGGAGCCAGGATGGTCTCGATCTCCTGACCTCGTGATAGGCCCGCCTCAGCCTCCCAAAGTGCTGGGATTACAGGCATGAGCCACCGCGCTCGCCCAGGACACAGTCTTAAGTAGTAGACATCAAGTGAGAGTCTGACAAATAAGAAAAAAATCATTCCTAAGATAACAAAATGATGCTGATTAAAATGTAATAGTGTGTGTATATATATTTATATAAAAATGATTTTAAATATTACCAACCCACAATTTATAAAATGCTACTTTTAAAATGGGGTTATTATTACCCTGGTTATCTCTGAAAGGTGTTTTAGTAGTTTTAAAATGTAAATAAATTATTTGTACAATGTGAAAGTTTGCTTATTGATTTTATAGTCTGTTATGTAGACTAGCTAGGCTATGTAGTTCTGATCATTTGAATTTATTAAATGAGCTATTTATCACTACCTTTTTTCCGAGATTTAAGAAAGGCTGTCTGACAGATTATAGTCATGACGCAGGACACCTTCTCTGCACATGTGAGGCCACGGTGTAAGTGTACCATACATGTTAATTATTTACATGTAACATACACTAAGTATTGTGTCTGTCATATTTAGCAAAACGCATTAAAGGTGAAAAGAATAGAGGACTTAAGTACAATATTTGAAAATATAACTGCCATATAACTTTAAAAGTTTGCTGTAAGATATTTAAACACATGTGGATGGATGCCTGTTTGCTAATCAATTTGGAAGCATACTGTCATGAAGAGAAATTTTAATACCAGAGACACTGAACCGGTTAGCGAAAGAATCCATCAACAAAAACGAAGGTTTCAGCTTATGTGTAATTTTGGAATAGAATTGTGTAATCTTTTCTTTACAGTTTCTTTATAGCCTGTCCATGTCAAAGGAAGAAAAGCATAGGAAGACCCGTATTCAAAAGATTTGCATTGAAAAATGTAAATACTATTCCATTGCTTTACTAGCACCAATTTACCTGGGTTAAGGAACAGCCAGGAGTATTAGTACATGAATACTATGGATACACATGGAGTGCCAGCATTATAAAATCCGCCTGTACAATGTCATCACTGGATGAGTGGATGTTTCACAGATCAACTGTCTGGCACTGTGCTAACATTCAGAAACATCAGAATACTCAGTAATGATGTAAGAACAAGCAGCTTGCTGACTTTGATGTAACCAAGTGACAGCATGCTTATACGTAAATACTAATTAGTGGTACTTAATGTAGGTAATGAGTATAAGGGTGATGAGGATCATCAAGAAATTATGTAATCCCACTGAAGATGACAGAGCCCCGCTGCGCTTCAGTTCCCCTCTAAAACCCCCAAGCAAACCCTATGCAACTTTGCACTTGGTGCAGACACTCGGCTTACTGTGTTCCAGACTCCCCAGCAAGCAACCCAGGGCAATGTTTTTGGCAAAATCATTTGCAGAAAACCAATTCACTCTCATTCTCTCACACCAGACACAAGCACGCAACAAGTTATTAAGCCTCATTGCAGAATGAGGATCAGTTAGTGAAGTCTTTGGGCAAAGAAAGCCAACTGTCTAAATTACATTTTACTCTTGTCTCTGAGCCCCCACAACGGGGCAGGGGAAGGATACTGCTGTCTAGGGCAGAGAAGGGGAGAAGAAAGAGAGCACGGGTGGTTATGGAGTCCTGGGGGAAGGCTGGAACTGGCATAGCGACGTCTAACAGAGGGGTTAGCTTAGGAGGTTGGAGGAGAAGGAAGGGACTCAGCAATCTGGGGAACTGAAGACGAAGTGGCGGGCAGTGGCTATTCTCTTTACCTGCTGTACTTCTTGGAGTCCCGGAACGCAAACAGCCGCTGCATTTCCCTTCATTCCAGACGGGATGACACCACAGTCTTCTCCCCGGACAGCGCGGGCCTCCGCTGCGTCCTTCCTCAGCGACCGCAGCGACGACTCTGCTCCAGGGCGGGGGAGCAGCTTCCCGAGCCGCGGGCGCCCACTTCCCCCCCGGACTCCGGGCAATACCGGCCAGGGCGCGCGGGGAGGTGGGGGCCAGCCAGGGATCCCCCAGGAACTAGCCTGGGCTGCTGCACCGCTGCCAGGGCCGTCCTGCGCCTAGCCCAGCCCTGGGCGCCGCCGGCTGGACGCCAGTCACCTCCCACTGCGCCCCAGACGCCGCCAAGTCCCAGTACCGTGCGCCCCTCCGGATGTCCGAAAGCGCCTCTCCAGGGCAGCTGATGCCCCTCTGTGTCCTTCCCGCGACGGGGCCGCTCCACACCTCCCGTGTCCCTCCACGTCCATCACCGCGTGCCTCTCCAGCATCCCCCTCCCCTCCAAGATCCAACACAGCACCCCTTCAGCTGTTTCCCGCGTCCCACCAGAAGTTCCTCCAGCGACTGCCCCGCCCCTCCACTCCACACCCCTCGTGTCCCTCCATGTCGGTCACCGTGTGCCTCTCCAGCATCCCCTCCCCTTCAGTTCCAACACGGCACCCTTTCAGATGTTCCCGCGCCGCTCCAGCGACTGCTCCGCCCCTCCACTTTTCCTGTCTCTCCAATTCTATCCAGGCGCGCCCCTCCAGCACGCCCCCACCGCTCCACTCCACTCCCCCGTCCCTCCACTCCGTCCCCGCACGCCGGCACTCTCACTCCGAGCCCCCCTGTGTCAAAACGCCGCGCCCTTCCCAGCGCTCCTCCTTGGCGCCACCGCAAGATTCCCCTCCCTCCATATCCTGCACTCCTCCCGCACCCGCCCACGCACCCCTGCGCGCCTCCTGGTTGCACCTCCACCCCGCGGCCTCTCCACCCTCAGGCTCGCCCCGGCGATCCAGCGCGCCGGGCGCTGGGCAGGGACATTTTTCGCTTCCCCCCGACTCCGCTGCAGACGCTGGGCGCCTTCATCTTTCTAACCCAACTGCTCCTGCTGAATGGATCTTGCTTGGGCTTGGAGCACCTGGCCACAATCTTTACACTTCTGGTCCTGCTCCTTTACTGTCAGAAAGAGTCGGCACCTGTGGCGACTTAGGGAGTCCCTCTAGGGGGAATGGTTCCATCTGGAGGCTTTAAAAGTCTTGCCACCCAGCCTGTCCCTCGCAAACCCCTTGGGTTTAGCAGTTTACTCCTAGAAGCTCGCCCAGGACTACTTCTCGCTCCGCCGCTAGGAGGCACTCCCGAGGGTTTGCAGGAACTCGGCTGTGGTGGAAACAAGGCCGCACGCAGTTTAGGCTGCACTTCCGTTAGCTCTCGGAGGCGAGCTGGGAAATAGTGACTGCTGACCCATGACAAAGAAACCTCTTTACTATGTTCTGTTTCCAAGGCCTGAAGAAGTTCTCTGGAACACATACCGTGTCCTGAGTTGGCTCCGGCCGGTGGGTTCGTGGTCTCAGGAATGGAGCCCCGGACCTGTGCAGTGAGTGTTACAGCTCTTTTAGATGGTACAGACCGAAAAGTTGGTGGTAGCAAGGTTTACTGTGAAGAACTAAAGAACAAACCTTTCATGCCATGAAAGGGGACTCCAGCGGGATCTCTGCTGGTGGGGGGGTGGGGGTGGGGGATGCAGGGGTGGGGGGTGGCGCTGGGGGTGGGGGGTGGGGGTGGGGGATGGGTGGGGTGGGGGTGGGGGTGGGGGAGGGTGGGGGGGGGGAGGGGTGGGGGTGGGGGTGGGGAAGGGGTGGGGGTGGGGATGGGTGGGGGTGGGGTGGGGTGGGGGTGGGGGTTGGGGTTGGGGGATGGGGTGGGGGATGGGGTGGGGGTGGGGGCAGCTTTTTTTCCTTTATTGTCCCCGCCCATCTTCCCTTTCTGTCCTGTCAGAGTGCCCTTTTTTCAATCCTCCCCGTGATTGGCTACTTTTAGAATCCTGCTGATTGGTGCGTTTTACAGGGCTCTGATTGGTGTGTTTTACAGAGCAGTGATTGGTGCGTTTTACAGGGCTCTGATTGGTGTGTTTTACAGAGTGCTGATTCGTGCGTTTTGCAGAGCACTGATTGGTGTGTTTTACAATCTTCTTGTAACAGAAGAAAGTTCCCCGAGTTCCCACTCCGTCAGGGAAGTCCAGCTGGCCTCATCTCTCAATACAGTTTTCTAATTAATGCTTGTGTATTTCAGTCACTTATTTATTCATTGACATTCTCGCCTGCACATGCATCACAGGGGAGCATCTTGGTTTAGCAGTTTTGTGTGAATGGTATGGGTACCCGAAGATGTTTGGTGAGTGTGCTAAGGAGGTAAACGTTCAAATATATTCCCAAGGGATCATGCCAGTGTATTTCATGATTTTTTACAGTAAAAATCTGGTACCATATTTGGAACCAAGTAGAAACATAAAGATGTTGGACCGTTTTAAAATGTTTTCAGTGAAACAGAACGGATAACTGCAAGGCAGAAATATGTATAACTTCTAGATTACACTTTTTAAAAGCAAACTTTTGCAAAGGTAGAAAATGAAACGAGAAAAGCCAGTTTTCCAGAAGTGTCCAGTACAATATTTCTCTAATTATTGCTTTCTTATAGATGATAAACAGTGATAATAATTTTCTAAAAATATTTCCCCCAAGGAGCAAAGGATAAACAAGATGGATATACAGATATATTATTAAGGGTATATTAATAATTTCCTACATATATCACAGGCAGCAAATGACAGATATTGTGAATTGTTACTCTAAAAATGTCCATACTAATCAGTAAAGGTTGCAATTTAATATTTCTGCCAAAGAATCCAGAAGTTATTAATGTGTTTTAAGTGCCAAAACTAACATGATCTCACAGCCAGAACTTCTCCTTTGTTGGCTTAGAAATAAATTATTGGCAACAGTTTGTGCTGGGGATTATGATCGCAGTGGGGATCTAGAGAACTTACGAGTCCTGTGATGGAAGCTAAACATATCCAAAGTGGTGTATGAAAACAACCAGGGGTGTGGACAAGAGACACGGCCTCCAGACTGGACTGAACATCTTACCAGTAAAAATAATTTTGAGCAACTCAATACATGTATGTTTGTTTATAAGTTACATGCATTTATGAATTTATTGTATATTTTATGTGAATACCAATATATTGTTTACATTGTAAAACAGAGAGAAATATAAATTTTAGAAGGATATATGAAAGTACATATAAATAAAAAAAGCAAGGAGGCTGAGGCAAGAGAATCGCTTGAACCCAGGAGGTGGAGATTGCAGTAAGCCAAGATTGTGCAACTGCACTCCAGCTTGGGCAATGGAAGGGGAGTCCATCTCAGGGGTGAAAAAAAAAAATCAAAGAAAAGCACTGGAATGGAGACATGCAGATCTCTGCAGATCCTCTCCCCAGTGATACAGCTCCACCTGATGAAACTTCTTATTTTATTTTGAAATTTATTTTTAGCTATAATGAACTTTATTTTTTAAAATTCTGGTGATGTAATTTTTTAATTTCAATAGTCATGTGGATGAATTGTGGAGTGGTGAAGTCTGAGGTTTTAGTGCACCCATCACCAAGCCATATACATTGTACACAATATGTAGTTTTTTATCCTTCACCCCTTTTCTGGCTTCTGAGTCTCCAATGTCCGTTCTAGCACTCTGTATGCCTTGGCGCACCCATAGCTTAGCTCCCACTTATGAGTGAGAACATACAGTATTTGCTTTTTCATTCCTGAGTAATTTCACTTAAAACAATGACCTCCAGCTCCATCCAAGTTCCAGCAAAAGACGTTATTTTGTTCTTTTTTTATGGATGAGTAGTATTCCATGATGTATATATGCCACATTTTCTTTATCCACTCATTAGTTGATGGGTAATTATGTTAGTTCCATATCTTTGCAATTGTGAACTGTGCTGCAATAAGCATATGCGTGCAAGTGTCTCTTTGATATGGTGACTTCTTTTCCTTTGGGGTAGATACCTAGTAGTGGGATTGCTGGATTGAATGGTAGATCTACTTTTAGTTCTTTGAGAAATCACCATACTGTTTTCCAAAGAGGTTGTAATAATTTACATTCCCATCAGCAGTGTATAAGCGTTCCCTTTTCACCACATCCACACCAACATCTGTTGCTTTTTGATGTTGCTTTTGATGTTTTGGCTGTTGTAAGGTGGTATTTCATGGTGGTTGTAATTTGCAATTCCCTGATGATTAGTGATGTTGAGCCTTTTTTCATGTTTTTGGCCATTTGTACATTTTTCTTTTGAGAAATGTCTATTCATGTCATTTTCCCACTTTTACATGGGATTATTTTTTTCTTGCTGATCAGTTTTGGTTCCTCATAGAAACTTCCTAGAATGATCCACGCCCATATAGATTCACTGGTGAATTATACCAAACATTTAAGGGAGAATCAATATAAATTTTTTACAAACTCTTACAAAAGATATAAGAGGAGGAACACTTAACAATTTATTCTGGGAGGTGAGTATTACCCTGAAATCAAACCACACAAAATCCTCACAATAAAATAAAACTACAGGTCAATATCTCTTGCAAATATAGAAATAAAAATACTGCAAATATTACAAATAAAAATTACTAGCCAACATAATCTAGGAGCATATAAAAGGCATTATACACCATGACTGGCTGGTCCAAGTGCAGTGCTGACACAAATAATTGATCACAACCAGTTACAGATTTGTTCCTTCTCCACTCCCACTGCTTTACTTGACTAACCTTAAAAAATAAAAAATAAAAAAGTTTAAGACAAAAAACAAATTATCGTCTTAATAGATACAGAAAAATCATTTGTCAAAATGAAACATCCTTTTCTAATAAAAATGTCCAACAAACTAGAAATAGAAAGGAGTTTCCTCAACCCGATAAAGGGCATTTATAAAAAACCTACAGCTAACATCACACTTAATGGTGAAAGACTGCTTTTTTTCCCCAAAGAAGCAAATATTAGTAGATCTAAAGGGAGTGATAGAGAGCAATAAAATAATAGTAGGGTACTTCAACACCCTAATTTCAGCAAAAGACTGATCATATAGACAGAAGAATCAACGTACAACCAAGAAGCATATGAAAAAATGCTCAACCTAACTACACATCCGAGAAAGGCAAATTATATTGACATAGTTTGGTTGTGTGCCCACCCAAATCTCATCTTGAATTGTTCCCATAATCTCCACGTGTCTTGGGAGGGACCCAATGGGAGGTAATTGAATCTTGGAGGCGGTTACGCCCATGCTGCTGTTCTTGTGATAGTGAGTCCTCACTAGATCTGATGGTTTTATAAAGGGCTTTCCCCCCTTTGCTTGGCACTTCGCCTTGCTGCTGCCATGTGAAGGACGTGTTTGCTTCTTCTTCCACCATGATTGTAAGTTTACTGAGGCCTCACCAGCCGTGCTGAACTGTGAGTCAATTAAACCTCTTTTCTTTATAGATTACCCAGTCTCTGGTACATCTTTATTAGCAGCATGCGAATGGACTAATACACATATGATCTAGCAATCCCACTACTGGGTTTATGTCTAAAAGAAATGAAATCAGTATGTCGAAGAGGGACATCTGCACTGTCATGTTTGTTCCATTAGTATTCACAATAGCCAAATTATGGAATCAAGCCAAATGCTCATCATCAGATGAATGGATAAAGAGAATATTATATGCAATGAAATAGCGTTCACTCACAGAAAAGGATGAAACCCTCTCATTTGTGACAATATGGATGAGCCTGGAGGCCATTTAGTTAAGTGAAATAAGCCAAGCACAGAAAGACATATATACTACAAGATATCACCTATATGTGGAATCTAAAAAAACTGACTGATACGAGTTGAGAGTAGAACAGTGGTTACCAGAGACTGAGGAGAATAATGAGAACAGGGAGAAGGGGAGAAGGTGGTCAATAGGTGGAATGTTAGTTAGGAGAAATAAGTACTACTGCTCTTTTGCACAGTAGAGTGACTATAGCTAACAATAATGCATTGTATATTTCACATATCTAAAAGAGAAGATTTTGTCGTGAATATTCTCATGACAAAGCAATGATAAATAAGGTGATGAATATGCTAATGAACATGATTTGCTTATGTAATGTAGACATGTATGGAAACATCACACTGTACCCCATACATATGTATAATTATTGTATGTCAATAAAAAATAAAGTTCATTAGCTTCAAAAAAAAATTGACAAGCTAGTATCAAAAGTCATATAGGAATGCAAGAGGACCAAAACAGAGAAAGTCATATGGAAAAAGAAGAACAATGTTGAGGCCTCATGATTTCTGATTTAGAAACTTACTACAAACCTATATGGTACTAGCAAATGACATATACATCAATGGAACAGAACTGAGTTCAGAAATAAACTCTCACATTTGCAGTTAATTGAGCATTCAATAGGAAAAGAATTGTTTCATCAACAAATGTTTATAAAACAACCGAATATTCACACACAAAGGAATAAAGTTGGGCTCCTTCTTCCTACCACACACAAAATTTAACTAAAAATGTATTATATGCCTCAATGTAAGAGCTAAAACTAAAAACTTTCAGAAAAGAACATAAATTTTTATGAACTTGGGCCTGGCAAAAACTTGTTACACACATCAAAATCAGTAGTAACAGATGAAAAATCAGTAGTAGAAGGCCTCATCAAAATTAAAAATGTTTCTGCAGCAAATTATACCATCAAGAAAGTCAAAGAAAACATGAAAATGGTACAAAAGATTTGCAAATTCTGTATCTGATAAGGAGCTCAATAATAAATGAACATTTCTCCAAAAAAGATATACAAATGGCCAGTAAGCATAGGAAAGGATACTCAAAAGCATTAGCCATTTAGAAAACACAAATCAAAACCACAATAAGATACCACTTCATAGCCTCTAGAAATGCTATAGTAAAAAAGACAATCACAAATTTGTGAGGGTGTGAAGAAACTGGAACACTCATGTATTGCTGGAGGGAATGTAAAATGTTGCAACCATTTTGGAAAACAATTTGGGAGTGCTTCAAAACACTAACCATAGCCTTATCAGATGAGCCAGAAATTTTCTTCTATTTATTCAAGAAAAATAAAAACATATCCACACAAAAACTTGTATACAAATGTGCACGGTAGCAGTATTCATAACAGTAAAAATGGGGAACCAATCCAAATGTACATCAACTGATGAAGGAATAAACAAAACATGATATATCCATACAATGGAATATTATTCAGCCATAAAAGGAATAAATTATTGACACATAATACAATATGGATGAACTTTGAAAACATTATACTAGGTGAAAGGAGTCAATGACAAAAGATCAGATAGTATAATTCATAGACATAATATGAAAAATAGATATTTAAGGGCTGATAAAAATGTTCTAAGTTGAGATTTTGGTGACTGCTGCATAACTGTGAATATAGTAAAGCCTTTTTCATTCTGTACCTTAAATGGGTGAATTTTGTGTGGCATGTGAATTATATTTTAATAAGGCTGTGAAAAATGCATATACATAAAAATACTAGCTTTCGTTTTTCTCTCATGCTCCAGTGAGATGCAGAAGTCAGAAAAGAGAGGATCAGGAAGCCATCAATTCTGCTTTTACCTGTGCACTTTTTTCTTCTGTAGTTAAAACTAAGTAAGAGCTCTCAGGTCATTTCCATAAAATCCATCCCCTTTCTTATGTGTTTATTTCTTTGATGATGTTCAAGGTTCCTTTTCTTTTTTCCCCCTTCAGCACTATATTGTATAAGACGGTCTGCAAGCCAAGCGTTCTTCTTCTGCCTCCATTTGTATGTAAATCGGTTCAGGTGATGTGTTAAACTATAACTTTAAATTTGTGACTTTAAAATTCAGTTGAACACCATGCTGTGATGAAAGAACATTGAACTTTATGCTAGAGGTCCTGGTTAATCCAAATTCTATTCTTAGATCTAACAATCTTTTCTATGGTAACAGCTACCTCTATGGGCCTAAGGCTTCTCATCAGTGACTGAAATACTTGTTTTTAAAAAAAAATCCCTAATATTTATTTTTTTTTAATTGATGTTTAAAAATTTCCTTTCTCTATTTTTTTCTTCTCAGCTTTTTTAGTAGTCAGGAATGTGTTACAAGAACTGCTAAAGGTCTGAATGGTCCTGTGTTTCTTAACTGTACAACATGTGGGCTCACTGCACCTGAAGTTACTATAGCTCTAAATGTCAACGATTCTGAATATTAATAACTTTCTGATTATGTAAAGACCACATAGTATAAGGTTAAGGGGCCTTCTGGGTCTAGAAACTGTGGGCTCTGATCTCTTTCTGTTTAGTCATTGTAGGATCTTATGACCTTGGGTAAGCTGTGTAAATTCTTTTTTTTTTTTTTTGAGACAGTTCTCGTTCTTGTTGCCCAGGCTGGAGTACAATGGCTCCGCGTACCACAGCCTCCGCCTCCCGGGTTCAAGTGATTCTCCTGCCTCAGTCTCCCAAGTAGCTGGGAATAACAGTCATGCACCACCATGCCCAGCTAATTTTGTATTTTTAGTATAGACGGGGTTTCTCAGTGTTGGTCAGGCTGGTCTCCAACTCTCGACCTCAGGTGATCCGCCTGCCTCAGACAGCCTCCCTAAGTGCTGGGATTACAGGCGTGAGCCACCACACCTGGACTGTAAATTATTTATACTTCTTTTTCCCGGTCTAAAACATGAGGGTAAAAATTAAGATGTAAATGATAGGAATGTGTTAAGAAATAAATGAGCTAAGGTATGCAAAATATAGAACTCAATACTTAGAATTTAGTAAGTTATCTTTTTTTTTTAGAAGTGCCAACATCTTTTCTTTTTGTCAAATTACACTTGCTAGTATGGGCCACTTTTCATTGGTTCCTCCAAAGGAAAGGTAATATTAAAGCAAGGTATGTAGGTAATTAATTTCAAAAAAAATCCTTTAATGTTTTACTTTATTAGAAAAATTAATGTTACCCCTTGATTTTTTTTTTTTCTCTTTTAAACATGTAGTGTCGATATGGAAGTGCTGGGAAGGGATTATGGAAGTGTGGGAAGGGAAGAACGTGGTCCCTTTAAATGATACTGAAGGGAGAAGGGAAGTGCTTGGTAGAGAAGGGTGTGGTCCCTGGCTAGGGCTCTACCCCCACGGACCTAGATGAGGACAGGTGAGACCACCCTGGCCTGCCACACCCCCGTCCTGTGCCTAAAACTTCGTGAGACCCTAGCAGGCAGACACATAGGCGGCTGGACAGCAGGAGAGGCACACCAGAAGAGTAACACAGGGGATGTGGAGAGACAGGTACTGGCACGCCAGCAGGCCACCGACCACCAATGGGCAGAAGCAGAATGACGCCTGCAGGCTGCTGATGGACAGAAGCAGAACCATGCAGAGTTTGGTTGGGGCAGCCGGAGGAGAACCCAGGATGCGGAGTGGCCCAACTCCAGAGGAAAACCATCTTCCTTCTGGCTCCCCCATCTGCTGAAAGCTACTTCTACTCAATAAAACCTTAGGCTCATTCTCCAAGCCCACGTGTGATCTGATTCTGGTACACCAAGGCAAGAACCTGGGATACAGGAATACGTTTGTCCTTGCGATGAGGCGGGGATCTCCTTGAGCTGACCAACACAAGCTGCCTACAGGCGACTAAACTAGAAGAGCACCCTGTAGCAAGCCCCCTGGGGCTTCAGGCTCTGTAAACATTCACCCCTAGACAGTGCCTCAGGGTGGGAGCCCCCACAGCCTGCCCAGCTGTGTGCTCTCCTAGAGGTTTGAGAGACCGGGCACTGAAGAAGCCAGCCACACCCTATCACAGGCCATGCGAGGAGGACAAGGGAACTTTTCCGTTTCAGTGTAAAAAGTTTCTCAAAGCCAAAGCTGATTAAACTCTTCAATAGAAACTTTATGAGCCTTTAGACTCAAGGAGAACTGTTTCTGGGCCTGGGTAACTAAGTGACACAAAGTCAAGGAGTAGCTCTCCACCACCTGGGGTCAGAAGTTGTGGGAGAATCAGAGGCAGGTCTGTGACATTTTTAACAGCAGACTGAGAGGGATGGGTAGATGCATGACAGTGACTGCAACAGACGGTTTTCTTTAGAAGTACGAGTGTGCAGCCCTGAAGGCTGTCCAAGAAATAGCTGTTGACAGTTAGTGCAAGAGAAAGGGAGATTTTAATCTCCTTACAAGTTGTAGCCAGTCTATTTTTGAGCTATATATATTTGGATCTGAGTGTTCATGACTCATATCTCTGACTGAAACCTATGTGTATACATTAAAATCTCAAAAGCAGAAGTTTGAGTTACATAAAAAGCAGACTTTCATTTCAGGATAATTGTCATATGCATGGTTTGAAAAAGTGGCTCGTGGGCAGGTGCGGTGGCTCAAGCCTGTAATCCCAGCACTTTGGGAGGCCGAGGCGGGCGGATCACAAGGTCAGGAGATCGAGACCATCCTGGCTAACATGGTGAAGCCCCGTCTGTACTAAAAATACAAAAAATTAGCCGGGAGTGGTGGCAGGTGCCTGTAGTCCCAGCTACTCGGGAGGCTGAGGCAGGAGAATGGCGTGAACCCGGGAGGTGGAGCTTGCAGTGAGCCGAGATCGCGCCACTGCACTCCAGCCTGGGTGACAGAGCAAGACTTCGTCTCAAAAAAAAAAAAAGAAAGAAAGAAAAAGTGGCTGGTGAGGGTGACAAGACACAACCTGAAAATATTAGCAGTGAGTTTTAATAGCCCATGCTTACGTTTTGTAAGGCAGTGAGTTCCAAAATACTCAGTTTTCTCTCATGTTAGATGTCAACATTGCAGTTTGGCTTCTCTGCTGCTCTGTTTCATAGCTTTTCTCATTCCAGGACCCAGGTTAAAGGAGAACCTCTTACTTGAGATGTGCCAAGCATCACAAATTTGGATTTATTTGGGAAAAATCAAGGGAGCTGATGGAAACACAATGGATCTTAAAGCTTCTGTTCCACCTGGCATATGTTAACACAAGTAAGTATACTCCTACACCAAGGCAAGTCACCTACCCATAGCTGGTGTCAACAGAGCCTGGATGTATATGCTTATCCTGCACAGGACACTGTAAATCACTTGTCTGCAGATGGGCTTATATAATCCTCCAAATTATTTAGAAACTAAAAGTAAGGGAGAATGACCAGTTCAGAACAATAATGCAATCTACCACACAAGTCAGTATGCCAGATTCTATTCTTCGATTTTCCTTGCTTTTATTTTCTATCTTTAGAAATAAGCCAGTTTTACATTATTTCACAACAAAAAGCTTTATTTGTTTTGTCACTGAATTATCTCAACTCATGTAGCATGACGCTTCTGTTTCTAACAGTTACACGTTCTTGTTTTTGCTAGGACACTGGTTTTTCAGCTGGGACAGGCCTCCTTAAATTTATGGGTCACTTGGTACTGACTCAGAAAAAGCAGTTCTCTGATTCACTGCCATTTATGTACAGATTCTGCATGATTTTCTTGTTAACTCTACCTATGATATTATAAATCATAATTCATGGGGATAGGACCGTGTTTCAAGTTAAATACTATTTCTGTGGTATTTTAATAGTGTAACACATATATTAGATAATAGATAAGAATGCTTCAAAATATTCCTGCAGCTATCAAATATGGTAGATGTTTCAGATAGTCTTCACAGTCTTAATTTTTATAGCTAAACTTGAATTATTTCAAAGCATTTCTCTTTGCTATAATGAAACTAATGAGCAATGCAGTGAAAATTTATGTTAGTGTTCCAAAAGGCCACTATTAATTATCAATGTTTTTGGCCGAGCACGGTGGTTCACACCTGTAATCCCAGTACTTTGGGAGGCCGAGGTAGATGGATCGCCTGAGATCAGGAGTTCACTACCAGCCTGGCCAACATGGTGAAACCCCATCTCTACTAAAAATACAAAAAATTAGCTGGACGTGGTGGCGGGCACCTGTAATAATCCCAGCTACTCGGGAAGCTGAGGCAGGAGAATTGCTTGAACCCGGGAGGCGGAGGTTACAGTGAGCCAAGATCACACCATTGCACTCCAACCTGGGCCACAAGAGTGAAACTCTGTCTCAAAAATAATAATCATAATAATCATCATCATCAGTGTTTTCATGCAATGACTATGTGGCCACTTCCTTTTCTATTTTGTTCAGCTCAGTTATTTTGTGTAACAAACTTTGCTCATTCGTCTTTGAAATTTATTCCATGGCCATAGTAACTTTTGGCTTTGCATAACATTTTAATTTTTAAAGATTTCACATTAATTTTTCACTATAACTTCTTAATACCAATGCAAGGTGATCTGCTAAATGATTGGTTGTAAAGCAACAGATTTTGATGTTTCATTGAAATATTATAATGTTTTTACCTTTCTATAGAGCTATTCCATCTTCTTCATTTTTAATTTAATCTGAGTATGTGATAATAAAAGCTAATAGCCCAGGTTCTTTAAGTACATAAACATATTGGTAGAAGTCAGACATGTTCTGAAACAAAATGGGCTTTTTATGGCTCTAATACCATTTGTGTTTTACTTTTTCAGTATGTTAAGTGTACCCTAGTGTCTAAAATAATTATTGCAATTTAACAAACTGTATTATTTCTAGACAAGTATTTATCCAATAAAATAGTATTAATATGTCTTTAGTTATTTTCCTGTAAGTTTTTTACATTTCTTCGTTTTTACTGAGGAATTTTGTGGGCTTTTTCATAGGAGAAATCCCTATCTTTTTATCAAATTTCATAATCTTAATTTAGAATAGTTACAATTACTGCCATGATCTCATACCAACTACTTAATTTTACTAAATCTTAACTCTATCAATTTTCATATAATTAAAAAATTGTTTTAACAAAGCTAATTTCTGAAGACATGCTAGTGCCATACACTGCCACTGCCCCTTCTTTCTCAACTCTCTTTTCTTTCCCACTTCTCCTTTTTATATCGATAGACAATTTCAATTTTCTTGTCTTCTTTTCTAGTCTTCTGTGTTTTGTGTCATCTCCCCCACTTTCTCTTTCTTCCAGCTTTTCTGCCTTTACTTTGGTCCGTCATTCATTTTTCACCCCCATTTATTTTTCTAATATCATTCTTGGAATTTGTATCTACTTGATGTTTTCACTTGAAATTTACTTGATCTTTCTCTTTGTCCTTTAATAATTTATGATTGCTGTCACAGCACACTACAATCTCTGCTGCCTTCTAATGTCAGGGATGCTTTGAGAGGGTGCAAGTCTTCCTTCTGCCTGTCTGATGGAAACCAAACCTGGCAGACCAGAAGAGAAAGCTAAAGTCGCTGAATAAGTGGGAGGTTCAGGTAAAGCACTTTAGGTAGAAAGGGAAAAAAAACAATCATGTGAGACTGAAGGAGGTGATTTATAACATAAAGGTAAAAGACATGGCAATTGTGGAGAAAAGACAAACTGCTTAGAGGATAGATTTCAAAGGCAGAAGTACATTACAGGAGTTCAGAGACAGAAAAAGAAAGTAGAGCTGCCTGAGAAAATGGAGCAGCAGGAAAAAAAGAGGAAATTTCTCTTAAAATAAAGACTGCAAATATTCACATAAAGTTTCACCATTTTTAAGCAAAATTAAAGAAAATAATTTGAAATTTTTTAGATATCACAAATAAAGATAAATTCTTGACAGCCTCCAGAAAGAAAAATAACTGGTTAGTAAGTAAAGAAACTGGGGAGGCCAAGGTGGATGGATCGTGAGGTCAGGAGATCGAGACCATCCTGGCTAACACAGTGAAAACCCGTCTCTACTAAAAAAAAATACAAAACAATTAGCCCAGCGTGGTCACGGGTGCCTGTAGTCCCAGCTACTCGGGAGGCTGAGGCAGGAGAATGGCGTGAACCCGGGAGGTGGAGCTTGCAGTGAGCCGAGATCACGCCACTGCACTCCAGCCTGGGCGACAGAGCGAGACTCTCTCTCAAAAACTAACTAACTAAATGAATAAATAAATAACATAAAAATAAAATAAAACTAAATAATAGAAGGTAAACAGATTTGCAGGTTTATGACAGTATGATTTTGACTTCTGCTAATATACCACTTATGCTTGATAACAAGAGAAATACCAAATGTGTGAGGACTATAAAACTACACCATCATATATTATCTCTAGAAATACGCTTCAGTATTTTAAAAAAGCAGACATTGGGACCAGGCACGGTGGCTCACACCTGTAATCCCAGCACTTTGGGAGGCCGAGGCAGGTGGATCACAAGGTCAGGAGATCGAGACCATCCTGGCTAACAGGGTGAAACCCCATCTCTACCAAAAATACAAAAAATTAGCCAGGCGGCAGAGAGAGACCCCGTCAAAAAAAAAAAAAAAAAAAAAAAAAAAAAAAAAAAAAAAGCAGACATGGGGAGAGAGCAGTGAAGATAATATTATAAAAATATTAAATAACAAAGTTCTATGTTTTTTATGGAGGAACCCACAGAAACTGTTTTTTGTTTTGTTTTGTTTTTTTCTTGAGACGGAGTTTCACTCTTCTTGCCCAGACTGGAGTGCAATGGTGCGATCTCGGCTCACTGCAACCTCCAACTCCTGGGCTCAAGCGATTTTCCTGCCTCAGTCTCCCAAGCTGGGAATACAGGCATTTGCCTCCGTGCCGGCTAATTTTGTATTTTTAGTAGAGACAGGGTTTCACCATGTTCTTCAGGCAGGCTTCAAACTTCTGACCTCAGGTCATCTGCCTGCCTCGGCCTCCCAAAATGCTGGGATTACAGGCATGAGCCACCACGCCTGGCCTCTTTTTGGTCCTTTTCCTTTTCCTTTTCCTTTTCCTTTTCCTTTTCCTTTTCCTTTTCCTTTTCCTTTTCCTTTCCTTTCCTTTCCTTTCCTTTCCTTTCCTTTCCTTTCCTTTCCTTTCCTTTCCTTTCCTTTCCTTCCCTTCCCTTCCCTTCCCTTTCCTTTCCTTCCCTTTCCTTCTTTTCTTTTCTTTTCTCTTTTCTTCTTTTTTTGAGAGGGAGTCTCGCTCTGTCGCCCAGGCTGGAGTGCAGTGGCGTGATCTTGGCTCACTGCAAGCTCCGCCTCCTGGGTTCACGCCTTTCTCCTGCCTCAGCCTCCCTAGCAGCTGGGACTACAGGCGCCGCCACTACACCTGGCTCATTTTTTGAATTTTTAGTACAGACAGGGTTTCACCATGTTAGCCAGGATGGTTTCGATTTCCTGACTCGTGATCCGCCCGCCTCGGCCTCCCAAAGTGCTGGGATTACAGGCGTGAGCCACCGTGCCCGGCCCTCCTTGGTTCTTTTATGTTGATAGGGAAATGTATTTTTCATAATGATAAAATCATTAGATTAAAATTGCCTGTATGACTTCCAAAATCTTAAAATTGTGTATAACTGGCTCTCCATCTGAGGGGGGAAATGAAGGGGAAAAGGGGGGAAAGGGGAAAATAATTGTTTTAAAAAAATAAGAAGCATCATTTAACAAAAGCTCATCAAGAAATTGCAAGTACAGTGGTAATATGATGGACTCTGGATTCTCTAACTCAAACTTTTTCCTATCCCCTTCTATCAGGAAGCAGCAGGAAAGCTCACAACTAGGTTCTCCAGTCTCTGCTGAAGCTGACTTCTCAGCGCGATGAGGTTCCAGGCGCCACATGCTCTCAGACACCCAGAAGGCCTTTGATTTGGGGCTGAGTCAGCTCAGCTGTTTGAGAGAGAAGTTGGAAGCCACTCCGTTTGTTGACACGAAGCATGACATGGAAACTGAATCATGTATTTGACAGTGGTGACAACCCCTCATTAGGAAATATAAATGCTTTTGAATAACCATGGATCATTGAAAAAAACAAGGGCATTGTGTACTGAGCTATAAGGCGAAACTCAATTAATTTACCAAAAGTAGAATTTTCACAGTTAAAACATAGTAAGAATCTTACTTAAAATTGTCAGTTAAAATGGAATACAACTAGAAATTAGATAGCAAAAATATCCAATTAAATGGTTCTTACCCAAAGGGGCAGTGCTCTGACCTTCTTGGGGAGCATTTGGAAGTGAGTAGGGGCATTTTGGTTGTCAGGAAGCCCCCACCAACTGTTGGCACTGGTAGGCAGGGTACGGGGGTATATATATCCTGACATCGATGGGAGAATTCTTCTCTCTCAGGGAAGTTGCCCTTTACAAGTGCCAAGGGTAGCTGATAAGGAAACACTGTCCTAAGCACTGGAATTTTAAAGAAAAAAGAAAAAAAAAAGAGAGATTAAGGCTGGGCGCGGCGGCTCATGCCTGTAATCCTAGCTCTTTGGGAGGCCGAGGCAGGTGGATCACGAGGTCAGGAGATCGAGATCAGCCTGGCCGAGATGGTGAAACCCTGTCTCTACTAAAAATACAAAAATTAGCTGGACGTGGGGGTGGGTGCCTGTAATCCCAGCTACTCAGGAGGCTGAGGCAGAAGAATCACTTGAACCCGGGAGGCGGAAGTTGCAGTGAGCAGAGAGCGTACCACTGCACTCTTGCCTGGGTGACAGGGCAAGACTCCTTCTCAAAAAAAAAAAAAAAAAAAAAAAAAGAATATCATTTTTCCAACTGTTGAGAATAACTTAAAGGAGGAAAATGTCCTTCTCTTCTTTCCACACTGAATAACACTATAGTAATGGCAAAGTGGGCCTTCACCTGCTCCTTTGCTGACTATAGTATGTCACCATTCATACCAGAATGCAATCACACTAGCCTTGAAAACAACCAGGGGAAAAATGGATCGGTAAGGTTTAGGCAATTATCTCATTTTTCACCTTTTATTGCAAGTGCCATAACTAGATCCCAATTTTAGAAGATCTCATCCATAGCATTTGTTAACGGGCCAAAGAAGAGAGAAAACTGCTGATGTACACGCTGTTTTCTGAATATGAGCTGCTGTGTGTGTGTGTGTGTTTTTTTTTTTTTTTTTTGAGACGGAGTCTCGCTCTGTCGCCCAGGCTGGAGTGCAGTGGCCGGATCTCAGCTCACTGCAAGCTCCGCCTCCCAGGGTTACGCCATTCTCCTGCCTCAGCCTCCCGAGCAGCTGGGACTACAGGCGCCCACCACCACGCCCGGCTATTTTTTTGTATTTTTAGTAGAGACGGGGTTTCGCCGTGTTAGCCAGGATGGTCTCGATCTCCTGACCTCGTGATCCACCCGTCTCGGCCTCCCAAAGTGCTGGTGCTGTGTGTTTTGTGGTCCAGAATTGGAGCTGACAAATCCTTGACCACAATCCCTAAGCCTGGGTTCCCCGGGTAATTTGCATTGCTGAGTGGAAGCCATGACATATGTATTATGGAGGAAGAGCTACGAGAGTCCATATAAAAAATAATGGACATTCAACCAGGTCACAAACATCTGGGTAAAAATTATGTTTTGTTGTCTCCATCAACAATTTAAAGCAACAGCAAGATGAATCCTTGCAAAGGCAAACACTCGCTCTCTGGGTTCTGTTGAAGTCTTAGTTTGTCTTGGGTGCTTGCTGAGCTGGATGGGAAGAAGTCACATCTACCCACATATGCACTGCAAGATTCATGACACGGACACTTAACAAAAGTAAAGTAGCCACAGAAGGCAAGCAGATGCAACATGTCAGCCATGTTTACTCTTGACCTCCAATGCCCAGTGTCTTAGCTGGAGTGTTTAGGATGTTTAGGATGGGGATGGGGACACAGATTCCTGGTAATGAATCTGTGAGCATGGTAGGGCTTGCTAGAATGGAGAAGCTCCATTTTGAGCTGTGTCATGAGCCCAGCCTTCAGAGACCCAGTCTTCACTTGATCTTTCCACACTCTACAGGAGGATCTTGCACCTCGCTCTATTTGATGTTTACCTTTTTGGGTATAGGAACAAATGTCAGGCTACCTTGTTTCTTGAACCAAATTTAGAGTCAGCAAGATGACATATCACCAAGAAAAAAGAGGAGACCCAGTGCTTCAGTGTTTCTGAGCAATATCTTTGCTCCATTTAATGACAATTTGAAAGTACCTTTCACCACAGCTTTTGCTCAGGATTCTCAGTAATCTATTCATTTATTTTTGTAGGAGTGAAAGGTAAAATTGCCAAGATATGTCTATGACTTTCAGATCCAGAGTAAAATATGCTTTGAAATGAACCAGAGTTTCATGTTACTTTTGAGTCAGTAAACTTGGCCGGTGTTCATTCTTCTTCTTTCATTTTAAAGTATCTCTTTCATTTTTCTATTCCACATCAGCTATAAGCTATAGCAAAATTTGCACATTATAGTTATTATTAAATTATTAAATTACCATCCAGGACAAGAAGTGTAACAGACTGCACTGTGAAGCTGGGACAATGATTATATAATGTGTCCCTTCTTAGGTAATGAAATATTTTTAAGTTTCTTCATCGAGCTCTCAGAGTTACATCTGATGAGATTATGTACTGATAATACTGCCCAGATTCTGGTTCTATTTTAAACTCTGAAATAATTTGTGACATTTTGTAAATCTAAAAAGCTCTTTTAAGTGAAAATTTGAACCAAACTTGAACATTTTCAGTATGTAAATCAATTCAGCTGGTTCTTTTTCTTTCTTTTTTTTTTTTTCAGAAAAGGATTTTTTTTTTTTTTTTTAATTCAAGTAACTGCAAATAGGAAACCAGAGGGGGAGCTCCAGGCTGGGACAAATCATGGCTACCCCTCCCCAACAGAATAGGGGGGAAGGTGGCCCCTACACCCTTTATGGTCGATTTGGGTCCCCTTGCTCACTCTGCTGCAACATCCTACGGGCAGGGCGCCACCTTCCCTGGGACTGGGGTAGTCGGTCACCCAGCCTGCCATCCTCCAGCTCCTCTTCCCCAGGAAGAGTATCTTGGGGGAGGAGATCGCGAGCAGAACAGGAGGCAATGAGGATGAACAGTTGGCACTGGTAGCAGCAGCAATGACGGATGTTGAAGAATGCAACATTGGACAAAAAACAACACAACTGTCCAGAGGTAATTTGTGAACAGAGGAAAAATGGAACCAGAACCTTGTGGGGCAGGGAGGAGCAGGAGGGAGGTTGGGAGCGGGCAGGGTGCGCTCTTTGTTATTGGTGCCCCACCTGAGGAGGGGGAAATGGCCAGTGGCAGAAGTAGGTTGGGGAGCAGCCCCAGTCCACCTCAGGTGGCAGCCACAGGGCTCATGGGCCTCACCTGGACAGTAAGTGACTGCATCTCCATCACCACAATGTGTACTCAGATCCCAGGCGGAGGGCAAGGGGGCTGCCGCCACAGTGAAGAGGGAGTAGGGGACTCACCCCTCCTGCCTTCCTGTAGCCGAAGCGGGCTGTCCAACCTAGTGCAGGGACTAGGGAAGGTGGGGAAAGATGAAAGGTGTGAACCCCACGTGGTGACAGTGTGGCTGGGGGAATCCTGGGGGCCAGCACCCCCTCCACTGACCACACCTGCTGCTGTCACGGCAGTAGGGTAGGCTGTGCCAGGATGAGATGGGGCTCTGGCCCCTTTTCAGGCCAGGAGCACCCTCCCAGGCCCCACTATGGGAAGCCAGAGGGAACAGTGAAGGAGCAGAGAGGGTGCCCCCAAACCAAAAGGCCAGAGAGCAATATTCCCCCCACCAAGAGAGTGGGGATGCAGCAGGTGCGGGGTGCGGCTAAGTGGGACATTAGCCTTGTCCAGGAGGGCGTGTGTATATGTGGGTAGATGGGGGAAGCTGGGAACTGAGGCCGGAGAAAAACCCTCCCCACTCAGCCCATGGGCGCCCTGCAGCGGCCGGTGTGCTGTGTGGTGTGGTGTGAGGGCTCAGGTGGAAGATGGGGGTGGCGGCCAGAGGCGGTGGTGATGGGGGCCTGGGGCAGGGGCAGTGGGAGTGGAGCAAAGCTGTCCAGTCCCAGAAGGAAGGTGCTCCTCCAGGGAGGTCCCTGCTCCTCCTCCGAGGACTCCTGCGACATGCCCTCCTCTTCCTCCTCCTCCAGTGTTGTGGGTCTGCCCCTTGGTGTCCTTCCTGGAGTTATGGTGGTTTTCTAGGTCTTGGCAGCGTCCTTGTTTCTGCTTCCCTTTGGTCGCCCAGAGGTCTCTTAGCTGTTGGCACTTCGCTGGGCTCCTTCGGAGGCTGCTTGCGCGGCCTGCCCGGGCCCCGCTTCTCAGTGACGTCCTTTTCCTGCTTGGAAGCCCAGGGCGGGCTGGACTTCCAGCTCGACTGGCTCATCTTCCCTTCTCTAAGGAGCAGGTGGAAGAGTGACGGCTGGGATGGCCCTTCTTGGAGCTGGGCCAGCGCCAGAAATAGCCCTGGCTCGGGGTCCCAGTTACAGGACTCAGCTGGTTCTTAAGAGTATATTTTATGCCTTTCTGGTTTTCAACTGGAAGCGTTAGCAATGAATATGAAAGCTTTTCCTGTGGTTTTCTCTTGCATTTAGAAGTTCACTTATGATTACATGTATTTACCTCTTTATTAGAAATGCTCATATTAAATAACACTATAGATCATCATCATATTGGTATTTTTATAAATTGATGTAAATCCATGTAAACACATATGGAGAGTTTCTTTCATAGTTTTTACTTCTGAAAATAATGACTAAATTTACTTAGATTTTACCTTCCACTTTTAACCACTTTAAGAATTTTATAAAATAGCTAAAATAAAAAAATACATTTTAAATACTAATGATATTAGCAATTAAAATGTAAATAATACATTTACACAGGCAAAATAAACTTACTTCATCTCTATTATAGCAATATTTTGTTGTAAGGTTATTTTATCTTGATTGAAAAACCTGTAGGAAGGTGGATTTGGAAATTAAGTAGCATTTTATTTTGAAACAAAATAAAATACAGAAAAAAGCACCAAGTACAAATACACAGTTCAATGGGTTATCACATTGTGAATGTCCACATATGTAACATCCATGTCAAAAAATAGAAACCTTCCAAGTATTTGGGGAAATCCACCTGTGCTCCCTCCCAGACATGACTCCCCCTTTCTTTCTCAAAGGGAACCACTATTTTGATTTCTAACGCTGTGTGTATTCCAGCTTTACCTGTGTTGGAACTTTAAATAAATAAAAATCCCATGATAGATTGATGGTAGACAAACAGATACAAGATAGATTTGCGTCTCACTTGTTTTACACAATACTGCTTATACACTTCCTTTGTGTTGTTGCTGTGTATTACATTGGAGAGTTAGAACCCATTTTGCTTTATCGCTGATGGGCGTTTGATTTGTGTTCAGTGTCTGGCTAAGTGAACAATCTTGGATGTGTGTTTGGTACACCTGCACAAGCCTCTCTGTTGTGTGTATACCTAGGAGTGTGATTGTTGGCTCAGACTGGATAATGTTGGTTTCAGGATTCCGGTTCCAATTGTTTTACTAACAGTACGGTTACTGAAAACAGGTTGTCTTAGTCCATTTGGGCTGCTATAACAAAATACCATAGACCTGGTGGCTAACAAACAACAGAAATTTGTGTTTCATAGTTCTGGAGGCTGGAAGTCAGAGATCAGGTTGTCAGCATGATAAGGCTCCTGTGAGGGCCCCCTTCCTGGTTTGCCAATGGCTGTCTTCTCCCTGAAAGGATTTTCAGGGCAGAGAGCAGCAAGAGGGAAGCCAGCTCTCTCGTGTCCTGGCACCAATCCCATTCATGATGGCTCCATTTTGGAAGGACACAAACATTCAGCCTATAGCACATGTTAAAATGCCTTGACAGTTTATTCTTTAGATTCTGTTTACTAATTATGTAAATCAATTTTATGATTCCCATGTCAAATTTATAACTCAAGGCACAAACAGAAAAGTCTAGCTTTTGCCCCGTCACCGTCACTGTGTTCCTTCCTTCCTCTGAAGCATCGTGCTCCAAAGGTGGCTCCCACAAGTGCTTCTACTCTATGTATTCAGTCAACAAATTAGCATGATGGGGGTCAGAAACGGGTTTCCATTTCTAAAATGGCTTTTAGAGATGGTGTGGTGTTTACTGCTGAAATTCATGGTGTTCAAAGTATATGGATTAGCTAGATATATTTTAAAGATATTTGCATAATTATATGCATACGGTAGAAAAATACTGAGAGCCCAGTAGCCTAGGAGTGGAGCTGTGAATTGGATCTGTAAGTGGTCCAATGTTCGGCCACTGATTTGGAGGATTATTGGCGTCTGAATGTGAAACTTTGGTTAACGGAGTTCCACAATTAGGATATTGTCACAATTGGCCTTAGGTGAAAGTTTTGGGGAAGGTACTATGGACCTCATACAATTTGCAGAACTGAAATAAGACTATTGGATGCCCATTTTGTAATGAGTCTGTATGTGTGGGCAGATTTTCATCTGAGACAAGCTTTTTTTTTTTTCCTTTCCTGAGACGGAGTCTTGCTCTTGTCGCCCAGGCTGGAGTGCAACGTCATGATCTCGGCTCACTGCAACCTCCACCTCCTGGGTTGAAGCGATTCTCCTGCCTCAGCCTTCTGAGTAGCTGGGATTACAGGCGCCCGCCACCACACCCTGCTAATTTTTTGCATTTAGTAGTGATGGAGTTTCACTATGTTGGTCAGGGTGGTCTTGAACTCCTGACCTCAGGTGATCTACCTGCCTCAGCCTCCCAAAGTGCTGGGATTACAGGCGTGAGCCACCGCACCCGGCCAAGACTAGCTTTTAAGTGAAGCCTGTAACACTCACTTGCCTTTCTGTTGGCTACCAACAGTTACCAAAAAGAAATCTTGCTGCTACCACCACCTGCAATGCCCTCATGAACCCCTTTATCTGGGAAATTCCTACTCATCATTCAAACCACTCAATAAATATACTGTAAATGGAGACTTGTAAAAATGACAAAAAGAACCTTAATCAATTAATGAAAAGCATGGTGTTAATGTCACTGAATGTTTTATTTATTTATTTTGAGACAGAGTTTCACTCTTGTCGCCCAGGCTGGAGTGCAATGGCATGATCTTGGCTCACTGCAACCTCCACCTCACGGGTTCAAGTGATTCTCCTGCCTCAGCCGCCTGAGCAGCTGGGATTTACAGGCATGTGCCACCACCCATGGCTAATTTTGTATTTTTTTTTAGTAGAAACGGGGTATCTCCATGTTGGTCAGGTTGGTCTTGAACTCCCGACCTCAGGTGATCCACCCACCTTGGCTTCCCAAAGTGCTGGGATTACAGGCGCGAGCCACCTCGCCCGGCCTGAATGTTTTAATAGTAAAATATGCATCTGAAATCCCTAGGCACAGATTATCTAATCTAATCATCTAATCTAAGGTAATCTAATCTAATCTAATCCCAATCAGCTTTAAGGAAATGTTAGCAAAACATAATTAATTGATGTTTATAAACTCTTATTACTGAAAGTTCTACTTATTAGGAACCATCTTATGATAGTGGGCTTTTTAAAGATAAAAATATAGAAATATTACATGAGTCACATTTTTATTGGTCCTCAGCAAAATTCATTTCATGAAATTGTATTGTTTTCAGATCACTCTTTCCCCAGAGGTTAAGATCAAACATCATCAGGCTGTGTCTGTGACATTCTGAGACACAGTTGGAGGGAAGAGAGGGGCTATGTGCTGGGTTTTGGTAGAATTATTGCTAGATGAGAAATTAATTTACTGCCCAATCAGTCCTCCTGACAGCTGATTGACAGGAGCAAACAAATTACCCACAGAAGCAGGGAAGAGGATATTCTGAACAGGGGTGCTATCCATGTAGAAGAGGTGGAAAAGGCGTGGGGAGAAAGGATGGCCTGGGTTGAGTGATTGAAGGAGCAGACCAGGGACTTCTGGTTCTAAATTTGGATTTTACTTTCAAATTGAGGGCTTTTAGTTTAGTAATCAGAGCTCAGTGTCAACAAACACAGTCTAAAACTAGAAGAGCATTTAAATCAACCTCAAGCATCCCCTCTACTTCTACTTTCCTGTATCACTCTTTGGTGGTAGGACTTGAATTCAAGTCTTCAAGTTCTTTTTCTATAAATTTTTCCACCTCAAACTGAATTTCCCCATTTGCAAATCTAGTTAGAAGACTTCAATTTCCAACTTCAATTTCCAACTTGTGGACAAACTTTTAACTTAACATAAAAGCACTTTTTGTCTTAATATTGCAATCCTTAATTATAAGTGTTGAGCTAATCATTTACTTATCATCTATAAAATTAGTCCAGGTTTTGAATCAAATTGAATCCTTATTGCAATTACCATCTTAGTCTTTCACAGCTTAATTAACTAAGCAGATTTTAATATATTTTAGTCTATCGTTTCTAAAAATTAACTTTCATGATGTGTTAAGAATCAAATAATTACTGTCAAGTTGCTGCAAAATGAATCATTACCATTTTAATGTAACTACACCAAACAGCAAAAGTTATTGAGTTTTAAAGTGCTTCTTAAAAATTTTAGTTATGAAATCCATCAATGCTGACATCTTAATTTTGTTCTACTCCTCAACTGATGCATTTATTTTTATGTAATTCTGAGCTGTCAAAGGTCCCTTCCATAACAACAGATTTTATTCGCTTCACTGAACTTAATGAAATCATGCGCATGAGTGAATTTCACAGATATATTTAAATTTGGCACCAGAAATTCTTATTTCTAACGGTGTTTAATATTTCAAAACATGAAGGTTCTTTTAGAAAGCAAATCATAGAATCATAAAAAAAAAAACACAGTTTAAAAGATACTGAAGATGTTATTTAGCAGATTTTGATAACTGCAGTATGGACCCTAAAGAAAATACTTAGTCCATTCAGTGGTTACAAAAGCAGCCACTTGCATCAAACATTCCATGAAATTTAAAATAATTTCAAGATTTGGGGGCTCTGAGGAAGGGAGAACTTCAGGAAGCACTACCCCTCTGCCACCTCTCTGGTACCCCATGCTCTATCTCCTTTTTCCCTCTCGGTCCTCCCCTCTCCCAAATTTCTCTCTACTTAGAGTTTCAAATAATTCTTCCTCTCTTGCATAGAATGCCTTCCTCTTTCTCCTGAAACTTTAGCTCCAGCCAGCATCCAGACTCTGAGCCAGGAAGGAATGTAACTTCTGCCCTGGAATTTTCCTCTACAGACACATTAAACTTCTCCTCTGAGCAAAAGCCTTCATCTTAGCATGATCCATCTCACTGATGGTTTTAGAAAGTTATGGTAATACTTGTTCCTTTTATAATTATAATAGACTTTTTTATCATCTTTACATTTTCACTTAACTATATAGATTAAGCAGTGAAAACCTTAACAGAAGTGTGGCTTTGTAGATTAATACTTATTATGTGCTGGAGAATACCCCCACTCCTTCTTCCTTTAAACAATCATCTTGTATTGACAACTTAAGGAAAGTGTATGGGATTTATTTTTGCCACTTGTGCATAGGCTATCACTTCCTTTTTTTTTTTTTTTTTTTTTTTTTGCTATGAGAATGCTGTATTAGACAAAACTGCATACTATGAAAATGCTTTGAAATGCAACAGGAGGAGATATGAAGACACAAAGAACAAGTGTGTAGTGACACATGGCTGTCAGAACACACTAAAAAATCCATGCGGCTTCTCCTCTTTACCTAGAAAAGGAAGGCTCTAAGTAAGTCACCTCCTCCTCAGCAGGAGGAAGTATTTATTCTTGCTAAATGTAAGATTGTTATTACACCTATAATTTCTATCCTATTTAGAGTTTATTTTATATCTAATAAGAACTTTGAATTGTGATAAGTATTTAATGTTTCTGGGCACTTTTGAGTTTGAGTGAAGTACAGGGCAAAGAATGTATTGAACTCAGAGGGAAAAGCCTAATTTTTTTCAGCCTAGCTCTGCCACTAAAATGTTGAGTCCTGCATTTCTCTGAACTATGGTACCCAATAAGAGAATTGAACTAGAATAAGGTTCTAAAGACTAGACTTCAGTAGTCTTTGAGATTTTTAAACTTATAAAGAAAATTTTGTGAAAGTCTGCATTATCTGGACAGGGTCTGTAACCTTCATAAGATTCTTTAAAAAATTCCTTTTTTTTTTTTTTTTTTTTGAGACGGAGTCTCGCTCTGTCACCCAGGCTGGAGTGCAGTGGCTCCATCTCTGCTCACTGCAAGCTCCGCCTCCCGGGTTCCCGCCATTCTCCTGCCTCAG
Organism: Rhinopithecus roxellana; assembly: GCF_007565055.1. NCBI lineage: Eukaryota > Metazoa > Chordata > Mammalia > Primates > Cercopithecidae > Rhinopithecus > Rhinopithecus roxellana. The sequence continues at coordinate 66,659,057 of NC_044566.1, read as the reverse complement.
CCTCCTGAGTAGCTGGGACCACAGGCGCTGCCACCATGCCAGGCTAATTTTTTTGTATTTGTAGTAGAGATGGGGTTTCGCCGTGTTAGCCAGAACGGTCGTGATCTCCTGATCTCGTGATCTACCTGCCTCAGCCTCCCAAAGTGCTGGGATTACAGGTGTGAACCACCGTGCCCGGCCAAAAAATTCCTTTATTTTAAAGTAACTTCATATTCACTGTGTCAGATTCTTTTTCAGGTATGTTTGCATTATAACAGTCACTTCTGAAAATTGTATTAAAGGCTTTGAAGCCTCTTACCTGGGGTGGAAATTTGGGAGGTCATATGGCTTAGCATACTAGAACATATAGACATTCAAAAAGATTAAAAATATTTTATGAATGTATACAAAATGTTATTAAATATACTGAGAATCTGGCAGTAAATATGGTAGGAGACAAATACCTGTCAGTTGTTATTTCAGTCTGCATGTAAGAATCACTTTTACATACATATAAATTCCTAACATGAAATAACTTGAATTAGAAGTCAGAGTTTCTTGGTTACTGGGGTTTTAAGCTATGACTTTCTGCAATATATAACATGTATATTCAGTTAACCTAAAACTTTTTTTTTTTTTTTTTGGAAACAGAGTCTCGCTCTGTCACCTAGGCTAGAGTGCAGTGGTGTGATCTTGGCTCACTGCAACCTCTATCTCCTGGGTTCAAGCGATTCTCCTGCCTCAGCCTCCTGAGTAGCAGGGATTGCAGGTGCCCACCACCACACCCGGCTAATTTTTGTATTTTTAGTAGACACAGGGTTTCATCATGTTGGTCAGGCTGGTCTTGAACTCCTGACCTTGTTATCTGCCTGCCTTGGCCTCCCAAAGTGCTGGGATTGCAGGCGTGAGCCACCACCCCTGGCCCAATTCAGTGAACCTAAAATTTCTTCACCATGAATTGTCATGAATAGTTTTCAAAACTAACATAATTTTATATTGAAACTATAAAGTTTTATTACCTTAATGATGAAATAAACTGACCTTTTTCAAATTCTTAATTTATGTTATAAAGTTTACTCAGTGCTCATTTGTTGTTTTTGAAAAAAAAATTAAAATGCTTTAAAATAATCCATAACAAAATAATTATTTTTTTTAGGTGGGAAAAAATAGGTGTAATATAGTTTTACTGTTCACTTTATTGGCTTCAATTTGAGTGATTTAAAGCAAATTGCCCAGGCGTGTGGCTCACACCTGTAATCCCAGCACTTTAGGAGGCTGAGGCAGGAGGATCACTTGAGGCCAGGAGTTTCAGACCAGCCTGGGCAACAAAGTGAGACCCCTATCTCTATTAAAACAAAAGCAAAACAAAACAAAAAATCTACTTCACATTCTTTGAAAGCATTTTAACCTCGATTTTATATTTATTGTCAATTAAATACAATTAAGCAGACAGTCAAGTGGTACCTACTGCTACATGTTGTAAAACTGTCAGAAGAGAAAACACAAAAACATTCTATGTGGGAAATTTCTCAAAGCTGAGTTTAACCACTCACTTTGGAGAATAAGCAAATGAAAGGTAGTATCAGATTTTCAATGAGAAGTTTTTAAAAGAATATAGTTGGGCCGGGCGCAGTGACTCATGCCTGTAATCCCAGCACTTTGGGATGGCCGAGGAGGGTGGATCACGAGGTCAGGAGATCAAGACTATCCTGGCCAACATGGTGAAACCCCGTCTCTACTAAAAATAAAAAATTAGCAGCTGGGCATGGTGGCAGGCGCCTGTAGTCCCAGCTACTTGGGAGGCTGAAGCAGAGAATCACTTGAAACCCGGGAGGTGGAGGTTGCAGTGAGCCGAGATCACACCACTGCACTCCAGCCTGGGCGACAGAGCAAGACTCCGTCTCAAAAAAAAAAAAAAAAAAAAAAAAATCCAGAAGTGTAAGAAAATGTCTTTTTTTGTTTTTGTTTTTGTTTTTATGTGGTGGTGCCTTCTGCTCAGGCTAAACAATAAAGTAACATTTGGATTTAGGAGCCATGTTGTTACTGATCCTATTTTCTTTGCCTTTATTTTTGTTTATCTACTTGATTTGAAAAGTTAGCTCACGAATTTTCAATTTTTGCATCTTAAAATTTTGTATTTAAGTTGATTTATTTTACTACCATTGCTTAGGATTTGATATTTGAGTTTATTAACTTTTTTTAATCTTGGGCATTCAGGTCCTAATATTTTTTCCATTTTAATCATAATATTTTCGTGAACTTACTGATTTTTGGAAGTATATTATTAATTATTTGAAAAAGAATTAAAAGTTCCTAAATCTGTAATTTTTTATAATTTTGTTGGTTATTGGAACTTTAATTTTACTACTTTTGGTTTAGGTACTGAGGTCTGCATAATAAGTGCTTAATATTTGTGGGGAATTATTTTGTGGCTAGTTCTTAGTCAATCTTTGTGACTTTTATGTTTCCTTAGAAATTGTGGTTTCTGAGGTCAGGAGATAGAGACCATCCTGGCTAACATGTCTCTACTAAAATACAAACAAACAAACAAACAAACAAAACTAGCCGGGCGCAGTGGCTTTGGCCTGTAGTCCCAGCTACTCAGGAGGCTGAGGCAGGAGAACGGCGTGAACCCGGGAGGCGGAGCTTGCAGTGAGCCCAGATCGTGCCACTCACTCCAGCCTGGGCGACAGAGCGAGACTCTGTCTCAAAAAAGAAAAAAAAGAAAAAAAAAGAAAGTGTGGTTTCAGGGCTCTCTATATAAGACTATCATGTTAAAAATATAATTGCATCATTCAAATCTATATCCTTAGTAGTATTCACTTTTGCTTGTTCAGTTCATTTTCACTGAAGTTGTATTGAAATACATTTGTTCAGTTTTTTTTCTTTATCCTTTATTGGTAGGTTTTGGTAGGGTCAGGATTGCTATATCTTTTTGGTAAGATTTTCCTCTGTTATAAATCTCCTTATAGCTAACAATATTTTCGTCTCAAGTTTTATGTTATTTTAAATGAACATTGATACAATGGTTTTGTTGGTGATGGTATTGGCTTGTTGAACATTTTCGACTTTTATTAGCCCCTTATCTTTCTGTCTCACAATGTTTCAGGTCATCTTTGTAAACATCATTAACAGAGTTTAAAAACAAACAAACAAACAAACAAACAAACCTGGCCAGGCACGGTGGCTCACACCAGTAATCCCAGCACTTTGGGAGGCCGAGGCGGGCGGATCACGAGGTCAGGAGATCAAGACCATCCTGGCTAAAACGGTGAAATCCCATCTCTACTAAAAATACAAAAAATTAGCTGGGTATGGTGGCGGGCACCTGTAGTCCCAGCTACTCGGGAGGCTGAGGCAGGATTCGGAGCTTGCAGTGAGCCGAGATCGCGCCACTGCACTCCAGCCTGGGCGATCTTCAGAAAGAAAAACAAAAACCTGACTTTTACTGGGAAATTGAATCTATTTCTATACTCCGATTATTAATATACTTAAATTTATTTTCACTATTTTGTTTTGTGTTTTCCACTTACATTGATTTATTTTATGTTGGAATAATTGTGTTTCCTTCATGTATAACATATCTGTTTCCATTATTTTAGCACTTACCTTTCAATTTTCAAAATGCTTACTGAATAGAGTCTAAACCTAATCAAAATATCTACCCTTCTTTTGCAAAAAACAAGAACTTAAAGTATTTTAGGTCACAAACCCTCCTGCCAATACCCTTTTCTCAATTATTCTATATTCACTTTAAAAAAATACCCTGTAGTTGTTGTTATTGATAGTCAGTGATTATCTAAACTCATAAACAGATCAATCAGTAGCTTTGCATTCCAAGCCTTTCTTTCGGGTTTCATTCACTTCCTGCTGAAGAACAACCTTTGGTATTTCTTTCTGGGAATTTCTGTGAGTGATAAATTCTCTTTGTATTTGATTTATCTTAAAATGTCTTCACTCGGTTTCACAGTTGGATAATTATCACCTGAGTTTAATGATGCTAAGTTGGCTCTTGTCTTCCCTAAGCATTTTGAAAATTATTTTCCTCCTTTTTGACATCTACTATTAATGAGGAATATAATTACAAGTTATAATCTATGTGTAGATAATCTGTGTTTTCTTTACTTACTGCATTTTGAACTTATTTTTGTCTTTAGTGTTATGCATTTTGTGACATTCTATTTAATGGTGGAGATTGTATTTATTTTATTGCTTGAAACTCATCATGTTCATCTTGCACCAAATTGGGAGCTGGACTTGAACCCCTGAAGAAAACTAGATGCCTCAGAGGGTTACACTAGCTGTAAAAAAGGGACTTGAAAACATAATAAAAATTTATACTAATTCTTCTCCCAGGAAATGCTCATTTCAGCATTATTATCCTTCATTTTGAATAAGATTAGTTTCAGCAAGGTCAGTGACCTTGCCTTAAGTCACACAGTTAATGCATGGCTGGGTCCAGCTTTGTTTCATATCAAAGCTTGTGATCTTCCTTTGCTGCATTGATTCCCTGTGCATTATATAGTTCTCTGTGTCCACATTTCCCCCTAGGGGAAATTTCCCCAACAAAAGAAAGACCAGTCTCAGGAAGATAATTTTTCCAGTAAAAGCGAAGTCTGTTATACATCAATTGCTTTGAACTAGGGAGGGAGTAGGGGATAGCTTGGCCTTCAATGTACAGTTCTATGAGTTTTGATATTTGGATAATATTCAAATCCCTGTTCAGATGTGGAATGTTACCACCACCCCCAGAAAACTCCCTTGTGTGCCTACCCCTCATAGGCAACCGTTGTTCTGAGTTTTTCTATTAAGGCTTAGTTTTCTTATTTTAGCAGTTTATATAAATGGAATCTACACAGTGTCCATTGTTTTGACTAAGCCTTCTGTCACTCAGCATAAGGCATCTGAGATTCCTTCATGCTGTTTGTATGTTAGAAGCTTGTCCTTTTTTATTGAATAATATTTCATTGAATTAATAGAACACGATTCTATGAGAATTGCTAAGCCATGGGATGTATGTTTAATTTTATAAGAAACTACCCTATATTTTTTTCCAGAGGGTTTTACTATTTTACATTCCTGCTTACAATGCATGAGAGTTCTGATTCTTCTCATCCTCACCAATATTTAGTGTTGTCAGTCTTTTTAAATTTTAAGCAGTCTAATTTATATATCTCATTATAGTTTCATTTGCATTTCTCTGATGACTAATGATGCCCAACAATTTTTCATGTGCTTATTGGTCATTTATGTATGATGCTTTGTGAAGTGTCTATTCAAGTCTTTGCCACATTTTTCAGGCTGTTTATCTTTTTATTACTGAACTGAAGAAACTCTTTATGTACCTCATCTTTGTTAGATAAAGGAGTATTTCCTCCCAACCTGTAGCTTTCTTATTCAAGTTTTTAAAGTTTCTATTTTTGAGCAGATATTTTTTTCATTTTGAGAAAGTATTTTGTGGTTTTTAATTTTGGTCTTCCACTAAAGAATGCTTCGCCTGCCCCATGTCATGAAGACATCCTATTATGTTTTGTGTTAGAGGCTACACTGTTTTAGCTTTTATTTTTCAGTCTATAGTCCACTTTGAGTTTGTTTTTATTTGGTCTGAGGTAGGTGTCATAGCTCTTTTTTTTCTCCCTATGGACGTTCAGTTTTTCCAGCTCTGCTTGTTGTAAAGATTTTCTTCTATTTCATTGCTTGGGTGGCTTTCTTAGAAATCAAAAGTCAGTAGAGACATGGGTTTGTTTCTGGGCCCTCTTTTCTGTTCCACTGATCTGCTTGTCAATCCTCTGCCCGTATCACCTAATATCTTGATTCCTACATCAATCCTCTGCCCGTATCACCTAATATCTCGATTCCTACAGCTGTATTACAAGTCTTGGAACCAAATAGTACAAGTCTGCCCACTTTGTTTTTCTTTTTAAAGATTGCTTTGAATATACTAGATTTCTACATGCTAGATGGTTTTATAGTACTTTAGAATCAGTTTGTGAATTTCCCTACAAAAATGAAAAATGCCAGGCAAGATTCTTATTTGGATCGCATACAATATAATTAAGATTTAAAATTCATTACAATAGCAATAAAGGCACCAATAAGTGGAACTTGACAAACCGATTGTACTTCAAATGTAAAGAACCACGGGAAACCAAGACAAATTGAAGAAGAAAAAATGAGGTTCATCAAATCAAATATTAACACTTGTTTTAACAATAGTATTGTGTTATAGCTAAGGAGACCATAAATACCTCTAAAAGTATATGAAAATATATGATGGAAGAACATAACACAGCAGTGAAGAAATCTAGACTCTTCAACAGATTGTGCTGAGGCAGCTGACTTGTTACACGAAAACAAGTTAAAATAGATTCTATTCTTACCTCAAATTCTGTACTAAAATAAATACCAAACGGTCTGTGATCCAAATGTAGATACAAAAATGTAAAGTATTTTGAGGAAAACAGCCGAATAAGCTTGATGACTTTGTGATAGCAAATATTTCCTTAAATGAGACATAAAATTACAATTCATAGAAGACAATGGCCATGAATTTGACTACATTTATGATGAACATTTCTCTGAGTCAAAAGAGACCATAAAATGTAAATAATGCTATGCATTATTGTAATTAATGCATAAATTACAAATATTATCTGGAAGGTGTGGATAATGCCTCTAAAATTAGCCAAAGTAACTACAAAAAGGCAAACAGTACAACTGACAAATGGACACAATAGATTATGGTAGGTTGTCTCCAAGGGTGGCCACCATCAATTCCCGCCTTCCCTCTTCATGTGCCTGCTGCTCCACTCACTGAGATGTGAGCCCTATTTTTTTCCCCTTGAACCTAGGCTGGCTTTATGCATTGCCTTAACCAATAAAATACACCATCAGCAATGATAGTGAATAAGCAATTGGCAGAAAAGGAAATAAAAAAGGCCAATAAAATGAAAATATGCTCAACCTCACAAGAATCAGAAAAATGAAGATGGAATACCTAATGATGTCATTTCACACACATTGGACAGGTACATTTATAAAGTCTGACAATATGAAATGATGGTGACGGTGTTATACACTGCTGAGGGAAACAGAACTTGGTCCAGACACATTAGAGAACAAGTTTGGAATATCCAGACAAAATGAAGATGAACATTTGTTCACACTCAGCAATTCCTGTTCTTTGCATATGCCCTGGAGTAATGGAAACATGCATGAGAATGTTTAGCTTGACATTGTTTATTAAAGTGAAAAATTGGAAACGAACTAAATGTTTATCATCTGGATAAAACACATTTGTGGTGCTTTTATACAAATAAAAAAGTGACATGTAGAATAATCACTTCCTTTTATTGAATGCTTTTGCAGCTGCTGGGTGCAATTCAAAGTTGTTTTCATGTATTATTTTATTTTATCCTCATCATACCTCTAGGAGTACTAATCATTGTCATTATCATCATCTTTGTCCTCATTTTACAGAGAAGTGAGTGAGAGAGCTGAGATATGACTTCAGGAATCCATATTCTTACTAATTACATTATGCTGGTTTTGGAGAATTGTAGAGGACCTCTGAGGAATCTTCCTGAGGAATGCTCTTTGCAAAGCTCTGCTCCAGAGGTGGCTAGATGAGGGCACACCCCTGTTCTTGCCTTCCTGGCCTCCTGTTAATACACAGTCTCTCAGATCAAGATTGATTCCTAGGGTACATATGTGAGAAAAGGCCGATATGTGTACAGACAAGAGAATGGTAGCTTACTTGGGACGATAAACAGCTTGTTATATAAAATTCTTAAGGGTTGTAAATTAACATTGCACACTCTGAAAAAATGTAATTTTATTAAATTAAAGGAATAACATAGACTCTTGAGTGTAAGAAGAGACAGTAGACTTAATACTAACAACCTTAATAATATATTGGCTTGTTGTAGAGGTTCAATGAAATTGTTTATTTATCAATTGCCTGGTGCATGGTAGGCATTTGATAAACATTCTCATCTTTACATTTTCTGTTTACAGTACTTTTGTCTACATTAACACCTCAATAACCCACGGACTTTCATAGAAAAGCCCTTGAGGTCTGAATTTATGAATTTGTATGTGCTGATTTCAGCATGTTCTAAGTATACAAGCAAAGAAACAAGAAATAATAATGGTTTTGAGTAGCTGTGCAAAATCAGCAGCCAGAAAGATGTCTAAGAACAAGTAAAAGTTTATTAATAAGTAGGGGCAAGTGGAGGTCACTTATTGGCCAAGACCAAGTAAGTTTCAGAGATAGTGAATAATTTCTATCAGCAGTATACCCTTGAAAACAGTCATGAATTTCTGTCACCTTGATAGAATATTTGTTTCTGTTTCAGATGATGGAGAACAGCTCTGAACAAAACAAAAACCTCAGCCACCATGAAGCTCAGTGACAGACAATAAACACACACATAGGTAAAATATATGTCATGTCACTATTGAGAGAGAGGGTGACAGGTGTCTTGCTGGAAAATAAAACAGGAAAAGGTGTTATAGTGTAAGGATGGTGCCAGGAGTCATGACAGAAAATTAGGTAGGAAGGTTCCATGGAGAAGTGGCATTTGAGTAAAGACCTGAGGGGTGGGTGAGAGTGAGAGAAACACAATTTCTGAGGAGAGAGAATAACAAATACAGAAGAAATCCTGTTAGTTCCAGGAACAGCAAGAAGTCAGTTTGCTTGACTGCAGTTTCCACAGAGTGAGTGGAGAGGTGGACGTCTCAATCATGCACCACTTTGCTAGCCACTGAAAAGACATTGACTTGTTTCTGAGTGAGATGAAAAACCATGGAATGATACCTCATGGACTGGATTGCATTCCTTCCAAATTTGTATGTGGAAGCTCTAGCCCCCAGAGTGAATGCATTTGGAGGTCAAGCCTTTGGAGAGATAATTAAAGTTACATGAGGTCCTACGATTTGAGCCCTAATCCAATGGGACTGGAGCCCTTATTAAAAGAGGTTGAGACATGTGAGAGACCGCAGGGATTCACGTGCTCAGAGGAGACCATGTGAGGACACAGGTGGCCACTTGCAAGCCAAGGAGACAGGCCTCGAGAGAAACCGAACCTGCTGGCACCTCGACATTGGACTTTCAGCCTTCAGAACTGTGAGGTAATGTTTTACTTGTTTAAGCCACCCAGGCTGTGGTATATTGTTATGGCAGTTCTAGCTGATGTATACAGATACCGAGAAGCTGGTGTAATCTAGCTTAATTTTTTAAAATGGCACTCCGACTGCCTTCTAGGGAAAAGAGTGCAATGATAGGAGTAAGGTGGCAGAAGTTTATTGCAATGGTCCAGGTGGGAGGGAACAGTGGCTTGGGCAGAAGTGGTAGTCACTGTGGAGGAGTCAGCAGTTAAGGCTACTTTTTACAGTTGGTGCAGTCTGGTGATGGGTTGGACGTAGGGTAAGAGAAAAACAGCAGAGCTGAGGAGAATTGCAAATTTTGGCCCCCAAACAAATGATTGTCTGGAAAAGCAAAGTTTAAGGGGACAGATGAGGAGTTTGGTTTTTGGACATGCTAAATTTGAGTCAACACAGAAGTGTCAAGTAAGTAGTTAGACAGGTAAGTCAGGAATTGAAAGGAGAGGCTGGAGATAGAAAGATGGACGTTTTAAGCCATGACACTGGATTGGATCAATAAGAGATGGGCAGAAGTTAGAGGGAGAAGAGGCTGAAAGTGTAAGCCAGAGGCCACTGGTGAACACCAATATTTAGAGTTTGGGGACATGAGGAGAGAGAGGCAAGTGCTGTGAAAGAAATAGCTAGTGAAATGGAGGGAAAATTAGGAGAGGGTATTCAGGGCCGTATCCTAGAGCTACATGAACATGGTGTCTTTTGGATCAGGGAGTCATCAACCGGAGTGAGTTACATTGAAAAGTCAGTGAGATTATAGCCTGGAATTGGCCACTGGATTTAGCTTCATGGAAGTCATTGCAGATTAGTGGAGTGGTGAAGGCAAATGTCCAATTAGAATAATTTCGAGAGAAAATAAAATGAAAAGAATGAGAGATAATGTATATTAATAATTTTTTCAAAGAAATTTGCTGTAAATGGCACTGGATAAATGAGATGATAGGAAGAAAAGGAAAAGACTCAAGAATAATTTTAAGATAAGAAAAATAATGGATTATTTTCGCTATAAATCCAGCAAAAAAATAATAACAACAAAACACTAAGGTACACGTATCAGTTGATGAGAACTGTCTTTAGAAGACGGAAGACTAAACTCAAAATTCAGAGAATTTGCAATAACAACAAAAGACTAAGGTACACGTGCCAGTTGGTGAGAGGTGTCTTTAGAAGATGGAAGACTGAACTCAAAATTCAGAGAATTCGCAAACACTCGATGGTGAGAGGCTGGAAATTGGTTACTAATCATCAGAATTAGGCAGGCCTGGGCTGAAGTTGAGACTGCCTCTTTTAGCCTTAAGTAATTTGTTCATCTCTTTACCCCTAAATTTTCCTTCTTTGTAAAATGGCTGTTGTGAGCACTGAATTAGAGAATGCACGTAGATACCTAGTCTCCGGCATACAGTAAGTGCTCCATAAATGCTGTTTGCTTTTATGAGCGCCTCTTTCTAAATGAGATAAAAATAGAAAAGCATGTTTTAGGGGGAAGCTTTGATCATTCACTAGCGGAAGGTAAGATCAGTATTAGTTGAAAATCACTAGTAAGAGAGAGGGCTTGAATGAAGCGGGTTCTGGCCCCACAGCACATTGCCAGCAGAGAACTGAGCCACGGCAGGAACCCAGCAGAAGTCATCTGGAAAGTCGTACTAGGAAATGATAGGAAAAAGTGGGTTTTGGCTAAGGAGCGCTCTAAGAAGGACGGTGGAGGCAGCCCCTTGGCGCTCCTGATGAAAAGGCACCACCCCGAAAACTAAAGAGCCGCCCCGCAACAGACAGGAAGAACCCCAGCCCCGGGGCCCAGACTCACCCACAGTGGCAGAAACGGCTTCCTCGAGCTTTCTTGATTGGCTGACTGTGGAATGATTTTAGCCACTGAGAGTGAATTTTATGGACCTGAAGAAAGATGCCATTTTCTCTGAGGGGCTTGTCGGGAAGAGCAAGCTTCAAGGGTGAGGAATTTATGTCTTGGAGCATCTGTGTTCATAGATAGAATTTGAGTCCCATTGATATGATACGTACACATATAAACCCCTCAGATATGAGATATATATAATCTTCTGCTACGTAAATTATATATTCCTGTGATATGTATTCATATATATCAATATATATTCATATATGTATTTATTATAGGTCTCCCCAGAATTCATTGCAGTTTGGGGTAGAGTATGTTTTTCAACTTCAATGTTGATTAGATGGAGCTAGAGCTGGCAATAGGCAGCTTCCTAGGGGGTTCCCATCTACTATACTACATTGACTTTTAAGATTCTCCTGGCTCGAAGGCCTTTCCACGTCTGTGCTCCCGGTAAAACTCTCTCTTTGTCAAGCTCTTCTCAGCTCCCCATCCTCGATGAGGTCATTTTTGATTCCTCTAGTTCTTGCTGAGGGTATTTTCTCTAAGCTATTCATTAATTATTTGCATCATGTGATTTCATTGTCACATGCCATTATATATGTAACAAATCATTTAATCACTTTTAGTATAGTACTTGCTTCTTTTAGTGTGTTCATCTACTTAGGTTTGAATTCCCTGAGAATAGTGGTCATGTCTTAACTTTACTTTGTATTCTTAACTGTATTGAGACAATAAATGGTTAAAGTTTTGGTTAGGTAATTGGCTTATGTGAAACAGAAAATATATTGTACATGATCTCTAAAATAAATTATGCAGCTAAATCTTTGCTTTAAGAAATAATTTGTTTCAACACTTCTAAAAATAATCTTTTAAAGAGAAATGATTATCATGTTGATATTATAGATGTGTTTTACTGAAATATTTTTCATGTTGCTTTATAAAATAAATCACACATAAGAACTGGAAATTTTTTTCTGAACAAATGTCAACAAAACATTTCTAGTAATTAGAGTACTATTCTATTCTGAGAAACAGCACACAGATTCAAACATGAGACATCAAGATAGAGTGGTATCTGGTGGAATGGTATCTGAGTCAGCCTTCCCTGTGATTTGTACAAGAGTGGTAATTTCTTTTTTTTCTTTTTTTTTTTTGAGACAAGAGTCTCGCACAGTGTCCCAGGCTGGAGTGCAGTGGTGTGATCTTGGCTCACTGCCACCTCCGCCTCCCAGATTCAAGCAATTCTCCTGCCTCAGCCTCTCAAATAGCTGGGACTACAGGTGCACGCCACCAGGCCCAGCTAATTTTTGTATTTTTAGTAGAGACGGGGTTTCACAATGTTGGCCAGGATGACCTCGATCTCTTGACTTTGTGATCCACCCACTTCAGCCACCCAGAGTGTTGGGATTACAGGCGTGAGCCACCGGCACCTGGCCAAGAGTGGTAATTTCAATAATTAAAATTATTTAATTAAATTTTTCATGATTCTCAAATTTCCTCAACATTTTAAGGTCGTTTCCAAATTTAAGACATTTGTTATAGTTTCCCTATTTCTCTCCATATGTGTTTTTCCAGACATAGGAGAATTCTGTGGTGAATCTCTTCAAGAAAGATAATAAGTAACACTGAGGTTCCAAATAAGCACTTCCTTGCTGAGCAGTGTGATCATTCACTCGACAGTCATCTATTGAATGCTGCTGTGGGCCAGATGGGATGATGCACATGATGGAGAAGGCGAAGTCCCCAGTGTCAGCAAATTCATTTAATAAATGAATTAAAGGTTTTCAAAGATTGAAAAACAACCCTTCGTTAATTGGTAGTGTCAGGTAGAGTTCACAATGTTACTTATGGTTTCTGTGTTATGAATTATTAACAATTCAGCTGTAGGCAAGTTCTAAAATTATGTTACTCATTCTCTAATTTCTCTGTTTTGGGCCTTGTTTAAAATAGTAAGATACTTTCCCTACATAGTTCTGTTATGAGCTGTTTTTATGCTTAGCACTTCTGGCACCAACCAATCCATAACAACCATATCTCTGAATTTTGGAACATCAACTGTATGCCCTATATTTTCTTTTCTTTTCTTTTTTAAGATGGAGTTTTGCTCTTGTTGCCCAGGCTGGAGTGCAATGGCACAATCTTGGCTCACCACAACCTCCGCCTCCCAGGTTCAAGCGATTCTCCTGCCTCAGCCTCCCGAGTAGCTGGGACTACAGGTGCCCGCCACCACACCTGGCTATTTTTTGTATTCTTTTTTAGCAGAGACAGGGTTTCACCGGGTTAGCCAGGATGGTCTTGATCCCCTGACCTCGTGATCCACCCGCCTCGGGCTCCCAAAGTGCTGGGATTACAGGCCTGAGCCACCGCGCCCTGCCAAAGTAAGTCTTTAATTGTGCTTGTCAATTTCCAGATTTATCCCAGGGTCCAACAAATACCTGATTTAACATGAATACTAGTAAGGTTTTTCTGTAGGTATTACTGTGTCTCCTTGCATGTGTTTTGCTGTTTGGAAAGTTTTCTGTCATGATTCCCGTGGATGTGAGGAGGTCCCCAATTTCACCTGGATTTAAATGATTTAATAGGATACGACTGGATGTGCGCAAATAGTTTGAACAATATGTATTGTGCTACCCGATGTGCCTCTATTAAATCAAGAATTCAAGGTAATAAGTATGCCACTGTTGTATGTTCACTTTCATTAAAATCTATCTCTAGGCAATTCATCTTTATTAATTTGTGACTTTCCCCCCGCAGAAAATGGCCAAAATTCAGACTCCCTGCCTTCTGTAGAATAAACACCTAGTAGCTCTTTTGACAGCAGTCTTCATTCACCTTGCAATGGAATGTCTTTTTCTTTGTATCTTTATCATTATTTAATATTTATTGTATTCATGTTTATAATTCACATACATTGTAGAAATTGTATAAATTTTAAAAATAAAGTATAAAATAAATTGTAATCCCAGTACCTGTAACATTTTAATGTACTTTTGCACCTTCTTTTTTTCTATGCCTTTAAGATGATCTTTATTAAAATTTCCTGTTCAACTACTCAGCTGTAAGAAGGAATGAAATAATAGCATTCACAGCAACCTGGATGGAGCTAGAGATCATTATTCTAAATAAAGTAACTCAGGAATGGAAACCAAACATCGTATATTCTCACTTATAAGTGAGAACTACGTTATGAGGTTGCGAAGGCATAAGCATGATACATTGGACTTGAGGACTGGAAGGGTGGGATTGGGGTGAGGGATAAGAGATTACACATTGGGTAGTGTACACTGCTTGGTTGATGGTGCACCAAAATCTCAGAAATCACCATTAAAGAACTTATTCATGTAACCAAACAACATCTGTTTCCCAAAAACCTATTGAAATAATAATAAGAAAAAGAAAAACCAATTCCCAGTCAGCATTTCATCTTGCCAAATGACCAGTGTCATTCTGGAGAAAGCAAAAAATCACTTGGTAAAGTTAAATCCAGGTACAATAAAACTCCTTTGTTCCCTGTGCGTATTGAAACATTTCTATTTCCCTTCACACTCCATGGTTCTCTATCTATACCTGCCCTAAATTTTTGAAGGTTAAAATCACTGGAGTCACACAGGCAGTAACTTCGGGGGTTCCGTTGTCCATTTGCGCATTGGAAAATATGCAAAGCCATTTTCCTATTGAAATGTGGCATTATCTGGGCAGGTAACTGTCTCCACAAGCTTCTTGGCTTTCCTAAGGACAGCCAACCCCAATCCAGCTCCACTGTCTTCATTCACAAGTCTTCATTCAACTGTCAACACTAAATGTATACCTTCCAAATACTTACTGGATGTTGTTTTTTTGTCTCCAATATTCATCAACTCTTGATTGTAAAAATGACAGACCTTGTCTTATGTGCACGATATTCTAAAATAGCCCTTAAACCATGTCAGATGATTAGAGAGCTTGTGGTTATCTGTTCTGTGTTGGCTCTTGTAGAATTAAATTTACTGAACTCAAAATCAATTTGATGCCATCAGACCATGAGGATTGTCAGAATAAATACCCTATGAAAACCCATCATTTTATCCATTATAATGTCTCTGAGAGCATAGTTCTTACACAATCATGTTATTTTTATGAAGGACTCAGAAGCAGCTGTATTTCTCTGCAGCTGGTTTGTATATTTACCTTGTGAAGTTGACGAGTTGTTTATCTGGGAAAGGTTTCCTTTCTAGGCTGGATGCTAAAGCTTTGTGCAGAATAACGTCAGGATCTCCATTGTCTACTTGTACATTAGAAAAGCTGCAAATAATTGTCTTAATATAATTTTGCTTCGCCTTTGGGCTTCACTGTTTTGTCCTATTTTCCCACTCTTATTTTTCTTTACTTCGTATCATTTTGTGATATTATAAATCTTTCATTATAAGCATCTTATAAGCTTTATTGAAAGGCTTTTGAAGTCAGGTTTTTTAGATAACTAATTTAAACCTTGATTTCAAGATAATTTCTTTTTTAAAAAATGACACATAATTGGAAACCTAATAACTCCGTGGAATTTGGTTTCAGAGTGTTGCTTTCATTTTTCATACTTTTATGAGTATTTTTGAGAGTAAATGTGTAGGATGGATTTCAGTTTTCTAACACCATGAATATGATTTGAAATTTATAGTCTTGGCAGATGTTTCACACATGAACACTTCCACCCACAAATAATATAATCCTAGAGTTTGAAAGGACTCCTCATTTCACAGAAGTCGAATTACTGGCCTTAGGGGGCTTGACTAAGGTACCTTGGTTTTTGGCAGGGGTAGAATTAGAGCCTTGGTCATTTGACTTCAGCTTACTCCCCTTCCATTGAGTTCTGTTTTCAGTAACTATCAGTTCCATTCCACAAATATTTCATCAATACTTGATATCTCATGCTAAGCACCCAAAGTTCCCGATCCCTGAAAGCTTTCAATCTGGGAGGAGGTAAAATGAAAACCAAATAGCTAAAACCTCGAAAATCTAACACACCAATTCTCTAAACATGGCGCTGAGTGCTAGGAAGTCTCAAGAAAATAGATCTCACCCGTTTGAGAGATTGAGAAGGGGCCACAGCCCAGGGGGCGGTGGGAATCGTTTTAAAGTATAGTTTGTTTTCCTACTGGCAGAAGTTCAGGGTAGGGAATAGGGTGGGCAGGTAAACTCAGATGGTTCAGTAAAAATGAAGATCACGCACGACGTGGCCTGAGAGGAAGGGGCCCAGCCCACCTGGAGCACAAAAGACATTGTATCCGGAGTTGGTTCCTGCCGTGGTCTGCTGACTTCAAAGAATGGAGATGCTAACCTTCCCAGTGAGTGTTACAAGTCTTTAAAATGGCAGGTGAGTGTTACAGCCCTTAAAGATGGCAGGTGGGTGTTACAGTTCTTAAAGATGGCAGGGACCCAGACAGTGAGGGGTAGCAAGGTTTATTGTGAAGAGCCAAATGACAAAGCTTCCACAGCTTGCAAACGGATCACAGCCGGTTACTCCTCCTGGCTGGTTGGGGGGGTGGGGGGGGGGCACCAGCGTTTATTTCCTTATTGTCCCCGCCCATGTTTGTTTCTGTCCTATGAGAGTGCCCATTTTTCAATCCTCCCCACGACTGGTTACTTTTAGAATCCTGCTGATTGGTGCGTTTTACAGAGTCTTGATTGGTGTGTTTTACTGAGCGCTGATTGGTGTGTTTTATAATCCTATTGTAAGACAGGAAAGTTCCCCAAGTCCCCACTTGACCCAGGAAGTCCAGCTGGCCTCACCTGTCAACATGAAATGTAGTAACACATGCCTCTAGTGGGTGTTCACCGTGGTGAAGACTGCTGGGGTCAGAGGGTGGGAATCATACAATCAATAAGTGAAAGCTGCAGAATGCTAAAGTACCTTAAATCTGTGCGGCTCACAACTTAAAAAGCACCCACATCACCTAGGGATCTTTAAAGTGCTGCTTATGACTCTGGCCTCAGTGGAACTGAGGGTTGGCCTCGCTGGCATGCTCCCGACTGACCCCACCGCTGGCCAGTGGCAAGGCTCTAAATTGTAATTCGTAGTATTGGTGCCTATTAATGCTGCACCAAGGAGTGCTTCTTGATCCTTTGTGTTTTAAAACTATGTTTTCCAAATCCCCAAAGCCCACAGGGCTGGAAACAATTCTTCTGCAAATAAATTACATTTTAATGCACTTTAGTCATTGGAGTTCTGTGTCTAAGATTTTACCTACAAAAGTGGAGTGGATTGCAAACATAGCTTGCAACCAATTACTTTGGTCCCAAGAAGCCATTAAAAAGTTTTGAGAATAAAAATAACGTGGTCAAGTATGCATTCCAAGAAGATAGATCTGACGGCAGTAAGTAGGGCAGATTAGAAGGGTTGAAGACTGGAAGTTAAACCTTTTTAAGGTAATAATTCATCCTTGTAACATGTTATTAGGGAAGTGGTATCTTTGGATAAGATGGTGAAAATGGGTATTGAAAGGAGAGCTCGATTTGAGACATAGAAGCAGGAATAGGTAGTGTATTGGATATAAAAGTGCAAATAAAAATCAGGGGTTTGAGCAATCTTGAGGATTTAAGTTTTAAAAATAAAAAGGAGTTTGGATTTTATCTAATTCCTGCTTGTGGTGGACACTTACCTCTGTCTACCCATCTCTTTTGCACAGCTTCTAGGGACAGGCGGGCCCCATGCCCATCTCATCATCCTACCCCACGCCCTATCGCAGTAGAAGACTCCGTCCCTTCTCTGTTCTTCCACGTTCCTTTTTACAGCACTTGACGTGTAATCATGCTTTTTCTTTCTTCTTTTTTTAATTCATGAGATTCCATCCCTCATTTGGCAAAGCATTTCTCGGACCAAGAACAGGATTTATTGTTGCAAACACAGGGCCCTGCATCTGGTACTTGAAAAATGTTTTTTGAATGAGTAAGTGTAGAAAAAGATGGCATTTCAGCTCCTCATCTGCCTGAGGCCAGGCATCCAGGGATACCCATGTTGAAGCATCAGTTGCTTCATACTGATATGAACTGAGGCCCTGGGATGTCAGTGGGAGGCTGAGAAGTTTGGAGTCAGGCAGATCTGCCATTTACAAGTTATGTCACCTTGGGTAGTTATTCAACCTTTCTGGACTTATGAAATGCGTAAAGGCACTATAACTTTCCTTTAAATGGAGATTAAAATGCTGTCTTTCTTTAAAGAGAGCCTTTGTTTTGCGATGTAATATTTTACATTTTTTAAACTGCCACCCAGGGATGTAACTGTGAATAGATTTGAGTACTTAAGTGGACCTTGAAAACACAATAGAACAACAGCAATTTCAGAAGGGATATAATCATATGAAATTACTGACATTGGAAAGGAAAAATAGAGACAATGTGTTTTTCATCATGACATGAAGGGTCCATCAAAACATGTACAAATCTCCCTGAAAGAAAAGAAAGACGTATTTAGTGCTGTGACCATCCAGGTCACCAAATTTAAATGTAATATAGAGAATCGGGAATGAACTCTAAGTAGTTGTCATGAGAATGTATAATAATAAAGGTCTACTGAAATAACTCCGTATCCCTACCTACAAACAGCTCTCTACTAAATGTAAGAAATAGTCACATTATTCCAAGAAGATTTCTTCCCATAATAAAATGCCACAGTGGATATAGAAAGTGTAAAATGCTCACCTTCAAAACCTAACTTTTGGACTGAGAGGCTTTCATTTCTTATCAATAGGATAGAACATTTTGAAGCCATAGTATTTGAAATCCCATTTATATTCATAATAGTCATACTTTTACATTTTTAGTAGGTACTTTCATTTCTAAAGAGAAGGAGTCATACATAAAGACCATCACACACTTGTCAATATAGAGTTTCCAAACAGTAGTTAAATAAATACATAATGAGAATCCTTCATATTTGTAGTTAATTGTCTTGGAGTTAGCTTGATTTTTCTCATGCCTCTGCATGTGCAATTATAAGAGGAAATACTGAAATCTAAGGAAATCAGGATTCATCTTAGTTTTATGTGTAATATATGCAGAAACAGCATTGTTTGACAACCTTGGTCAGGGGCAACGAGCCAGATTCTTCCCAATGCCTTAATGAATCCCTGATACGAAATTAAGTTCTTTAAGTTCACTGGAGTGCAACTGCAGCTGATAACATTGCAGCTGCTCTCAGTGCCTCCTCGGAAACGACTGCAAAGCTAGAGTCTATCTTCTAAAACGTTATCAGACGTCGACATCATTCTCTGCTTTTTCAGTGGCTCGGTTCTCTTAAGGTCTCCAAAGTATTTGATAAAATGCTGTTTTAAAATAAGTTATGTTTGCAAAAATTGGGTGGTTTTACACTGTCTACAAGAAAAAGTTTATATCCATAGGGCTGTTGACAGCCAGAAGTCATCTGTCTTCCCAGAGTCTCAGCTGCCTCTGCTCTCTGCTGTCCATACTTCAAGGAAAATGGGTGCCCTGCGTGTATCCTGCTTCTAGGTTTTCAAAGATCTGTTTTCCTTGCTTGGAAGACTTTTCTTCCTCTGTCATATGAATCTCTGATCCAATTCCAAGGTCACTTTGCTATGAAGCCTTCATGTTCTCTTCTGTTTTTTTTTTTTGTTTTTTTTTTTTGAGACGGAGTCTCGCTCTGTCGCCCAGGCTGGAGTGCAGTGGCCGGATCTCAGCTCACTGCAAGCTCCACCTCCTGGGTTTACACCATTCTCCTGCCTCAGCCTCCCGAGTAGCTGGGACTACAGGCGCCGCCACCTCGCCCGGCTAGTTTTTGTAGTTTTAGTAGAGACGGGATTTCACCATCTTAGCCAGGATGGTCCCGATCTCCTGACCTTGTGATCCGCCCGCCTCGGCCTCCCAAAGTGCTGGGATTACAGACATGAGCCACCGCGCCCGGCCTCATGTTCTCTTCTAACCAGGGTGATCAAAGCAGGGTGAGTTTCTTACCTTACTGTGTCCCCACACAGCGTGGAGTACATTTCATTACCACACCACATAGGCTACATTTTAGTTATCTATGGTGGTCTCCCCACGGCATACTGGGGGCAGGAACCAAGTCTTATTTATCTCTTGATCTCCAGTACTTTATACAGAATTGGCATATCCTAAGTGATTGGTAAATGTTTTGTTAACTAATTACAATTTCAAATTGATATTTTTAAGGTTTTACAAATTTAAGTGGTAACACTTCCTTTACCATCACCCATACACAGAGCACTAAGGCTTTACACGTCTTATCACTTAATTCTCAAAACACTACATTAATGAGGTCCTCATGCTTTTTCCAATACCATTCTTTCAGTTTTATAATCATAGGTACTTTTGCAAATATCTTTTAAATGGTATCTCAAAATATTTCACTTCATAACCAAATAATTTTAAGTTTCACCCAATTGTTTCTGAGGGACTGTGTGTGTGTCTGTGTGTGTAATATTCGTAGGAATTATCAACCAAAGTAAGTTTTTTCTAGCCAATATTGTTACATCTTAGATCACTTTTGCCTAATTTATCCATTTGGTTGTCAGTTTTCAACTTGTGTGAAAATGCTTTTTGGCTATAGATCATTCAATTATCAAATTGAAAATAATGATGCAGGCCAGGCACAGGGGCTCACCCCTGTAATCCCAGGACTATGGGAGGCTGAGGCAGGTGGATCACTTGAGGCCAAGAGTTCGAGACCAGCCTGGCCAACATGCTGAAACCCTGTCTCTACTAAAAATACAAAAATTTGCTGACTGTGGTGGCATACACCTGCAATCCCAGCTACTTGGGAGGCTGAGACATGAGAATTGCTTGAACCCAGGAGGCGGAGGTTGCAGTGAACTAAGATCACACTACTGCAATCCATCCTGGGCAACAGAGCAAGACTGTGTCTCAGAAAAAAAAAAAAAAAAAAAGGCTGGGACTGGCGTGGTGGCTCACACCTGTAATCCCAGCACTTTGGGAGGCCAAGGTGGGTGGCTCACCTGAGGTCAGGAGTTCAAGACCAGCGTGGTCAACATGGTAAAGCCCCATTTCTACTTAAAATACAAAAATTAGCTGGGTGTGGTGGCAGGTGCCTATAATCCCAGCTATTCTGGAGGCTGAGGCAGGAGAACTGCTTGAACCCGGGAGGCAGAGATTGCCGCAAGCCAACATCGCGCCATTGCACTCCAGCCTGGGGGACAAGAGCGAGACTTCATCTCAAAAAAAAAAAAAAAAAAATGGCCGGGCAGGGTGGCTCATGCCTGTAATCCCAGCACTTTGGGAGGCCGAGGCTGGCAGATCACAAGGTCAGGAGATAAAGATCATGCTCGCCAACATGGTGAAACCCTGTCTCTACTAAAAATACAAAAATTAGCTTGGCGTGGTAGCACGCGCCTGTAGTCATCACAGGACTCAGGAGGCTGAGGCAGGAGAATCGCTTGAACTCGGGAAGCAGAGGTTGCAGTGAGCCAAGAACGCACCACTGCACTCCAGCCTGGTGACAGAGCAAGACTCTGTATCCAAAAAAAAAAAAAAAAAAGTAAAGAAAAGAAAAGAAAGATGCAGTTAGTTTCTTTATTCATTTGCAAACATTTATCAGCCACCTACTGTGTATTAGATACTAGAATACAGAAATAAGTAATTACTTCTCATCCTCTGAATGTTTCAGTTTAGAACAGAGAATAAGTTCTAGGTTTAGAATAGTTTTAAGAGAAGGAAAAACGTCTTTGCCTGAAGGTTTTGCCCAGGATAAGAACTATGTTTTTTACTTTCAGCACAGTCAGGTTCAAACATAAAGTTTGCCCGAGACTAGAGAATTTATAGTGTTTCACAGATTCTTCCATGTTCACTCTATGTCTCTTTATGTGCTCACTTAAAATCGTTTCATAGACATATAGCGACACTCGTTTTTCAAGAGCACAAAAGAAATGTTAGCATAAAAGGAAGTGCTGTGGAAATGGGTTATTAAATTGTAAATTTGCTCTTACCATAGGTTCAGTTCTAGAATTCGTAACCCTGGAAATGGAATATGATCAGCTAACCCCAGGGAGGCCTTGGGAAAGCTGGCTCAAGATGGCCACTGTATACATTAAACAACTGAGGCTATTTTTCAAAGTACAGAACGATAATTCAATACTATATGTCATAGTTTATAATCTACAACAGTTAGTGAGTTATAACTATGGCCTCCAGTCTCTAGCCTCTGATTTACCAAAGTTATTTGAAATTTAAGGCCATGCCACTTTCATTCTCACCCCACGGGAACATGTGGCGTGTTGTCTTTGCCCTGGAAACCCTTCCTACTCTGGATCCTGCCCTGTCCCCTGACCCTTCCTTCTGCTGTCCTTTGGCTGGATACCACCCCAGAATTCCTCTCCTGAAGGCCGTTATCCTCTCAGTGCCTGGTAACTTACAAATTATTTTCCATAAGGATGCAGTTAGCTGGTGGCTTTTCATAAATAAATACTCAAATGTGTCAGAGGTGTTGAGGCCGGCAGTAGGGTAGTGAGGAAACTGCCCCAGGTGTGGAGGTCGGCGGTAGGGTAATGTGGAAACTGCCCCAGGTGTGGAGGTCGGCGGTAGGGTAATGTGGAAACTGCCCCAGGTGTGGAGGTCGGCGGTAGGGTAATGTGGAAACTGCCCCAGGTGTGGAGGTCGGCGGTAGGGTAATGTGGAAACTGCCCCAGGTGTGGAGGTCGGTGGTAGGGTAATGTGGAAACTGCCCCAGGTGTGGAGGCCGGCAGTATGGTAGTGTGGAAACTACTCCAGGTGTGGAGGCTGGCAGTCTAGAAGTGTGGAAAGCTGCTCCAGGTGTGGAGGCCGGCGGTAGGGGAGTGTGGAAACTGCCCCAGGTGTGGAGGTCGGCATTAGGGTAGTGTGGAAACTGCCCCAGGTGTGGAGGCTGGCAGTAGGGTAGTGTGGAAACTACTGCAAGCGTTGCAGTCTAGAAGTGTGGAAAGCTGCTCCAGGCGTGGAAGCTGGCTGCACAGTCGTGTGGAAAACGGCTCCCGCATGCTCCTTTCCAGCTGTGAGTTCCTCTCATCTCCCTCCCTGGGTTCCCAGACTGCAGCTCAGCTTCTTACCCTTCTATACTAGATTTCAGGAATTCCTGAGCATTTTTTTCAAAATGGTAGGAGAGTCTTTCCTGGGAGCAGAGTGTTGTGGAAGCTCGGAAGAGCCTGTTGGAAAGAATTGAGGCCATGCCTGTTGCTATGGGTGAGTCGAGCTGCCAGTGGGTACGGTTGTCGGGTCTTCTGGGACAGAATGCGTCCAAGAATGATGCAGGCTTGTGATGTGACTTAGTGCACTACAGGTAAAGTGACAAGAAATCTTAGAATGGTGGCAGTTACTCAGATTCGCCATCAGGCCAGCTTCTGGGATTCAGGGACAGAGAGGTATGTTAGGAAAGTGGAAGAAGCTGGAGCACTGACCTCTGGAGCCCCCGAGGCACAGCACGTCCAGCCTTAGACTTGGGAGCCGTGGCTGGGTGGGGCAGCCAAGGTCCTGCCACCCTGCACTCACCATCCCACAGCCTGGGTGCCATGGCAGCTCCGGGGGCGGCCTGGGCTTCTTGGGACAGTATGAGCAGCAGCCACGCTCCCGTTCCTATATTGGCTGGTCATGCTGGGGCACAGTGGGGTAACTCCCCATGTTGGCGGGAGCACATAGAAATTTTCTAGGACCTTTCATCTTTGGTTGCCGGAGAGAAACAGGGGACCTGCCTCCTGGCTTTCCAGAAGGGAAAAGTGTTCCTGGCAGAATTACGGCAGACCTCAGAAGCACACACAGTCCACTCAATGCCTTGGTCTGTAACAATTACGATGTTTGCATTAAGGCAGAAATGCAAACCCAGAGGAAAGAGAATCTTTGAGTAAATCTCAACTAGAGACTTAGTTGTGACTTATTTCAGTCCCATCAGCAGCAGCATCTCAACTCAGAAAAAGCCACAAAATCCTGTGGCAAATTACGAGTTGGGCCACCGGGAGACATACATGCCATTTGCTGTGCATCGTTTAGTGGCATAGGCATGTGGCAGGCACAGAGCTATGGAGCACTCTAGCAAGGAACATCAGAGTCCACGGGGCCAGATAATGGCAATGGAGAGCAGGTGTCAGCTGCAGCCACAGTGGTGACAGCACCCACCATGCTGGGGACTGTGCTCCACAGCCCCGTGGAGTGGAAACAGCCATGCAGCCCTGAGAATGGCAGAAGATAGTTTTGAAATGAGCTTAGTTCTAAGAGAAGGAAGAACAGTTCCCAGTGATTCCCGGAAATACTCACAGTTGGGGGTGAGGGAAGGGGCAGGATCTGGCAGCATTTGAAATCCCTGTGAGAGCAGATGTGCTAGAGCCAGTATAATTCAGCCTCTACTTAGGTTGGGAGCAATCAGGAAAGACACAGAGTGGGATTTTTTTTTTTTTTTTTTTTTTTTTGAGACAGTCTCGTTCACCCAGGCTGGTGCAATCTTCGCTCACTGCAACCTCTGTCTCCCGAGTTCAAGTGATTCTCCTGCCTCAGCCTCCTGAGTAGCTGGGACTACATGCGTCTGCCACCATGGCTGGCTAATTTTTGTATTTTTAGAGATGGGATTTCACCATATTGGCCAGGCTGGTCTCGAACTCCTGACCTCGTGATCCATCTGCCTTGGCCTCCCAAAGTGCTGGGATTATAGGCATGAGCCACCATGCCCGACCAGGATTCTTTACCTTCTCCACTGATTCATGTAAGACCTAAGAATTGCTAGTGCTGAGAATCTGAGAAGTAACCCTGGTGCGTGCAGGATTTGAGAAGTCAACTTTCTGATCTTATACACCTTGTTCAGCAGGAACCTTCCAGATCAAGAGAGGAGACCCGCCTCAGTGAGACAAATAAGAAAGCCCATTTTTCCTTCTCTCTCAGTAAAGAGCTCCCGGGATTGTTATGGGATGTGAGGTCCTCTAGTGATGTGACAGAGAAACATGAGAGGGCATTGTGAATGTTATTTCAGTAGGATAGTGGCTTGACCTGTGCTAATACTGTGGGCAGAGCTTCATATCACCTTCCCCAGCTCTCATGATGTGGATGTGCCTCATGAATCAATAACATATCCCAGTTTCTTCAGGTCAGATAGCCTCTGTGTTGACTATGGTATTCTGGTCTCTACAAGGAAAGAGCTGTCTGGCGGTCTCACACTGTGGAGGATGGCACTAGTGTGTGAATGGTGTGATACCTACCTTGCATTAACTCCCGCTCTTGAAATACTTTGGAGAGCAAGTATTTGCTCTCGTGGAGTTACATGCTGGTGGGTGGATACAGACAACTAAACAAGTGATGCAATAGTTTCTGATAGTCATAGATGCCAGGAAGAAAACTAAATGGGGAGAAGGGATCAAGCGAATTTGGATTTTAGCTCATAGCAATGCCTTTTGGATAGCAAGTGGAATTTCAGGCTCTCTGGTGAGGCAGTGGAGTATGAATATGGTGGCCTCCAGACGGGGACACCCTACTGTTGACTTCAACGTAATGTAGGCAGCCACTAATCCACTTTGTTTACCCTGTGTTATATAGGACATAGGCTTAGTATTCTACCCATATTTGTATGTGCAATAAATATTATCTGGTAGATTAGAGTAATTAGTGAATCACTGTCCTCTTCTGTGTCTGCATTTAAAGGACACTTGAATTTGGGGGATTGCAAAGAAGAGAAGGCAGAGGCCTTGACTAACAATAAAATGTCTCTCGTTCCTTTGGAATTACCAGCCTACAATGGGAAGAGTTTAGCCCCAAAGAAACATATCCTGTACTTGAAAAACTTTTTGGCCAGAGACTACAATGAATGTTCCAGCATTTATACAGAAGTATTAACAGTAACTACCATTTGTAACATCTCTAATTATAGGTCCTTTATAAACATTAACTCTAATACTTACAGCGTTCCACTTTATAATCCAAGACTCGGGATGGTAAAGGAATTTTCCCGTTTACTTTGCTAATGGATGGTGCAGATAGATTACAATTCATATCAAGCTGATGTGCCTGTTTCTCCTGCCTACCATGTGGTGCCTTCCATTCAGTGGAGCCATTCCAGTCTCCTCAAATGTTTCCCCTCTCAAACTTCGTTCTGTCAGTGTAGGCAAGAAGGACTTGGTAAATGCTAGGTTGTTCCAATGAGGAAAGATTTCATGAGTTAAAAATCCTTCAATTGGTCAGTTCCGTCACTTTCCACCTGCTAAACCATTTTGTGAAGAAAGTTTACACGCTTACTTTGATTTTATCCTCCTTAATGTTTCTGTTGAGATAGCACCACATTTTGTAACAACCCAATTTAGCTACAGGAGGAAACAGAAGACACAAAGTGTTTGCATAACTGTCATACTAATCACTCAACTCAGGTGGATTGTAAGTTGCCTATGCAGCTGAAGCTCAGTCTATATACTGCAAAGAAAAGTGTATATGCTTCTAAAAGCTGGGGGGTAAAACTTAGACTGTCTACAATATATAGCTTTAAAGAATGATACCATAAATAAGTGATTCAAAATAAAACATGCAAGCATTTCTCCCTGAGTCCAAAATCTTAACACCTTGAGGAAAGATTCGTGAACCAGCAATGCATCCAGAATGGTAATAAGCTATTTGAGTTTTACGGCCGGCACTTTTCCTGCAATTTGCCAAAATGCTGTATTCAGAAGGATATCATGAGTTTATTTTAAATTGATTTAATCCTACATCTTCTGTTCTCCTGAGTTCTCACAGTTGATGTTTAAATATAGGGGAATTTTTGAAAATAGGAAAATAGAGCTATTCTGTCAACCTGTCTCTCTTCATATAAAGTCATCTGTTTACCTGCTTAGAGCAGGGTGTGGGTGGGTGGTCACAGTGACTTAAGTTAAGGGTTTAGCAGTTAGGACCTGCTCAGGATGAGGATACATTCAACTTTTCACTTAACGTTACAGTAAATTGGGGATGGGGAGTGATTTTGTTTAGTCATATGGTGTGGGATAATAAATTAACTTCTCTTCCATAGTAACAAATTTCCTCCTTTTGATAGAGGAGTAAATTGTTTGAAACACAATCTTACACATCTATCTCTTCCACTAGATTGTTAATTCCCTGAGAGGAAGAACAGTATTAAACTCCTTTCTATATCGTTGACATCTAAGATCATCACATGAAATCTCCACTCAAAAAAAGTTTAGCAATTGAATTAATGAGACGGAATAAGACTACGCCAACACATTCAGCGATCTATTTATCCTTCTGAATACTTTTCCGTCTCAATCCATGATAACTCTTTTCCTTCTTGCCACTCAAATAAACAAGCAGGCACACAAAGACGCCGCCATTGCCACATCAGAAGTCTGGAGTTATCTATGAGCCTTCGCTTTTTCTCATACCCCACAACCAGTCCATCAGCAAATCCTATTGTTTCACCCTTCACCATGCACCCCAGCACTCTGTCTTCATCTTTCCTGCTATCACTGGGTTCCCTGCTCTCCTTTACTGGAGTTATTAAAACTGCTTCCTAATGGGTCTGTTTCGTCCTTGTCTCCCTTTGGTCTACTTACAATGAGGCTGGCTGTGTGATCCTCTAAAATCTTTATTCAAATCAGGTCATTCCTGTAACTCAGATCATGCCAATAGCTTTCCATCATATTCAGAGTTAAAGCTAACATTTTTATTTTTATTTCATGTATTCTTTTTATTTTTTTATTTTTTAGAGACAGAGTCTTACCCTGTCTCCCAGGCTGGAGTGCAGTAGTGGGATCACAACTCACAGCAGCCTCTAACTCCTGGGCTCAAGTGATCTTTCCACCTAGCCTCCTGAGTAGCTAGGACTACAGGTGTGCATTGCAATGCCCAGTTAATTTAATTTTTAAAATTCTTTTTTTTTTGTAGAGACAGGGTCTTGCCCTGTTGCCCAGGCTGGTCTTGAATTCCTGGACTCAAGTGATCCTCCTGCCTTGGCCTCCCAAAATGCTGGAATCACAGGCACCAGCCACTGTGCCAGGCCCTGCCAGCATTTTGAATAGGACAGAGAGGCCCCACATGAACCCGTGCCATATGACTTCATGCCCCACCTTGCTTCCCTGTATTTGCTCAGCTGCAGCCATGCTGGCCCACATGCAGTTTCTTGACCATGCCAGTCTCAGTTCCTCCCCATGGCATTTGCACTTGCTGCTTTCCTTCTGCCTGCAACACTCTATCCTCAATATCCATATAACGCATACCTCACTTAACCAAGGACTCTCCTTCAGTTCACCTTATCAGTGAAGCTTGCCCAGCAACACTGCCAAATTTCTCCCCACCTAACTTTTCTTACCCTGCTTCCTGCTTGTTGTTTCTTATTTATCACTTATTACTATCTAAGACTTCTGTATTTACCTGTTTTTAGTTTGTGGTTCACTAGAAACTTCCCTAGAAGCTCCAAGAGGGCAGGGATTTTATCTGTGTTTCCATGATATGTTAGGAAATGTATCTTCTGGCAGGATTCAACTTTGTCATAGCCTCTTTTGTGCTGCTATAACAGAGTAACACAGACTGGATAATTTTGAAGAAAAGAAATTTATTTCTTATATTTCTGGGAGCTGGAAAGTCCAAGATCAATGTGCTGGCAGGCTTGCTGTCTGGTAAGGGCCTGGTTCTGCTCCCAAGATGGTACCTTGAGTGCTGCATCCTCTGATGAAAGGAACACCATTCCTCCTATGGCAGGAGAGAAGAAGAGCAGAGAGATATGACATACTCCTGAATACCCTTTCTTAAAGGAATTAAATCCACCCATGAGGGTGAGGCCCTCATAGCCCAAGCACCTCTTAAAGGCCCTACCTCTTAATACTGTTACAGTGGCAATTAAATTTCAACATGAGTTTTTGGGGAGACAAACATTAAAAACTAAGTTTGTTCCCTCCAAACATCATCCTAAGTTAGCATCTTCAGGAGACAGAAAAGCTGTCCTCTAATTCTTCTGGGAAGAAGTACAGAAGGTCAACTTACAGCAGAAACATGTTCTATGTGACCATCTCAAGGTAAACCTGTATTTGCTTTATGTTTTGTTTGTACATCTCATTGACTGGAGGGAAAGTAACCTTGTTTGTAGACAGCCTATGTTATCACATTGACATACAGAGCAAATATGGAGTAACTGGACATACAGTATGTCCTTTCTAAGAATTTCTACGGAGAGAATCACAAAAGACTCTAAGTGTCAGGGCCAAGTATTCTAGAGACTGTAATATAGAAGCAAATAGGAGTGGCCGGCAGGGTCGGATGTACGGAAAAGCAAAAGCTGATACCAGGGCAATCAGAATAGAAGGCAATCCTAGTGCATTTATGGCTTGGAGATCTTGACCCAAATCGTAAAGTTTCCTTGCTTTTATGTAATTAATTTATTTATTTTGAGATGGAATCTTGCTCTGTCACCCAGGCTGGAGTGCAGTGGCACGATCTCGGCTCACTGCAAGCTCCGCCTTCCGGGTTCGTGCCATTCTTCTGCCTCAGCCTCCCAAGTAGCTGGGACTACAGGCGCCCGCCACCACACCTGGCCAATTTTTTGTATTTTTTAGTAGAGACAGGGTTTCACCATGTTAGCCAGGATGGTCTCAATCTCCTGACTTCGTGATCCGCCCAGCTCGGCCTCCCAAAGTGCTGGGATTAAAGGCGTGAGCCACAGCGGCTGGTCATTTCCTTGCTTTTAAATAGGTGAAATAAGGGTGTTCATATCTCCTGGAGAAAAACATAGTTCCTTTTCCCAAAGGAGATAAGATTGCAGGGTGTATACCCTCCTCTGTCTCCAGGTATAAAAACATGGCCTTTAGGAGAAGGAGATTGTCAGAGTTTAACATAAGTGTAGTTTTCTGATCAGATTGACTGCATCCAATATGTTGATTGTCTTAGAGACAGACAGAAGCAAGAATCTCTTTCAGTGCATAGGTTCTTGGAACAGTGGGTTTTGGATTGAGGATTTTAAAAAGGCAGATAAAATCGGGAATTCATGCTTAGAAAGGGATTTTAAATATATCCTATCCTGAAGTAGATAATACACGATTTTAAAAAAATGTCATGACCTAGTTGGGAAAGAGACATGTAATAGAAATTAGAAATTATGGAATAATACTCAAAGACAATCTTCATGGGTGAAAGACTGGATATGGTTGATACACTATCTGCATCTTTGTCAGAAGACAAAGAAGGATAGGGAGAGAATTGGCCAGGCGTGGTGGTTCATACCTGTAATCCCAGTACTTTCAGAGGCCGAGGCGGGCGGATCACGAGGTCAGGAGATCGAGACCATCCTGGCTGACACGGTGAAACCCCGTCTCTACTAAAAATACAAAAAAATAGCCGGGTGTGGTGGTGGCGCCTGTAGTCCCAGCTACGCGGGAGACTGAGGCAGGAGAATGGCGCGAACCCTGGAGGCGGAGCTTGCAGTGAGCCGAGATCGCGCCACCGCACTCCAGCCTGGGCTACAGAGTGAAGACTCTGTCTCAAAAGAAAAAAAAAAAAAAAAGGAGGATAGGGAGAGAATTAAGCTCTGGGGGCTCAATGAATCCACTTTGTGTCAAGAGTAAATAAAAATATCTTGCTGATATGCAAAAAATTTAAGTACAGACTAGTTTAAAGGTAAGGGTGGGAGGAGTTACTGATGCCCAGATTATCCTACCAGGGAGATTGCTGTAGAGTTTAGGTGTGAGGTTATTTAAGATTTGGGTTTGGGAAAGAAAAATGTATGAAGAAAACTCATAAGGACACTCTCTTCTCTTGAGTTTTTGCTCTCCAGAGAACTGAAGGGTGCTACCACTTCCTCATAATAAAATCCTCACTAACAACCCTTGGTCCTGACTGAAATTTTCCTATGTTCTTCCTGAAGGTCCTGAACTTCCTTTGTTTTGTTCCAGGAGTTTTGTATTTATGGTCTATTTTTGTTGTCAAAATTCATGCAGTAATTATCTGGGATACAACTTTAATAGATGATTGGGATTGCTAGCTTGTTCCAAAAAGCCACTGCTTCAGAGGCTGCCTCAGTAACATCAGGAATGCTGGGATGGCCATGGAAGCCATTTCTACCTTTCTATACCAGCAGCTGAATTTCCTCCCTTATTTTGTTAGCAGTTCATTTGAGTCCAGATCATCCTGTTGTTTCCACAAATGGGGCTCGGGCTTGTCTGAGAGTGGCCCCAGCACTGGCATCATAAGCCCATCATTCAAACTCCATCTTGGGTAGAATGTGACCTTGGAATTTGCTCTGTATGCATGATTTGGTTTGGATCCTATTTGTCCTTTTGAGGTTATGAACATTGTAATAGTATCTAATTTTCACTCCCTAAGTTTTTCGGCCACTCAAGGAGTAGTCAGTTTCTCTGGTAGTGATATTCATGTTCTACAGGCCAAGATCTCTTGACGGGCATGTGCATTTAGCATGTGAAGTTCTGATAAGTGAGTGTAGCCTCACCTTCAGGGATAATTTATTTTTCTATTTCCTATAATCTATTTTTTATCATATGCTCTCTATTACAAAGATCAATTTCTTCTGAAATTACAACCCTTACAGCCATACTGCACGCATACATCCAAAGCTGGTACCACTTTGAAAGTGTGGGACTTCTTTAGACACCTGAGTCTCATTTCTCATGTTGTATGAGTCTTCCTGCAGGGCTGTCTTTCACATACAGTAACACTGATGTGGAAGATTTCATTATGTTCATGGCACTAGACATGATGATAAAAAGTACATTAGTCCATTGTCATGCTGCTATGAAGAAATACTCAAGACTGGGTAATTTATAAAGGAAAGAGGCTTAATTGACTCAGTTCAGCATGGCTGGGGAGGCCTCAGGAAACTTACAGTCATGGCAGAAAGCAAAGGAGAAGTAGGCACCTTCTTCACAGGGTGGCAGGATGGAATGAGCACAAGCAGGGGAAACGCCAGATGCTTATAAAACCCACAGCTCTCAGGAGACTCACTGGCTATCATGAGAACAGCATGGAGGAAACCAGCCCCGTGATCCAATTACCTCCACCTGGTCCTGCCCTTGACATGTGGGAATTATGGAGATTACAATTCTAGGTCAGATTTGGGTGGGGACACAGCCAAACCATATCAGAAAACCTCTGTTGGGGACATAGGGTCCTCCATAACTCTGCTATTGGTGTAGTTCTCTCTCAGGTACGGAGCTCAGGGAAAGTGAGGGCAGGAAACACGTGCTGCATTTGGCTGCATGGTGATTATTGACCTCCACGAGAGCCCACTCTGAGGAGTGGCAAGGGCAGAAGCCAGGCTGAAGTGTGGTAAACAGAGAATGAATGGTGGGGAATTTGAAACATTAACTATAGGCTGGATACAGTTCTCCAGAAAGGGAGAGGGGCTGGGACCCAGGGCTGAAATGGAAAGGTTCAGTTTTGATAGGCTCAGGAAACGTTTTTATCTGTATCAGGAGAGGGGACAGAATATGTACGTACAGATAAAGAGGGGGATGAGGTAAAGTTTAGCAGTTGGCGGATATCGCTTTTCTCAGTGAGGGAAAAGTGAGGTCCCCAGGTATGGGAGGGGGCATGCCTGCCTGAGTATTTCTTGGGAAGCACATGACTTCCCTGAGCCTCAATGACCTAATCTGTAAAGTGGGAATACTAATCCTGTTTGTAAAGAGGATTCTTCAACTGTGTAAAAAATTTAGGCTGGGTGCGGTGGCACATGCCTGTAATCCCAGCATGTTGGGAGGTTGAGGCAGGTGGATCACCTGAGGTCAGGAGTTCAAGACCAGCCTGGCCAAAATGGTGAAACCCCCGTCTCTACTAAAAATACAAAAATTAGCCTGGAGTGGTGGTGCATGCCTGTAATCCCAGCTATTCGGGAGGCTGAGGCAGGGAGAATCGCTTGAACCCAGGAGATGGAGGTTGGAGTGAGCCGAGATTGCTCCACTGCACTCCAGCTTGAGCAAGACAGCGAGACTCCTCAAAAAAAAAAAAAAAAAAAAAAAAAATTAGCTCAGTTTTTCACATACAATCATGCAGTAGATTCTGGTGATTTTTTTTTTTTTTTTTGTCTTACAAATAGACATTCTCACTCTCACCATTAACGAGAAGGAAACTTTGTATTTCCATACTTCAATATAGGAGAGGCGAGAAGCAGGATGAGTGTTGGTGTTTATGGTAGAGGGAAAACAAATGGGAAGGTCTGGTGGAAATTGTATTTGTTCTAACAAATCTGGTATTAGGGTCGATGGGACAGACAAATGTCAGGAACTCTTGGAATAGTGTGTGAATAAAAATGCAAACAACTTGCAGTAAACCACTGTAGAGAGACTTAGCATTTCTTTGTTATTAGTTGACACCTATTAATTAGAATTGTAAAATATTTGGCCAGGCAGGGTGTCTCATGCCTGTAATCCCAGCACTTAGGGAGGGCATGGTGGGTAGATCACCTGAGGTCAGGAGTTCGAGACCAGCCTGGCCAACATGGTGAAACCACGTCTCTATTAAAAATACAAAAAAATTAGCCGGGTATCGTGGTGGGTGCCTGTAATTCCAGCTACTCGGGAGGCTGAGGAAGGAGAATGGCGTGAACCCGGGAGGCGGAGCTTGCAGTGAGCTGAGATCCGGCCACTGCACTCCAGCCTGGGCGACAGAGCGAGACTCCGTCTAAAAAAAAAAAAAAAAAAAAAAAAAATTCAGAATTCCAACTGTTGTGGGTGCATGTTGAATTTTGTTGAATTTGCTTATCAGAAAACAAACTTGTAATTTAGAAAGTTACTGAGTGAAATGAGAGTGTGTGACAGATCGGAATTCATTTGAGTCAAGAGAAGATTTATATAATGTTTTTCACTGAAAAGGGCTTCACTGCCAGTAGTATGAAATGAAAATGTCAGAACTGTGGTTACAATTTTTCTACATGATTAAGATGTATCTGCCCCCCCAGATCCTGAAAAGCTAAGCTTCTTGAAAATATTCTAGTGAAAGCAGCCACTCCTGCTTTGTATATATGCTTAGCATGAAAGTCAAGAATGAGTACTATCTTATAGCCTCAGCCAGGACACACTTCACCATTAAACTAAGCTGCTTTTCATGTTTGAAGAAAAAGATACCTGGCCACTTAAAAAGTCATTTTTCACTTTTCAAACAGACATCAAAAGTCCTAAATACTACAAGGAGGTATTTCAAAAAATACTGACACACTTCAGTGCTTACTCTGACGAGGAACTGCTTTTCTGTTTCACTGTTTTTGGAGATGTTTTGAGACATGACTTGGAACACAGATCACCCGACTGCAGGACGTAGGAAACTGAAGTGTTTTTTTTCGTTCAAGTTAATCAAAGAATAAAAGATCACACATAAAGAAATTATAGATAGTGACAGTGATGTGACAGGCTGCATGAGATCTGCAGGCCATACAAAGCTGTTTACCATTTATGCACTAGGATGTCCAAACTATACTTCTGTTAATCAAACATTCAATATAAAATATCCGGCCAGGTGTGGTAGCTCATGCCTGTAATCCTAGCACTTTGGGAGGCTGAGACGGGTGGATCACTTGAGGTCAGGAGTTCAAGACCAGCCTGGCCAATATGGTGAAACCCCATGTCGACTAAAAATATAAAAATTAGCCCAGAATGGTGGCACACACCTGTGATCCCAGGTACTCGGGAGAGTGAGGCAGGGAGAATTGCTTGAATCTGGGAGGTGGAGGTTGCAGTGAGCCAAGATCATGCCACTGCACTCCAGCCTGAGCAACAGAGTGAGACTCTGTCTCAAAAAAAAAAAAAAAAAAAAAAAAAAAAATTATAAAATAAAATATCCAAGACCTTAATTGGCACCATTTTACTGCTGTCTCGGTTCTGCCTTTCTATCCTTCCCTGTAGCTGACAAAACCTTGACCAATTTTGTCCTATTTACCTTAATATTTATTTCAGAATACTCATTAGAAATTTAAAAGAATTCCCACTACCAATCAATGCCATTGAAATCAGTGAATATTGCCCAAGCCCTGTGGACTTCACCAGGAAATAAACAAATATGGAGGAGATGATCTCAGCCTCTTGCCCTTCTCATCCCCTGCCCTGATCTGTTAAGGGGACTTTCCGTCAACATCCACAGGAGGTTTGTCTCTCCCTGTCCTGTCCCTGTGCCCTCAGTTCCTTTAGAGCCTGTGGCATTATTTTGTCCTCTCCCTCTTTATCACCTTTGTCACTTTAATTATGCTCAAGAATCTTAAAATATCTGCCATTTTGCCTCTATTTTCTCTTTAGCTATCAAAGGAAGCCCAAAGTTCTTTCTCCATGTCCAAAAAACAAGACAGTCTAAAAGACCATTCTCTTTATAATTTCCATTCAGTTCTAAATCTGATACCTGCTGTGGCCTTCACCGGTCTACTAAAATTATCTCCATTAACAACATCCTATCTGTGAAATTCAATGGATGTTTTCAGTCTTCATCTGACACCAATGGGAATAACCATTCAAGAATACTCTCTTAAAGTTGTCCAAAGGTTATGAGATAAAGGAGAAAGTATTTCCAAATAAGGTCCACTATTTTACCCTGAAAAACCACCATCTCACAAAACCCTGTGTAGGTCTGTTGAGTTTCCTGTCCTTTTGCACGGGGCTGTGAGCACTGATTAAACGTTTATGAACTGTCTGAAAGGGATCTACTTTTCCTTCTGGATCTTTTAATTCCTTCTCAAAATGAACAACTGGAGGTTAAGATTTACGCAGTACATTTCTCTCTGCTCATGAAAAATCATGTATGGCACTGTCATCAGCTTGCTGTGGCATGCATGGTCGAGTTTGGTGAAGTAAACTTCTTTTTACAAGAAAAACTGGTTCCATGGCCCCTTCCCACTGAGTGGGGCCGCTGGCTGGGGTTGTAGAGCTCAGTGGTTCAAACAGACTGCAGATTCTACCTAGATGCCGACTGCCAGGGTAGATGGCTCATTCTGCCACTTCCTACAGATACAACCTCTCTGTGCCTCAGTTTCTTAATCTGTAAAACGGAGAGAGATTGTAATAGGTTGCTATTTCTGTTAAATTAGATAGTTCATGTAAAGCATTTAGAGTATCAAGTAAGCGCACTCAATAAACTTTAGTATTAGAATTAGAATTAAAATCAGAGTTAGAATGAAAAGGCCATCAGAATAGTATTAGCATTATTACTGGGGGCTGACTTTAAGCCCAAGAGTGAAACCTCATGTCTAAATGTTGGAAGGAAAACAAGGAAAAAAGAGGTTGAAAATGGAGTAGAGGCAGGTGGTGCTATGGCAGATGACAACTCTTTATGTGGAGAGTACTTTAATCCGCGTAATGAGTCAGCATCGATCTGTCTAAATTACAAACGCATGTTTTACAAAAATCATTTGTCTTCATCAAGAAAATACGAGTTTGAAATACAAGAACTCAAGTATAAATCTTCTCCATGTCTTTTGGGTGCTTTTCATGCCCTACTCTGTGGAATAACTTACCTGCTGACATTTGGAATAGCAAACAAATTAATAGCTATTTTTAAAGGCTGACAAAGCCATTTCTATTCTTCCTGGTTTCTGAAGGACCTGAGGTTATGGGTGGCTCTTTCAAAAATTACATTTCCATAAATCATAGTAAGTCGTTAGTTTTCTATTATGTAAGGCATTGCTCTTTGTGTAAATATGAATGCAAAATTTCTACTAAATAACCGCGTGAAAGTCTTAGCAATGACTCATTTTCCTCATCTACAAAACAGGGGCCTTGTACTAATTGAATGATCTCTCAGGTCCTTTGTGCTGCTATTATTGTCTATCTGACACTGGGCGTGAAGCAATTAAACAGATGTTTCCTCAGGTTACTCCTGCGTTATTGTTGCTGGTAGGCTTCCGCGATCACACGATGTAGGAAAAATACATGGCACAGCAACAAGGAGGTTTGCTGTTGGTTTCCAGCTTAAATTCTAAGCAGATAGTGTCTTTTTCTTCAAAAGGAATTTAAAATGCTTCTGGTAATTGCCATGATCACAGAGCACTGTGCTGGAAAGAGCAACGACGCAAAAAAATACAATGGTTTACATTAGAGAAGAGAGCTGTAGCATCAGGCAGCTGAACTGTTACCTGCGACTGGCTGCTGAACAAGACAGTGACCTGAATGCACACCTAATTATTTCCAGATTTTCATCAAAAATAATGAACGAAATACGAAAGTAGGAAAAAGCTCTAATTAGCTAGCGCTAGAAACTAGGGAAAGGGAGTTGGCATTAGAATTTTGTTGAATTTCTTTAAATGAAGGTCTAAATGAGATCATTGTGGAAGAAAAGTCAACTTAATTCCAACCTTACAGGAGGGAAAACACCTCTTAAGGAACTTCAAAAGAATCCTAAAAAAATCCTTTCTCTGTACACTGATGACTATTTAAATTAAAAATGCAATCACTTGAAAATTAAAATAACGTTCTCTAAAATAACTATTTGGTAGAGAAGAAATAGCTGCAATTGTTGATAATTTAGAAAATTAATGAGAACACTGCATATAAAAACTTAAAAGACATAGCAAAAACAGGACTCTAATGAAAAGGTATGTCTTTGACTGTTTTCACTCTTTAACAGGAAAAATGAAACAAAGGAGAATTTGGCTTCATTTTTTCTTACCACTGTGTTAGTAGCATTCTTATGTAAGGGCCGAGAAAAAATGTTCCCTTCTTCCTCTGAAGGGTCTCTGAAAACCAGCTGGACAAAAGGCAGATCAGTAGGTGAAAAGGCGTACAAGCTTATTGTATCTTAATTTTATTTCACATGGGAGCCTTCAGAATGAAGACTCAAAGATAAAAGGGAAATTGTCCATTTTTGTGTTGAGGTTCAATAAAATATGGACAGCCATGTAGAAATTTGACTGGACAAAAAGGATATGACCGGCCGGGCGCGGTGGCTCAAGCCTGTAATCCCAGCACTTGGGGAGGCCGAGACGGGCAGATCACAAGGTCAAGAGATCGAGACCATCCTGGCTAACACGGTGAAACCCCGTCTCTACTAAAAATACAAAAAACTAGCCGGGCGAGGTGGCGGCGCCTGTAGTCCCAGCTACTCGGGAGGCTGAGGCAGGAGAATGGTGGGAACCTGGGAGGTGGAGCCTGCAGTGAGCTGAGATCCGGCCACTGCACTCCAGCCTGGGCGACAGAGCGAGACTCCGTCTCAAAACAAAACAACAAAAAAGGGCATGACCTAATGCTAATAGACTGAGTGGGGAAACCCAGCGAGGCTTGTCCATCTAGATTCTTCCTGGCCTCTCTGAGCACCTTCTTTCTGGGTGTGGGGCAGAACACTCTCTGCAATGGGGGCCTTTTTTTTTTTTTTTTTTTTTTTTTGAGAGGAAGTCTCACTCTGTGGCCCAGGCTGGAGGTTGGAGTGCAGTGGTGCGATCTCGGCTCACTGCACAAAACTTTTTTATTTTTATTTTTTGTACTTTTAGTAGAGATGGGGTTTCACTGTGTTAGCCAGGATGGTCTCGATCTCCTGACCTCGTGATCCACCCACCTCGGCCTTCCAAAGTGCTGGGATTACAGGCGTGAGCCACCGCGCCTGGCCTGGAATGGGGGTCTTATAACCTACTGTCAAACAAGGTAGGTCAGAGAATTTATTTATGACCAGATTTTACACAAAAAGGCCACAGGAAAGTCAGGGCACTATTTTTAGGTGTTGTGTATGGTTGGGTTTGGGGAAGACAGGTTCTGGTTTCTATGGCCCTGCCTTGGTGAAGAGGGATTCTAGTTTCTGGGGCTAGCCCCAGGGGAGAAAGAGGAGCCAGGGCAGGAGGGCGGGAGACCCTGCCTTGGTGAAGAGGGATCCTAGTTTCTGGGGCTAGCCCCAGGGGAGAAAGAGGAGCCGGGGTAGGAGGGCGGGAGAAGGCCAGAGACAGCTGCTTCTGAAGCCTTCATTTAGGGTATTGTTCTCTGAGCCCCGACACTTACTCCTGACACTCTTGAAGTGTCCTTCCCTCAGCCTGCAGGACACTGCACTCGCCTGGTTTCCTGCCTGGGTCTCTCCATGCCACCTCCGTGTGTTCCATTCGCTGGGTCCGTCCCCTCTTGGCCTCTGAATGCTGGAGCTCCCCACAGCTTGGTCCTGGGCCCCAACTGCTATGCAGTCCAAGTGGTTCCATCTCTTCTTAGGGCTTTAACCATCCTTGCCGTATGGCTGTACTCACCACTATGTTCTGAGGACAGTCCCTGCACTAAATAATCAAACCCTCATTTCTGTCAGCTCCACATTTGCCACCTTAACCCAAGTTTTCACGATTTCTGGTTTAAAGTAATCTCAGGACTGTTCTCTGGCATTTCTCATGTCACCCTCTGATTGATTCTCTATGATTAGTAACAGTCAACTTGTAAAGCATGCACATATAAGATGCCACTCCTCTACTTAATTAAGGCTCTTCAATACGTTCACATTGCTTCCGTGATAGAGGCCCAAATCCTTTATGCAGCCCAGAAGTTCCTTCATGATCTGGCCCCGACCCTCTTACCAGTCTTGTTTGAGACCTTCTTTCCCTCCTCCCTTTTTGTGTCGTCTTTTGGTTTTGCAATGTGCCGTGTGAAATGTGCTAACAGCTCGACTCAGATTTTTATAGCATATTCCTTTCTCCTTCATTAAACATACAAAAATCTTTATGAAAATGTATCACAAATCTAAAGTGTTTGATAGATTTTTTTCTTATTTTTATTCCCAAAGCCAGTTACCAGAATTCATGCCCATGTACACGTATATTTGCTGAATATCATGCTTTGAATTACATTTCTAGCTTTGTAAGTAGTGTTATTTTTCTACACATTATATTGTATTGCTTAGAATTGTGTATCTAAGACAGTATATAGATTTATGCTTTTAACTTTATAACTTATAAAATGCATAGATGAATTAGACTGAAATAAAATGTTATTCCTGACTGCTTTTAGTAGTCCATCTTGCAGTAAGAATTCGACTTTCTCAGTTTGAGATATTCCTCTCACATGTTAAACACGCTTACTTACATTTTGAAAGTTTTTTTATTTAGAAGACTTATTTGTCTAATTGGTTTGACAATGAAGATTGGCTTTGCTAACTAGCTTACATGGCAAACATGGTGAATACTTTCCATTAGTTTAGAAAGCTTATTTCCAGATCCAAGGTTTTGACACAGGCATGTTTAAAACTATTTGATAAGATAATATTTATCAAAAATATGTACAAATATATTTATTGCTGCATTTCATTGTGGCCAAAAAGTGGGTTGCCTTTCCGTAAAGGAATGGATGAATCCATTATAGATACACCGGTGTTTCTCAGCCTGGGTGATTTTAACCTCCAGGGGACATTTAGCAATGTCTGGAGACATTTTTGGTTGTCACAGTTGGAAGGGGGCAGTAGTGCTCCTGGCGTCTAGAGGGTGGAGGTCAGGGGTACTGCTAAACACCCCCTGTGCACAGGGCAGCCCCCACCACAGTCGTTTCCAGCCTAAAATCATAGTGCTCATGTTACAAAGTCCTGATGTGCAGCACGAATAAAATAGTCATTAAGAAATATAGTCCCGGCATGGTGGCTCATGCCTGTACTCCCAGCACTTTGGGAGGCCAAGGTTGGTGGATCATCTGAGGTCAGGAGTTCAAGGCCAGCCTGGGCAACATGGTGAAAACCCACCTCTACTAAACATACAAAAATTAGCCAGGCATGGTGGTGGGCATCTGTAATCCTAGCTACTTTGGAGGGCTGAGGCAGGAGAATTGCTTGAACCTGGGAGGCAGAGGTTGCAGTAAGCCGAGATTGTATCACTGCACTCCAG
The DNA here is from genome assembly GCF_007565055.1 of Rhinopithecus roxellana. NCBI lineage: Eukaryota > Metazoa > Chordata > Mammalia > Primates > Cercopithecidae > Rhinopithecus > Rhinopithecus roxellana. The sequence continues at coordinate 66,618,378 of NC_044566.1, read as the reverse complement.
CCTGGGTGACAGAGCAAGACTCCATCTCAAAAAAAAAAAAAAAAAAAAAAAAAAAAAAAAAAAAAAAAGTATAACTTAAAACTGTATCTGTTGTCTTGAAAATGTTTTTCACAAGGTACTGTTGAATTAGAAAACCAACGTGCAGAAAAGTATGTATAGTAGGGCACCAATTTTCTAAAACAAAGCAGCTGTCTCAGTGCATTTGTGTTTGTCCACGTGTGCAGGGATCCTGCAAGCACAGATAAAACCTGGGAAGACCCTCAGGAGGGCCTTACCTTGTTGATTGCGTTGGGCAAACCCGATGTAGGTGAAGGAAGAAAGTCTAAAGAATCAAGAAAAGAATTTAAAAGACTGTTATGTGTTGACGTAAAACTTTGTGAGTTAAAGTATAAATAAATGTAAAAATTAAAACCTTTTCATATCTGTATACTGGTTTTTATGTCATGTGACAGTTTAAAGAATAGAGTAAAAACAGTGGCCCTGGCTTTGTGAGGATTCCAGAGTGATTGGAAGAGACTTACGGCTTTTGTAGAGGCAGCTTTACACCACAGCACAGAGAGTGCAGGAAGGCAGGGTGCTCTCCAGACCCGCAGGGAGTTCGTCCCTAAGAAGGCGGTCAGCGGAGGAGTGCTTTCCCCTGGAGAATGACGGGGGCTCAGGAGCCGGCTTTAGAGGCGACAGCATGGGCACATTTGCCTGAGGAGGAGGAAGAAGGGAGCATCAGAGAGGTGAGAAGCCTGCCCGGGGGAAGAGTGGGAGATGCTGCTGAGAGTGTGAAACTGGCTTGCCTAGGGAGGGTTATTTTAAGCCAGCATTGCTGTTGGAGGCACGGTTACACTCTTGATCTGTCGTCCCTCCAGGAAAGCCTGCAACAAACACCTGCTTTTCAAGACTTTGGGAGAGGGCTGCAGTTTCTCACTGGAGCTCCAGCTGGTGTGGGATGAGGACCCACAGGCCCCCATGCGCGCGTTTCAGAGAGGGGAAAGGGATCATTAGCAGGGACCAGAACACACCCACAGAGCAGAGCACGTGGGGGCTTAGGGGCTGGAGAGCTGAGATGGCCGGGGTTTTAGGACTTTAGGGCTAAGGGACTGGAAATTATAGGCATTAAAATAGTGGTGAGATTTTAAAACTAGAGCCAAGAGATATGGGCCTTCTAGGGTCAGAAGCCAAAACAGTTACGGAACCTTCAGAGGGGAGAGAACAGCAAAATCCCAGGCTGCTAATTAGCCTCAGCATCTCCTTACGTTAGATTTCTTTCTCTGTCCCTGATTTGCTTAAGAAGAAGACTGAATAAGTGTTAAGCCATATTTGTTAGGAAAATCGATGCCAAACGATGAAGGAGCACCATGGGTGACATGATTCATCCGTGCCGCATGACCTTAGATGCTGTGTCTGAGGCTGACATTAGCGAGTCCCAATTCCTCAGACCACGAGTTGGCCATAATTCAGCAGGTGACAAGGGTCTGCTGTGTTCCAGGTGCCCTGGCTACAGGGTGAGGAAGAGGCCACGCTGGTGCTGACGCTGCTTCGTGTGGTCGGAAGACAACGCCTGCATTTCACTCCCTGCATTGAAGGAGGCGATGCTGGTAGGAATGATGCAGAATAAAAGGTGGCGTAGACTCACCATAAAATAGAAAAGACAGATGCAGAGGTCCTGTCACTGGAGCTTTTGACTGTGCAAGGTCTCTAGCCCTGGAATGAGGACGGTCAGGGAAAAGGTTGACCATACAGAATTATCGACAATATTTTATGATTATCTTTTTTTTTTTTTTTTTTTTTTTGAGATAGAGTTTTGCTCTTGTCATCCAGGCTGGAGTACAGTGGCACCATCTCGGCTCACTGCAATCTCCGCCTCCCAGGTTCAAGCGATTCTCCTGTCTCAGTCTCCCAAGTAGCTGGGATTACAGACGCCTGCCACCATGCCCAGCTAATTTTTGTATTTTTGGTAGAGACGGGTTTCACCATGTTGGCTAGGCTGCTCTCAAACTCCTGACCTCAGGTGATCCACCAGCCTCGGTCTCCCAAAATTCTGGGATTATAGGCGTGAGCCACCGTACCTGGCCTATTTTATGATTATCTTGTCCTAGAAGATGGGGCATGCCTTGCTAGGTAAGCATTCTCCAGTCTGTGTAATTGTATTCATTTTCAATGTTTGAAGAAATACATGAACCACTCCATAATGTGTATTCAAAAGCATCCCTAATGTGTTTTCAATAGCATCCCTAATGTGTACACATCCACAATGTGTATTCAAAATCTCCATTTTGTGTGGAGGCACGTTCTGTGTTGTGCACAAATGTTTCCTATATGCCTAGTGAAAGATAGGTTTGTTTTTGTTTTTGTTTTTTGTTTTTTGTTTTTGAGACGGAGTCTTGCTCTGTCACCCAGGCTGGAGTGCAGTGGCCGGATCTCAGTTCACTGCAAGCTCTGCCTCCCGGGTTCACGCCATTCTCCTGCCTCAGCCTCCCGAGTAGCTGGGACTACAGGCGCCGCCACCTCGCCCGGCTAATCTTTTTGTATTTTTAGTAGAGACCGCGTTTCACTGTGTTAGCCAGGATGGTCTCGATCTGCTGACCTCGTGATTCGCCCAACTCAGCCTCCCAAAGTGCTGGGATTACAGACATGAGCCACCGCGCCCAGCCCAAAAGACAGCTTTCTTTGTGTAAATTTATTTTTATCCACTTTTTGGCCTATAATGAGTTTATGTGAAAGCAATACGTCTGTAGTTGCAACAAAAATCATGCAGTCTGGTTTGCTGTCTATCGTTCCCACCTCCCTTTTAGGGACTTAATTGAGTTTTTTCGTAATCCAGGAAGGACACAAACCCCTTCTGAATCCATTCACGTGGTCTTGTCTGTGCGCTTCAATTCATAGTAAATAAAACTAAATAAGCCTCAGCGGTCACAACTCCCTTCATAATGATTCAAAGAGTGGAATAAGAAATAGGAGAAACAAGTTCTTGGTAGGTTTTATAAAGTACAAGAAACAAAAGCAAAAGGTCTTTTTAACAGTCTATATATTGTGCGAAGTTAATACGTGGGGAAACTGAGTTGAATTTCTATATATATATATTTCTGTGTAAGGCGTTTAAAAACTACAGGGTTCTTGAAATCTATTTTATAAATAAGTGGATGGCTTAAACTAACAATATTAAGTTATATCATGCTAATGCAAATCACAAGAAAACTAGGGTGACTATATCAATATGAAAAAAGTAGAATTCGGAAAGGAATATTGTCATGCATAAAGAGGGACACTTGAAAAAGACACAGAGGTCAATTCAGCAAGAATGCGTAAGTATATTAAATGTGCATATATCTATAATAAAGCTTAAATATACATGAAGAAAAAACATACATGCCTAAAGGGAGAAACAAACACTTCTGTCTCAGAAATTAATAGAATAAGGACACAGATAATTAATAATATATAAATTAATGGAATAACACTATCAATCAACCTAATCAAATTGACTTTTGTGGATCATGCTATTCAAGAGAAGCACAATACACCCTCTTCACAAGTGCACCTTAAATTTTCACCACATATAGACCATATATGCTGTACTATCAAACAAGACTTGATAACTTAAAAATATTAAAATTATTTTCTCTGACCATAATAGAATTATATTAGAAATTTAAAAATAAAAAGTCTTTTAACATCTCCAAATGTTTGAAAATTCAGCAGCACAATTCTAAATAATCCATGGGTCAAATAAGATGTCAAATGGGAAATGATAAAATATTTTGAACTGAATGATAATGAAGAAACACAGTTGAGTGGGAAATATATATAGCTGTAATCTTGGAGGCAAAGATTTAAATATATAACCCTAAAGCACAAGCCATAAAAGAAAAAATGATACATTGGTCTTTGTCAAAATTAAAAACTTATCTTTTTTGGCTGGGTGCAGTGGCTCACGCCTATAATCCCAGCACTTTGGGAGGCCGAGGTGGGTGGATCAGTTGAGGTCAGGAGTTCGAGACTAGCCTGGACAACATGGTGAAACCCCGTCATTACTAAAAATACAAAAATTAGGTGTGGTGGCGGGTGCCTATAATCCCAGCTACTTGGGAGGCTGAAGCAGGAGAAGTGCTTGAACCCGGGATGCAGAGGTTGCAGTGATTCGAGAGCATGCCATTGCACTCCAGAGTGAAGATCGAGATCAAGAGTGAAACCCAGTCTCAAAAAAAAAAAAAACAAAAAAAACAAAAAAAAAAAACCATAAAACTCATTCACGTCACAGAAAGCGGGCCAGGGATAATGCAAAATAGTCCATGTGAGTTTTGTAGGTGATAAAAATGGCCGTATCTTGATGTCTTGGTATTCACATAGTTTGTATGAATTTGTCATATCGCACCAAGCTATTCCGTTACAGTGGGTCCATTCATGTTATATAAGTCATAGTCATAAAGTTTGTTCAACAAAAGAAAGCGTAAATGGCTAGAAGAGACAAAAGAAGCTTCATTCTTTCTTTTATCTAGAACTTTCGCCTCTCTGTACTTTTGTGCTTACACGTAAAGAGAGCATATGTTGATTTTAAGCTCTCTCTATCTTACCCAAAGGGGCAGAATTTGGCAAATATTCTCCGATTTTGCACTGTGGAGCTGTGACATACCCTATTTTCAGTATAGATAAACTTTTCTTCCCTACTTTTGACTGCTTTTTGTGCATTTTGGCAGTTTGTTCAGGAAAGGGAGAAAAACAAATGAGTACTGCTTTACCTTTTCCCATACAGCTCCAACAAAAGTGAAAAAAAATCTTTTTAAAATTTAAATAAAAGGTTTTGGTTAATTGTCCCTAATACTTAGCGAGATAATAATTGATTTATTACATTACGAACACATTGCATATTATGTGTGGAGTCAGCAGCATAAGCTGAAGACAAAAATAAAGTTATTATGCAGAACTATTATGCCAGTGGGAAAAAGATACTGCTTGCATTTAAATTTTGACTCCATGTTCTTATCTCAATATGGATTTCTCACTGTACATTTGCTTCCCTGTTCCTTTCCAGATGAGCTAAGTCACTTGGTTGCTGCTACTGGCCTGGCTACTGGTCTGCTTTCCATCTTTGTGCTGAGGTACAAAGTGCCTTTCCTGAAAAGGTTCTAGGATTATGATCTTTTAAGCAACTGTAAAGCCATATTTCTTGAATTTCAGAAATCCTTTAAAATTACTTTAATACATTTTTAAAAGAATAAGAATGTAATGTCTCAATCAGCCCTTGCCCAGAGATGTTCCTTTACGTTTTCACAATCATCTTAAATATGAAATTGCTGGGCAATTATTTAGTTGAATAGATTTAGGAAGAATTTTTGTGTGTTTCTTGGATTAAAATCTATAGACATAACATACTGAAGGGGTGCATTTGTGTGTTAAAGCTTCTTGGGACCAGCCTGGCCAACATGGTGTAACTCCATCTCTATTAAAAATACAAAAATAAATTAGCCCGGGCTTGGTGGCGGGCACCTGTAATCCCAGTTACTCGGGAGGCTGAGACAGGAGGATTGTTTGAACTCAGGAGGTGAAGGTTGCAGTGAGCTGAGATCGTGCCACTGCATTCCAGCCTGGGCGACTAAGTGAAACTCTATCTCAGAAAAAAAAAAAAGCCTCTTGAAACAAAATTCTTAGGCAGTGCTAAATAATTTGTCATCTGCTTATTTCCTTTAAATTGGAAATTCTCATATTACTTTTAAAATCATGAGACTAGAATAAATGTGCTTGTACAAAGTACTGATTTATTTTGCCTGAAAACTTTCAAATACTCTAAATCTGAAATAAAGTTGAATTATTCCTTGATAAAACTTCTACATTATTCACTACATTCTCCATAGGTTCATGAAGCTATAGAATGTCAACGACATTTTTTAAGGGGCACTATGATACTGTCACGGCACATTTCTCAAAGTACCAGTGGTACTTCATCCAGACTTCCAATTCCTCCAGCTGTAAGGTATGGTTTTTCATTTGCTCTGGTCTGAATGTTTGTGTTTCCTGCAAAATAAGTATGTTGAAATCTTAACCCCCAAGGTGATGGCATTAGGAGGTAGGACCTCTGGGAGGTGATTAGGTCATGGGAGTGGAGCCCTCATGGATGGGATTAGTGCCCTCATAAAAGATGGAGATCTCTCTCCCCTTTCACCATGTGATGAAACAGTGAGAAGGCACCATCCATGAAAAAGAAAGTGAGCCTTCACCAGACACTGAATCTGCTGGCACCTTGCTCTCACACTTCTCAGCCTCCAGAACTGTGAGAAATAAATTTCTGTTGTGTATAAGCCACGCAGTTAAGGGTATTATAGCCGCCCAAATGCACTAAGACGCACCTGTTACCAGCTGACAGTCATCCCAGATGGATTTGGAACATTTCTCCTGTCTGATTTTACTTGAGGTAAGTTTCTGACCATCTTAATTTAGAGCCCATTAGAGAGGACTGCAGCAGGTGTTTCTGCTCCTATCTGCCTAAGAATTCCCCACACCAGCCAAATTGGCTTTTGATGTGTTTATGCAAAGACGGCTTGGAGTAATATATTACAACATAATAGAGAAGGGAAAGGAATTTGGGCTAAGAAACTGCAAATCAAACTAAAACAAGGAAGATATTCTTTTGTTAATAGTGAAGAGAAAAACTGATGTTAACTTTCATCGTAGTGAATTATTAATACGTGTTAGGTAAAAACAAAATAAAACAAAAACAAACAACTCTTGTTAGAAGTTTATCCCTGAAGATCTGGATCATGCTGATACACTGTGCTTTGTTTACCAGTTTTCAGGATTTAGAACAAAGAGGACTGTGTTTAAGACTTTGCCCTGTCTGTAACTGGCTGCTCATTGCTGGGAAATTTATGTCATTCGTTTGTCCCTCAATTTCCTTATCTTTAGAATATAACTTAGTTAAACAAATAGAGCTAATTTTCTAATTGAATTTGTTTGATATTCTTTTTTGTTTTTTTTGAGATGGAGTCTTGCTCTGTTGCCCAGGCTGGAGTGCAGTGGCGTGATCTCAGCTCACTGCAAGGTCCGCCTCCTGGGTTCACGCCATTTTCCTGCCTCAGCCTCCCAAGTAGCTGGGACTACAGGCGTCCGCCACCATGCCTGGCTAATTTTTTGTATTTTTAGTAGAGACGGGGGTTTCACCATGTTAGCCGGGATGGTCTCGATCTCCTGACCTTGTGATCCGCCCACCTCGGCCTCCCAAAGTGCTGGGATGACAGGCCCTGCACCTGGCCAATAATTTGAATTTTTAAGACAGCTTTACACTCTTGAACATGTTCCAGTTTGTACAAAAATTAAGTGACCTTCCTGTCTATAGATTTATCTCATCACCCAAGTCTTCTGGGTTTAATCATCTTTAAGTGGATGAGCAAGTTCCACTCATAGTTCTTACTTTCCAGAAATATATATGATAGTGTGACAGAAACTGGTATTTGGTGACCAAACCCTTCTCCTCTTCTCCCTTGATATACGAGATTATCTTTGTGTAGCCTCTCTTGTGGTTTGATGTGGCCGTAAGACTGAATGTTATCAGTTGATTATAAGTGCAAGTAACGTACTTCACTTCCAGGCATAATCCATAAAATCACCCATATTTGCTCATTCATCCCCTTTTCTTGCCTTGTGAAGAAACATGAAGACAACTCTAAGCATGATCTTCTGGGCCCCTGTTAAGAGTGGCAGAGCCACTCCCTGAAATGGGTCCGTGTCTATGACTTTGCTTAAAGATCCTCCCAACCAGGTAAATATGCATCTGCTACCTGAGCAAGAAAAAAAAAAAAAATCATAAGGTTAGCCCACTGAGATTTTGAAGTTTATTATGGAAGCTAGTATTTATTGAATAGGTGTAGAAGTGGGAGTCCTGAAGTGGGGTACTTACTGCTGTAACAAAACCTAAACTATGTGGCATTGTCTTCGTGGTTGGTTCAAAGTTAGTAAGCCCATGATATGGAAGGCCAGGAAGATAGAAGCCCAAGTTTTACAGATGTAAAACACTTGTAAAATTGTTGTTTGCCAGGAAGTTGAAGGCAGATCATGTGCCTATTGCAGGATTTAGTAATTACTATGGACCAGTGGCTGCTGTTTCCCACTCTTTTCTTTCCCCAAATAGAAGTACTCATGCCCTTGCTCTTTTGTTGTGTATTGAATGTCTCTGTTGGAGTGAGCAGATAATTGGCCTTTTTAGTTCATAGGTTCCTATACTGCAAGGAACCATATTCATACTTGGTGGAGAGGACTCTTTATCATTCAGGAAGTCTGTACTTTGTGCTAGATGCAATATCTAGATAGAACTTTTTCTTCCTTGGTAGATCATCTGCCTTTAATTCACTGGGACCACATTTATTGTGTCTTTTACCCTGGTTGTCATAAATATCGTGGGATTTCTTGTCAACTCTGCCCTCTGGAATTCGTGGTTCATTATCAGCAATATCCTTAGTAACCTCAACCCATTTTCTAAGCCTTTCTGTTATTTTTTGATCTAACAAGAAGCCACTTCTTCCATAAGAACACCCTGTCAAGGGTGACTCTTTTTCTTCCATAGCCCTTGAATCATTGGGCCTAAAGATGGGATAAAAGTCCTCTAGTTCCTGTTGTTAATTAGGAATTAATTTTGTTAATTACAGAGCAGTTTCTTTCATTTCTCCCTGAAACACTGGTTTGAATCTCATATTATCAGATTGTGTCATCCATTGTTACCCATTGTCACTAACTCGGGTCATTCTTCTAGGATTTAACTCCTGCCTCACTCTCTCTAACCCTGCCTATTTCCTAATTCCCCTTTTTAGCTTTCAGCTGCTTTTCTTTCTGTTTTGGGTCAGGCTCATTCACTTACAAATATGCTGTCATCCCTCTCACTAAAAAAGCAAAAAAAAAAAAAAAAAAAAACCAAAGTTAAAAAAGCAAATGCAAAAAAGCAAAAAACCAAAATTAAAAAAGCAAAGATGGGATCTCTTGATTCCATTTTTGTCAACCTAGTTTTTAAGACTCTCATTTACAGCAAAACTTCTGGAAGGAGTTGTCTGTCTTTTCTGTCACAATTTCCTCCTCCGCATTCTCGCTTGAATCCATGCTGATCAGATTTTAGCCCTTATCAATCTGAGGATACTGATTGTGATAAAGTCACGAACAACTTATATATCATTAGAGCTAATAATCTGGTATGGATTAGAGATTGTTTCATGTTTTTTTGATATTCATATACAAAATTTACCAGCCCGATTTATTTCAGAGACCATATGCTGTGCTTTACAATGCCATCTTTGTTCCAGATTAAGTGTCCATGTATGTGGGTTCATATAAGGGCTCTCACTTCTGCGTTTTGGTCTGCCAATCTCTATGCCCAATACCATACTACTTAATTACTGTGGCTTTAAAATACACCTTGATATTTGTTAGAACAAGTCCCTCCACCTTGTTCTTTTCAAAGAGACTCTTAGCTACTCTTGGTCCTTCATGTCCCATATAAATTTTAGAACCAGCTGCCTTTGTGAAATAGATTTACTACTCCTTTGTGAAATACATTTCACGGCCGGGCATGGTGGCTCACGCCTGTAATCCCTGCACTTTGGAAGGCCAAGGCAGATGGATCATGAGGTCAGGAGATTGAGACCATCCTGGCTAACACGGTGAAACCCCATCTCTATTAAAAATACAAAAAAATAGCCAGGCATGGTGGCACAAGCCCGTAGTCCCAGCTACTCTGGAGGCTGAGGCAGGAGAATCGTTTGAACCCGGGAGGCGGAGGGTGCAGTGAGCCAAGATTGTGCCACTGCACTCCAACCTGGGTGACAGAGCAAGACTCGGTCTCAAAAGAAAAAAAAGAAAAAAAAAATTCACAAAGGAATCCATTTGAATTTTGAATGACATTATTATGGACTATAAAAATAAGAATTAATATCTCTACAGTATTGCCTCCTCCAATCTATGAACATAGTATATCCCTCTATTTCTTCTACATCATTTAAAAAAATTCTTTTAGTATTTTAAACTTTGTGTATAAATTTTGCCTATGTTTTGTAGGTTTATTCTAGAATTGAATTTACTCTAGAAACAAAAAGAAAATTTAGTATTAACTTCTCTCTAAATGTTTGGTAGATTTCACTGCTGAAGCCATCTGGATTGCTTCAACATCAACATACTCTCTACCTGGGCATGCATGGAGGACCTAAGATTGTGGCAAAAGGCATTTCTTTACAGAAAATAGAAACTTCTCTTGTCCTACCTCTGCTATTAGAAAATGAACCCTTGACTAATTGAATTATATTATTTTCTTCTTCTTAAAATAAGCTTGTATTTATTTGATGCTTACTGTGTGTCATGCACTCTCCTAAGTATCTTACCAGTACTATCTCATTTAATCCATTTAACAAGACGATGAGAGTCCCCAATTTGCTGATGAGAAAATTGAGGCACTGACAGGTCAGATAATTTTACCGAAGACCAAGATGGAAGGTGGTGGAGTCAGGTTTCTGTCCTAGATAGTCTGGTTCCTGAGCTCACTCTCTTTACCTTTGGCTAACATGCCTTGCTTTGGGTTTAGACTATTCTATTTCTACTCTATTGAATTGACTCTTTTGCTCAGTTATTATCCATCTTTCTCAGTTTCTAATCCATGCCTTTATAGTCAAATTTTCCTTGATTACTACTTTGTCCAAATTCTGTTTCAATATATAGTACTTTTATTCTCACTCATTTCTGAATAGTTTGTAATGTTGGTTTTGAGGTTTTCTTTATCCACAAGTTATTTAGAAGGGTAATTTGACATTTCTAAGTGGAAAGTTTCTTTTGGGCTAGCCTTTGGTTGTTTACTTTCTGGTTTCATGATATTGTAATCAGAACTTGGCTACTGCTTTGGGAACTTCATTTAGAATTTTTTGGTAACCTAACACTTGGCTAACTGTTGTAAATGATCCATGGTGTACATAACTCTATATATAGGTGTATGTGTGTGTGTGTGTGTGTGTGTGTGTATCAAATCAAACTGGATATTTGTGATATTCAATTCTTTATGTTTTCTTCTATCTGATTTTCCATTTTCTGGGAGCTAGTTGTTTTCCTCCTCCTTGGCTCTGGTTTTGCCAGTTTCTCTTTGTATTTTTGAAAATGTTTGCTTTATATATTTCTTCAGTGCTACGTTGTTTAGTCTTTAATTTTGTTAACTTCCTGACAAAGTGCATTGTCATCAATATAAGGCATTGGTCCTCATCATAGTAAATACTTTGACCTTGTATTCAATTTTGTTCTATGTACATTTTTCAAGTCAATTTTCATTTTTATAGCAGTTGCGTCACATGCCTCTTTCCACCTCTTCATTTTCCACTCTTCATGCCACAACTACGTCTGCTAATGAGCACCGCCGTGTTCCCCATCGTGAGTTATACTTCATCCTTTCCAGTCTTCTCTGTGGGGCCCGTCACTGATCCACAGTGACTGGAGGTCAATGAAGTTTTGAGAAGAAGCATTTGCTCTTTCAAGCTGGTAGAATGTCATTTAAGACATGTCCCTGTGTTCTGTTCATCTCAGCTTGCATTTTCAGTGGGGTTCCTCTTTCATGGTGGTCTTCCAGAACGCTTGAGGACACAAATCACTTTCTGAAGTCTTTCTCTGGCTCCTGCAGGGAAGGAGGGGCATAGATCTGTTCTACTTCAAGGCCTTCAGCATGGTGCTTTCTTTCTCTTATTTTCGAGTAGTTTTTCCATCATGCCTATGTTATGTTTTAATAGGTCATAACTTTCAAATATGGGCAGATATATTCAGAGAAAGTCTGCATGGCTGCATTCTTTGTGCACTTGGGAACCTGCTGAAATCTTCACTTTCTTTCTGTACCTGGTTGGCAAGTCGGAGTTCACAGTTGTAGTTTCCTTTTTCTCCTTTATTCAAAGTAGTAGTAATGGAAATTATTAGAATAGAAAGAAATAGTAGAAAGTATTATTCCTCTGATAATATTTGGTACAACACTCTATTGTAGCACCTATACTGAGTGTTGTTGTTACTATTTTATCAGTGTCTTCCATTACATTGTAAGTCCTTAGACAGCAGGAAGTGTGCCTGGATCTCCTCCTTGGCCCTGGTGTGTAACATGATGCCTGGCACAAAGCATTGTAAACATAAATGAGCCATGTGTAAATAGAGTAATAATTTCATGGGGACCTAACATCAAAGGCCACGGGTGATGTGAATATAACGAGTCAGGTTTCCTTGCTTCTACCCTTAGTCCCTAATAGTCTCTTTTCCAGACAACCAACCAGAAAGATTCTCCTAAAACTCAACACCAATCATGTTGCTTCTCTGCTCTAGCCTTGCTTCCTAGGGACTTCCTATCTCACTCCCAGTAAAATCTAAAGCTCTTACCTTGGCCGATAGCACCCACCATGATGTAGCTATCATCTCCCACCTGCTCCTTGCATCCCTTGCTCTGGGTCATCTTGCTCCCTCTGATCTTCTTTAAACAACTAAAGTCGGCTGCAGCCTCCAGAGATGTCACGCTTGGTCTCCCTTTTCCCGGCACATATTCCCTGCCCCGTATCAGCAGGGCTTGGTCTCTCTTTATCCATGTCTTTGCTCCAGTGCCTTCTTCCCTGACAATCTTATTCAAACAGTCTCCCTGCATCTCTGGCTCTTGCACTGTGTTGATTTCCTCACCCTCTGACACCACCTGACATATTAAATATTTATTTATTTACTCCCTGCTGGAACGTACGCTCTATGGCAACAGACACGTCTGGTTTACCACGGCTGCATCCCAAGTGCCTGGTGAGTTATGGGTATCATTTGTTCAACAAATAAATACAATTATGTGCTTGGTCTTGGCAGCTATTGTCACATTTCCTTCAGTTTTGTATACTGAAAACATAGCCACGCATGTGTCAGGAAGGAGCAGGCACACTGGTGACCGCCCCTAGACACCCCTAGAGAGTATTAGGATTTGTGGCCATGGCTGGGCAGACTGGTAGCAATGGGCCTCCAGCAGACTCCATCGGAGCACACAGAAACAGTCATGTTCTTAGTCATCTATGGACAAGCAAGAACTACAGGGTTGAGGCATAGTGCCGGGAAGTGACCCTAGAGAGCAGGTACTCCTCAGGTTTCACGTACATGGCAAAATAATAATGACTAGGGGATGGGTGGTGGGAACAAGCTAACCATGCATGTGTGTATTAAGTGAGAGACTAAGGCTGGGAGAAATAAAGACAATTTTTAATTTGGTGTCTGCAGAATCTGCAGAATGTCCTCTTCTTGTGCTCATGTAGCCGTGGAGAGTGAAGAATGTGAAAAATTATACTTGAGTTTAAGTCTGCTGTTTTACTGTTTTTATAGATCAGGGACTTTTATGACCTAATGCTTGAGCCCCCATACTATCTTTTTCCCCTCAGCTGGCAGTGCCAGGATAAGTCGATTATTCACAGTATCAATTCATGGATTGATTTAGGGTCTCCACATTGTGTATCCTTAATAGATGTTTAATTAAGCTGAATGAAAGCATAGATAGAGGCAGCACAGAATTGTGGGAAGATAATAAAAATGGTCTGTTTCAGTTCTTAAATTCTGTAATGTTGCCTTCTACATTTACAAACTTGAACAGTTTTTCAGTGCAGAAGACAAAATTACGGAATTTTAGAAAATATTTATAAAGTGACATTTTGGCACAGAGGGTAAATTTTCTGATGTATTGGTAATCTGTAAGGAAAACTGGAACTAAAATAATAAGTGAGGTGATAATGATGGCCTTCTGTCCCAAGGAAATGCTGCCAGCTTTACTCTGGCAACTCTGTCTGGCATTTATTGAGAACTTACAACATGCCAAGTACAATAAGGGCTTTGAATGCACTTAATTAAGGGTATTTTTTAATGAAGGGTTTAGTTAATTATGATGTAGTTAAGTATTAGTTAAGGGAATTTAGTGTTCTTATTAACTAATGCAACTCAGAATTAGATGGCATTATTAACTCTATTTCACCCTGAGGAAACTGACGCTCAGAGAACAGTTTCTCTAAGGTTATAAGGCTGGTCAAAGGATGAGCTGGGATTATGTAGGTAATTTAAATGGGGAATTTGTGCCCTAACTTGGTGCTTCTCCTTTGCAATCAGTAGGTTAGATGCCTTGAGAAGACCTGAAATTCTGTCATGCTTAGCAAGTTTCCGAAAAAACTTAAAGGAACCAATTGATTTAGGCCCTGAGAGCTTTCTAAAGTTCTGAAGCAAAAGGCAGGGATGCAGAGTTCCATGGAGGTGGTGAGAGAAATGAAGGGCAGGCCGGGCACGGTGGCTCATGCTTATACTCCCAGTACGTTGGGAGGCTGAGGTGGGCGGATCACCTGAGGTCAGGAGTTTGAGACCAGCCTGGTCAATATGGTGAAATCCCTGCCTCTACTGAAAAGAAAAAAAAAAAAAAGCTGGGCATGGTGGCGTGCACCTGTAGTCCCAGCTACTCAGGAGGCTGAGGCAGGGAAATTGCTTGAACCTGGGAGGCAGAGGTTGCAGTGAGATGAGATCACACCACTGCACTCCAGCCTGGGTGGCAGAGCGGGACTCTGTTTAAAAAAAAACAAAAACGAAATTAAGGGCAAAGCAGGCCATCCACAGATTCTCTTTGAAAGAATGACCACAAGCTATTTTTGTCTTTAAGTATTAATGTAATGATTCGAGAGAATAGACCATATAAACAAAAGCATGATAATGTCAAATTTTTACTTCTTTTCTAAAAAGAATATAATTCATATAAAATGCATTAGTTTTCTTTTGTGTATTCTATAAAAATTCTGTAATTGATATTTGAAATAAACTTTTCCAAATTATTTTAAAATCAACATACAGAATGAGAGAATCTTAAAATTGAGTTATAGAAAAAATGTTAGCACATAGCACCTATAATTTCTCCTTCAGAAAACAGTTCCATGAGAATCTGGCAAAAAATAACAAACATATCAAAAGACATATTGGAGCTGAGTTGTTCACTTAGACTATCAATATATTGAAGAAGAACTTTTAAGTATTGTACACAATGCCTGAGAAAACTTAAAAGTTTTTTATTTTTAATTTATTAATGTTTAAAAAGCAAAAATCATAGCTTAAAAAAATCTTACAGTTGAAAAAAAGGACACACTTTTCTAATTTGTAACTTACTATTTACAGTTTCGCTACCACTTTACCTTTTGAAGCTTCCCCAAGATATTCTGATTTTTTAAAATTGCAGATTTACCAATTGAAATTCATTTGTGGTTATAATTATGTCTACAAATGTATTAGGCTGCCCTTCTAGGCTGAAAATTATTCCCTGAAACTAGCGCCAAAGCTAAAAAGAATAGCGATCAAGAAGTATTTGTTGAGTAAATAACATAATTATAGATAATCGTTTTATAATCTATTATCTACTTTTTACTATTTGTTTGTTAGCAGTCTTTGTTAAATCACATAGCCATTCTTTGCAGTGTTCAGTGCTAGTAGAAGAGAAGACAATTTAGTGTATTGTTGATTTGTGTAGCTGAGTTCAGCCTAAGTGCAGAAAGAAACACTGCAATGCACACTCTATATTGCAGATATGGAAGTGTGTATCTTTGTTTTCTTGTGCCGTTCTTGATAAATGTTGGCCTCGGCAATAATGCTGAGTGCTCTTACAGTTCTCAAAGGGTATTCACATTTATTCTCATTTAATCTTTACAACAAGACCAAGGCAGGTGGATTGTTTGCACAGGTTAAGTGACTTGCTCAAGGTTGCGCAATGAATTTATGATAAGTCGGGACATGAACCAAAACCTCTTAACCTTGTGCTTTCAAACAGAAAGCAGAGCTGAAAGTAATTTTTCTGTGGTCTAAAATGGGTATGCTGTGGCTTCTTCTAGGCCCTCGTTGCCTGATATATTTAGAAATATCTCAACAATTATCAGGAGTCAAAGTTTGATGTTCATTTCAGTATTTTTAAATTTACTCTATAATTGAAATAACTGGTGTCCCTCGCAAAAATATAAATGTGTTGACTTTTTTGTAAAAATGATGCAAGCCTTTTGAATTATTCAAACTTTTTATACATTTTTAAAACAGAAAATTATTTTTAGAAAATTTCATTTCTGGCCAGGCATGGTGGCTCACGTCTGTAATCCCAGCACTTTGGGAGGCTGAGGTGGGCGGATCACTGGCGGTCAGGAGTTTGAGACCATCCTGGCCAACACGGCGAAACCGTGTTTCTACTAAAAATACAAAAATTAACCAGGTGTGGTATGCGTGCCTATGGTCCTAGCAACTCTGGAGGCTGAAGCAGGAGAACCGCTTGAACCCGCGAGGCAGAGGGTGCAGTGAGCTGAGATCATGCCACTGCACTCCAGCCTGGGCAACAGAGCGAGAATATGTTTCCAAAAATAAATAAATAAAAATAAATAAATAAATAAATAATAATATATTTCTCTGGAGATGAGCAATGTTTACAATAGGTTGATTAAACAAAATAGTCAGTGGAGTATTTTAGAATATTTGCATACAGTAACATTAACAATGCTTGGCTTTCCAAATGTGAGATAAGTATATAAGTATATCCACTGGTTAGGGTGATCAGCTGGTCAGCACATCCTTCTTTGAACTTTATGTTATAACAAAACAAATGGGCTGTTGTCTAATGAGGAAGAGCTATGTAGCAGACAGTTTGCCCCGCCCTCCCTCCGTTTTTTTCTTCCCCCTTCACTTCCATTTCTCTGTCCATCTTTCTATCTTACCTTTTCTTTTCTGGTCTTTGTATATCTGTCTTGCTTTCTTCCCTTCTGCATTTCAATTTTTAAAACACTTATTGGTGACCAGGCACGGTGGCTCACGCCTGTAATCCCAGCACTTTGGGAGGCCGAGGCAGGTGGATCAAGAGGTCAGGAGATCATGACCATCCTGGCTAACACGATGAAACCCCGTATCTATTAAAAATACAAAAAATTAGCCGGGCGTGGTGGCGGGCACCTGTAGTCCCAGCTACTCGGGTGGCTGAGGCGGGAGAATGGCATGAACCCGGGAGGCGGAGCTTGCAGTGAGCCGTGATTGCACCACTGCACTCCAGCCTGGGTGGACTCCAGCTCAAAAAAAAAAAAAAAAAAAAAAAAAAAAAAAAGAAACACCTATTGGTAATACTCCAAATCCTAGCCAACTTGTTCAGTTTTACATTAAAGAAAATGGTCTTAGCAAATCCCACACGAAAAGTGAGCGTTCTGGTACCCTTAGGTTAGGTTAAGACGAGGCATATATGTGTGTGTTTAGAAGATGCTTGTTACTTTTAAACAGTGTATTCTGAATCTACAGGAGGAAGATAACACATAGAATTTTCCGTAAGTCACTGACCATGAAACTATTTACATTTCTCAGAACTGTATTCAAAAGGATACCAATATGGAAAATGCACATCTATTAAAGCTTATGAATTACATTATGCAAATGCTTTAAATTCTGACTTTTTAAAAATACTTGATTTATCATTGTCCACTGGACACATTCAAGTCTTCCTTAGTGATCGTGGCTTTATCTGTGCCTTCGGTGTTTCTAACAAGTTTTGCAATACGTAATTTGAGATGATTATATATGCTTCAGAAATGATTGTTTTAGCTACATCATTGATTTTATCTTCTCCATATTGCTGATTGCAGTGGCTCACGCCTGTAATCCCAGCACTTTGGGAGACTGAGGCGGGCAGATCACGAGGTCAGGAGATATGTTGAGACCATCCTGGCTAACACATCTCTACTAAAAATACAAAAAATTAGCTAGGCTGGTGGCTCGCACCTGTAGTCCCAGCTACTCGGGAGGCTGAGGCAGGAGAATCGCTTGAACCTGGGAGGCAGAGGTTACAGTGAGCCAAGATCATGCCACTGCACTCCAGCCTGGGCATCAAAGCAAGACTCCATCTCAAAAAAAAAAAAATTAATTTAAAAAAATAAAAAAAAATACGTATATATGTATAGCTTCACTTGATTATTTTTGTCTGATTTGCATAGTTCTAAACTTATTTTTAAAAAATTACAAATTCATAGAAAGTTGAAAACAAAAAAACATACAGGGATGTCTCCTGTACCTTTCACCTAGTTTCTTCCATGGTAACCTCTTGCATGACTATAGTTCAATATCAAACTGAAGAAACTGACATTGGCACAACCCACAGAGCTTATTCTGATTTTGCTTAAGTGCACTTATTTGTGTGCATGAACAATTTTGTGCAATTTTATCACATATGTAGATTTGTGTAAAAACATCACAGTCAAGACAGAGAACAGTTCCCATATCACAGGGTTCCCTGTTCTGCTCCACAGAGCCACCTCTCCCCACTCCTTCCTTACCTCCTGGCAACCACTAGTCTAGTCTCTATTTTTGTGATTTTCTTATGGCAAGGATGTTATATAAATGGAAGCGTAAGTTATGTGAATTTTTGAGAGTGGCTTTTTTCACTCAGTGTGATTTCCTTGAGATCCGTCCAAGTTGTAGACACCAATCTTCTCTCATTTTTATTGCTGAGTGGTATCCCATAGTAGTGATGTACCTGGGCTTGTTTAACCGTTCATTAAAGGGCATTTGGATTGTTCCTAGTTTTTGGCTATTATGAGTAACGTGGCTATAGACACTCATGTAGAGACTTTTTCATGAACATAAGTCTACCTTTAACTGGGATAAATGCGCAGAGTGTAATTGCTGGGTCGTGTGATGGTTGCACGTTTAGTTTTATAAGAAACTGCCCACTGTTTTCCTGAGTGGCTACGCCATTTTACATTCCCACCGGCCCTGGATGAATCTAGTGTCTCTGCATTCTCATCAGTGTTTGGTGTTTTTTATTTTAACCAATCTGATAGGTATGTAGTGAGATCTTATTTTGGTTTGTGCATTTCCTTAATGGCAAATGATGTTAAACACCTTTTCATGTGCTTATTTGCCATCTGAAATGCTTCTTTATTTTGCGTATTTTTTACTTTGATTTTTTATTAACTTGAATTTTGAGAGTTCTTTCTATATTCTAGATGTAAGTCCTTTGTCAGTAGATACATGATAATAGGGAATTTTTTGTTTCTCCCAGCTTTGTAGCATGTCCTTTTACCCTCTTTGCAGGGTCTTTTGTAGAGCAAAGGTTTTGAACTCTAATGATGGGCAGTTAAATTTTATCTTAACTGCAACTAATATTATTAACTTTAGAAAATTTCACTTGATTACAATATATCCTTTAAATTTTGTCAAACTCATTCTTTTTTTTTTTTTTTTTTTTTTTTGAGACAAAGTCTTGCTTTTGTCACTCAGGCTGGAGCACAATGGCACGATCTTGGCTCCCTGCAACCTCTGCCTCCCGGGTTCAAGCCATTCTCCTGTCTCAGCCTCCCGAGCAGCTGGGATCACAGGTGCCTGCCACCACACCTGGCTAATTCTGGCTAATTTTTGTATTTTTAGTAGAGAAGGGGTTTCACCATGTTGGCCAGGCTGGTCTTGAACTCCTGACCTCAGGTGATCTGCCTGCCTCAGCTTCCCAAAGTGCTGGGATTATAGGCCTGAGCCACTGCTCCCGGCCTAATTATTGTTTATTACAAAATATTTAAAAATAAAAAACAGTTAAAAGATTTAAACATCCTATAAATTCTGTAGCCCAAAATAACTATCATCAGTATTTCTTTTTTTTTTTTTGAGACGGAGTTTCACTCTTGTTGCCCAGGCTGGAGTGCAATGGCACAATCCGTGATCTCAGCTCATTGCAACCTCTGCCTCCTGGGTTCAAGAGATTCTCCTGCCTCAGCCTCCTGAGTAGCTGGGATTACAGGTGTGTGCCACCACGCCCGGCTAATTTTGTATTTTCAGTAGAGATGGAGTTTCTCCATGTTGGTCAGGCTGGTCTTGAACTCCTGACCTTAGGTGATCCGCCCTCCTCGGCCTCCCAAAGTGTTGGGATTACAGGCATGAGCCACTGCGCCCGGCTATCGTCAGTATTTTGGAAATGCTCAATCTCTCTCTTATAGAAAAGAAACAGAAGTAATTTACAAAGATATTACTCCTTAAATTTTAAAAAGTATTAAATTCATTTTTATTCAAATACAAAAGAAAGAAAACCTAAGTGAAAATATGACATATATTGAGTTTCAGGAAATTTTGTTTCTCTCTTTTGTTCTCTCTCTTTTTTTTTTTTTTTTTTTGAGATGGAGTCTCCCTCTGTCACCCAGGCTGGAGTCTATTGGCGTGATCTCGGCTCACTGCAAGCTCCGCCTCCTGGGTTCATGCCATTCTCCTGCCTCAGCCTCCTGAGTAGCTGGGACTACAGGCGCCGCCACCACGCCCGGCTAATTTTTTGTATTTTTAGTGGAGACGGGGTTTCACCATGTTAGCCAGGATGCTCTCGATCTCCTGACCTCGTGACCCACCCGCCTCGGCCTCCCAAAGTGCTGGGATTACAGGTGTGAGCCACCGCACCCGGCACCGAAATTTTGGTTCTTATGAGATACCTTTCAAAGAAAGAAAAAGATTTTGAAAAACATTAAGGATTAAACTTATTATTTTTTAATTACAGGTTTCAACTTTATTTTATTAGCTCCATCCCATGAAGATAATCAACCCTTTTATATATTCCCCTACTTATCTTTTTCCCAAATTTTAATTTTTATTACTTTAACCAAAGTAAAGTGTGTAAAGTTAATAACACACTTTATCTTCCAACCATGGACATTCTGGGCCGCAACCACAATTCCCACAGTTGTGTTGGCTGGGTTTTCTTCTGGCAGCTCTGCCATTCATATTCTGTGTTGTGAAACTGCCTCTTCTATGATCCTCTCATGCACCAAATTTAGTCACTCTAGACAAAAATCAGTGACATTGCCTGTTTTTATGCATGTTCATTACTTGAAGAGTACCTGTACCCCTCTGCAGCTGGAGGCAGCATGGCCCTCTCTCACATCTCAGTCTTTTCCAGACTTTAGATCCTCACAGTTATGTCACAGTATGAAGCCGAGACTGTTTTCTTTTGTACAACGGAGATATTTTAGTGTTTTCAATGGTATTTATTTATTTATTTACTTTTTTAGAGACGGAGTCATGTTCTGTCGCCCAGGCTGGAGTGCAGTGGTGTGATCTTGGCTCACTGTAGTCTCTGCTTCCCAGGTTCCAGCGATTCTCCTGCCGCAACCTCCCAAGTAGACTAGCTGGGATTACAGGTGCGCACCACCATGCCTGACTTATTTTTGTATTTTTAGTAGAGATGGGGTTTCACCATGTTGGCCAGGCTGGTCTCGAACTCCTGACCACAGGTGATCCGCTTGCCTCACCCTCCCAAAGTGTTGGGATTACCAGCGTGAACCACCATGCCCGGCCTCGATGGTATTTCTTAATTTTGGTAACCCAGCTCCCCGTCCCAGCCTTTCCCTACAGTCCTGTTGACCTTAAGTCTAGAACATGTGGCTTCTTATTCAGCAAGCGGTGGAGAGTATCAAAGAAAATAGGAGAGATAGGAAAGACGTAGACACAGCAAAGCTGCCTTCAACTGCTGTGGTGAGGATCCAGAGAACAGAACAAGAAAGGAGAAAAATACATTGATATCTACCTTCTCAAGGTTAAAATCTCTGGGGTGAGGGAGAATGGAGTCACAGTGAAACCACTAAGACGGGTTTGATGAAAACAGTTTGGTGGCGAGGAGCTTTGCTTCCTGCCTGTTGGGGGCATTGCCTGGGGAAAGTACCGTCCCCTAGTGAATCCTCCTTCCCCTAGGGAATCCTCCTCAGTCAGCACGCTGCCAGTCTGTATAGTGCCAGAGAGTGGTTAAAAAGGATAGGCAGCCTGGGCACCGTGGCTCAGGCCTGTAATCCCAGCACTTTGGGAGGTTGAGGCAGGTGGATCACTCGAGGTTAGGAGTTTGAGACCAGCCTGACCAACATGGAGAAGCACGGTCTATACAAAAACACAAAAATGATCCGGGAGTGGTGGTAAGCGCCTGTGGTCCCAGATACTCAGGGGAAGGGGGCTGAGGTAGGAGGATCATTTGCATCCACGAGAAGGGGGAGGCTGCAGTGAGCCGAGGTCGCACCACTGCACTCCAGCCTGGGCGACAGAGTGAGACTCTGTCTTAAAAAAAAACCAAAAAGATAAATAGATAGATAGCAGATAAACCAGAAATGAGCTCTGCTCCACTAACCACCGTTCCTGTGGTGTCTAGTAAAGGCTGAAATTCCCTTACTTACTTCCAGAGCTCCTGGCCAAATACGGTCCAGAGAGCTGAGGGAGCCTGAGGCTGTTGGACTTGATAGGGAGGAAGACGGGGTCCCCACGGTGAGGGCAAAGTGACCTGCCCCACTGGGACAATGAGGATATCCTCCAAGGCGAGGACTTTGCAGCCTGATCAGGAGCTGAGGCGGTGGCCTGGTGGGTAGGAGCAGACGGCTGAGATCTAAAGAGCACAGACCTGGAGTGAGGCTGGCTGCAGCCTCTTCACCACACGCGGGGATCCAGCCTGAACTGCTTGCCTTGTTTTGATCTTAGTGTCAACACCTCCAGTGTTTCTCTATCAAGTAAAATGCTGCCTTTACGACGACTAAGACTGTATGTTTGTGTATAGTAAGAAAGCATTTATTAATTCCTGTTTCCTCGAGACTTTTCATCAAGAAGTTGTATTGAACTTTTTCAAAGGCTTTGCCAACATGTTGAAGATAACTCATGTGTTTCTTCTTAGAACTGTTACTAAGTCATGAACGATTTTGTTCATCGTGAGCCCATCTTGCATTCTTGTGATTCCCATTGTGCCATGGTGTACTGTTCTCTAAGTTTTTCTTATTTACATCAGTATCAGTTGCACTGCTCTGTAATTTTGTTTTTCTTCTTATTTAGTATAAGTATTAATGTTTCTCTTGTTTCACAAAAAGTATTAGAAAAGTTTTCTTCATTTAAAATGTTCTTGAACAGCCTATAGAGTATTGAAACTCTTTGGGCCTTAAAGATTTGGTAGAATTTTCCTGTGAAAGTGAGGGGAGAGAGAGACCCTCTCATATTGTTTTATATTGTTTTATATTCAGTACTCGTTTTAAGAAAAAACAAGGAAGTGAAACCAAAACCGGGCCTGGGCCTGCCTGGCCTAAACCTAGTAGTTAAAAATCAACTCATGACTTAGAAACCAATATTATCCATAGATTCCCAGCATTGTATAAAAGAACATTGTGAAACTCCCTGCTCTGATCTGTTTCACTTTGACCACAGGTGCATGCAGCCCCTGTCACGTACCCCCTGCTCTCTCAAATCAATCACGACCCTTTCATGTGACATCTTTAGCGTTGTGAGCCCTTAAAAGGGACAGAAATTGTGCACTCAGGGAACTTGGATTTTAAGGCAGTAGCATGCTGATGCTCCCAGCTGAATAAAGCCCTTCTTTCTACAACTCGGTGTCTGAGAGGTTTTGTCTGCGGCTCATCCTGCTACAAAAGCATCTGGGCCTGATGCTTTTTTTGTGAAGTAGTTTCATAATATCGTGATTTCTTCTAGGGAAGTTGGTTGGTTTAAATTTTCTATTTATCATGGGATTAATTTTGGTAATCTGCTTCCTCCAGGAAAATTACTCATTTCATGTTTTCCATTTTATTTATGTAAAAGTCTGCACAACATTTTTTGTTATTTAAAAAATTTCTTGGTTTAATGGTATTCCTCTATGTCACTTAAAAAACATACGTATAATGTGTGCCCATTTTTCCCTCTTTATGATTGACTTATCAAGTATTTTGTCTTTTTGGTAGTTGTTTTTGAGAGTGTAGGATTTACGTTTACTGTCTACTCTTTTTATACACTCTACCACATTAATGTCTGCTTTTGTCTTATTTTGTTTAGGTTTAGTTTGTTGGATTTTGTTTTTCAGCATTTTAAGATGAGTATTTACTTTCGTTCTTTTATTTTTGCTGGTAAGTATTTGGTGTTATGAATTTTCTTCTAATTACATTTTTAAATGTATCTCATAGATTCTTTTATTTAATGCCATTGTGAAAGGAAAAGATCTTGGGCCCCCAAAATCGCTCAGAAAACTCAAGCTGGGAACTGCTTAGGGCCAACTTGCCTCCCATTCTGTTCAAAGTCAGTCCTCTGCTCACTGAGATGGAGGCGTATCTGATTTGCCTCCTCGTAGTTTAATCTATCAGAAACTCAAAAGGCTAATCAGAAACTCAAAAGAATGTAAAGGTTTGTGTATCTCCTCTCTGTGACCTGGACGCTCCCTTCCTGGCTTCCAGTCTTCCTGCCTTTGCTTCACGTTGTCCTGCCTTTCCGCACTGAACCAACGTACTTCTTCCATGTAGTGATTGATGTCTCATGTCTCCCTAAATGTATAAAACTAAGCTGTGCCCAGACCGCCTTGGGCGCAGGTCCTCAGGACTCCCTGAGGCTGTGTTACGGGTACTAAGCTGTGCCCGGACCGCCTTGGGCGCAGGTCCTCAGGACTCCCTGAGGCTGTGTTACGGGTACGTCCTCAGCCTTGGCAGAGTCAACTTTCTAAATTGGCTGAGACCTGTCTCACATTTTCCGGGTCCATACTATGTTATGATTTTTAAAAGAAATTTTGTAATTTCAGTTATTTTTCCTGTCACCTATGAGTTATTTCATAGGCTTTTTAGTATCCAGGATAAAAGAACTTTTTGATTTTTGTTCTTAATAATTTCTAACTTCACTGCATTGTGGGCAGAATTATTTCTTATAGTATTTCTACGTCATGAAACTCATTGATATCTTCCTTATAGTTGAATCTATAATCGATTTTTGTGAATAACCTGCATGGAGCTACCTCACTGTCGTTATGCTATGTTGGATAAGCATTCTTTCTCCTTATCGATTTGTTCATTTGACCTGTCTTGTGCTCAGAGTGGTGGTGTATGAATGTCTCCTGTTATGGGTGTGTTCTGTTTCTTTGTCTCCTTGAATTTCCCATAATTTTTGCATCATAAAGGTGATTGTTGATGTTATTTGGTTCATTAATTTTCCTAAAAGTTATCTTCCAAATGTGCATTATGGCTTGTAGCATTAAAATACGCCTTTCGCGGGAGCTTGCAGTGAGCCGAGATTGTGCCACTGCACTCCAGCCTGGGCGGCAGGGCAAGACTTCGTCTCAAAAAACAAAAACAAAAACAAAACGCCTTTTGCTGAGCACGGTGGCTAACGCCTGTAATCCCAGCACTTTGGGAGGTCAAGGTGGGTGGATCACTTGAGGTCAGGAGTTCGAGACCAGACTGGCCAACGTGGTGAAACCCCCTCTCTACTAAAAATACAAAAAGTAGCCAGGCCTGGTGGTGGGCGCCTGTAATCCTGGCTACTCCGGAGGCTGAGGCATGAGAATCGCTTGAACCCAGGAGGCGGAGGTTGCAGTGAGCCGAGATTGTACCGCTGCACTCCAGCCTGGGCAACAGAGTGAGATGTCATTTCAAAAAACAAAACAAAACAAAACAATGTGACTTTGTCCTCACATGTAGTGTTTCTGTCTTGAATTCTACTTGATCTGATATCTGGATTACTTCTTTTATTTTCTGATTATTTCCATGTTCCTGGCATGCCTCTACCTATTCCTTTGTTTGTAACACTTCTGAATCACTTCGTTTTAGGTTGTCTCTTATATATAGCATAGAGTTGGGTTTTGTTCTATAAGGCAAATTGAAAACTGGCTTTCTTGGCTTTGAACCCATACCTCTGATGGTGTCCCTGTAATCCTGATAGCATCACCCTTGAAGTTACTGCAGAATTCTGAGTCTCCTGAACTTGGCACACAGGTTCAAGGGGACAGCAACACTACCTCATCATTGCTGCTTACTTCTTTCCTCTGGGTGCTACCTCTGAGCCATCTCTTGCTGTAAGGTAGGAAGCAGCCCTGTGGCAGTAAGACCCTCCCCTGTGTTTGCCGAGGGAAACAGGCCACCAACTCTGATATTGAGGCTTTTCCTACAAAGCGTGCCTCTTACCACAGAATTGGATGTCGAGGGTGGTGGGGCTGATATGCCTAGGCTTGACTTCTCTACCTCTGTCCCTTTCCTCCTCCTCCTCCCGCCTCCCTTAGGACAGAAAGTCATCAGGTTATGAGCTTTTCTTTCCCCAAATGCTGTCTTTTACTTAGCCTTGGGAAACAACGTTATAGTATATATTCATAGGAGAGAGGAAGAACTTCTTTAAATTTTCTGAAGAAACTCTGTGACGTAAATCCTCTAGGCATGAATTCTTTATATAAAATAATTTTAAAACTCCTTTTTTCATAAAACCTGGTTTGCAACTCAATTGCCCTGCTGCCAACTCAAGCAAAAATCTAATTTGAAAGTTAAAGCTGAAAAATGAACCTCATTGATGTACGTACGGCCCAGGATCTGCTCTCTCTATAAGTTCTGAAATGCTTTCCTTTAAAGGACAATGAGATTTGCTATTACTTGAAAATACATATTAAAAAAACTTAAAATTATCTCCGTACTGAGGTAATTACAGTGAGTTGTGCGCTCTTTTGGTTTTGCAAGAACTAGTCAAATTGTCTGCACACAAGTACATCCCTTTTTACCTTGCCACAGTGTTTGAAATTCCCACTATTTTTGTCACAGTTTTCAGGTAAAGGAAATTGTTTCTGGAAAAAATTGTTAAAGGCCTCTTCTGGGACAACTTAATGTGAGTCAGCAATGCAATGTTGTGAATAATTGATGACCAGTAAATATCTTTGTATTTGCCACTAATTTGTACAGAAAAAGCAGGAATATGACCATCATTATATTTATTTCTAAGATGAAGAGATGATGTTGAGGCAGAGGTTTTGCTCTAAGGATGAAGAGTTGAGATTGATCATGTTAATCACATTGAACTTCAAAATCAAAACTAAAATTTGTTATTGGAAATAAATATGTCCTTCTTGAAGCTTAAACTTGGCCTCTATGCCATAGTATTAGGTTGAATTCTGATGTCTGGTGTATTCCGACATCAAAAAAAAAAAAAAAAAAAAAAAATCAAGTTGATTCTATCAGAATAAAAAAGAAAACAGGATCAAAATATAGATACATAACCAGTTTTTGAGTAGCGCCTAAGTTACATTGTTGAGAATCAGTTCAATCAAGAAACAAACAACATATGTCATTTTCCATCTCAATATCAAGAGTGAGATTTTTATTTTTATTTTTATTTTTATTTTTATTTATTTATTTTTTTGAGACGGAGTCTCACTCTGTCCCCCAGGCTGGAGTGAGTGGCCGGATCTCAGCTCACTGCAAGCTCCGCCTCCCGGGTTTACGCCATTCTCCTGCCTCAGCCTCCCGAGTAGCTGGGACTACAGGCGTGCGCCACCTCGCCCGGCTAGTTTTTTGTATTTTCAGTAGAGACGGGGTTTCATAGTGTTAGCCAGGATGGGCTCGATCTCCTGACCTCGTGACCCACCTGCCTCGGCCTCCCAAAGTGCTGGGATTACAGGCGTGAGCCACTGCACCTGGCCTATTTTTAAAATAATTGAAGTTGTCTATAGTTCATGGATTTGTCTAATGAAATATATCTTTTGGAAGGAGTTTAGGAAAATCTGCTGCATTTATTTAGTATGGAATGACTGAGAGGTTAGTTGATCATGTCTGCCTGTTCAGTTTTCAGCCACAACTTTGTAACTAGATCAAGACTATTTAGACATATACAGAGTCATACATAAACATAAGTATTTATCCAATAAATACATGATAAGTATCTGCTATAGGAATTGCCATTTGAAATAAATCTGAAGAATCTTCGTTTACTTATTGAAGTCTATATTTTTGTTGGTTCAGCATCTTATTTATCTCACTGTCTATCTTTAGAGTGTTCATTTGGAATATTACATCTTGTATTAATTTGAATTATGTTACTAGTTTCTTCACAATGATGTTGTCAAATAATCTTTAGAGGCATTAGCATCTCTTAAAACTGTAAGAGGTGTGGGGAAAGGATATGAACAGACATTTCTCAAAAGAAGATATTCATACAGCCAACAGACACATGAAAAAATGCTCATCATCACTGGCCATCAGAGAAATGCAAATCAAAACCACAATGAGATACCATCTCACACCAGTTAGAATGGCAATCATTAAGAAGTCAGGAAACAACAGGTGTTGGAGAGGATGTGGAGAAATAGGAACACTTTTACACTGTTGGTGGGATTGTAAACTAGTTCAACCATTATGGAAAACAGTATGGCAATTCCTCAAGGATCTAGAACTAGATGTACCATATGACCCAGCCATCCCACTACTGGGTATATACCCAAAGGATTATAAATTATTCTACTACAAAGACACATGCACACGTATGTTTATTGCGGCACTATTCACAATAGCAAAGACTTGGAATCAACCCAAATGTCCATCTGTGACAGACTGGATTAAGAAAATGTGGCACATATACACCATGGAATACTATGCAGCCATAAAAAAGGATGAGTTTGCGTCCTTTGTAGGGACATGGATGCAGCTGGAAACCATCATTCTTAGCAAACTATCACAAGAAGAGAAAACCAAACACCGCATGTTCTCACTCATAGGTGGGAACTGAACAATGAGATCACTTGGACTCGGGAAGGGGAACATCACACACTGGGGTCTATCATGGGGAGGGGGGAGGAGGGAGGGATTGCATTGGGGAGTTATACGTGATATAAATGATGAATTGATGGGTGCTGACGAGTTGATGGGTGCAGCACACCAACATGGCATAAGTATACATATGTAACAAACCTGCACGTTATGCACATGTACCCTAGAACTTAAAGTATAATAAAAAAAAAAAAAAAAAAAAAAAAACTGTAAGAGGCTGGGAGAGGTGGCTCATGCCTGTAATCCTAGCACTACGGTAGGCCAAAGAGGGAGGATCACTTGAGCCCCAGAGTTTCAGACCAGCCTGGGCAAGATGATGAGATACCATTTCTATAAAAAAAAATTTAAAACTAGCTGGGCATGGCAGTGCATGCCTATAGTCCCTGCTATTCAGGAGGTTGAGGCAAGAGGATCCCATGAGCCCAGGAATTCAAGGCACCAGTGAGCTATGATCATGCTATTGCACTCCAGCCTAGGCAACAAAGTGAGATCCCAGCTTTTTTTTTTAGAAAACTAGTTTAGGATTTTTAAAATTCTCACTTTCAGCTTATGCATGTTATTGTTTCTAAAGTGCATCTCCTGTAGACAGCATATCATTGAATTTTTAAAAATCCATTTAGCCAAATTATGTCTTGATTAGGGAGTATAATCCATCTATAAAGTTATTACTGCTAGGGAAGGACTTACTACTGGCATTTTGTTAATTGTTTTTTGTATCATGTTTTTAAACATTTATTTTTGACTTTTTAAAATGTTTTTTAGAGACAGGGTCTCACTCTCTTGCCCAGGCTAGACTTCAGTAGTGGCTATTCACAGGTGTGGCTGTAGCATACTATAGCCTTGAGCCCTTTGGCTCAAGTAATAATCCCGCCTTAGCCTCACTAGTAGCTGGGATCTCTTTAGCATTTTTTCTTGGGCAGGTCTAATGTTAAGAAACTCCCTTAGCTTTGACTTGTCAGGGAAAGTCTTAATTTTTCTTTATTTTTGAGGGACAGTCTTGTGTATAATACTTTTAGTTGGCCACTTTTTTGGCAATGACTATTTCATCCAAGTGCTGGAAAGTTCATAAATATGTGGACATTAAACAACACAGTCCTAAACAACAATGGGTCGAACAAGAAATCACAAGGGAAATTAGAGAATATCTTGAGGCAAAAACGAGAAAACAACATACCAAAACTTATGGAATGAAGCCAAAGCAATGCTAAGAGGAAATTTATAGCTTTAAATGCTTACATTAAAAGAGAAGGATGATCTCAAAACAACAGTCTAACTTTATATATTAAGGAACTTAAAAAAGAAGAGAAAAATGAAACCAAAGCTAGAATAGGAAAGAAATAATAAAAATTAGAGATAAATGAAATTAAGAATAGAAAAACAGTAGAGAAAATTAATATAAGCAAGTCAGTTCTTACAAAGAATCAACAAAATTGACAAACTTCTTAGATTAAGAAATAAGAGAAGATTCAGCCGGGCGCGGTGGCTCAAGCCTGTAATCCCAGCACTTTGGGAGGCCGAGGCAGGCGGATCACAAGGTCAGGAGATCGAGACCATCCTGGCTAACAGGGTGAAACCCCGTCTCTACTAAAAATACAAAAAATTAGCTGGGCGAGGTGGCTTAGAAAGGCATTAAATAGGTTTCTAAATAGTTTTCTGTCATCCTGTAGTGCTTTCTTCTACAATAATGGAATCATCTAAATCTAATTTTTATTCATTCTGCAGATGTCACTGTTTTACTTTTTTTTTTTTTTTTGAGTCAGCAACTGCTCAGGGTGGATTTGTGCTTCTGAATCCTCTATTGTGGGCTGTATTTATTATACAAAAAATAACTGAGCACTGGTGGGAGTGGAATAGTGAGTCATTTAAGACAAGTTAATTCATCTGTAAATCTTGTGCGAATCACAATCTGTGTTTGAATGAAGGGTGGACTGCTTTTAACTTTCCTTCTGGTATTACTTAAAGAATCTGATATACAACAATTGGACTCACAAAAAGGAATATAGGAGAAAGAATATTCACTCCTTTAAGGCAGTTTTCACTTCACAGAATTTAGAGTTTCCCATAATACAACCGCCATCAGCACCTCTGTGCTTTCCAGACAATTGATTTCCAGGCATCAAGTCTAGAGGACAAAGAATGGAGCCTAAGTGTGAAGATCACCAACTGATGATGCATTTGAAATAGAGAAAGTATCCCCTGAAATGCTAATGGAATCCAACAGAAGGATTACTCTTGTTACGACTGCAAAATTGTAAGTCTAGAGCGGTGTGGGAGAGGAGAGGAAGGATACGTAGGGAACCTAAAACTATTCTGCTGTTAGCTAAACATCTCCAACATTTTAAGATGTAAACAACAAAACTTACATTTTCATTATTTCCTTCCTTTTTCCAAACCATGTGCCTGAAGGATCAGGTAGGAGCTCTTTTTCTATTAATTTGGAGCTCTCAAATGTAGTCTCAATATAATGTGTCACTTTATAATTCTTCCTTTACCCAAGCCTTCCAATCTAACAAAACTTGCGTGTTTATAGTTTTACAACCTCAGTCCAGATTTTCTTTGGTCATAATTTTCTACACTCTGCTCCCTTCATCTAGCATGTCTTCCTACAGGTCTTCCTTCCTTCCAGGTGCAGAGCCCTCCTCAGTTTACACTTCCTTCCTTTACCCTGCAAGCCTTCCCATTTTAACCTATGCCATAGGTAGTTTGCTCAAACCGAAACTTTCAATCAGGTCTCGAGGGCAAAGAAATGAAGCTTATTTTCTATAGCACTGATGTGGCATTATCATACACTGTCTCACTGGGCTACTCATCTCCTGAAATGTCTTATCTTTTCTTGACTGTATTCAAGTTTCTTCCTGGTAAGGAACGTGCTTTACATGTCTTATATTTTCCATGCTACATGTTTTCCTCCAAAATAAGTGCTTAATGCATTCTTACTTGATTGAAGCTTACAGCGTTTCCTATTTAAAATATACAACTGTTTTACATGTTTTATCATATTCTACACTAATTTCTTATTATTCTTTTATTTGCTCATTTATTCAACAAGTGTTACGAGCACCACTGTATGGCACACAGTGAGTAAACTGTGATAAAAGACAAATACTTTAAAATAGTGGCTCTCAAATTTTTGAGTTCATCAGAATTACTTAGAGGGTTCGTTAAAAAAAGATTACTGGGTCCACTTCAAAATGTCTGATTCATGATGTTTGGAGTGAGGCCCCTGAATTACATTTCTAACAAATTCCCAGGAGATGCTGATGCTGCTGATCTGGGGACCACCTCGTGTGAACCACTGCTTTCATTCTGACTTGACATTAGATGTGTCTTCTCTGTTACTAGATCACTTTCACTCATTTTCCTTAATGAACTATAAACTGCTAGGCCCAGTCATGAGGGATTTTTCCACACAGCTCATACTCTCCCGTAACCATTGTGATGGTCTCCTCAACTGTGTTCCACCAAGACAACCCTCCGGTTCAAGCCATCTACTTTTGGGACTTAATGTTTTTCAGGATATAGGGGCCCTTGCCTTCCCCATACTTCTCTCTAGCAAGTCCTGTTATTCTATTGCTTGATATCTAAGTTCAAGACCTCACTCTTCCTGGAAAACTTCCTTATTAGATCATAGTGCTATTTTATTCATCATTCATTCCTCCATTCATGCATTTATTCATTCAGTGTGTCAGCCCAAAAGCATGTATTGGACACCTACCATGTTCTGGATGAGGAAACATCACTGTGTGAAAGCAAGTCTGACATTATTTAATGATGAATATTTCAATCTTGACTGTTCTCATTTAACTTTAAAATTCTTCTGTATTTTAAGATTGTCAATATTAGATTTTTTGAAAATCTGAAAGACTATGCTTCAGTGGGAGAAATTAGTCATTTATAGTAATTATACTTGGTGTGTCTCCATCTAATTTTATGTCATTTAATGCACTATTCTCTGTAACATTTTATTTTGTGTAATTTTAGGTAAAATTTTAAGATAACTTTGCAAGAGTTAAAATCATTCACTTTAAATCCTTCCCCAAACACTCTTAACATTATTAAGAAAATTTTGTGTGACAACGCCTTAGAAAGTCTTACCAATGAAACTTCTTGCTATAAAAATAGAAGCATAATGTGCTAATTTGGAGCATTCAGTTTGAACTCATGACCTTAAAATATGTCTTCATTGAAATCTCCAAAAATCGCCAATACGGGCAGCAGCACTTTGACTGACTGTCAATCTGTATATACATCTCAGCACACTGAGTAATGCAAATAATCATGGAAAACATACTCAAGATAGTACTAGTCATCATATATAATAAGATTTTAAAAAATAAAAGTGTAGTTTTCCTGAAGTATTTAAGTGATTTTCCTGAAAGAAATTTGTAAATAATAGAATTTTTCTCTATTTATAAAGTAAAACATGACAGGTTTTTAAAAAAAATAAATATATAAAATAGACACTAAAAAGTTATATTCCGGGCCGGGTGTGGTGGCTCATCCCTATAATCCGAGCACTTTGGGAGGCTGAGGTGGGTGGATCACGAGGTCAGGAGATCGAGACCATCCTGGGTAACAAGGTGAAAACCCGTCTCTACTAACAATACAAAAAATTAGCCAGGTGTGGTGGCGGCGCCTGTAGTCTCAGCTACTCGAGAGGCTGAGGCAGGAGAATCACTTGAACCCGGGAGGCAGAGCTTGCAGTGAGCCAAGATTGTGCCACTGCACTCCAATCTGGGTAACAGAGCGAGACTCCATCTCAAAAAAAAAAAAAAAAAGGTAATATTCCTGGGATTCTGTTTACTACTTATCTTTCAAGAAAGTGGTTTTGGGTGCCAGTGTCTTAGGTACATCTCAGTAGTGTAGAAACAGAACATCTGACCTTAGAACACCTTAAAAAGTAAATTAAAAATAAAAATTCTGAATAGTACAGTGTTTTGCAACATCCAAGTATATATACAAGAATGTGAGGACAAACGCCTCTTTATCTCAGGTACGTCTCATTGACCAAGAACGTGAACTTAGCTGCCATTGAGCAATGCCCTTTGCACTGATGGGAGATTTCAGAAATGTCACAGGGGAGTGATAGACTGATTGAGGATAATGATAGGGGCTTAGAGAACTAATCATCCCCCAGGTTCCAATTAGAGATATAATTGGATATTGTGGGAAGTTACGTTCAGCTCGTGATAAGATTCCACGTTTCTACATACTTTTCTTAATTTAGAAAACTTTTTTCATAAAAATCTAATCCATTTGGGAACTCATATATTATTTTGTGATTTGTTCTCATCTTACCCTAGTCACATATTGCAAAATTTTCTTCTGATATACTCTTCTGAAGTGGATTGATGGATATATTAGAATTTATTAAACTATTTGCTTTATTCTTTCTTTCTTCTGAAGTATATCACCAGATACAATGTATGAGACTGAATTAGTTGCTGATATTTATTTACTTATTTATTTGAGACAGAGTCTAGCTCTGTCACCCAGGCTGTATAGTGCAATGGTGCAATCTCAGCTCACTGCAACCTCTGCCTCCCGGGTTCAAGTGATTCTCCTGCCTCGGCCCCCCGTGTAGCTGGGATTACAGGTGCATGCCACCACACCCAGCTAATTTTTGTATTTTTTGGTAGAGATGGGGTTTCACCATGTTGGTCAGGCTGGTCCTGAACTGCTGACCTCGTGATGTGATCCGCTTGCCTCAATCTCCCAAAGTCCTGGGATTACAGGCGTGAACCACTGTATCCAGCCACTAGTTGCTGATTTTGAGCAAGAAAATCATGAACATAAATGTGGAAAGATGGATGTTGTCAAATGAAAAAAGACAGGTGTAAAATGCTACATGTGGTATAATCTCATTTTGTTTAAAACATTATATATAATACATATATAACTTATATGTGTAAATTATTTGTAGTGTATATACATTTATTATATGTATGAATAGAAAAAGATATGAAATAATAGACATAAAAGTCTAATTTCTGAGTGTTAGAATTTAATTTTTATTTTTCTCAAAGGCATTTCTAAGTCAAAAATAGTTTTTTACTAAGATACTTTTTAAATAGTAAAAGTCAATTAATTTTATGTTATAAAACATGACAGATATTTTTAAGAATATATGAAATAGACACTAAAAAGTAACATTAGGTATGAAGGTCATTAATAATTTGCAAAGGTATAATTCAGGAAAAGTTATAATAATTCTGAACTTGTAACCCAATGACATAGCTTTAAATACAGAAAGTGAAAATTGAGAGACTTGAAAAGAGCCACAAATATACATAGTGGGAGATGTTAACACATCTATTGAATTAATTGATGTATCTCTTCAAGTAAATTTATGAAGAGACCAAAAAAATTTGAACAGCAAAACTAATGTGCTTTGATTGACCTAATAAAAGTATATAAAATCTTTCAACTAATGATTAGAAAATATGCACTTTTTGAAATGTGCATTAAACGCTTAGGAAAATTAGCCACTTACTTGTTTTTTTGTTTTGAGACGAGGTCTCGCTCTGTCACTCAGGCTGGAGTGCAGTGGTGTGATGTCAGCTCACTGTAACCTCCGCCTCCTGGAGTTCAAGCGATTCTCATGGCTCAGCCTCTGGAGTAGCTGGGACCACAGGTGCTCACCACCACACCCGGCTAATTTTTCTGTTTTTAATAGAGACAGAGTTTCTCCACGTTGGCTAGGCTGGTCTAGAACTCCTGGCCTCAAGTGATTCGCACGCCTTGGCCTCCCAAAGTGCTGGGATTACAGGTGTCCGCCACCACGCCTAGCCACGAGAAAAGATAGTTTCTAAGCCTTTCTAAGAAGTAGTGTCAAACTAATCATGCTCTCTTACAATAGTGCTATTAAGTTAGAAATGAGAGAACAAGACAGCGAAATCCTACTTGTAATCTTTAAAAAAATAGAAATTAGAAAATCTGTACTAAAGTGTCTTTTCACACACCTTACCCACCTTATTAAACAAATGTTGGAGAAGAGTATTTCAAGGGAAATTTACAGTTTTAAATGCTTATAAAAGAGGAAATAACTGCCAATGAAGCTAAGTGTGCAGTTTAAGAAATTAGGGAAGAATAAAGTAGAAGAAATGAAATGATACAAGTACAAGCAGAAATTAATGAACTCAAAGAATTAATTACAGAGAATTAGCAAAACCAGAACTTAATTCTTTGCCAGATAAAAAGTATGAACTCTTGGCAAGATTGCATAGGAAGAAAATAGAAAAAGCACAAATAAATAATATTGAATATGAAAAAGGAAACATAACCAGGTACAGCAGAGATAAAACTCTGAGAGACTACTTATGAATAAATTAAAGACTAATATGTTTACAAGTTAGATAAAAGACAATTTCCTACAAAAATATAACAGAAAAAATTGATTTAAAAGGCAATCGAAAACCTACATAGAAAGATCTATAGTAATTAAATAAACCAAGTGTTTACTTAAAAATCGATTCACACCAAGAACACAATCCCCCATTATTTTACTAGAGAATTCTACTAATCGTCCAAAGAACAAGTATTTTTTTTTTGAGATGGTGTCCCCCTCTGTCACCCAGGTTGGAGTGCAGTGGGGCTATCTTGGCTCACTGCAATCTTCACCTCCCAGGTTCAAGTGATTCTCCTGCCTCAGTCTCCCAAGTAGCTGGGATTACAGGCTCCCGCCACCACACCTGGCTAATTTTTGTATTTTTAGTAGAGACGGGGTTTCCCCATATTGGTCAGGTTTGTCTCAATCTCCTGACCTCAGGTGATCCACCTGCCTTGGCCTCCCAAAGTGCTGGGATTACAGGCCTGAGCCACTGCGCCCGGCCCAACACTTACATTCTTATACAGACTTTTTGAGAGAATGGAAAAGGAGGCAGTGCTTTCTCACATTATTTTATAAGACTACTCTAACCTTGATGCCAAAAGCTGAAAATGGTAAAACAAGAAAGACTTGTTCAATCTTTCCTCTCAGAGATGCGCTAAACTTCACAAAATACTAACAAATCCCGCCTCAACGTCTATGTATAAAAATTACAGGAAATGTCGTTAGGATTTGGCTTTTTATTTATATCCAATTCAGGAATCACTGGGCACTGGCATGGGGCACTCTGTTCCCCAAGCTAGAAATGGAGTGATAGACAAGGTTGATACTCTTTTTCCCCTCAGGGACATGATTCTTAAATTGTGTCTTATCTTAGAAATTGCTTTAGCGTGACAACTGGCTGTTCCTCGGGAATCTTCTCTCACCTGGTTCTGTACTTTGCTTTTTATGTCTATTTATTCACATACTACATTTCCTTTCTCATTTCTTTCCCTTGGTGATTTGAAAGCTGATCATTCTGGTTTTTATTCCCGGAGTTTCTTTGTGGTTTTCAGATATTTATGTGCACACATATATATTTCTCTCTCTGCCTGTCTCTCTCAGCGCTGGGCTAGAAATTCCCTGTGGGGAGAAAAGAATATGAACGCGACAGCATCTGCTTTTCTCCCCACTCATGTTATCTTTGTTGATATCTAGATTTTAAGTCTGCCTTCATGTTATTACTGTTTACATTATTTAATCTTCCTTGTCAGAGAGTATCTTGGTATTAGCAACATTTAAACCAATTATCTAGCCTAATTCCTTATGCTTCCTTTCCTCTCTTTCCCTCCCGGCCCTCTTGGTCCTGCCCTTTGTCCATAGTCAGAAGACTATATCCATTTATTGATTTCTATGAAAATATTCCACAAGACCCGAACGTTTTGTGGTGCATGTCATGTAAACTTCCGGACACTATGAGATGTCACACAAACAGGCATCCCCCCGTGTGCTGACCGCACCTCATTTGCTCCAAAGTCAGTGCTTTTCTCACATCATGTCATCATGTCCCGTGGCTATGAGCAGGCCTTGGGAAGCGCTGCCTAAGTACCAGTTTCCTGCTCCTGAGAAAACAGTCCTGCCTGTCTGATCTCACCTTTCCCAGGAATCTTGTTAAATACAATGTCCTACCTCTGCCCTTGGCAGTGACTCCAGGACAGTGTCACCAGGACTGCCCATTTCATCCCTGTAGTAACATTGGGAAGTGAGTCCTCGTTGCCAGCCTAGAGTGGAGTGGTGGGAACAGTAAAGAAGTGAGTGCATGGCCATGGAGAAATTAAAAACAACAACAACAGTTATTCTGCTTGTTATTATTGCATATACCAGCATTTCTAAACAATGTCAGTGATAAAAATTAACTAGCCTTCCGTTCTGGGCCGATCACTCCACCTTCCTTGTCATTGGTAAGTCTTTGGTAGGTACTTTTATGAATTCAATACACAGAGAGGGAATTAGGCTTAGAGAGGGTGTTGCCTCCTTTTCCTAAGTCTTACAGCTTGTAAGGTGTAGACACCATAGCAACTCCATCTTGGAGGCTAATGTGCCATGTTGGCTTCTGATTAACCCATTCAGGGAGGGTCTCTAGGATTTCCAGTGTATCTATTATTCCTTGTGTTCCTTGTGTATGAGCAGGGACTTACCGTAAATCCTAAATTTACTTACCGTAATTCCCAAGGTGCAATCCTTTGGTGTGACTATACTTCAATTGTCCTAAACCTCCCTTGTGAAGCATGTACACCCTTTCCCTGTGGTACATAAGCCCTGGGTCTGAAGGGTAACGGTGTGGGGATCCACCATCTTGTCCCGTGACTGTCCAAGACACAGGCATGGCCTCCTTTTGTAAGTCCTTACTAAATGTTTATTTCTAAGAGACTAGATTTGTCAGCCTCCTCCTTCAAACTCTCAGCTTCCTTGGACTTTTACGAGTAGGCTTGCATAGACCTGACCAGTGTGGAACATAAGGGAAAGTACTGGTATTTGCACCAGGTATAGCTAATTCCAAAGTACTTAACAAATATACTATTGTGCGTTTTTGATGCCAGTCAGGGTTTTCTAATAAGGGCAGCCCTCGACTTTTCTCTACCCCTCAATTAAATGCCATTGAGACATTATCGGTGAAAGCCAGTGCAGTCTGATCCCAACTCTAATGGAGTTTCACAGTCAAGATAGTGCATCTGTATAATTCACTAGGAAAGTAATGCTAGTTTCAACTCATTATTGCCAAGGACTATTGACCAATTAGTTCCAATTCATTTAAAGGGGTAATAGAAACTTAAGCTTTCCTGAATTCATAATAAACTATGGCTCTTGAAAGGAGAAGAGAGAAAATCAGAACATAATTAACTGGTTCTCTCCAATAAGGAGTTAATTTTGAAATCTGAATAAAAACTTAAAACAGCAGATTTCTGTGTTTTGGAAAAAATGAACAGTTTGCCAAATACCAGTTTGTACTCTTTATAGTTCCGAAAGCAAACCATTTATTCAATTTTAAATGACCCAAGAAATTCTACAAGTCAAATAGCATCTTATTAATAGAGGACATGATTTATATGTTACATGCCCCAAATTTAATCACATGAGATTGATTCTGTTTTATGGTGATGGCAGAAAATATGAAATTAGTAAATTTTTATTGCTTAAGTCTTGAAAATAAAGATTGTTGTAGAACAGATCTAAGTCATCTATATAAAACATTTATTTTATGGATTTCACTAACAGCTATCATCATTATTATTCATTAGGAATTATTAGGATGACTTTTAAATTGCTTATCTAATTCTTTGTTATTTTGTATTTCCACAAATGTCATAACACGGTGAACTATTTTGCCTTAGAACCGGCAGGAATTTGGAATTCCTAGAGAACTGGATTCAGATCCTCACTCTTGTACATGCACGAAGGTAGGGACTATGTTTTTTCATCTCCAAGCTGAAGGAAAGCAAGATGGAACCGAGCAAAATGTTATGAAAATTAAATATGACTTCAGTACATTTGGGGTCTCAACTGTATCCCTGTATTAGTTTCCTAGGGCTGCTACAACAGAGTACTACAGATTGCATGGCTTCAAAGCACAGAAATATCTTCTCACTGTTGTCGAGGCTGGAAGTCCGAATTCAAGGTGTCAGCTGCTCCCTCTGAAGGCTCTGGGGAAGGGTCGCTCCTTTCCCCTTCCCAGCCTTCGGTGGCCCCACGGCTTGTAGCTGCGTCACTACACCCCCAGCCTCTGTCTTCACCTTTGCTGCTTCCTTGTGTCTGTGTCCTGTGTTTTCTCTTTTTCTTAAAAGGATACCAGTCATTAGATTTAGGACCCAAATTAATCCAGTATGACCTCATCTTAACTGATTACATCTGCATTACCTTTGGAGATCCTGTCTCCAAATAAGGTCACATTCTGAGCTTCAGTGTTGAGAGGAATTTTGGGGGAACACTATTCAACCCTCTATATTTATCCAATTCCTAATTCTATTATGTTTTTATTTATGTTGTAACATGGTAATCTCTTTTGCCTTGGAAGGTGCTTGACTTTTGGGTTCCTAGAGACCTGGATTCAAACCCTCCCCTTGTACATGAATGAAGGGCGGTGTAACTCCTTTCTTCATTTGTGAATTGGAGAGAAGCAAGAGGTAAGGCACAGAAATGTTATAAAAATGAAATTACACTTTATACAAGATTATGCATGGCACATGGAAGGAACTTAATATTATTTTCCTATTAAAATTTAGAATATTCTGTATTAAAATATTTATTAGAACGATACATAAGTTTGTAGACAGCCTAATCTTTGATAAACCTAGTAAAATAGCATTTGTCCTACGTAAATAATGACTGTTTTGGAAATCTCACTTTTAAGAAGTTCTCCCTTAAACACAATGCCTTCTTTAGTTATATGAACCATTACTAACTCTTCTGCCTCTTAGGCTTTTACTGAGGAAATAAAGCACTGTAGTAATTTTTCTTTATTACATAATTTAAATTTATAACTGTATAATATGAAATATTTCAAATGAAAATAACATTATATATCAGACAAATGTCACATCAACCAGATTTGACAAATCTGGTTTAACATTTATCATAGTTTTTACAGATGTTTTAATGATTTTGCTTCAATTTAAGAAAATAAAGATTTACATCTGCAACTTAACTCCACACTCCCATCAGATCCCTTTCTTTTCCTTTTTTTTTTTGAGATGGAGTCTCACTCTATCGCCCAGGCTGGAGTGCTGTGGTGCGATCTCGGCTCACTGCAACCTCCACTTCCTGAGTTCAAGGGATTCTCTACCTCACCCTCCCAAGTAGCTGATCTTATAGGCGCCCACCACCACACCCAGCTAATTTTTGTATTTTTAGTAGAGATGGGGTTTTGTCATGTTGGCTAGGCTGGTCTCAAACTCCTGACTTCAAGTGATCCATCGGCCTCAGCCTCCCAAAGTGCTGGGATTACAGACATGAGCCCCCCAACCAGCCCCATCGGATCACTTTCTTTCCATTCCTTAGTAGGCAGTTATTCACAGAGTTGCTTGTCACCAGCTCACACAACTCTAGACATGAACATAAACTACCATATATTTAAAAAAATCTATGTAGTCTATGTACGTACACAGAAGAGAAATTGCTTTTTAAATATCTGCAACTAGTCTTAGTATACGTTCTTCAGATTTTTGAAAATCCATGATCTGGCCAGGCACAGTGGCTCACACCTGTAATCCCAGCCTTTTGGAGGCTGAGGCAGGCGGATGAGGAGGTCAAGAGATAGAGACCACCCTGGCCAACACGGTGAAACCCCATTTCTACTAAAAATACGAAAATCAGCAGAGCGTGGTGGCGTGTGCCTGTAATCTCAGCTTCTTAGGAGGGCCGAGGTAGAGAATCTCTTGAACTCGGGAGGCGGAGGTTGCAGTGAGCTGAGATCGCGCCACTGCAGTCCAGCCTGGGTGACACAGACAGACTCCATCTCAAAAAAATAAAATAAAATAAAATAAAATAAATAAATAAAGGTTGTTCTCTGGACTTTTTGTTTCAGCAACTTCATTGGTCTCCATTGTGTGAATGCCACAGTACCCTTGCCCAGTTCCCAACCGAGGGACAATTATAGGATCTCCCTTTTCTTCCTGCCTCACAGCAAGTTCTGTAATGAACATCCCAGTATGTGCTCCATGTGCATGTGTGGTCATCTCTAGACCTGCAATTGTTGGATTGTTGGATATTCTCATCTTTAATTTCATGGCTATTACTAAATTATTTTCCAAAGCAGAGGTTCGAATTGGCATTCTCACCAGAATAATACAATTGCTATTCCCACACGTTCTTATCTACATTTGGTACTATCAAACTTGTTTTTTTCAATCAGATGACTGTAAAATATTATCTTTTTGATTAGATTATAAGAGAGTTTGAACATTTTTAAAATCTGTTTGTTGGCAGTACAGTTTTCAAGTTCTGTGGATGCCCACTGTATCCTCTGAAGGTATATTGGCTGATATAACACTGACTAGTTTGTCTTTTCCTTGCCTCCATTTGTATGAGGTTAATAAAACATATATGTGTTCTGTATAATATTCCTGTATTGGTTTTGCCTTACAGATATCTTTCTCCAATCTGTGGCTCATCTTTTCTGGTCTTCACCGTAGTTAATAAGTCATCTCGTAGGGCAAGTGTTTTCTTATGTATTTGGATTCCTCCTTTCAGTACTGATTTTCTCTTGGTTTCTCCTCGTGCACTAGAATCCTGTCTTTGTCAGAAGCCGCTAAGTGCCTGTCTTAGTCCATTTGTGTTGCCATAAAGGAATATCCGAGGTTGGGTAATTTATAAAGAAAAGAGGGTTATTTGGCTCACAGTTCTGCAGGCTGCACAAGAAGCATGGTGCCAGCATCTGCTTCTGGGGAGGGCTGCAGGCTGCTTCCACTCATGGCATGGGGTGAAGGGGAGCCAGCCTGTGGGATCACTTGGTCAGAGGAAACAAGACAGAGGATGGAGATGCCAGGCTCTTTTTAATAACCAGCTGTTGTTGGAACTAACAGAGCAAGAACTCACTCACCCCCCTTCCCGTAATAATCTATTCAATAGGGATTTACCCCATGACCACAATGCTCCCCATTAGGTCCCACCTCCAACACTGGGGATTAAATTTCAACATGAGATTTGGAGGGGACAAGCATTCAAGCTGTTGCAGTGCCTTTTAGTCCTTCTAGGGCCGGAGCATTGGCATGGCTGACTAAATGAGAATGAAAGCCTGGTGATCTGGAACCTGGTTAAATTGGACTGAGTATTGCATCCTCTGTGCTCATGTTTTGACTGAGATATTTCTCTGGTTCTAATCTGGTTTTCAAATTCTGACTTCTGTCTCGTTCCTCACTGACCCTTAATTTTTCCAGAGCTTACCTTAATAGCCAAAGAGTTTCAGAACTGCTCAAATTTGAGCCTAATTTTAGGTCTGTGCACGACTCCAGGCAGGGCTGAACGGAGAAGGTGTCATTTACATACACAATGTGTGTTTGGTCAACACAGATAATCTTTAAATGACTAACAATTTAATGCAAATTATTTCCCTTCGTGTGATAGAAAGCAAATAAAGTAATAAAGTTTAATTAAACACAGTCCTATAGTTAACTCTATGATAGCAATCTTTGCCTCAAGGTACATTCTAGCACCCAACCCACTTCTTTTTCTCCTGGCAATATTAAATGACTTTATTCTTGAAATAGACCAATTATCCCCAAAAGGATAATAAATTAAAAACAAATGATTCTTTGCTATTTTAATTATCTTGGAGCTTGTATTTGGAGCACTAAACCTTCACACATTTAGTCCTATCCACACTGAATTTTTGGTCAGAAATGATATGTTTAGATAATAGAATATTTTGTTAGAAAAAACAGCTAAAAAGACATTGAGTTTAATGTTTTGATCAACTTATAATATCTAATATTTGAATAAAAGCTTGTTGCAGTTTTGCAAATATAGAGTTCATGGATTTTTATCAGTGTCTCTTTTACTGTCCAGTATTCCTGTCCAGGATTTTCAGCTCTTGCTCATATCAAGAGATCAAGAAGCCTGGGCATGGTGGCTCAGGCCTGTAATCCCAGCACTTTGGGAGGCCGAGGCGAATGGATCACTTGAGGTCAGAAGTTCGAGACCAGCCTGGCCAACATGGTGAAACCCCGTCTCCACAAAACATAAGCCAAGCACGGTGGCGGGCGCCTGTGATCCCAGTTACTTGGGAGGCTGAGGCAGGAGAATTGCTTGAACCTAGGAGGCAGAGGTTGCAGTGAGCCAAGATCGTGGCACTGCACTCCAGCCTGGGTGTCAGAGTGAGACTCCATCTCAAAAAAAAAGATCAAGAAAATGAAGAATTTGGATGTAGCGTATCACTGTTTTGTCTAGTACTAGAAAACCTTAGAAAAATTAACGAGCTGTGTAGTTTATTGATTTGAGATCTACAGCATAATTTTAATATGAGCATTTGTTTTGGTCTTTGAAATGAGGTAAGTTCTTCATGTGTGTCCAGAATTTCCAAAAATATGGACATATTTACCTGTATCCGCCTTCAGCTGTGCCTCATACCTGTTCACCGTTTCTCATTTCTTTTAGGTCGTCTCTATAAGTGGTAACCAAATGACCTAATTAGAATGAACTTCTGCAAAGCCATCAACATTCAGAAAATGCTATAAATAGATTGGTTTGATTGGTTAGCTGTTAAATAATGTAACTGTTCTCTTATTCATTCAGCAGGCATTCTTTGAACTGTTGTTGGCTGGGCGCGGTGGCTCACGCCTGTAATCCCAGCACTTTGGGAGGCCGAGGAAGGCGGATCACAAGGTCAGGAGATCGAGACCATGGTGAAACCCTGTCTCTACTAAAAATACAAAAAAAAAAAAAAAAAAAAAAAACTAGCCTGGGCGTGGTGGCGGGCGCCTGTGGTCCCAGCTACTCAGGAGGCTGAGGCAGGAGAATGGCATAAACCTGGTAGGCAAAGCCTGCAGTGAGTCGAGATCGCGCCACTGCACTCCAGCCTGGGCGACAGAGCGAGACTCCGTCTCAAAAAAAAAAAAGAAAAAAAAGAACTGTTGTTACTTGATACATGCAGGACAACTGAAAAAAAGGCCAATGGCTACATGGATTAGGTACACATGTATTTCCCATTATCCAAATTTGTTTCATTACTGAGTTTGGATTGAGAGAGTTTAGATAGCCACAGATGTGTGTATTTGACTATTTAATGACAGTAGATGTGAGACATGCTTGCACAATCACAAACATTGTTTAAAATACCAAATTGCTTTTAGCTTTCCCAGTGTGCAATGATATATTCTAATTGTGTTGCAACAACCTTTGCTATTCTACTTTCGTTTTTGTTAGAGTGAAGAAGAAAATTATAATTAATAAAGATCTGATTTTCAGGTCATGCTTTTAGCTTGTTGACTTGGATAGATTTACTTTTTCCACAGAAACACCAAGAAACCAGGCAAGAGATGCAGATTTGCAACAACGTTGGAAATACAAATTGGTATCTTTCTAATCTCTTTAAAGAATCATGGCCTCAT
Source organism: Rhinopithecus roxellana (assembly GCF_007565055.1). Taxonomy (NCBI): domain Eukaryota; kingdom Metazoa; phylum Chordata; class Mammalia; order Primates; family Cercopithecidae; genus Rhinopithecus; species Rhinopithecus roxellana. The sequence goes on along the minus strand of NC_044566.1, from coordinate 66,573,454 downwards.
TTAGACCCATTTACAACAAACAGAAGTGGCTGATAGTTGGCTGGCTTGTCACAGACCAGAAAGACAGCAACACAAACAGCAAGGCAAGGAGCGAGGGGAGGCTTCTCTCTACTCACTCTGTATCCCCCGCCGTATTAGTCCATTCTCACGTTGCTGTAAAGAACTGCCTGAGACTGGGTAACTTAAAGAAAAGAGGTTTAGTTGGCTCATGGTTCCACAGACTGTACAGGAAGCATGGTTTGGGAGGCCTCAGGAAGCTTAAAATCATGGCTGAGGGTGAAGGGGAAGCAGATACGTCCTGCATGGCAGGAGCAGGAGGGAGAGGGGCAAGGGGGAGTTACTACATACTCTTCCACAATCAGATCTCGTGAGAATTCAGTCACTATCACAAGAACAGCAAGAGGGAAATCACTCCCTGATCTAATCACCCACCACCAGGCCCCTCCTCCGACACTGGGGTTTACAATTCCACATGAGATTTGGGGGGACACAAATCCAAATCGTGTCACCCCCCGACCTCATTAGAGACTTGGGATTTGAGTCAACAAAAAATCCTGCAGTTCACTTTTTATGTGGATAATACATTGGAGGCAGATAATTTTCCCACTTCTGCCTCCTTGCCACCTCTTTTTTCTTTTGAATCGGAACATCACAGTGTCCAGTCATGCAGCATGCCCACGTGTGAAATGAAGCAGGAGTGGCACAGTGCACTCTGAGCTGTGCAGTGAAAAACAGGCGTGGACAGCCACAGGAAGGACGGGGCTTCAGGCCACATTAAGGTATGTACTTTCATTTATTACTTACAGCTAAAAATCTAAGTGCTTTCCAATTACTTGAAAGAAATTTCCTTTTTACCGTTCACTTAGGCAATAGAAGGAAGGAGAAAATCTTATCTCGCAGAACTATACTATATAAACACCTGAAAATGTCAAAGATTTGTCTAAAGGGTACAACTTACCCCTTAGCTGAAATAAAGTTGGGAGGACAGACTGCTGCTTTCGGTGATGGTGCACTAGGTGATTTAGAATCTCTTACCCTGCTGAGAAAAGCAGCAAAGCTGGTGGGGAAAACCTCTTTGAAAGCACAGAATGGCTAAAAATACACTGAAGAATTACCTACCAAAATTTGAGACACAGAAATTCAGAAAAGGGATCCCTGTTTCTAGGGGGTTGGTTGCCGACTGCGGATTATAGAAATGTACAGGTGGAAGGCTGGGTAGCGTCTCCGACGAACTCCCAAGGCTGGGTGAGCGACTGAAATTGGAAGCCAGAGTCATTAATATAATGATAGAGGGTCCTGGTAAAACCTCCAGGCTTTTGAGTTGAGATGCTGAGAGCTGAAGCTTACAAACGAGTAACGGGTAACACGGTCCTCGCAACGACTGCATCCACACTTTCCAGGACCCAGTGTCTGGGGGGGTCCTGCACCTCTGGGACCCCAGTCAGGAATCCTCTCTGGAGGAAAACAGCATTAACCAGATATAGGACTGCATCAAACGGTGTAGGTGACAAGGCAGTGTACATTAGAACCCACTCGCATAGTAAAGGAGCCATAAAACTTCAAGTTTTAATATAAACCAATACAGACTTCAATATAACTGGGATTATTACACTCAAAGATGTGAAATACAAGACTGAGAGTCTCAGCAGAGAATTGTCAACGCTAAAAAGTATAATCAAGATCAAGTTTTAAGTCTGAAACATAAAATAAATGAAGAACTCAGTCTACAGTTTTAATAGCTGTTTATTAATACATAGATAAGAATAGGCTATATGTGTGTCTAAATATGCATGTATCTCTGTGTATATATATATAATATATATGTATGTATCTTTCCATATATAAATATAGAGAAGGGGGAATAGATGGGGAGAGAGACACAGAGAAGTACCAAAGACAGTAATTACATCTAGAATATGTGAGAAAGTCCAAAAGGTATCCAGAAGAGGTGAAAGATAAAATTGGATGGTAGCAATATTTGAAGTTATTATGGCTGAACATTTTATAAAACTGGAGGAAGTCAGCCAATCATGGACTTAAAAAGGTCTACATACAATAAATATGATATAATCACCTCTAGGCATACCATAATAAAACCAGAAAAACAAAGACAAAAATAAAATGTTAAACTCAAGAAAACATACATTTTCACAGTAACAAAGTTTTACACATCTACCTGGCTTCTTTTTTTGGTAACCTCTTTACTGAAATGTGTTTATATACCATGCAGTTTACCTAAAGTGTGTAACTTAATGATTTTTTTAGTGTGTTTACACAGTTTTGCAATCATCAACACAAGTTCTGAACATTTATACCCCATATTCCTCAGCTGTCACCCCTAATCCTTCTGTCCCCAAGTCCTATGCAACCACTCATCTACTTTCTGTCTGGATCATTTCCTGTTTCGGAAATTTCACGTAAGTGGAATTATTTAATCTGTGGTGTTGTCTGGCTTCTTTCACTTAGCAAAACGTTTGAAGTTTCATCTACATTGTATCAGAACTATGAAGTTCTGAATCCTTTGTAGGACTGAATGATATTCTATCTTGTTTATCCATTCATCATTTGATGGGCATTTGGATCGTTTCTACATTTTGGCTGTTATGAATAATGCTGCTGTGAATATTTGTTTCTAATTTGTGGGTGAACATATGTTTTCACGTATCTTGGGTAAATAAGGAAGAAGCAAAATCGCTGGGTCCATGATAACTGTATGTTTAGCTTTTGGAGAAACTGCTCAAATGTTTTCCAAAGTCGTGGTTCAATTTTACATTCTCATCATCAGTGTATGAGGGTTCTGGCAACACTTGTTGTTCCCTATTTTTTTTAATATAGTCATTCTAGTGGATGTGAAATAAGTTGTGAAATGTCTCTTCTTAACATGATAAATGGAAGTCAGAAGTTAATGGAATAATAGATTTAAATAAAATAATGTCAACGTAGAATTCAATGTTTACTTCAACAACAATGTGCTTAAAAATTCATTTGAAAGAGAAAAAATTTTAAAAATTGATACAAATTATTATCAGCACATCTGCACTAAGAGAAATATTAAGCATAGTCTTTTCAGAGAAGGAAAATATTCCCAGATGAAAACTTAAATGTGCATGGGGGCTGGGTGTGGTGGCTCATGCCTATAATCCCAGTACTTTGGGAGGCTGAGGTGAGCAGATGACCTGAGGTCAGGAGTTCGAGACCAGCCTGGCCAACATGGTGAAACCTCGTATCTACTAAAAATACAAAAATTAGCCAGATATGGTGGTGTACACCTGTAGTCCCAGCTACTCTGGAGGCTGAGGCATGAGAATCACTTGAACCCAGGAGGCGGAAGTTGCAGGGAGCCCAGATCGCACCACTGCACTCCAGCCTGGGTGGCAGAGTGAGACTCCATCTCAAACAACCAAAAAAGAAACAAACGTGCATGGGTGGCTTCCTTTAAATGTCTGTGTCAAGGACACGCCCCTCTGTGTTCACATTCAGTTGGAATGTAGTAACATCTGGCATCTGTGATGCTCAAGTTCATCTCTGGTTGAATTTCAACAGCGTGGAGTGAGAAAAGAAGAGATCCTGAGGAATATCACCGTTAAGAGAGAAAGGTGTCCCGAATGGCTGGGAGAAAACTTAAGAGGAGGTGGTGGTTTAGAAGCAGAGGGAAGAGAGCATTTCAGAAAAAAAATAGATTAAATAAGTACAAAATATATTTCTTTCACTTTACATAAAGACACCCTGAGTGACATTTTTGAAAGCAATTTTAGATGATGAGTGAGGACTAAAGACAGATTGTGCCTGTGTGCATGTGTGTGTGCATGTGTGTGGTGTGTGCATGTGTGGTGTGTGCATGTGTGGTGTGTGTGCATGTGGTGTGTGTGCGCATGTGTGCGTATGTGTGCGTGTGTGTATGTGTGGTGTGTGTGCATGTGTGTGTGGTGTGTGTGTGTGCATGTGTGGTGTGTGTGGTGTGTGGGCACCTGTTTATGCATGTATGTGTGTGTGTGTGCGTATTGGTGTGAGTATTGGTGAGGCTGTTGAAGATAGTGAGTAGCAGCATCTCCTGCATACACTGTCCCTGGGAGGAAGCTTATATTCCTTCCCCCAGATTAATTTTTTTTAAAAAGAAGGAAGTAGAAAGAGAAAATCAGTGACTTTGCACAGTCTCTATAAAGGAAGCCCTGTGTAAATGTGCTAAGTATGAAAAGAAAAGATCTCATGTTTTAGAAGATATTGAGAATAGTAATAATCAATATGAGGTCACTTATAGGTAGGAAAGAAAGGTCCGTGGAAAAGTAACAAAATAATAAAAAAAAAAGAGAGAGGAAAGGGGGACACTGATGAGCTGGAATAAAGGCATCGGACCTCAGGTCACCTGACAATGCACCAAGGAAAACAGGTTGGGAACAAAAGAACCATTTTACAATCCACATCTCCTTGCATAATTTACTTAAACCATATACATGATAGAAAAAAACTATTAAAATGATTCTTGGTGGATTAGGAGGAAAGAAATGGGACACTGCGTTGTAATTATATCTCTCTGCTCTTGCAACAGATGTTCAATAGGAAGCCCCAAATGTTTGTTGCTAGTTGTTATGCGTGGCTCAGAGCAGAACAGCTTGTCTGAGCTCCCGGCCCAGAATACTGCAGTGTGAAAATAGGCCACAGGCATCAAATTCGTTGTGATTATTGTGAGTAGACACTGCTAACAGTACCCTGGGGCTTGTGGATTAGGTAACTTTTCTATTTCTAACCTAGGAATAAATTACTCTGTATGTCATTTTGCATAATCAAAATGCAATACCATACGAATTGTCAATAGGCATATAGCACAAAAGCGTTTGAGGATATATGAATATGTCAGGAGCATATGTTTTCCATGGATTCATGTGAAATTGCTAAGGTAAAAATGGCTAATGTTTATTAACTGGTTAGTTTTTGAAGTTTTAGAGGCAATATTGACCAGGATTCATGCAAACAAAATCATAAACCTGTTACATACTACTATTCTGTGTTGATAACATTCCCACTATGACATTTATTTTAACTAAATAAAAGTACTATTTTAGATAGGGAAAAAGATTGATTTGGAAAATAATGTAGGAGGAAGGTAAATTTTAAAATAATCACTCAAAGAGGAGCCCTTAATGGAAGACTATGGAAAAATTAGAATAGGGAAAATCAACAAAATAAAAAAATCCCTTTTGTATATCTAAACACATCCCGAAAACATAATGTGTTTAGAACAAATATGTTCAGCGAGATCCTAAATTAATAAAATATGGAAAAGGTTATATAACTCTTATTATCAGCTTAATAAAGAACTAAATTTTGACCTGTTTAAAGGAATGTACTACCCATATGCCATTAAAATTTGTAAAAATAATCTCTTAAAGAGAATTTCTTTAACTGGATAAACTAAAAACTGTAGTATAATTTTCATAGCCAGTGTTACACAGAAAGGATTTACTTCTCATACCACGTCACAGGAAAAAGTCCTGGCACTATTTGGCTTCAAAGGAATAGTCAGTATGTTTACTAGATACAGAAAAAAGATAATTTCCATTGATTTCTGAAGTTACTCAGGAGATGAAACTTACTTTGTCAGCACAACCTTGGTTTGCTATGATGATCACATTTGGAGAGAAATTTTTACCTTTGTTAAGCAGCCCACCTTTAATTAAATAGTCATATTTTATCAAAAAATTATACGATATTATTAAAATTCTCCTTATCACCAAACTACTGGGATTTGTTTATCTGTAGCCTCCAAAACTCATCTTGAAATTTATTCCTCCACATGGCAGAAGTGAGAGGTGGGGGCGTTTGGAAGGTGATTGGGTCCTGAGGGCAGAGTCCTCAGGAGGGGATTGATCCATTCATAGATGTGTGGGTTAATGGATTAGTGGGTTGTCACAGGAATGGGACTGGTGGCTTTATAAGAAGAGGAAGAGAGTACTGAGCACGTGAGCACGCACGGCCCCCTTATCATGTGGTGCCCGCTGCTACCTCAGGACTCTGCATAGGAAGAAGGCTCTCACCAGAGGAAGACTGACTTGGACTTCTCAGACTCCATAACTGTAGGAAATAAATTATCTTTCTTTATAAATTACCCAGTTGCAGGTATTCTGTTATAAGCAACAGAACATGGACTGAGACAAAGGAAGTTTCCAGAAACATTTAGTTTTAGTTCTTTATAAACACAATTACCTAATTTTTAAAATGCATTTTCCTTCACCTTCTCACCTCTCACTTTTTCTATTATGTGTTTTATTTCCCTGGCACAATTTTTTGGGGGGAGAGATGGCAGTCAACAACACAGATGCTGCCCCTGCCCTCCTGCAGCTCGCGGTCCCATGGGAGATTCAGACAGTAATGAAGAATTACAATTATGGTGAGAGCTGTGAAAAGGGAACCTCCCTCCTCCATGCTTGCAAGGCCCTTAAGCCCTTGAAGGTACAGCATTTCTGCTAACCCCTGTGGCTTTGGTTCCCAAGGTACTGGTTGTCTCCTTTTTTCCCCCAACTCTTGTCCAGACCCCTGGCCTCACGATTCTTGGTCTTCAGCCCGTTTAGGGACTAGGTGGTGGTGGTCGTGGTGTCTTTTTTCTTTGTGTTTCTCTTCAGCTGCATCTGTTTCTATTAGAAAAATATGATGGTTTTAATCAATTTTTAAAACAGAAAATAACCTCCTCTTGAAAGAAATCTTTCCTTTCTTCTATTGGGCATCTTAAAAAACTACTTCTTGGAAGCCCACTACATCAATTTCTGTTTTATGAGTAGTTTCTATGTCTTTATATAAAACTTTGTTTTCTTTTTCAGGAACCTGAGCCTTACACTTAATTCTATACTGTGAATTTCTCATTGCAATTTATTTTTATTTTTTTGAGACGGAGTCTTCTGTCGCCCAGGCTGGAGTGCAGTGGCCGGATCTCAGCTCACTGCAAGCTCCGCCTCCCGGGTTTAAGCCATTCTCCTGCCTCAGCCTCCCGAGTAGCTGGGACCACAGGTGCCACCACCACGCCCGGCTAAATTTTTGTATTTTTTAGTAGAGACGGGGTTTCACCATGTTAGCCAGGATGGTCTCGATCTCCTGACCTCATGATCCGCCCGCCTTGGCCTCCCAAAGTGCTGGGATTACAGGCACGAGCCACGGCACCTGGCCTGTCATTGCAATTTCTACACTGGAAATATTGTCACTTAAAAAACATTGATCTCTTCTTATGTGTAAAGTGTTGTAATTTCACTGTATTTAATAGAAAACTGAAGAGAGAGATGAGTGGCCTTTCTGTGATCCTAACCTTGTTTTAGAGAAATAATTCTGAAATAAACTAACAAATTATGCTCTGTAATGGAAGTGTTCTTAATACCATGGTGCAGAGAATGGAAATGATTTACATACAGTATATACCCAGTAGGGTTTACACAGTGCGGTTGGTCACATTGCCACTAGATGGCAGTGATGATGAGCATGGACCGCACGTTTACACAAGCCCTACAACCACCTGAGCTTTTAGTCCTTTTTATTTACTATGATGCTGTTGTCACCATGGCACTGACATTAGAAATATATTTTTCTTCAGTAAGTTAGCAGCTTTACTGAGCCCTTATTATGTACAAGGCAATGAGATAAGCCAGAATCCCTATTTTATAGATGAGAAAATGGAAATCCAGGAAAATAAACTGAAAAGTCAAAAGCCAATAAGGCAAAAAATGAATGAAGTTCAAAACGAAGTCTGTTTGATTCTAAACCAACTCCCTTTTCTACTGAGAACTTGAAAGAGGATCGTGTCTGATACCTCTTGGAATTCTCACAAAGCCTTGGAACCACAGAGTAAAAATGAAAATAGTTTTTTGAATGAATTGTAATTCTATCGCTTGACTTTCTTTAGACCCAAAAATTAATATATTTGATAGTTCTCTAGATTTGTTTTTATCTTTGGGACTTACTTTTAGGGTTTGGTGATTATATCTTTTGTAATGATTAATAGAGCCATATAAAATTCATTAATAGACTCAAATACTTACAAGCGTAAACATTACAAATTAGCATGTGAGGAATTATACATTTTTAAGTAGAATTTTTGATGGATATAATAAGATACCCAAAATGATCATAGGATGTATCTAATATTTTAATACAAAATTTTTAATTTCTTAAAATGAGAATTATAAAACAAGATACGGAATCTAATTTCCTTTGGGATTACATCTTGCAAAATAATCTAATTTTGTTTTAGGCCTCAGTTACCCATTGATTAGATTTTCCCACGCTATTAGTTTCCTATTGGTATTCAATTTATTAACAAAAAGTGGATTGTTCTTAAATAGAAAATGAACCTTGATAAGATTATATATTTATATAATGAGATAATAAAGGCACCACCATAAATGCGCTTAATGCAATAAAATGTATTCTTTAGAGGTGTGTTCAGTGGCATCATATGCTCTTTCAGAAGTGGATCTGTTGTTTATTATATCTTAGCCTTTCAGATAACCTTCATGAATTATTAAATCTTTTTTTCAAATTTGTAAATTAATGCTGCGGGCACCTAAGTCACTAAGACTGTATTTCCCAAATGCAGAAAGATAGAGGAAAAGAGAGGGTATCCTGGAAGTTCATGTTTTCCTGTAACAATTTATTATAAACATAGGTCCTTCCCATTACATAGTTTTAACACATTATTTTCATTGGATTATTCAATTTTAATATCAAAATGTATAAACAAATATCAAAAAATGTTAAACACAAGTTCTTTTTGGACATGAAGTTGTCCTTCCCCGCTGTTTTATAAGCCACAGGAATCATCCTTACTGGCTGGATAGAAATGTAACTCTTTATATGTCTCTCCAGGATATATGTGGTTTCAGGAACCACACCAATATGCATACCCTAAATAGTGTATGAAAGCACTTGTCACTCTAATAGCTTAATTTTGCCTATTATCTAAATACATATGGGTTGTACTTGTGTCCACTTATATCTCACCAATTTAGGGAAAAAAAAATCAGCTACAATGAAATAACAGAGACCAGATTTCAACTTCTACCTTGAACAAGTGGAAAACTGGGCAAAATGCATAAAACGATAGATTTCAGATGTTGGCCAACGTTGCCAAGAGATGGCAAATAAACGAGACAAGGCTTAGAAATGCTGTGTGCTTCCTGGAGAGTTTCTGGTCTGCAGCACAGGAGGGATCCAAAGAGAGTCCAGTGAGCTCACTGACTTGGGGAAACTGAATTCAGAACTAGAGGAGCCACAGTGGCCAGAATTTGCAGGACAAGACGCTGGAGAGGGAAAGAGGTCTGGAGATTTGCAGAGTGCTCTCCTCTGGTCTTTGATTTAGCACTGGATGAGCATGGGTGGGTGGGATCTACTGAGAGTCTGGAAAGAGCCATCAGAAAGGAGCGGCCAAACAATCCCCACAGCTCACACCGTGTGTGTGATACAGCATGTGCAATTAAACAATGTGTGTTATACAGTGTGCAATTGTGATACAGTATGTGTGCAGTCACACTGTGTGTGATACAGTGTGTGATACAGTGTGTATAGTTATGCTGTGTGTGTGTGAGATACAGGGTGTGCAATGACACTGTGTGGTACAGTGTGTGTGCAATTACATAGTGTGTGATACAGTGTGTGTGTAATCACACCGTGTGTGATGCAGCATGTGCAATTACAGTGTGTGATTGTGTGTAACCACACTGTAATGAATGCAGTGTGTACAGTTACACCATGTGTGTGATACAGTGTGTGCAATTCACAGTGTGTGTGGAATTACACAGTGTGTGATACATTGTGTGTAATTACACTGTGTGTAATAGTGTGACCATACAAAGGCATTCATTCAGGTTCACACAAAATGGAGAGCACAGACCTTCTACCACACGGGCCACTGAATAGAATCTCAGAACGGTATTGCTTTAATGGGACTACAAAGTAGCCCCATACTGTAGGCTGCTGGTTCTAACCAAACAAATCTTAATAGCATACCTAAAAGACAAAAATGATTCTAAGTAACTTAATCGTGGCTCAGAAAAAGAGTTCAGTATTTAAAAGAATATGAAAAATTTAGCAACCACAGAGTAAAAAAAAAAAAAAAAAAACTAGTGCCCAACATCCATTTAAAAATTACCAAGCAATCAAAGAAGCAGGAAAGTATGACCTACAGCCAGGAGAAGAACTAACCCAGTAGAAGCAGACACATAAATAATTCAGGTGATATCACCGTCAGAAAACAACATTAAAACAACTACTATAAACATACTCGTGTTTACGAAAGTGGAAGAAATGTTAACATGATGATCAAAGAACTGGACTATATAATGAAGCCAGAGATCAAACTTCTAGAGATGAAAAATATCATGTTTCAAGTAAAAAATACTGATATAATTAAAAGCAGATCACTGGGGAAGCAAAGATTAATTAACTTTTATCATAATAATAGAAACTATGCACTGTGAGAAACAGAGAGAAAACACCTGGAAAAGCATGAAGTGTGTGAGTGAACTCAAAGACAACAGCAAACAGCTTAGTAAAACTGGAGTCCAGAAAAGAGGAGGGATACAAGGTGAAAGAAAAAAATGTGAAGAAATCATAAGCCATGTTTTTCCAAGTTTGATGAAAACCCAGAAAACCACAGATCCAAGATGCCCAACAAAGCACAAGAAACACGGAGAAAACTGAACAAACCCTATGACATCCAGGAAAAAAAAAATACATATACAGGAACATATATAAAAATAACACACTCTGAGTAAAAAAATACCAAGTCAGCCGGGCGCAGTGGTTCAGGCCTGTCATCCCAGCACTTTGGGAGGCCGAGGCGGGCAGATCACGAGGTCAGGAGATCGAGACCATCCTGGCTAACACGGTGAAACCCCGTCTCTACTAAAAATACAAAACATTGGCCGGGCGTGGTGGCGGTGCCTGTAGTCCCAGGTGCTCGGGAGGCTGAGGCAGGAGAATGGCGTGAACCTGGGAACCGGAGCTTGCAGTGAGCCAAGATCACGCCACTGCACTCCAGCCTGGGCGACAGAGCGAGACTCCGTCTCAAAAAAAAAAAAAAAAAAAAAAAAAATCCTTACCTAGTAAAAGTATCTTTCAAAATTGGAAGTGACATTATCAAATTTGTAGACATACAAAAGCTGAGAGAATCAATTCATTACAAGGAGACAAGTACTATGAGAAATGTTGTTATTTGGGTAACAGGAAAATGATACCACATAAGAATTGGACATATCAAAATAAATGGGTGGTGGCTCATGCCTCCCAGCACGTTGAGAGGCCAAAGCACGTAGATCATTTGAGGTCAGGAGTTGAGACCGGCCTGGCCAACATGGTGAAATACCCTCTCCACTAAAAATACAAAAATTAGCCAGGCATGTTGGTGTGTGACTGTAGTCCCAGCTACTCTGGAGGCCAAGGCAGGAGAATTGCTTGAACCTGGGAGGTGGAGGTTGCAGTGGGCTGAGATCACAACACTGCACTACAGCCTGGGTCACTGAGTGAGACTCTTTCTCAAAAACAAGCAAACAAACAAGCGAAAAAGAGTACTAGAAATGATAAATATGTGGGCAAATACGGCTTTTCCCTTTGTATTTGGAATCTCTTTAAATGATAATTGCTATTAAAAATAATACATTGGGGGTTTGTAATATATATAAAAGTGGAATCTATAACAAAGAAATATAACTAGTAACATAAAATGTAGTTATTAATATTATTCAAATAATCCCTAAGAAGATAAAGAAAAAAGGGGAAAGGACAGTGACCCTACAGGGCAAGCAGAAAATATGTAGCAAGATAATAGCTTAAACCCAACCCTAATAATGCATTAATCATCAGAAGTGGTCAAAATGAGAAAAAAAAAGACCACACACTTCACATAATTCGAAGTAACCCATGAGGCAAAGAAGAAATTACGGGACAAAATGCCTAAGCTGCTAGGCCCTCTTAGAGAATTTTGCACAAAGGACAATGACGTAAGTGATGCTGAATGAAGTACGGGACAAAATATGCATAATTATTAATCCCATATAATGAGAGAGCACAAAATCCGAGTGGAAAATATTCAAAATAATCACATAAAGAAAAATGGATATGAAGATGGAAAAAGCCTAGAACGTTTGGCGTGGGAATGACTGGTGGAGCACGGACGGGGATACGGTATTAGTCAGTGTTCTCCAGAGGGACAGATCTAATAGTGTATGTATTATATAAAATATATATAATATAAACTATATTATTAATAATAAACTCCCCTTTATATTATATTCTCTCTCTACATATATGTATGTGGCCAGCAGACAGGGAGGTGTTTAGATCAAACTAGCTCTGCCCCATATGCGAGAGTGCCTGTATATATATAATATATATTTTCCTCCATAACTGTAGGAAATAAATTCTCTTTCTTTATAAATTACCCAGTTGCAGGTATTCTGTTATAAGCTGTTACAAGCAACAGAATATGGACTGAGACAAAAGAAGTTTCCAGAAACATTTAGTTTTAGTTCTTTATAAACACAATTACCTAATTTTTAAAATGCATTTTCCTTCACTTTCTCACCTCTCACTTTTTTTGCTATGTGTTTTATTTTCCTGGCACAATTTTTGAGGGGGAGAGATGGCAGTCAACAACACAGACGCTGCTCGTGCCCTCCTGCAGCTCGCGGTCCTATGGGGGAGTCAGACGGTGATGAACAATTACAGTTATGGTGAGGGCCTCCTCCCTGATGCTTGCAAGGCTCTTAAGCCATGACAAATTAGCATGTTATTAGTAGAGACAGGGTTTCACCGTGTTAGTCAGGATGGTCTGGATCTCCTGGCCTCGTGATCCGCCGCCTCGGCCTGTCAAAGTGCTGGGATTACAGGCGTGAGCCACCGCGCCCGGCCGCAAACTTGCAAACTTCTTGAAAGGGTTACCTTTGGGTTTTTGGAGCGGCTTCCTCTGTTGCACCAAGAGCTGGGAGTGTCTGGCAGTCCCATTTCCCTCCAGGTAGCCCATTTCCAATGGCTGACTGCTGAAAGGGGATGAAAGCCCAGCTTCTTTGCCTCCACATGCACCAAACTCCACAGTGAAATGTATGTTCTGAGGCTTCTCGTGGGATCAGGCTCAGCCTTGAACTTTACCTTGGTTGGCTTATGTCCCCTCCTTTTCTACCTTGTTTGGCTTATGTCCCCTCCTTTTCCTGCTTCTTCTACTTCCTACTACTAGGCGTAACGTGTTAATAAATTACTTGCATAGAAATCCTTATTTTAGAATCTGCTTCTGGGGAATCTGAGCTGAGACTATAAAAATGTTTTGCTAACACATGTCGCTAATGTAGAGTATCTATTTAGAAGAAAATCAAATTATATCCCCATTTTTCCCCATACAGAAGAATTTCTAATAAAGAACTGAATACCATATTTTAAAAATCAAATATAAGTAAATAATTTCATATAATCTTAGGATAATAGTCTTTTCTAGGCATCAAATCAATGTCCAAGAGAAAAAATAGGAAATAGAACCACAAACTAATATAAAGTTTTCTAACAAGCAAAAGATGCTTTATGTTAAAAAAGATGAAAGACAGATTTAAAAAATATATGCAAGACATTAAAACGGGTTACATAAATTATATACCCAAAAACCCTAAAAATAAAAAATAAACCAAGTAACCCAAATGAGAAAAGATTTGTACATTTAATTCACAAATGGAATGTAATATACCACATTAATGAAAAAATGCAAATTAAAACTAAATTGTGAATAGAATATTAGAAAAAATTATGATTGGCAAGAGGATGTAAAAATACATACTTACATCCACTTCTGCGTAGAGAGAATTATATTGGTCAGTATCCATCAATATTTTAAATGTGCAAACCTATACCTCAGGAATGCCTCTTGTAAGAATTTATCTTACAGAAATATTTGCAAGATTGAAAAGATATATAAATACACAGAAAAAATTGCAAAACCAATTGGATATTAATTAAATGCAATATTGAGTAACTGATAGGATGTAATTTAAAGTTTCATTAATTAAGGAAATGCTGAAAAATATACAGTGATATACTTTACAGAGATCAAAGGAATGATAGGATTTACATAGGCTGAGTTTGAAAGGTCTTTGATTCCCGAGCAAAAAACAGGCACGTTACGGAACAATGTGTAGTGTATGGGTCCATTTATAGCAACACCATCAATGACAAGACTTGTGTGTGCGAATATGTGTGTGCACTTGCTTATGTATGTACTATAAGTTACCAGCTTGTGTCTTGGGTTGAGGTATGTCTTCTCCTCCTCCATCACTGATCTGTGCTCCATAATTTGTATTAACACCACCACACACATTTGTGATATTCAATGTCCCTTGCCTTGCAATTGTAGGAGCTGTGAATATGGGCTTTGTAGTCAGCTTTATTAGAATGACAGCTCCACCACCTGAAAGCCATTGACCTTGGGCAAGTTCTTCAACTCCCTAAGCTTCAATGACCTCATTAGCTAAAAGTAGATTAAGAAGAATATCTCTACTTCTTTAGTGAGGCAAAATAAGAAATAAGATAAGGTCTGCAAATTGTCCTCCGAAAGCAACAGATGTTTATCATCTCCACAGGAATTCATTATTCCAAATTCTGTGGGGGAAAGAGGGGGATTTTGAATGAAGTCAGTACACCCAAACGTTTCTGAGGGAAAAGAAAAGTTGAAGCCTTCCATTTCTAAAATATCTATTCAAGGTATAATGCAAAATTTTAGAGTAGTTTAATTCAAAACTCTGAAAAAATGGCAGTCACAATTGACCCGTTATTGGTCTCTTTTAGTTTCACCAACTCTGTTTAGCAAAACTCTTTAATCCTGTCATAGGAATACAAATAAGAGTTTCTTCTTAAGAACCAAGAAATTCCAATGCAATACTATATGAAAGAAAATAAGTAAATGTTGAAATAAGGGTTTGTAAGTTAGAGTAATAAACTAAAAGCACACAGCAAACATGATAAATAGAAAAAATAACTAAATATCCAGGGAAGACAATGGTGTTGAATTACATACATTGTGTAAAACCTTCACTTAACAATTGTTTAGCATTTAAGGTTAATTATTGAAATTACATTGCTACTTTTACAAAATTTTGTCTTCCTTTTACAAAGTTATGACATTTAAATTATTTTATCAACTACGTAATCTGGTTACGTAGCTGAGAAAGCAAAATGAAGATAAAAAAGCATGACTGTGGTTTTAGGAAGACCTGATACTAGCTGTGTGATTTTGGCCAAGTGCTTAACTCCTTTCCATCCCCTTTCTTCATCTCCAAGAGGTTTATCAATACCTCAACTTCGAGGGTTTTAATGAAGAATAGATAAAATAAATGAGGAGTAGGTACACAAAACGTGGTAGATGATGCTCTTGAGAATCTTGGCATTTGTATTTACAGACCCACTTTTTCCTCAAAGAGCTGATAATGTTCGGGTAGAAAGAAATGTAAGCATGTAATAATAAACTTCCAGAATTCAGGCTTGTGCAAACTCTCAAGGTCACCTAAGGAAATCGGTACTGTTTTCAGATGCTTGGGCCATACTCCTCCCAATTTTTTTTTAAGTATCTCGAAGATAAAACCCAGAAACTTCTTGCTTCAAGAGAATCTCAGCAACCCTAGGAATCTACTTCTATTCTGCTACTATCACTGGTCTGGTTCTAATTTTCCACAAAGCAATTCTCCCCATTTCATAGCTTGTTTCCTGAATAAACATTCTCTCAATTCTCCCTCCTGTATGTTTTTTCCTCATCTACCATTACAGCAGACAATTGCCTCACACTTTTCTTTTATTCAAGTCTCTCCAGAGGGTAGTCCGTATATATTTGTAAACAAATTTTGTCGCGTGTCTTGTTGTGGCTGAAATATTTTTTTTCCTTCTCTAATGCAGCCCCAATAGGCTTGGTACTTGTCTATTAGATCATACCATGTCAGTGCTTCCTGTGGTGATTCTTGAAGGCCATTGCTATCATAGTCACTGCCAGCTAGCACCACTGCTATTTCTGATTCCACAGTTTTATCATCCTCTATTCATGCAGCACTTTCTCAAAACCAAATGCATGTATTTATTTCTCCTAAAGTTCATCTCTTTACATTTGATCAATTTTCCTAACTTAAAAAAAATTCCATCATCCAGGCACTCATGATCTTTTCAGCTGCAGCATCTGAATAAAACATGTAAAGTATCTGCTATATGTTCACTCATGTCACTGGCTAACATGTTGCCTGGTTTTCCCTCTGGTTCTCTGTGTTTTATACCTTCCCAGGCAGGTTAAGACCCATTGTATATTCATGTTATAATTCAAATATAGGCTTAACACTTTCTAACCAAATCATAACTCTTCCAGAATGAAGAGTGTGTGGGAGTGATAGGTAGATAGATAGGTTGGTGTCCTTGACACAGATTGAAAATGCTCAATAAATATTAGCTAAATGAATGGAAGAACTGGCTGGTTGGACCAGATGACCTTTGACCATGTAGGAAATGGTCAAACCAACAACTGTAATGTGATGTTTTTTCCAGTTAGGATCATCATTAGCTACAAAATGCTCCAATTAACTAGTAAATGCAAATTTAAAATTTAGATGCAAAAAAGGAGATGCTACCATTTAAACATATTTGTTTTTTGCTGTGCTTTATTTGTACCTTTAAGTAGTAATTCTACTTTAAAAGAGTAGATCAAATATAATAATTCCCAGTTATTATAAATAATTTTGAGGGTTACAATTAGCAAGGATAAATAGATAAACGTTATAGAACAGGCAGAAAAAATTATTGTACAGAGAGCTATAAAAAGAATTCAGAAGCTGGGGATATATTTTATGGACTGATAGAGTTTGGATGTCTTCTTCAAATCGTGTGTTGAAATGGTGGTAGAAACACCTCCTACCAGGCCCCAGTGTTATAGAGATGGGGTCTGGTGGGAGGTGTTGAGATCATGGGGGTGTACCCCTCATGAATGGTTTAGTGCCATCCCCTTGGTGATGAGTGAGTTCATGCAAGATGTGGTTATTTAAAAGTGTGTGGGCCAGGCGTGTTGGCTCACGCCTGTAATCCCAGCACTTTGGGAGGCTGAGGCGGGAGGATAACAAGGTCAGAAGTTCAAGACCAGTCTGACCTATATGATGAAATCCCGTCTCTGTTAAAAATACAAAAAATTAGCTGGGCATGGTGGCGCACACCTATAATCCAAGCTACTCAGGAGGCTGAGGCAGGAGAATTGCTTGAACCCGTGAGGTGGAGGTTGCAGTGAGCCAAGATCAAGCCACTGCACTCCAGCCTGGGCAACAGAGCAAGACTCCATCTCAAAAAAAAAAAAAAAAAAAAAAAAAAAGTGTGTGCACCTCCCATCCCCTCTCTTGCTTCAGCTTTCGCCATGTGATGTGTACGCTCAGGCTTCTGCCTTGAGTCGAAGCTCCCTGAGGCCTCCCCAGAAGCCAAGCAGATGCTGGCGCCATGCTTCCTGTACAGCCTGCAGAGCCATGAGCCAATTAAAACTCTTTTCTTTATAAATTACCCAGCCTCAGATATTTCTTTATAGCAACATTAGAACAGACTGATGCAAGGATAGTATAGGAGTTTTTCTGAAGAAATTAAAACAACATATAACCAGTTGATGATAAAGATCTTTCTGTGGAGAAGAAATGTTGCTAGAGGTTTACATTTTTATGTTTTAATTTTCACTCCACCGCTCTCTCCTGTGAAAGCCCCAACCCCTCTAGACTCAAGTTATCGAATATACAAAATAATTTTCAAGGTGACTTACTGAAATATCTTAGAAATCTGAGAGCTCTAAAATCTACCAAAATGCGTTTAACTACTGCTTATTCTATTTTTTTAAAAAGCCTTTGTCTTCACTTGAGGAATTTTGGTGCTAATTTCTCAAAATTTAGTGTTATTAGTTTTCAGCCAAAGTTTTGTTATTTATGGGAAAAAGTACAAGGTTGCAGCTGTAAAGGATGAATAGGTCTAGCGACGTAACGTATACCATGAAGGCTATCATTAATAATATTGTATTGTATACTGGAAATTTGCTAAGACAGTAGATTTTGGGTACTTTTATGACACACACAAAAAGGCAAGTATTGGGGAGGATGGATGTGTTAATTTGCTTGACATTTCACTATGTATAGGTATATCAAAACATCATGTTGTACACTTTAAATATATAGAATAAAAATATTTTGGAAGATAGTGAACAGTATAAAAAGAGTACAAATTCATTTTCAAGGAAATTTTATAGTTAAAGCTGGAAGTCAATGAAGGATTTCTCATATTTATAATCAGATATATGTAACACAGTTTCTTTTTCTACCATTTGTACCAAAATCACATGATGTTTTTCTCTTTATTGCTCTTACTTGGCTATTTACACCATGCTGTGACTTTACCCCTGATTGTATGCTTCAGGAAGTGCTAAGAGGCAAATGAAACTTATATTCAGCGGTAGCTAAAGTGCCCATTTTATATTGTGTTGAGCAAGCCTTCTGAGCACAGGATTTCTAGCAGAAGGGAGTACAAAAATGTGAGACCAAGTGAATTGTTTGTGCCTAAGAGAAATAAATGTGAAATATAGAGGCCATGATGATTAAATTGCACAAACCAACCTTTCTTCAATGTGAGGGTTTCTCGGGAACATTGTAATGGGAAATAGATGTGAGTCCTAAAACAAAAGTGTTTACTTCATGAAGAAAACAGCTGAGAAAGTGTGAGGTCAAAGAGAGTCTACAGAGCTATTTCCGTACAATTAATGCCAGCTCAATAAGGGAGGCTTTGATTTGCTACCCAGGCAAGAAGGGAAGCCCAGAAATGCTGACCTCCCCTAGTTGGCAACATCTCAAAGACGAGTCACTGGCAAAGGCATCTGGACTCCTCATCTTTCTTCTTTAAGTGTCTATGTTTGAAGTTTACACACAGTCTGTTCACCTTGGCCACATTTATAAATGTGCTTAACAGCATCTGTAAATCACTAAGTTTCTAAAGTACTTCACTTTAATATTTTTTTCCCATCAGTTCTCTCACACTCTCATTTCTAGACAAGTAATTATGCCTGTTGCAGTAAAAAGCAGCCTTATGAGGTACCTGCTGAGTTTCATAAAACTGAATATTGTCTTCACAAACAAGCTTCCTCTCTGTAGCTTCAGTGGGAGTGGCCATAAATCATACATAATTAGTAAGTAGATTGTGCCATATTCAGCATTTGAGAAGAATACCATGAAATGGGAGGCAATTTTCTGTCTTTTTCCCTCGGTGAAAACATACCCAGTTTCAGCCCTCATTTTGAATGTCTTTAGATATACGAATTGGTTTTTATTTGTTTTTGTTTTTTCCTTCCAAGAGAAGAAAAGTAATCAAACATCATCTGGTGGCTAAGGGCACTTAGGCTGCTGTGGCTAATGGTCATTGGCCAGGTGTTTGCAATCAGCTGAAGGTCCCATGTAAAAGGCACGGAAAAACCCTCTGTGACACATTTGGTTCCCTTCACTACAAAGCTTGCAAAAGGACCAAGGGTTCCTGATATAAAAGTAAGGACATCTGTGTCTATGTGTGTGTGCATGTGTCTGTGTGTTTGTGTGTTATTTTGGGTTTGAGCTCCTGTTATGAATATATATTTTTATTTGTGGATATTACCATAAATATTATTTAACTATGTATTTCTAATGATGTATATTTACTTCTTTATAAATATATCCAATGCGTATACATTGATGTGTGTAAATATACACAATGTATATACATTGATGTGATCTATTATTTATGCATTTCTAATAATGTATAATAGTTTTTTATATATAAATATACCCAATGTGTATACATTGTGTGTGTGTATACACATGCACACACACATATATATATACACACATGTATATTTTTCTCTTGCATGCCTGGCGAAAGACTACCAGAGACTGGCATACAATGCTACAAGTTAATGTACATTAATATGTAAATTTTAATATTTTTCATAAACATCTTTCTGTATAAATTTGCATGTTATGTATTTTTTATGTATTTTTATATGTGCAGCTTTAGTCACATGTGTGTATTTTCAGCTATGCCTTTACTTGTGTCTGTATGTGAACCACTGCATAGTGACAGACAGCAATGTGTGAATGTGTCTGTGGTTTTTATTTATAGATAGTATTTATATATATTTTCTACATATATATTTTATTTACAGGTATTACATGTATATGCATACATGTAATCATATATGTATAATATGTTTTATTTCTGAATATATATAATATGCCTACACTAATGGGTGTCTATCGATCTGTATGTTTTCTTCTCACCTGCCTGAATAAAACTGCTCTAGACTGGCAAACAGCACTGCAAGTTCATATATACATATTTTAAGTACATTTTTACCTATTTGTAGATGTGTGTAAGTTAATGTTATATATTCCTTTACATATTTAAAGTACACAGCTGTGTTCATGTGTGTAGTTATAGTTTTAGTTATATCTTTACTTGTGTCTGTATGTGTAAAGTACTCCAGAGTGACAGTGCTACACTGTTTCTGCAGAGCAGCAATTCTAAAACTCTGAGACCCCAAAGAGATTTGTCCCACTGATCTAGTGTGAGGGCGCAGAAGTTCATTGGAATCTTGATTGCTGAGCCATTTGTTTTCTCAGTGTTTCAGTGCTGTCTAGCTCCAACTCTAGGAGAAAGCAGGGGACATTTGGGGGGTGTTTGAGGACAAATAAGGTCTCCTGAGCCTAACAGACCCAGTGACAACAAGTGGCCTTTCACTCAAATTCTATCTAATTGCAACCTCTCTGAGCTTTTAAGTAGAGAAGAAATGTGGCTGTATTTTCTAGTGATGTCATACACTTTTCAGCTTGGGTTGGAGACCAAAAGTCCTGGTCTATAGATCACAGTGCCTCTGGCCCAAGGCCAGATGGCTGACCCAGGGTCTCATGGTACCTTTTAGTTCTGTCACCTGCACAAACACTGACTCTATTTTCCAAGAGAAAATAGCGGCCTCCTTCCCAGGTTTGTGGTTCATCACTAGTGTCAGTTCTCTGACGTGAAATCTAGTAGGAGGTTCTGCATAGTTACAGTATGACTGGTATCTCTTTAGTGTTAGAACATTAACATTGACTAGAAAGTAAGTGATACCTGAAGACTTCCCTTCAGTCTTGACACTGAGAGAGATTTTCCCAGGGTGAAGGCTTACATGTGCCATCACTATTGCTCTAAAAATAAAAGATTTCTCATAATGTTTTGAATAACTTTTCAACTAAGAAATATTTGATATTTATCAAGAGGTTCCTAGTAAGACTTTCCTCTGATTTCCTGTTTAACATGGGATTCCTTAATAAGTTTTATTGTGCACAAGAAGGCTGGTGCTTGGCTGAACATTTGTTTAAAGTGATTCTAGACCTAGATGTTCTACCAAGTGGAGTTTTTCTCATGTTGCTGAAAAATGAATTATAAATAAAGACAC
Source organism: Rhinopithecus roxellana (assembly GCF_007565055.1). Classification (NCBI taxonomy): domain Eukaryota; kingdom Metazoa; phylum Chordata; class Mammalia; order Primates; family Cercopithecidae; genus Rhinopithecus; species Rhinopithecus roxellana. The sequence goes on along the minus strand of NC_044566.1, from coordinate 66,551,994 downwards.
TGTCATACTGATGATAGAACTGAAGGTTCTCCCTCCTGATTCCCTAGTGTGTTTGCAGTTTTGATTTGTTGCTAAAGACTCACATTCATGACATTCGCAGTTTGCATTTTCTCATGTCATTTATGATCCGACCACTTGTGTTAGTCTATTCTCACATTGCTATCAAGAACCATGTGAGACTGGGTAATTTATAAAAAGTAAAGTTTTGCTTGGCTCTGGGTTCCACAGGCTGTACAGAAAGCATGGCTGGGGAGACCTCATGAAACTTACAATCATGGCGGATGGCAAGGATGAAGGAGCCACGTCTTACATGGCTGGAAAAGGAGGAAGAGACAGAGAAAGAGAGAGTGGGGGAGGTGCTGCACACTTCTAAACAGCTAGGTCTCATGAGAACTCACTCACTGTCACAGGAAGAAATCTGCCCCTGTGATCTAATCACCTCCCATGAGGTCCCTTCTCTAACATTGGAGATTACAATTTAACATGAAATTTTGGTGGGGACACAGATCCAAACCACATCATCACTTAATAAAGGCTTTGGTGCACAGTTATAAGTGTAGATGAATGTGTTTATGTCAACTCAGGAGTAGGGATAACCGAAAAAATTTCCACACTGACTATAGACAGTGTTTCTTCAATGTTGTGGTATTCCACTGTGGTTAACTATTAAAACTATGGCCGAATTTTCATCCACACTAATTACATTTCTAACGCTGTGTCATTGAAGTTCAGAATATTTTCTGAAGATATTTCTAATTGTCTCTTTGGTGTTGAGTTCTCTCATGCCATCTAAGGAAAGAATGGTGACTGAAGGATTTTCCACATAGATGACATCTACAAGGCTGCTCTCCAGTGTGAATTCTCTCATGTCATTCCAGGACCCAACTTTCACTGAAGCCTTTCCCACATAGCTTAATTCATATGGTTTCTCTCCTGTGTGAGTTTGCTCATGTTGTGTAAGATGAGAACATTGAATGAAGGTTTTCCCACATGGAAGGTGTTCGTATGGTTTCTCTCCTGTGTGAGTTCTCTCAGGTTGCCTAATAACAACACTCTGACTAAAGCCTTTCCCATATTGTTGACATTCATATGGTTTTCTCCAGTGTGAATTTCAGTGTGGTTTCTAAGAACAAAACTGTGACTGGAGGCTTTCCGACATAGATGCCATTCATATGGTTTCACCCTGGTGAGATTTCTCTCATGGCCTCTGAAATAAGAATGACTAAAGGCTTTCTCACATAGAAGGCATGAATGTTATATCACTCCAGTGTGAATTGTCTTGTGCTTTCTAAGGCCAGAGTGTGACTACAGAATTTTCCACATTAATGGAATTCATGAAATGTATCTCGAGTGAGTTATTTCTTCTTGCCTAAGGTTAGAATGTTGACTAAAGGCTTTTCCACACAGATACCATTGACATAATTGAACTTTAGTGTGAATTTGCTTATATTTATTGAAATGATTGGCTACTATAAGAATTTCCACTCTCTTTTCTGATACAAGCTTTCCTTCCTACCTTCCCTCCCTCCCTCCCTCCTCCTTCCTTCCCTCCTCCCTCCTTCCTTTGCTCCTTCCTTCCTTCCTTCCTTCCTTCCTTCCTTCCTTCCTTCCTTCCTTCCTTCCTTTCTCTCTCTCTCTCTTTCTTTTTCTTTCTTTCTTTCTTTCTTTCTTCTTTCTTTCTTTCTTTCTTTCTTTCTTTCTTTCTTTCTTTCTCTCTCTCTCTTTCTTTCTTTCTCTCTCTCTCTCTCTTTCTTGTGTTAATAAAGTTTGAGTCAATATGGAGCTGTGAGTAAAATCTTCTCTCAAATCACGGCCTACAAAAGAATACTTTAGTGTGTGGTATTTCTGGTTTTGCATAGAGAGTGAAAAGTTATGAATGGTTTGCACACCTACATTCCATACATTCGTTTATCTACATATGAGTTCTAGAGTCATCATTCAGTGACATGGCACAGTCAAAATTTTTTTCATGTTACTTGCAAATACATGTTGTGCTACTCTTTTGTAGTCATGGAGATGTTCTCTTTTGTAGCATGCCAACTACAGAGGTAGCAGATTAATTGGGAGGCCTTCAATACATTTCAAAGACTAGGAATATAAACAATGTTTACAGAATTCTCCCTTTTTTAAGATCGTAGGTTATAGTTTTGAGCACAGGTTAGTTTCTTCACTAAATTTAAACTGTGAAAAACTGTTGTTCAGAAAGCTCTTAATCCCAGCATAGTAAAGCTTAAGCCATGTGCTCAATTCCTAACTTCTTCTATTCCCAAGTCTTTAATTTGGATAACCAGTGTTCATTCCTATACAGCTTACCACTAGCATGATGGTGGATGAGTCTTTCCTGCTGATATGATACATGAATATAATTCCTTGTTTTTAAGCATATTTTCCCTTCCCAAAATTGAAAAAAACATGAATAGTTAGAATGGCAACATGGAGATAAAAATGTTTGAAAAGCACCAAGGACTTTGTAGGTATATTTCAAAAATTACACTTAGATGTGGCAAGGGTGTTAAATGAAGGAATACTTTAGGTGGAAACAGGTTATATACTTAATAATTAGAAGAGATTTTCAAGATTTTAACATAACAAAAATTCACTGAGGATAATTGTCTTCAGCTCTGTCTATGTTGCTGCAAAGGACATGATTTTATTCTCTTCATGGCTGCATGCTATTCCACAGTGTATATGTATTAATACTATATTTTCTTTATACAGTCCACCATTGATGGACTTCCAGGTTGATTCTATGACTTTGCTATAGTGAATAGCGCTATAATGATCATACATGTGTATGTCTTTTCAGTAGAACAATCTCCATTCCTTTGAGTATACCCAGTAATAGGAACGCTGGGTTAAATGGTAGCTCTATTGCTTAAGTACTCTGAAAAATCTCCAAACTGGTTTTCACAGTGGCTAAACTAACTTACATTCCCACGAACAGTGTATATGTGCTTCCTTTTCTCTGCAACCTTGCCAGTATCTGCTATTTTCTGAGTTTTTAATAATAACTATTCTGACTGCTGTGAGATGGTATTTCATTGTTGTTTTGATTTGCATTTCTCTAATGATGAGTGATGTTGAACATTTTTTCATATGCTTCTTGGCCATGTGTATGTCTTCTTTTGAGAAGTGTCTGTTCATGTCCTTTGCCCTTTTTAAAAAATGGGATTTTTTTTGCTTGTTGATTTAAGTTTCTTAGATTCCGGATATTAGACTTTTGTTGGATGCATGGCTTGCAAATATTTTTTCTCATGTGTAGATTGTCTGTTTACACTGTTGAGAGTTTCTTTTGCTATGCAGAAGCTGTTTAGTTTAATGCAGGAACAGAAAACCAAATATTGCATATTCTCATGTATAAGTGGTAGTGAAACACTGAGTATCCATGGGCACAAAGAAGGAAACGACAGACACTGGGGCCTTCTTGGGGGTGGAGGGTGGGAGGAGGGTGAGGATTAAAAACTACCAATTGGGTACTACACTCATTACCTGGGTAACAAAATAGTCTGTACACCAACCCTCTGCAACATGCAGTTTACCCGTGTAACCTGCGCATGTACCCCCTGAACCTAGAACAAAAGTTTGAAAGAAAAAAAGCTAGATCAATATAATAAAATCTTATGCACACAAAAATTTAAAAATAAGATGAAGGCAATATTTCAAATTAATAGGAAAAGAATGTAATGTTCAATAAATGATGTAAGAATTAGTTGGATTTTTGGAAAATTTAATAAACATTTCTGCCACATACAATGTACAAAAATATTCCAGGTTGATTAGAAATTTTAATATTAAAAATAAAATATAAAATAGTCTAAACAAAGAAAAAAATTAAAATGGAGATGATGTGTTGGGTAGGAGAAGCGAAGGAAAATATCCAATGGGAAGATCTGGATGAGAGGTAACTATGTGTTAGTTTAACTTCAATGGGTACAGGAATATTTTATTTTCCAAAGCCAAAGCCAATGGCAAGAAGATACATAAAGATCAGCATATCAATAGAATAGTGATCACATTTCAAAAATTTTGATTGAATATTCTCTTATATGTTAGAAATTGTCTTACTTAAAATCATGAGTTAATATTTTTAAGAACATGCTCATTCACTGACAAAGTACCTCCTTGCATTGAAGCACGTGTCTCTTTTGTTTATCTAGAATGTAGCCTTGAGAAACCCTATTTCTTCCCTCCCAAGCTCTTCCCTTTGCACCAACTGCAAATTCACATTTATTTGCATAAGTGGCACCATGTTTATGGAAAAAAGATATGTGGATTTTGAGTTCACTGTTAATAAATGTCTATCATCATCAAATCTAGGGCAATGAAGAATAAAAGAATTGTAGGTTAGCCCGGGCAAAAACACCTAGAACAAAGAAAACATTGGAGATCTGTCTTCAGACTAGAAGCAAATCCAGACCAAAGATCCCTCCTCAGATCAGGAATAAATCCCTTAAAGAAACAGTGAGAACCTATGGATGCTGATGTTAATAACCAATTTCAAAAGAGAATGCAGAATTCAGTCTTTTCAAATAGAAATGTCTTCTCAGTATCTTTAATACAATTTTCAAAAGAAATGAATAAACATAAGCTTCCCAACAATAATCCATGGTCTATGTGGACCAAGTCATGTCTATTATTTTTACTAATTTGGTCTCAGTCTTAGCATAGTGGCTATAGTAGAATAGTTATTCAGAAAGTACTTTATTTTATACACTGAAAATATGAATTACCTTCCCAGCTTTGCTCTGTGTCAGAGATTGAGTAGCAACGAAAATATGAAAATATTGTTACCTGTGGGTGTCATCTGTATTGTGGATGTCCCATCAGTATTGTGGGTGTCCCCCCAGTCTTGTTGGTGTCACAGATGTCTTGTGAGTGTCACATCTGTGTTGCAGGTGTCACATTTGTATTGGGGTGTCACATCTGTATTGCAGGTGTTCTATCAGTCTTTGGATGTCATATCAGTATTGTGGGCATCATATCAGTCTTATGGGTGTCATATCAGTAGTACAGTATGTCATGATATGTCACAGCAGTATGATACCTCTTCTGAAAACACCCTCACAGACATACCCAGACATAGTGCTTTAACAGCTCTCTATGTATCCTTTATCCAGTCATGTTGACACCTAGACTTAACTATCACAGTAATTCATGGCAAAAATTTTAGAATTTAAAAAAATTGTATAATGAAATCTGGGCAACATAGCCAGACACTGTCCCTACAAAAATATTTTTAACAATTAGCTGGTTGTAGTGGCAAGCATTTGTAGTTCCAGTTACTCTGGAGGCTGAGGTGGGTGGATCTTTGGAGCCCTGGAGATTGAGGCTGCAGAGCTAGGATCGTGCCAGTGCATTCCAGCCTGGGCAACAGTGTGAGGCTCTCTCAGAAAACAATCAGCAATACTAATATTCTTAGGAATAAATGTAACCAAGGTACAAGGCTTGAACATGGCAAATGTCAAAACATTGCTGAAATAAATTCAAGAAAGCATAAATAAATGGAAAGACACCTCACGTTCATCAACTAGAAGACTTAATTTTTAAGATGGCAGTACTACACAAAGCAACCTACAAATTTATTGCAATTCCTGTTAAAACCCCAAAGTCCTTTTGGCAGAAATCCACAAGCTGATCTTAACATTTGTATGGAATTTCAAGGGATCCAGAATAGTCAAAATAATGTCAGAAAAATGACCAACTCAGAGGCTCACATTTGCAAATTTCAAATCTTACTACAAAGCAACAGCAATAAAAACAGCATGATGCTGGCATAAGGACACATGTATAGATCAATGGAACCAAATGTTGAGTCCAGAAATAAACCCATACTGATTTTTTTTTTTTTTTTGAGGCGGGGAGACTCACTCTGTCTCCCAGGCTGGAGTACAGTGGCACGTTTATGGCTCATTGCAGCCTCTGTCTCCTGGGCTCAAGTGATCCTCCTGCCTCAGCCTACCAAGTAGCTGGGACTACAGGTATGCACCACCACATGTGGCCAATTTTTTTATTTTTTTGTAGAGGTAGAGTCTTTCTATCTTGCCCAGGCTGGCCTCAAACTCCTGGCCTCAAGTGATCCTCCTCTCTTGGCCTCCCAAAGCATTGAGATGATGGGTGTTCTGGCCCGTTGATTTTTAAAAGTGGATTTTCTTTTCTTTTCTTTTCTTTTCTTCTTTCTCTCCTCTCCTCTCTCTTTTTTTTTTTTTTTTTTTTTTTTTTTGAGGCAGGGATTCACTCTGTTGCCCAGGTTGGAGTGCAGTGGTGTGAACACGGCTTACTGCAGCCTCGACCTCCCAGGCTCAAGCGATCCTAACCTCCTCTGTCTCCCAAGTAACTAGTACTACAGACATGAACCACCACACTCAGCTAATTTTTAAATTATTTGTACAGACAGGGTTTTCTTGAGTTGCCCAGACTGGCCTCAAACTCCTGGGTTCAAGCAAGCCTCCAGCCTCAGCCTCTCAAAGTGCTGGGATTACAGGCATGAGTTACCACCTCCAGCCGGGAATTGTTTCCATAATTACATTCTTATGTTTGTTGCTAGTGTCTAGAAATACAACAGATTACCGTGTGTTGACATTTTGTGCTGTAACTTGGCTGAATTTATTCACTGGTTTAAATAATATTTTGGACGTTCCTCATGATTTTCTGTACATAAGATAGATTGTGTGGTCTGTGAATGGACAGTTTTACTGCTTCCTTACAGGTATGAATGCTCTTTACTTCTTTTTCTCTCCTATTTGTTCTGGATGGAACTTCCAGTACAGTGTTGAATGCAGTGATGAAAATGAACATTGGTGCCCTGCTCCTGATCTCAGGAGTAAGGCATTGGGCCCTAACAATGGAGCTGGTGCTAGCTACGGGTTTGGCACAAAGGCCGATTGCTGTGTTAAGAAAATTCCTATCCCTAGTTTGTCAGGTGTTTTTATGATGAAATGATGTTGACTTTGTTGAAAGTACTTCCTGCATCTATGGAGATGAGTATGTGGGTTTCTTCATTCTGTTTATTTGGTGTTTATTTGCAGGGATGGCTTTAGTATGCAAAACAAGCTTGATTTTCTGAGAAAAGTATTTAGTGATCATGGTGTGTAATTCTTTAAATATGTGCTAGTATCGATTACAGTTATTTTGTTGAGCATTATTAATTGTATAATTATACCAGACATTGATCTATACTTTTCTGCTCTTGTGATGTCATGTCCTAGTGTGATGTAGTCTTAAATTGGGATGAGATTGAAAATGGGTTGGTTTAGTATTTAGAGTATTAAGGGTTAGAAGTTTGCAAGATAAAATTTAGCAGAAATGGGACGTACCTAACGGATTGTGGGGAAGCGTGGGATGAGGTCAGGGTCAGAGTCTGGATGTAGGGCTGGGTAGCAAGACAGTGCCTGTAGCCTGCACCAACAGTAAATTGTAGCAGTCCTTTTTAATCTTGCAAATCAGGCAGGCACAGATGTTGCAGTGTTGTTTTAATTGTCACCTCCTTGAGTTTCTTACTGAGGCTCAAACTCAACAGGAGTGCCTGGGAAGAAATTAGCATGCAAGAAGTGCGAAGACTGGAGTGCAACTTTGTGACAGTGCACCAGCCAGTGTCTGAACTGCAGGGGTTCCCAGCTTATCTTAACTTTAGAGGAAAAATAACATCTTGTATACTGTTATCACACAAATAAGCTGGAGTTTTTCAAATTTATATGGCTAATTTTATATACTTTCGTTATTATATCATGTAACGAAAAGTTGTTTTTTTTTTTTTCCTGCTTGGGAAGTTGGCAGAGGGCATGTCTTTGCCGGTGAGTCTGCTCCATGTAAGACTTTCTGTATACTTTTTCATTCTTGTTTGATTGTAAGATTTTTACATAAATGCTGCTTCTTAGTGTCCTAAGATGTCATAAAATTATCTCACATAAAATTTGAAGAAACAGAGTTGTTAGAGGATTATGTAGAAGGCAAAAAGAATGTCGTTATTGAAAAGATTTTATAAAACATTTATTTCTAAAAAGTGAGATGTTACTACTAGGCTATGCTTCTAACTATCCCTAATCATAAATTTTGTTTTATCCACTTTTGTTCACTCTGAAAATCAATTATATTATTAACATTATATTTAAGAAGTTACATGTGATACCAATGCAATATTTTGAATTTCTGTTTAACTTTGAGGAAATATATCTTAAACCAAAATAGGTAAAACTGATTTGGTCTGAGTTTGACCTGAATCATAAAACAGTGGAAAAAAAATTTTTACCAGGACTTTCAAACTGTCTCCTATTTCCTGGGTGCCTAAGTACATGAATTCATGCACATAATGGGTAAACTTGATGCCCTGTAAGGTGGTGAGAATATGAAGGTCCCACTGAATTAAATTATGACACAGAACTGAAAAGCAAATGTCTTGAGGCAAGATGGTGAAGTTGAAGTGTTGTCCTTATCAAATAAGAGTAGAAAGTTTGTGGTACTTATGGTTGCTTTGTGAACTGATTATATTCTTTGATCATGTATCAGTTCTTTTATTGTAAAAATACATGAGTGTTTTATTATTTATGTATGTTAATAAGTTTTCCAATAAGGTCAGTATATCAATATTGTCTTTTGTAATTTCTGTTGTTTTCTTTGAAGAATCTTCTACCACTTATCCATAAATGTTAATCTGTATTTTCTTCTGAAATGTTTATTTGTATAATGGTTTCATTTAAAGGACTGAACACTTTTGTTAGTCTAAAGTGCTTTTTCCCAGAAGTTAGTTTATGTTAACACTGATTTACAAATGAGAAACCAAAACAGTGAAATTCAGAAATATCACAAATCTGTTAAGAGGTGGAATAGGCTTTGGTCTCAGTCAATATACCTTTAGTCCCAGGCTGTGTTCTTAGCCATGAGGCTTAGCCCCAAAAATCTTTTTATTTGTGAAGTTAACAGAGCTGCACTGCAGAATTTTTAAAAATTTTTTTAGACTTAATTTTAAGTTCAGAGGCACATGTGCAGGTTTGTTATGTAGGTAAACTCGTGTCATGGATATTCGTTGTACACACTGCAGAATTTCAGTCTTCAAACTTCAGTTCATTTGAAATAGGGCCTGCATACTATGACTATAAAACTATTATAAAACAAGACTTTTGTGGCTTAAGTTACAGATGCTATATATTTTTCGGGTACATTTTTCAGTGACAGAGTAGACAGCAATATTAAGGCTTAATATATAACATTAGGACCAGACATTCATTTTATTTTTCTTCTTTACTGAGACTTTACCAATATTCCTGCGTCAGAGAGCATAGCACAGTAAGAAATCAGAGCTGTGAAATTCCAGAGTCCTTAGATATTCATCCTAAAACATTCCTGCTCAGCTATTTTACTATCTCTTTTGGAGTTTATTTTGGTGTATGTGTTGTGACGTGTGTAGTCATGCCTTCTTCTTAGTTGATTTTTTCCTGAGCCATTTGTTTAATAATTCCTGTTGTATCTCATTGGTTTGTATAGCTTCTGCTATGTTAGTAAGTTCTCGGTCTCCACATTGTTTTCCGTTGTTACCTAGTCTGTTGGCAACCTGTGAAACCATGGAGATCTTCTGCGGCCAGGGATGTACAGCGATCAACAGGGGGATAAGGAGATAGAGCGAGACTGCGTCTCCAAAAAAAAATAAAATAACATGGAGTCTCGCTCTGTCGCACAGGCTGGAGTGCAGTGGCTCAGTCTCGTCTCACTTCAACCTCTGCCTCCCGGGTTCAAGCGACTCTCTTGCCTCAGATTCCTGAGTAGCTGGGGACTACAGGCGTCTGCTACCACACGCAGCTATTTTGTATTTTTAGTAGAAACGGGGTTTCACCATGTTGCTCAGGCTGGTCTCGAACTCCGGACCTCAAATGATCCGCCCGCCTTGGCCTCCCAAAGGGTTGAGATGACAGGCGTGAGCCACGGCGCCCGGCCCCACTTTCCACTCTTAGACCAAAGCGCCCACAGTCCGGGTGAAGCAGCCTCCGGGGCGGCGTGGCCAGGAGGGTGGCGGCCCCGCTGTGGGTCCTGCGCCTCATCACCGTCCGCAGCGGGGAGCCGGGTGTGGCCTCGCAGCACTGGCAGAGTTCCGGGTCCCAGAACCTCCGCACCCGGGCGCCTTCTTCCTGTCGCCTCCTGCAGGTGCTCCTCGGAGCTCACCAGTGCCTGCTTACAGGCTGGGCGGCAACCCCGCCGCTATCGCGCGCACGGAGCGCAGACCCCGGGCCGAAGCCCAGGCCGTGGCCGTGCCAGGTGGCGGCACGAGGCGGGAACCAACCGCCCAGCCCCGACTTGGTGACCTCCGAGCGCCCGGCGCCCACGACCCCTGTGGTCTGGGCGGGGACCAAGCAAGAGCGGGCCCTTAGGCCGGGCGGGCTGCGCACCCGACTCTGAGGCTGACCGAGGCGAGCCCTGCCCGCCAGTGACGCGGGAATTGCAGCCTCGCCGGCACGCAGAGCCACCGCCAGGATGTCTGGGTCTTTCTCCAGAGGAGGCCTCGGCATTCTCAAGTTCCAGCCGCTCTCGCCCCGTCCTGCGTCAAGACAGCTTTCCCACGCGCCGCCTGTCCTTCTCCATGGCCCGAACGCTGGGCCGGCTCCCACGAGGTTTGGCGGAACGCAGGGCCGGTGACAAGCTGTCGCGGACACGGGTGGCGCTAGAGCCTCGCGCGGGCACGCTCAGCTGCCGTTGACCGGCTCCGAGAGCCGCTGAGCACCGGAAGTTGCTGCCACGTGCAGCGAGGCCCCCAGCGCTGCGCACGCCACTCGCTTGTAACTGCTGGGTTTGGCGTTCCTCGCTCGGCGAGGGCTTGCTCGGCTGGCGCTGGCTTGGCCTTCCTCGCTTGGTTTGGAGCTACTCTTCGGCCAGTTTGGAAACTGCGTTTCCTGCTTGGAGGTGGTGGCTGAGGTGATCCGTTCGGTAGGAGGCTCCCGAGGCTGGGAAAAGCAGATGGGGACTGAGGTTTCCCAGAAGCCGACAACAGCTGCCTTGAAGGCCTCTGGCTTTGGGAGCAACGTGGGCAGGTGGTGCTGCCGCTGCTTCCCCTGCTGCGGGAGCTGCAGGCAGGACGGCGGGGGCTGCGGAGTAGAGCACTGTGACAGCGCCTTCCTGGAGCCTGGGTACCACGTCTGTCCGGAAGATCTAGGCGATCTCCACAGAGCTGCCTGGTGGGGCGCAGTCCCCAGAGTGGAGCTCATCCTCATGCTCAGGGACCCTGGCTTGGACAGGAGAGACAAGAAGAAGAGGTAAGGGGCCGGGCGGGGGCTGGGAGGGTGGGGAACTGGGAGAAGCCCCTCCCCTGGGGATGGGATGGGGCGAGCCCTCCTGTCACCGGCCCAGCTTTCTCTCCTCCGCCTCTGCAGGCCCCGCAGCACCTGGGATGTGGGAGCCTTGGAGGGGTCAGGGTCCAGGCCTCTTCATGAGCCCCAAAATGAAAACCACACGCTGTCATGATTTCCCTAGAATGCACTTCAGAGACAACTTTAAAGTGATTTAACTTCCAAAATTAAGTCTATGTATTTTATTTTTTGTTTATTTTTTGAGACAGAATCTGGCTTTTGTCACCCAGGCTGGAGTGCAGTGGCCTGATTTCGGCCTCCTGGATTCAAGCGATTCTCCTGCCTCAGCCTCCCAAGTACCTGGGACTACAGGTGCGCACCAACATGACTGACTTTTTCCTGTTTTTAGAAGAGACAGGGTTTCGCCATGTTGGCCAGGCTGGTCTCGAACTCCTGACCTTCAGATGATCCCCGGCCCCCACCCTCAGCCTCCTAACGTGCGGGGATTACAGGCGCACACCAACACGCCTGGCTAACTTTTTCCTGCTTTTAGTAGAGACGGGGTTTCACCATGTTAGCCAGGCTGGTCTGGAGCTCCTGACCTTCAGATGATCCGCTCCCCCTCGGCCTCCCAAAGTGCTGGGATTACAGGCGTGAGCCATCGCACCCGGCCCGATATTTTATTTTTAAAGTGCACACTTTAAAACATGTTATTCACATTATAGAAAAGTGTATGTAATGAGAGAAATAGTTCCCATAATATATTAGCTTCTGGGCTAAAAATTCTTTGGATAAAATCCAATATCCATTTTATATCCATGTACCCCTATGTAAATATATACTTTACTGAGGAACCTTAGAAGGAAACATTAAAGTGGGAAGATGGTTCGTGTTCTTGAATAGGAAGAATTATTTCTTTCAAGATGGGAGCTCTGTCTGTGTTTATCAATGTCACCTACCCCAAATAAAAACACCAAAGTTTTAACATTTAAAAATTGCACATGCTATATTTTATTGTTATGATGACATTAAAATTTTTTTGTAATGCATTGAAAACCAGTTTGCCTTCGTAGATATCAAAATGTGCTTTTAATTTCTACAAATGGTTTACTAACAGCTGGAAGACGTACATGAATGGAATAGAATACAAAATCCAGAAACACCCAAATACAAAAAAGAATATAGCACTTGATAATGGTGGCATTTCATATTAGTAGAAAAAGATGAATTATTTATAAATGGAGTGCCTGCTGTTTGGAGAAAGCTAGCTAAATATGTCACAAAAATAGGTTCCGGATGGAATATAGATTAAAAAATTTTAATATACAAAAAGAAAACTACCAGAAGAAAACACAAGTACCTGTTTACACAGACACATTTTTATGTTGACAAAGACCTTCCTAAGGAGCTCACAAGCAAGCATTTTGAAGGTTGGTTTAGCAAAATAGAAATGGAAACATGCCATATATAAGAAAAAAATTGATAAAACACAACATATTTGCAATGTATTTACAACATACATGTATATACACATATCAGATAAACCGTGTATTTTCATTTTACAGAGAATTCTTTGAAATCAACAAGGAAATAAGCTTAAAATTGGGCAAAGTACTTTTTTGCAGCTCTACAGTTGACCTACACACATAGGAAAACACAGCTCTACAGCTGACCTATGCACATATTTAGTGTTTCTGGTAAGAGAAGGAATTTACGTTAAAAGAAGAATAAAATACTGTTTTCTATCTACAAAGTTGTGAGGATGAAGAGCAGTGGTACTTATAAGGCTGAGTAAAAAGCCTTGCTGATGGCTTTTCAAATAGACAGTTTGGTGGTAAGTGCTACATTAAAAATGTATCTGCCCTTTATGCACCAATTCCATGATACTGAAGCATCTTTAGGATATTATTAGATACATCCAATTTGTTTTCCTTAGTACTGCTGAAAATAGCAATGTTTTAAGAAGAACTCATAGAGTGGATTTTATCAACAAATTTCAGTGCACGCACACGATGGAATAATATGTAGCCATCGAAGGTGCCAATAGATGCAGACATATTGAGGGAGAAGAAAAGGAAGAAATAGATGAACAGTTAAGGCTGGTCCTCAGGAATGCTGTCTGCCTGAAAAATCACAGCTACAGTGCACAGCTGCAAAACAGAGCAGCTTGGAGAAAAACTCAGACTGCAGAAACTGCCTGCCTGCAGAATGACAGCCTGCAGTGCACCTGCACAGATAAGCAGACAAGGCAGGCAAAGTCCCTTTGTTCTTTGTGTGTGAGGTCCCAGGAAAAAGTTTCCTCCACTTTTGAGGCATATACACGGTGGGAACTTGCACAGGGAGGCGGGGTGCCTACCTAAAACAAACCTACAGTTGTACAAACAAAAGAAGCAGTGCTTTATGCTTGTCTAGAGACATACCCACACCTACATAGATGAGGGGGAGTTGTGAAGACAGTTTTATAGTTAAGAAAAGTTACTCAAGCAGTTACAGAAATGAGAGCAGTTTTTTATAAAATCTTTTTAATTCAACTGTAACCTGGTAGTCCACTCAGACACCCCTCTCCACTACAGAGAGCTTTATTCTTTGGCTTATTAAACTTTTGCCCCAACCTCACCCTTTGTGTCCGTGCTCCTTAATTTTCCTGGTCATGGACCATAAGCTCTACTACTGTCAGGACCTTCCATCCTTAAAAACGTTGTGTGTACCTGCCTAGGCTGAGCAAGCTGAAGAGACTTAACATTGCAGTATGAGGACTTCATCCCAATGGAAGCTTTTCCTCCCTCCCTTCATACAAAAGTATTTCTGAAGGTAGAAAATAGTAAAAGAGAACCTTCAATTGCCATTTTGGAAATTTAAATCCTAGTATTAGTCATTGGAAATATCTGATTTACATACATTCTGTAAATCTAAATACTGAATTAAATGAACCGTAAATATTCATTTGAATCCAGAGTTTCTGTTGGCTTAAATATTTTTGAAAATAAAAATAAGAATTACTTGTTTAAAAAATTTGTTGTTTTAACTCCAGCCCTCTTTTGCTATAGTACTTTTTAGAACTAAAATTTATTTAAATGCCAGTCATCTTGGTAGAACTGTCCTAGACCTATTACATATATCATCCTCTACTTAATGTGAGGCACCATGAATTGTATGATGCCCCATTAGTCTTATGTATTATTAATAAGGGAATTTTTAAAGTATTGCCAATTATAGTTATAATAAGTTATGAATTATAAGTGGCATACCAATGTGAGAAATGTTAAAACAGAAAATGAGCACGTTAGAATTATTGACGTACAGCGTCAGCTCTAATCTTTAAAACATACCTCAAAGTGTAGGTATAATTGTATTATTTTACTTAATTAAACTGTCTTTGTTAAGTAGTAGTAATGTAGCAGGATGAGTCGCAGACAAAACTCCTCAGACACTGAGTTAAAGAAGGAGGGGGTTTACTCGGCTGGGAGCATTGGTAAGACTCCTGTCTCAAGAGCCAAGCTCCCTGAGTGAGCAATTCCTGTCCCTTTTAAGGGCTCACAACTCTAAGAGGGTCCACGAGAGAGGGTCGTGATCGATTGAGCAAGCAGCGGGTACATGACTGGGGACTGCATGCACTGGTAATCAGATCAGAGCAGAACAGGACAGGGATTTTTACAGTGCTTCTCCATACAATGTGTTGTATTTATAGATAATAGAACCGGTTAGGTCAGGGGTCGATCTTTAACTACTAGGCCCAGGGTGTGGCACCGGGCTGTCTGCCTGTGGATTTCATTTCTGCCTTTGTAGTTTTTACTTCTTCTTTCTTTGGAGGCAGAAATTGGGCATAAGACAATATGAGGGGTGGTCTCCTCCCTTAGTAATAGCAAAAATTATAATATCTAATAATTATTGAGCTGTTACTTGTGCTGGGAACTGTTCTAAATGCTTTGCATAGAGTCTCATTTAGGCATCATAGTGGTTTTCAATGAGAGAGCTACTATTTTCATTCTCATTTTATTGATGAGGAAATTCAGGCACAAAATAGCTAAGCAATAGCTAGAAAGTGGCAGTGTTTAATTTAAAGTGGGACTGCAGCCCAAAGTGAATGGAATCTGAGGGCCACAATCTTTCTGTTCAAACTGGCTGCTCTTTTATTAATGTAGCGAGTAGTAAAAGCTGATAAATACTGTGTTTTTTCACAAGAAAATTAAATAGTTGTTTTGAAGACAGAGGAATAGCAAGCTATTCAGTGTTTACAATGAATCACTGTATGTTTTTAGATAATGCACTATGACTAAAAAGTCTTTCCACTCTCAGGACTGCTCTACATTTGGCCTGTGCCAATGGCCATCCAGAAGTGGTAAAACTCCTGCTGCACAGAAAATGTCAACTTCACATCTTGGACGGGGAAAAGAGGACAGCTCTCATAAAGGTATACAGTAGCCAACTATTTCAGCATGAGCGGATTTGAATTCAGTATATAGAATAAAAATGTATTTATCTCATTTGAGTATAACTAGTTGGTCAAACCTGTGGAATGTTTGTTTTCACTTCCTAGAATTTACGATACATTTCTTGGTCTAATACTGACAGGCTGTCCAATGTCAGGAAGAGGAATGTGCAACTATTTTACTAGAACATGGCACTGATCCAAATATCCCAGATGTCTATGGCAACACTACTCTACATTATGCCATCTATAATGAGGATAAATCAATGACAAAAAAACTACTTTCTTATGGTGCAAATATTGAATCAGAAAACAAGGTATAGATCAACTAGTTTTGTTTTCAAAATATGTGAAATGCGTTTATTTATTTTTAAACTTTTAATTTCCATAGATTTTCAGGGAACAGGTGGTATTTTGGTTACATGAGTAAGTTCTTAGTAGTGGTGATGTGTGAGATTTTGGTGCGCCCATGTCCCGAGCAGTATATACTGAACCCAATTTGTGGTCTTTTATCCCTCACTCCCTTCCCAGCCTTCCCCGCTGAGTCTCCAAAGTCCGTTGTGTCATTCTTATGCCTCTGCATTCTCATAGCTTAGCTCCCATTATGACTGAGAACATAAGATGTATGATTTTCCAGTTCTGAGTTACTTCACTAAGAAAATAGTCTGCAATCCCGTCCAGGTTGTGGCAAATGCCATTAATTCATTCCTTTTATGGCTGAGTAGTATTCCATTGTGTGTATATATATATATCACAGTTTCTTTATCCACTCATTGATTGGTGGGCATTTCTTTTACCATTGACCTATGTTGAGGGTCAGTTTTACATATTTGGAAGCAAAACCTGAATAAAAATATTTAGAAATAATTAAGATTTTACTTTAAATATTGATATTTTTATTTTATTTATTTATTTTTGTACATGAATAAGTTCTTTAGTGGTGATTTCTGCGATTTTGGTGCAGCCATCACAGCTTAGCTCCTACTTACAAGCTCATAGCTTAGCTCCTACTTGTGAGTGAGAATATGTAATGTTTGGTTTACCATTCCTGAGTTACTTCACTTAGAATAATGCTCTCAAATTCCATCCAGCATGAATGCCTTTATTTCATTCCTTCTTATGGCTAAGTAGCAATCCGTGGTGTGTGTATGTGTAGATATCTGCTTATTGATTAATGGACATGTGGGCTGGCTTCATATTTGTACAATTGTGAATTGTGCTGATACAAACATGAATGTACAAGTATCTTTTTGTTTCTGCTCTTTCACAGGGTGGACTTACACCATTTTTACTTGCCGTACATGAACAAAAACAGCAAATGGTGGAATTTTTAGTAAAGAAGAAAGCAAATTTAAATGCTGTGGACAACTTTAAAAGGTACACTATGTTGACAAAGAGAGTCAAACTGTAAACTATTTGAAGAAATTTATTCTGAGCCACATGTGAGTGACCATGACATAGCCTTCAGGAGGTCCTGAGAACAGGGGCCCAAGGTGATGGAAGCACAGCTTGGTTTTATACATTTTAGGGAGGTGTGAGCCATCAATCAAATACATTTAAGAAATACATTGGTTTGATCCAGAAAGGCAGAACAATTCAAAGGGCTGGGGGTTCCAGGGTATAGGTAAATTTAAACACTTTCTGGTTGATAATTGGTTAATTGGTTGAGTTTGTCTAAAGACCTGGGAAATGTTCAGGTTAAGATAAAAGATTGTGGAGACCAAGGTTCTTTTGATACCTTATAGTGGTTGCCCTTAGAGACAATAGATGACAAATGTTTCCTATTCAGATCTTTTATTTTTATTTTATTTTTTTATTTTTTATTTTTTGAGACAGAGTCTCACTCTGTTGCCCAGGCTGGAGTGCAGTGGCGCGATCTGGGCTCACTGTGAGCTCTGCCTCCTGGGTTTACGCCATTCTCCTGCCTCAGCCTCCCGAGTAGCTGGGACTACAGGCGCCGCCACCACGCACAGCTAGTTTTTTGTATTTTTAGGAGAGGCGGGGTTTCACTGTGTTTGTCAGGATGGTCTCCATCTCCTGACCTCCTGATCCTCCCACCTCAGCCTCCCAGAGTGCTGGAATTACAGGTGTGAGCCACACCGTGCCCGACCCAGATCTTTAAAAGATTGTAGACTATTAGTTAATCTCTTTAGAGTTGGGAGGGCCTGGAAGAAAAAGATCTTGCTGTGTTAATAGAGATTCTTTACAGATGCAGATTTTCCCCCACAAAGGACAGCTTTGCAGGGCCATTTCAAGGTCTTGCAAAGAAATGTTTTTGGGGATAAAATATTTTGATTTTTTCCCTTGTCTCATAGTGTTATGCCAGAGTCAGGTTGGAAAGTAAGTCCTGATATATAGGGTTCAATAAAACCCATCTGATGAGAATTTATGGTTTGTAAGGCATGACTCACCAGACCCCTTAGATAGGAATTCGGGAAAGAAAAAAAAATCAGAGCTTAGTCCTCAACTAGTTGTTGTTGTTGTTTTTAAACTTGTATTGCTCTAGAGTAGTAACAGTCACTCAAGTCAGAAATAATAAATTAATAAGATTAACTTATTGGGATATAGTAAAAAATACCAACACAAATTATCGGTTAAGTAGCAAGACAATTATTTGGACTGGGGAGTGTAAAGAAGGGCATATATAGGACTCATCTTCCCTTATTATGTTGACTGATGTTTGTTATTTGTGATGTGATGTTTTTGTCATATGAACTTACATTAGCTAAAGGGATTTCATATTAGTTTTGTTAGTTTTCTGAAGTGCAAACTTTTACTTTCTGACTCAGTATTGAATGGATTCATAACCCTTTTATAGTGGCTTTTAACTTCTGCTTCTTATATTCTTTTCCATTAAATATACTCTATTAAACATAAATACGAGTAGAAAATCATTTTGCCTTTTGGAGGACTCTGCTCTAAGTTGCGTTCTTTGAAGAATATTGATGACAAGTTATTTCTACATGACGGTTAATTGCTATTACCAGATACTGTGGGTTCATCTTTTTTTTTTCTTTTTTATCTCTAGTGTATTTTGATGTTTTTATTTTTAGTTTGTGTGGGCAGAGGGAGTTAAGATAGTTTTAAGTGGATACACTTTTCCTTTAACGAAGGAAAATTGTAGGTGGGTGATAAAGAGAATAGAGCTAAGCTTTAGATTCTTACAAGACTGGGTTTAATTCCTAGCTTTCCCACTTGCTAGGTGTGACGTTGCTGTTTGCATGCTGCTAATAAAGACATACCTGAGACTGTGTACTTTATAAAGGAAAGAGATTTAATTTACTCACCATTCTGCACGGCTAGGGAGGCCTCACAATCATGGTGGAAGGTGAATGAGGAGCAAAGTCTTACATGGCAGCAGGCAAGAGAGCTTGTGCAGGGGAACTTCCACTTATAAAACCATCAGATCTCATGAGACTTACTGTCTACCATGAGACAAGTATAGGGGGAAGTGCCCCCATGATTTAATTATCTCCACCTGGTCCTGCCCTTGACATGTGGAGATTACTACAATTCAAGGTGAGATTTGGGTGGGGACACAGCCAAGCCATATCACCTTGGAAATATTACTTATCACCAAATATGTTGCCCTGTATGAAGAGGATAATAAAGGAGGATAATATATCCTTCATGGGTGGCTGTGTGTAAGAAAGAAAGATTATATATATAGCATTTAATGTGGTTCCTAGCACATGCTAGGTTACTATCATCATTAACTGAAAATCCTATGACTACTATTACTACCATAATTATCAATGTTACTGCTTTCACCTTCCAGACAGCTCTTACTGATAGGTCCCTTAGTTTATTTTTAATTACAACATGTAAGTCCAGGAAAGCAGTGGAGAAATCTTTACTTAAAACTTTGCCTACTTTAGATAAGTGACCACAGCATGGTTTCTTGCCCGTCAAAGGACTTTATTTAGCAACTTCTATTATGTAATAGTTGACTGGGAAAAGAGGCCTCCCCTTTGTCCCTTTCTTTTAGCCTTGGTGGTAATTTACAAAGACAAATGCTTCTGCACCTCTGATGCTTATGTATGTTAACACATGTAAATGTTTAATTCTACATGGACAGGTAAGATATTAAATTGGTAAGGCATACCAAATTAGCTTTTAAAATTTAGAGTCCCTAAGAGAAGTTTCTCTCTGTTATTTTAGAACAGCCCTCATACTTGCTGTACGTTGTGGATCAGAAATTATGGTCAGCATTCTTCTTCAGCTAAATATTGATGTATTTTCTCAAGATATATATGGACGAACAGCAGGAGACTATGCTGTTTCTAGGCATTATATTAAGTAAGTGTTTACGTTGAAAAGCTATTAGCACTAAAATGTTAAGGTTTACAATACTTATAACTGTCAAATCTTGTATGGTATTTCTTAGTTCAGTTCAGGAGAGGCAGTGATTTAGTCTACTTCATCAGCCAGAAATCAAGCAAAAGGCTAGACTGGATAGAAGTGGCAATTGATGCAGGATTCTTTATCTCAGGACTTTTAACCTTTATCTTTAGGAATCTCAATGTTGTCCATTTTATTCCAAGAGTAACCCTTGTACAAGGGATACAAATAGTGTAACATTTTTTATTTTTCTAATTAGTTATTTGGGTCTTGAAATGGACAGTTTAGCAGAAGGTCTTGTACTGTCTTCTGTGGGCTATCTCCTATATCCTCCTCTTTGATTTTTTCAAGAACCGAAGGGGTTCCCTAATTCCGAGGTAGAAAATCTTTTTACAAGTCAGAAGGAGGAGAGAAAAAAGACATTCTAGTCAGTCAGTTCTTTTTGTCGATCCTGTTGCTGCATCGATACCATTGAGACTGGTCTTGCAGTCTATTAATGATTGACCTTTGCCACCAGGATGCCCTTACTGGATTCAGAACCCTCAGTCCTCGTGGTGATACATGCATAGACTTCAGAGTTACAGCTGTTTTAGTTCACATACCTAAGCTTATGTGTTCCCATTGTTCCTACAGCATTGTTTCCAAAGCACCAGCACCCTGTTCTGGCAGCTGGGCCTTCCAGCTTTCACCACAAACAGCACAGTGACCCTTCCCCCGACACGTAAAACCTGTGTGGAACCCACAGCTTAGCCTAGACATAGCTAAGACCTTCATGGTATGTTATCCTTTGAAGCCCTTGTTGACCTTTTCTTTAGCGTGAATATTAGTTAGGGTTGTTCTAAACTGTCAGAGAGGTTCAAGCAGAAAGAGATCAGAGTTTCTTTTCTTTGCTACCAGATCTGCATCCTGAATCTCCTTTTTATCCTAATAATGTCTTTTCTTGGGTGGTAAAAAGTCTCATATCACCCTGATGCAGAGCAGTGGGCCCCTCAAGACAGCTGTTTTCCACAGTATTGAAAATCTCCCAAACTGCTTGCATCTCTACTTGAAGTTTAAAAAATGTTTTCAAATTCTACCTCATAGGAAGCCATTCAGTAGAATTCTCGGAATCTCAGTAGTTAGTTGGATTTATCGGAGTCAAGGCTGATCTGTGACTCATCACTATGCATATACAGAAGCAGGGCTTTGTGCTTCCTTTGGCAGCACATATCCTAAAATTGGAACAATACAGAGAAAATTTGCATGGCCGCTGCATAAGGATGACACGTAAATTTTGAAAGTGCTACATATCCTGCACAGTCACTGGAAGATCATTTGACTGTTTGCTGGCTAACCCCGAGGAGCCGGTGTGAGTCTTTGCGATTTACACTACAAAAATATTCATGTAAGGTGATCTATGAGATGAGAACGAAGCTGAGTAACACTTGAGATGTTGTGTGGAAATATATTGTGAATACGTCCCTCAGAAATAAGAAAATGTCAACATACATCTCCTTTACAAATACATTTTGTCTTCCATGTCAGTTGGAAATGAATGTGGAGATTATGCATCACTGTAATAAAGGTCTGCTTGTTCAGAGTTTGAGTCTGTAGAGAAGGAATAGTAGTGTAAGCCAGGTTTTGACATTCAGAGTTTCTTTTCTTTGCTACCAGATCTGTACCCTGCAGCTCCTTTTTATCCTTATAATATCTTTTCTCAGGTGGTAAAAAGTCTCAAGTCTCCCTTATGCAGAGGGTGATATTGAGAATCCCTGAATTACAAGCCACAAAGAATAAGACAACTAATAAGCAAAATTAGGACTCTTATGTTTTTGTAAAATTAGGACTTAAAAACATTTTCTGAAGATTACAATATATGAATATTAGAACCTATGAAAAAACACACATTGGGTTTTATTTGGAATTCCAAGATAGTTTCAGCAATAAAGCTTAAGAACAGATTATTTTATTGCTTCAAATTTTAAAAATGTTAATCTCATTAAATCTCTGTAATCACCTACCAAAATAAGGCAACAAAATCCTCACTTTTTAGAAGAATTTAATATATTTGGTAAATATTTTATATTGGTATTAAAATATTAATAGTAATTTTATTTATTTTTTATACTTAGAATTTGCCAACAACTTTCTGACTACAAAGAAAAAAATATACCAAGAAACACTTCTCAAAATAGCAATCTAGGTAAGACTTCTGATAGTGAATTACTCTTGGTGGTTATACCACAGATAAAAAAGTAAGAGAAGTTTGAGAAATTCCTTTGTAAATTGCACATTCTTAATTTTTTTCTCAGTAGATTTCAGAAATATTTAAGAACTTCATTGTAGGTAATTTATAATGGCAAACAGTATTGTCTGAAAAAAATTATTTAATTATGATTTCTAAAATTCTGTATAAAATTTCTGTATAAATAAGAAAAAAATACTTTTAGGATGTTGTGTATTTTCTTTATAGTCATATTATAAATTGAAGTTGTTATAAAATTGAATATTCTATTTAATTTGTAAAATAAGTGGTTTGCATTTAGTAAATGAATATTATAGTTGGTCCTTGAACAGTGTGGGATTTAGGGTTGCCAATCCCTTATGAAGTTGAAAATTTGTGTGTGATTTTTTATTTTCCCCAAAACTTAGCTACTGATAGTCTACTGTTGACCAGAAACCTTGCTGATAACATAGTTAGTTAAGATGTATTCGATATGCTATATATAATACACTGTATTCTTAAGATAAAGTAAACTAGAGAAGATAAACTGTTACTCAGATAATCATATGGAAGAAAAAGTGTCCTATTCATTAAGTGGAAGTGGGTCATGATAAGTCTTTATCCTCATAGTTTTCAAGTTGATCAAGCTGAGGTAAAGGAGAAAGAGCAGTATTGGTCTTGCTGTCTGAGGTGCCAGAAGTGGAAGAAAATCTGTGTATAAGTAGACCCCTACAGTTTAAATTACAAACATTCAACTTCTCCAACACACTAGGTTTTTATTCAGCCACAATTCACCATTCAACCCCTGACTCAAGCCTATTCACAATCTAATATCTAGCTTCACTAGATAGAGACACTATTGAAACTGTGGAAAACAGTGTTTTCTGTCACTAAAAAGGTAACTATCTTTAAAATTGAAAACCCAACAATGCCTTTTTGTTACCATAAACAAATGGCAATAAGAACTGCAAAACTTAGCCAGTGTGCACCAATACCAATAGGAAATTATTTTTCAAAGATACCTGCTGAGTCCAGAAGTCAGAAAAGCAATTCCTTATTAAGAAGCATAGGCCATGTTACATATTCTTCTAGCAACAAGATCACACCATTATTGACTTCATTACTCCTAATTTAAAATTGAATGCCATATATTAACTTTCTTAGAACAAGATGTGTTCTTCTATCTGCTGGTCAATTGTCATGGTAAAAGTAATTTTGTTTGAACAAGATACTGATACCATTAGCCAAAAGATTATCATAATCAGTATTCAAATTGCCCAACTATAGGCTCAATAAATTATAACAAAAGTACAAAAATGTTTCACAATAACAAAAATGCTACTTTGCTATCTGCATGTAACACCTAATACACTGTACAATCTGGACAGTATCAGTACACCTTTAATTTCTTGCATATTTATCAAGGTACTTCTGTAAGTTAGATTTTGCATGTTGCAGAAGACAAAGATGAGGTAGACATAGTTTTGGTTTTTAAGGTGCTCATAATGGAATAGAGCTGTCTCTATTTCATTTGTGTTTTTTCAACAGAATTTCCAAAAATCAGTGTTTTTATTCATTTATTGAGCTGTCCACTTAAGAAATAACTGTCAACTGTCTTTCAGATGTTAAGCATTTTTCTAATATCACAGAATACAAACATTTAAAAATACAGTCAGGGCCAGGCATGGTGGCTCACACCTGTAATTCCAGCACTTTGGGAGGCTGATGCAGGTGGATCACTTGAGGCCAGGAGTTTGAGACCAGCCTGGCCAACATGGTGAAATGCCGTCTCTACTGAAAACACAAAAATTAGCCGGGCATGGTGGTCCGTGCCTGTAATCCCAGCTACTTGGGAGGCTGAGGCACAAGAATCATTTGAATCTGGGAGGCAGAGGTTGCCATCCGCTGGGATTACGCCACTGCTCTCCAGCCTGGGTGATAGGGCAAAACTGTTTCAAACAGAGACAAAAACTACAGGCAGGAGCTTGTTACTATCATTATCATCTACTCATGTTATCAAGTAATCAAGTAATAACTTGCTACTTTATTAAGTGCCTACTGTGTGCTAAGATGCCCTCTGGAAGCTTATAATTGTCCTTTATTACGTATTTATTGTTCAATATGTGCCAGACACTTTATGTGGTGAGAAATGAGAGCTTTAAGTGAGTAGGATTTAAGGTAAAAGGCAGGGTTAGTTGAAATTTTATAGGTCAGGAAGCAGAGAATGATGTTTAAAGAAGGAACATCTAACAAGACTGTATGGCAGAACTAACATCTAATGAGACTGCACTTTTGGCAGAAGGAACATCTTACGAGATTGTGTGTTTGGCAGAAGGAACATCTAATGAAGTTGTGGCAGAAGGAGCAGCAAGCGCAAAAGGTAATATGCTTAAGTGAACTTTGCAGGGTTTACGAGCACTTCACTTTTGCTAGTGTGAAAAGTGTGAGATGTGAGTGGTTGGGAATAAAGTGAATACCTAGCTAAGGCAAATTTATGACTGCCTTTTTTATACTATAGAAGTGAGTAGATCTTATCCTGTAGACCATGAGAAATTTACCAGGTAGAATGCTTTGGGCTGCAAATACTAGAGAAATTTACCAGGTAGAATACTTTGGGCTGCAAATACTAGACGAGATAAATAAAAGTGGCTAAAACAGTAGGGACCAGAGTTGTTTGGGTGGTTCAGTGATATCATCAGATCCCACTTGTTCCTCTTTCAGCTATGCTGTTGTCCGTGTATTGTTCATGACCCCTTTCATGATTGGCTAATTAGCAACAGCTCCAAAAATCGTGTTCTCACAATACAATATCCAAAGGCTAGAAGGGCTGATTTTCTTCACATGTTTTTTTGAAATAGAGAGAAATCTCAGAATTATGCAGTGGACTTCCTGCAACATTTTATGGGCTGAGTTACATCACATGTTCTTTCCTAACCAGGCACTGGGAAAGCAAATGGAGTTACTGTGATTAGCTTAGGATAACTGTTTCTCTTTTTGGAGCTGGGGAAGCATATTAGTATGGTAAATATCCCGATACTCTTGTGTTTCTCCAGCAAGAAAGAAAAAGAAATGGCGGTTGAGTAGGGAGCCAGCAATGTTTGCTGTATGGATTTATTGGAGAATTTTGAGCAGGGCAGTCACAAAATTTGATGTGAGTATTAGGGCATTCTGTTCATGGTATAAAGCAGAGATTGGCAAGCTTCTACTGTAAAGAGACAGGTGGGAAATATTTTACATCATGTGGTCTCTGTCATATTTACTTAACCCTGCCGTTGTAGTGTGAAAGCAATCATAGATAATATGTTAGCAAACTGGCATAACTGTGCTCTAATAAAACTTTATTTATAAAAGCATAAGGCAGACCAGATTTGGCCTGTGGGCCAGTAGTTTGCTAACTTCTCATATAGAGGATAGATGGAAGGTACCTATGTAAAGAGACTGGGTGACAAAGGAAGCTTTTGCAGTAATTAGAGCTATAGTTTCTTGTCACCAATTCTTGGACTAGTATCAATCTATTATGAGGTTTTTACCCATCCAGTGTTAGGAAGCTTAGCATATTAGTCCATTCTCACATTGCTATATAGAAATACTCAAGACTGGGTAATTTATGAAGAAAAGAGGTTGAATTGCCTCATGATTCCACAGGCTGTACAGGAAGCATGGCAGCACCTGCTTCTGGGTAGGCCTCAGGGAGCTCTGACTCATGGTGGACCACAAAGCAGGAGCAGGCATCTTCGCATGGCTGTAGCAGGAGGAAGAGAGAAGGGAGATGCTGTACACTTTTAAACAACCAGATCTCATGATAACTCCTTCACTTACTATTAAATGAGAACAACACCAAGGGGATGGTGCTAACCAATTCACGAGAACTCTGTCCCCATGATTCAGTCGCCTTTCACCAGGCCCCACCTCCAACACTGAGTATGACAGTTTGACATGAGATTTGGTGGGGACACAGATCTAAACCATATTATTCCACCCCTCCCCTGGTCCCTCCAAATCTCATGCCCTTCTCACATTGCAAAATACAATCCTCCCTTCTCAGCAGTCCCCCAAGTCTTAACTCATTCCAGCATTATCTCTAAAGTCCAAAGTCTCGTCTGAAACAAGACAACTCTCTTCCCCCTGTGAGCCCATAAAATAAAAATCAAGTTAGTCACTTTCAAGATGCAATGGAGGCATAAGCCTTGGGTAAACACTCCCATTCCAAATGGGAGAAAGTGGCCAAAATAGAGGGGATCCGGGCCCCACACAAGTCTGAAACCCAATGGGGCCATTATTAAATCTTAAAGCTCAAACAGAAATCTTCCTTGACCCCCTATCTCACATCCAGGGCACACTGTTACAAGGTGTGGGCTCCCCAAACCTTAAGCAGTGCTACCTCTGTGGTTTTGCAGGGTTCAGTCCCCATAGCTGCTCTCATAGGCTGGCCTTGAGTGCCTGCAGCTTTTCCAGGTGCATAGTACAAGCTTCTGGGGGACTTACCGTTCTGTGGTCTGGAGGACAGTGGCCCTCTTTTCACAGCTCCACTAGGCAGTGCCCCAGTGAGGACTCTAAACCCCACATTTCCGCTTTGCACTGCCCTAGTGAAGTTCTCTGTGAGGGCTCTGTCCCCGCAGCAGGCTTCTGCCTAGACATTTAGGCTTTTCCATACATCTTCTGAAATCCAGGTGGAGGCTCCAAGCCTCAACTCTTGCACTCTGTGCACCTGTAGGCTTAATACCATGTGGATGCCATCAAGGCTTATGGTTTGCATCCTCTAAAGCAGTGGCCCAAGGTGTACCTGTGCACCTTTGATCCAAGGCTAGAGCTGGAGTGGCTAGTACACAGGGAGTCGTGTCCTGAGGCTGTGCAGGGTGTCAAGGCCCTGGGCCTGGCCCATGAAACCATTCTTTCATCCTAGGTCTCTGGGCCTGTTATGGGAGGGGCTGCTGCAAAGGTCTCTGAAATGCCTATGAGGCCTTTTCCCCATTGTCTTGGATATTCACACTTGATTTCTTTTTGTTGTATGCAAATTTCTTCAGCCTCCTTGAATTCCTCCCCTGAAAATGGTTTTTTTCTGCCATATGGCCAGGCAGCAAATTTTCCAAACTTTTATGCTCTGTTCCCTTTTAAATATCTCATTTTCAGGGTTTATTTTTTCTCATTCATATGAACATAGGTTGTTAGAAGCAGCCAGGCCACACTTGAATGCTTTGCTGCTTAGAGATTTCTTCTGTGAGATACATTATATCATCATTCTCAAGTTCAAAGTTCCACAAATCTCTAGGACAGGGACATAATGCAACTAAGCTCTTTGCTAACACACAGCAAAAGGGACCTTTGCTCCAGTTCTCAATAAGTTTTTAATCTCCATCTGAGACCTCTTCAGCCTGGATTTTATTGTCCAGATCACTGTCAGCATTTTAGTCACGATTTAACAAGTCTCTAAGAAGATCTAGACTTTCCCTAATCTGTCTTCTTCTGAGCCCTACACACTCTTCCATCTTCTTCTCCTTAACCCAGTTCCAAAGTCACTTTCACATTTTCAGGCATCTTTATAGAAATACCCCACCCTTGGTACCAGTTTTCTTTATTAGTTCCTTCTCGCATTGCTGTGTAGAAATACCTGAGACTGGGTAATTTATAAATAAATTTAATTGGCTCATGGTTCTGCAGGCTGTACAGGAAGGATGGCAGCTTCTACTTCTGGGGAGGCCTCAGAAAGCTTTTGCTTAAGCAGAAGGCAAAGCAGAATCAGGCATCTTCACATGGCCAGAGCAGGAGGAAGAGACAGAGAGAGGAGGTGTTACACAATTTTAAACCACCAGATCTCATGATAACTCACTATCATGAGAACAGCACTAAGGGGATGGTGCTAACCCATTCATGAGAACTCCGCCCACATGATCCAATCACCTCCCACCAGGCTCCACCATCAACAATGAGGATTACAGTTTGACATGAGATTTGGTGTGGACACAGATCCAAATCATATCACTTATTCGTTTTAACGTGTTGGTTTTTTAAACTGGTATTATGCCTTTCTCATTTGTTTTGCTTAATTAAAAAATTAAGAAATATAATTGTTTTTTTCTATAAAAGCTTATGTTTAGGAAATAGTAACATAAAATGTAAACTTTTTTTTTGCATTTACATTCCCAGTGGCAGTGCAAATATAAAGCAGAGACAGAAAGGAGGTACAGTTAATATAACTTAGTTATTATTGGAGGTAAAAAGTTAGGGGGCAGAGAAAAATCTCAGATAATTACCAGATTTCCAGGTTGTACACTAGCATTTAACTTGGATATGAGTAAGAAGTAGGAAATTTTCAGGTGAATAAAGACAAAAAGCAGCAAGTCAACAGGAATGATTCTTTTTTTTTCTATGCATGTTAAGTTCAATGAAATATTCATATAGGATGTTTTCAGTAGGTAAATGGATAATCAGCTTTTATAGCTAGAGATAAGTCTGAGGTCAGAGATTTAGACTTGGAATAATCTTTTCATAATTATTAGGCAAAGTGGAAGTATTGAATGAGCTTATCCACTGTGGGAAAGATGTAGAATGAGGAGGCCGGTGACAAAACCCTGGGAATATGAACATTTCCTAGAGGAAAAAGGGTTAGTAAAGAAGACTTAGCAGTGGCTAAAGAAAAAAGGAGAGAAAGTGATGCTGCAAAATTTTGTTTTAAATGAGAATTTCGAGGAGGGAGCATCAATTCTGATAAGTGCAATAACTACAAAGTAAATTGGATTAACCTTTTGAAAGCTCTCTCGTGCTACTTTTTTCGAAAGAAAAATTTTAGAGTCACAAGATCTGTTATTTATGATTGGTACTTTTGGAGTTCCAACATGGAAGAATGCACCTACTGAGATCTTACTTAACTTTTTTTATAACTGCAGCAGCTACCTTCACAAGGTGAGGAAAACTGGTCTAGACTGGTGAGTTCACATGCCAACATTTTTTCAGAATTTTCAAAACCTAAAGGTCACAAGTAAGGAAAAATGGAGTCTTTCTTATCTGGTTTTCATGGGAATATCTTTTTGTACTCAAGTCCCTGACAAGTTCTTCTGGGTATATTCTCAAAGAAAAATCTGGCAGCAACAACTGGAAGCCACAGTGAGATGCACATATCCTTCCTCTGACATGGAATTATAATACAGCCATTTCAAGTTTTGATCAGAAATAGTTTGCAGAGTAGCAGCTTTGAAAAACTGACATCTTTTAAATATTGCAGAAAAGTAATGTCACAGAGAAAAAAAAAGAGGGAATATGCTGAATGTAGTAGTTCTCAGTATTTTGCGGTATTCAAGTGACATCAGTAGAAAAGTCAGTACCTGATTATTTTTGTTAGTGCAATTCCCTTTTCATTTGCCCTCTTGTGACATCTCTGCTTTTACTACCTCCTTTTGAACTTCATCGCTAAGGAAAATACTATTAGAACACATTTCTAACATATGTTTGTTTGACAAATGTGTATTATTTCCTTTTAAAATAATTGGCTACCTATCCTTATGTATATCTGGTAGTCTTTTAGTCCTAAGGCTAAATGAACTTTATAACTGCACTATAATGACAGTGTCATTGATGATGGCCTGCCAAGATTTTAGGTGTCTTTTAGATTGTCAAATACAAATTGTTTTATCTGACATTGTTTAAATGTGAGGTGCTTTTCTGGTATTACATGTTTTTCAGAAATTGGTAATCTCTGATTTAATTAGACTATGTGGTTAAGTGGATTATCACACTTCTAATCATCTATATATGAAAACTCCCTTCCCTCCAAATAAGTTACAAGTTGTATTATTCCTTGATGATCAAATCCACTATTTTGGGGGGAGCAGTGGATAACTCATCCTACATATTGGACACAATTTTTTTTGCACTTTTTGACTTTTTTTGTCAAGAAGTGCCTTTAAGAGGTGAATGCCGTTTAGTTTTATATGAAACTAAGACAGATTAAAAACAAAATAAACTCTATTATCAGTAGTGCAGTATTATACTGTATCTGATGGTCCTGTATTTTTCTACAATTATCCCAGTTACCTGAATAATGCACATTTTATTAATTAATTAATTATTTTTAAGAGATGGGGTCTCACTATGTCACCCAGGCTGAAGTGTAGTGGCTATGCACAGGTGTAATTATAACATACTGCAGCCTTGAACTTCTGGACTCAAGCAATGCTTCTGTCTCAGCCTCCCAATTAGCTGGGACTCCAGGCATGTGCCACTGTACCCAGCCTGATGCACGGTTATTACAAAAATTAATGAAACCCTCTTGAGTTGGAGAAAACTGACTGTGAGCTTTATATTTTTAAATTGTGAATATTGTGGGTACATAGTAGGTATATCTGTTCATGGGGTACATGAGATGTTTTGATACAAGCATACAATGTGAAAAAGCACATCGTGAAGAATGGGGTATCCTTTCCCTCAAGCATTTATCCATTGAGTTGCAAACAACCCAGTTACACTCTTAAGTTATTTTAAAATGAACAGTTATTGTTGACTATAGTCATTCTATTGTGCTACCAAATACTTGGTCTTTTTTTTTTTTTTCTATTTTTTTGTACTGATTAACCATTCCCACCTATCCACTAACCTCCCCTCTGCCACTCCCCTTCCCATCCTCTGGTAACCTTCCTTCTACTCTCTATGTCCATGAGTTCAATTGTTTTGGTTTTTAGATCCCCACAAATAAGCAAGAACATGCAATGTTTGTCATTCTCTGCCTGACTTATTTCACTTAATATAATGATATCCAGTTCCATCCGTGCTGTTGCAAATGACCGGATCTCATTTTTTTACAGTTAGACGGCGCTCCATTGTGTGTGTGTACTATATTTTCTTTCTCCAGTCATCTGTTGAGGGACACTTAGGTTGCTTCCAAATCTTAGCTATTGAAAACAGTCCTGTAACAAACATAGGAGTGCAGATATCTCTGATATAATAATTTTCTTTCTTTTGGGTACATACCTGGCAGTGGGATTCTTGGATCATATATTAGCTTAATTTTTAGTGCTTTGGGGTGCCTCCCAACTGTTCACTGTAGTGGTTATATTAATTTAAATTCCCAGTGACAATCTACAAGGGTTCCCTTTTTTCCCACATCCTCACCAACTTTTATTATTGCCTGTCTTTTGGTTAGAAGCAGTTTTAACTGGGGTGAGATGATACGTCATCATAGTTTTGATTTGCATTTCTCTGATGATCAGTGATATTGAGCATTTTTTCATATACCTGTTTGCCATTTGTATGCCTTCTTTTGAAAAATGTCTTTTCAAATATTTTGCCGTCTTTTGATTGGATTATTAGATTTTTTTCCTATAGAATTGTTTTAGCTCCTTATATATTTTGGTTATTAATCCCTTGTCAGATGGCCAGTTTGCAGGTATGTTTTCCCACTCTCTGGGTTGTCTCTTCACTTTGTTGATTGTATTCTTTGCTGTGCAGAAGCTTTTTAACTTGATGTGATCCCATTTGTCCATTTTTGCTTTGGTTGCCTGTGCTTGTGGGGTATTGCTCAAGAAATTCTTGCCCACTCCAGTGTCCTGGAGATTTCCCCCAATGTTTTCTTGTAGTAATTTCATAGTTTGAGGTTTTTAAGTTAAGTGTTTGTTCCATTTTGATTTGATTATTGTATTTGGTGAGAAATAGGGGTCTAGTTTTACTTTTCTGCATATGGATATCCAGTTTTCCCAGGACCAGTTATTTATGTTATATATTTATGTCTTACTTGTTATTATTGATTGGTTTATTGTTTAGTCTTTTTACTTAGGATAAGAGTAGTTTACGCACCACAGCTACAGTGTTGTCATATTTTTTGTTTTTCTTATGATTAACAGTGGGTTTTGTACCTTCAGAGGAGTATCTATTGCTCATTCATTTCCTTTTATTTCTGATTGAGGTCCTCTTAGCATTTCTTGAAAGATGGGTCAGGTACTCATAAAATCGCTCAGCTTTTGTTTATCTGGGAACATCTTTATTTCTGCTTCATGTTTGAAGGTTTTTGTTTTGTTTTGTTTTGTTTTTTAACCAGATATACTGTTCTAGGGTAATAGTTCTTTTTTCCTTCAGCACTTTAAATATGTCGTGCCAGTGTCTCCTGGCCTGTAAGGTTTCCACTGAAGTGTCTGCTGCCAGATGTTTTGGAGCTCCATTGTATGTTGTTTGCTTTTTAAAAAGAAATCTTGCTGCTTTTAGGATCCTTTCTTTTTGACCTTTGAGGGTCTGATTGTTCAATGTCATGAGGTGGTCTTGTTTGGATGGAGTCTGCTTGATGTTCTATAACCTTCTTGTACTTAGATATTAGTATCTTTCTCTAGATTTGGAAAGTTCCCTGTTGTTATCTCTTTAAATAAACTTTCTATCCTATCTCTTCCTCTACCTCTCCTTTAAGGCCGATAACTCTTAGATTGACCCTTTTGGGGGGATTTTCCCGATCCTGGCGGTGAGCCTCTCTGTTCTGTACGATTTCTTCTTTTGTGTCCTCCGTATATTCTCAAATAGCCAGTCTTCAAGCTCACAATTTTTTTCTTCTGCTTGATTTATTATTTTACTAAAAGACTCTGATGCATTCGATAGTATGCCAATAGCATTTTTCTATTTCAGAATTTCTGCTTGATTCTGAGTTAATCTTTGTGTTATTGTGAATTTTTTTGCTATTTGAGTTTGATACTGTTCGCTTACAATACAGATTTTGCGAATAATGCCAGTCAATTTGACAGAGATAAGTTAGGATTATGATTATTGAACATAGCAGTTCACTTGTAGGTATCACATTTTTATAAATCCCATTCTCTATTGAATTTGATAGATGCAAAGAAGGGAAAGTAAGAATTCTTAAATTATTAATTGGCTATCAATAATGTAATTAATATTAATTTTAGTATAGTCTCCAGGTATAATCTGAAAAAGAATACTTGGTAAGAAAGCATTAATCTTATGCTTTAAAAAACAAGTCTAAAGCATTCATCAAAGTGTGCATAATTTTTAAAAATGAAGACGGCAGAGTCTTGTTGTATTATCCACTTTGGTCTCAAACTCCTGGGCTCCTCAAGCAATCTTTCAGCCTCAGCCTCCTGAGTAGCTGAGATTACAGGCAGGTACCGCCAGGCCCTTTTAGGCTTTCAATATTCTACGTTTTTCTATTGTTGATTAAAATGCATTTCACTTTTTTTAAAAATAGTGGATGGGCGTTCTGAAGACTCTGCTATCAGGTAGGATTCACAGATTTTTAAAAATTGTGTGTTAACTAAGGTAATACAGAGAAAAGAAACTAACATCTGTTGAGTGTTGTACTCTGGGCTAGAAACCATATTATATGCTTAACTCATACAGTCATCACAACAGCTTTGCAAACTATCCAGGCTGTTATAACCAACTTTTTACTCATTAGGCAGCTGTGGTTCAGAGAGGTTAACTGGCCATGATCCGATAATTAACAAGCAGCTGACCCATGATTTGACCATCAGCTTGCTGGACTCCCAAGCTCCTTCTCTGTCCCTCAGCATAGACTGATAGATACCGTGCAGCCCTGTGATCAAGGTACAGGTACAGATTAGATGAATTCAGAAAGTCAGATCTGGTTATATATTAACTCTGGCTCACACACTTTTCCTTAGAAGCCTGTTTAATTCAAGAGTTTGTCCTAATATACTGAACAATTTCGGTGGTAACCAGTGCCTCGTTTTTACCCTCAAAGGTTTCAGGGCAGGTCTCATTTAGCTATAGCCAGAGGACCATGGGTCTTACATAAGCAAGACCAGGCAAGTCCTGAAGAGGAATTATTTTCTTGTAAGTGAAGGGTATCTACCTATAGACCATGTTATGATAAGTATATTTCACATCTAGTCAGAGGCTGTTTCTAACTGATTTCTCTACTTACTGACTTCCCAGTTTTCTCTTTAGTTTGACTTGCTTGGTTCCATGAAGCTTTTTCCTCAAAATCTGATTTTTCTATAATCTTTTCTTGCGTTTTTAACCTTCCTCTCTGCTTTCCTTGTTTATTTTTCTATTTTTTTTTTCCATTTCTTCCAGCTAAGCATTCCCCCTTTCTCTAGAGACAGAATCAAAAGCACATAGAATTTCAGGATTTTAAGGAATCTTAGTGAGAAATTGAAATATCCTCTAGTACTTCAATCTGTGGTTAACGCCCTGGTCAATTGGTCGCTCAGATGGAGAACCTGAAACTTAAAGAGGTTAAGGTTACTTATTTGTTTATAGGAAGTGGCAGAAATGAGAGTGGAACTCCTGAGCTCCTTTGAAAGCTCAGTGCTCCTCCTTTTTTTTATCATCCTGTTGGTGGGTTTTTTTTAATAATAGAAAGGGAAAGTGGGAATAGGGAAAACAGTGGAAGAGGAAATGATGGAATTAACTGGTGAACCTAATGGTAGAGGATAAGAATGAAATTAGTAGAGAAAGGCCTAGTTTGAAGAGAAGCAACACTGAGTTAGGTAGGAATAAGGGTTATAGAAAAGAGATCAGAATATTAGAGTTTATGACAAATTTGATAAAGATAAGTTATAGGAATGAAGCATACAGGATATTGGGAGTTATCTAGAAAGGCATATTAAAATAGGTTCAAAGGAGTCCTGGACAAGTTGCTGCCTTTTTGTTTGTTAAATTGGAGCAAGTGACACACTTCAAGGTTTCACCACACCTTGCAGAGGGTGTCTCAGAGCCCCTGCAGTACCAGGGGCCTGGAGGTTGCTGAACTACATAGATCTGTGGCCCAGGACAGCTGTCCTCCCACCTGCCTCTTTTTCTAATCCACTGACATCCTTCCCATGCCCGTGTAGGCTAGGGCAGGGGTGGGACTGGCTGGCAAATAAGTCACGGAGCTTCAGTTGAGTGGTTGTTACCACACCTATGCTGGGGCAGATGACAGATTCCCTTTAGCTTGTTTTCCAGGAAATAGAGAACTCCTGGTTTTGGTAATTGGAACCCACCCCTTTAGGAGTTTGTACTTTCACTGGCTGAGTATTTAAAGGTGGAGGTTGCCACAGAGCCTTGCAGAAGAGGAATCTACAAGTGGGAACCCATAGGAAGGAAGATAGATAGTCCTTAGGGAAACAGAGGTACAAGTACCAGGACTGTGTTTTTCCAGCAGTCTCTCTCCTCGGTTATCTGAGAGCCTCTGAAAGTTTTTAAAGGGCTTGCTAGTTTATGTGAACCTGAATAGGGCAGGACTTATACAGGGAAAATAATTGGATTTTATAATTTTTACTGTTTTAATCCTTCTGGGAGTAGTATTTTTAATAACAACATACATTTGTCCTCTGCCTTTTGTATGTTTAGCTTTTAGGCTCCTTGTACTGTTTCAGGGTAAAGGGAAGCAATAAGGGCCTTCTGAACTGATTTTCACACTGAAGAACCGAGACGGCCACTGTCAAGTGACACAGATTAATCTTTGAACCAGAGATAGATAATGGAGAAAAGACAGTTTTTTCTTTTTTCTTTCCTTCTTTTTTTTTTCTTTCTTTGTTCTCTCCCTCCCTCCATTTTTCCTTCCTTCCTTCCTCCCTTCCCTTTCTTCCCCTCCCCTCCCCTCCCTTTCTGTTCCTTTTTTCCTTCTTTTCCCTCCCTTTCTTTTTTCTTTCTTTCTTCCTCAGAGTCTCACTCTGTTGCCCAGGCTGGAGTACAGTGGTGTGATCTTGGCTCACTGCAGCCTCTACCTCCTGGGCTCAAACTGTCCTCTCACAGCAGCTTCCCAAGTAATTGGGACTACAGCTGGTATGTGTGTCACCATGCCTGGCTATTTTTTTTCAGGGCTGGGTTCTCGTCATGTTGCCCAGGTTGGTCTCCAACTCCTGGTCTCAAGCAATCTACCCACCTCAGCCTCTCAAATTGCTGGGATTACAGGCATGAACTACTGTGCCTGGCTGAGACACTGTATCTTTCTACCTTTTTTAAGGTTATCAGATTTGTTACAGTTCAGATAACAAAAATTATGTAAGCCGTTAATTGGATTTTCAGTTCAGCCTCCAGGACATACAGTTTGTGAAGACCTATTATTCTCAGGCTCTGCCAGTAGCTCTGGCTGTCATGATTTGTTCTGGAACTAAAGGTGTCTTCATTGACTATATTTGATACGTTGGGAGAGGTGGAAGGAGGTAACTAAAATCTTTTATAACAGGTTAAATTTTAATTGTATTAAGAAATATTATTTAATATACAGTTAGCTGACCTCTCACCTGATTTGTTTGTTTGTTTTTTTTTTTTGGAGGAGACATCCAGATATGATTTTGGAAATTATTTTTAAAGAAATGAATGCACTAATTTTTATGTATATTTTTGCTCCAAAGGTTTTCTGGCAAACAAACTATTGATTATTTATTGCCTACATCAGATTATGAAGACATTGATTCTGATATCAAGGTAAAAATCCTCTAATGAAATTAATTTTCTCATTCTGAATCTAGGTTTCTATATTTACTTTTAAAATTTAGCAGTGGTCTACTTATTGTTTTATGTTTGTAATGAATAGTTGGTTAGAGAAAGCCTTTTTTAGAAATATGGTTAGTTAATTGTTTTTTTTTTTTTTTTACTTTGGTAAATAAGAAATGATCGTTAAATACTAAGAGGGTGAGGGTAAAACAAGAATGGCCTGGAAAATACAATGTAGCAGGAAAATTAGGTTAAGCTTTCTTACCATAGAGGAAATTTGACACATGGTCAAGGTTTATTTTGATAAGTATTCTTACTGTGACTTTTAAATCATGCACACCTTTATGATACTTATGGCTAATGAAATCTTTAATGGATCCAATTACTTATTATAGTAATCATGGAATCTCCCAAATGCCTTTCATTGTCAAACCTATACAGGAGATAGCATATCAGCATATCATTTCTTTTTTTCCTTGGACACTTACTATTTTGGTATCATGTACTTGTTAAGAGAGAGCTTTTTCTCTGTTTCTATCCTTGATTGAGTAGTTAGACTAAAATAATATTAGAAATTACAGAAATTTGGCCAGGCGCAGTGGCTCACGCCTGTGATCCCAGCACTTTGGGAGGCTGAGGCAGGTGGATCACTTGAGACCAGGAGTTTGAGACCAGCCTGGGCAACATGATGAGACTCCAGCTCTGCAAAATATAGCCAGACTTGGTCACATACACACCTGTAGTCCCAGCTACTTGGGAGACTGAGGTGGAAGGACAGCTTGAGCCCAGGAGGTGAGCCAAGATTACAGCAGCCTGGCCTACATGTTGAAATCCTGTCTCTACAAAAAATACACAAACTAGCCAGGTGTGGTGGTACACATCTGTAATCCCAGCTACTCAAGAAGCTGAGGCAGGAGAATCACTTGAACCCAGGAGGCGGAGTTTGCGGTGAGCTGAGATCATAGCCCTGCACCCCAGACTGGTGACAGAGTGAGACTCTGTCTCAAAAAAAAAAACAAAAAAAATGTGGAAATTTAGTTGAGTATTGTGGCACATGCCTGCGGTTCCAGCTATTAGAGAGGTTGAGGTTGAGGTGGGAGAATTTATTGAGCCCAGGAGTTAAAGACCAGGCTGGCCAACATAGCAAGACCTTTTCTCTAATTAAAAACGATTGTGGAAAATTAGAAATGTACATTTTCTTCTCAAACTCTGTATTACAAAGAGATTCCACTGTGTTTTCCAAGTCATTTCATTAAGAATACACTTTTAAAACTCTTCATCTAAATGAAGAATACATATTTTGCCCAATATAACAGCCAGTTCTAGAAGCAGAGACTCTTAATAACCATAGAAGACTTTAATTTCATTTTTTTTGCGTTGTAGTTTGTGAAAATATCAACTCAAAATCCTTGTATTATATACTTAAATTTTAAATTTCAGAAGTTTTTGTATTTAGCTACTTAAATAATCATTTAAAAACTCCTGCATTAGTGTGAGCTACTGGAGGTTGGGAAAAATATTTGTTTGTATCCCGGAGTACCTAGAATAACATCTTGCATGTAACAAGCTTCTAATATTTTGGAATGTAAATAAATTCATGGACAAATGGATTTCTATACAATGGAGGATTACAAGTTACATAATATACATAACTAATAAATCTATTACATTTCTAAAATATGGCTTATATTTGTATTTCCCTTTTTTGCGTGTGAGACAGAGTCTTACTGCATCAATCAGGCTGGAGTGCGGAGTGGTACAATCTCGGCTCACTGCACCTCTACCTCCTTAGTTCAAGTGATTTTCCTGCTTCCACCTCCTGAGTATCTGGGATTACAGGCGTGCACCCGCCATGCTGTCCAGGCTGGTTTCAAATTCCTGACTTCAAGTGATCTACCCGCCTTAGACTCCCAATGTGCTGTGATTACAGGCATGAGCCACCATGCCCGGCCTGTATTTCTTTTTAATGTATACGATGCATAAATTCAGATGTGTTATATTGTAAACATATGCCATAAAAAAGAAGAAAATGAGTTAGAAATATGCCATCACTAGAAAAGATGATCACAGTATATTTTCTAGTATCTTTCAACTCTAAGCTTAGATTAGAATTTTAGATTTAAAAATTTAAACTTTTTTGAGCTCCAACTCATGTTCTAGCCATCTTTTCAAGCCATACGTTACTCTGTAGAATTCCAGTTACTAATTCTTTGTCCAAGTGGAACATTTCTTTTTCCATTTTTCCCTCTCTATAGTAATAATGTTCCAGCTTTCAGGTAGTGGTAGCTGATCATGTTTAACTAATTTCATATATCGTTTTATAGTATAAAATTAAACTCTTTATTACAGCAATATTTGCGAAACACTAATTTTGGAGTAAATACTGCTCAGTATTGTTAGGGATATACTATGAACAGAGGTCTCTATGATATATCTGTATTTCTCCATGAACCTTCCTGTACTTGATGACATTTCCTTGGTTCCTGCTTGAAAATTACAGATGTATTTGAAAACTTAAATCATCAGCTTGGATAATCTTAGCCTAATTTTTTATACTAGATCCTTTCTCCAATTTTTAGCTACCATTCTATATGGTGTAAATAGGAGATTAGAATTATTAGTATGTTTTTTACAGAGGAATAAGAAAGCTATGCAATTTTAAAAACAGGGCTTTACATTTCTCTCTTATGTTATACTAGTGCTGAAAAATGCCTCATCATTCTGTAATCACAGAAGCATTTCTCTTCTACAGTTTCAAACTTCAGAATTTTTAAAAGGGGATATTCTGGCAGCATTTTGAATTGATGTTTTAAAATTAAAATTTTTCACTCAATTTTAAGTGCATGTTACCACAATATTCCAAAAATAAATGTTTGCATGCATTAATAAAAGTATATCTTATATTTTTGAAAAAAATGTTGAAATACGTAATTGCAAAATTGAATCTCATAATTTATTTTCTGTACTTATTTTCATTTTCAAAATTTCAGAGTTCTCTATAGGCTTGCATGATTTAATTCTACTGATTTTGACCCTTTTGACTTTTTGTGACCTACTGTCATCTGGTTTTCCTATCCTAGTAAATAACACCTAGTAAGTAGCACTGAAATGTCGAAGTGGGAGAAATTTTGGGTTCCAGCCCTCCCTCAAGTCACCAGTCCAGTCACTCACCAAGCTCCATATTTTCCACGAGCTTACTATTTTTATATCTTACTACTGTAATTCACTCTCTGACCCATAATTTTGAAATACTCTTGTCTAGTTTTGTCCCCCTCACCATATTCTGTTTGTGTAACTTTACATTGCTGCCAAGGTGACCTTTCTAACATGTTTTTATTATGATCTAACTCATCTACTTTTGCGTGGATCCTTATTACATCCTGGGGAAAGCTCACAGTGTAGTGAGATACATAGGATGCATATTTTTATGTTTTGGCCTGATTCTCCCATTTTATCTCTTTATCTCATTCACTCTGTGTTCCAGTTTTATCATTACTTTGGTAGCCCTCATTTGCCATGCCATTTCAGGCCTCTTTTTTTTTATTTTTTAATTTTTTTTTTCTCATGCTGTCCTGTATAGGCACCCTAATGTCCTCACTCTACACTTTGTCTCTCTTTCAAAATCGTCCCTATCTTTGCAGCATTTCCTGAACTTCTCAGGTAGAACTGACTGTTAGCCCTTTTGTGCCCTTACTGTACTTTGTTCACTTCAGTTGTAGAACTAGTGAATTATACTTTTCTGTTTTTATTTGTATATATTTCTACCCTCAATCAACTATGAGGCAGACTCTATCTTGTATATACATATTCAGCTTCTCCCAGGATATTGCCTATGATTTGATAGACACAGTGAATGTTTGAGGTCTTACTGGTTGAATGATTGAGTGGTGGAGTGAATAAACACAATGT
Source organism: Rhinopithecus roxellana (assembly GCF_007565055.1). Taxonomy (NCBI): domain Eukaryota; kingdom Metazoa; phylum Chordata; class Mammalia; order Primates; family Cercopithecidae; genus Rhinopithecus; species Rhinopithecus roxellana. Next base: position 66,511,472 of record NC_044566.1, on the reverse strand, counting down.
TTCCTGAAGTTTGCTGTTGTTGTTGTTGTTGTTTTTTAATAGGATGGAGCAATTAAGCCAGCAAATGGACAAAGACAAAATGATACTGGTGTTATTGCAAGTGCCCCACAAGAATACACAAATAATGACAGTTTAATTTTGGTTCACAAAAACAACAGAAGTGGTAAGTTAGTGAATATCTGTGAGAATTTTTTAATGCTTATATGCCATTATAAAAACACATTAAAGTATGTCAGACTCAAATACAATATTCAGTTTTTTGAAATATTTTCCCTGTCTTTCTTCATATTACCAATTTCTTCTTAAATCTACTTTAATCCTCTGAATTTCTATTTTGCTCTTCTACTTTATTGAAATATTTGTGAATGCATACAGCCTTGTATATGTATTTAAAATTCAGGGTGATGAGTATTCTCATAACTCTCTTTGTTCATAATGTTTTACAGATACAACACCCACATCAGGATCCAGACAAGACAGAAATATGGAATCACTTTTGGATTCTGAGGTATTGTGTGTTGTTTTTGTTGCTACCATTTTAAAATATAAGCATTGAGTGATGTTAAAACGTAAAAGAAAATGCTTTCACTTTGCTTTCTCACTGCTGTTTGTGCTTATAAGGAATTATTTTCTTACATTTTCAGCCCCTAACTAATAAAGCAGTAATGGACTGAGTATATTGCTACTGCATAGTACAATTCTGCTAATTTGCAGAATTCATTTAAGAAGTCAGTGTAGTACGGTTCAAAAACAAAGCTCAGAAGTCACAAGGAATGAGTCTGGATTCTTAAGTAGAAGGGTTGGTAAATGCTAAGAGGGGGTAGAGATGAAGATAATGGGCTTTTAAATACATTGTCATGCAACAATTATAGTGGCTAAGCTTTCTTACCGTAGAAGAAATATGAAATGTGGCCATGGTTTATTTGGATAAGTATTTTTACTGTGACTTTTAATTCATGCAAACAGGTCCGGTGTGGTGGCTCACACCTGTAATCCTTGCACTTAGAGAGGCCGAGGTAGGCAGATCACCTGAAGTCAGGAGTTCGAGACCAGCCTGACCAACATGGTGAAACCCTGTCTCTACTAAAAGTACAAAAATTAACCAGGTGTGGTGACGGGTACCTGTAATCCCAGCTACTCGGGAGGCTGAGGCAGGAGAATCACCTGAATCCAGGAAGCAGAGGTTGCAGTGAGCCGAGATGGCGCCACTGCATTCCAGCCTGGGCATCAGAATGAGACTCCATCTCAAAATCAATCAATCAATCATGCTAACATGACTTATAAAACTTACCATTAACTAAATCTTTAATGGACACAGTTACTTACAGTAATCATAGAATCTCTCTAGTGCTTTTTATTTCTAAAACTGAACAGTAGATAGCATATTCTTTTTTTCTTGAACACTTACTATTTTGGTATCATATACTTTCAAAATGTTTTTATTTTAATTTTTGTGAGTACATAGTAGGTGTATATATTTATGAGTTACTTGAGATATTTTGATACAGGCATGTAATATGTAATAATCACATCAGGATAAACTGTATTGATCACCTTGAGCGTTTATCCTTTGTGCTTCATATAATCCAATTATATTCTTTTAGCTATTTTAAAATGTACAATTAAGTTGTCTTTTACTGTAGTTGTCCTGCTATGCTAGCAAATCCTGGGCCTTATACTTTCTGGTTTTTTGGTACACATCAATCGTCCCCCAACCCCACACTCTACAACTATACTTCCCGTCCTCTGGTAATGATCCTTTTTCTCTCTATCTCAATATATTGAATTGTTTTGATTTTTTGAACCCATAGATAAGTGGGCAATATTTTTCTTTCTGTGTCTGGTTTATTTGACTTAACATAATGATCTCTAGTTTAATCCCTGTTATTGCAAATGACATTTTCCTTAAATTTGAAAAAAAAATTTCAATAGTTTTTGGAGTACAGGTTGGTTTTGATTACATGGAAAAGTTCTCACACAGTGATTTCGGAGATGTTAGTGCATCCGCCACCTGAGCAGTGCACACTGTACCCAGTGTGTAGTCTTTTATCTTCCAACACCTTCCACGCTTCCTCCCCAACTCCCCAGAGGCCATTAGGTTGTTCTCGTGCCTTTGCGTCCTCATAGCGTAGCTCGCACAGAACATACAGTATTTAGTTTCCCTGAGTTAACTTTACTTAGAATAATGGCCTCCAGCTCCATTCAAGTTGCTGCAAAAGACATTATTTCCTTCATTTTTATGTATGAGTAGTAGTCCATGGTGTCTATATACCAGATTTTCTTTAACCACTCATTGGTTAGTGGGCACTTAGGTTGGTTCCGTATCTCTGCAGAAGTGCTATCTGGGAGTCAGGGACTAGAGTGAAAAACCTCAGAACTTTACTTGGTGTTCTGTTGTACTGTGGCTGAGCTGGGCCTCATACCACAAGGTGCAGTGCTTCCCACTCTTACCTCTCCTGTCCGATAGCCGAGGAGCCTCGCCCTATGGCCAGTGCCACCACAGGTTCTTAGGGGGCACTGCCAGGCTACCGCTGATGTCCACAGGTTCTTAGGGGGCACTGCCAGGCTACCGCTGATGTCCACAGGTTCTTAGGGGGCACTGCCAGGCTACTGCTGATGTCCACAGGTTCTTAGGGGGCACTGCCAGGCTACCGCTGATGTCCACAGGTTTTAGGGGGTACTGCCAAGCTACCACTGATGTTCACAGGTTCTTAGGGGGCACTGCCAGGCTACCGCTGATGTCCACAGGTTCTTAGGGGGCACTGCCAGGCTACTGCTGATGTTCTGGTAAGGCCTGAGGGCTCTTCAGTTAGCTCGTGGTGAATGTTGCCTGGCCTGGCACCCTTCAGGGGAGTGGGCTCCCATTTGGCCCAGGGATGGTCCAGAAATGCTGTCCAAGAGCCAAGGACTGGAACTGGGGACCCCAAGGGCCTGCTTGGTGCTCTAACCTTTGTGGTCCAGCTGGTACCTAAGATGCAAGTCAAAGACTCCTTTACTTTTCCCTCTGCCTTTCTCAAGCAGAAGGAGTCTTTCCTTCTAGCCATTACAGCTGGAAATATCCTGTCTCACTTGAAGCTAGTGTCAGTGTTTCACCCAAGACCTCAACATAATACCTGTGTATCACTGCTGGTTATTCAGGGTCCATGGGCTCTTCAGTTAGTAGGCGATGACTGTTGCCACGAATGAGTTCTTGCCTTCTCCAGGGAGCTCCCTGTGGCCCAGGGAGTATCTAGAAACACCGTATCAGAACTGAGGCCTGTAAGGGGGGACTCATGACTCTGACCAGTGTCCTGTTCTGTTGTAGCTGAGCTGGTATTTAAGATACAAGACAAAGTCTACTCACTGTTTCCTTTCCACTCCTCCAGCGGAAGGAATGTGTCTCTTTTGGTGCCCCAAGCTGTAAAGCCTGGGATTGGAGGAGGAGTAGCACCAGCACTTTTGTACATGCCCCGCCCCATTGTCCTCTGGCTTATAGCACAGTTCAGCACTTGGACCCACCTGGGAACTGGAGTCCTTGTGGCTTAGACTACCTTTCAGGTTTTATGTAGGGCCCTGGTACAATTTAGCATGGCGGTGACAAGGCTTGTGGGAACTCAAGTTGTGGTTACTGGGATGGGTGATTCCCCTCTGGCCAGGGCTGGTTTAAACGCTTTCTCTGTGGGTGGGCATCAGCTGAGTTTATTCCAGTTTTGCTTTTTGCTATAATAGGGCAACACTGAGTTTAATGCAACATCTCACAATTGCTTTACCCTCTCCCAAGTGCTCAGATTCTCTCTGTACCATGCTACCACTGCTGGGGGATGTGGGAGTGTTAACATCGATGATTCCAGACTGTTTTTCCTGCCTCTTCAGTGCCTCTTGTAGTCGTCAGAAGTTAAAACCAGGCGCTTTCAGTGTTCACCTGATTTTTGGTTCTTACAAAGGTGTTTTATTTCTGTAGGTAGTTGTTAGATTGGTGTCCTTGTTGGGAAATAATTGGTGGAGCCTTTTATTCTGCCATTTTGCTTGCCTCCTTTTTTTGGTATCATACACTTCTTAGAAGAGAAGTTTTTTATTTTCTGTTTCTATCCTTGGTTCTGTAATTAGAATAAAATCATATTAGAAATGATGGAAATTTAGTTGGGAATTGTAGCACACACCTGCAGCTGCAACTATCCAGGAGGCTGACGTGGGAGAATTTCGTGAACCCAGGGGTTAACAGAGGAGTTAATTTCTTGAACCCAGGAGTAATCAGACCAGGCTGATTAACACAGTGAGACGTTTTTACTAATTTAAAAAAATGTGGAATTTTAGAAATGTAAATTTCCTGTCTCAAAATCTGTATTACAAATATATTCCACTGTGTTTTCTAAGTCATCTCATTAAGAATATACTCAAAATTCTTCATCTAATTGAATAATACATATTTTGCCCAAAATAACAATTCTAGAAGCAGACTCTTTGATAATCATATGTAAGACTTTAATTTCAGTTTTTTTGTATTGTATCTTGTGAAAATATCAACTCAAAATTCTTGTATTCTTAAATTTTAAATTTCAGAAGTTTTTGTATTTCACTATTTAAATAATCATTTAAACACTCTTGCATTAGTATGAGCTACTGGAGGTTAGGAAACATATTTGTTTGGATCCTCGAGTACCTAGAATAACATCTTGCATGTCACAAGCATTATAATATTTTGAATGTAAATACATAAATGGACAAATGTATTTTTATGTAGTGGAGTATTACAGGTAACAATATGCATAACTTACTCAATAATTAAATCTCTTGCATTTCTAAAATATGGCTTAATCTGATATAGCCTTTTAATGTTCAGGATGTATACATTCAGATGTGTTATGCTGTGAAAATATGTCATAAATAAGAAGGAAGTGTGTTAGAAATACACCATCAATAGAAAAGCTGGTTACAGTGTATTTCCTAGTATCTTTCAAGTCTTAAGCTTAGAATTTTAGATTAAAAAATTTAAACTTTCTTGAGCCCCAACTCATGTTCTAGCAAATCTATCTTTTCAAGCCATACATTACTCTGTAGAATTCCAATTACTAATTCTTTGTCCAAGTGGAGAGTCGATGGAACATTTCTTTTTCCATTTTTCTCTCTCTGTAGTAATAATGTTCCAGCTTTCAGGTAGTGGTAGCTGATCATGTTTAACTAATGTATCATTTTAGAGTGTAAAATTAAACTCTTTATTACAGCAATATTTACAAAACACTGATTGTAAAGACTGAACAGTATTATCTAGGTGATACTATAAACAAAAGTCTCTTTTGTGTATCTGTTTCTCCATGAATCATACTGTACTTGATTGTTTTGTCTTGGGGCTTGCTTGATAATTATAGATGTATTTGAAAACTGTTCTGTTTTAGAAACTTTTATTTTAAGTTTAGGGGGTACATGTGCAGGTTAGATATAGAGGAAAACTAGTGTCACGGGGGCTTGTTTTACATATCATCACCCAGGTATTAAACCTAATAATCATTAGTTATTTTTCCCGATCCTTTCCTTCCTCCTACCCACAGTACATTCCAGTGTCAGCTGTTCCCCTCTCTGTGGCCATCTACTCTCATTATTTAGCTCTGACTTATAAGTAAGAACATGTGGTATTTGGCTTTCTGCTCCTGTGTTAGTTTGCTAAGGATGATGTCCTCTAACTCCATTCATGTTCCTGCAAAGAACATACATAATCTCATAATTTTGTATGGCTGCATAGTATTTCATGTGTGCATATGTACCACATTTTCTTAAATCATCAACTTGGATAATCACAGCTTTATTTTTATGCTAGATTCCTTCAGTTTTTATTTTGATTATTTTTGGGGGAACAGGTATTGTTTGGTTACATGAATTAATTATTTAGTGGTGATTTCTGAGATTTTGGTATACCCATCACCCAAGCAGTGTACATTGTACCAAGAATGTAGTCTTTTATCTGTCACCCTCTACTTTCTCCTGAGTTTCAAAGTCCATTGTATTATTCTTGGGCTTTTGAGTCCTCATAGCTTAGCTCCCACTTCTGAGTGAGAACATACAATGTTTGGTTTTCCATTTCTGGGTTACTTCACTTAAAATAATGGTCTCCAACTCCATCCAGGTTGCTGGGAATACCATTATTTCATTCCTTTTTATGGATGAGTATTATTCCATGGTATATATGTGCCACATTTTCTTTATCTACTCATTGATTGATGGGCATTTGGGCTGGTTCTATATTTTTGCAGTTGTGAGTTGTGCTGCTATAAACGTGTGTGCAAGTGTGTTTTTAACATAATGAGTTCTTTTTCTCTGGGTAGATACCCAGTAGTGGGATTGCTGGATAAAATGGTAGATCTACTTTTAGTACTTTAAGGAATCTCCATGCTATTTTCCATGGCGATTGTATTAGTTTACATTCCCAGCAGAAGTGTAAAGATGTTCCCCTTTCACCACATTCACTTCAACATCTATTTTTTTTTTTTTTAATTTTTAGATTATGGCCATTCTTGCAGGAGTAAGGTAGCATCGCATTGTGGTTTTGATTTGCATTTTCCTGATAATTAGTGATGTTAAGCATTGTTTCATTTGTTTGTCGGCCGTTTGTATATCTTCTTTGGAGAAATGTGTATTTCTGTCCTTTGCCCACTTTTTGGTGGGATTATTTGATTTTTTTTCTTGCTGCTTTGTTTGAGTTCCTTGTAGATGCTGGATATTAGTCCTTCACTGGATTCGTAGTTTGTGAAGATTTTCTCCCACTCTGTAGGTTGCCTGTTTACTCCGCTGGTTATTATTATTATTGGTTTCTGTTGCTGTGCGGAAGCTTTTTATTTTTGCTCATGCTGCCCTGTCTAGGAACCTTCCTACTTTGTCTTTGTCACTCTTCCTCACTCTGCTTTGTCAAACCTTCCTCACTCTGCACTTTGTCTCCCTTTCAAAATAGGGCCTATTATATTCGCAGCAGTTTTTCAGCTTCTCAGGCAGAACCGACTGTTGTCCCTTTTGTGCCCTTACTGTACTTTATTCACTTCTCTTTTATTACTAGTGAATTAGACTTTTGTTTCTGTTTTTTTTTTCTCACTCAAATATAAGGCAGAATCTGTCTTTTATATGTATGTTCAGCTTTTCCCAGGATGTGGCGTATGATTTGATAGACACAGTGAATGTTTATTGTCTTAACTGGTTGACTGAGTGGGGGAATGAGTGAATACATTCCTGAAGTTCTTTTTTTTGCTTTGTTTTTAATAGGATGGAGCAGCTAATCCAGCAAATGGAAAAAGACAAAATGGTACTGATATTATTGAACGCACCCCATGAGAGCACACAAATAGTAACAATTTAATTTACTGAATGTCTCTGATAATTTTTTAATGCTTAAATGCTATTTTAAAAAAACTTACTTAAATATGTAGACCCAAATATAAAATCCATTTCTTCTGGATTTTTTTCATGCCTTTCTTCACGGTGCCGACTTCGTTTTCATAAATCTACTCCAACCCTCTGAATTTCTTTGTCGCTCCTTCAGTTTATTGAAATATTTATAAATGGATATTTGCATATGTATTTAAAATTCAGAGCGATAAATGCTCTCTCATGAATGTATCTGTGAATAACATCTTATGACATTTTACAGCTGCAGTGTCCTCATCAGGCTCAGGACAAGAGGGCAATGTAGAATCACTTTTGGATATGAAGTATTAGCTGTTGTTTTCTGTTGTTATATTAAAAAATAAAACCATTCTCTGATGTTAAATCATAAAAGAGGATGCTTTGACTTTACTTTTCGCCTCATAGTAGAATTCTTCTAATTTGCGCGGTTCATTTAAAAAGCCAGGGTAAAACAGTGAAAAAATAAAGCCTTAAAAGTCAGAAGGAATCAATTTGGGTTATGAAGTTGAGTTTATGTAAAAACTAAAGAATTATTCCAGGTCAATGTAGGGCCACATGTATGACTGTATGGTATATCTGGGTGTGTATGGTATATCTCATCTCTAATGAGATTCAGAGAAAAACCGTTTGGACTGTAGTTTTTCACAACTTGGAACTTGAAGAGGTAATGCCTGGGACTTGAAAGCATTAGTGCATTTGGATTATCCAGCATAGATCTGCAAGGAATATTTCAGGAGGAAGAAAAGCATGGAGAATAGTAAATACTTCGTGCTGTAATAACAGCAATTTGGTTTAATGTTGTTTTAATACGTAGAAATCTTTTTTAAAAATAGAACACATTGGGTATCTTTGTGGCAAATGATGACATTCTAAGGTGACACCCATGGAAAGACATGGGGAAGGCTCGACCTCTTAGATAGAAGCAGCTGCTGCATATTGCTACCCAGCACCAAGCTGAAGTCAAAACATGTTACTGTCTTTGTTCTTTTTCTTAGTATCAGTGGATTCTTGTAAAACAATTATTTAACCTATTTGAACATCAGTTACTGCCTTTATAAAAACAATACTGGAATGTACCCTTTAGGTATGTGTAATGAGCAAATATGGTAAGAAATAGAAAAACATTTTGTTAACTGGTAAGTGTGTATACAAATGTAAGACAAAATGGTCCCAGTGGCATTCAGTGACTTGATAAATATTGGAGATGTTTTGTGTAAACCTGAAGGACAGTAAATTGGCAGCAGTGTCAAGAAAGAATGGAAAGTTAGAATGCACAAGTGGATTTCTAATTCGGGGTATTATAAGTTTCAACAGACTATGGTTAGAGATATTATATAGCAATACAGTGATTTAGCACTTGAGATCTTCCCAAGAGATTTTAAAATCTTTTGAGATTGAATATCTTTCTGTTTCTGAGTACCAACTATGTGCTAGGCAGTTAGACATGGAATATACAGGATGAGGGCTCATGCTATAGTACTAAGAGAAAAACAAGCAAACAGCTAACACTTGTAAGTTACTGTACATGCTTTCTATAAGGAAAACAGAATTTTAGGTTAGATGTTATTGAAGCAGTGTATAGTTAGGATGGGAGTGGGAGTGAAATTCTGTAGTCAGAGAAGATCTTTATGCATGTGAAATGTAATCTATCAATTAAAAATTGAGAAAGAGTCAGCCATGTGAAAGCCTAGGAAAAGGAAACCTGGACAGAGAGAAAAATGGATCATATCTGTTCGTTATTTTATTCTTACATCATAGAATGACCAGGAAGTGGGGTAACCATCATTATAATCATTTTTATTATAATGTTTAGGAAAGAAAATATGCAAATAAGTGCCTAGTGGATTTTTGATGATTCATAAATAAATGTTCTTACTCTTCCTTTCTTAAATGAAGGCTTACTCAGGAGATCGAGACCATCCTGGCTAACACGGTGAAACCCTGTCTCTACTAAAAATACAAAAAATTATCCAGGCACGGTGGTGCGCGCCTGTGGTCCCAGCTACTCGGGAGGCTGAGGCAGGAGAATGGCGTGAACCCGGGAGGCGGAGCTTGCAGTGAGCCGAGATCGCGCCACCGCACTCCAGCCTGGGCGACAGAGTGAGACTCCGTCTCACAAAAAACAACAAAAAAATAAGGCTTACTATATTTTTGAGATGATTTCTTATTTTGGAAAGAGTTGCTCAGTATTGCTAATATTTGCTTCCTTTTATGTAAACATAATCTAAGGAAGTGTTTACTACTACTTTGTCATTTTATTCAAGCACTTTTTCTGTCAGTAAATATTTTTTACCAAAAACTATTTAGATTTTTCCAACTCCTCATGTGCCTAAATGAAGCAGTTTCTATAATGTTCTGTTTATACTCAACATGGCAAATGCTGAAGTTTCCTGTAATGCTAAGTATCTTATTTTAACACTAAAAATTCTATAGTTAGAACAATTTTAAATGTTTAATGCTGTAAATATTATAGTAAGTGTATTATGTTTTTTAAATGTCTATTTTTGGTGGGGAATGCAAAGTAGAGTGAGGTATTTTGAAGTCAGGTTTTTTTTTTTTTTTTTTTTTTTTTTAGCTGAAATAAGCACACAAGCTAATATTTGACTGTGAATGTGTTTCCTTTGGCCTTCCATGCTTGGTTTACAGAGTCAGTAGCCACATAAAGATAAAAAATAACCTTGATTTGTGAGCATATATGAGGTTCTCTATTGAAATGTTTTAGTTTTCAATATATGCTTCTCTTATTTTTTAGCCTTTTAAAATAGGAAATTCAATTGTTTCAAGAAAGTTATTAGAAAATTTTTGTGGAACTTGTATTATCTTTTAATTGAAACTCTTTGTTGATATTAATTTGAACAGAGTATCTCTGAGAATCTTTCACAGAAGTATGTTGGTGAATTATCTGGGGCTGCAGAACAGAAAGGAAAAATCACACTAAATGAACAGCTAAGAGGTAAAAACCGTATTTCACTTAAAAATCATTTACAGAATATTTGTTTTAAAACATCATCACTGATATATTCCAATAGCCGAAGAAAATCACCTATTAAATGCATAGCAAGAAAAAAGAGAGGTGAAATGTTAAGTTATATGTCTTATTAGGTGTCAGCAACAAATTAAATTGAGAGTGGTAATAAAGGAGCTGAACTATTAGTTTCATTTCAAGAAGCTGTAAACCCTAAGGAAAGTAAGGAAAGAAGAAAGAGAAAAGGAGTAAAAGAGGAAATGTTGAATGAGGAAGGCAGAGAGTACAGGGAGTAAAGGGAAAAGAATGAAGGGAAAAGAAGCAGATATATATTATAGAGGGTGGTACAATGAAATAATTTTTCAGAGCAAGGAAGTGTGGAGTATTAAAAAGGCAGAAACAATACAAGGTGAGCTTTCGCTACCGAAACTTGTCAGGGAAGGGGCACAACATTTTCTTCTCTTGCTGTCTTCCTCACCATTTTGACAGTATTAAGGATCCAGGTTCCCGATCATGCAGAGCTCTGCATCTACCATAGATGAACATAAGCATATATGGTCAGCCATACATGTCTATAATTTAATGTCATAAAATGTTGTTACTTTTAGGCTGGGCGCGATGGCTCATGCCTGTAATCCCAGCACTTTGGGAGGCTGAAGCAGGCAGATCACCTGAGGTCAGGAGTTCGAGACCAGCCTGGCCAACATGGTAAAACACTGTCTCTTTTACTAAAAATACAAAAATTAGCTGGGCATGGTGGCAGGCACCTGTAATCCCAGATACTTGGAAGGCTGAGGCATGAGAATCATTTGAACCCAGGAGGCAGAGGTTGCAGTGAGCCAAGATTGTGCCACTGTACTCCACCTTGGGTGACAGAGCAAGACAGTCTCAAAAAAAAAAAAAAAAAAAAAAACAAAAAAAAAAGTTATTTCATAGGATACCATCATATAAGCCAAAAGAAGAGAATTGGAAAGAAGAGCATAGTGTTAGTTACGGAGAATTCAAGGAAGTCATAGCCGCGTAAAGAGTCCATTAGAAATTGTATGACTTGTAACGTAGTCTCAACTTAGGGAACACGTTAGGGAAGAACTCGAAAATAGAATCCAAAAAGGTAAAAGGAATGTGGAAGCACATTCAGTGTAGACCAGAGCATCTCTCTCAAATTTTAATCAGTCAGCTGGGGACCTTGTTAAGAATGCACAATCTGTTTCAGCAGGTCTGGGATTCTCCATCTCTTAAGTTTTCAGGTGATGCCAATGCTGCTGGTCCTTGGACCACACACTGAGTAGCAAGGGTATAGCTTCCCTTTAGAGAAATCTGGGAGAAGGGGCATTGACTAGCAGTTCAAGACATATCAGGATCAATGGAAAGCATTATTTTGCATTGATTTCTGAATGGATTTGTATTCAGAGGGGAAGGACCAAAGAGATAAAGAAATAGAAGCCATAGATGGAAGATCCTTCCACTAAATGAAGAGGAAACTTGCCATGGGAATAGTCCATAAAAAGAATATAGAAGGAAAGAAATCATAACCACAGATCTAGGGATTACTTTTGAAAAGGAAGAGGAATCGTGAGGGTGGTAGAAAAGAGGAAAGAAATAAGGTTCTGGTAATTTTGAAGTAAATGAAGAGGGAACTTGAGAAAACACCTCCGATGGCTTCATTGTATTCACACTTTAAACAGACAATGAGATTTCTGCTACTGCAGACATTACTGAAGGCAAGAGGGAGTGCTCAAATTGTAGTAAAACATAGTGACTCATCTCTTCCTCCATAACTTATCAGGAATGAACAATATATGTTGCATTGATGTTACTTAATCAAATGAGATTAATCTAAATACAGAAACATTGGCCGTTAGGTGATATTTTGATAAGATAGCTGTTTCATAAACATTCTTTAAATACTAACGTGATATACCAAACAAAGCTAATTTTAGAAACACAAATTATAGAGTTAATCCTTTGAACATTAAAATTATTATTTTCAAGGAATATTGCACTGAATTTGAAATTCAAAAGGTTATTAATGTCTAATAATTTTGTAACAATTTTTTTCTTTCTGGAGAAATATACCTCTGTTGTTTTTTATATACCTTCTTACATTAGTTAATCAAGAAATTTAAAAATGGCTCAACTGGAGGATACAAGAAACATAGCATACCAGTAGCACATATGGGTATGGAAATAAATGAACTTTTAAAATTAACTGTTATTCTATATGTATATCCAGTGAGATCAAGTCAGAACACTTTCTTTGATGATGAATTATACATTCAACTGAACTGTCATTACAACTGTGTCCTTTCTAAATCACACGGGAAATTAAAGAATACAATAAATACTTGTAGTATAATGATATAAATTATTCTAATGTGTTGCATGAAAGGCATGCTGTTCCATTCCATTATCAACTTTGACATTTAATCTTCTCAGGATCATTATTTGCTCCTCTGGTTAAAGATAATTTTTCTTCTTATTAATTATCAGATTCCTGTTGCCATATGTACACTTTTCTATTTTAGTTGCAGTCATTGGAAACCTAATCTCCCTTTTGCTATGTTATCTGCATGTTTTATGAAATCTAAATTTATATTTTTTCTCAGTATATTTCTGTCATGTTGCTGCCATAACAAAAAGCGCATCTCCAGACCAAAAGTCATCATTTTTAAAGTTAACCTGAGGATTTAGCCCAATACTAATTCTGCATGAGTGTATGGCTAGCTAGTTTTTTCATATTTGCATGTAATTTTATTGTATGTCTCATTGGCTTTTTAGAGTCTCCTGAGAAATATCTTCATTTGAAGGTAATAACTTTTATGTTTTCGTCTTGAATTATTAACTAAATACTGTGTGACATACACATCATACATTAATTATTTTGTTTCAAAGCCCATTCAGCCTACCATTGAAACGAAACCTTCTGCTTCTAATAAAGCAGTCGAAATGAAGGATGTAGGGAGCTCCACATCAGGGAAATTTTTCAATATAAATTTAACTCTGGAAAGAAGTGTGTGCATGTGTGTGTGTGTGTGTTTTATTACAGAGCATCTGAAAGATATACAAAATAGTGGAGTAGAACTGACACCCCAGCCTTAACAACCGTCATCATGTGCCGTTTTTTTTTTTTATCTATACCTCAACCCATTGCCCCCCCCACTTTATTATTCCTTTTACTAATTTTTTGGTGAGGTAAGATGTATATGCGTTGAGACATACAATCTTAACTGTATCTTTTTGACAAATCAGTATACCCGTATAATCTTTTCCCCTTTTAAGACTAGAATTCCTTCACTTTACAATCATTAATGTGCATGTGAATCAGCTGGAAATATTTAAAATCCAGAGTTTGATAAAATAGATTTAGGTTTTGCCTCAATTTGTAGCAACTAAACGTTCTCTTTTATCTAAAGCAAATAAAATTTGATGAATACAATTAAGGAAAGTTGACCTCAGGTCAAAGGACAAATCAAAACAGGTGCACAATATCGTATCTGTGGGAGCATTTAGTTAACAATGATACAAACCAGCTAACAATTTTATGATGCTTTTAATCCCAAGTTAGCAAAAGGGCAGGGTGCGGGAGCTGGGAGTCAGGGCAGGGGTGCTGCTGTGCTGAGGACAGTGGAGAGGGTCGGGGGCTCCGTTTTGGGGGCAGAAGTGCTGCTGTGTGTCCTTGTCCAGGACAGAGTTCTCCTCCCATCCCCTAGCACAGCCTGGGAGAAAAGGCGGGGAACAAGGACAGAGTGGAGCGCAGCCCAGGCTCTCACATCCTCCATCTTGTGGAAGTGGCTGCATTTCCACTGTGGCAGCCCCCTTGTGCAGGTGCAAGGAGGCCACTTCTGGTGCTGGTGCTGTGTCCCTGACCCCGGGTGTGCCCTCTCTGTGGCCCCCACTTCCTTTCCTCTCTGCATTGGTTTCCCTGTGAGTGACATCAGAGATTCTTTAACAGTAGCTGTGGGCAGCCCAGGGGCACTCCTCGGGGAGCCTCAGCTCCTGCCGGGCTGCGCTGGGGCTGGGGACGCAGTGGGAAGACTGATGCAGGGACCTCAGGAGCTGTCACATGGCAGGGAGAAGCCTCCGTCAAGACCCTGTGTCATGATTTCTTCCACACACGTGTGGCAAGGTGCGAGGGTCTAAGCAATGGCTGCCCCACAGGGAGTGCGCCCCAGCAGTGGCTGCAGGGGACCACAGCAGTGGGGCCCTCTCTCCCTGCCTGTCTTCCCCTGGGCCTGCCAGGGCCATCTTCTGTGCTCCATGGGATGGAGGTCTTCGGCCCCCAGGGGCCTGCGGGTCCGTGTGACTAGGGAAAGTTGAGGTCGGGGTCCCCTGGGGGCCGTCATGCAGGAACTGCACCCTTTGGTGCTGGGAGACCTTCCAGAGCCCATTTGGCTCCCCCTTCAGAAAGGCAGCCAGGCTTGGGGTTGAGGCAGGTAATGCTGTGCCCTCTGAGGGAGGCGTCACTTCTCCCAGGGGACCTTATAGGATGGGCCCTGTCCTGACCCAAGCTGGATGACACTTGGCAGCCCCTGGGTTTGTGCCTTCTCTCCCAGCCTTGGTCTCCCCTCCCAGAGCTCTAGGGTCAGGCCCAGGCCTGTGGATGTCTCTGAGCAGATGATCCCTGGGCCTCCACGGACCTCTGATCTCATAGCTGTGTGATCCTGAGGGCCTCAGGGACCTTGCTCCCCTCTGACAAAAATGGCAGCATCTGTATTAATGCAGTTTTTATACCTCATCAGTGCACCATTTGATTTAGTGATTCTTAAAGCTTGTGATGAATCTGCAGTGATGGAAATTTGCACTGAACCATTTCGTGTCTTAATGGGTCTCTGCTCTGTTTTTTGTTGTTGTTGTTGTTTGAGATGGAGTTTTGCTCTTGTTGCAATGGTGCGATCTCGGCTCACGGCAACCTCCACATCCCGGGTTTAAGTGATGTCTCCTGCCTCAGTCTCCCAAGTTGCTGGGATTACAGGTGCCTGCCACCACACCTGGCTAATTTTTTGTATTTTTACTAGAGATGGTTTTGCCATGTTGGCCAGGCTTGTCTGGAACTCCTGACCTCAGGTGATCCACCTGCCTTGCCCTCCCAAAGTCCTGGGATTACAGATGTGAGCCCCTGTGCCTGCCTCTACTTTGTTTTAAACATGATAATGCTCTCGTTTTTATTCTCTTAATTTTCAGTTGTTCCATGTTTTGCAGGGCTTGTCAGTTGACTTCCAAGTGCTAATTCTCATGACCAGATAATAAGAATGGGTGTAACTGGGTGTTGATTGATGAGCCAGAAGACATTTAATCCTGGAGTTTGAGGTTATCAGACCTCTCCATTTAGAAAATCATTCTTTATATGTTTTCAAACAGCACATTGGTGAACATGTAATGCTTCTTTTTTCTTCATCTCTGGGTGAATTGCCAGCCTTTCATGAATACATTCAGAGAAATCTCTCAGTGAACTCAAAGAGATTCAGAAATTAGTAAGTATGCAAGCTTAGTTGCATACAGAGAAAAACAGTAGATAATATAGATAGCCAATAAGAGAAGATTTTAAACAATGACTGAGTTATATTCTTAGAGGTCGACTTAAAAATTGGATTTATACTAAGGCATTTTAAACTTTAGTCTGGAACAAATTTAAAATTCCTAAATATACAAATTTCTGATGACTCAGGAATAGTAAAAATAGGTGGGAATATGGTATTTCAAATCAAGGATGGAACCTCTTTCTTTTCTTCTGAACATGTTCGTTTTGACCCTCTTCACCCTGAAATTTTCACTCTCAAATATATTTGGAAGGCAGATCATTTTTTTTTTTTTTCCTCATGTAACGTTGATTTCATACACAGAGAATAATACTGTGGATCTGGGATTCAGATTTTGAAATGAAGCATGGACTCTGAGTGGACCCCTTGTCCTTGTGAAAGCGCTCTGGTCTAGAGAGCGGCAGAAGAAGTGAAAACTAAAAGGCAGAAATGAAATCCACAGGCAGACAGCCCGGCACTGCGCCCCGGGCCTGGTAGTTAAAGATCGACCCCTGACCTAACCGGTTATGTTATCTATACACTCCAGACATTGTATGGAAAAGCACTGTGAAATCCTTGTCCTCTTCTGTTCCGATGTGGTTACCAGTGCATGCAGCCCCCAGTCACATACCCCTGCTTGCTCAATAGATCACAATCCTCTCACGCAGATCCCCTTAGAGTTGTGAGTCCTTAAAAGGGACAGGAATTGCTCACTCAGGGAGCTCAGCTCTTGAGACAGGAGTCTTGCCGATGTCACCAGCCGAGTAAACCCCTTCCTTCTTTAACTCAGTGTCTGAGGAGTTTTGTCTGCAGCTCGTCCTGCTACACTATGCGTCCATGTGTTCTCATCATTGAGCTCCTACGTATAAATGACAACATGCAGTATTTGACTTTCTGTTACTGCATTAGTCTGCTAAGGATAATGGCCTCCAGATCCATCCATGTACCTGAAATGAACATAATCTTGGTTTTTTTATGGCTGCATGGCATTCCATGGTATACATGTACCACATGCTCTTTACCTAGTCTACCATTGATGGAGGCCATTATCCTTAGCAGGCACTGCTCTCACAGGAAACCAGAGCATGACAATCCCTTCTGGTTTTGTCTTGGGACCACACACAAGGGCCTTTGAAGCTTGTATTTTTGGTAAGGATTTTATGTTAGCTATTTCTTCCTCCTTTCTTTTCCTTCTTTCCCCTTGTGAGAAAAGTGGGGGCACACATATGTGAGGACAGTAGGCCTGTTAGAACATCAATGTAAAAATAACATCTGAAACAATATTTCTGATGGTTAATTGTATGCATCAACATGACAGGGCTGAGGAATGCCCAGATAGCGGGTGACATATGATTCTGGGTGTGTGTGAGAGTGTTTCCAGAAGAGATTAGCACTTGAATCATAGACCGAGTACGGACTGTCCACCCTCACCAGTGTGGGTGGTCATCATCCAGTCCATTCAAAGTATAAATAGAACAAAAAGTCAGAGGAAGGGTGAATTAACTCTCTCTACTTGAACTGGCACATACAGTTTGTCTTCCCTTCAGACATTGGAGCTTCTGGTTCTTGGCCCTTGGATCTCAGACTGTCACTACACCACCAGCCTTCCTGGTTTCCAACTTGCAGACAGAAGATCTTGGGACTTCTCAGCCCCCATAATCACCTGAGCCATGTCCGCACAATACATCGCTTTCTGGGCCGAACATGGTGGCTCACGCCTGGAATCCCAGCGCTTTGGGAGGCTGAGGTGGGCGGATCACAAGGTCAGGAGATGGAAACCATCCTGGCTAACACAGTGAAACCCCGTGTCTACTAAAAAAAACAAAAAACAAAAAAACAAAAAAACCAACAACAACAACAAAATTACTTTCTGTATATCTATATATATCCTGTTGGCTCTGTTTCTCTGGGGAATCCTAACCAGTATATTTCTCTAGATCTCAGAGGAAAAGTCTACAAGATATTTTATTTTTTTCTTTTTTTTTTTTCTTTCTTTCTTTCTTTCTTTTTTTTTTTTTTTTTGAGATAGAGTCTCACTCTGTTGCCCAGGCTGGAATGCAGTAGCGTGATCTCAGCTCACTGCAAGCTCTGCCTCCCAGGTTCATGCCCATTCTCCTGCCTCAGCCTCTCGAGTAGCTGGGACTACAGGTGCCCGCTGCCAAGCCTGGCTAATTTTTTTGTATTTTTTAGTAGAGACGGAGTTTCGCCGTGTTAGCCAGGATGGTCGTGATCTCCTGACCTCACGATCGGCCCACCTCAGCCTCCCAAAGTGCTGGGATTACAGGCGTGAGCCACCGTGCCCGGCCTCTAGAAGGTATTTTCTTAAGAGAATGAAGTAAAGAAGGTGTAATCAGGAGCAGGGCAGAGTTGGGGATAGAGCAATTGGGGCAATTGTGCTGCCGAGAAAGTTAATGCCGGGTGGTGGCAGTAGCTGGAGCAGAGAGAGGAGCAGGGGGTGAACTTTTCCTTCCCCTTTCCTCTCCTTGCCATTGTGATGACCTCTGTTGCTGTCATGGAAACCTCCACTGACTTGGGGAAAATGAAAGGAGGGAGGTAGTAGGACGACAAAAGGCAGCGCAGATCCCGGGAAACAGCAAAAGTTGAAGCTGTAAAGAAAATACCCTAGAACTTAAAGTATAATAAAAAAATAATTAATTAAAAAAAAGAAAATAATAGAGGCAAATCCTACAGGACAGATTTGGGAGGTATAAAAAATTTCTCTACCAGTTTTTCTGGGGCAGTTATTTCTGGGGCAATGCACACACACCAGCATAGATTGCATAGGTGTCCATGAGGACCTGTGTCTTTGTTCTACCCACTTGAAATTCAGTGTGCCAAATCCTTCTTTAAAAGCAATTAACCAGGCTGGGCGCAATGGCTCGTGCCTGTAATCCCAGCACTTTGGGAGGCCGAGGCGGATGGATCACGAGGTCCGGAGTTCAAGATCAGCCTGGACAATATGGTGAAACTCCATCTCTACTAAAAATACAAAAATTAGCCAGATGTGGTGGCGGGAGCCTGTGATCCCAACTACTTGGGAGGCTGAGGCAGGGAACTGCTTGAACCCGGGAGGCGGAGGTTGCAGTGAGCTGAGATCACGCCACTGCACTCCAGTCTGGATAACAGAGGGAGACTCCATCTCAAAAAAAAAAAAAAAAAAAAAAAAGGCCATTAACCATTTCCCAAACTGTTTTATAAATCTATGTTTTCTTCTACCAGTTGAAATGAGTTGTATTTTGGTGGTCCATCTGGGCCTTTGCAATATTTAATAAATCATATCAACAAAGCGGCAGAAGGATAGAAAAACTGCACGATGCTGTCTAGAATTGTTGGTGTTTGAACAATCAGTCATATGCTTATATTCCAGTAAATATTTTCACTGGATGCATCCAAATTTATACTTGACAGCTTGGTTTGATAAGACTTGGAGGGCATCTTTATTAAAAACAAATGTAAGGAAAGAAATTTTGAAAAGAGACAATCTGGGCCTCCTGAACAATGGTAAGAATGCAAGAGGAGATGATAGAATTGGATGAGGTCATGTTGGGAAAATGTGATTCCCTTCCCTCCGGTTGGGTCCTTTTCTCCGTGAGGATAAGGGTGGGGGTTTTTAGCTAGAGCAATGCCTGCCGGGCCTGCTGCTAGAGCAATGTGGGTTGCCTGCTGGAAGCTCACATCAACACTTGCACCCATGAGCACTGGCTACTTCTTCCAGATTTGCTGTTGATAGTAAAATACTGTGTGTGTGTGTGTGTTTAAATTGTGCTGTAATTTTAAAATAATAAAACATGATTTGAAAATCAGGAAAGATCACATAGGAGCTAATTTTTTTTTTTTTTGAGACGGAGTCTCACTGTGTCGCCCAGGCTGGAGTGCAAGGAGCTAATTTTTTAGTGGTTTTGAGATAATAGGATGGTGATAATGAAGTTCTTTTCTGCTTCAGTGAATTCCTTTGCTTATGGTGCATATTGTCAATACTAATTTTACAGATGCTCAATGGCGCAAGAAACAGAGTGCTTACTGTCCTTGGGTTTTATTTTTGTTGCTTTACAGAATCATCAGGAATGAGTAATGTTATCTTTGAACGCAGACGGCAGCCATATACATCTTTTCCCATAAGAACTGTATCATAAGAAGCACTCCTGAATATCACTTTAGTTACAGGTTTTTATAATGGTACTAAAAATTGGTTGACAGATACAGTTTATGTAGGTGCATCTGTCTATACAGGCAACACACGCAAAGTGACGCACAATACAGTTGGCCACTGTGTCTGGTTCTCTGACTTAGTCACATTGCTCATGAGACCACAGAGGCAGCTTCACTTTCAGTAGCAGCTATTGATCTTGTATATTTTATTGTCATCAACTACCTAAGTTGAGCCTTCAGCCTCACAAATGCATCCCATTAAATCATCAGGTTTTGGACCTTGAGGGAATCTTAGTAATAATTGATCATTTTATAAATGGGAAATGGAGGTTTAGACCATAGCCCATGGTCAGAGTAAGGTCAGAATTCACGAGTGTCTGGGTTACGGTGTGGGAAGGAAGTGGCCTTCGTGGACTGCCATTTGCTAAACTGCTCAGAGGCTGTGTCCTAATTATGTTGTTTTGTCTGAATATGGACTATAGGCTATTGTTTAAAAGATTCAGGCTGATACAGACATATTCAAATTCAGCTGCATATTTATTTTCTAATTGACAGTTAAAGATTGTATATGTTTATGGTGTACAACATGATTTTATGTTGGGGGACGTGTACAGAGTCTCTCTCACCCAGGCTGGAGTGCAGTGGTGTGATCTTGGCTCACTGCAGCCTTGACCTCTAGGTCTTAAGCAATCGTCCTACCTCAGCCTCCCAAGTAGCTGGGGCTATAGGTGCATACCACCATGCCTGGCTATTTTTTATATTTTTTGTAAAGACAAGATCTTGCCATGTTGCCCAGGCTGGTCCTGAACTCTTGGACTTAAGGAATCTGCCCACCTCAGCCTCTCAAAAGTGCTTGGATTACAGGCGTGAGCCATGGGGCTTGGTCCAACATGACATTTTGATACGTGTATACCTTGTGAAATGGCTGTCAAGCTAATGAACATATGCATTACCTTGCAAACTTTTTTTTGTGGTGAAAACATTTAAAATCTTCTCTTAGCAATTTTCCAGAATACAATAAATTGTTATTCACTGTGGTCACTATAATGAACATTAGACTTCAAACTTACGCCTCCTTCTCACTGAAATTTTATACCCTTAGACGATCATTTCCGGAATCCACTGCCACCCCATCCCTGGTAACCACCATTCCACTCTCGACTTCTGAGTTTGACTGTTTTAGATTCCACATATAATACTTCACATATCTGTCTTTCTCTTCCTGGCTTATTTCACTTAACACAGTGTCCTCCAGGTTCATCCACATTGTTGCAAATCATCTGCATATCTCTGAGTTGTTCTTACCTTTATTCCCCACTCCAAACACTATACACAGAAATGAATGGAAATGAAGCACATGAAACATGTGACTGCTATAGACAGTCCACAAATATCATCTATCATAATTACTGGATCCATGGCTGGATTTTCCCAGATGGCATTTGGATGCTTGCTTGGTGGCCTGAAGATAAACTGGAAAGTAGCACAGCAACTGCCATGAAGTGCCAAAGAATCTCACACCTAGTACCACCTCTGCGGCTGCACATGACTGTGAGCAAAGAGCAAGAATCATGCCCCTGAGTCACCATCCTGGCCTCCTGGCATTCCTTATCTTGCTGACTCTTAGGAGCCACTTGTCCAGGTATGGTGGCTTATGTCTATAATCCCAGCACTTGGGAGGCTGAGGAGGCTGAGGTAGAAGGATTACTTAAGCCCAAGAGTTCAAGACCAGCCTGAGCAGCATAGCAAGACCCTGTCTCTAGAAAAAAAAAATTTTTTTTTAATTAGCTAGGCATAGTGGTACATGCTTTGGTCCCAGATACTTAGGAAGCTGAGACAGGAGAATCGTTTGAGTCCGGGAGGTTGAGGCTACAGTGAGCCATGATCGCATCAGTGCATTCTAGCCTGGGCAACAGAGTGAGACCCTATTTCAAATCGTTTTTTAAAAAAAAAGTCACCTGAAAAGATTTATTATTAAGATGTGATATTCTTATCCAGGTTTCTTTTTTTTTCTCCTCCTCTCCCTTCCTCCTTATCCCCATCTTCCTCCTTCTGAGTGCATACTATACGTCAGGCATTTTTTTTTTTTTTTTTTTTTTTTTGAGACAGAGTCGCACTCTGTTGCCCTGGCTGGAGTACAGTGGCATGATCTCGGCTCACTGTAGCCTCTGTCTCCCTGCAGCCTCCACCTCCCAGGTTCAAGTGATTCTTCTGCCTCAGCCTCCTGAGTAGCTGGGATTACAGGTTCCTACTACCATGCCTGGCTAATTTTTGTATTTTTAGTAGAGACGGGGTTTCACCATGTTGGCCATGCTGGTCTCGAACTCCTGATCTCAGGTGATCCACCTGCCTTGGCCTCCCAAAGTGCTGGGATTATAGGCATAAGCCACTGCACCCAGCCTCTATGATTGACTGTCTGATTCTCCATAATTTGTTGAAGTCTTTGCCCTTTATTGTTTCCTAAGGAAACCCCAAAAGAGGCTGTGGTCTGAACCTTCTCCTAACTCCTCTCTTCTGCCTCCTGATCACCCTGGTGCTTCCCCGTGTGGCCTGCATGGCATGTCCACTTCCTGTCCCTAGGACCTGTGAGTGCAATAAACTCTGTCTGCCTGAACCTCTCCTGTGCTTCCTTTTGTGGCTGTACCTGACTGACTATCTCCTAAAAAGTACAAAACACCTTGTCTCCTAGCCCTGCGTGACCAAAGCAGCCTGCGTACGCAACATGCAGCTGAACATTCCATTGGATTCCGAGAGGAACTCAGGTGTTGGTCCTAGATACTGATGAGGCCATGGCAACCTTGCGCCTGATTTGGCAGTATAACCCACTGCCCAAACTCTGTTGTTAATTTCTAGGCAGTGTTCCCTGCTGTTATTCTTGCAGTCCCTTTTCTCTTGTTCTTGTTAGTCTGGAGGTCCTTCCTTTGAACTTGACATCTTTCCCTACTCTTTCAGCCTTCCTCTTTTCCCTTTATTATTTTACCAGCATAAAATATTAATTCCATAAACAATCCCCTATCAACCCGCTCTTGTCTTCCCTAAATTTTCACAAATATTATGAAACATGTCTGTACAGTTTAGGGCAAGATCAGAGCTAGAAATATAAATTTTGGAGATATCAGATACATATTTTTATAGCTACATGTTTTGATGAAATAATCTGCAGAAGAGGGACTGATACAGGTTTTGTGATACTTAAATCTTTTATGCATGAGGGTTTTCTGCAAGACGATATATAATTATCAATCAAATTCAAGCATAAAAGTGGATTTTAGGATAAATTTAGAGTATTAGAATGAACATTTATTTAGAATCTACATGAATTATAATTTTTAACTGTTGAATAAAATACCACAAACATCATAAAATCCAGAAAAATAGTATTTGCATTAATTTACCACCTGATACACTCCTATAATATTTCCCCACCTGTTTTGGCTATGTATTCTTTAGTCACATCTTTATACAACAATAATTTTGTAATATTTCCCATGAGGGAATAGGAAATTCAGTCTGTCCTCTAACAGGCTTATGGAACTTAACAACAACAACAAAAAAAATAGTTAAAAATGTTTCTTTTAACATCACCATTTTTTATTGGCAATGTGCAAATTTTTAGGATTGTTTTCAAATGTGGGAAAATCTCCTTGAGTATTTCTTAAATATACAAACTATAAAATATCAGAGTATTTGAAGTTTTCATTCTCAGTGATTATTTTTTCCCTGATATTTGTTTATGTATTCATTTAATCCTAGAATAGTTCAGCAAACCACAGATCACAAACCACATCTGCTTCTTGATTTTAAATGGCTCATAAGATAAAAATATATTTTACATTTTTAAATGGTTAAATAAATCAAAAGAATAATAATATTTTGTGACACACAAAAGCTGTAGGATAGTCAAACTTCAGTGTTCGTAGGTAAAGTTTTATTGGAACACAGTCAAATTTATTTGCGTAGTGTCTATAGTTGCTTTCACATTACAATGGCCATATCGTTCATGAAACATGAAATACGTATTTTCTTGCCCTCTACAGAAAAAGTTTGCTGACCCATTGCCTAGAATATATGCATAAACAGAAACAACCAATTAACTAACAATTATCAAATCCTTGCCACAATATCAAATCCAACTATTTTTAAAGGAGTTTATAGTAGTTTATCTATTTTTTTAAATTATCATATACTCAGGTGGTCCATTATATTCAAACTTTGTTGGCCAACGTCACCAGCCAGCCAGTCACTGCTGTGGGTAGAGCATCAATCTTGAGACCCTTGGACCAACATCCACTGATTACCCTTGTGCAGTGACTAATTTTAAATACTCTGGATTGACAAAATTTCATTAACCAATTGGTTGTTGATGGATGCACTTACTGTAAGCAGTGTATCATGCATTTTATGTTATTATTAATTAGATTATTCATGAAAAGCCAACTCTTTACTCTTCCCAAAATTCATTTTTACTCAATGAATTATTGCTTTTAATATGATCTGAACAATTTCTTGTTGCAATTCACTTCTTAAAGTCAAAATAATCTCTACTGATTTCACTGACCATCTTTGCTGATTTTGTTTCACATTCTATTCATCTGGATTTTATCACCTTTAAAATAAACAAATTTAAACAGGACAAAAACTGTCCTTTGTGTAAATTCAAATCAGGAATCTGTAATTTCTCACTTGTGTTATTGAAATAGTCAATGTGTATTTAAGTTGCAGGGTAAATGGCATTTTCCCAGCTCACTTTTTCCTTAGCTGGCTTTTATTCTCCCACCATTGTCAACAAAATATAAATTTGAAAACTAAAATTAATATCACTAACCCTTTCAGTCTGGTTTCACTTAGCTGGATTCCCAAAGAAGTGCTTGGCTACTCCAGTAACCTCTGATAGAAGGAATGATGGAGGAAGCCACAGTGGAAAAAGACAAGGATTATCTGGTAATGATTAAAATATCTAATTTTTTTCTTCATATTTCACAAATACCATATGGTGATATGAACACATTTTTAGGGCTTTTGCTCCTCATGTAACATAAAGTCACCTCCCAAAATGAGGCATTGTATATATAAAAAAAGTCCTACACTAATACTTCAGGGTATTTCTACTGTTTAGAGATAGTTTAGAGGAGATGTAACAAAAAATAAAAAATAAAAAGACTGAGAAGAAGATAAAAATATCTATCCAGTGGGATAAAATGAAGATGGAGGTATTAATTGCATTTGGGGCAGGCTACAGACATGGGTAGTATTTAAAATAGGTTTAAGGGAGTGGATAGAGTACATAAAAACTCACTTAAATTATGGAACATTTTTATTAGTTTCTTCTGCTTAACCATACATCCTTTCAACTTTACATTAATCTATCTAACCCTTTGTACATTAACAAATGAAAGTTCTTAGCACACTTGATATATTTATAAATTTGAGTATTAAACTAATTCAGAGAAGTCATACAACTTTTCACATCAAAGCATATTATTTATCTATAATTAATTATAATAAAACCACAAAGCATTAGGTATTGAAGCAGATTCTTAGGTATATAAGGTATCATTAATGGTGATAAAGTGCATTATAGAGAACGATAAGTAGGTGATGGCGATCAAGTCTCAGGGACGCCATTGCAGTTTGTTACACTGAAGACACTCTTTAGTGAGTTTTTACTTGTAGAGATCACACACTAGATATTAATTCCTCTACTACTGTCTGTGGAATATAATGTTTAAATATTGTAATCAATTTCTAATACTATTTGCTATTTCAGCCTTCCTATAATTATTATTAAATACAGAAAAAAGATTGTAAACAAGAGAGAACTGCGAACACTTGAATCCACATACATTAACTATCAAGGCTGAGACTTAATCATTTGTTTTAGGGAATTGTTGGCCAAAAAGGTAAGACTTAAAGTCAGCAAAAAAAAAAAAAAAAAAAAAAAAAAAAAAAAAAAAACCTGACTGTTTGCTTCAAGAAATTCCTGAAAACCAATTTATCTGAGTAAACATCTGGGCAAATAACTTTCCTATCAGCAAAATATGTGCTCACCTGCGCAAAGAGCTTGCTTAGCAAGGAACAGTTTAGTGATCAAGACTCACTTGAGGCTGGGCACCGGTGGTTCAGGACTGTCATTCCAGCACTTTGGGAGGCCTAAACGGGCTAAGGTTGTGGGTACCAGATAAAATGCACCTTAAACAGCTGTAAACTGCTCAGGAAATTCTTGTACTCTCGGGCTCTTCTCTGCACTTGGTATTCTCTGCTCCTGTTTCCTTCCCATTCCCTCTTGCCTAGATTCTGCATTCGGAGTGATGAGTAGTCAGTTATGTACCTGACTTGGACTTCACTCCTTCCCCCTACATTCAGCTTCTTAGACCATGGTCCTTGATGTCAGCAGTTCGAGACCAGCCTGGCTAACATGGTGAAACCCCGTCTCTACTAAAAATGCAAAAGTTAGCCGGGCGTGGTGGCGCATGCCTGTAATCCCAACTACTCGGGAGGCTGAGGCAGGAGAATCGCTTGAACCCGGGAGGCGGAGACTGCAGTGAGCTAGGATCTCACCACTGCACTCCAGACTGGGCGACAGAGCGAGACTCTGTCTCAAAGGAAAAAAAAAAAAAACAGACTCACTTGAGAGGCAGCGAGCAGGAGAGGGGAAAAGGTGATAGGGAAGAGTTTTGGGGTAGACTGAGAGGGGAAAAAGGGTAACGAGAGGGAGGGAGAGATGGGGAAAAGAGGGTGGCAAAAAGACGAAAAGTTTTTGGATAGATGGAGGCGGAAAAGAGGGTGGCGGGAGGCAGAAAAGACATTGGGGAAAAGACTGCAGGAAACTCTTCTTGGATAGATGGAGGAGAAAAGACTGGAAAGCAGGAGTGGGGAGAAGCTGTTGGGAAAAGACCGTGTGGAGAAAAATTTGGGTAGATGGAGGGGAAAGAGGGTGGCGAGGAGGAGCCGGGAGAAGGCATTCAGGAAAGACGGTGGGTAGATGGAGGTGCAAAGACTGATGAGCGGGAAGGGAGAAAACAGGATGGCGAGAGGGAGAGGGGAGAAGGCTTTGGGAAAAGACAGAGGAGAAAAGACAGTGGGGGAAAAGCGTTTTGGGTAGATGGAGGGGAAAAGAGGGTGGCGAGAAGGAGAGGGGAAAAGGCATTAGGAAAAGACAGCAGGATGGAAAGAGACTAGCTTAAAGACATTGCCTTATCCACCAGACTACTCTCTCACATTTTGCAGTGCCAGTCAGTTCCCCATTGTTAAGAACTGCATGTTTGTGTCACCCCGAAATGAATGTCACAGTCCTAACCCCCACTAGGTTGGTGTTAGGAGGGGGAGCCTTTGGGAAATAATTAGGTCTTGAGGGTAGAGCACCCCATGGATTAGTGCCCTCTACAAAAGGGACACTCTTATCAGAGAGACTGCTTCCTCTGTCTCTGCTCTCTGTCATGTGAGGCCACAGCAAGGAGGTGGCCAACTGCAGGAAGAAGGCCCTCACTGGAAACGAGCCATGCTGCATGCTGGCACTCTGCTTGCAGACTTCTAGCCTCCAGAACAATTGGAAATAAATGTGTGTTGTGTAAGACACCCAATCGATGGTAACTTACAGCTGCCTGAGCTCACTAAAGCACTCACCTTGAGCTGTCTACCTTAATCTACTGTATTAAGTTTTCAAGACTTCATACATTTCTTCCGTGGCCTTCACCCCTTTGCTAAGAAGCACTACTGTCTCTTATTGCCCACCCACCTCTCTCGGCACCTGGGAATAGGAAGCTGTCTGCTCAAACACACCTGGTCCCCAGGCACAGAACCCAGTCAGTGTTCCTGGGACAGCGCCAAGGGTGGCTGGGTGCAAGCTAAGGCCCAGCCTTCCTCCCTGAGGTCGGGCGTGTCTGGAAGCTGTTCCAGCATTCATCAGCCCTTCGACTTACCCCTCGGTGGCTCTGCAGGTAACTGTCTCTAGGTTGATTGGCGTTCTCTGCCCTTAGGAGAACCTGGAGTCTGAGGCGACTCTCAGACTGTCAGGCAAACGATGCTGTCAGAGGTGTCAGACCCTCTCTCAGTGATGAGGTGCACACCTGGTCAGTTGCCACCCTGGAGTCAGGTCTGGCCCTGCCTTTTCTGCAAAGTGTGGACAAACCTCAGAAAGCCTAGAGAGAGAGGCAGCCAGGGACAGAGGAGGGGATGAGAGACGAACTGGCGTTGGTGGATCTGAGGGAGGAGAACAGGGCTCCTAGCTCTGTGACTTCCCGCTAACTCAAGACGGTCCCCTTGGTCCCATATTCAAGTCTCACAAAACACCAAGGAGCTATACATCAGCATCGAAAAGACAAACAACCCAACCGGGAACTGGGCATAAGAGTTTTAAAGACGTTTCTCTGAAGAAGACCTGCAAATGGCCATCAAGCACATGAAAAGACTCAACGCCATTAGTCACTAGAGAATCCACCAAAACCACAGTGAGATGCCACTTGTCACTCCTCAGGATGGTGAGGAGGAGTAGAAGGGGAAGGAGGGGAAGGAGGGAATGAAGGAGACAGGGAGGGAGAGAAGAAAGGAAAGAAGGAAGGAAGAAGGGAAGGAAGGAGGGAGGGAGGTAAGGAAGGAAGGAGGGAAAAAAGGAGGGTGGGAAGGGAAGGAGGGTGGGAGAGAGGAAGAAGGGAGAGAGGAAGGGAGGGAGGGTGGGAAGGAAGGAGGAGGGAGAGAAGGAAGGTAGAAGGGAGGGAAGGAGAGATAAAAGAAGGGAGGGAGGAGGGGAAGAAGGAAGGAAGGGAGGGAGGGAGAGAGGAAAGAAGGAAGGAAGGAAGGAAGGAAGGAAGGAAAGAAGGAAGGAGGAAGGGTCACTGGAGGAACTCCAAGGCCCTGGGCTCCCATTAGGGGCTGCTGGGCAGGCAGGTTGTGCGGGAAATGCAGGTGGAAACAGGCATGGGGACCCTGGAGGCAGGCGATGGTCACAGTCTCAACTGCTCTCTGTAGAAAATAGCGAGTGTTGGCGAGGACGTGGAGGAATTGGAGCCTCGCCTGCGGCTGGTGGGAATGTCGAACGATGCAGCCACTGGGTGGAACCCAGCAGGAACCTGGGAGGCCCTCAGTGTGATTTGGCAACCAGCAGAGTGAGGCACCCACCACACGCTAACAGGAGCTAAGCAGGACACGCTGGGTGAAGGGAGCCAGTCACAAAGGCCACACAGCAAACGGCCCCTTCTATATGAAATGCCTAGAACAGGCAAAGCTGTTGAAGACAGAAAGTAGCTTTGTGGTCGCCAGGGGCTGGGGCAGATGGGAAGTGGCCGAGATGGACATGGGGGTTTATTTATTTTTGAGACAGAGTCTCGCTCTGTCACCCAGGCTGGAGTGCAGTAGCCGGATCTCAGCTCACTGCAAGCGCCGCCTCCCAGGTTCATGCCATTCTCCTGCCTCAGCCTCCTGAGTAGCTGGGACTACAGGCGCCCACCAACACGCCTGGCTAATTTTTTGTATTTTTAGTAGAGACGGGGTTTCACCGTGTTAGCCAGCATGGTCTCGATCTCCTGACCTCGTGATCCACCTGCCTCAGCCTCTGAAAGTGCTGGGATTCCAGGCGTGAGCCACCGCGCATGGGGGTTTCTTTTGGCGGTAGTGAAAATGTTCTAACATCAGGTGATGGTAATGGTTTGAGTGTGCAGCTTTGTAGATAACTAAAAACCATTGACATTTGCATTGGCAAAAAGCCTGGGAGGTATGAGACAGTAGAATCAACATCTTACAGAGGAGGAAACTGAGGCCTGGGCATATTAAATAAAAGTTGTCTTTTATTTATCTGCTGTGCCTGATGCCTTGAAAAGCTGACTAAGACTTCTTATGGGAACTGTCTCCTCAGTAGGCCCCGGCTGGTCCCTCTCCAGCCCTTCCCCAGGGAACCTTCCCTGCCAGAGCCCGCCCTGACCCCCTGCCCACGGGCAGCGCCTCACCAGGAGCAGGTCTGGGGACAGTAGTGGGTGGCCGCATATCCAGCTGCCATGGCTCCTTCAGCTTTGTCCTGAGAAGGGAAGGGAGGTGGCACTACAGGGGAGAGGAGGGGGCTGAGGAGATGCTGCTGGCAGCAGGAGATGGCCACAGTCCAGCTGCTCTCTCAGGAGCGCAGAGCGGCTGAGCTCCCACACCAATGGCCCTGCAAGCCTGGTCCAGAAGCACGGGGTCTCACTAGCATAGGATCGGTGTCACAGGGGAGAGGACCTCTCCAGCAACAGCGTCTCAGAATTCCTCCTCCCTAGGGGCCCAGGGTCTTCCTCTGCCTCCGAGGAGTTCTCAGGCCAGTCCCTGAGACAAGACAGGCTGGAGGAAGGCACGCTGAGCAGGCAGGCCCCGTGTGGGACCCTCCACGGGAATCGCAGGAGCCCTGTCTGGAGAAGGCAGAGGGGTGGGAAGCTCCGTGGAGTGGACCCTCTAGTCCTCCTCTCTTGCTCCCCTCCTGTGCCCCGAGACCCCCTGCAGGTCTCCCCAACCTGCCTGCCTCTCACCCATAAGGTAGGTCTACAGCAGATCAGTCTGCTGGGGGCCGGGGTGTGGACCTGGGTTCTCCTGGGGCCACCAATGACTTGAAGGGTGGCCTCAGGCGGGGCAGGTGACCCCTCCCTAGTCTGAGTTTTGGCTTCTAGGAGACCAGAAGTATCTGGGGTCTCCCAGGTGTTAAAGTCTGGGAGGAGAGACTCTGCCTAGTGCCTCGTGTGGGACGTCCTGAAGGCCAGGCCCAGCCCAGAAGCCTTCCTGGGGATTTGGAGTCACTGCTGGAGGATACTCACCCCTGCAGGGAGCTGTCCAGTGGAGGTGGGGCCTCTCTGGGGCGGTGGCCTCAGAGGCTGGGCCACCCAGGGCCACCACCTGGAAGCCCCAGGACCTTAGGCATGTCTAGCTCACCTTGCAGAAACATCTCTGACTCACGTGGTGGGTCTGGTTGCAGAATTCCCATCTGTCTCCACGTTCAGCAGAGAGCGCACAGCAGACCTGCTGCCCCCGCAGCCTGGCAGGTTCCTGCTGACTCTGGATGAGGCAGGCTCCTCCTCCCTGGGCACCAGGTGCTCCTGGCATGTGGGTTTAGCACGCTTCTGCATGAGACGTGTTTCATCATCACTCCGTACAGTAATTAGATATTAAAAATCTCACTGTGCCTTCATAAAATAACATGGGATGAATAATAAAGTATCACAGAAAGTCATCAAAATGTAATAAAACGGTATTACAAAGGCTTACATTTCAATGATGTTTTTTAATATGTCACTTATTGTGTAATTACAGTTACAAAATTCAAGTAATTAAATGGAGACTTGGGGCCTTGCAGGGGGCTGGGAGGCTCCCGACTCTACCCAGGGTGGGCACCACCCCTCTGGTGGCAGGGCCTCAGCTGGGGCTGTGGCCAGGCGTGGGCTGACTTTCTGCTGTCCTGGAGGTGAGGGGCTTGGGAGGACAAGGGCTTGGTACTTGTAGGCCCCGCCCCATATCGCTGTCAATGCCCACAGCTCCTTGCCAAATGCCCTGGGACCTCCTGCTGTCTCTGTCACAGGGCGGAAGTGCCATGAAGTTAGCCTCCTCGGGTAGCTGGCCTGGAACAGGGATCCTGGGATGCATGGCTGGATGTCCCAGCTCCCAGGCTCTCAGGCGGATCATGCTGCCCTCCCCTCCCCCAGGGAGCCCTTCTTGGCTGCCTTCCCGCCTTGTCTCACTTGTCTCAAGCAAGCCCCTCACCTGACCCATGGTCCCCAGGGACCCACGGGTGCTTAGTGGACACCCGGGGAGTCTGCTGTGTGCCAGCCATGCTAGATGCAGGGTTCACAGGGGACCAGTGTTCAGGCAGACTACAGGCAGGGTGTACTGAGAAAAGGAGGTGATGACCTATGTATGCGTTGCCTCCACCCGGCCCAGGAAGAGTGACCTGGCCAGGGGAACAGTAACAGATGCTCGGAGGAGCAAGCTCAGGAAGGACAAGTCATTCTAGGAGGGCAGAGGCAGGGATTCCTGAATTAAATGACAGCTAGGTCACTTCACACTGAGGAAAGCTATCCTGTGCACAGATTGAAACTGAGACCTCCCAATTAACTAAGGGTGGGACCTGGTCTCAGGCTGAGCCTGAATCCTGATGTCAGATTATCCAGAAGATAAGCAGCCCAGACTTGAGTTTCTAGATGAATACAACCAGGTGCATGTCCGAGGCACAGAGAGGGGTATTTATAACCCATGGTAACAATAAACGCAGTGTCTTCTTCTCCTGGTTGAGCAGGGCAACCGTCATCTGTAGCTCCAGGCATCCACACGCTATTGTTAGTGCAGATTTCCGCAGGAGCGTCCATCCAGGTGAGAGGTCGAATAAATGGAGGAAAAGGCACATAAGCCCAGTAAGAATAAGTATGTGTAGCAGGTAAATCAGTGTGAGAGGAAACTGGTGAGACAGAAAGTATAAAGAGGAGAATCAGGAAATAAAACCTATTGTAAGTGAGATTGAGTGCTGAAGGAAGAAGAGAAAAACAGAGATGTTATTTTCAGGCTAATAGAAATGGTGAGATTTTTAGGTTTGTAAGGAGAAAAAGAAAGGTAATTAGAAGTGGGATTAGTTAGATGGGTCTCCACTGGCATCAGAGAGGATTGCATTAGACCCATGTGCCAGCTTCTGAGGAGTTGGCATAGATCTCACCGTGTCTGAGCGCAGCCTCTGACACAGACAGTCTTTTCTCTGTGGTTTTCTTTTAATGATCTCCTGGTGAAACACAAGCACATCCTCTTTCCCATGTTCAGTAGAATTAGAGACAATATTTAAAGGCTTGGGGAAATCCTGTAAGGCAGTAATCACAGCAATTAACTCCGCCTTTTGAGCAGAAGTATAAGAGGTAGAAATAAGCTTGTCTGTAGGACCTACAGTAGGACCTACATAGCCAGCATTGCCATTACTGGAGCCACCAGTGAGCACTGTAACAGCCTCAAGAATGGGCTGATCTGTGGTTAATCGAGGGACCACCCAACACGTCATTTTTATAAAATCAAACAATTTGTTTTTTGGATAATGATTGTCAATAATGCCAATAAAATCACTCGAGTGAATTTGCCACAGCACCGAATGTTGAAAGGCAGCCTGAACTTTGAGCCGATTTAAAGGAACTACAATTAAATTCAGATAAAATCCAGAAATTTGAAGTATTCTACACCGAGCCTGTCCAATTTAAAGTTTTTAAAGAATCTCTCCTAATTTGAACTTTCTGAGGTTGGATGCATTGTTTATCGACCACCATTCCTAAATATTGAACAGGAGTGGTCTGTTGAATTTTATTCTGAGCGATGTGTAATCCAGCCTCTGTAACACGGCGGCTCAAAATTTGGTAACAGTCAATTAATTCTTTATCAGTGGGGGCAGCTATTAAAATACCATCAATATAATGAAGAATATAGGCCTGGGGAAACTGGGCTTGAACCGGTGAAAGCACCTGTCCTACATAAAGCTGGCAGATTGTCCGGCTATTCAGGATTCCCTGAGGAAGTGCTTTCCATTGATAACGAGCTGCAAGCTCCTGATTATTGACAGATGATACAGTAAAAGCAAATTTTTCACAATCCGATTTATGTAAAGCAATATGAAAAAAAAAAACTTTAAGATCAACAACTATGAGAGGCCAATGTTTAGGTATTAAAGCAGGGGCAGGCATGCCAGGTTGGACGGCCCCCATAGGTTTAATTATAGCCTTATTGGCTCTTACATCAGTTACCACCCGCCACTTGCCTGATTTCGTTTTTACTAGAAACACAGGAGAATTCCAGGGGGAAAGACAGGGGTCCACCTTTCCAAGTTGTAACTGTTCAGAAACCAATTGAGTTAATGCCTCCAGTTTTTCTTTAGAAAGTGGCCATTGCTGGTCACCCAATTACAGGTAAATGCGTGTGTCAGATTTCCATGGTAAAGGGATAGGATCAGGAGGTGTGGCAGCAGCTGCCACTAGAAAGGATAACCTAAAAAATTACTGTTATTTTATAGTAATTGGGAGGGGTTTAGTAATCCCTTCATGCTTTGGACCGAGACTGAGACCCAGAACAAACCCCATGTTTTCCATCATATGCTGACTGGGAGCGCTTTAAGAGTTATGTGGAATATTACTTTCAGCCTCAGTATCTACTAGGCCCTCAAAACTTTTTTCCTTGAATGTATACGGTGCAGCTGGGCCGTTGTTTAGAAATTACATTAATCCAATAAGCAGCCTTTTCAACGCCAGAGCCCATCCCGGGACCACGTGTCTTATCTCCTTTGTTTAAAACGATATTACATAGTAAAAGCAACTGAGCTTGTTTAACAGTAGTAAAAGAAACAGGAGCTTGGCCAGGGGCACGTAATTTATCCTGAGCTCTCATACACACCTTTGTTACTTGCTCCAGGGTAAAAGCACCAAAGCCTAATTGGGCATAAGTATCAGAGAAACTATCGGAACCTGTGAGCTGAGCCTGAGTAACTAGAATGCAATACAGCTGAGCCTGTGAACAGACCTCTTCTGACCACCAAGGACGAAACTGTAAATGCTGGGCTGGGGTCAGAACAGCTTTTGCCAAAAGGTCCCAGTCTAAAGGAAGTAAAATGACCTCCCTACAAACAGTTTGTAATACCATTTTAACATGAGAAGTAGGACCATACTGAGTACAAGTATCCTTACATTCTTTTAAAAAAGTAAGATTGAGCGGGCACATATCGATGCAGACCGGTTGAGAGTGTGAGAAAGGGGAATTGAAGGAGTAGAAGCAGTAGAAGTAGACTGGTGATTACTGGCATCCATGGCTGAAGAAAGGTACAGAGAAGCAGGCTGAGTGGATGGCAAAGTGACCCGTTGAGGAACGGAAACGACAGGAGGGTGAGGGGCTGAAGCCGAAGCGGGAAGGTCTCCAGAATTACAGGTAAATTGCAGTTTGGTCCCGGAGCCATTAGGTGACACCCAGAGGCAAATGCTGCAAAGGTTTGAAGAGGGAAGAATTAGCTTATCTGTGGTCCTGGGCTGTGTGAATCCGGCCGCAGGAGCTGCAAGTACCGGCTCTTCTCTTCGACTCTTTGTGAAAAGAAGATACAGTGGATA
The DNA here is from genome assembly GCF_007565055.1 of Rhinopithecus roxellana. Lineage (NCBI taxonomy): Eukaryota > Metazoa > Chordata > Mammalia > Primates > Cercopithecidae > Rhinopithecus > Rhinopithecus roxellana. Next base: position 66,476,415 of record NC_044566.1, on the reverse strand, counting down.
GAAGGCGTCTACCAGGTATGTGATTTGAAAATATTTTCTCCAATTCTATGGTGCTGTAGTTTTGCTTTCTTGGTGGTATGATTTGTAGCATAAGAGTTTAAATTTTGATATGGCCCCCGTTTATCTGTTTTCGGTGGATGTTTCTGTTTGTGCTCTTGGCGTCCTATTTAAGAAACCGTGGCCTAACCCAAGGTCCTGAAGATGGACTTTTATGTTTTCTTCTAAGAGTTTTGTAGTTTTAACTCTTTTGTCTCATAAACATTGAGGTCTGTGATCCATTTTGAGTTTTAATTTTTGTGTATGGTATGAGTTAGAAGTTACTCATTCTGTTGCGTATGGAAATATAGCTGTTCCGATGCCATTTATTGAAAAGACAATTCTTTCCCCCACTTAACTGTCTCAGCACCTTGTTGAAAACCAATTGACGATGAATGGGAAGGTTAATTTCTGGACTCTCAATTCTATTCTATTGATTTGTATGTCTGTCTTCATGACGGTATCACATTGTCTCGATTACTGTCACTTTGTAGTAAGTTTTGAAATCAGGAAGTGTGAGTCTTTCAACTTGATCCTTTCTTTTCAATTTCTTTTCCTGGCTATTCCGAGTCCCTTGTGTTTCCATATGAATTTTAGAGTCAGTTTGTCAATTTCTATAAAACAGTCAGCTGGGATTTTGATAGGAATTGAGATGACCCTGTAGGTCGATTTGGGCAGTAGTCATTTTAACAATATTCAATCTTCTGACCCATGAAGATGGTTATGTCGCCATTGATTTTGACTGTTTTCCGTTTCTTTCAACAATGTTTATAGTTTTCAGTGTACAAGGTTTACACTTATTTTGCTTAATTTATACTTAGGTATTTTATGTTTTGAATGCAATTATAAATGTATTTTTCTCCCAATTTTATTTTCGGAGTGTTCATTTCTAGTGTACAGAAACACTGATTTTTGTCTTAATATGTTAATCTTATATCCTTCAAATTTTTTAAAGCCATTTATTAGCTCAAATAATTTTTATAAGCTTTTACTTATAAGTTTTTATTTACGTTTTATTTACGTTTGTTGAAGTCTACAGCGTTCCCTGATCAAAAGAGACTAAAGCCCTAGAGCTGAAATGGCAAACACGTGTCATTCACGTGCCAGCACTAATACGGTTAGCAACAGTCTGGAACACTGACTGGAAGGATTTGGATGCTTCTTGCAAGCTGAACATAAAAGTTCATCCACTGACTAAAGGCATTCACCGAGAGTGTGGAATTAAACCACGTATTTGTCAACCTAGAGCAAGAGTGACAGTTTCAAAGCTGGGCTCTGGAGCATAGTCTAGAATTAGCTCATTTTTGAAACTTAGCACACCTGGGAAATGCATCTGTTAGAGTTTTTATTCACTCTAGGTAATGGCTTGTTTTCTGGTTGGTGAACTGTTGAATGACCTTTAGGGGATCATCACTTCAACTTCTCATTGTCTGCAGTTTTACCCAAAGTGCCGCAACTACCAAGGTTATTCTGATAGCCGTTCAGATGGCATGTGATACTGAGACTAAACTTCTTAGGTGGCAAATCAAATAATTTGATTAGGGTGATTAAAATATGTGACAAGCTATAGCATTCTCTGCCTTTAAACACTTTTCCAAAATTCTCCAGACACCCTAAGAAATAGATTTAGGTCTTGTGGCCATTTTCCAAATTGAGGAAAGTGATAAGGAAGCTTAGATATTGTCTGAGATTATATACTTAGGAAGTAATAGAACTGAGGTTACAACTCAGGACTTTAGAACTTTAAACCTGTTTTTCTAGAAAGTGCGTTTGAGGCCAGGCACGGTGACTCCTGCCTGTAATTCCAGCACTTTGGGAGGCTGAGGTGGGCGGATCACGAGGTCAGGAGATCAAGACCATCCTGGCTAACATGGTAAAATCCCGTCTCTACTAAAAATACAAAAAATTAGCCTGGCGTGGTGGTGGGCGCCTGTAGTCCCAGCTATTTGGGAGGTTGAGGCAGGGGAATTGCTTGAACCAGGGAGTTGGAGGTTGCAGTGAGCCGAGATCACGCCACTGCACTCTCACCTGGGTGACAGAGCGAGACTCCGTCAAAACAAACAAACAAAAACAAAGTGAGTTTGAACTTGATGGGGTTAGAATGAATAAAGATGTTGACAGAAGGACATCAAGTTTTCGGTGGTTCTGCGAGTCATTCCAATCACTTCTCGTTTGTTGAATTTGGACAGGCATATCCCCAGCTCATTAAAGGAAATTTCTTTGACTTTTCAGGACATTGTCTTTGTTTAGTTAATTTTACAGAAACAATAAACTAGAAACAGATGCTAAAGCAGATTTCCCGAATAAAATTTTTCAGAATTCTCAACCTTAGTGTAGTCAATTTTATGTCACGTAGAATTTATTGACAGGGAGGTGTGAAAAATGTGCCTCAATCTGAATGGGTTCTCAGGTTTAACCCGAGAGCTCTATCTCCGAATAGTGAGTGATGGAGATGCCACATGTGATGGGCAATATATCCATCCTGACCTCTGAGCAGATTTTCATCATGGATAATGTCGTTCCTAAGCTTTGCCCTTGAATATGTCACATGGAGGAATTATGTGTTATCCACCAAGGAAACATCTACTTCTGACGTGCTTAATGAAATCTGACCTGAAGTTTATTTCATGAAGAATGAGCTCTTGTCGAGGCAGGAGTCCTGACTTACAGTTCTATTGCTCCCCAGCTATAGTATTAGTAAAGGTACAATGGCATGAAAAACAAAAAATCGGCCGGGCGTGGTGGCTCACTTTGGGAGGCCGAGGCAGGTGGATCACGAAGTCAGGAGATTGAGACCATCCTGGCTAACACAGTGAAACCCCGTCTCTACTGAAAAAAAAAAAAAAAAAAAAAATACAAAAAATTAGCCGGGCATGGTGGTGGGTGCTTGTAGTCCCAGCTACTTGGGAGGCTGAGGCAGGAGAACGGCGGGAACCCGGGAGGCGGAGGTTGCAGTGAGACGAGATCCCACCACTGCACTCCAGCCTGGGTGACAGAGCCAGACTCTGTCTCAGAAAAAAAAAAAATCTAACCCATCTTTCTGTGACCAATTCTCCTGACATTTCCTATCAAGAGTCTGGGGATAGTCTGGAGAAATGAGCAGAATGTTCTGATGTTGAATCCCTATAGAAAAGGAAGTTTTTACTCCTACATTTTAATGTACAGTCCTCCCTTGGTATCCATGAGGGATCGATTCCAGGGTCCCTACAAATACCAAAATTCACAGGTGCTCAAATGGAGTACTATTTGCATATTACTTGTTCTCCTGTATACTTTCCATCACCTCTAGATTGGTTATAGTACCCAATACAATGTAAATGCTAGGTAAATAGCTGTTATACTATATTGTATTTTGTCTTATTTTTTGTTGTATTATTTTTTTTTCCCCCAAATATTTTGGATACTTGGTTGGTACAGTACTAGCGCTATTCATTGACAAACGTCATTTACTTTAGTGACATTTCAGACAAGAAAAACATATATATACACACACATACATAGGTGTGTATATGTATGTTGCATTTCAGACAAAAAATACATATATATACACATACATGTGTCTGTATATGTATATTGCATATATGTATGGATATACACATATATCTTGCATATAATATCTTGTTAATAACATACATAATTGTTTTTATATATAATACCTTGTTCATCTTATATAGTCATGCATCATAGGATGATGTTTTGGTCAACAACAGACCGCATATATGACAGTGGTCCTATAAATTAATGTTGCGTTTCTGCTATACTTTTTCTATGTTTAGATCTATTTAGATACACACTTACCATTATGCTACCGTTGCCTACCATATTCAGTAGTCACATGCCATACAGGTTTGTTAAGAGCAATAGGTTGCATCATATAGCCTAGGTGTGTACAGGCCATACCGTCTAGGCTTGTGAAAGTACACAAGGATGTTCACATGATGGAATTGGCCAACAGTGCGTTTCTCAGACTGTGCCCCCATCATTCATTGACACATGACTGTGTGTGTGTTTGGTCCATCATTCTCAGTCTTTTGCTACTATATAAAAATAGAAGCTTTACAAAAGCAGGAATTTTTATATCTCCAACCCCCAGAATGCCTGGTGCCTGAGAGGCACTCTGAAATTAGTTAACACAATGAGAGAGGGCGGGTGCGGTGGCTCACACCTGTAGTCCCAGCACTTTGGGAGGCCAAGGCGGGTGGATCATGAGGTCAGGAGATCAAGACCATCCTGGCTAACATGGTGAAACCCCGTCTCTACTAAAAATACAAAAAATTAGCTGGCCGTGGTGGCGGGTGCCTGTAGTCTCAGCTACTCAGGAGTCTGAGGCAGGAGAATGGCATGAACCCGGGAGGTGGAGCTTGCTGTGAGCCTAGATTGTACCACTGCACTCCAGCACCGGGCGACAGAGTGAGATTCCGTCTCAAAAAAAAAAAAAAAAAAAAAAAAAAAAGAAAATATTACATAGTTTGTGTATTACAAGTCCTTGAAATTAGCATTAGGATCACTATTGGAATGCAGTTTTCTCTGATAGCACTTATCAAAGTGGGATTTTGGAATTTTTTGCAATTGCTTAATTGCCATTGCTTCTTATACAGTATGAGATCCATGATGGTAGGTATCATTCCTACTTATTTTCTTTCTTTCTCTACTATTTGGCCATCGAGTAATACTGAATAAGTGTTTGCTGAATAAATAAGTGAATCTTCCTCAGGGTGGGGTATGTGTTTGATTTGTGTCTACGTCCTTGGTGCCTGGCTTAGTGTGTTCCGAACACATTACTGATGCTCTTATTCTGCCCAGCGTCTATCTGTGTATCTATGTATCTATCTTACCTTTTTTTACACGAAATCTGAATAGCACCAACAGCCCATTTACCAGTTCTGCTGGGTCTACCCTGTAGTATCCTAGAGAAGATGAATTTTCTACACATCAATTATTCAAAGAATAACCATAAATACGATCCGGGATCACTAACTTTCCTTTGAAGGCTAATTCACAGAAGCACAGAGGACTGGAAAAGTTCAAATGGTGTTGTCTCTCTCTTTTTTTTTTTTTTTTTTTTTTTTTGAGACGGAGTCTCGCTCTGTCGCCCAGGCTGGAGTGCAGTGGTGTGATCTCAGCTGACTGCAACCTCTGCCTCCTGGGTTCAAGTGATTCTCCTGCCTCAGCCTCCCAAGTAGCTGGGACTACAGGAGCCACCACCATGCCCGCCTAAGTTTTTGTATTTTTAGTAGAGACGGAGTTTCACCGTGTTAGCCAGGATGGTCTCAATCTCCTGACCTCGTGATCCACCCGCCTCAGCCTCCCGAAGCGCTGGGATTACAGGCCTGAGTCACTGCACCCAGCCCTGGAAAATGTTTCTTAAGTATGATTCCCTCGGGGTCCAGAAATATAAGAACTGCTTTGCCAATCACATCACAAGCTTTAACATAGCATTATTTTTAAGAGACTCATCTTTTCCAGTCAAATACCGTTGTGGTATGGTAAAAGGATTCTACTTACACCAGAAAGAGTACAGGCCTCAAAAGCTCAAATACATTGTAACTACTTATTAGAGAATAATACCAAAAGGATGGGTGAAAGTCTGGTACTGCTATATAAAATTGCAACAACAACAAAAACTTAAGCTTCTCTACTGAGAGGATGCTCTGTTGTTTTGGACTGAATTGTGTCCCCAGAGTTCACATGCTAATTCCAGCCCTCTGTGGGACTCTATTTGGAAATAGGGTCCATAAGGAAGTAACTATGGTTGACTGAGGTTGTAAGAGTAGGAGCCTGATGTGGTAGGTCTAGTGTTCCATAAGAAGAGAAGCCAAGAGCTCGCTTTCTCTGAATGCACACAAGGAAGAGGTTATATGAGCACTCAGCAAGAAGGTACGGCCTGCAACCCCAGGCGAACCCTCAGTGGAATCCAGCCATAGGCACAATATCCCTGAGTCTAGAATTGTGGAGCAACTAAAGTTCCCTTGTTTAAGCCACTCTAGTCTATGTTACGGGATCCCAAGCACAGACATCTTCCATACACCAAGGCTAGAAATATGGAATTCATCCTTTTTCTCTTCTTACCTTCACCTGTTCTGTACATAAATCACTTGTTTAACACCTTTACAGTTGACTCGTCGAAAAGCAGATTGCCTCCATCCCACAGATCTTAATTTAGAATCTCTTACCCAGATAATTAGTTTTCCTCTCATCTCCATTATTCATGCTGTACATTATAGTATCAGAGGAGTCTTTTTAAAATACAGCACTGGGGCCAGGCCTGGTGGCTTACACCTGTAATCCCAGAAATGTGGGAGGCCAAGGCAGGGGTGAAATGGGAATGTTCCTTTGACCCCTCAAGAGCGTGCGATGGGGTGCGGCTCGCTTCTTCAGCGCCCCGTTGCTCAGACCTCTAGGGGAGAACACACAGGCGGGCTGTGGGGTTTCGACCCCATGGCAGTGTCTAAGGGTGAATGTTGACAGCTCCTGAAACTGCAGTGGGCGTGTGTGACAGGGTGCTCTTTTAGTTTTGCCATCCTAGGCATTAACCAGCTCAGTCGGACCCTCTACCTTGTTGTGAGGATGGAGGGCTTTCTGTATCTTGAGTTCTTGTCTTGATGTACCTGAAGAGTCAGACCACAAGTGGACTTGGAGAATGAGTGCCTGATTTCATTGAGTGGAAGTAGCTCTCAGCTGATGGGGGGAGCCAGAAGGGAGGTGACTTTCCCTCGACTCTTCTCCCACTACTCCCGCCAAACTCTGCCTCGTCCCGCCCGTCGATGGCCTGCTGGCCTGCTGGTGTCTGTCGGCGTACTCCTCTACCTGTGTGCTCCTCTCTACTCAGGAGACTGAGGCAGGAGGATTGCTTGAGCCTGGGAGTTCGAGGCTGCAGTGAGCCAAGATTGCACACTGCACTCCAGCCTGGGCAACAGAGTGAGGCCCTTTCTCAAAAAAAAAAAGGTCCAGCACTGGTCATATTCACCTCTTGCCTGACATTCACAAACACAGACCCTCTGTCAGAAGGATGAGGCCCACTTCTCTCATGTCGTGGAAAAGGCCTGGCCGGGAGGTGCCCTGGTCTGCCTCTGACGAGTCTCTTACCCTGTTTCTGATGCTTCAGACTCAGTATTTCAACCCTGATGAACTCCATAAAGTTTCTCAGAACGTATGTTTGTTTCCAAACTCTAATTTTTATTAAGCAGTTGAACAGTCACTTGCTAGTCATTTCTTTTCCTCTTTGTGTTCATTGAAAACATTTCTTTCTGAAAACTGAGCTTAATTGTAGTCTCCCTTATGAAACCACTTTCCTGGACATCTCTGTCCCCATCCAGGTAAAACTGTCCACTCCTCATCTGTGTGTGTCCCTCCACAACAACTGGAACGCCACATGATCACAGCATCTCGAATTATCTTATTCTCATTTATTTATATATTTATTTATTCTCCATTAATATTCTCATTTATATATTTATTCATTTATTCTCCACTAATATTTTCTTACATTCTTATTCATTTATTCATGTGATGAAATAAAAGTTATTGATAGGAGTCAGCTCTAAGACTTTACTTTGCTTTCAGAATACAAAAAGAAATTTTGAATTTGCCATGCCAGTTCCCCTTTTCCTGTCATAGCCTCCGAAAGTCTTGAAGTTAGTAGGAGAGGCTGTGTAGGTCTACATAATAACATGCTGAGAGACAGTCGCGGGGAGAGAAAGACGAAAGACAGCCATTATTTTCTCTTGCTGTATATTCTGTTGCAGTGTCTTCCATTAGCCAAAATCATCCCCGAACAAGAGATCCGGGGAGTGTACATGAAGCAATCCACAGAAGATAGTTTTCAAGACACAAAGCCTAGAGGGGCAGGGTGGAGAATGGGTGTGGATAGGCAGATGGAGAATGCCCCACCCAGGACAGCACCCCGTCCACACCCTGGCTAGGAACGGCACACAGGAGCACTCTCCTGAGTGACATCGATCTCATTTGCGTCATCACCTGTTCCTAAATCAACCCCTACAGCCAACCTCTGACCTTGGGGTGGGCACCTTTCCCTGGACATGCAGAGGCTATACTGTAAAAAGGCTAATGCCTGACTAATAAATCAGGGTACTTTGGAAAGAGAGAGGGATGGGTGACAGGTAGTCAAGAACACAAGGTGTCCACCATAGAATTGGGTGCATGAAAGCGAATGATTTTCTTGAATAGAAACAAAAATTAGCAGCTAGTTTATTGGAAGACATGCTCTATAAAACTATAGGATTTAAAAGCATGTTATGACAGAAGGTAAACCCCCCCCTAATATCTATTCCATGTTTCCTATGTACCTTTAGCATTATGTGTCACATAATTTAATGTCAACAAGAGCCAGAGAATTGAGATATCTTATCCAAGATCACTCAGTTGGTAAGTGGCAAACCTGGATTTCCATTTCTCAGTTGTCTTTTTTTTTTTTGATATGGAGTTTTGCTGTTGTTGCCTAGGCCGGAGTACAGTGATGTGATCTCGGCTCACTGCAATCTCAGTTTCTCGGGTTCAAATGATTCTCCTGCCTCAGCCTCCCAAGTAGCTGGGATTACAGGTGTGTGCCACCAAACCCGGCTAATTTTTTTTGTATTTTTAGTAGAGATGGGGTTTAACCATGTTGGCCAGGCTGGTCATGAACTCCAGACCTCAGGTGATCTGCCTGCCTCAGCCTCCCAAAGTATTGGGATTACAGGCGTGAGCCACCATGCCCGTCAGTCTTTTTTTTTTTTTGAGACGGAGTCTTGCAATGTCTGAGATGGAGTCTTGTTCTGTTGCCAGGCTGGAGTGCAGTGGTACAATCTCGGCTCACTGAAACCTCCGCCTCCTGGGTTCAAGCGATTCTCCTGCCTCAGCCTCCTGAGTAGCTGGGACTACAGGTGCGTGCCACCACGCCCAGCTAATTTTTGTATTTTTAGTCGAGACGGTATTTCACCATGTTGGCCAGGATGGTCTTGATCTCCTGACCTCGTGATCTGCCTGCCTTGGCCTCTCAAAGTGCTGGGATGACAGGCCTGAGCCACCATGCCTGGCCTTTATGGTCTTACAGATTAGCAACAGTGTATTAAAAAATTTCCATCAGGTCTCTTTATTCCAGAATTTCTCAAAGCTCTTAAATAATAATGTTCACTGTGAATCTTTAGGAAGGAGATATGTTAAGCAGGCTTTTCTATACTTTTCTGATCACCAAATCAGTTTTTTTCCTGTGGTGAACCCCCTAATCTTTTCCTGGAGTAGTGCTCTGAAGAGCAGTTTTTGAGACAATAGTTTCAGTGTATCTGGAGAGAACTTTATCTCCTACCTTTCTCATTTAATCACCACCAGAAGCCAATAAAGAAGGCTCATATATGTTGATAATATGGCCCCAGGTTTAACCCAAATTAAAGTTTCCTAAAGTACAAATATTCCATTTAACAGAACATCACAGACACATGCTTTTAGAGGTATAGCGACAGATGCCCACTTCACCGTGATAGCGTGTCTTCTGTTATTTTAAATCATACAATTTGCATTTCTTTCATATAAACTATTAACATTTTCTTGTGTCCCTTTCACAATTTTGCTCCCCCTACCAGAAACAAAACCCAAATACAGAAGCTTTAAATTTTTAAAGGAATGCGTATGAGGAAAATAATCCATAGATTATTGGATTATTTCTTCAGAGCCAGTACAGGAAGAGCTGTAATAAGGAGTATTTTCTACACATTTTAATTTCAAGTCATAGCTTTCAAAACTAGCAGTGAATTATTTTGTATATCTTGAGGGTTAGCTTATATTTATCACATGAGACTGTATTTTTTAGATATAATAAAATGTTACTCAGGTAATGCCTTCTGACTAAGCTTGATAAGCACACTGGTAATACCATACTTGACCAAACACAAAGTTTGATCATACAGACACAGTACTGTATTGTTAGTCACTTCAGAAAATGGAGTACAAAGCATTTATTGCACAGTGGAAACACTGGTGCATATTTTATCTAATTATGATCATTCAAAGGATGAAGAAACTCTAGTATGTTTACTCGTTTGGGGAGCCTGAGCATATAAGCTTTATTTTAAAAACATCATCATGGTTATAAAAAGAGAACACAATTGCACAGTCCAATTTCACTCACACAGACATTGTTCATATTTTGTATCACTGAAGCAGTATTTTCTGGCTGGTGCATTCTGAAGATGTTGGTATAAAATAATAGACAATTAGATCTGAAAGTACCCTTAGATATTATTGACTGAGTCACAGAGGAGAAAAGGGGAAAGATAGGCACAAACGTGTATTCGATAAAAGAATGGCCTAATTCTGAAACAATGTTCAAAGACCCGCCTGCAATTCTCAAGATTCACAAATAGGATGAACGTAGACTTTTACACTAACCCTAACTTAAAGTAACAAAACCCACAAATGATGAGCACAAACATCTCATGAGAATCAGCAAATAGATGGCATATAAACTTACTGAAGTAAAACATAATTAACATGGAAGCACCAGGATCGATTTTTGGCAAAACTATTTAAACATTTTTATGTTAGGATGTTTAAAAACACAATTTTAAAATGTTTTCATAATTGATTTTTAAATCCAGAACTAGAATGAAAGAATTTTCCAGATTTGGCTTAAATTATCCTTGCTATTATTTGTCACCCCTAAAATGAGGGATTAATGAAAAAGTGACATATAAAGGTGAAGGCAGTACCATGGTGCTCTCTGGTGGTAACATCTTTGTATCTGCTTGAAGAAAACAGAAAAAAGAGCAGCTAACTTCCAGAGGATGCTGTAAGTAATGATTTAAAAAACTTTCATTCACCAGTATTTGCCTGTAATTTGAATGTATTTCGTTAAGCATAGCTTCATTATTTAGAGTCCAGCGTACATGTATAAACTGAGAATGTATGGGAAATCCAGTTCTATCTGGGGATTAGAGCGAGGCTTCTGTCCATACTTCTGTGCCCTCTGACGTGTATAAATATTAGGAAGCAGGGCATCCATAGGCAGAAGCTGAAGAACTGAAACCATTGGGCACTAAAATGCGGAAGCCGGGGCTATGGCCATGCCTGAATTCGGGCACCGTCTGGGAGGGCAATGGCGTGTGTGTGGCTGGTTACTCAATGGAGAACACATGTAGGAAGAGCATGAGAACGCTGGACAGAGGATGGCAAAGCACTCCTAGCCCCACAGCCCCCATGCCCAACGATACAAAGTTTAAGCTCATAAAATAATTTCAGGAGCTCAAACAACTCGATAGCAAAAAAACAACCTGATCAAAAAAGGGGCAAAGGACATGAACAGATATTTCTCAAAAGAAGACACAGAGCCAGCGGATATATGAAAAAATGCCCGTCACGAATCATCAGGCAACTGCGGATAAAACCCACCGTGAGATAGTAACTCATACCTCATACTTGTTAGGTTGGCTATTGTCAAAAAGACAAAACATAGCAAGTGTGGCCAAGTATATGGAGAAAAGAACCAATGTACACTGTCAGTAGGAATTTAAATTAGTACAGTCATTATGGAAAACAGTGCAACATTTCGTCAAAAAATTAAAAATAGACCTACCATATGATCCAGCAATCTCACTACTGGGTGTATATCCAAAGAAATTGAAATTCATTTGTCAAAGAAATATCTGTACTGCCATGTTCATAACACAATAGCGAAGACAGGGAAACAAGTGCCCATTGGATGAATGGGTAAAGAAAATGTGGTACACACAATGCAATGGTATTTGGACCTTAAAAGAAGGTAATTTTGTCATTTGCAACAACATGAATGAAACTGGAAACCATTATAGTAAGTGAAATAAGCCTGCCAAACACAGACAAATACCACATGATCTCACTTCTATGTGGAATCTAAAAACGTTGAACTCAATAGAATCAGAGTAGAATCGTGATTACCAGGGGCTGGAGTAGGGGAGGTTGTGGATGGGGAAAAAAGAGATGTTGGCCAAATGATGTAAAGTTTAACAGGAAGGATAAGTTTCAGTGCTCTATTGCACAACCTGGTGACTACAGTTAATAATAATGTTTGTATATTTCAAAATTGCTTAGAAGATGTTTTAATAATTTCAACTTTTTAAATTTTAGATTCAGGGGTACATGTGCAAGTTTGTTATATGGGCATATTATGTGATGTTAAGGTTTGGGGTATGATGGATCCTGTCACCCAGGTAGTGAGCATAGTACCCAACAGTTAATTTTTCAACTCTTCTCCTCTTTCGCCTCCTCCCCCAGAAGCAACTTCCAGTGTCCATTGTTGGACATGTTACATCTGCCAGTACCTAATGTTTAGCTTCCACCTCTAAGTAAGAACATGTGGTATTTGCGTTTCTATTCCTACCTTAATTAGCTCAGGATAGTGGCCTCCAGCTGTATCTATGTTGCTGCAAAAGACATGATTTCACTCTTTTTGTGGCTGTGTAGTATTCCATGGTGTATTTGTACCACGTTTTCTTTATCCAGTCCACCCTCAATGGACACCTAGGTTGACTCCATGATTTTGCTATTGTGAATAGTGCTGCAATGAACATGTCTGTGATGAACATAGGAGGGCATGTGTCTTTTGGGTAGAACAACTTATTTTCTTTTGGATATATACCCACTAGTGGGAATCCTGGATTGAATGGTGGCTCTGTTTTAAGTTCTTTGAGAAATCTGAAAGAATAGATTTTAAATATTCTTACCATAAAAAAATAAGTAGATGAGGTGTTAATTAGCTTGACAATCATTTCACAGTCTATATTTGGATCTACTTATCTCTTTTTCTATTCCTTAAACATCGTGTTCCTCATGTAACCCTACTCCATTCTGCTTGTGATGTGATCATCCCTTTGTGCAGGGGATCCATACCGTATATGCTACCCGCCCGTTGCTGTACAGGAAAAAACATAGAGCATGAAGGGTTCAGTGCTACCAGTTTCAGGTGTTCATGGGGGTATCTGTGTCAAATAGAAGGGAACGGAATCACTTTGCATTCCCACCAGCAATGACTGAGAGTTCCTGTTGTTTCAGACCTTCACGAGCATTTGGTGTTGTCAGTATATTGGATTTTAGTTATTCTAGTAGGTGTGTTGTGGTATCTCATTGTTGTGTTAATTTACAATTCCCTAGTAACACATGATGTTGAGCATCTTTTCATGTGTTTATGCCTGTTTGCCATTGGTCTGTTTTCTTTGGGGAGGTGTCTGTTCAGATCTTTTTCCCATTGCACTTACTTTTCAGTCACCTTTTCTTGGACATTCTTCTTTTTTGCTGAAAATTGTGTTTGTTTAGATCGACCTTCCTGTTTCCCAGAATCTTTGCTCACTTTCAGTTTTGAAATTCACATAGTTCTTCTGGATGTGGTTTTGTTCTTTCTGGAGTACCTCCTTCAGAAGTTCATTTCATGATATGCCCTCATGACATGTTTTCAGTGTGTCTGACAACTATTTATTTCTCTCTTGTTCTTCAATGAGAGATTAACTGAATACAAATCTCTGGATTTATAGTAGTTCCTTTTGGCACTTGGAAGATGTTATTCTGGTGTTTTCTAGCTTATCATTTTTAATAGCCATTTTATAGGCTATTTAATCTGGAGTTTAATTTTTGAGGGGAGGGATTTTATAGTTCTAAAATTTGTCTGAAACGGGAGATATTTGAACATTTATTTCTCTTGGTATTTGTTTTGCTTTTGAAGCTGAGGATTCATTCCACTTAATTTGGAAAACTCTTAGTCATCATGTCTTGAAATATTGCTGTACTCCTGTTTCTCAGTTCTTTTGTTAAAGGTCCTGTAAACCATATCCTGGACCTTATTTAGTACTTCATGTGTCTTAACCTCTCCTCCATGTTTTCCATCTCTATGTGTGCTGTGCATTACAGTTAGTTTCTTCGACATATTGTCCAGCTCCTTGTTTCGATCTTCAACAGTGTCTGATTAGGATGCCCACTGTTTACCAAGTTTTAAATTTCAGGGGTGACATATTTTACATCGAGATGTTGATTTTGTTTCTTTATAAAATTTTGCTGATTTTTAAGAGCATTTTTCCTTTTCATTTTCCAATTCCAGGTTTTAATCCTTAAATATCTCTTTCTTGAAGTTCAAACAAAAATGTAAACCTCTCACATTGCAACTCCATGGCACTTTCTGTGTATTAAACTTCTCTCTGTTCATTATTGTTGAATCAATTTATGCCCAACAAAATAGGGGCTATAATGTGTTTGTCTCAAAAATAATAACCCAAATACTAATAAAAGCAAGATTCTCCCTGATGCTGCTCACTGACTCTTTCCACAAACATTTGTAGAGATCTACTGTGTGCCTGGCAGTACGCTGTGTGAGAATATGAAGTAACCAAGCCCCTTATCCTTAGAGAGCTTAGAGTTAACAAAGGGGAAGTTGTATAAGTAAAGGCAATAATAAACCAGTTGTGTCAGGAGAATGTAGATCTGGCTTTTCTTGTTAATTGACTAGCCAAGATAATTGTCCCAGATGTATATTCTTTGCAATACTTTGTATATACAAATAGAGGGCTACGAGAACAGAAACGTACATATTTATACTTGCTCAACTGTGGCAGGCATAATGAAAGTGGCTCATCTCACACCCAGTACAAAGCACACTTCAAAATATGTTCAGCCTAGCAAAGATACAGAGCAAAAACTACATGTATCGTCTGGGTAGGAAGGAAGCCCTGTTTAAACTGAGTGCATATAAAATATCCCTTCAAGCACATAAAAATTGTCAAAAAGGAATCATGTTTGATTCCATTCCAACAGATATAAAAATGCATTTTAAACTAGTATTTATTCAAGGTAAAACTGTTAGAACATTTGGAAGGGAAGGGAATTTTCTTAACCTGCTAAATGGTACGCATAATAAACAATAGCAAACATTACACACCATGATGAAATAGAAACAATCCTTTAACATTAAGAACACAATAGAAAGCTTTCTGCTTTCACCTCATTGATTCAACCTTGTAGCTGAGATGTTTTAATGGCTACAAAGGCATTAGAAACACAGACAGGAGCATAAGGTTTGGAAAGCAATTTCATGCCAAGGTTTTAACCCCAGAGGAAACCCATACACTGTGACATGTGAAAGAATGTTCTTTGCAGTGCAATTTATTATATTGAGCAAATGCAATCAACTTCACTGTCCTGTTCAAAGAGATGTATTAATACTATACTGTTGTTAAAAAAAGACCTAGAACTACAAATATAAATAGATAAAACTTCAAAACCTACCATTGAATGAATACCACAGATTGCAAGGGAATATGTATACATACACATGCATATATCTGCCAACGTGTATCTCAATAGAATGATGCCATATGTGTTGTAGACATTTCAAATGATAAAATAATGGTTCATAGTAATTATTAATTATACATATTTACATAAGAAACAAAACTAATACTCAGAAGTCAGTAGTTACCTCCAAGAATAGAGAGATGGGATAGTATCTGTGTATTTGTGAAGATTATTTATTTAATTTAGAGAAATATATAAAGTAATATCATAAACTTGGGTACATAAATATTTGTTATTATTTCTGTACTTTTTAGTGCATTTTAAGTATTTCATAAGTAAAAAATATATATATTTTTGAGACAGAGTCTTGGCCTGTTGCCCAGGCTGGAGTGCCATGGCATGATCTTGGCTCACTGCAACCTCAACCTCCCGGGTTCAAGCAATTCTCCTGCTTCAGCCTCCCAAGTAGCTGGGATTACAGGTGCGTACAACCACGCCCCGCTAATTTTTTTTATCTTTAGTAGAGACGGGGTTTCACCATGTTGGCCAGGCTGGACTCGAACTCCTGACCTCATGATCTGCACGCTTTGGCCTCCCAAAGTGCTGGCGATTACAGGCTTGAGCCACTGTGCCCAGCCAGTAAAAAATAATTTTTAAAAATGATGTCATATTACCACACGATGGCGCCATAATCCTATTAATATACTTATAAGGCCTCAGCCATCAGAAAAAATATTCATTACATCCCATTGATTTATAAAGACAACGAAAAGTCTACAGTTCCCTACTCATGGGTGCTAACGTGGGCCTGTCTGCCTGTGTGTGTGTGTCTGTGTGTGTGCACGCGCGTGTGTGAGAGGGGCAAGGCAGAGGTTCTCTCTTCTTGCACTTTACTAAAAGCAGTTAAAAGAAGCCATTCGGAGGCTGGGCACGGCGCCTCACACCTGTCATCCCAGCACTTTGGGAGGCCGAGGCAGGCAGATCACTTGAGGTCAGGAGTTCAAGACCAGCCTGGGCAACATGGTGAAACCCCGTCTCTACCAAAAATATAAAAAATTAGCCGGGTGTGGTGGCACATGCCTGTAATCCCAGCTACTTGGGAGGCTGAGGCAGGAAGATCACTTGAATCCAGGAGGCAGAGGTTGCAGTAAGTGGAGATCGTGCCACTGCACTCCAGCCTGGGGCAACAGAGCGAGACTCTATCTCAAAAAAGAAAGAAAGAAAGAATAACTGTCTCCTTAGGATTGGAAAGAAACCCAGTTTGCAATAAGGTAGAATTTCAGTAACAATAAAGTAAAAGCTTATTAATTTAAAATCTACTAAATTTAAATTCAGATTATTTGGATAGAAAGTTGTCCTTTGCATTAATATAGATGGTTTGCTAGAGGCTTCTTTACTGATCAGCAGAAATAGGACGATGTGGTGAACCTGGTTACAGATGGCTGCAACTAGATTTGGGATATGAAATTCAGCTCCTTTATCTAGAAAATGGGTAAAACAACCCGAACCCACAAACTTGTTTTGAGATGAATTTCTCTTTACATTCTCCTCGATAAAGGACTCTTAACTGATGAAAGGTTAATTAACCTCCCTGTCACCTCTCCCTTTGAAGGAATAGACTATTGTCATACACCACAAGAGTCACATCCCATTCAATATGATGCTGTCACCAACCATCTGTAAAATGGCCACTTCCTGTTAACTATGACACTCTTACATATAAAAATGCTTAATTAAAAACAGGGTTCTACACTATTAACTATGCTTTCGGATAACCAATTAATAATATTTTGTTTTTTATAAGAACCTGCTTTGTGCTTGGTGGATGAAAGAGCGAAATGTATTGTTTATTTTAATTAAACAATACATATTGTTTTAAAAATATATTTATAATTTTTATCAAAGCTAAGATTGAGAAGAACTTACTTTTTTCTCTTGAATTACTAATAGGTATGAAAATGAAAATAGAGTTTTACTTCATGGCAGAATATTAATATTTTTATGAATTTTGCATTTCACTGCTATAGTCATGATAGAAAAAAAAAAAAACCAGTGAGAAATGCTACTCACAGTATATTCCTTGAACCAACTTAGCGGTCTTATCTCAAAAATATGCACAACATTTTTTCCCAAGTTGACATGTGATAAAGTTTCAATAACATTTAGATAACAGTATTTAATGTTGTTGTTATCAAACAACATTCACCTGGTACAGGGCTTACCAGGGTGAGCTGCAGATTCTAAGGTTGTAATGGAGTGTTTGGTTGTTTAATTAGGTGGTTAGTGGTTTTATGAAAAAATTGAATTTGAAATTGTAAGTTAGAGTAGTAAAGTTATAAAAGGCGAGAATATAAATGCAGTTGATGAATAATCTAATATTGATGGTAGAGAACAAGGAGTACACTGAAATAAGAATCAGATAGGCTTTATGGATGGGAATTAATAAAACAACTTAGGTTACAGTCTAGAAGGGTGAAATCTAAAAATGGTTTGAGTCGTGGCCTTGTAAACATGGTTGTATAAGTCATCGTGGTTAACATCAAATCACAGTATTGTTTGAAGCTTTAAGATGACAGTTTTAGGATAAAGGGGAAAATAATACCAATGTGGTATATAGTCCAGTTGTGGAAATTTCGTATTTAAGAGGTCTATAGGAAAGGCTTAAAGATATGGCCCAAAATCCTAAGGATTTACCTGTTAATGTCACACGAAGTCTCCTACCCTTGCCCAGATAAAAGCCCAGGAAGTTTAGTGATAAGAAGGGATGAGGTGAGGGAAGCGATTGGGTCACTCCTCCTCACCTTTCTGATAAATATTTTCAATTCAGCTGCTTTTAGAAACTTTGAACTGGAAATGATCTTGCAATCTAACCACCATAGGAGGAAACTGAGGACAATGATATTAGTTCACTTATTTCAGGCAGGGCTGAAACCTAAAATCTTAAGAGCCAAATATGGACAGGCTAGGTTCTTTGAAGAGGCTGAAAGTTGCTGGTGTAATTTGAGTCTCAGGGCACTGGGGTGTGGGCCTGGATTGGTGAGTACACACGGGGTGACCTGCCCATCCAGGAACCTCTGAGAATCAGGAAGCAAAGATCAAAGAAAATGAAAAATGTCAGGCTTGGGAGAGGGTGTATTACTGAAGGTTAGAATATAACGTTTGCTTTGCACGGCATGAGGATTGTACAGTTTCCTGGAGTGGGCACAACAAAGGACCGCAAACTGAGCCGCTAAAACAACAGAAATGTATCGACTCACTGTTCTGGAAGCCAGAAGTGTAAGATCTAGCAGTCCGCAGGGCTCTGCTTCCTCTGGAGGTGCAGCAGAAGGATCTGTTGCAGGCTCTATCCTGGCTTCCGCGGACTCCTTGGCAGCAGAACTCCAATCCCCATGCAGGGTTGTCCTGTGTGTCTGCTTCTTCACCTTGCCTTCTTTTTATAAGGACACAGTCATGTTAGATGAGGGGCCCATCCTACTCCAGTGTGACGTCATCTTGACTGATTACATCTCAGTAGCCTCTTTCCAAACAGGGCCCCATTCTGAGGTGTTGGGGGTTAGGACTTCGACATAGGATGTTTGATGGGGGAAACAAATTCAACCAAGAAGAGGGGTGGCAGAAGCTTTATGAATACTGACAGATTTTCGGAATGGCCCAGCGCCTCTGGTGATGGTAAAGGGCTTCACCCACGTCTGAGGCAGGGTTTTCATTCTTCATTCCTGCTGCTTTTCTCATCCTATACTCTTTTGCTGGAAGCAGCCATTCTCAAGATGTAAACTGCCCCCTCTACGTGGACAGCTCACTAATGTATGTGACCAGGCCATAGTCCCTTCCTGAAATTGAGACCTTCTTAACCCACTGCCTGTCGATACATCACCAAGTATCACCCAGATACAGACACCTCCATGGAAGCCAAGCCTGGCTGCTTCTTCCTCAACCTCCACCTACGGGAGTTCCCACCCCAGGTAAAGGCGCCTTCCGTGGTCCCCAGCTAAGCTTAGCTCCTGCACGACAGTCTTGGGTGCTTCCCTCACTCTCTCCCTCCACATCCCGCGTCCCTCAGCTTCACAGATAAATTGCCTTTACATCTCTAGAGGGCCACCTCTTCCTCTTTATTCCTCTGGTTTAGGCAAAAAGTGCATTTTCTCTATGTAGTCTTACCTTTGTTCTTCTCCAACCCATCTTCAACACTGAGACAAGAGAATTCCTTCTGAAACCCAAACCCAGTCACTTCACTCTCCTATTTTAATCCTAGGGCTTGCAGAATAAGTTCCTGTCTCAGCTTCAGCTTTCCTCCTCATTTTTGGAGTTCATGAGTTTTAAAGACGTTTATTGAGAAACTGCTGTGTGCCTGGCACTAGTCTAGGCACGCACAGGGTACAAGGAAGGAGTGACTGACACATTCACAAACTGCATGTAATTTTTACCATTGAGAATGCTTTTTAAGTTGTATGTCCCAAGTCCCTAAGATCGTCTTGTAAAATTGTGCTTCACTAAAAACGAAAAGCATCAGGAAGAGGTTAAACCGTGGATGAAATGGACCGATGGAATTTATACATTTCTGCTCTCTGCAGAGGCACCTCCTTACCTTATTTCTCTGAGTACCCTAGCAAAACAGGCCTGTGTATAGTTTCCAGCATACAATTATTCCTCCCTTTTCTTCCTGAACTTGGAACGCCCTGACCCTGAGGTAGACATAAGGAGAAGGCAGAGTCATTGGAATGCAATCTTTAAGAAGCATGCAGCCTGGCTCAAGCAACACACAAAGGCAGGTAGAGCAATGGCTGTGAGAAACAAGGTGAAAATCAGCAAGAAATGAAAACCATTTAGGCAACTTAGATGTCTTCAGAGCTTGCTGACTGGGCGACCTACTAGGGCACTAAAACTAAGAGGGGAGCTCTCTGAAGATGAAGAATGTAACTGGCTAAAATATCAAAGACAAAGTACTCTCTCATCGAAACAACAATAATAGTAACATGCGTCTTTCTGTTGCCGTGTGTAAGTAACATGCGTCTTTCTGTTGCCGTGTGTAAGTAACATGCGTCTTTCTGTTGCCGTGTGTAAGTAACATGCGTCTTTCTGTTGCCGTGTGTAAGTAACATGCGTCTTTCTGTTGCCGTGTGTAAGTAACATGCGTCTTTCTGTTGCCGTGTGTAAGTAACATGCGTCTTTCTGTTGCCGTGTGTAAGTAACATGCGTCTTTCTGTTGCCGTGTGTAAGTAACATGCGTCTTTCTGTTGCCGTGTGTAAGTAACATGCGTCTTTCTGTTTGCCGTGTGTAAGTAACATGCGTCTTTCTGTTGCCGGTGTAAGTAACATGCGTCTTTCTGTTGCCGTGTGTAAGTAACATGCGTCTTTCTGTTGCCGTGTGTAAGTAACATGCGTCTTTCTGTTGCCGTTGTGTAAGTAACATGCGTCTTTCTGTTGCCGTGTGTAAGTAACATGCGTCTTTCTGTTGCCGTGTGTAAGTAACATGCGTCTTTCTGTTGCCGTGTGTAAGTAACATGCGTCTTTCTGTTGCCGTGTGTAAGTAACATGCGTCTTTCTGTTGCCGTGTGTAAGTAACATGCGTCTTTCTGTTGCCGTGTGTAAGTAAGTAACATGCGTCTTTCTGTTGCCGTGTGTAAGTAACATGCGTCTTTCTGTTGCCGTGTGTAAGTAACATGCGTCTTTCTGTTGCCGTGTGTAAGTAACATGCGTCTTTCTGTTGCCGTGTGTAAGTAACATGCGTCTTTCTGTTGCCGTGTGTAAGTAACATGCGTCTTTCTGTTGCCGTGTGTAAGTAACATGCGTCTTTCTGTTGCCATGTGTAATGACACCATTCTACTTAATAATGGCTGAGGGGGCTTTTTCAGAAAATAGAAATTCTACTTTAATGATAATTCCCTGATGATATTTAAAATCAAAACAAAAACAAGCAAGAGAAAAAGCTGTTTGTTCTTCAAGAAACTGATAATTGACACCAGCCTATGTTGTCACAATATACCTCTTCAAAGCTTCCCTGAAACATATTCTGTCACATGGGATATTTGGTAAGTTGCATAGAATTTAGACATATCCAATTTCATATTAGAAATAGGTTTGTAAAAATGGCGTGTAAAATGTTCATTAATATGCATGATGTTGCTACAAACATTCATGTACATGTCTTCATGTGGACATACGTTTTCATATCTCTTGAACACACGCTGGGAGTGGAGTTGAAGACTGGTGTGGTAACTAGATAGGTAACGTTTTGAAGAACTGCTATACTCTTTTACAAAGAAATTGTACAATTTTACATTCTTGCCAACAAAGTATGAAGAATCCTGTTTTTCTACATTTTCCCAACACTTGCTATTGCCTGTCTTTTTAAATATAATAATTTAGTGGATATGTAGTGTTATCTCATGGTTTTGTTTGCGCTTCTCAGTGGCTAAAATTTCAACTGATGGATGGATAAACAAATGTGGTACATCCACACAATGGAATATTATTTGGTAATTTAAAGGAATTAAGTACTAATACATGCTGCAACATGAATGAAACTCAAAGACATTGTGATAAGGGAAAGAGCCCTTAGTACAGTGTCCTTGAGTTCATACAGCATGTGGTTGTTTTGAAAAAAGTCCATTTACATGAAATACTCAATTATTTAGAGGCAGAAAGTATATTAGTTGTTGCTGAGGGCTGGAGTCAGGGAGAATGAGGAGTGACTGCTAATTGGTACTTTTCTTTCTGGGACAACAAAAATGTTCTAAAATCAGATTATCGTGATGGTTGGAAACTTTGTAAATATATTAAAACCCATTAAATTATACATTTAAATGAGTGAACTTTATGGTATATAAATTGTATCTCAATAAAATTGTTAAAAAATAACTATACTCTGTAACTAAAGCTGTTTTGTTGCTAAAGTAAATAAATCTGTTTTAAACATGAACAAATATTCTCTAATATGTCATTTAAAGAAGTGTATGTTTTGAAATATTTTCTTAATTTTCTTAAATTGGGGCTTTTATCAGCTGTAGAAAGCTACGTATTTTGCTTTGGGTAATAACTCATCTGTTTTTGTTTGAAATTGAGACCTCGATTTTAAACTTAAAATTTTAAACGCTTACTAACCTGTTCAAATATATACTTTTGGTCCCAGTTAAAAATTGTTTCCAATTGAGAGCTTCTGAATCAAATGATATTCCAGGACAGAATGTCCTCAGAAATCAGCTTTTCTACCACGTAGTCCAGTGATTTATTTGTTAAAGAGAAGAAGACTGAGAACAGAACGGATAACAAAATTTTAGATTAAATTTACACTCCTTATTGGTAAGATATACCCTCAAATTAACCCGAAGATGGGTTCATTAAGGTGCAATCTTACTTTGAAAATTAATCTGAAATCTTCTCCAGACCAATTCACATGCATTTGTCTTATTTGGTCCTGAAAAATAAAAAGAACTGTGGCAGGCACAAAAGTATTTACTATTAACTTTCGACCTTAGAGATCCTTTTATTTTTTTTTATTTTTTTTATTTATTTTTATTTTTATTTTTATTTATTTATTTTTTTTATTATACTTTAAGTTCTAGGGTACATGTGCATAACGTGCAGGTTTGTTACATATGTATACTTAGAGATCCTTAATAGCAAGACTTAATACACAATGTTGTATCGGATTGTGGAGCTGAGCCTGGAAATCAAACTCTCTGAGAGGCTGCCATTGTCATTGCCCTGCCATCTGCCCTCAGGTGAGACTTGAGATTACACATAGAAAGAACGCAGATCACTGAAATGGAAACTAATGGTTCACTCAGGGCGGCCTGAGGAAAAGAATTCCTTCCTGGAATCAAAAGGTATTTTAGGAACAAAAAAGCTTTAACCTCATGCTAGTTTGACCAATTAATCATTTGAGGTATTTAAGTCCAACTTTGTTGACACTTGAGATTCCTGTCCTCCCCATGCTGGTCTTCCAGAAGTGACTTTCAGAACCTTTCAATTTTTATTCAGAACAGGATCATTTCCCTTTCTCTGATGAAACCTTATCTGACTTCCCGGGATGCTTAGCTCCAAAGCCGGTGACAACTGTCTCAGAGATACGCTTTTAATTCACAGTTCCACACTTTTTTCAATAACGAGCGGCCGATTTTAAAGCTTGTAATTTAATAAGTCTAAACTCATAAAATAACTAGAAATACAAGACGAGCTTCTCTACTGAGTGCATTGTTCCCTTCTAATCCTTCCTCCTCACAAGGGCCAGTGTGTGTAGAGGTCTTTGTGAGGCTTCAGAAATTGCTGAAGATCCCTTCAAAGCAAAACTGATTTTACAAAACTCTCATCCTCCCCCTCTCCTCTCACCACAGGATCAGGTCATGTACTGACTCATACAAACAGGTAATCCACCAAGCTGCACTCCATGCCGTTAAGTGGCTCTAACATAAACTCTTACTGCAAAGGGGGCGGGGGACTGCGAGATAAAAGCATCATTTAGCTTTTGCACGCTCGCTGAAAATCTACCCATTATACAGCGTAGACCTGGATGAGGGCTGCTGGGGCTCTTTTGATGAGGGAGCGTTCCCTTCGTCCCAGAGCAGTAGTCAATGGTCCAGCTTTTCTTCTCCCTTGGCAGAATGTGGGTATTTACTTGCTGCACATTCCAGAACTTTGATAGATCGCTGAGCTGAACTTGGCCTGCGCTGAGCTGAGGAGATCAAGACTTGGACAGATTCTTTGTTCTGTCCTCTGGTGTCAGCGACTTGGAGTACTCAGCCTGTCGACTCTGGGGCCTTTCAATGGGAGGACAGATCCTTGAGTTCACAGCTAGAGCAACAAAGGTTTGCTTATGGGGTAGTGGCCTCCTCTGAAAAATAGCTTTTTTGTGTCAGGATATTTATCATGTGCTCATGTCATCGTTTCAGAGTTTACTGTGGCAGTCTTAGCTCAGACAGTGCACGAAGCTTTTTATCTGTTAATGTGAATACCACTTTGAAGCCCAGGCAGGGCATACGTTATAAGTTTAGTGATAGAGAAGCTCGAATAGTTGAGTAAGAAGTGAGAGAGGATGGAGAAAGATATAGGGCTGCTAATGGAGGGAAAAATTAATCTAATCATCCTTTAGTTAGAGAAACAGATCTTTGTTCCCCACCTTACTCAAAAATCTCAGGTATTCAGGGTCATGTCAGTGTGGTTTCGTCTTATTCCTCATCTGGGTGCTGATTTGCAATAAAGGAAATATTTCAAAGCATTAAACTTAATTAGATTATTTTTCTGCTTATAGAGTGCTAGAATTAGAGGACCTGGAACAAATGGAGAGATTATCTTGTCAATACTTGTTTTGTGGAAGACCCATCTTCAAACTCATGTTTACATTTTATTTCCATTTTCTTTATTCAGAAAGGCCATGAGACAGATTTCCCTGGAGTCCTGTTTTATCAAAATTAAATTCCCTTGAGTTTATTTATTTGTTTAGATTTAAAAATAATCTCAGAGAGAAGTACTTTCACTTCTGATTTACTTTAGTTTGTTATAAAAACAAAACCCCCAAACAACCAGATTTTCTATACACCTGGGCAAAATGACTACTGACATTGTTAAAAGCCTCAGACAGATTTCTGAGTGAAGGTACTTAAGAAATCTACGCACTTAGTGGTGGTGGATGAAACTTGGAAAATAAAAAAGATAGGCTATGTGCCCTTTCATGGCACTACATAAACTTGAAGTCAAAAATCAAATGAAACCCCTTGGAGAGAAAACCTGCTAAGATACCATGTGATTTTGCCACTAAGTGTAGTTAAATATCTAGTGATTTTTACCCACAGAAAATTATGACCAAACTTGCTGGTATTATATTTTTCATGATTATTGAAGAAAATAAAGTTTGGTTTGAGGGCACTACATATATTTACTTAAAGATAACATGAATGAACCATGCTCTTAGCTGTTTGCTAAAGTATAATTTTAGTAGAGACTCATATTTATGTCTCTATAATTTTATTCTATGTAGCTTACATGGTGAGCATTTAGTGAGAAGCAGGACATGACTTTACTTAACTGACACTTACATTTCTTTCTGTTCTGATTATCCCCCTACTTTGAAAATAGATTATGGCCTGTCAGGTGTGAGTGAGCTACCGTCTCTCAGCTGAAACCCACGCCAACTACAAATATTTATTTACATATATATTTATTTTACTTCCTTAAACTGATTATTTCTATGTATACAGATTTTGTTTCTATTTGCCCCTCTTACAAATCTTATTGTATATGTGAAAAAAGCTTAATTACTCTTTCGAATGATCTAGTTACATAGACTAATCCATAAACCTTTTTGAAGAGCACTATGGTTTTAAAAGGAAAAATGCTCTGTCAATCTTAAGAATTCATATTACAGTTGGCTCTTAAAACTATGAGAAAATGTTGTACTTTTGTCAGTGGGTTTAAATATAAATTCAAAATTGTTTTCGTAACAGTATAAAGTGTTTGCAGTGAGCTGAGATCGTGCCACTGCACTCCAGCCTAGGTGACAGAGTGAGACTCCGTCTCAAATAATAATAATAATAATAGTAAATAAAAAAGAATAAAAATAGCATAAAGTATAGTAGAATTAGGGGTATTGATATTAATGTGTTCAACTGCAAGTAACAAAGAACCAAAAGCAAAGCCGCTTGTTATTTATTTAGCGCGCGCCCCAGCAGTGCGCCATCCTAACATTTTTCAGCTGTTTGTTCCACTATTCAAAGTATCTTGATTTTTGGTGTTTATAATTATCACTTATTTTCTTTTTGTAATAAAAAAAGTGTAAGGAAAGATCCAGTATAATTCCATCACCCAGATTCAATAATTTCAAGATTTTGTTTATGTATTCTTTGCCTTTTCTCATTCTCTCTTTATTTTTTGAAAAATTATCTCAAGATGGAGTTGTGGCTCACGCCTGTAATCCTAGCACTTTGGGAGGCCGAGGCAGGTGGATTACAAGGTCAGCAGATCGAGACCATCCTGGCTAACATGGGGAAACCCCATCTTTACTAAAAATACAAAATGTTGGCCAGGCATGGTGGCAGGCACCTGTAGTCCCAGCTCCTCGGGAGGCTGAGGCAGGAGAATGGCGTGAACCCAGGAGGTGGAGTTTGCAGTGAGCTGAGATTGCCCCACTGCACTCCCGCCTGGGTGACAGAGCGAGACTCCATATGAAAAAAAAGAAAAAAAAATTATCTCAAAAAGCAGACCTGTTGGATGTGGATATAGGCTCACGCCTATAATCTCAACACTTTTAAAGGTTGAGGCAGGAGAATCCTTTGAGCCTAGGAGTTCAAGACGACCCTGGCCAACTTAGTGAGACTGCGTCTTTATCAAAAAAAAGAAAAGAAAAGAAAAGAAAAAAAAAGGCCAGGCATGGTGGTGCACACCTGTAGTCCAAGCTACTCAGGAGGCTGAAGTGGGAGATGGGAGGATCACTGACGCCTGGAAAGTCAAGGATGTAGTGAACCCTGCTGTCGCCACTGCACTCCAGCCTGAGCAACAGAGTGAGACCCTGTCTAAAAACAAAACAAAAAGCAGACCAACTTTACATATGCATCACCAAAAATTATGGACATTTTCTTACACTGAAAAAAAAAACAATAATTCCTTTGTCTTTATTCAAATTTTCTGAAAGTAAGTATGTAGCAGAAAGCACAAATATTTGCATTTCTCATTCATGCAGGTTTAGAGGAGTTACCTCTTCTGATGTAAGGGATCTCCTTTCACAGGTTCTTCTGAACCAAGCCTATAGCCTGCAAGTAGGAATTTTTAAAAACCTGTAAAGGCACTAACAAGTTGCAAGAGGTATTTGTGAGGTGGATTATCAGTTCATAACAAATAGGCATTGAATCTGTATTTTCTTTTTTTGCAATAGAGTCTCGCTCTATTTTTCATTTGTTTTGGACATGTGCCTAGGAATTGCTGAGTCATATGGTAATTACATGTTTAACAGTTTAATAAACTACCAAACTACTTCCAAAATGACTGTATCATCTTATATTCTCACTGGTAGCGTATGAGGAGTTCAGTTATTTCTCCACATCCCACCGTTACTTGTCATTGTCTGTCTTTTTTCTTATATTCATTTTATTGGGTATGAAGGTGGTATCTCATTTGATTTTGATTTGCATTTCCCTAATGTCTAAAGATGTTGAGCATTTCTTCATATCCATAGTGGCAGTTTGTTTTTCTTTCTTTCATAAAGGTCTATTCAAATCATTTATTTTAATTTTTTAAAAATAGAATTTGTTTTTTAAAATCAGTTTTAGATTTACAGAAAATTAAGTAGAAAGTACAGAGAGTTATTATACACCCCTTTCCCACCTCTCTCTCTCTCACACACACACACACACAAACACACACACAAACACACACAGAATTTCCTCATTAATAATATTTTAATTAGTGTGGTCCTTTTGATACAATTGATAAGATAATGTTGATACATTATTATTAAAGTCCAAAGTTTACATCAGGGTTCGTACTTTGTGTTGTACATTCTATGGGTTTTTACACATGTATAAGGACATGTAGTTTCACTGCTCAAAATCCTCTAAGCCCTACCTGTTCCCTGTCCCCTTTCTCTTTGAAATCCTTCGGTACCACTAATCCTCTTAATATCTCCATAGTGTTGTCTTTTCCAGAATGACAGATAATTGGATGTAGGTATGACATAAAATATGTAGCCTTTACAGAGTGCTTTTTTTTTTAACTTAAGACTATGAATTTACTATTCCTCTGTGTCTTCTCATGGCTTAATAGCCAATTTCTTTTAATCACTGAATAGTACTGCATTATCTGAATGTACTACCATTTGTTTATCTGTTCACCTACAGAAGGACGCCTTGGTTCCTTGTCAGCTTAGGAATTATGAATAAAGCTGCTGTAAACATTTGTATGCAAGTTTTTGTGTGGGCATAAATTTTCTACTTATTCAGGTCGATACCAATGGGGTATAATTTCTGGACTGAATGGTAAGAGTATGTTTAGTTTTGGAAAAAAATCATACAACTGCTAAGCTGTCTTCTAAGATGGCAGTATTAGTTTGCATTTCCACCAGCAAAGAATGAGAGTTCCTGTTGCTCCACGTCCTCACTGGGATTTGGTGTTGTCAGTGCTTGGAATTTTAGTCATTCTAATAGGTATGCAGTAGTGCATCAAAGTTGTTTTAATTTACTCTGCCCCAAGGATATATGATTAGTATCTTATCGTATTAGTCTGTTCTCACACTGCTTATAAAGACATACCAGAGACTGGGTAATTTACAAAGGAAAGAGGTTTGATTGACTTAGTTCAGCATAGCTGGGAGGCCTCAGGAAACTTACAGTCATGGTGGAAGAGGAAGCAAACGTGTCCTTCTTCACATGGTGGCAGCAAGGAGAAGTGCAGTGTGAAGAGGGGAGAAGCCCCACATAAAACCATCAGATCTCATGAGAACTCACTCACTATCACAAAAACAGCACAAGGGTAACCACCCCAGTGCTTCAATTACCTCCCACCAGGTCCCTCTCACAACACGTGGAGATTATGGGAACTACAGTTCAAGATGAGGTTTGGGTGGGGACACAGCTAAACCATGTCACTTATCATATGCTTGTTGGTCATCTGTATATCTTCTTTGTCAAACTATCTGTTCAGATCTTTTGCCCACTTTTAAAAATTGGGTTATCTATTCTCTCATTGTTTAGTCTGTATGCTTCAGATACCTGTCTTTTATCAAAGATGTGTTTTGCAAAAAAAAAGTTATACAAGTCTGTGACTAGTTGTTTTGTTCTACTAAGTGTGTTTGGCACAGCAGGAGTCCTTAAATTGATTGAAACCCGATTTAATAATTTCTTCTTTCATGGATTGTGCTTTTGGTGTGGTATCTAAAAACACTGCCAAAACCAAGGTCAACTAGATTCTCTCCTATGTTATTTTCCAGAAGTTTCACAATTATTGCATTTTACATCTAGGTCTGTGACTCATTTTGAATTAAATTTTGTGAAAAGCATAGTTTGTGCCTAGATTCTGTTTTTCTTTTTTGCATGTGGATGTGTAGTTGTTCCAGCACCATTTGTTATAAAGTCTGGGTCCTTTCTCCATTGCATTGTCTTTGGTTTTTGTCAAAGGTAAGCTGACTACATCTGTGTGGACCTATTTCTGTGCTCTTTCTCTTGTTCTGTGATCTGTTTGTGTATTCTTTTCCAATATCACATCGTCCTGGTTGCTGCAGCTTTATGGTAAGTTTTCAGTAGGTCAGTCCTTATGCTTTGCTCTTCTCCTTCAGTGTTGTTTTGAATATGCTGGGTCTTTTGTCTTTCCACATAAACTTTAAAATCGCTCTGTCAGTATTTACAAAATAACTGGCTGTTATGTGGAAAGAATGGACATCTTAACAACATTGTCTCCCTATCCATGAACATGGAATCTCTTGATTTATTTGGATCTTTGATTTTTATTATCAGAGTTTTATAGTTTTCCTTATATAGCCCTTACATGTATTTTTTAAGATTTGTACCTAAGTGTGTTTTTGTTGGTGCTAATGTAAATGGCATATGTGGCAGAAAAATGGTTTTTTGCGGGTATCATCTGGGAAAAGGGTCTTTGCAGATGGAATTAAAGATCTTGAGATGAACTTATTCTGGATTATCCTGGTGGGTTTTACATCCTATGATAAGTGTCATTATAAGAAGACATGAAGCTTCCCAGGGAGAAGGCCAAGTGAAGGTGGAGGCAAGATTGAAATTATACCAGAGTCTGCAGAGAGTATGGCTGTGATGCAATTTCTGGAAAATGATTGTGACCTTTCATTCTACAGCAAATATTCTAAAGTGTATGTGTGACCTACGCGCAAGGCTTTGCTCAAGGCAATTGCACATTTATAAAAATATTTTCTCAACATGAAACTACTAGGGGCCCTTTGTTGGTTTAAAGTGAACTCTCCTTTTTCCAACCTAGTTGTGAACGTGTCCCCTTTTAGACACATACACACTTGTGCGCGCGCACACACACACACACACACACACACACCCCAGGCTGGAGATCTTGAGGTATCTAGCCAAACGTAAGCTCTTATTTCTTCACTTAAAGCAGTAATCCTTACAGTAGCAATAGGCATTAATAGTTTAACTGGTTTTCAGTCATCTTAGGGTTTAATTCAGTTAACTCTGAATAGAGAGCTCTGCATCAAGACTCAGAGTCATTGATTTCTATAGGAATGTGCATAAGCTCTCTGGACCTTCCTGCATCATGGTCCCAGAGGAACTGCTCATCATCTCTGATCTGGCAACCAAAGGAGGGGTTTGAGTCCCTTAAATTTACCTTCTCTGCATTCATGGTCGAGCTCCAGGAAAAAATTAGTGGCAAGGCAGACATGCACATTAATGTTAAGATGAGCAGAAAGCACCATGAGCACATCTATTTTCCAGATGAAACCTCTTCAATGGGCTGGGCATGGTGGCTCATGCCTGTGATCCCAGCACTTTGGGAGGCTGAGGTGGGTGGATCACTTGAGGTCAGGAGTTCAAGACCAGCCTGACCAACATGGTGAAACCCTGTGCCTATTAAAAATGCAAAATCAGCCAAGCATGGTGGCAGGTGCCTATAATCCCAGCTACTGAGGATGCTGAGGCAGGAGAATCACTTGAACCCAGGAGACGGAGGTTGTAGTGAGCCAAGATCGCACCATTGCACTCCAGCCTGGGTGACAAGAGAAAAACTCCATCTAAAAAAAAAAAAAAATTAAATAAATAAGGAAAAAGAAATCTTTCTTTCGATATTGCCCCTCACCATGTTGGCCCCTTGTTAAATACGCTTGACATTAAAAGGCACTGCAGTCATTCTGTTTCCAGTAGTCTATTGTTTATTTAAAATGGAAGGAAACAAGAAAACCTGCTGTGAGATATTCAGCATGGGCTTCCCTTATTACGATTTTGGAGGAACCAGATTATTCAGGTTGGGGACAAAAGAGAGCTCGTTGCTCAATTAAGGGAACACGGTAGCAACTGTACCCTCATCAACTTCTTCCAAATGTGGGCTCAACAGCCTAATTGTTGATCTTGATTCAATGCATGAGGGAAATATGGGTTTCTACCTGCAGCATTGTGCTTGCTTTATGGGTTATGCTACTGGGTGGAATAGAAGGTGAGACTGTGCAGAAGACAGTACGAAAATCACATGGACTTAGAACTGCTTTTCTATTCAACAGACACCAGAAGACCTTTGCCAGAATTTCTTTAGGATTAAAATACAACTACAAAATGTCTATGGATTTAAATGAGTGTCTGTGAACTTGCACGTATTTTAAGTCTCATTCTTTACAGGCTTCCCCGAAGGGGTGAAGCAGAAGCTCTGTTGGTGATTCTGGTATGTTCTAGCTCATGACCCGAGGCCATCAAATGAGAAAGTCACTTCACAAAAGCAGAACTCACGCAGTACCTTTGTCACATCTCGCTTTGTCTTTTCTTTTTCTAAGTTTTATGTCACAGGTTTGTTTCTTTTGCCTTTTCTGTGTCTAAGTTTTATGTCACAGATTTGAAAGCGCGCCATTGATGCATTCACCATGTGGCAAATTAATTACAGAGTTCTCTCTCAGTAATTTAAGAGTGTGCAGACCAAGTGATGTGTGTGTTTGTTTTGTTTATTTGGTTGGTTTGGTGTGCTTCAAACAAGCTGATGCTCTCTATTATTTCTTCTATTATCTTTGGGTGACAGAACACTGAGTTGTTTTTCCGGAGCTCCAGTGTCTCAGCGTTGTGACAGACAATGGAGGCAGTCGTGTGTGGCCTCACCAAGCGTCCTTGCCTAATGGGGGCCTTTCCTGTGTGGAGGCTGCTGAGAGGCTCATGGGAAATAAGCCAGAGGTCTTGGTGAGACGCCATGCATCTCTTCACAGCAAAGAAAATTGTCATTTCCAGTGGCTGATGTCACTTGGGATGTGGGAGAATGGCCTAAGGAAGTGACATTTGTTTGCCATGTCTACCTGGGATACTGGTTTAACTACACTAAGACGTTCTTTTACTTTGTTTTTCCTCATGATAATTTTTTTCCTTTTTCACATACACAGAAAATAGAAATCCTCATAGATGTTTTGTGTAATTGAACGACAGTGTCAATCAGTCCTACGGTCCATTCCGAGCCTTTGTTTCACTCTATTCTCGCTCTTCCCTTAGCGTCTTGTTCGGTCACCTTCTGAGATATCCCAGACTCTCAGTTCTTCCTCCTGACTGGCAGCCCCTTGGAGATTCCTTTCTAGTTTCTCCGTGTCTCCTATTGCAGAACCAGGACATACCTTGGAGCTCCAGCCTCGAACTCCTTCTCTTCTTGGCCTGCACCTATGGTCCCATGATTTCCTTTTATCTTCTGGCATTTAATCTACTCTGTAGAAACTGCTGATTCCTAAATGTGCCTTGTTAGCCCAGGCTTCTCCCTGGACTCCAGCCTGTGTATCTAACTGCCTTCTTAACATCTCTATTTGTGTATCCAAGGGGCAGCCACTTGCGTCTTCCACAATCTCTTCTGCTTTTATAAGTGGCCCCTGAGACCTGTTGTTTCTGAAGCTACAGCTTTCCCTGGGTACCTTTTCCTCTCACCCCTCAACTTGAATCCATCAGCAAATCTCATGAATTCTTCCTCCAAAATATATATTTAAAAATCTGCATATTTCTCATCATCTGTGACTTCCACATGATGCCCCACTTTCATCTGGATGGATAAGTGACCTTCTAATTGCCAGCGTGATCCTACTAAGATGGAGTAAATTATGCCACATCTCTGCTCAAGTGCCTGCAGTCATCTGGCTCAGGACAAGAGGCAAGGCCCTCTGTGTGGCGGCACTTGCTCCTCTGTCCTCACCACACGGACTGTCCACGCTTCCTCTCATATCCTGCCAGGGCTCCTGTTCGCTGGCCTCACCTCAGAGCTGCCTCTTCCAGCATCACACGGCTCATCCCCTTTTCAGAGAGACCTGTTCATTCATTCTAAATAAAACATCCACTGCCGTGCCACACACTGTCTTCCCCCTCACTCTAATTTAATTTTTATCACTTGTATCTACTTACATTTTTACATATTTATTTATTTGATATTGTCTGCCTTTCCCATCACTAGAACCTTTATTGGGCAGGGAATTGCTACTTTGTGCTCACTGTAGCCTCCTGGGAGCCTAGAAGTACTCAATAATTGTTGAATGTGTTAGAAGCACAAACACTGGGGAAAATCATATAAAATAATAGGAGCTTAAAAACATGTATGTTCACACATGAAATGATGTGCAGAGCATCCAGGTGGCCAGGGTTGTTTGTTTGTTTTGTTTCTGTTTGTGGGGAGGAGAGATATTTTAAGTCAGTATAGTTTCGACATTGCTGAGGGGCCTCCCAAGCAGTCCCACTCTTGTGAAGTCTATGTTCAAGAGTGTGTGGGGGCTACTGGCCAGTCCCTACCCTTCCTGGTGGAAGTTCTGGCACGTCTTCCTTCTACAACCAACTAGGGTGGGAATTGCAATTTTCATGTCCAGGAGATCAACCTGAACTAGTTTGAAACATTTATTTTTGGCTAAATGTGGAGGTAGCTCTGACCATATCATTAAATTCTCAAGTCAAATAATAACTTCTATTGGGTCCAGCATTAAAAACATAGCATTGATGAAAAGTGTTTCCTTTGCATTTTCCCAGAAATTCACTTTTTTTTTTTGAGATTCTCTAGACTCATATTATATCTAAATTGGTCATAATAATTTATATTAATTTGGTAAGATGAATTATCCTCACAATTACCTCAAAGAAAAAATAACCTGTGTATATAATCATACAATTATTTTAGGGGTATGAAGGTCATATATGGAAAATATTTTATTGACCTATGAAACATCCTTTTTCTTTAACTTGCACATGAATAAAATATATGCCATCATGCCATTGCACGTGTGCTCCTATATTTAGTGCTATACAAAGATTGTCTCACCTTCAAAATAGAACAGATGCTCTTTTGTGAAACTTTCAAAACAGGTAGTTATCTATACTCATTCAGTCCCAAAAAAGAAATTTATATAGGTCAAGGATGTGACAGGAGAGTGCTGCCACTTCCCACCTGACTTTCTCACTTTTTTTTGCCTCGCCATTCCTCCCCAGCTCTCTCCTTACCCACACACCTGTGAAAATATCAGTTTCCTAATGATCAGCCACAGGTCATTATAACCGCTCATAACCGACTAGGGAAGAATGCGAATACAGTCACACTGGAGAGACAAGAGGGCTTCCTGATGCTTTCCTTTCCTGTCTTAGCTAAAGATGATCAAAGTACCCGTTTATTGCCCCTTTCAGCTAAATGGAAGATTATTATTATTCAGAAATTTCAGCCAAGAAGAAACTCCCCAATAAGAGAATGGAGAATATAAATGTCAGAAAGTCAAAGCGTGAGGATGATAAAAACTGTATGTTGAATTTAATTAACTGTTGACCATGACTAGACTTCATCAATCTAGACTTGTCTGCTGTACCAGCTGCCATTTCATTCAGCTATTCTTGGTTTTATAACATTTGTGTTATGGGAAATTAGACCAATTTCTACAATGCTTTTGATTTTCCCCCCTCATAAACAAAGTACAGTTTTCTGAGGAGACAAGGCTTTCTTGTTGGCATCTACTGTTGGCTGCCTTTTTCCCGGACCCTTAGCCTTCATCAAGAATCTCTTGGCTTTCTCATTACAACAGCCATTTGTTTTTGTCTCTCCACTTGTTCCATTGTGTATTGTCCAATATCCTATATGTTCCTTTCAGAGTTTGAGGGCGGGGGTTGGCAGAGGGGATGCCAGCACGCCATGGTAAAGACCTTTGGAGAGTTAACCTAGATTAAATGAATATATTACACTAAACCGGATCTAAGCAGTCTTGAATGGGAAATTGTTTCTCTTTGTAATCAACACTTGAGTTGTAATTGATAGGAGACATCTTTAAGGAATGCTGTTTTTTTAATTCTAACAGCAGAACTGTGTTTCCTTCATGTATAAGACTCTCTTTGAAGCTTGCAACTGCTCTGAGACTGGAGAGGTCAACGTGGAGGTACCAAGTACACAGACCAACGTTTGAGGCAGAGAAACTCAACTTTGTAAGAACCAATCTTCATTTTAAAAAAATCTGAGTTCCTATTCTGGTTATTCTGTTTCTTATTTATTTCTGTCTTTGATTAGGCTGATTTTGACTATTCAAGGGGAGAAGTTCTGGCTTTGGTAAAGGCATAGAGAGAGATATTGTCCTGGTATTAACCTCTCCAATTAAAGTCCAAAATTCTATCGAATCCAGAACCAGAGGTTTTGCAGAACTAGTGGAAATATTTATGTGTCTGTTTCTGTGGATTGGCACGTATTACTTTTATAGCCTTAGCCCTGACTTTGTAGTGTATTTTTTTATGTTACACCACCCAGTTTATTCCTAGTTCCTTTCCATCAAGAAATATAAGCTAATGAGTTTTTTTTTTCATTGAAGCCTTTATGCAACTTTTCAATGTTCTGAGAAGGGAAACTGTCATTTACTTAATATATGTTATGTAGAAGCCACAAACTGATACATGTAATTTCCTTTAATGTTCACAGCAAACCAACAAGTGAACTGTGATAATCACCATTTAAAAATGAGAACATTGTGATGTTAGAGGTTTAAGAATATTCCACAATATCTCACAAATAATATGTAGCTGAGAGGGACT
This sequence comes from Rhinopithecus roxellana, assembly GCF_007565055.1. Classification (NCBI taxonomy): domain Eukaryota; kingdom Metazoa; phylum Chordata; class Mammalia; order Primates; family Cercopithecidae; genus Rhinopithecus; species Rhinopithecus roxellana. Next base: position 66,440,464 of record NC_044566.1, on the reverse strand, counting down.
TTGAACAAGGTCTGGCTTCAAAACGTACTCTTTTGCCATATACCCCTTTCATGATATTTTTAATACGGCTTTAATGTTCTGCATTTCACATCCTTTTTCTTTTTGTGAAAAGAAGGCTCATTTCACATTAACCAGTTTGACATATTAAATTCAATGTATTTATTGAACACCTTCTAGATGGAAGGCACTATGACAGACTTGGCAGATATAAATATGAGAGAAGCATTATTCTTGTCCGTGGGAAGATACCAGAATGTGACTGTAGGTTAAGTCAAACACAGGTGGTAAAGGCTCATGATAATGCATTGTTAATTCTTTTTATGCTATGTAATTTAATTATCTTTAAAGTTTTTATGAAAGCAGTTTCTGTACATATTAAAAAACTAAACATACCCAGCACTTTGGGAGGCCGAGGTGGGCGGATCACGAGGTCAGGAGATCGAGACCACCCCGGCTAACACAGTGAAACCCCGTCTCTACTAAAAATACAAAAAATTAGCCAGGCGTGGTGGTGGCGCCTGTAGTCCCAGCTACTCGGGAGGCTGAGGCAGGAGAATGGCGTGAACTCGGGAGGCGGAGCTTGCGGTGAGCGGAGATTGTGCCACTCACTCCAGCCCGGGCCACAGAGCCAGACTCTGTCTCCAAAAAAAAAAAAAAAAAAAAAACAAAAAACAACAAAAAACTAAACATAAAGCAACAGTGCTGCTCCTGCCTTTCCCATGTCCCATTCCTCACATGCAATCACTTTCAGCTTTATAGCGACTTTATTTTTATGTTGTAAATAATATGCTTGACTGAGTTCACGCCTGTAATCCCTGCATTTTGGGAGGCCAAGGAGAGGGGGATTGCTTGAGGCCAGGAGTACAAGACCAGCCTGGGAAACATACTAAGACCCTGCCTCTACACAAAACAGAGTTAGCTGGACAGGGTGATGTGTGCCTGTGGTCCCAGCTACTTGGGAGGCTGAAGTAGGAGGATTACTTGAGCCCAGGTGGTTGAGGCTGCAGTGAGCCTTATTTGCACCACTGCAATCTAGTCAGGCAACAAGCAAGACCCTGTCTCTAAAGCAATAAGGATAATAAAAATTCAAAAACAATAGTAGACTTACATTACTATTTTTTAATTCCTTATTTGTAGATTGTAAATTTCCTTATATTCTTCATCTTCTTAGCTACCATCCCAAAGACACATGTAATACACCTACGCGTAGAGTCAATGACCGGAGTGAAAATGGCCTCAGTGCCTTTTAGCCAATTGAATGGTGGTTTTACCAGCCTTAACCATGGACAATGCAGCACACACTCCCCCATTCTGAGCCCAGAGAAACCCCAGACAGAGCCTCGCACACGGCTACCCACTTTCAGGCCCCCTCTCACATGCAGGGCTAACAACTTTGGGTCCCTTCTTGTTGTCCAGAGCTCTTCTGTCAGTCAATAAAATTCTTCTTTGCCTTGCTTACTCTCCCGTGTCCCCGTACCTCATTCCTGTTGGTCATGGGACAAGAACCTGGAACCTGCCAAATGGTGGGTGTGAAAAGAGTAGCAACATTCTCCTGCTGGCTGAGCTACAGGAGTGAAAAAACTGCTGGGTGCCACCTGCGCCCATTCACCGAGCTGTGGGCAGAGGGACCAAGTGAGATGTGACACCCCCATTCGCTGAACTGTGGGTGGCAAGAACGTGAGAGAATTGGAACACTTCCTGGGTGCTCAGACCTGGAGACTCCCTGAGCAAAAGATGTAACACCCCTCGGGGCTCACCAGTTGCTGGCATCGCTGTTTTCAGGCACCACTGGGTCCCCCTTGTTCAGACCGGGCACTCAAAGTGGAAGCTGGTGCGGCAGGGCTGAGCACAGAGCAGAGACAGGCTGGATCCAGGCCCCACAGCAGCAGCCAAGTGAGCCCAGTGGCCCAGAGGCCCAGGCGAAGCTGGGTATAGGCGCACGTGGCTGTGGAGATTTCTGGCCAGCGAAGTGGCATGGAAAGGATCCTGTGTCTTGATGACATGTGCGTCATTATGATATCATGTGGAAGAGTTTTACTGCCCCAAAGTCTTCCATGCTTTGCCTCTTCATTACTCTGGCTTTGTTTTTCACTCCTGGATGAAGTTAGGTCTAAACTTCCTCCCTCGCTCTGTGTGTTGTCCCTTGTTCACTGGCTGTCAGTGTTCCATGGTTTTGGTGATGTCTGATCTGGTGATACCTCTGCTCCCATTTGCTTTTTCTGCCAGTGGAAACAAATTAGAAGTCAGTGTCTGTCCAGGAAATGGATTTCTTGGTGAGGGGCACACGAGAACTTTTTGGGGTGATGGAAATGTTCTCTATCTTGTTTGGGGTGGTAGATACCACAGGTATATACGTTTGTAAAAAAAAAAATCAAACTTTGAATGCGTGCATTTTTTTTTTTTTTTTGAGACGGAGTCTCGCTCTGTGGCCCAGGCTGGAGTGAGTGGCGCGATCTCGGTTCACTGCAAGCTCCGCTTCCCAGGTTCACGCCATTCTCCTGCCTCAGCCTCCCGAGTAGCTGGGACTACAGGCGCCGCCAACATGCCTGGCTAATTTTTTGTATTTTTAGTAGAGACAGGGTTTCACCATGTTGGCCAGGATGGTCTCGATCTCCTGACCTCGTGATCCGCCCGCCTCGGCCTCCCAAAGTGCTGGGATTCAGGCCTGAGCCACCGGGCCCGGCCAAATGGGTACATTTTTAATGTAAATGATACATCAATAAAGTTGATTTAAAGTTAAAAAATTTCCTTGAAAGATGAAAGCAACACCTTACTCATTGCATAAAAGAGAACTAAGTTTTGATTCTACTTTTTCCTACACTGGTGATGGCTTAAGGAAGCTCTCTGAGTGAGAATGATCATTTCTTTGTTAAGGTTTAATAACTAAGGCCCAGACAGATTAAGTATGGTCAAGGTGAATCAGATCCAGAGTGGTTAAGCGGCTTACTGGCTGGATGTGTAAAAGAAAAGAAACTAGAACTCAGGCCTCTTGCTTTGGCAAATTCAGAATTCAAGCAGGGAGGATGCTTGATAGCACAGGAAATTGTGACTAAAACACACGTAACTTTGAATCTTAACAAATAACACAGCCATACACATTAGAAAAGTGTTAAGAAGCTGAAAATGAATTCCATGACTCAAAAATTATAAAGTTTTATTTTCTGACCACAATGATAAAAATTCATAAAAATTGATATGAGATTTTACACTAAATTGTTTAAAAACTCAAAAGAAACAAAACCAAATATATGTTGGGTCAAAAAAGGAAATAAAAATTAAAATTATAGCTTGTTTTGAAATGATGTGAGAAATGGCTTCTTGCAACAAAGTGTGAAATTTAGACAAGCAATCCTCAGGAAAATTCATACTTTTAAATGCGTTGCTTTATATATGAAAAAAATGACCGAAACATTCACTCAGTCAGATAAGAAAACTTGAAATAAAACCAAGAATATTAGACGGAAGAATATAATACATTACCACAATGGGAAATAAGTAAGTTAGAAAAAAAGCCTAATAAAATATGTTAGGAAATGCAAGAATGTTTTGCTTCCCTTCTAACAAGAAAGAACTTCAAAAACAAAGTAGGCAAGCCGCTAGAACATTCAAGATAGACAAATGCAAATTCAATGGCAACTATATGTAATTGTCTAGATACAAATTAATTTCATAAATGTATATATTATTACTCTATACTAAAACAATGAAGTTTTTTTTTGAAATGGCCATTTTTAAGAAATCAATAAAAAACTGAAGAAAGTTTCTGAAGATTTATATCTACTGAAATTTCCAAGGTCAGGATCTAGAGATGCGTTTCCCCAAATTTAATAAGCATATCATTCCCATGTATGTAGTTTAGTGTGCAGAATGATTAATTTTAAGAAACAAAATAATCTAAATCATTTATAAGTATGTACCATAAGAAATCTAAAATCCAAATGAATATATTGCTTTCTTTTTTTTTTTTTTTTTTTTTTTTTTTTTTTTTTTTTTGAGACGGAGTCTCGCTCTGTCGCCCAGGCTGGAGTGCAGTGGCCGGATCTCAGCTCACTGCAAGCTCCGCCTCCCAGGTTTACGCCATTCTCCTGCCTCAGCCTCCTGAGTAGCTGGGACTACAGGCACCCGCCACCTCGCCCGGCTAGTTTTTTGTATTTTTTTAGTAGAGACGGGGTTTCACCGTGTTAGCCAGGATGGTCTTGATCTCCTGACCTCATGATCTGCCCGTCTCGGCCTCCCAAAGTGCTGGATTACAGGCGTGAGCCACCACGCCCAGCCATATATCACTTTCTAAAAAGGGTATGGATATATCTAACTTTTCTATTCATCAATATTATGTAAGAAACTATATAAATCCCACCACTGATGGTATTTATTTTTACTTATTTGTGGTTTGTGGCAGACTGAATTAAGCAATCTAATGAACTAGATAATATTTTTTACTGAACAAGAGACTGAGTGTCATATGGTTTAAATAACTATGAATTCATCATGGTCACATCATTAATAAATTTCAGAACTGGAATAGAAATCTTTTGAGTACAAAGCCATACTCTTCTCCACTCTACTATATTGCCTACCCATAAAAGAGTTTACTAAAAACTAAGATATCAGAAATTAAATATAATAATACATTAGAAAAGTTAGCCACTACGACCAACTGGGTTATATTAGGAATGGCATGTTAACATACAATACCCACTGTTAATTTCAAAATAAATATATACCAGAAAATAGGATAAAGAGGAAACTGTTTTAATTAAATATATCTCAAAAAACAGCATATGCACTCATAATAGTGAGATATCATCAGAATTTCCATTGATCTATTTATTTACAAATGTACCACGTGACCTGTCAACATTGTCCACATTTTGGTCAATGCAATAAATAAGACATGAAATACAAAAAGGAGACAAAAGTTATTGCTCAACTGACAACTTTGTATTACTGAAATTTGCATAAATAATAAATAAGAGAATCAATTAGTAAAGAAATTAGAAATAAATGAGATTGAATAAAGTAAATGAATGTTAACATACAAATAAAATGTTCTCATATTATTATCCATAATGTTTGATGATATAGGGATGAGAAAATATTTGAATTATGATACCAACTAAAAACTAGAAATAAAAAGAAAAATAAATAAAATTCAAAACGCTGCTAGGAATCTTCCTAGAGAAAAGTGCATTAGGCATATATGAAGAAAACATACTAGGAAACTTAAAAGTGAATTTTAACAAATAAGGAAATGTGCTGGGATCTTCTGAGGGAGTAATAAACTATGTTACAGGTGCACATTCTTCCCCAATTAATTTTTGGTTTTAATAAAATTATTGGCCATAGAATGAAAGAAAGAAAGTTTAGTGAGGGTGCTGAGTGAGGGCTGAATACAAGTTATAAAAGATCATTTAGAAACAAGTTAGAATGAATGCAGAGAATAAAGAAGAATAAGAATGTTGGTAGTTTGGCCGTAGCAGATAGACGATGATATTTCCTTGTGAACATTGTGGTTCTGTTGCTAGCTTCAACAGATGGAAGAACTGGAGAAAGCAGCACCTGCCTCTCTAGGCGTGTTTGTCTATGTGTGCATACATGTATATGTGTGCGTGTGATAAAGGGAACATATCAAACCAATGGGGGTAATGGACATTTTGATAAATGGTATTGGGAAGGTCTTCTCATTATCTAGAGTATTTGGAGAAACTATATTCTATTTTTGTTTTAGTAAAACATTAAATCATGATGTGTTGAAAACAATTGAGATTTCAGAGAAAATTATCAATGTTACATTTAATACGCTTAAGTCAAAAGATCAAAATTGTTAGAGCTAAGAAAATAATTTACAATGTAAATGCCAGAAAAAGTATTAATTACCGTAATATTATGATAGGTTTTTATAAATGATGAAAAGTCCCTAAACAAAAGCACCAGTAAAAATGAACTAAGACCAATCCACAAATTACCTACAGATAGCAGATCAACACAAAATCTAATAATATGCGACTGATTTGTAATAAACAGAATGCAAACTACATGCATGAAATGTTTTAATCTAGGAAGTAAGAAACCAAATGTAACTAAGTTATGGTCAGTGGAGTATGCAGTTACTCATTAATAATTTGATCAAACCTTTCTAGAGAAACACATTGGCAGTGTGTGTTAAAATATTTTAAGGTTTTCAGTTTTCAGCCCAATAATTTCATGTCTCAGAATTCAAGGTAATAATGGCAGATTTCGTCTAGGATCTAACTTCAAGAATGGCAATGTCAATGAAAGATATAATAGTATTAACATTTGGAAACATACAAGTTTTTTTAAAGGCATGAACAATTCACTGGTAGTACATCCAAAAGATGACATATTATACAACATTAAGAACTACTTCGGTGGCTCATGCCTGTAATCCCAGCACTTTGGGAGGCTGAGGCGGGCAGATCACTTGAGGTCGGGAGTTTGAGACCGGCCTGACCAACATGAAGAAACCCTGTGTCTACTAAAAATACAAAATTAGCTGGGTGTGGTGGTGTATGCCTGTAATCCCAGCTTCTTGGGAGGCTGAGTCAGGAGAATCACTTGAATCCGGGAGGCGGAAGTTGTGGTGAGGCGAGATCTTGTCATTGTACTCCAGCCGGGGCAATAAGGGTGAAACTCAAAAAAAAAAAAAAAGAACTATTTGATGATTTAGGAAAATGCTCATGATATAATATGTAAAGCACTCGGATAAAACTTTTGTACATTACACATATGTATGCAATTTTCTGTGCACAACAGAAATATATAGACATTTGTATAGTTATGACATATGTACAGATAATTGGCATCTTATCAAATACAGTTTCTATCCTTTTCTCTTTATTTTATCATGCATAATTACCAATTCCATTAATTGTGAAAATTATCACTTTTATGGTTAAACCATATATCATAAACTACCTACACGTTTATGTAGGTATGAATAAACAGAGAAAAATCACAGAATTACTATTCCAGATGTAATAGTTGCTATCTCTGGATACTAATATGTTGACTTTAATTCTTTAATAATTTTAATGATTTTTTATTTTTCCCAAACTTAATCCAATTTAGTCAGATTTCATTTTAAGTTATATCCAAATTAGGGGGCAGGGGTAGGTGTTCATGTGTACATAGTTAGCTTTGATGACATTCACAAAATGTGAAAAATCAGATTTCACCTAGGGTAGATTTGGCAAGCAAAACAAATGAAGGCAAAACAAAGAAACAAGAAAATAAAGAAATAATGTCTAGAGGGGAAAAAAATCTGGATATATGATCTCAGAAAGAATAAATTCAGGCATTGAGACTGTTCATTTCTGGTTGTAACATTGTTTATCTGATTTTGTTGAATTATTTCACAAGACCTTGGTGGATTAAACAGAATCAGTGAATTGCCTGGGCCATGATGGGTCAGGAGTGAGCCAGGAGTGCATCTGGAGGAGGCTGCTATGGAAATTGGACTGGCGAAGGGAAAGGAAAGCTTGCTTCTAAAAGCAGGGTGTGGGGCAGATAAAAAGATGCTGCAGACATCAGCTGCTTTGCAGTGTGTGTTCTAGACAGGCCTTGACTAGGCTGATTAGGAGGATTCAGAAGAGTTTGAAGAAAACATTTTACTGCAGATGAACAAATACGTTGTCAGTTTTGCCTAAATGAATGTAAATTGTGATGCAGGCAATATGCTATAAAGTCCTAAGAAGGGTCCGTGTTTCTTGAAAGTAAAATAATAAAATAAGTCTGGTGGGTAATTGTTTGCTCTTTGAATTTTGTGTTTAAGTCAGCTCTCGGAAACCACCTTTATGAGTTTCTGCTATGCTCTTTGTCCTGAGAGAATGTGACAGAAGCCAGTAGCAGCAACAATGATGCGTGAAACCTGGGGAGGGGACAGTGCATGCGTTGTGTGTGAGGCACACAGCATGATCCACAAAAATTTAAAATAAAAAGGTATATATTCTGGCTGGGTTCGGTGGCTCGTGCCTGTAATCCCAACACTTAGGGAGGCTGAGGCAGGTGGATTACCTGAGGCCAGGAGTTCGAGACCAGCCTGGCCAATATGGAGAAACCCCGTCTCTACTAGAAATATAAAAATTAGCCAGGCATGGTGGCAGGCACCTGTAATCCCAGCTACTTGGGAGGCTGAGGCAGGAGAATCGCTTGAACCTGAGAGGCGGAGGTTGCAGTGAGCTGAGATGGAGCCACTGCACTCCAGCCTGGGCGACAGAGACAGATTCTGTCTCAAAAGGAAAAATAATAATAAAAGATAAAAAATTAAAAAATAAAAAGGTATATATTCTATATCTGTATAGATAGGTGAATTCTACTCAGTTCTCTTCATGAAAAGGGCATGGATTCCCTGTGGTATAGATTATCTCTAAGGTTCAAATGTTTTAGCAATTAAATATCACAATTTGAAATGCAATATAATTTGCTTTCTGCAACTTAAAAGTTTTCTTTAATATCACAACAATCATTTGCAAATGTAAGGGGGAACTTCCCATAAACTTTACTTTCTTTGTTGTGCACAGTATTAGTGTATTGTTGTAGTCTGCTGTTTGAAATGTATAGCTTGTATTGTAGTGAGTTGTCGTCTCATGTTCTTTCTGTATTCCTCTTTTTTTATACTTGTGTGTGTATACACATCTATGTATGCGTATTTTCATAGTTCTCTATTAACATTTTTGCATCCCTCTATGGGAGCACACTGTCTCCAAATATTAGTAACCCGTTATTCTGAAGAATTAACAAGAAAGGGATGCTAGAATCCTCTTTAAATAAAAATACAATGCTGCTTAACATATCAGGGCAAATACTTCAAAACATTCTAGGGGAAATGGTGAATTAGTGCCTGAATATCATAACATACTAAGTATAAGCCAATAAACTTTGTTTAAAAAAGGTCACCTCAACCAAATTTAAGTGTAATTCTCAGATAAGATAACAGCCCTAGTAGATACCAAGACTCTGGTGGGCGAAGGTCACCTTCCTGCAGAATCAGAGTGGAACGATTTTATAATAGGTTGGAGGACCCTGGAAGGAATGCATATTAGCAGAGTTAGATGGCTTCAAAACTAGTTTAAAATGAATCTGTCTAGACAGGAGTCGATGTTAGTGTCTGGGAAGAGTATTTATAGACACCTCTTTGATATCTATACAGCATTTTCTCCTATGGAATATTTATTATTGTCCAAAATGAGGAAAATGAGTTAGCACAGTGTTCACATTTTTAGAATATCCAAAGTAGGATGGGTACAAGCAGACATTTTCAAATTAGTTTCAAGGAATTATATTTTAATATGTTTTTAAAGGAAATCAAATACTTTGGTGAAAAAGGAAATATCAGGTAAAGCAAGAGTTAAATTTTAAGCTGGAAAAAATTAAGGTGCTTCTACAATGAAGTGCCTCTCTGAAAGTATAAAACTTAGATGAACTGTAAAGATCAAAAACTTGGTGATAAAATGATGACATTAGAGAAAATGAAAAATTGTATGAAAGTAGAAATGTCTGGAAATCGTTGAGCTCATTCAGGCAGGAGGAAAGATAATGAAAGCGGATAATGGACTGTAATTAAGTGCTCAGACCTCCTGCAAACCCGTGTGAAAGTCAAGTTACTTTTGTTCAAGATAGAAACCCCAAAGCCTTGGCAAGAAGTACCAAGAATTCTTTTCAAAGAATAAACATACTGAAAGATTTCTTTGAAACACACACACACGCGCGCGCGCACACACACACATGTACATACATAGTTCTTACCCATTTAAGGAGACCATTTATTATTCTACTTACAACCAAAGTGAAATCTGGTACCATTATCCTTGCTTGTGATTTAATGGTGTAGAATGTTGACAGAGAGAAATCTCTCATGGAAACGTCAGAAGAAATGGCTTTGTAATTCCGCAGAGATTATTACTGACTGCTTAGACAAATCTTTAGCAAGATAGCCATGCATTTTCAGAGCAAGTAATCTCTCTGTGCTGTGATTTGGGTGATGTAAAGGGTATCCACCCCTAAATATTGCAGGTGAGTCAGCCATGGTGCCTATGGTAGCCAGGGATAATTGCCCTCCCTGTGAGGATGCATTTCATGGGAATGTGACAGTAATCTAGAGCTCACGCTGTATTTGGGGAGATGAGACTAAGCAGGTGAAATTTAATTAATTTTCTAGGGATGTCATTTGGTGTCTTGAGAAAGGCATAAGCCTTAAAATTAAAACCAAAACCAAACAATAAAATGGGTTGGAAAGCCAGCTGAACCACAACCTAATTTGGGACTTGAGACTTGCTAACTAACCTCTTGAAGTCCCACTTTCCACACCTGTAAAGGGGGAATGATAATCTCAATCTGACAGTATTGTTGGAAAGATGAGATAACATAGGAAAACTGATCGACTTATAATAGGTGTTCAATGTAGGATTGCTTTTACTATTACAAAATTAATTGTCCAAACAATAACTAAACACTGTCTCTGGGTAATTCTTTAGTCTAGATTCTGTTGCAAGTGCTATCAGCTTGATAGTAGATTGACATTCTTGCATTTCAGAAATATTTGTCTTCATATATCTAGTACTTGACAGAGAACAAGGCATGGAGTAGGTATTTAGAACCTACCTCTTCCATTTGAGTTATACTGCAATTGATTCTCTATACTGTTTATATTTTTTGGTAAGTTTGGGGAAAGCATAATTTATCTCTCAGGATAAACCTTATATGTGCTTTAATCTTTTTTTCAAATTTTCCAAAGATTTTTTTCCAACGTTTTTACTGAGTTAAAAATACACATAAGATTTACCATCTTAACCATTTTAAGTGCACAGTTCAGTGCTATTAAATACATTAATAATATTATGCAACCAACACCACCATCCATATTCATAGCTCTTTTCGTCTGGTAAAACTGAAACTCTATTATTCATCAAGTAGTAACATTCCATGTCCCTTCCCCTCAGGCCCCGGAAAACACCATTCGACTTTGCCTTTATGATTTTGATTACTCTGAGTACCTCATATAAGTAAAATCCTTACAATATTTGTCATGTTGTGAATAGCTTATTTCACTTAGCATAATGTCCTCTGGATTCATCCACATTGTAGCTTATGTCAGAACTTCCTTCCTTTCTGAGTCCGAATAAGACTCGGTTGTCTGTATAGAGCAGGTTTTGCTTATTCTCTCATTTGTCAATGGGCACTCGGGTTGCTTTCCACATTGTAGCTATTGTGAATAATGTTGCTATAAACATGGGTGTGTAAGTATCTATCTGAGACTCCATTTTCAGTCCTTCTGTGTATATAGCTAGAAGTAGAATTGTTGAGTCATTTGATAATTCTGTTTTTAATTATTTGAAGAACTCCCATACTGTTTTCCACCATGGTCGTATCATTTACATTCCCACCAACTGTGCACAAGAGTTCCAATTTCTCCACATCCTCCCCAGCACTTACTTTCTTCTTCTTCTTGTTGTTTTTTTTATAGTTGCCATCCTAATTTGTGTGAAATGGTATCTCACCATAGTTTAATTTCATTTTTCTAATGATTAGTAGTGATTGGTGATGTTGAGTATCTTTTCACGTGCATATTGGCCATTTGTATATCTTCTTTGGACAAATGGTTTACTCGAGCCCTTGCCCAATTTTTAATCAAGCTTGTTATTGTTGAGTTTTAGGAGTTCTCTACATATTCTACATGGTAATACCTTCTCAAATATATGATTTGTAAATATTGTCTCCCATTCTGTAGAGTGCATTTTTACTCTGTTACAGTGTTTCTTGGTGCACACAATTTTTACATTTTAATGCAGTCTTATTTGTCTATTTCTTCTCTTGTCACCTGTGCCTTTGGTGTCATATCAAGAAATCATTGCCGAATCCACCATCATGTAGCTTTTGCCTTATGCTTTCTACTAAGAGTTTTATAATCTTAGGTCTTAACATTTAGGCCTTGGATCCATTTTGACTTAATTCTTATACATGATATTAGGAATGGGTTCAACGTTATTCTTTTGCACATGGATGTCCAGTTTTTCCAGTACCATTTGTTGAAAATATTGCCTTTTCCCCATTGAATGGCCTGTGACCCTTACCAAAATCACTTTACCATATATAAGGTGGTTTATTTTTGTGCTTTCTATTGTATTCCTTTGGTCTGTAAGGTTTGTTTTTATGCCGGTATTACACTATTTTGATTTTATGCCAGTATTACACTATTTTCCCCATTGAATGGCCTGTGACCCTTACCAAAATCACTTTACCATATATAAGGTGGTTTATTTTTGTGCTTTCTATTGTATTCCTTTGGTCTGTAAGGTTTGTTTTTATGCCAGTATTACACTATTTTGATTACTGTAGCTTTGAAGTAAATGTTGAGCTCAGAAAGTGTGAGTCCTCCAGCCTTGTTCTTTTTCAGGATTGTTTTGAGTGGTCAAAGTCCCTTGAGATTTCATATCAATTTTAGGACTCTTGACAGAAATTGCATTGAGTCTGTAGATTGCTTTGAGTAGTGTTGACATCTTAACAATATTAAGTAATCTAGTCCATTTCCATGGGAAATACATTGATTTCTCTTTACTCAATTTCTTTCAGCAATGTTTTTTAGTTTTTATTGTACACTTAATCTTTCACCTCCTTGGTTAAATTAATTTCTCAGTATTTTATTATTTTTGAAGCTACTGTACAAGAAGTTGTTTCTGTAATTTAATTTTCAGACTGCATTTTTTTTTTTTTTTTTTTGAGACAGACTCTTGCTCTGTGGCCAGGCTGGAGTGCAGTGGCATGATCTCGGCTCACTGCAACCTCTGCCTCCTGAGTTCAAGCGATTCCCCTGCCTCAGCCTCCTGAGTAGCTGGGACTACAAGCGCGTGCCACCACTATTACATTTTTAGTAGACATCGGGTTTCACTATGTTGGCCAGGATGGTCTCGATCTCATGACCTCGTGATCCCCCCCACTCAGCCTCCCAAAGTGCTGGGATTACGGGCGTGAGCCACTGCGCCCGGCCAAAAGACATAATTTTTATTTGTGTAGAATTAGTAATAATGTCCTCACTTCCCTTTCTGAATTCAGCAATTTCTCGTCTTTCTTTTTTTCTTAGTTCATCTAGCTAAAGGTTTGTTAATTTTGTTTCTTTTCAAAGACCTTTTCAGTTTCATTTTTTTTCTATTCTCTACTTCATTTATCTCTGCTTTGCTATTAATTATTTCCTTCTTTCTGCTAGCTTTGGATTTAGTGTGTTCTTTTGCTAATTCTTTAAGTTGGATTGTTGATTTGAATCTTTCTTTTCTTGGGTGAGGGGCCGGGGGGGGCGGGGCACGGAGTCTCGCTCTGTGGCCGGGGCTGGAGTGAGCGGCGCCATCTTGGCTCACTGCAAGCCCCGCCTCCCGGGTTCCCGCCATTCTCCTGCCTCAGCCTCCCGAGTAGCTGGGACCACAGGCGCCGCCACCGCGCCCGGCTGATTATGTTTTAGTAGAGACGGGGTTTCACCATGTTGGCCAGGATGGTCTCAATCTCCTGACTTTGTGATCCGCCCGCCTCGGCCTCCCAAAGTGCTGGGATTACAGGCGTGAGTCACCGCGCCCGGCTGATTAAATCGTTCTTAGATGTGTGATCTTGAGTAGGTTACTTAACTCTTCCATGTCTTGGTTTCCTAGTCTGTAAGAAAAAGATACAATCATAATACTTACCTCACAGGGTTGTTGTAAACCTTAAATGTGTTACTGCATGTAAAGCAGATACAGGACCGACGCGGAATGCGTGCTCAGTAAAGGATAGGTCGAATTACGTTGTTACTGAGAAACTGATGTCAGGATATAAAAAAGACTTAAGAAGTGCACACATGCCAATGTATTACCTGTACATCCTTGCAATTTATCGCTTCCCACAGATGCATGTTGGTCCTCTGTCTGCAAATGATTTTACTCTCATGGCCATAGAAATCCACTGTTACCCACTGACTTACTCGTGGCAACAGCTAATACCTTTATTTCCTGCTGTAAAAAAGTCTTAATCCGAAATATTCTCAGATTTCTTCTCATCTACTTTAACACCTAGTGGGAGGTGATGTGCTTTAAGATCCATGCCTTCTTTTAATTTAGCTAGCTACTTCCCCAACAAAGAAGACCACATTCATATTGAGAAATTTATAATTGTCCTTACCATACACAATTTGCATCTAAAATTCATAAATATAATGTTTGACCTAAATCTGTGGGGCTAGAAATGTTCAATTATCTTGTTAATAACACAATTTACATTTGGATCACTTTAGTAACAAATCTTTACAACTAGGATTGAAAATGATACTCTACCAAAACTGGCACCACTGCCTTCTAGACCTGTCTTTTGTTTTGTCTAGGTCTACAACAACTAGATGTAGTTGACACTTAGTAGTTTGCACATTTTCTTTGGCGTTGGTGAACATGTGTGACTCTAACACTGTCCTGGCCCCTGAGTTTAAGCAAGTCCAACTACAGCTTCTGCAGATGACACCTGATTGACCAAGAAGACCCTAGAACTCACATCTGGACTGCAGCACGGAAACCAGGTACCTGAGAAACACGCCCACAACTCCCCTTCCCAGCTTTTTTATCCAATTCCTCCTCCAGTTGTGCATAAATTCCTCATAAAGCCTCTCCTTCTTATGCTCAAGCTGGTTAGCTTTGGGTTTTGCTATTCACAACAATAACTTTGTGGAATTTTTTTAAAAAAATATACTTGTATGCTCTGGTTTAAGAAACTGACTGAAGTTGTGGGGAGGAAAGGAAAGTAGAAAGTTAAAGTGAAGAAACTGTTTAATTTTATAAAGGCTTCACAGATTTCTAAGTGTTAGCTATAATTTTTCATACATCTTATATATTTGAAATGATTCAATTTGCATGGACATATGAACTATTACATAAAATATATTAGATATCTAGACTATTGTCTAAATATTATGGGATAAAATTTTATTGGATAAAACAAAGAAAACCATGCACTCCAATTCAACATTGGAAGAATAACATTGCAAGGCAAAATAAGATTGCAAAGCATTCTGAATGTGATTAAGTTTAAAATGAAGTTTTAAAATGAAGTTAAGGTAAGTTTAGCTTACCTTAACATATGCTTTCCCATGGAAAAAACGCCATATTCTTAGAAACTCTCAACCATAAAATGAGGTAAAGAAATGCACACTCATTATTCATAAAGTGTTACGTGTTACATGTTTCTTATCACTTTATTTTTTGCCATAGAACTTTTAGTGTTTTTTAATATTTGGGAAGATTTTTTTCCTTGAATAGAAAGTGTAAATTCTCATAATGCCATATGGTGGAGCTGGTGGACAAAGATTGAATCCTACAGGTTTCATTATTTTGATAGTTGCTATGTGTGAGATTTTATTTTTTATAGTGCTTATTGCCATGTTAAGTCTGATACCTTTCCTGTGAAACTTACTATCTGCTGTAGTATTTCTATTTAAAATTCTTGTATCCAGTCTTACTAGCTTCTTAGCTGTTAAGGAGTTGCAAAACTAAATCATAGCCATAATGATTTTTCAATGAGAGGTAGTATTTTCCAGAGAAGGTGAGTTATGGGACATGTTGTCCATGTTGCAACCTCAGTTGCTATACAGATGCAGTCAAGTGTCCCTTGATGATGGGAGTACATTCTGAGAAATGAGTTGTTAAGTGATGTTGTTATTGTGGGAACATCATAAAGTGTACTCACACAAACCTGGATGGTATGGCTTACTGCACACCTAGGCTGTATGGTATAGCCTGTTGCCCCTAGGCTACAAACCTGTACAGCACATTACTGCATACTGTATACAAATTACTGAATACTGTAGGAAACTTTAACGCAATGGTAAACATGTGTGTATCTAAACATATCTGATCATAGTAAAGGTACAGTAAAAATATGCATAAAAGAGTTAAAATGATACACCTGTACAGGGCACTTACAATGAACAGAACTTGCATGACTGGGAGTTGCTCTGGGTGAGTCAGTGAGTGAGTAGTAAGTGAATGTGAGGATCTAGGATATTACTGGACACTACTATAGATTTTGGAAACACTGTACACTGAAACTATGCCAAACTTTTAATTTTTTCTTTCCTCAATAATAAACCTTAGCTTACTGTAACTTTTTTGCTTTATGAACTTTGAATTTTTTTTAACTTTTTTACTCTTTTGTGCTGACACTTAGCTTAAAACACAAATACATTGTACAGCTGTAAAGACATTTTCTTTCTTTATATCCTTATTTTATAAGCTTTTTTCTATTTTAAAAATGTTTTATTTTTAATTTTTTACTTGTAAAATTTTTCATTAGAAAGTAAGAATCAAACACATACATTTACCTAAGGCTACACAGGGTCAGGGTCATCAATATCACCATCTTCCACCTCCATATCTTGATCCACTGGAAGGCCTCCAGGAGCAATAACACACATAGAGCCATCATCTCCTGTAATAATGCCTTGTTTTGGAATTCCTCCTGAAGGACTGTTTTACAGTGAACTCTTTTAAAAAATAAGTACAAGGATTACACTTTAAAATAATGATTAAAAGTGCAGTGTAGTCAGTTGATAAACCAATAACATAACCATTTACTATCACTATCATATTATATTCTGCACATAACTGTATGTAGCTTTGTTCACACTACATCATCATGCACATGAGTGATGCGTGTTGCACTACAATGCTATGACTTCTCCATTGTCACTGGGTGATAGGAATGTTTTATCTTCATTATGACTTTATGTGACCTGCACTGTTGACTGAAATATTGTTATGAGGTGCATGACTGGTATTTGTAAAAGTATGGCATTTTTAGGGCATAGTAGCATATCATATGCTTTAAGTGTATATATTATATATATATATACACACACACATACTTTATATATTTAATATAAATATATCTACTCAGGGTTTAGACACTCAGAGAATATTACTCACATGTATATATCACTCATTAACTTTTCTTCAAAGAAAATAAACAGCATTACTGTAAAATCAGCATGTTTATCATTTGAAATCAAGAAGTATTTGTTCAGTTGGTGTATGGAACAAAGCACATGTTGATTTGATCAGTTTTTTAAATTGTAATTTATATTGCACTGATACAGAGTTATAAGAAAATAATGAGGCCAGGTGCGGAGGCTCACACCTGTAATCCCAGCACTTTGGGAGGCCGAGGCGGGCAGATCATGAGGTCAGGAGATCGAGACCATCCTGGCTAACACGGTGAAACCCCGTCTCTACTAAAAATACACAAAAATTAGCCAGGCGTGGTGGTGGGCGCCTGTAGTCCCAGCTACTCGGGAGGCTGAGGCAGGAGAATGGCGTGAACCTGGGAGGTGGAGCTTGCAGTGAGCCGAGATTGCGCCACTGTACTCCAGCCTGGGCGAGAGAGCAAGATTCCATCTCAAAAAAAAAAAAAAAAAGAAAAGAATGAAACATGTCGGTAATGGGCAGAACTCTATCATATTTTATTGTTCGAAAAAAATTAATAAAATAATTTATTTCATACATAGCACTTATAATCTAGGTTTAAAAACACAAAAAAACACAATTAATGAACACTGAAAATTAAAATATTATTACAGACCAGAATAGAAGAGCTGTCACAGGAAAATATCCATTTAGGATCCAAATAAATTTAAAGAACATGACGTGGAGTATGAAAGTGAGTTTGTGTTGGCCATAAAGATAGAAGGCACAGATACTAGATTAACAGTTGGCTGCGGACTTCTGATTTAAAAGGAAAAGTAAAAAAACTTTATTTAAAAAAATGTATTGATAATATCACTGGCTAATATATTGAAAGTCAAAAGAGGTAAAACATGTTTAAATGCATTTAAAAGGCAGTAGGCCAGAGCCTATTGGAGTTTTTCTAAAACGTCTAAAAATATAAACCAGATACATATTTCCCTATAGATAAAACATATGGTTTGTAAAAAGGGCCATATCCAATTAAATATTGTCACTTAATTACAAACTAAGCTATAAAGTGTAGTTCAACATACTGTACTTGGGTATTAAACAGAGACTATATGTCTCCAATAGGAATTAGCTTATGTGGAATTTTCTAGGCGTGTCATGTGTTGGGGATAAAGGGCATCAGGTAGCTTAATTACAAATCGATAAAAGTTAGAGAGAAAATTACTCTTTCTAAAAAGTTTGCTGTGACCGTGCTACCAGGAATGTTAGAATCAGTGCAGTAGGAGATAAGAGGAAACATTTGTAAAGTGTCAAATACACATCCAAAACACAAGATTTATTTAAGGTCTACAAAAACCTTGGGCTGCACATATTTTAACCTCCTTCTTACAGATGAAAAAACTGAGTCTTAAAGAGATTGATAATGTGCCCAAGATCCCATATTGAGTCAAGGGAAGAGCTAGGCTTCAAGTTCTTATCTGTCTGACCCCAATTCTATTCTCTTAGCCACACCACATGCAGGTACATTTAATTTTGAGCCCTGAATACCTAAGACTGTGAATACCATTAACAATAGGAGAAACAGATCTAGGAAGAAAAAGGATAGGTTTGATTTACAACATGTACAATTTAAGCAATACAATTTATTTTTGGGCTGAAAAACAATTTAAAGAACATGTAGGTCATTACATTGCTCAAATGTTTACCAGGCAACTAATGAGCATAAATTACCTGGCAGTTACATTGAGGTTTTAAAGGATAAGCTCAAAGTCAAGGGATGAAGAGAGGCATGTAAAAACACAATTATAATACAAAACAAAGAGTGTTTTAATTGACTCATAAAAGCGTACTACATGAGAATAAAAGAAGATTTTGATAATTATGACTAGGGCTGGGTTCAAGTACCTGATACTTAAAACATAATCTTGAGGCCAGGCATGGTGGCTCACGCCTATAATCCCAGCACTTTGGAAGGCCGGGGCGGGTGGATCATGACGTCAGGAGTTCAAGACCAGCCTGGCCAAGACAGTGAAACTTCGTCTCTACTAAAAATACAAAAATTAGCCAGGTATGGTGGCGGCTGCCTGTAATCCCAGCTACACAGGACGCAGAGGTTGCAGTGAGCCGAGATTGCACCACTGCACTCCAACCTGGGTGACAGAGCAAGACTCCATCTCAAAAAACAAAAAACAAAAAACAAAAAAACACAAAACCATAATCTTGAGTATATGTGTGTTTGTCTGTTTGCATTGTTTTAAAGAAATACCTGAGACTGGGTAATTTATAAAGAAAAGAGGTTTATTTTGGTTCATGGTTCTGCAGGCTGTACAGGAAGCATGGTGCCAGCATCTCCTTCTGGTGAGGGCCCAGGAAGCTTCTAATCATGCTGGAAGGTGAAGGGGGAGGCAGTGCATCACATGGTGAGAGAGGGAGCAAGACACGGGGTAGAAGATCCCAGGCTCCTTTAAACAATCAGCTCTTGTGTCACTAAGGGAGCCAGAGCTCGCTCATTACCACAGTAGGGCACCAAGCCAATCATGAGGAATCTGCCCCATGGCCCAAACACCTCCCACTAGGCCCCACCTTCATTACTAGGGATCACGTTTCCACATGAGATTTGGAGGGGACAGATCTCCAAGCCATATCAACATGAATGAAGAGTCACAGAAAAGATGACGTTTCAGCTGGTCTAAACAAGTAATAGGAGTTCAGCAGGCTCTCAAGGTAGCAGGTGAGAAGAACAAAATCCTAGTCTAAAGATGTCATTCCAGCCAGGTGTGGTGGCTCACGCCTGTAATCTCAGCACTTTGGGAGGCCAAGGCGGGCAGATCACCTGAGGTCAGGAGTTCGAGACCAGCCTGGATAACATGGTGAAACCCTGTTTCTACTGAAAATGAAAAAAATCAGCCAGGTGTGGTGGTGCGCCTGTAATCCCAGCTACTCAGTTGGCTGAGGTAGGAGAGTCGCTTGAACCCAGGAGGTGGAGGTTGCAGAGAGCTCCACTGCACTCCAGCTTGGGCAACAAGAGAGAAACCCCATCTCCCAAAAAACAAGAAAAAAAAAGAAAT
Organism: Rhinopithecus roxellana; assembly: GCF_007565055.1. NCBI lineage: Eukaryota > Metazoa > Chordata > Mammalia > Primates > Cercopithecidae > Rhinopithecus > Rhinopithecus roxellana. The sequence continues at coordinate 66,420,465 of NC_044566.1, read as the reverse complement.
CATTCCTAATGCAGTAGTTTTGTGATACTGAGGCCCAAAGAAGTTAAATGATTCACCTAAGGTCAAACAACTACTTAGTACAAAATTCAAGGCTGGGTGCGGTGGCTCACGCCTGTAATCCCAGCACTTTGGGAGGCTGAGGTGGGCAGATCACAAGGTCAGGAGATCGAGACCATCCTGGCTAACACGGTGAAACTCCATCGCTACTAAAAAATACAAAAAACTAGCCGGGCGAGGTGGCGGAGCCTGTAGTCCCAGCTACTCGGGAGGCTGAGGCAGGAGAATGGCGTAAACCCGGGAGGCGGAGCTTGCAGTGAGCTGAGATCGTGCCACTGCACTCCAGCCTGGGCGGCAGAGCGAGACTCCATCTCAAAATAAATAAATAAATAAATAAATAAAAATAGAAATAAATAAAAAAAAGGGAGGGGGTCTTGGGAAAGAGGCAGTCTAAAAAAATCCAAAAGTGTCAACAAGTAGAAAAACAGATCACCTGAAGAGTGAATTGCCAGAATGGCTGTGGATTCCCACTAGCAGTGCAGACAGCTAAAAGACAATTGAGGGAAACCTTTGGAAGGCTGAGGAAATTTAGAATTTTGTATCTAGCCAGCCATAAATCAAGAATAAGTACAATAGGAGTGGGTGTGGCAAGTGGGAGCAGAGAGGAGAGGGCGGTGAGCAGGACACAGGGAGAAGACAGTGGGGAAAAGAGCTTTTGGGTAGATGGAGGCGGAAAAGGGGGTGGCGTGAGTGGGGAAAAGGAGGTGGGGAAAAGACTTGGGGGAAAAGTTTTTCATTTATTGGAGGAGAAAAATAAGGTGGCAAGCCAGAGGGAGGAAAAGAAGGTGGCGAGAGGGGCAGGGGAAAAGAGGGTGGGAAAAAGGTTTTTGGGTAGTTGGAGGGAAACGAGGGTGGGGGGGAGATAAGGAAAAGGGGGAGAGATAAGGAAAAGAGGGGAAGATGGGGAAAAGAGGGTGGGAAAAAGAGGTGGGGGGAAGAGGGTGGGAAAAAAGGTTTTGGGTAGATGGAGGGGGAAAAGAGGGTGGTGAGAGGGAGGGTCGCCAGAGGGAGGGTCAGCAAGAGGGTGGAGAGGGGAAGGAGGGAAAATAGGGGAGTGCGGAAGAGAGTGGAAAATGGGAGGAGGGAATAGACTGTGGGAAAAAGACAGTGGGGTAAAGACAGTAGGGAAAAAAGTTTTTGGGTAGATGGAGGCAGAAAAGAGGGCGAGAGGGAGCAGGGAGAAGATGGAGGGGAAAAATGCATCTGGGTGGAAGGAGGGGGAAAAGAGGGTAGGGAAAGGAAGCGGGTGAGGAAGGAAGAGGTGGCAGCTGGAGGGAGGAGAAGAGGGAGCAGGAAGAAGACAGTGGATATGTTTTTGGATAGACGGAGGGAGAAAGGGTGGCAAGAGGAAGTGGTTGGGGGAGGAGGGAATGAGGGTGGCCAGGAGGAATGGGGAGAAAGTTTGGGGCTAAGATGGTGGCAAGAGGGAGGTGGGAGAAGGCAGTGGGGAAAAGAGGGTGGGAAAACAACGGTGGGGAAAAATGTTTTTGGGTAGATGGAAGGTAAAAATAGGGTGGGGAGAGGGAGTGGGGAAAAGAGGGTGGCAGGGTGGAGGGAGTCAAAATAATGAGTATGATAAAGACATTTTCAGATATGTGAATTCTCAGAAATTGACCCGCCAAGTACCGTCTCTCAGGGAACTCTGGAATATGTCTTACCCTAAACTGAAAACTGATCCAAAAGAGAGAGAAAGGCACAGGACCAGGGAAACAGAATCGAAATCAGAGCAGATGTAAAGGAAATTTTCCTGGCAAAGGTCAAAAGAACCTTTGAGTGACTGTTGGCAGAACGAGAAAAAAATGCCAGAGTTTTAGAATTAAAAAAAAAAAAAAAAAAAAAAAAACACACCAAAACCCAAAAAACAATAGGCCAGGCGCGGTGGCTCACGCCTGTAATCCCAGCACTTTGGGAGGCCAAGGCAGGTGGAGCACGAGGTCAGGAGATCGAGACCATCCTGGCTAACACGGTGAAACCCCGTCTCTACTAAAAAATACAAAAAACTAGCCAGGCGAGGTGGCGGCGCCTGTAGTCCCAGCTACTTGGGAGGCTGAGGCAGGAGAAGGTCATGAACCCGGGAAGCGGGGCTTGCAGTGAGCTGAGATTGTGCCACTGCCCTCCAGCCTGGGCGACAGAGTGAGACTCCATCTCAAAAAAATAATAATAGTAAAATAAAAGAACAATAAAAGTCTTACGAATTTGCAACTCAACAATTACTGAGGGCCTAATATAATCAATGGGCTGGATATAAGATGTTTTTACCTAGTAATAATTCCTAGGATGATGCTACTACCCTAGTTTTGTTGATTTTTTCTTCTGTGCTCTCACAGTATTTTAACACTGTATGAATTAGTATTAAAGACTCTGGCTGTATTTTCGTATTACATTTCTATCATGGATTTCTTAAAATCATGTAATGAGAAAATGAAGTGAAATAATTACTTAGTATAAATTTGGAAATAAAGCCCTGTGCTTTTTTGTGTGCAGCTTCAGTAACTATCACTTAGGAGTTTTTGTGTGTTCACTTGTATTTTTTAAATGTTCCTGTGATGTAAGTGATTTGGGGAGAGGTATTTCTGTTAAAAAAAAAAAATGGCAGTAGGGATGTCACCAGCTGGTTCTCTGAACTCTGAAGCCTCTTGAGACCGTGAAGCTGGAGCTCAGTTAGAGAGAGGGGACAGTGAGAGATGTGAAGAATCCAATCATGTCTCAGGGAACACTGTCTACTCGTCCAGTATTTTTAAGGTTGGAATGATCACGCTGATTCCCCCCAACATTTGTTCATGTTGACCTTTTCTATGATGACACCAAATGTAAATGGAAAAACAATGCAGCTCATAGTAGCTTTGACTGACTTTAATAATCACTTGATTCAGAAGTGTGCACGCTCCACGTAGTACTCCAGACACTAGAGAGTCACTTGGTACGGTTCTAAAGTTAATCAACATGTCTATATCAAGCTTGGATATTTTGAAGTCTAGAGTCCTATGCATTCTACATGAAGGAAATGTTTTTCAAGATGTGACAACCTCTAAGCAGTAGTCCTCAGATGTGCTGTACTTCCTAAGCAAAACCTGTAAGAAAGCAGGTTCTCAGTCCCAGAATGGAAATTTAAGTGTAAGAGTTATCAGAATTCTCTGCTAGGTTGCCAAGGATGCAGCAGTGATAATGCTTGTTTCCTCAGGCTTAAATTCTTCTCAAATTAATTCAACTCTGCCTTTCTCAGAAACAATTTTTCTTAAAAAAATTTCTTTTAGCTACAATCAATCAAAGTATTGTATTCATCAGTGGTCATAAAAATTCTTTACCACACTGAGAAGGTGGCATGGATTTTTTTCATTCGTGTATTTCATTAATCTGTACCTATACATTCCATTGCTGACTAGATGATGACCATCTTGCATTTTCAGAATAACTACAGAGAGCTTTTTGGCATTAGGATGAGGTTACTGGCTCATTAAAAATACTCCCTGGGCTCCCTGATAGCTTCTGCAGTGAAAGGTAGGAGTAGCTGAATTCTTGAGTCTCTTCCTATGCTGAAATTCAATTAAGCTACATATGAGAGATAGGATATGGGAACTAACTATCTTAATGTCACAAAACAATTCCAAGAAAGTTGATTTTTTTTTTTTTTTACAAAACCATTTGACACTAGGTATTTTGATGAGGCCACAGAATCAGATCAACTGTTTTGTTTTTGTTTTTGTTTTTTTTCCATTTTCTTATTTTTTTTTTTCCTTTTAAAAAAAGGTTGTGATACCAAGGAAACGATCAGCTGTCCTTTGAAAACAGAACACAAATATTAGATAAATTCACATTAGCTTCCTATTCTTTGAGTCATACTTTGACTATCAGTCTTAAGTCACACCCACTTTGGAAGTCTAGGCAGACATTTTAAAAAGGGGAGATTTTTGCTACATTAAGTAAGATTAAAGATATTAATCTCTGTTCACTAACTGTCTAGACGTGGGAAACATCTGGGAAATACACCAGAATTTTAATATAAATTTCCTTCCGTGCTTCTCTTGGGCCATTCTCAGGAAACTGCTCTACTGCTGGTCTCAGTGATGAAAATTCTTGTACTCACAACTCCTTTCTTACGTGCTCATCAGCTCCTTCCTTTTTTCTTCCTAGTAAGTGCAAAAGGGAAAGAATCACCTTTTCTCAAACTAATGATCTGTGCAAATGTTTTCCTTTTTTCAATGAACTTTTGCATATAATTTGAGTAACAAAGTGTATTAGTCTGTTCTCACGCTGCTATGAAGAAATATTCAAGACTGGGTTAATTTATAAAGGAAAAAGATTTAATTGACTCACAGCTCTGCATTGCTGAGAAGGCCTCAGGAAACTTACAATCATGGTGGAAGGGGAAGCAAACATGTCCTTCTTATAAGGTGGCAGGAGAGAGAAATGCCAAGCAAAGGGGTAAAATCCCCTTATAAAACCATCAGCCCTAGTGAGAATTCAATCACTATCAAGAGAACAGCATGAGGGTAACTGCCCCCATGATTCAATGACGTTACACTGGGCCCTAGCCACGACATGTGGGGATCATGGGAACTACAATTCAAGATGAGATGTGGGTGGGAACACAGCCAAACCATATCACACAGGATCATCACTAATTAGTTGTCGCTCTCTAATGTAAATATCTTTAGCTGTCGCTCCTTCAGAATACACTAGTTCAAGCAAGAAGATGTGTTTTCTGCCCCTAAAAATTAGTTTGATTTTGTTCTCTGGAAAGAAATTTCCAGTCTGGAATGGTGGCCTCCCTCCCTCAGCCAATCTAAATCACAACCATCCTTCTTGTTGATGTGATTCAGACTTGTCCACGAAGGTTTCCCGAGACTCTTCAGAAGTCATAGCAGTCACTATATAAATAATTGTCCCTGACAATTTGTTATGCTGTATTATTAGGTTCTTTAAATGTGGCTATATCACGTTTTATCAAATAGTTTGTAAGAAGACAGATAGTGAACTGCATATAACTTTGTATGTTACTCAGGCTGTGGCCTGAAGGTGTTCCTTAAATAGGGCTCTTGCCGTGTTGTGCCAGTAGACAGGTACATTCTCCTTCAGCATAGATTGCTGGCTCCTCATGTGGAAATTCAATACAACAACACTGCAGTGAACCCATTGGATGGGAGAAATACCTGAAAATCTGCCTAGGATCCTTACTTGCTACAACTGATGGTGCAGCCTAAATATGTTTCATTTTTAAAGTTGTCATGGCAGGATTATACTTTAAAGAAATCATGATGCTTTGTCAGCTTGCTTGTGAGTGATTGAATGATGCTTTATCAAGTGGTTGTGAGTGAAAGTATCTGAGATCGTCTGGTGAAATGGTTTCCAATATAAAACTGAAAAAAGGGATCTAAGCTTTGTTGGTGCTGATGCAGTTCAGACTACTTTAAATATTAAGACTTTTCTTTTGACTAAAATTACATCAATTAAGAACGACAACAATGATTATTTCATTCTCACAGGAAACCCTAAATAGCTAGGTAACTAGACATGCATCTACTATTGATTAATTAAAAGGTAGACATGTATAATTAGTAGTAATAAGACTTTCAGCAGAAAATATACTTAAAAATAGAGCTACCAATATGGATAAGAATATGTCAAAAATTGTAGGTGTTGAAAAGTTGTCAATTACACATCAAATCCAGCTCCATTTAGATGGGGCAGTGTTGGGGATAAGAAATCTGAAACCACTGGCCAGGCGCGGTGGCTCACATCTGGAATCCCAGCACTTTGGGAGGGGGAGGCGGGCAGATCACAAGGTCAGGAGATCAAGACCATCCTGGCCAACATGGCGAAACCCTGTCTCTACTAAAAATAAAAAAAATTAGCCGGGCGTGGTGGCGGGTGCCTGTAGTCCCAGATACTTGGGAGACTGAGGCAGGAGAATGGCATAAGCCCCAGGGGCGGAGCTTGCAGTGAGCCGAGATCACGTCACTGCACTCCAGCCTGGGCGACAGAGTAAGACTCTGTCTCAAAAAAAAAAAAAAAAAAAAAAAAAAAAAAAAAATCTGAAACCACCAAAACTTAATTTTAGTGGGGCATAGAGGTGAACCTGGAAGAACTCACATCTTATAACTACAAATGCATTGCTTTTTAAATTTATTTTTCTGTAGACTTTCAGAAATTAACCAGTGACCTAGTGAAGATGACAGAGAGTGTTTGGCATCTGTTAGGTGTTTAGATTGCTGAAGAATGGAGTAAAAGTCGTTGTGTTGAAAGATTACCTAGAACAAACTTTCATCCATGGGCTTAAAGTTTAATTCATATTAAACTATTTCTCAACATGGTGAATTATAACATTTGTCTGCATAATAATGTTTCCTTATTCTGTAGAAAAGTTTGTAATTCAAAAAATCTCAAGGAAATAATTGGTGGGGAATAAATATATCCCTGATGTATTGGGACAGTGGTGTTTGGTCAGGTACAGGCTTGGTGTTGAGAGTAGATTTCCTTATGAAAGTGATGGATTTCAGGAAATAGCTGTAATCCAGCACTTCGGGAGGCCGAGGCAGACGGATCACTTGAGGTTGGGAGTTCGAGACCAGTTTGACCAACATGGAGAAACTCCGTCTCTATTAAAAATACAAAATTAGTGTGGTGGCGCATGCCTGTAATCCCAGCTACTCAGGAGATTGAGGCAGAAGAATTGCTTGAACCCGGGAGGCAGAGGTTGCGGTAAGCTGAGATTGCACCAGTGCACTCCAGCCTGGGCAACAAGAGCAAAATTCCATCTAAAAAAAAAAATTCCACACTTTTCATCTCATTTAACTTCAAAATTGACACCATGAGCCAGCAATTTTGTTCAGTAAACTGTTTAATCTCCATTGTCTTTCAGAGAATCCACGCTACAGCTGATAGGGCAGACATTCATAGTGAATTCTAAATATAATGCTTGTGAAGTTAGATTCATCACATGCAGTAACTGCAAACACATGAAAATTATTTTTTATATTAGCACATAATGGGTTTTAATGACTTTTGGAAGGTTTCATAACGTAATTCTGTCCCATAGTATAGAATATTAGACATAGGTGGCCGGGGCGGTGGCTCACGCCTGTAATCCCAGCATTTTGGGAGGCTGAGAAGGGTGGATCATGAGGTCAGGAGATGGAGACCATCCTGTCTAACACGGTGAAACCCCGTCTCTACTAAAAATACAAAAAATTAGCCGGGTCTGGTGGTGGGCGCCTGTAGTGCCAGCTACTCAGGGGGCTGAGGCAGGAGAATGGTGTGAACCCGGGAGGCGGAGCTTGCAGTGAGCCCAGATTGTGCCACTGCACTCCAGCCTGGGCGACAGAGCGAGACTGTCTTAAAAAAAAAATATATATATATATATACACACACACACACACACACACACACACACACATATATATGTCACAGGTTTAGAGAAAATAAAAATATTTTCTCTCTTTAGAAATTCATACCTTTACATATACACACAGAAAATATAGATACAAGAGTGAAAACCAAATTAATGCTTCTATTTTACATAACTTAGGGGAAAATATATTTGCATGACACTATGTTAAAGTGAAAGAAGAATGAGTAAATAAAAAAAGTTGAAATGTCATTTCCCTTTCAAACTACAATCTGTATTTATTTCTTCAGGGAGCATTTCTCTGTTGAGTCTAAGATTAAGCTGAAAATGATTATCACGGCAAGATCTCTGCATCACCGTTAAGCATAAATATATGGAAAGGGAACCGCGAGGCCATTTGATACTTAGATTTACCTCTTTAAAAGATCGCATTAATTGGCCGGGCGCGGTGGCTCAAGCCTGTAATCCCAGCACTTTGGGAGGCCGAGACGGGCGGATCACGAAGTCAAGAGATCGAGACCATCCTGGCTAACATGGTGAAACCCCGTCTCTACTAAAAATACAAAAAACTAGCCGGGCGAGGTGGCGGGCGCCTGTAGTCCCAGCTACTCGGGAGGCTGAGGCAGGAGAATGGCATGAACCCGGGAGGCGGAGCTTGCAGTGAGCTGAGATCCGGCCACTGCACTCCAGCCTGGGCGACAGAGCGAGACTCCGTCTCAAAAAAAAAAAAAAACAAAAAGATCGCATTAATTGTTACTCATAGAGGAAACACATATTTTTTAAATAAAATTAAAAGTTGTGTTATTGGCATAATATTTTATGGAGTCCTTTTGCTGGCTGGAGGATATTTTAATATTTCTCTTGAATGAGCCTAGTTTTTATTTTATTGTATTTTTAGCATCTTTCAACCAAAACATCAGATTAGAGTTTTTAAAGGCTCTTTTATTTAGAAGTCATTCTTTGTGATTCAAATTCTCCAGTTCACACCGAACTGCCCATGTTGATGACGGAAGTGATACGGAAGTGCTGGGAAGGAAAGAGCTAGTCCCTTTAAATGAGATGAAGTGGGAAAGCGAAGTGCTGGGTAGAGGAAGGCATGGTCCCCTGGGTGAGGACAGGCATTTTTGTTGCATTTTCCAAGATCACCTTGGCGGGCCACACATGTGCCTGTAACCAACCCCCTGACCCCTGCCCCTGCCCCAACCCTGACAGGCAGACACACAGGCCTAGCAGGAGTGGAGAGGAGCAGATAGGCAGAGGAGCACAGGGGCGGCTGGATGTCCATAGGAACACAGCAACAGCACTGGCATGCTGGCAGGCCAGGCCACCGACTGGCAGAAGCAGAACAACGTGGAGTTTGGCTGGGGCAGTCAGAGGAGAGAGCCTGGGTCACTAAGCGGCCCGACTCCACGGGAAAACCTTCCCACTCCATTCCATTCTGGCTTCTGCCGTCTGCTGCCTCCACTCAATAAAACCTGGTACTCATTCTCCAAGCCCAGGTGTGATCCGATTCTGCTGGGGCAAGAACCTGGGGATACAGAAAGCCCTCTGTACCTGCAATAAGCAGGGGTCCGATTGAGCTGACTCACATCAGCAGCCTGTAGGCCCCTGAAGGGCTGAGCAGTGGGGCGCTGAAGAAGTGAGCCACACTCCCATCGCATGCCCTGCCAGGGGGACAAGGGAACTTTTCCCATTTCAGAAGTAGTAAGAGAATTAAATGAAGTCTACAGACAGGCCCTAAACTTTATTTTAGCCCTAGCTGCAGTATTCTACTACACCCAAGTCTTTTTACTAGAAATGCTAACAACTGGGGGAAAACACACACACACACACACACACACACACACAAAAGTAATTGAATCTTTTTTGTAATTCTCTGGAAACCCTGGTTAAGCTTGATAAGCAGTGGGAATAGTCTACATTTGTGTAAAGATAATATGGGACTTTATTAGTACCGGCAATAGATAATCCTCTAGACAGGGTTGGATACAATAGATGGGGACTAGCAGAATATAATAAATAGTTCTAAAGATTGACAGATTGATAGATAAATACGAAGATGGATTGATTAGTAAACAAATAAGATCACTAGGTGGACTGACTATAAAATGGAGCCTTCCATTAATAGAAACTTGAGATCATAAATAAGTATGAAAGTATGTTTTACTTTATTTTATTTTGCTTTCGTGAAAAATTTCCTAATACGTTAACAATTCATATTTATCTTATAGTTGTGTTAAGTTTAGCAAAGAATCTTCTAATTTGTTTGGCCTGTGATGATGCAGCAGCACCAAAGGTTTGGAATTTCAGTGGTCAATGTACAGGGCTAAGGTTGTTAAAAAGTATAGGGGAGTGGACAGCAGTGACAAAACCGAATGGGTGCTCCTAATAACATGAGTTCCACTGAGAAAATAACCGACATCCTCAACTTCACTGTGGTTCTACTTAAGATTTTTCTACTTACAATGGGTTTATCAGGGAAGTAACTCCATGTAACCCGGTGGGCATCTGAACATGTCAGGGGTGGGAGGCGTTACCAGGGCTGGTTGATAAAGGAAGGAATGAAGTTGAGGCTGAGTTGACCTGATAAATGAGCAGTGTATTAGGCCATTCTTGAGTTGCTATACAGAAATACCCGAAACTGGATGATTTATAAAGACAAGAGGTTTCATTGGCTCCTGGCTCTGCAGGTTGTACAGGAACATGACACTAGCATCTGCTCAACTTCTGGGGAAGCCGCAGGGAGCTTTTACTCTCAGTAGAAGGTAAAGCAGGAGCAGGCACATCACGTGGCAGAGGCAGGAGCAAGAGCCAGTGGTGAAGGTGCCACACACTTAAACAACCATATCTTCTGAGAACTCGCTCACTATCACAAGGACAGCACCAAGGCAGGAGGGATCCTCCCCTATGCCCCAAACACCTCCCACCAGGACCCACCTTCAACACTGGGGATTACATTTCAGCATGAGATTTGGGTGGGGACAAATACCCAAACTATATCAAGCAGCTTGAATGGATTGAAATTATTCTTAAATTCTAGGGTATTCTGTTTTCAAGAGCAGCGTGTTAATCTCATTCTGTAAAAATCCCTACCACAGTAATGAAAAGAACAATAGTTATTGAATATTACCAAGTGTTGGTCACTATTCTAACCGTTAGGTTCGTTTCAACATTTAACCATCACAACAACTCTATGTGATTGATTCTATTGTTATCAGCATTTTGCCAAGAAGAAAAGGAGGAATGGAGAGATTATGTGATTTACGTTACAGCCCTGGGATGTGGTTCAAACTCAGGAGCCTAGTTTAGGAATCTGGATTCAACCAGTACAGTCTATTAGTAGGAAGCTAGTTTTCTAGTGTATGAAAATATGTACGCTTTTAAAAAAAGTTTAATTTTGTTTTTAGTTTATATATAATATACATATTTATGGAATACAGTGATACAGTGTGATGTTTCAATAAATGTATACATTGTGTAGTGATCAAATCAGAATAATTAGCATAGCCATCACCTAAACTTGTATCGTTTCTTTGTGGTGACAGCATTCAATATCTTCTGTCCTGGGCATTTTGAAATATATGGAAGTTTATTATTTATTATGGTAACCTTACTGTGCAATAGAATACCAGAACTTATTCTTCCTTTCTAGTTGTAGCTTTGTAATTATTGACCAACCTCTCCCCATCCCCCACCTACCCTACCCTCCCATTCTCTGGTAACTAGCTCTCTTCTACTTCTATAATACCAACTTTTTTAGATTCCACATATGAGTGACAGCATGAGGTTATCTGTCTTTGTGTCTGACATCTCACATTAATAATGTCCTCCAGGTTCATTCATGTTGTTGCAAATGACAGAATTTCATTCTGTTTCATGGATAAATAGTATTCCATTGTGTGTAGACACCACATTTTAAAAATCTGTTCATGCCCTGATGGATACTTAGGTTGGCTCTGTATCTTGGCTATTGTGAATAGTGCTTCAATAAACATGGGAGTGAAGATATCTCTTCAATGTACTGATTCCATTTCTTTTGGATATATATCCAGTAGTTGCACTAGATTACATGGTAGTTCTATTTTTATTTTTGTAACCTTCCACCCCAAAGTGATGTCTATTTAACACTTTGAAGGAAATTTTAAACACACACAGAAATACACACACCCACCCATACACAGATATACCACACATCACACATATTTATTAGCAACACCAGGTTTATGATTCTCTTTTCTTGCACTGTCTTTTCCTGATTTTGGAATAAAGAGTTAAGCGGCTTTTCTTCTTTTCCTACTTTCTGGAAAAATTTCTTTTATTGACACAACAATTAAAAATATTGGTGAGGTATATGTGATATTTTGTTACATGCACAGAATGTGTAATGATCAAATCAGCGTATTTAAGATATTCATTACCTCAAACATCTATCAATTATTTGTTTGGGGAATATTTAAATTCTTCTCTTCCGCTATTTTGAAATATACAATAAATTATTGTTAATTATAGTTACACTACTGTGCTGTCAAACAGTAGAATTTATTCTTTCTAACTGTATGTTTGTACCCATTAACCAATCTCTCCTCATTCCTTCCACTCCCATCCTTCCCAGCCTCTGATGATCATCATTCTACTCTGTACCTCCAGCTTTTTAGCTCCCATAGGAGGGTCTTACTTTACTTAACATAATAACCTCCGGTTCCATCCATGTTGGTGCAAATGAAAGAATTTCATTTTTTGTGGCTGAATAGTATTCCACTGTGAATATATGCTACATTTTCTTTATCCAGTCATTCATTGATGGAAACTTAGGTTGAGTCCATATCTTGGCTATTGTGACTAATGCTGCAATAAACATGGAGGTGCAGGTATCCCTTTGATATATTGATTTCCTTTTATTTGGATAAATACATAAGACCACTAATTTTACATTCCTACTAATGGCTATAAGAGTTTCCTTTTATCCACATCGTCAGCGGCATTTGTTATCTTCTGTCTTTTTTGATAATAGCCATCCTAACTGGGTAAGATAATATCTCATGGTGGTTTTGATTTTTATTTCCCTGATGATTGTTGATGTTGAGAATTTTTAATACACCTACTGGTACTGGAATGTCTTATTTTAACAAATGTGTATTCAGATCTTTTGCTCACTTCTTAATGGGATTATTTTTCTTTCTCCCTGTTGAGTTGAGTTCCCTGTATATTCTGGAGAGTAGTCTTTTTCAGATGAATAGTTTTCAAGTATTTGCCTTGATTCTATAGATTGTATCTTCACCCTATTTATTGTTTCCTTTGCTGTACAGAAGTTTTTTAGTTTAATCTAGTTTCATTTGTCTGTATTCAATTTTGTTGCATGTGCTTTTGAAGTCTTGAACATAAAATCTTTGCCTAGACCAATGTCCTGAAGCATTTGCCCTATTCTTTTTCTTCTAGTAGTATTTTAGTATGGGGTCCTACACTTACGTTTTTAATTCATTTTGAGTTGATTTCTTATGGTGAAAGATAGGGGTCCAGTTTTATTTCTCTGCATATGGTTATCCAGTCTTCCAAGCATCCTTTATTGAAGAGGGTGCCCTTTTCCCATTGCATATTCCTTGCACCTTTGTCAAAAACCAGTTGGCTGTAAATATGTGGATTTATTCCTGGGTTATCTATTCTGTTCAATTGGTCTATTCCAATACCATGCTGTTTTTGTTATTATAATTTTGTAGTTTATTTTGAAGTCAAGTAGTGTGATGCCTCCAGCTTTTTTAAGTTTTCAGTCAGGATTGCTTTGGCTATTCAAGGTCTTTTGTAGTCCTATATAAATTTTAGAATTTTTTTTTCTATTTTTGTAAAGAACATCATTGGTATTTTGAAATGGATAGCTTTGAATCTGTAGGTTGCTTTGGGTAATATGATCATTTTAACAAGATTAATTCTTCCAATCTACGAGCATGGGACATCTTCCCATTTGTTTGTGTTTTCTTCAGTATCTTTAATCAGTGTTTTGTAGTTTTCATTATAAAGTTATTTCACCTTCTTGATTCCCAATTTTATAATGATATACAATGGCAATTATTCTCAGTTCAGGTGCCCCTCCTTTTCTTCTCTTTCTCCTCTTTCTAAAAAAACAAACAAACAAAAAAAGAATCATTGGCTCTTTTTGGCCATCTATTACAGTTTACCTAAGTGATTTGACTTTGAGTTAGATTATTTTGATAGTGAGGTCATCATTTACATTTAAAGGATCAAAACTGCCAAATATTTATCCTTCAATTATATTTCAGAGCCAGGCACAAAATAAATACTTACTGAGCATCTGCTATATCCTTAAAACTATTCTAGAAGTAAACAGTAATAAATTAGAATATTTTATGTCAAATAGTATCTAATTTGGTTGAAGGAACAAAACTGGACCATAATAGAAAGTCTAAATAGTAAATAGTATAAAAATGGAAACACATTTGAAAAATATTTGCAATTGGCAGACAGGCAATATCTAATCTTAGTCTCACTGTGAACTGCTAAGGATGGTGTTCCATTTTATTGGTACACAGATTTTCTAAGATTAAGTGATTTGCAAGAAGTCATCTGGTTAGAAGTACTAGGGTTGAAACTTATGACTTCTAAATTTAAATCTATATAATTTTTCATTTTATCATGGTACCCTTTAAATGACTTGAAAGTCTATAGTTTCCCTTTACATAATCTGAAAGTCCAGTCATTGGGATTCTTTAGAAAATAATGAATACATTAATGGAGCTAGAAAATGAAAAGTTTATTAATTTAGACTAATTTATTAAAAGTGACAGAAAATACATAAGTTAGGCAAAAAAATGAGACTATTTTGGAGAATAGTCTGTGTTTAAACACATTTATCTCTGCATACTATTTCCAGCTTGGTAGGTTCCTATAACACATCGGTAAGAAATATGAAGTGGAGCATTTTTTGCAAAGCACATGTGGGTTTCTTAGAAATCAGGCCAGATGGGAGAAGTTGAGGCCAGTAGGGTGGCCAGGATAAGGTCAGTCATGTTCAGGAACTGGCTTAATATTTCAAATTAGGCATTGATCAGAGAGGTGCAAGATTAACAGTGTAAAAAGGCATGAGAATTTAGAAACCAGGAAGAAGATCAGGTATCTGGAAAATTGTGAAAATGAAAATTACAGGAGAGTATCAAGGAGAGTCTGGTCATACTATCGCCAAGAACCATCTTGCCCTATCCATGAGAAGTTGTATTCAAGTAAGAATGAGTAAACCACTGGGTCAGCCTAAGGGCTTGACTAGAGTTGACAGGAAGAGAGGTATGGTGGTCTATGTGCTCAATAGTTAGTACCCTTTTGTTATAATTATCCTTGTAACTGAACATGTTTTTTTGGTAAAAAACCAAACAAGCCCACTTTATGTGTTTGATATGCTTGACCTCCCTCCCTTTTAGCCATAGACATGGCCATGTAATCTTAGTTTGGTTTATCAAGGTTCTCTATCACCCTGGTCTCAGCAATTGGTTTAAACATGACCTGACTGGACCAAAAACAACCTTCCTAAATCTTTTGCTAGAATTTCCTGGAAAAAGATAATTTCTTCTCTCTAGATTTGTTTGCTTAAGTGATGTTGTAATCCTGGAACTCCAATGGACAACTTTGCTCCCTACGTTACTTGAGAAGCTTTATTGAAATGAAGGAGGAAGCCCACCTAACAATGAAGCCAAAATATCTGAAAGCAGAGTCCAGAGATGGAGAAGAGAAAGATTCCTGAGGAAATCATTCGCGTTTCTGAATCCCACCATGCCCAAGGCAGATTTGCTCCCTTCTTAGTTAAGGAAGCCAATATATTCTCTACTTAGTTTAAGCTGGTTTGAGTTGAGTTTCTGTCACTTGTACCTTTAGTGTCTACTAATACAGTTAGTAAATGCAGGCAGCTACACCAACCAGGTAGAGTTCTAGGTAGAGTTTAGATTCTACATGCTAGGTCATCGTAAGCCACTGAAATTTTGTCAAAGGTGAATTACATTAGAATTAATAACTAGAATTCAGAAAACTAGGTTTTTATGGAGAATAGGACATAATCTTTTTTCTTTTTAATTTTTTCCTTTTAGTTATGCATGCATACTGGTTGTATGTATTTATGGGGTACATGTGTTGTTTTGTTACAAGCATACAATGTGTAATGATTAAATCAAGATAATTGGGGTGCCCATCACCTGAAACATTTATCATTTCTTTATGTTCGAAACATTCCAATCCTGCTCTTTTAGTTATTTTGAAATATACAATAATTATTGTTAACTATATAGTTGCCCTATTGTGCTAATGAACACCAGATCTTATTCCTTCTATCTAACTGTGTTTTTGTACCCACTAATTCCTTTTATCTCTTTTTTCCAACCCTTCCCAGCCTCTAGTATCCATCATTCTACTTTCTATCTTCATGAGTTCAATTTTTAAAATAATATTTTATGTGAAAATGAATGAAGAATGGAAAAAGAAATCTAAAGCTGAAATAGGAAATAAAATTTTGAAGAAGTTGCTTATTATTTCTATCTTATGGCTACTTGGTTGTTACAGTTATTTAATGATGTTTTCCTATTTTCTACAACACAGATATATGTTGATTTGAAATAAATTGGATTGAATCTGTGTAGCTGTGAAAATGAAAAAGAAAGTGGCATTTATGATCACCTCCCGGTGCCAGACAGTGTAAAAAACTGTTTTCTAACTTTGTGCCATGGTTTTTCCCACAATCCAGTGGGAAAGGCATTTTCATTTTCATTTTGCAGGTAAGGAAATGAAAGATGAAGTAGGGGAAGTGATTATGGGCATCACACAGAGTTGGGATCTGAACCCAGTTCCTTTGACATTTCTTTCTTGCTGCCTGTGTGTGCTCCTACCACCTTCCTAGGTATGGATTCCAAAAAGAAATAGCTCTGCATAGTGGATAATCCCTCTTGTTTCAGGATTAATTCTAAATTATGAGAATTTGTCTCTGATGGATTAACATGATTGGTGGTCCTTGTTAAGAAGTAAAATATAGTAGTGGGTGCAATCACGGGTATTTAACCTCACCTCTCTGCTTGGGAAACCTGGTTGTGTTTGGCTCCCTGTCTCCTCCTGTAGACTGTGGTATCAGAGCCCAAGGCATGCACAGAGCCAAGTTTCCCAGGTATGTGTTACTTTATAACCACTTCAAATAAGAGGCCATTCCAGCTGACAGCAGCCGAAAAAGAATGTGTTTCTGGTAAATTAAAGGAGGGCCACTGATCAGTGAAGGTAAACAGGTGATGAAATTCCTCATTAGTACCTCATTCGTAATTCTCTCCTGAAGTAGCTGACACAGAGTGTGGCCTGGAGTCGCGGCTGCTCAGAAGTGCGGGCTGGGGGGTCACAGGGGCGGCTTCATCATGGCCAGGGAGAGCGCCGATAGCGGGCCCCAGGCAGGGTCTGCTCTTCCTCAAGATGCAACCACACATTTTGGAGTCACCGGGAGGTGAGCGCGAGCTCCTAGCCTCGGGGGTGCAGTGATTGCCCAGGTCGTCCGGCCCAGGAGGGCTTCAAGCTGTGAGCCCAGGGGCTGAGAGAGGGAAGAGGGTGCAGGACCCACACAGTTGGACACCTGGACGCCTGGGTTTCTCTCTCTCCGGGGAAGCAAACTGCGATTTGCCCAAGGAGCCACTCAGGACAGGTGCAGCGAAGGGGCTGTGGGAGCCCAGTCATTGCTCCACTGCAGAAGGCTTGGCAGAGTCACCAGCCAGTCAACAACACCGGTGTCACCTTACCTGAGACGGTTCATGGCAATAAAGCTCTTTCTAATGGAGGCTTTGTCTACCAGGGCCCGGCAAGGCTCTGTTTCTTCTGCCCGTTCTTTCAAAACCACACGTGGCTTTCCAATAGCCTTTTAACATTTTGGTCTTTGCAAGAGCACTTGATGTCACAGACTGGTGTGGATTCGACCCACGGAACCCGCCTCTGAAGGAGGCGTCAGCTCTTCAGATATAGACCCTGTTCTGGTGTAGAAACCTGCAAGTGCTATAAATAGATGTGGGGATGCCACAATTCCTCATAAATATGGTACAATGAAGAAAAATCATTGTAAATAGTTTATTAAAAATGGTTGAGGAAAAAGGGTGCTCCCTCCTGAGAGGGCTTCCTGTTCCCGTTTGGACTGCGTTTCAGGCGGTTTTGAACCCACACCCCGCTGCGGGAGCCCTGATGCGCTGCACGCTCGCCTTCCCTGTGCAGAAGGCCGCTTTCATCAGCGGGAGCACCCCTATGTAACAGGGCCAGAATATTTGGTCCCTCTTGTCATCTGTACATAGGCCTCTATTGGAAATATCTCACCTTTAGGCGCTCCCCCCTCGCCCCAACGTGCTGACCAGTCTGTGCTCTGGTAATCACAATGTGTGTTGAAATCTATCTCAGGATTTTCTCCGTTGGCAAACAGGCAGTCAAGCGGAGGTGACGCTGTGAAGCTCCCATTTATCCTGCTGGATTTTTAAAAGTAACCCTTTCCCTAGACCCAGCCTGTTTGTCATAAATCTTTCCAAGGAGCCAGCCACATGACAGAGAATGCCGACATGAACCTACTGTTATCTCAGATTTATCACAAAGGAAAAAGATCCATTTCAGGATTAATAATAGGTGCTAATGCATTGAATTAAGTACAGATTTTGCTTTCTTAAAGAATCTTCAAAGCCGCTTTTCACAAATCTAAGCACAAGGAAGATTTAACACATTCCTACTCCCTCCTGCAAGGTAGAATAAATCCAAACAATCCATACATGATAAACGACTCTGTGGGATAAAGGCATGAGCGCCACTGTTTCTAATTTATTCTTCCACTTGGTAGCTGTCTCAACAGATCTGATGAGCCTCTGTTCCTCGTGGCCTGTGTTTACGCACACACAGTTCTATATTTGGTGATACAGAAAACATATTTCTTGGAATAAAGGAAAATGGCAGGCTCCTAATTTCTCTGAATTTTATGATGGTAAAATATTAACAACTCATATCATGAATTCCATTTTCCTCTTCATCATCCACAGCTCTGGTAGATATTTATTAATACATGAGAGAAAGATTTTGAAATGAATCATTTCCCACATGAATCATAGATAGAAGGCTCAGAACCTCTCTTGTCATTTCTGATTCCTGTAATTTTTCAGTTAGCAGGACATTGCGTTCTAAAAAGCAGTCCCTGGACCATCGCTGACCTTGTGAAGCTATGGAATTCCCTTTATCTGTAGCATGGTGATTGCTGTCCATTGTCAACTACTGGATACAATGGAGTCATCTCCAAAATGAGCTATTTCCATCGTACAGGGTCCCACGGACGAGACTGTTTTGTATAATTCCTAAATACGTTCGTCAACTACTTTAACAGCTCATAATGTTTTCAAACTTTGGTAAATTTTGTCAACTCGTTTTTACCTAGATGCTTCATTAGTCACCTGGAAATAAGCTTAGGAAAATACACAATTTTACAAAATTAAATGTAGGACATATTTTGTCCAAGTTTCAGCTCTATGTCTTATTTGATGAGATTGCATACAAATCTTCATATTAATTCTAACATACTGAAAATGTTTCTGAGTAAAAAGTATTCAATTAACAAGAGAAAGCATTTTTAATTCACTTCTTATTTTAGAATAGATTTATATTTACAGAAAAGTTATGAAGGTAGTGCAGAGAGTTCTCATATACCTCGTACTGTTTCCCCTATTATTATTTTTATTGACAAAGTGTGGTTATACCTATTTATGGGGTACAATTTGATGTTTTGATACACATATATGTTGTATGATGATTAAATCAGGGTATTTAGTGTAATCATAACCACGTGCAATTGTCTATCATTTCTTTGTTATAAGAACATTCAAAATCTTCTCTTCTAGCTATTTTGTAATACCTTATGGTTAATCATAGTTACCCTACCTCTCTACATCCTCTCGTCCCTGTTCCTCTACCCAGTTTCTGGAGTTTTTGGTAACCACGGCTCTACTCTCTGCTTCCCTGAGATCAACTGTTTGTTTATTTATTTATTTAATTTTTTTTTTATTTTTTTGAGATAGAGTCTTACTCTGTTACCCAGGCTGGAGTGCAGTGGCTCAGTCTTGGCTCATGGCAGCCTCTGCCTCCCGGGCTCAAGCCATTCTGCCTCAGCCTCCTGAGAAGCTGGGATAAAAGATGTGTGCCACCACGCCTGGTTAATTTTTGTATTTTTAGTAGAGATGGGTTTCACCAAGTTGGCCAGGTGGGTTTTGAACTCCCGACCTCAAGAGATCCCCCCACCTCGGCTTCCCAAAGTGCTGGGATTACAGGCGTCAGCGATCGTGCCAGGCCCAGTTCCTGTTTTTAGAGTGAGATGAGATCATGTGGATTAGGTGATATTTGTCTTTCTGTGTCTGGCTTATTTCACTTAACATGATGTTCTCCAGTTCCATCCCCCAAAAGACAGGATTTTATTTTCCTTTAAGGCTGAATAGTATTCCATTGTATATATAGGCCACACTTTCTTTATTCATCCATCAGTTTTCCCCATTATTTACATTTTATATTACTATGGTTCATTTGTCATAGTTAATTAACCAATATAGATGCATTATTATTAACTAACATCCATAGTTTATTCAGATTTCCTTTGTTTTTAGCAAATATTCTTTTCTGTGTTCCAGGATCCAACATTATATTTAGTCATCATGTCTCTTTAGGCTACTCTATAATGTGACAGTTTCTCAGAATTAAGGACACATTTTTAAGTGTTTAGTCTTAGCTTTTCCTTTTGATTTTTGTTAGCTAGCATACATTTAGGTAGTTTTGTTTGTAGAAACAGAGTTGTTTGGGACAGAGATGGGAAGAGGTAATTAATTCAGTTTCACTGTGAAATTAGCCAGATGGATTAGCTAAACACCTTTTGGGCAAAACTTAAAAAAAAAAAAGTCTCTATCAGGAAACAATTAGAAATTCAAGCATACACTTGATGAAAAATTTCCATGTCGGAGAGCGTATCACCTTGCACCTCAATACCGATTTGACTCTCCATTATGGTGATGGAGATAAGAGTGTTTATTCACTGATGCATTGACATAGTTTCAAGGCAGTGTCTTACATGTCATTTTTCTGCCTTAAAAGATAAAAAGAAACACTTTGTGACCATTTTCTATTTAAACAGAGTAGTCTTAGATATAAGATAAACAAATACACCAAGGCAATGTATACTGCACACCACAAATGCATTTACCTAAGTGTTCAAGGCAATTTTGAGCCATCTAAACTAGTATCATTTCTTTTATTTCTCAAGTAGAAGAAAGCTCAAGTAGGAGCTGCTAGAGAAATGGGACTAAAGAGGTTTGTTTTATTTTGTTCTTATAATCTTATTTTACAATTAAGGAAAAGTACCAGTATGTAAGATATTCAGGACATTTAATGTTCTAATAAGCATTACAATTGAGCACCAAAGACTAAAAAATTCTCACTTTTATTTATAATCTTGCTTTTAATCTTAAGATAGTACCAAGTAAACTTGGCTATTTACTAAGTTTCATTCTTTTTTTGTAGATGGTTCAGATTTATAAGGACTATTCCCAAATCAAGTACAATAATATAAAAAATTTGGAGAGTCCCTTAATTTTACCGTGGGGAAACTTATTCTCAACATTACCTTATCCCATAAAATTATGGCTTTAGGAGTTTGCTATTCCTGAACGGAGAAAACTCATCCAGGCTCTCACAGAAGTTTTATGATGAGTGAATACATCAACTGGGGAAGTGGGTGCAGGTCATTCCTGCGTATCCATTCATTCATTCAGTGAGTCACTGACTATTTAACAAGTACTAACTACATGCAGGATTCTGCACTTGGTGCTGGGAAAATAGTGATGAAATACATAATTTGTGCCTTGTGGTGACATATTCTAGCAGCAGGAGGCGGGGAGCCATGCATGTGTGGATGGATAGAAGGGAAATGTTGAGACATTAAAACCACGATAGTGCAGACAAGGGAACACGTATGATGTAGCCATTATGTTCTCAGTGGATACTTTCAACACTGGCTTATTGGGAAACTGGGAACAGAAACTCCCATCAGAGTTCAGGAAACAGGTCAGTCTGTGCACCACCACCAGGCCGGGAAATGGCTAAGATTCCTCCCTGGAAAGAAAATTCCATCAATATCCTTTGGAGGCGAGTCGACACATATGCTGTAGGTTTACGTATTACATCAGACGATAGAACAGAAGGGTGTGGGAATATGTTTGAATCAGTAAAGGAAGAAACTCAAGGAATCATGTTGATGACATTTATCTCTGTCTTTTCACATCATACTGTCTGAAAGAATCCAGCTTATACAAAAGCCAATTTAGGGTGACCTATTTTAAAAAATGCAAACTTAGTATTTTTTTACTCTAATGAAATCAGCATTTCAAAGAGAATAATTCAAGGAGTTTGTTCAATATGGTAGTGGTTTAATTATTATTATATTTTTTGAGACAGAGTCTCACTCTGTTACCCAGGCTGGAGTACAGTGGTGCGATCTTGGCTCACTGCAACCTCCGCCTCCCAGGTTCGAGGATTTCTCTTGCCTCAGCCCCCTAAGTAGCTGGGATTACAAGTGCCCATCACCGTGCCCGCCACAATGCCCAGCTAATTTTTTTTTTTTTTTTGTATTTTCAGTAGTGACAGTGTTTCATCATGCTGTCTGGGCTGGTCTTGAACTCCTGACCTCAAGTGATTTGCCTGCCTTGGCCTCCCAAAGTGCTGGGATTACAGGCATGAGCCACCGCACCTGGCTAGTTTAATTATTTTTTATTTTTCTAGCAGTTCGAATACTATATATATATATAAGATTTTAAATTTTGTGATAGTGTCTTGGTTTCTTTAAATATACTTCTATTAGAGATTAAAATCAGTATCATAGCCATAACCCTAGATTAGTTGATTTTTTACTCAGATTCCTGATGACAAATATAATTCATAAATGATGGACATCTAATTCCTGATGCAAACCAATATTTACAATGATCAAATTCTGAAATTTCACTTGTTGGAAATGAAATCTAGCTTACAATGTCTAGATGAAGGCCTAGAATTTCCTGCACGATTCAGCTCCAGGGTAGTTGTGGTATCACTAACAGACTTCGTCTTAGGATCTGTTAGGGCTCAACGGCTGGATCAAACTTGAGGAAAATACTTCAGCAGGTTCTAGAATAACTCATTGAAAGTGACTCACTTCAGGAAGTGATGTGAATACAAAGCCACTCATGTAGCGCATGCTGACCGGTGGTCTGATAGACTGGATGGATTTAGCAGCAATGGCTGGATTGTAAAGAGAGGCATGTCAGGGCCTCAGATTGATAAAACTAGGAACTGGGTAATACTTCACTGTTAGTGAGATTCTGCCTTTCTTGTGAGTCTATTTTCCTCTTTCAATGATGTATTCTAATTATTTCACATGTTCTCTTGCTGATCTTCTCTTTTGCATATTCCATTCCTATTAATCCTTTTTAAAGGATTGACGAAATCTAAACTATCAGACCATAATTTCTATTACAACTTCTTAGAGAATAGTAGATCATTTGTCTTAACCCAAACTCTTAGGAAAAATGCATATTTTTTTCATACATATTTCCTGTTATGGTCTATTCTTAAAATATATTTTTTACAGTTATCCTTTTTCTATTAAAAACTTCTTGATGGGGCCTGGCGTGGTGGCTCACGCTTGTAACCCCAGCACTTTGGGAGGCTGAGGAGGGCGGATCACGAGGTCAGCAGATCGAGACTATCCTGGCTAACATGGTGAAACCCCCTCTCTACTGAAAATACAAAAAATTAGCTGGGTGTGGTGGTGGGCGCCTGTAGTCCCAGCTACTCAGAAGGCTGAGGCAGGAGAATGGCGTGAACCCGGGAGGTGGAGCTTGCAGTGAGCCGAGATCGCACCACTGCACTCCAGGCTGGGCAACAGAGTGAGACTCCGCCTCAAAAAAAACCCCAAAAAACAAAAAAAAAATTCTTGATGATATGGCTATATTCTGATGGTGTTGTGATGTTCCAGCTGTATGGAAATGCTGTTACGGTTGGTAGTGCTGTAATGGTGTGATGATGTGTTGTGACTGGTGGTGCAGCGATGGTTGGGGTTGCAGTGATGGATGGTGATGGTGGTGTGAAAATCCATTCATTGCTGCCATAGTCATTCAGTGCTGTGAATGACTATAAATGGCTGGCTATAAATGACTGGGCACCAGCCCTGTATGTAACATTCAGAGTTGTGAAGATAATAAATGGGTTAAATTCACTTTATTTTAAAATTATCTAATCAATGTCATAGATACTTGCCATCAAGAGGAGTATTTTGCACATGCACATAAATATAAACTAGGAAGAGAAAAGCATAGCAGTAGGAGGCTGACAGCATGAGGAATCTCTTTAATTCACTTTCTTTGGTTTCTGAAGATTCCAGTCCTGATGTCTGAATTTACCACAGCCCACCTGTATATCAAAATATTCACTGCTAACAAACAAAAGTCCATTTAAAAATTATTGTATTTCTTATAAATATATTTACTGAAATGAGTGTCCAATGCAACTAGTGATTCCACTGCAATAATTGGCAATTAAAATCAATTAAACTATATTGGTTGTATATAGTCTGATTTATTGTATTAACTTATCCTATTAGATAAATCCAGATGTTTTCTAATGACTGAAAATGACATCTTGACATCTACTTAATAAAAACATATGGTCCTATGATATATTTATATTGACTTAAAGATTTTCTAACAGTTCAACTTTAAAAATTGCTTATTTCTTGTGGATTTTAAATTACATTTTTATACGAACCCTTACTAGGTAATTTTGTTTTGACTTTTTAGAAATTTTTATTTCCATAGGTTTTTGGGAACAGGTGGTATTTGGTTGCATAAGTCTGTTCTTTAGTGGTGATTTGTGAGATTTTGGTGCACCCATTACCTGAGCAGCATACACTGAACCCAATTTGTAGTCTTTTATCCCTCACCCCTCTCCCACCCTTTCCCCCAAGTCTCCAAAGACCATTGTATCATTCTTATGCCTTTGCATCCTCATAGCTTAGCTCCCACTTATGAGTGAGAACACACAATGTTTGGTTTTCTATTCCTGAGTTACTTCACTTAGAGTAATATTCTCCAGTTCCATCCAGGTTGCTGCGAATGCCATTAATTCATTCATTTTTATGGCTGAGTAGTATTCTATTTTGTGTGTGTGTGTGTGTATACACAGAAATATACATATATATATATACCACAATTTCTTTATCTGCTTGTTGATTGATGGGCATTTGGGCTGGTTCCATATTTTCGCAATGCGAATTGTGCTGCTATAAACATGCATGTACAAGTATCTTTTTCATATAATCACTTCTTTTCCTCTGGGTAGATACCCACCAGTGGGATTGTTGAACAAATTGTAGTTCTACTTTTAGTGATTTAAGGAATCTCCACATTGTTTTCCATAGTGGTTGTACTAGTTCACATTCCCACCATTAGGAAATTTGGTTTCCTAATCACCACATCCATGCCAACATCTACTACTTTTTTTAATTATGGCCATTCTTGCAGGAGTAAGGCAGTATCACATTATAGTTTTGATTTGCATTTTAAACATTTTTATAAACTTTGAGGCTTGATGTATTCCAACTCTAGAAATGTTCTAAATTCGGAAAACATATGGCTTTCAAAACTATCTCCCTCTCTGTCTGTGTGTGTAGGGTTAGGTACACACACACACACACACACACACAAACACACACAAATATGTATTTACTATATCCATATTCCAGCAGAAGCTATCTGCAGCTCATACGAGGGCCAAGTGAAAATGTGGCATATAGCTTCTGAATCTCAGTCTCCCCTTGGTATAAATCTTGTGTCCCAGAACTTAACATTCTAGGTAATCCCAATTATTGTCATTAAAACAAACAAACAAAGAGTAAACACACACTCCTGAGATTTTAATATAGCAATGCACACAGTATTGTTCATGTCTCTTCAATTCAATAGGAGGCCAGATATGGAGAAAGAACATTGCCAGATTTCCTTGGACCCAAGCCCTGACAGTAGTTACTGGAGCTAGTCCAACTCATCCCACACAGGCCCTGCCTCTTCCCATGTTCCCTTAGCTCCATTTCTCCTTTCCACCTCACTGACTCCTTGTCTTTTGGCTTTTCCCTTTAGAGTTCAAAATTCAAGCTGTCAGGTCTAATCATGACATCTGCCTACTGTGTATACAAAGGAAAAGGAAATGCCAGTGGGGACTGCCATTTCAGTTTACCACCATGATACCTCCTCTTGGAATCTGCAGAATTTATGCACAACAGAGCAAAAAATGCAAAGCAAAGCATTCATTTTATGTTATGATAAGTTCACTCTGTATGTGCATGACATTTTGTCTTAGCTTTTAAGGAGATGAAGAAGTTAGTGCAGTCATTATCATATATTTTTGCTCATCCTAGAAACTTAAGGGATGCTTGATGCATTGAATTATTAAATAGAACTTTAAAGGGCATTAGCTGATCAAAAGGATGAACATATTCAGAATGAGCCACTTTAGCCAAAAATAGGAACTAAGGTGATGAGATAGATTTTATAGTGACCTACAGATAAATTTAAGAAGACAGACTATTAATGTAATGAATATAAATCATGTGATATGATACTGAAATTAAATTTGAGTTATAGAAATGTAGAGTGACAATATCTTAGTAGAGTGACAATATCTTAGTAGAGTGAATGTGGGTCAAGGGACATAAGAATTCAAAATGAAACATTACAAGATACCTCTGGAAAGTTTATTAAAAACATTTCGAGTGTGATTCTTCGTCTCACGAGTTCAGGGATGGTTTCTTTCACTCAGATCAAACGTTGGGAAGAATAGAACTGGAGTTTGCTAATAGACGTGGCATTTATAGTTTTGCACTGGTAACTTGTGTTTCATGGGATCATCCTTTTTGTGCCACTTCTAAGAAACTGCATGAGTATATTTTATGGTGAATGTTGGTTGTCTTCATGTAAGTTATTTTCTGTTAAAAAATTGGGCTGGGCACAGTGGCTCACGCCTGTAATCCCAACACTTTGAGAGGCTGAGGAAGGCAGATCACGAGGTCAGGAGATTGAGACCATCCTGGCTAACACGGTGAAAATCTGTCTCTACTAAAAATACAAAAAATTACCCAGGTGTGGTGGTGTGTGCCTGTAGTCCCAGCTACCCGGGAGGCTGAGGCAGAAGAATGGCGTGAACCGGGAGGCGGAGCTTGCAGTGAGCTGAGATAGTGCCACTGCACTCCAGCCTGGGCGACAGAGTGAGACTCCAGTCTCAAAAAAAAAAAAGACGAAAAAAATTGAGAAAGGGGGCTGGGCATGGTGGCTCAGGCCTGTAATCCCAGCGCTTTGGGAGGCTGAGGTGGGCAGATCACCTGAGGTCAGGAGTTTGAGACCAGCCTGGCCAACATGGTAAAAGCCTGTCTCTACTAAAAATACAAATATTAGCTGGACGTGGTGGCGGGCGCCTGTAATTCCTTTTTTTTTTTTTTTTTTTTTTTTTTTAACCTATACGAGAATAGCAATTGTTCTAATAGACTTCTCAACATCAACGATCTAGGGCAATAATCTAGGAAGTGGAGTGACAATACCTTTCAGGTTACTGAGGGACAAAAAATGCCAAGCTCCAGTCCATACTCAGCCATATTATCATTCAACAAAGAACACAAAATAAATATGTATTCAGACATGTAAGGCCAATAGAATTTCCAAACCACAGATTCTCGCTAAAAGTACTACAAAAGGTAAACTTCAGTAAAAAGCAAATAAACACAGAAAGAAGATTTTGGATTGAATGTCTGTTCCATGCCAGAGAAGAAAGTGAACTGAAAAAGGATTTTTAAAATTTTTACCAAATTTAATTAATTTGTGATCATGAAAATAATAATGTTTCACATAAAAATGAGAAGACATTGAAAGACAAAGAGCAAAGTTGAAATACACCAAGATCCTGGCTGGGCGTGGTGGCTCGCATCTGTAATGGCGGCTCGCATCTGTAATGGCGGCTCGCATCTGTAATGGCGGCTCGCATCTGTAATGGCGGCTCGCATCTGTAATGGCGGCTCGCATCTGTAATGGCGGCTCGCATCTGTAATTCTAGGACTTTGGGAGGCAGAGGCAGGTGGATCACTTGAGCTCAGGAGTTTGAGACTAGCCTAGGCAATGTGGGCAAAACCCTGTCTCTACCACAAATACAAAAACTTAGCTGGGTGTGGTGGCACGCCATCTGTGGTCCCAGTTACTTGAGAGGCTGGGGTGGGAGGACCGCTTGAGCCTAGGAGTTCAAGGCTGCTGTGAGCTGTGAGCGCAGGAGGCAGAGGCTGCAGTGAGTCCTGAAGGTGGCCGCACCACTGCACTCCAGCCTGGGCGAAAGAATAAGACTCGTCTGAGAAACAAACAAAAAACTCCCCTCCAAGATCCTTGTAGTTTTGGCAGAAGGTTAGAGATATTGAATATTGTCATACTTTGTTAGCAAAATATATAATCAATACATATTTATATAAATTATAAAATTATAAATTGTTTAACTATAAATATAAATATATAATTATAAATATTATCATATAATAATAAAATTATATAATTATAAATTATATAATTATAAAATTTATATAAATTATAAAAATATATAATTAATACATATTTATCGTAGAGAAAAGCTCAAATTTTTCTCTGAGAGGTTGAATAAACTATCCTATGAACAGAATGAGCAGGAGGAAATCAGTAACAGGAAATGAACAAATGAACAGTGGTGAGAATTATAAAGTAGGCATAACTATAATGAGCAGAGAGATGTTTTAAAACAAGAAACACTTGAAACTACCAATGAAATAAGAGATATGTAGAAAAACATACCTTCCATGCATTATCTTAAGAAAAAGCTATTTTTTTAAAAAGAAAAACTTAAACCAACAACTTTTAAAGCAAATAAATTTTTATTCTAGTCTCTCATTCAATTCCTCCAGATGACAAGACTAGATATTTTTACAGGTAACTTCTAACAAAACATTAAGGCAAATTATTCAGAGAACATAGCAAAAAAATAATAATGCAATCTATTTTATAAAGTGAATGCAATTCTATTAACTTTAGACAAGGAAAATTAAAATGTAGATCAATTTTACTTATGAATATGTTTTAAAAAACTCATCAGAAACACAGAAAAGAATAGTAATGTAGTAGTTAAAGGAAATACAGCATGGGCAGGTGAAAGTTATCACAGGAATGCAAAATTGGTATAGCAGTAGAAAACATATCCTTGAGATTATTCACTTTAGTAGGGTGAACGACAATATGCTCAGCACAATAAATGCAGAAAAAGCATTCCAAAATTTGGCTCATATTTATGGTAATAATCCTTAGCAAAGTGGAAAGTTTTTTTTAACTTTAATGTCTATTAAAAGTAGCTATTTTGTGGTAAAAAATTAGATTCATTCTCATTCTACTTAGGAATCATCTCTAGCACTTAGTATTGCTCTAGAGGTTTTAATCAGATCTAAGACATTTGAATTGGAAAGGAAGATGCAAAACGTTTGGTATTTGAAAATAGTAGAGAATTTTTGTAAGATGGAGAAAAATAATATAGTAAAACAATAGATATTCATATTAACAAAAACCCTATATGATATTGGGAATACATTTAACATAAGTTGTTCAAGATCTTTTTAGGAAAAAAACTATACAAAGTTTATAAAAAGGACAAAGAAAATCAGAATAAATGGAGTTGTACAACCTTTTGCTAAATGGGAAAAGCAAATACAAAAATGTCAACTGTACTCAGATTAATTTAAAGATTCAATGTCATTCTACTCCAGTTAGTAATGGGCATTTGAAAATAAAAGGTGACCCTACTTCACATGGAAGAGAAAAATATCCAAGAGAATTCTAAATAAGATAAAAGAGGAGGAAAAGGAGAAAATAAATAGAGAAGATGAAGTCACCTTACCATATCTAATAGTTTTTATAATGCTAAAAGCATAAGTGGTAATTAAAATAATATTTTCCAGGGATAGAAAATTGATAAGGAGAGGATCAGAAGCCATATAAATTTGTGAGCATAATATGTAATACTGGTGACACTATTAATCATTCAGGGAATAATGGACTAGTCAATAAATAAGAGCTTATATTAGGACCTTATAAAATTAATTCTATATGGTTAAAGTTTAAGTAAGAAAAGCAAATCTTCAAATATTTAGATGATAGTGTAGAATTACATTTCTATGACCTTGGATTAGGAAAAGTTATTTTTTCACTGTTTTTTTTTTTTTGTGTTTGTTTGTTTTGTTATATTAAGACACAAAAGCAAACACCTAAAAGAAAAAATTAATATATTTTACAAGAATAAGTTATTAAAATTGTGTACAACCAAAGATACTATAAACAAAGTGCAAAGACAAATATCTAGAACAATGTATTTTCAATACATATAATTGAAAATGCATATATATAATTATATAATATACATATAGTTGTAAAAGAATATGTAGTACATACGTAGTACACAGGGAGATTATCTATCTACCTACCTACCTACCTACCTACATACCTACATACCTATCTACATTTACTGTAGCATTATCTGCAATGGCAAATATTGGAAAACACCTAAATGTCTATAATTTAGAGAACATATTTTAGTGTATCTATAAGATGTGATACTATATAACAGTCAAAAAGTGGAAAATAGAGTTATTTATTTTGCATTGGTTACAAGAAAACTCACAACCAAATATCTAGCCTGAAAAAAATTTAAAAGATTCCATGGTTTGTCTTTTATATACTAATCTTACACATAGCTTTAAATTTTCCTGCACCTATTTTATTTCTTGGGATCACATTGGAAGGAAGTAACAGTAGAAACAGGGGCCCAGGTAAAACACTGCTATAGCCGTCTTAGCAATGGATGGAGATGGCCAGAGGGGTAGTAGGCAAGGAGAATGACGTTGAATCCATAGCCTGTAGGCAAGCTTGGGTACATAAGTTGCAGGGCTTAGTGCCAAAATAAAAATGTGAGGCCCCTTGTTGAAGAATTTAAAAGTTTAGGGTACAAAAAAATAGAAGGAATGAATAAAGCCTGTGATTTGATAGCATAATAGGGTGACTATAGTCAATAATAATTTAATTGCAAATTTGAAAATAACTAGAAGAGTGTAATTGGATTGTTTGTAATACAAAGGATAAACGCTTGAGGGGAGGGGTAGCCCATTCTCCATGATGTGATTATTATACATTGCATGCCTCTATCAAAAGATCTTATGTACCCCATAATATATATATACCTCCTAGGTACCCACAAGGATAAAAAATACAAAAGTCAATCTCTCTCTCTCTAAAAAAAAATTAAAAGTTCAAAATGGCAATAGCCAAGCATTAAATGAGGCACAAGGGCTTTCTAAGCAAGGGTTGTCCCTGTGTGACTCCATGGGTCACGTGCTTGTGAAGCCAGCCTTGGTGCAGAAGACAGAAGGGATATGACAGTACTTGGTTTGTGTCTTGGAAAGTAGGTGAATTGTGGTGCACATATTGCCCTGGAACAGAGGGAGACGAGCAGAGCACCTACAGTGGGAAACTTGAGAACACTGACATTTCAGGGGTTGGCAGAGGAAGAGAACCTGTAAGGTAACCGGTAATGACACTCACCATGGAAAGAAGACAGCCAAGAGAGCATGGTACCATGGACGCCAAGAGAAGAGAACTGTTCTCTGAGGAAGGCCTGGTCAACAGTCTTCAGAGATGGCTAAGCCATGCAGTGAATGATTATGTCATTAGATTAGCATTTAAAAGGTATGTGGGAACTTTGAGGAATAGCTGTTTTAGTGGAGCACTGGAAACGAAAGCAAAACTGCATCAGATCGAGGAGTCAGCTGGAGGTGTGAATGTAATAGGAGGAGAGAGCAACTGTAGAATGCATTTAAATGGGCTTGGCTGTGAAGGAAAGGACAGAGATAGGCCAATGGTGGGAGGGGAATGTTGGGCCAAAGAAAAGTTTGTTTTTGTTTTTCAAGACGACAGAAGCATACAACATACTAACATGTGCACAGGACGTGGTGAGTGGAGAGGGAGAGGTGAAAATCCAGAGGCAGTGGAGGAAATACTTGGTAGAGGGAGAGTCCTGAAGGAGGCAGGAGAGTCTAATGCAGAGCAGGTAGAGGAGTCGTGTTTAGAAGGCTCATCTCCTGCATTTTTGGAGGAACAAAGCAAGACAGCACTGGTGTGGGCCAAGTCTGTTTGTTAATTTACAAATAGGAAGCTGCAATGGTTTCCATCTCGCTTCTGTTTTCTCTGTGAAGAGGTAAGGCCATTTGTGGGAATGATATGGGAAGAGGAATGGTCAGAGGCTTATAGGTGTGGAGAGTTTCCCTTGAGCATGGGAGGAAATGATGACTAGGAATTCCAAATGGAATCAAGGGCCCAGGGGAGGAATAGAACTGTGGATCTGAAAAATATCTTCCTGTGTGTTTGTGTGATTTTTCTCCAATCACGCTCCCATACCAAGTGTGTGCAGGGAAGAGGTACAGCTGAACTGCTCCCAAAATAGGGATTCACCATGTGGAGGGAAAAGAGACGGACAATGGCTACAGGATTTGGGTATTGGCATGCGTATGGTTGAAGTAGTAAGACTTGGAGTTAGAGCTGAATAGGAAAAACAGTGAATATAGTAAACACATGGGAGCAAGGCAGAGGCTTACGGAGTCATTGAGAGATGGAAGATTTCACATAGTCAGAATTGGTGTGAAAATGCAGAAGGGAGGAACAGAGAGAAAGTGGGAGGGAAAAGAAACTGTGGCCACAGGGACTTTGGTGGAGTTGGACAATCAGGGTGATGGCCAGAGCCAGACCAGGCCATGGTTTGCATGAGTAGGGTGAACACAAGGCCAAGAGGCTCAAGCCACTCACAAAGCCTGGAGCGGAAGGGAGGGGAGGCCATGACCCGGGTGGCCATGTATTTGATGAATGAAAGACGTAGCCAGGAGACTGGTTGCTCCCAGAAGCAAGGGGAGGGAGATGATAACACAGTTGAGTAGTAGAAGCATCGAAAAAGAAATGATTTGTACAAGACAGCAGAAGAATAACAGCTTGGAAACAAACATTAAGGACATGTTTTCCTGAAGGGTGCAGTGTGGCAGGACACGCAACCTCTGCAAAAAGAATTGTCAGAGCATCAGCAGAGCCTCACTGAACAGAGGAAACCCTGTGCTCGCTAGCACAGTTACAGTCCACACCGGACTGAGGATCAATGGCAGGAGGGGCGAGCGCAGCCTCTCTGACAGTCTGGCTGAATGCAGAACTCAGATGTAAAGTAGGCTCAGGAATGTACATAAGAACTCTTCTTGAGATAAGCCGATATAAATATCCTTTTTCTGAAATGAGAGTGTGATAGCCACAATGGTTTTGATATTATTCTACACAATCCCTCTCTGGAGTTTTGGTATGGTAGTCACACGTTGAGTTAATTTAAGAAGCTGCCGAATTGTTCGCCCGAGTGACTGTCCCATTCTACTTCCCCGCTAGCAATGTCTGCATGACCCATTTTCTCTGCATCCTCACCAGTGTTTGGCAATGTCACATTTTATTTTCGGCGTTTTAATAGGTGTGTGGTGGAAAGGCAGAGGAGCTAGAAGGGCTCAAGCAATTTTGAAAGAGAAAAATAAAAGGCATAAGGCTGCCTGGTCTCGAAATTCATTATTCAATGAGCGTAATCAAGACTGTGTGGTATTGGCAGAGTTAGACACATAGACTAATGGAACAGAGGAGAGACCTCAGAAGGATCTACACAGACATGCCTGACCGGTCTGCGACAAAGATGCAAAAGCACTTCATTGGAGGAAAGATAGTCTTTCATCAAATGACGCTGGGACAATCAAACATTCCAGACCCAAACTTCACACCTCGTACGAAAAATTAGCTCTAACTAATCATTTCATTTGAAACTTTTAGAAAAAAATAGGAGAAAATCTTTGAGACCTAAAGTGAGGAAAGAATTCTTGGAGGAAAAACTGACAAACTAGTCTTCGTTAAAATCAAAAAGTTTTGCTTTGCAAAGGATCCTTTAAGAGGGTGAAAAGACAAGTTACAGATTTGGGAGAAAAAATTTGCAAACTAAAAATCTGACAAAGGACAGGTGTCTATAACATATACAGAAATCTCAAAACTGAACAGCAAAAATAGAAACAATTCCATTAGAAAATAGCGAAGGCTGGGAATGGTGGCTCAGATGTCTCCCCATAGTCAGAAGTGTGGTGCTATCCACCTTACCTTAGTACACAGGACAAAGGGATTGCTTTTACCCGTCCACTGATTTATCCCAAACTTTGTAATGTGGAACACCCACAGAGATACTGCTTTGGAGAAAAGGTCTGGAAGGATAGAGAGAACTCCAGTATGAGGGAACACAACTGCTAAACTAATTAGAACTTAGAATTCTAATTCTAAATTCAAATTAAGAGTTGAGGAAACACCAGAATCTTTTAATTTTGCATTTAGGATCCTCAAGCATTTCTAGATAGTGCAGAAGCTAAAGATACCAATGAGAGGCTAGTAGACCACTAAGGGGCCACTGTTTGTGCACCAAGGGGCCGCTAAGATGTGCCTCTTTTGGACCCCATTTCCCAGGTGCCTGGTGTCCAGTGGTGAACTACACATTGTAACTTGTGTATCCGAATTGAGCTTGATTATTATTGCATTATAAAGCAAGATGCAGGAGTATTTTTGGTCACTTGAGGCTTGGGCTTTCTTAAACATGCAGTTAAGAACAATATTGTCCTTGGTCCACCTTCTGTTATTTCTCTTATGTTGATGATTCCATAGAGGTAAAGAGTGTTTAGAAACTTGATGGAATAAAATCTTGGCTGTCTAAAACCAAGACTTCCCCAAATGTAACATGATTTCAAAATCTCTTGAGGGAGAATATAGCTATACATTTCTCGAGTATGAGAGTGCTCTTTATCTTTCCTTATTTACCAGTGTGGAGGCTTCATAAATGAACTCCTAACAATAACCTTGCTACTCAGCTTAATATTCTGCTTCAATTCTTGAGTCAATTGCTAACAGATAAATACATTTTATTGTCCCCAGACCAGTGAACTTATTGTTAAACTCTTGAGTAAAAACAAGATTTTGTGTTTTGTTTTTATTTTTCAACACAGCTCTTTTATCGGTAGTCATGATAGCACATTAGATATTTAAAATATCTGTGCTTATGTTTCTCTTGTTTGAAAGCAGTTTTTGAAACATAGAAATAAACCCCTACCTTAAAGATAAAACCACTCAATTTAATGAGAGTTTAACCAAGGTGAAAAACCAGAAGACTGGATGCATTAAAAGTAACTGTAAAATGAATCAAAAATATTCTTTTACATAGTTAGGTTTAAAAGAGAAGCTATAACTGATGTTAGCAGGGTTTTCTACTTCTGAAACACACCTCATTCCATTAACCCTATTTATGTCTACATTTTGTCAAACACACCTTACAATTACTAAGTCCAGGCAGTCATGGAGTTGAGCTATTGTCAGCTTCGTTGGTCTCCCTTGTAGTAGTCAGTAATTGTAAAACATAGAAAATGCTTCTGTTGGCTGCAATTCTTACCAAGGAAGAGACTGTGAAGACAGCTGTACATAGCAGATGAATTGGTAACTTAATGAGACCAGAATGTTACAACAAGTTTAGAAGTGCACATTCTTGAGAGGAAAAGTAGCTCAAGTTTGTGATAGGAATCCCCCAATTAGTAATTTAAACAGAGAAGCTCAGTTAATTATAGTATATTAATAAAACTATGAGGTAATCTATAAATTCTGAACTCACTTTCCTGCAATATTATGGAAGAATGTGTCTTATCCTTTCTTGTGTGTTTTTATAAGAACTAGTTTGAACTAATCCTGTACAGAAAATCCACCTCCATCTGAAAAGCAAGGTTCTTTCTGTTGCTGAACATATCAGATTTCTGACAATGAATCCATTGTTCAAGATAGAAAATATTTTCATAATAAACCTGCAAGAAGTATTCAAGATGTATAAACTTGTTCACATATGTGAGAACAAAGTAATCTTTTATCAGTACTTCTGATGGCACTATTACACATTTAAAATATCTGCATTGTGCTTATACCACATTGACCTGTCTAATTATGTGTTGTAAGCAATTTTTAAAACAGTAATTGTCATTGTAAAAGCTGTGCACTTCATTTTCTAAGAGTGCTGTAGGAATTAAATCAGCCTAAAAACCTATGACCCGTGGATTATCCAGTAAAATGCAAGAGAGAAGCAGAGAAATTTGAACCTGTCATTCCAATTAAAAAGGAATTTATAGTCCAAACTAGCATTCATAATTTCAGAGAAAATATAACAAAATAGGGCCAGGCAAATAGGCTCACTTATTTTGTCCAGTTGTTCAGGCACAGTTCAGTTTAATGATCAGTTCATTTATTTATTCAGCTCTTCTATCATGTAATCATTCATTCATAAGTTACTTACTAATTCCTTGGGGGACCGTAATGAAGACAGTAGCGAGTAAAGAGTAGGGAAAACTGCCCTAGAGTACCCTGAGTAATTTGGTGGAGGAAGCACAAGGAAGTGCCTCGTGCACTTCCACGGGAACTCATGAATGGAATTAAGCCAATTCAGAAGGTCAGGGAGGGAGGTCTCCGAGGAAAACATGTTTAAGTATAAATGCATGAGATGGTTTCGCATTTGAAATGGAATCGATTATGGATTTCCATGTGAAATGTCTTGGTGTAAATCTGAAGATACTTATGTGACCAGAGTAATTTAACAACCGACTAGCCCAGATCCCTTGAGGACAGGACCATGTGCTGTGCATCTTTGTGTGTTGGCACCCAGCAGTCTGCCAAGAGTGTGGTGCACACACAGTACATGCTATTGAAATAATTAATAAATAAACAAAAGCATTGCCCAGTTTGTTGCTTTTGGAAAACATGCCAATTTAGGTAACACGTATTTTCAATTATCGATAAAGTTTTTTTTTTTTTTTTTTTTTTTTTGAGACAGAGTCTGGCTCTGTCACCCAGGCTGGAGTGCAGTGGCCCCATCTCGGCTCACTGCAAGCCCCACCTCCTGGGTTCACCCATTCTCCTGCCTCAGCCTTCCAAGTAGCTGGGACTACAGGCGCCCGCCACCACGCCTGGCTAAACTTTTGTATTTTCAGTAGAGACGGGGTTTCACCATGTTAGCCAGGATGGTCTTGACTTCCTGACCTCGTGATCTGCCTGCCTCGGCCTCCCAAAGTGCTGGGATTACAGGCATGAGCCACCACGCCCGGCCAAAGAGCATGACTTTTGAAAAATCTTATTTTTAAGTTTTTACACTGTATTTCTGATTTACTGGATTTGTTGAAACTTAACATGTCTGTAGACTGATTTGTATTTCCTCAAAGCTAAGTTGGATTTTGATATAAGCAGTTTTGCTACTATCATTGGGTAATACTGGCTTAATCTAGCAAATACAAATGGATCTGGTTTCTAGAATTGCCTGGACTCCATTTTAAATGTGAAAGTTCTTCTGTGCCTTTTTATAATCCTTTTCTTGAATGTTATTTATTTTCATCATGATGCTTAATTCTTACTCAGAACTTGCTAAGTAGAAAAAAAATTAAAATTTCTTTTACTTTATGAAAAAGTCAAATATTTCCACTTTTTATGTTTTCTTCTTATGTTTCCCCTTTTCTCTCCAATATTACCATCTGCTTGTTTTATTCCTGTTCCCAGTGATACCCGCAGTGAAATTTCCATCCACAGTCTCTGTTGATTTATGCTCGGCTGTGTTTATTTCTGGCATTGCTAACTTTCTTGATATGTCTGGGACTTGGGCTTATTACACTAACTCGAGGTTCAGGTTTCCTTCTCACAACATTTACTCCACACCTACTTTGAACTTTTCTTAAGATGAGAGCTTAAATTACTAAATACGTTTCTTTCCCACTACAGATTTCAGGGCAGAAAAGAAGTGGTTACAGGGGAGAAAGAGAGTTCAAAATGTTCAAAAATGCCCAACTGTTTTCAAAACTTGGAAGTGAGGACAAGCATTTTTCTTTAATTGAACTTCAGATAGATCAGTCGCCCTGGCAGTGGTTACCCTGGGGCATGTTCCCAGCATCCATTAGGCTGGTTGGCATTTGAATTGGTGACGCACTTCTCTCCAAACCCCGATAGATACCTGATGTTTAAATGGGCTTCTGGATTGCAAACCTTGCAAATGTCTTTAGAAATCACAGAGTGTGCCTGGGTGAAAAGGAGGATCTGCTCATGGGTGGCCAATGTTTGTTTACAACAAAGGCCTGGGCTGGGAGTTTTACTGGTGGCCAACCACTCACTTTGCAACAGATCACTGATGACATTTGATTGTGGGACTTCGTTTTTGAATCCAGCTGTTAGTTTACATCCTGAAGGATAAGTATTGATCACTCTGCTAATTTTATCCTCCCTGATATAACTGCAGATGTTATTCAGATTTGTAGGCAACTGTCCTAAAATTTTACAGAGTTAATTGTCTCCAAAGATGTCATCTACATATGTGCATATCAGGGACAAGGTGCAGGTGATCACTGTCGAGAATCCTCGTCCAGGCCTTTGCAGCAAGCAAGTATTTGCTATAGAAGAGCAGGTTGCCTTATGACTCAGGTGAACCCTATGGTTTATAAGGAAGATGACTTCTTTAACCACATCAGTCTTCACTTCAGGAATATTTACAATGCCTCCACAAGGGGGAAAAACTTCAGGTAATGTCCCCATATACCTCAGTTTGAGAGAACGATTATCCACATCCTATGATTAAAGGATGTGGATAAGCTTCATACAACATAGCAGTGGCCAAAACAGCAGCAGCAGCAGCAGCAGCAGCAGCAGCAAAACTTTGACAGTGGAAAAAGCTCTAAGTCTGCGGTTTTATTTTTGTTTAGTTAGAGATGGAATGCCACACAGTAAATCTATCAGTTCCAAGTGCCAAATTAATAGAAGTGTTAGTGTGGCATTGAATTAGCAAAATGAGAAGCAGGGAATTGACAAAGAAAATGAATTATCACGCATCGTCTTATAAATTCAATAAGGAGATGCAAGAAATAAATCACCGGAAGGGAACAAGGGCCAGATGGTGAATATGCATGTGCATACGCATGTGTATTTATCATCCTCTGACATGGAGACTTAGCATAAGGTAGGACTGGGGTGCAGTGGGCCAGGAAATAAGTTTGCAGTTCTTCTTGGTGTCCTTGAGCTTGAGGTAGTACTGCTGCGGTGTGTGCAGCGTGCACTTGGTCTCATTATCCACAAACACCTCCATGGGATCCTGCGTGGACTCCCTGCACACAGGCCAGATCTCCTTGCTGGAAGTGGAGAGGCTGAGGTGGTGGCTATAGTGATGTTTTGTGAATAAAGGAGAATGACCTAAAATGTGAAATGTTGTAATTACTAGTCTTCATCTTGACAGGATTTACTTCTAGCTATAGCTCTCCAAAACTGGAAGGAGGGAAGAGAGAGAGATACGAAGATTTTTTCTTCCCTTGGCATACTTGGGTAAAATGACACATTCCAGATACACCAAGGGCCACCTATGTTCACAGAATAGCATCTACTCAAAGCCCATCTGTTGTAGGATCGAAGCTGCTGCTAGCGCAAGTTACCTATGAAATGGGTAACATTTTAGGGTATGTATATAGGCTTTGGGGTCTAAATTTTCTTCCTTTATTCCATAAGTGGTGGTTTTAAAGTCTACCCATTGCCTGAGTCAATTTCAAGATGTAGCAAGACACAGTTCCTTCCTTCACAAGATGAATATACTATCCAGTGTAAAATATTTGTAATACAACTTGGTAAATGCTATGGTGAACAAGCACAGACTTCTGTAGAATCACAATCTAACTCAGGATTTAGGGAAATGATGAGGTCAGGAAAACCACTCAGAGTGTCTGACTCAGTCCCCATGTGGATTCCTACTCTTCTTCCTGACTTTGAAATGTCAGAGCACTGTGGCACCCAGTCTTTGGTTCTCTTCCCTTTTCTAGCTTTATAACCTAAGGCTGAATGAAGACCTATCATTTTAAATTGCATTAATGCACCAAACTCACGTCTCAGCTCTGCCATTGCCCTTGGTGTGGAGCCTCAGAGTTTCATCCGCTCACATCCTCTGTAGGTGTCTGTAGGTAACACAGATTAAGCCTGCGCCAAACTGACCTTTGGTTTCGTTTGTTTTTTTACTTACATTCTTGGTCCTCCTCTTGTATTCCCAAGTTCACACCATTTACAGTGCTGTGTAGGCCAGAATGCCTAGAAAACACTCTTAACTCTTTGCCTTGCTTATGTTTTAAACAGATCACTTCTCACTATGTCCGTCAGCACCACCCCAATGCAGACACCCAGTCCCCAGAGTAAAATACCTAAATAGTCTTTTAAAGTCTCCCTGTATGATGTTGTTGCCACAGGGTTCAAGCTTTGTCCTCTAACCCCTGCAGAGCTAGTAGCAAGATTCCTTCTGCACCCTCTACTCACTGGTATGGCAATGACCTTGGGAACTTCATCCTCTCAATTCACAGTCAAAGGAGGAGGGCTTGCAGGATGGTTCCTGTTGATGGGGGCTGCTTTCTGAGAAGTCTCGCCAGCTCCATCCCTGCCTAACTTCTCAGTTTGGCTGTATTTTATTTTATTTTATTTTAATTTATTTTTTTGAGGCAGAGTCTTGGTCTGTAGCCCAGGCTGGAGTGCGGTGGCGCGATCTCGGCTCACTGCAAGCTCCGCCTCCCGGGTTCCCGCCATTCTCCCGCCTCAGCCTCCAACTAGCTGGGACTACAGGCGCCGCCACCTCGCCCGGCTAGTTTTTTGTATTTTTAGTAGAGATGGGGTTTCACCGTGTTAGCCAGGATGGTCTCGATCTCCTGACCTCTTGATCCACCAGCCTCAGCCTCCCAAAGTGCTGGGATTCCAGGCGTGAGCCACCGCGCCTGGTCATTAGCTGGTAATTCTTATAATAGATGTAAATAATTGGCAACTGCATCCCCTCGCAGCATGTGGAGGAGAACGAGGAACCAGGGCCCTGCCTCTCTGCTCTCAGCAACATGGCAGAACAGGATGTGGAAAAGGAGCTTTTGGATTATGAAGAAGAGCCCCAGGCTCCTCCAGGGAGCACCCTAGTTCCTACATTTCCATCCACAGCTGTAGCTTCTGGGACTTTCTGCTGAAGCTGGAGCTCCTGAGGTGCAGCATGAGTGCCTTTTCCAGGCCACCCTGGGCATGGACGTCCTGTGCCAGACCAAGTCCGGGACGGGTAAGACGGTGGTCTTTGTGCTGGCCACAGGGCAGCAGATCCAGCCCGTCAACTGACAGGTGACAGTCCTGATCACGTGCCACACAGGGGCACTGGCCTTCCAGATCAGCAGGGAGTATGAATGAGCACTTCTCCAAGTAGATGCCCAGTGTCAAGGTGTCTGTTTTTCAGAGGCCTCTTCATCAAGAAGAATGAAGAACTGTTGACGAACTGTCCCGGGTCGGATCGTGTCACGTGTGCAGAACAGGAGCCTCAACCTGAAGAATGTGAAGCACTTTGTGCTGGATGAGATGCTGGGGTGGCTGGACCTGTGGCGGGACATGCCGGTGGCCTCCCACCTGATGTTCTGGCAGAAGCAGTGAGTCGTGTTCAGTGCCACCCTGAGCCAGGAGATCTGGCCTGTGTGCAGGGAGTCCATGCAGGATCCCATGGAGGTGTTTGTGGATGATGAGTGCATGCTGCCCGTACCGCAGCAGTACTACCTCAAGCTCAAGGACACTGAGAAGAACTGCAAGCTTTTCGATCTCCTGGACATGCTGGAATTGAAGCATGTGGCAATCTTCATCAAGCCGGTGCAGCCCTGTAGTCCCCGGCCCAGCTCCTCATGGAGCAGAACTTCCTGGCCCTGGCCATGGCTCATGAGGAATGACTGTCACACTATCAGCAGTCCAAGGATTTCCAGTGGTGGATCCTGGTGGATCAATCTGTTTGCAGTCAGTTGCAACATC
Organism: Rhinopithecus roxellana; assembly: GCF_007565055.1. Lineage (NCBI taxonomy): Eukaryota > Metazoa > Chordata > Mammalia > Primates > Cercopithecidae > Rhinopithecus > Rhinopithecus roxellana. The sequence continues at coordinate 66,379,014 of NC_044566.1, read as the reverse complement.
CACAGGGATATGGAAGCTTGGGAAGATATTTGGCATAAACCATTGGCTGCAGACATTTTTCTTTATTTATAAAATCTTTGAGGGCCTCTGTGCAAATCTGTCGATAACTTCTCTTCTACTCTTGTCCACACCATGATGCCATCCACTTCACTGGAGGAATTTACTGAGGCAGCTCCAAGCCTATGTCTCTGCAGGTTTGCTCAAAGTCCCCGTATTCACTTTCAATCACTTCCTAACCATTGTAGGAATTGAGTGATTCAACATCTTCGTAACTATGACCTGCCTGAAGACTCGGACACCTACCTCCACCCAGTGGCCTGTGCAGGTTGTTTTGGCACTAAAGGCCTGTCCATCACTTTTGTGTCTGAGGAGAATGACGCCAAAATCCTCCAGGACATCCAAGACCGGTTGGAAGGTAATGTGACAGAGCTTCTGGAGGAAAGCAACATCTCTACATATGGTGAGTAGAGTCCTGACCATGGGCCTTGATGGCCTGGAGTGGTCCTGCTGCCCGTGTGTGGCTTCCTGTGTGCCAGGTGGGTCTCTCTTTTCACTGTCCAAAAGCTGCAGATTCGTGTAAGAATATTACTATGGAAAAAAAAGAAAGATGTTTTATAGACATCTCCCCCTTCCCTTTAGGATGTGAGGTTATAAGGGAGGTGAGGAAAATTTGTTTTGATTATGCTAAGAAAGAAGCCAATCTTTTGGTTTACCCGAATTTACAAGGATATTATATCATTTTTCCTTTTGAAATGGGTCTTATTAATACAATGCAGGCACTTAATCCATGTCTACACAAATTCCAAACATCTTGATGAGAATAAAAATTTAGTCAAAAATAGATATTTCCAAATAACTGGATGTTTGATCTAAAATAAATCAAATAACCTCTTTTTTTTTTTTTTTGCTGTATTTTTCACACTGAAATTGGATGCTTTGTACTTACTTGTTGGATCTAACTGTCAAAGCCTCTTTAAAAAAATGAAGAACTGAAAATTAGGACGAAGCTCTCAGAAATACAATGGGAGTGGCTCTAGGTGACGTGAGGAAAGCTTCTAGAAACATCTGTCCAGTTTTGAGAAGCTCTCTGCCAGTCCTCCAGGCTGAGAAAACTGAGTCAGCCAGGGAGGTGAGAGGTTTACTCACCAGTTTCCTAAGCCTCCAACAGGTGCAGGATTATTCTCCCAGTTCTTACTGGAACACACAAAATATCTCCTTTAATCAGCGAGGAGAAAGCACCTACAAAGGGGCCTCAGTGGAAGCCTGGAGGCTTCAGAGAACAAAAGGGTTATGTTGTCCCAGGGACAGCGTTGTCCTTTGTTATGTGTATTAATTAACATGGAGGGAAAGGCAGGACTACATTTGTTAAAACGGTTTGTGGTAAATAAGTCAGCCGCTGTGCTGAGTGATTTACAGTGGGCAGAAAGCACAGTGGCCTATGACTAACATCCAGGGCTCGGTGTGATTAGATCATAAAATCTTATTGTATGGTTATTTATATTTCTATAAATTAAACAGGCATTTGACCTGAGTGGTATACAGATTTGTAAAAGAAAAAAGAAAAATTACTTATTTCGATCGTGTTTGATCCAGAGGCACAAATTGGATGACCATCACCGTGAAATTTGAAGCAGCGCAAATTGATTTCTTGCTTGCTCAACTACGTATCTCATTTTTTGTTTGATTTTAGGAAACGGATCAAAGCACACACAACAGTTAATTGTTAATACACTTCTTAAAATATGCTAAATGTTCTTGTTTGTTTAGTTCGCTGGTGGGGCAGCAAAGATGATAACACTTTTTCTAATCTTGCTTCTATATTGTTTGACATCTACCAATACATTGTGAGAAAGATTGTAGTGGTAGGTAAAATGGTTTTGTACAAAAGTAAGGTTTTTTCCTTATTGTGGATAAGCATCTCTAAGAAATATGATTATTTATACATACTATATACCAGAATTAACTGCCTGAATATTTTATATTTGGGATTTTGTTGGTATCCTGGGAGCCCTAGCCCTTGTTTTCTCCAGGTGAGTTAGCTCCAGGAGGCAAGGAGGTGGTGTTCCCATTACCAGAGATTGGTGTGGGGATCTGGCTGTCTGGGTCAGTATAGGGCCCCAAATGACAGCAAGAGGGAGACAACTTCACTCCTGGTTGCCTTGAAGGTATCCTAGTCTGCCCTCAAGGCAAAACCTGTTCTGGCACCAGCCAGGTTGACCTAGGGCAGCCATCCTCACCTCTCAAGCGCTGCCAAAACCACGGAGCACTCAGGAGGGCTACACACTGCACCTCCACCTCTTCTTAATAAACATCATAGGCCGGGCGTGGTGGTTCAAGCTTGTAATCCCAGCACTTTGGGAGGCCGAGACGGGCGGATCACGAGGTCAGGAGATCGAGACCATCCTGGCTAACACGGTGAAACCCCGTCTCTACTAAAAAAAAAAAAAAAAAAAAAATACAAAAAACTAGCGGGGCGAGGTGGCAGGCGCCTGTAGTCCCAGCTACTTGGGAGGCTGAGGCAGGAGAATGGCGTGAACCTGGGAGGTGGAGCTTGTAGTGAGCTGAGATCCGCCACTGCTCTCCAGCCTGGGCGATAGAGCGAGACTCTGTCTCAAAAAAAAAAAAAATAATAATAATAAATAAACATCATCATTTCATAGTTACGAGTTTCCATCTACTTACCCAGAAAGATGAATCTGGTGACCATTCAGACCTTGCAACTCTGGCTGCTTTGAGGAAGGGTGCCCTCAGTTTCCCTGAGCTCAAGGTGTTCTGTTGTGACTGAAAGTTAGTGCTGAAGGAGAAGGATGCCAATGTAAATGTTCCCTCATGACCCTCCACTGCCCCCCCTTCTGAGTCTGCAGTGTCCATTAATGCCACTCTGTATGTATTATGCCACTCTATGTATTATGCCACTCTGTTTGCCTTTGCCTACCCATAGCTTAGCTCTCACTTATGAGAACATACTTGGTTTTTCTCTTACTGAGTTACTTCACTTAGAATAATGGCCTACAGCTCCATCTAAGTTGCTGCAAAAGACATTATTTTATTCTTTTTTATGGCTGTGTGGTATGCCATGGTAATATATATATCACATTTTCTTTATTCAAAAATCAAGTGATGTACACTTACGTTGGTCCCACATCTTTGCAATTGTGTACTGTGCTGTGATGAACATATGCATGCAAGTGTTCTTTTGATATAATGATATATTTTTCTTTGGGTAGATACTCACTAGTAAGATTGCTAGATTGAATAGCAGATCTACTTTTAGTTCTTGGAGAAGAAAAACAATTTAGTTATAATGATTCAAAATAATAGCCAAAGGAAAATCATGGTCCAGGAAAACGGAATGACCCTCAGTTTCCTTTTGTCCTCTGGCCCCCCCAAAGGTGTTGCTTGTTGGGAAAATAAAATCGCCACAGAGAATCAAACATCTAAACTTCCAGGAAGTCAAACAGTAGTTTGTTAAATAAAGGACTTTGTTAAATAAAGGACTTTCCTGCTCTAAGTAAATATGGTACGAAAAAAGCTAACCACCTTTCTTTGGAAGGGCCTTTTGGAATTGACTTTGCTTTTATTAATTTGGGCTCGGGCTTGGGTTGAGGCAGCTAAAAGTAGTTGTTATTCTCAATGTTGTTTCTACATGAATCTCTAGTGGAAAAAAACTTTGCATGAATTAATTAAAACAACTGCAAAGGCATTTAAGGCAGGTGGTTTAAAACACAGACCGAGTGGCTTTGCAACAAACAGATTATTCCTGTATGCATGTGCAAAATGTTTGGTCACTCCATTGCTAAAAGTACAACAGTGTAGATGAAAAACATCAGTGTATGTGGGGAATCTGAAGACCACCTTCTTTGTTGGCTGTGGCTGAAGGCAGAAATAACTATAATCACTTTTTACTGCCTAAAGATTTTATATAAGCAAACTCAAGCCATAAGTCTTGAAAGTGGGATTGTTTTCTCAGCCTTTTCTCCAACCGCCCTGGACCACTTCTTATTATGCTTTTTTGCCAAGTTTTCATAGGTTTTGGTAGTTTGGTCTTTGCAGCTCACCAACTGGCATTAGGGAAACACCCTTTACTTTTTCGTGTGGTCTCTGTTGATTATGATTTTGGTGGCAAGGTAGAAAATGAGCATGTATTAACAAATAATAAAAGCACATCTCTCAAGTTCATTTGCACTCTGAAGATGAGATTGTGAAAGCTTAAGCTGTCAAGTAAATGGGAATGCACTGAGATGGCTGGACCTTGTCCAACGGTACCTGTAGCAGCTGTCAACCTAATTAAGCCAGATGTGTGTTCAATGTAAACGGACCTCCCAAGAGGAATAATAACAGATTTCAGGCTCTGGAAAGAGACAAAAGGTGGGGGAGGGGATGGGTAGAAGAGAGGTGAGGCTAAGATCTATAGAATATTTCTGATGTCAGTGTGACTCCTACCTGGAAGACTCTTAGCTCATTAGTGTCACCTTGATTAAACTTGGTTGAAACAGTTCTATGGGTGGGTGAGAAAAGTGGTTTAAGTGAAGTCTGAGTACATTTTCGTAGTCAATAAACTGATATTTGCTAAACTCTTTCATCTTCAACACATACACACATGCATGTACACACACACACACACAAAACCTTAGCCTGACTTTAAATCCTTAGTAATTTAAAAGATGACATTTAAGCCATGCCAACTTTGACAGCCCTTCAAGGGAGTATGTGAGCCATGAGCCAAGAAAAGGACACCAACAGGCTTTCAGATGCTCTCAGATTACATGCGATTCACAAATCAGGATGCACGTTGGTTATACTTTCTGCAACCCTACTGACGACTTCAAACAAACATTCTGTAAACCGTAAAATGTGAGGCACAATAGTGAGTGTTATGTTAAAAAAACACTATAACTTCCAGACAATTTTTTCCATTCATGCTATAAAATGTCATATCTCCAAAACAGAAGTGTTTGAGAGGCAGACCTTTAAGCTTAGCCAGGAAAATGCTTCTCAGAAAATTTTCCTTCATGTTGCTGAATTTAGTAACTACCTTGATGAAACCAGTTCTAAGTTGCTACGTCTCTAAGAAAATTATAAGAAACAGCCAACCCCTTTTGAGAACTTGGTAGCTGCTTAATACTTTGTTTATAGAGAAACTTCATTGATTTTGATTGATTGACATTAAATACTATTTATTAAACAAACATGTATTTACTCTGTGCCAGACATAGTTTTGAGTACTTTATGAAATTAACTTATTTCATGCTTATAGCAACCGTACGAAGTAGGTACCATTAATAATCCCATTTTACTAAACAACAGAGCCCAAGAAAGATTAAGTGGCTTACTGAGGTCACACAGTTACATTCCTAATGTACAGAAATGTTGATGATCTAGTAGGATCCTCTCTTGTAGGAGGGACCAGAGTAAAGAATGTGATACAAATCTTTCCAGAATAGCATAGATTCAACTGTAAATGGCAAACTTCTATCTCAGTAGATGGAGTGGACGTTTTTCTTAAGAAAGGTTTTTTGAGAACAATCAAACAAGTGAGATTAGACCCCAGTGTGATGTGCAATGCTTATGTGGCACACAAGAGAATTGAAAGTCAAGGCTGAGTCTTAAATCTTGCTCAAATAAAGTGGGCATTATTTAATGTATCCACCTCAACTTGACACTTAACTGTTCTTATTTGACAGAGTTAGTGATGGAGGAAATTCACTAAATCATTCATTCATTCTAGGTGCCAGGCACTGTGTTGACTTCTAGAAGAACCACACATGGTACAGACCTTAAAGAACACAGAACCTATATAGTGGATTGAATAGTGTCCTTCTGAAATTCACATCTACCTGGAGCCTCAGAATGTGACCTTATTTGGAAATAAGGTCTTTGCAGATATAATTAATTCAGATGAGGTCATACTGGATTACATGGGCCTCAAATTCAATGATTTGTGTTCTTTTAAGAGGAGACATTCACAGAGACAAAGACACACAGGGAAGAAGGCCGTGAAGGCAGAAATTGGAGCGATACATTTGCAAACCAAGGAACGCCTTGGAACAGAGGCATTGTAACCCAAAAGGCATGGAACAGATTCTCCCTCCGAGTCTCCAGATGGAAAATGACCCTGCCAACACCCTGGCTGCAGACTTCTGGCCTCCAGAACTGTGAAAGAGTAAGTTCCTGTTGCTTTAAGCCACCCCGTTTGTGGTACTTAGCTATGGCAGCCCCAAGATACGACAGGTTTGGGTACCAGGAAATGAGGTGCTGCTGTAACAAATGCCTAAAAATATGGAAGTGGTTTTGAGACTGAGTAATGGGCAGAGGCTGGAAGAATTTTGGGGACCATGCTAGAGAAAACCCAGATTGCCTCAAAGAAATGATTTGTGGCAATGTGGAGTGAAAAGCAATTCTGGTGAGAATTCAGATGGCTGTGAAGAACAGGGTAGAGAAAGCTTACAGCATCTGAGATAAAACATGACAGCTTGGCAGAAATATGAATGTTAAACATGCTCCTGGTGAGGTCTCAGAAGGAAATGATGAACATATTATTAGGCACAGAAGGAAAAGCCAGCCTTGTGACAGGAAATTTAGCTTGATTTAAGATCTTGAACCATGGGTCCTATCTCCTTTATTATTGCTAGTTATAGAAATGATTGTACAGCAGACATTTTTTGAGCTCAATACTATGATATAATAAAATTATACATATTATCTTTTTTCCAATTTCAATCCTTCCCTCAAATCGTAAGAGACAAATCAGCTCAATGTTTGATGTTCCACAAAAATAAATTTTAAGTTATTAAATGAGAAAGAAAAGCAGAGATCTGACTTTATACAACATTGTTTAATCTCAGAGTTTTAGAACTGGAAGAAATCTTAGAAATCACCTAGATTATTCTTGGTAGGATGTGTTTAACCCCTTGATATCATCTCTATGAAATCATCAAATAGTTTTAATTGTTTATACATTTTTTACTTCCTATATTAATTTATCTGTGACAGTACAATTCCAATTATTAAAATGTTTTTCACTCATATGTTGACCAGTTGGGATTCTTTCCTCCATAATGACCCAGGATGTCTCTTAAACCTGTGTGTTATAGACCTCTAAATATTAGAAAATGTGTTACTTGACAAATCTTGTCTTCATTTCAGTCTTGTGAATTATTCTTCGCAAACAGTGTTTAAGAGCCTTTCTCTATCCTAGTGACACTGTGTGCAATGTTATAATTGATGTTTCCTTTAATGTATGATGTTTAAAGCAGAGTACCAAAATTGAAGTAAGTCCTGATCACAACAGAACATAGCAGGATGTGCACATCTCTTGTTCTGGCACTCTACTTCTATTAATTCATATTAAAACAACATTTTACTAAACCAGCCACTTCACATAGTTGCATCACATTATAGTTTAAAGCAACTGATTTCACTCAGTGATATTTACATACATTCTCAAGATGACAAAAAATTGTCACAATGAAAAGTTTTGGATGTTACATAAATATACATGCTAGGTAAAATGTAATATGGAAAATATATTTCTATAACATATTGTATATGTTAATCACTGATGAAATATAACTATTTTTATACCCAAAAGTATTCTGGCATATGAACTAAAGGGCAAAAAGTTTTCTTTATAAATCTGTGAAAAAATAAAGTTTTAAATATAGATTGAGAAGTATGTGATTTGTATTTTTAATTAAAAATTATGTATTTCATATTGATAAATATAGGATAAAATGTTTTTGGGATGTGCAAGGATTATAGATAGCCAAATATTAGTACATTAAGAAAAAAAACAAAAAAGCTGAACTTTTTAGATTTTATAGTGCTACTGGTGACTGGTGATGAGGTATTCACAGGAAGCTATTGCATTTGAGATATGCTGCATGCCATACTAAAAGCTAATGCCCACCTCAAATACCAGAACACCTGTAACAGATAAGGGTTTTCAACTTTTCGTAGTCAGATGCCACTTTTGGCTAGTGAAAACAGTGTAGAAGCTTTGGTTCTATGGAATTAAAAAAATAATAATGCATCAACAACAGTAATAATTGCAACAATTATACAACATTTTTATTTATCAACTATTCCTTGAAACTTCTGCTTCCATTCACTATGGAGTAGCTTACAGAAGACCAATAAGCCAACTTGAAAACAGAGAAAAATTTGACTAAATCATTTGTCTGAATATAATGGAGAGCTGCCAAAGCAACTAGAAATTGAAAGATGAGGAGTTTGCAGGAAAAAAAAAAAACCTCAGAGACTTACAAGGTCACTCTAAGAGTCACTCTTCTTTGGGCTTTTTAAAATTGGTCCACAAATTAGAAGCCATGGTTATAAGAAGCAAAGAAATCAGCAGACTATTTGGTAATCTCACAGGACTAAAGAAGAATAAGCTAAAGTTTGTGACTTCAAAACAGCTGAGATGTGAAATCAAGTTATTGGTGAGAAAAGAGAGATAAAGAATTAAGACATTTTTTTTTTTCTCCCCTAGAGGCTTTTGCTGAATTCTAAAGAGGGATAAGAAGCTCATCAGAAAGCCACTGAAAAACGTAATGGAATTTTCCGGAAATATTTAGAGACAATAATCATACTCAAGAACCATGACGGAAGAAACCTCAGGATTTCAGGTCGACCAACTGGAGGGCAGTGTCCTAGAAATGAGTGTAAACTACAAGGAGGCAGAGCCTTAATCACAGTTCTAACCTAGCTTCCAGTTAGCCTTGTCCTAAATTAGATTAAGATGATATGCCTTGACTGAATCTCACCATCAGAGGACATGTTGTAACCTTTCTGGAGGAGAACAATCCAGAGTCTGATTTTTATAGATAATATTTAATACTCAATAAAAAATTAGCAAACTTCTTACCAATGATCCAGTTAATAGAAGTATGAAAAACAGATACAAAAATAACCAAGATTAGTGTGCTCCAAAATGTAGAATTCGTAAAATAATAATAAAAATCTTAGAATTGAAAAATGTAATAATTGAAATTAAGAAGTTAAAAGATGAGCTCACAGTAGCTAGGATATAGTAGAAGACAGAATTGGTGAACTGAAAAATAAATCACTGAAAAATTTCCAGACTAAAAAATGAGTGGAAACTAAAAAAAAAAAAAAAAAAAAAAAAAAAAAAAAAAAAAAAAGGATATGGTTAAGAAAAATCAAAATAATTTTTCTCATTAAGATTTGCTTTAGGATATTTACAGGGCAGAGCAAGATGGCCGAATAGGATGAGCTCCAGTCTCCAGCTCCTAGCGTGAGCGACACAGAAGACAGGTGATTTCTGCATTTTCAACTGAGGTACTGGGTTCATCTCACCAGCGAGTGCCAGACAATCGGTGCTGGTCAGCTGCTGCAGCCCGACCAGTGAGAGCTGAAGCAGGGCGAGGCATTGCCTCACCTGGGAAGCCCAAGGGGGAAGGGAATCCCTTTTCCTAGCCAGGGGAACTGAGACACACAACACCTGGAAAATTGGGTAACTCCCACCCCAATACTGCACTTTACCAAGGGTCTCAGCAAACGGGCACACCAGGAGATTATATCCCACACCTGGCCGGGAGGGTCCCACGCCCACGGAGCCGCCCTCATTGCTAGCACAGCAGTCTGCAATCTAACAGCAAGGCAGCAGCGAGGCTGGGGGAGGGGCGCCTGCTATTGCTGAGGCTTAAGTAGGTAAACAAAGCCGCTGGGAAGCTCGAACTGGGTGGAGCTCACAGCAGCTCAAGGAAGCCTGCCTGTCTCTGTAGACTCCACCTCTGGGGACAGGGCACAGCTAAACAACAACAACAACAACAAAAAAAGCAGCAGAAACCTCTGCAGACGCAAACGACCCTGACAGCTTTGGGGAGAGCCGTGGATCTCCCAACGCGGAGGTTGAGATCTGAGAACGGACAGACTGCCTGCTCAAGTGGGTCCCTGACCCCTGACTAGCCTAACTGGGACACATCCCCCACTAGGGGCAGACCGACACCCCACACCTCACAGGGTGGAGTACACCTCTGAGAGGAAGCTTCCAAAGCAAGAATCAGACAGCTACACTTGCTGTTCGGCAATATTCTATCTTCCGCAGCCTCTACTGCTGATACCCAGGCAAACAGGGTCTGGAGTGGACCTCAAACAATCTCCAACAGACCTACAGCTGAGGGTCCTGACTGTTAGAAGGAAAACTAACAAACAGGAAGGACACCCACACCAAAACCCCCTCATTAAGTCACCATCATCAAAGACCAGAGGCAGATAAAACCACAAAGATGGGGAAAAAGCAGGGCAGAAAAGCTGGAAACTCACAAAATAAGAGCGCATCTCCCCCTCCAAAGGAACGCAGCTCATCGCCAGCAATGGATCAAAGCTGGACGGAGAATGACTTTGACGAGATGAGAGAAGAAGGCTTCAGTCCATCAAACTTCTCAGAGTTAAAGGAGGAATTATGTACCCAGCGCAAAGAAACTAAAAATCTTGAAAAAAGAGTGGAAGAATTGATAACTAGAATAATTAATGCAGAGAAGGCCATAAACAAACTGACAGAGATGAAAACCATGACATGAGAAATACGTGACAAATGCACAAGCTTCAGTAACCGACTCGATCAACAGGAAGAAGGAGTATCAGTGATTGAGGATCAAATGAATGAAATGAAGTGAGAAGAGAAATCTAAAGAAAAAAGCAGAAAAAGAAATGAACAAAGCCTGCAAGAAGTATGGGATTATGTAAAAAGACCAAATCTACGTCTGATTGGGGTGCCTGAAAGTGAGGGGGAAAATGGAACCAAGTTGGAAAACACTCTTCAGGATATCATCCAGGAGAACTTCCCTAACCTAGCAGGGCGGGCCAACATTCAAATTGAGGAAATACAGAAAACGCCACAAAGATACTCCTTGAGAAGAGCAACTCCAAGACACATAATTGTCAGATTCACCAAAGTTGAAATGAAGGAAAAAATCTTAAGGGCAGCCAGAGAGAAAGGTCGGGTTACCCACAAAGGGAAGCCCATCAGACTAACAGCAGATCTCTCGGCAGAAACTCTACAAGCCAGAAGAGAGTGGGGGCCAATATTCAACATTCTTAAAGAAAAGAATTTTCAACCCAGAATTTCACATCCAACCAAACTAAGTTTCATAAGTGAAGGAGAAACAAAATCCTTTACAGATTAAGTAAATGCTTAGAGATTTTGTCACCACCAGGCCTACCTTACAAGAGACCCTGAAGGAAGCACTAAACATGGAAAGGAACAACAGGTACCAGCCATTGCAAAAACATGCCAAAATGTAAAGACCATCAAGGCTAGGAAGAAACTGCATCAACTAACGAGCAAAATAACCAGTTAATATCATAATGGCAGGATCAAATTCACACATAACAATATTAACCTTAAATGTAAATGGACTAAATGGTCCAATTAAAAGACACAGACTGGCAAACTGGATAAAGAGTCAAGACCCATCAGTTTGCTGTATTCAGAAGACCCATCTCACATGCAGAGACATACACAGGCTCAAAATAAAGGGATGGAGGAAGATCTACCAAGCAAATGGAGAACAAAAAAAAGCAGGGGTTGCAATCCTTGTCTCTGATAAAACAGAGTTTAAACCATCAAAGATCAAAAGAGACAAAGAAGGCCATTACATAATGGTAAAGGGATCAATTCAACAGGAAGAGCTAACTCTCCTAAATATATATGCACCCAATACAGGAGCACCCAGATTCATAAAGCAAGTCCTTAGAGACTTACAAGGAGACTTAGACTCCCATACAATAATAATGGGAGACTTCAACACTCCGCTGTCAACATTAGACAGATCAACGAGACAGAAAGTTAACAAGGATATCCAGGAATTGAACTCATCTCTGCACCAAGCGGACCTAATAGACATCTATAGAACTCTCCACCCCAAATCAACAGAATATACATTCTTCTCAGCACCACATCGCACTTATTCCAAAATTGACCACATAATTGGAAGTAAAGCACTCCTCAGCAAATGTAAAAGAACAGAAATTATAACAAACTGTCTCTCAGACCACAGTGCAATCAAACTAGAACTCAGGACAAAGAAACTCAATCAAAACCGCTCAACTACATGGAAACTGAACAACCTGCTCCTGAATGACTACTGGGTACATAACGAAATGAAAGCGGAAATAAAGATGTTATTTGAAACCAATGAGAACAAAGATACAACATACCAGAATCTCTGGGACACATTTAAAGCAGTGTGTAGAGGGAAATTTATAGCACTAAATGCCCACAAGAGAAAGCAGGAAAGATCTAAAATTGACACTCTAACATCACACTTAAAAGAACTAGAGAGGCAAGAGCAAACACATTCAAAAGCTAGCAGAAGGCAAGAAATAACTAAGATCAGAGCAGAACTGAAGGAGATAGAGACACAAAAAACCCTCCAAAAAATCAATGAATCCAGGAGTTGCTTTTTTGAAAAGATCAACAAAATTGACAGACCGCTAGCAAGACTAATACAGAAGAAAAGAGAGAAGAATCAAATAGACGCAATAAAAAATGATAAAGGGGATATCACCACCGACCCCACAGAAATACAAACTACCATCAGAGAATACTAGAAACACTTCCACGCAAATAAACTAGAAAATTTAGAAGAAATGGATAATTTCCTGGACACTTACACTCTCCCAAGACTAAACCAGGAAGAAGCTGAATCCCTGAACAGACCAATAGCAGGCTCTGAAATTGAGGCAATAATTAATAGCCTACCAACCAAAAAAAGTCCAGGACCAGATGGATTCACAGCTGAATTCTACCAGAGGTACAAGGAGGAGCTGGTACCATTCCTTCTGAAGCTATTCCAATCAATAGAAAAAGAATCCTCCCTAACTCATTTTATGAGGCCAACATCATCCTGATACCAAAGCCTGGCAGAGACACAACAAAAAAAGAGAATTTAGAACAATATCCCTGATGAACATCGATGCAAAAATCCTCAATAAAATACTGGCAAACCGGATCCAGCAGCACATCAAAAAGCTTATCCACCATGATCAGGTGGGCTTCATCCCTGGGATGGAAGGCTGGTTCAACATACGCAAATCAATAAACGTAATCCAGCATATAAACAGAACCAAAGACAAGAACCACATGATTATCTCAATAGATGCAGAAAAGGCCTTTGACAAAATTCAACAGCCCTTCATGCTAAAAACACTCAATAAATTCGGTATTGATGGAACGAATCTCAAAATAATAAGAGCTATTTATGACAAACCCACAGCCAATATCATACTAAATGGGCAAAAACTGGAAACATTCCCTTTGAAAACTGGCACAAGACAGGGATGCCCTCTCTCACCACTCCTATTCAACATAGTGTTGGAAGTTCTGGCTAGGGCAATCAGGCAAGAGAAAGAAATCAAGGGTATCCAGTTAGGAAAAGAAGAAGTCAAATTGTCCCTGTTTGCAGATGACATGATTGTATATTTAGAAAACCCCATCATATCAGCCCAAAATCTCCTTAAGCTGATAAGCAACTTCAGCAAAGTCTCAGGATACAAAATCAATGTGCAAAAATCACAAGCATTCTTATACACCAGTAACAGACAAACAGAGAGCCAAATCATGAATGAACTTCCATTCACAAGTGCTTCAAAGAGAATAAAATACCTAGGAATCCAACTTACAAGGGACGTAAAGGACCTCTTCAAGGAGAACTACAAACCATTGCTCAGTGAAATAAAAGAGGACACAAACAAATGGAAGAACATATCATGCTCATGGATAGGAAGAATCAATGTCGTGAAAATGGCCATACTGCCCAAGGTAATTTGTAGATTCAATGCCATCCCCATCAAGCTACCAATGAGTTTCTTCACAGAATTGGAAAAAACTGTTTTAAAGTTCATATGGAACCAAAAAAGAGCCCGCATTGCCAAGACAATCCTAAGTCAAAAGAACAAAGCTGGAGGCATCACGCTACCTGACTTCAAACTATACTACAAGGCTACAGTAACCAAAACAGCATGGTACTGGTACCAAAACAGAGCTATAGACCAATGGAACAGAACAGAGCCCTCAGAAATAATACCGCACATCTACAGCCATCTGATCTTTGACAAACCTGACAAAAACAAGAAATGGGGAAAGGATTCCCTATTTAATAAATGGTGCTGGGAAAATTGGCTAGCCATAAGTAGAAAGCTGAAACTGGATCCTTTCCTTACTCCTTATACGAAAATTAATTCAAGATGGATTAGACACTTAAATGTTAGCCCTAATACCATAAAAACCCTAGAAGAAAACCTAGGTAATACCATTCAGGACATAGGCATGGGCAAGGACTTCATGTCTAAAACACCAAAAGCAATGGCAACAAAAACCAAAATTGACAAATGGGATCTAATTAAACTAAAGAGCTTCTGCACAGCAAAGGAAACTACCATCAGAGTGAACAGGCAACCTACAGAATGGGAGAAAATTTTTGCAATCTACTCATCTAACAAAGGGCTAATATCCAGAACCTACAAAAACTCAAACAAATTTACAAGAAAAAAACAAACCCATCAAAAAGTGGGCAAAGGATATGAACAGACATTTCTCAAAAGAAGACATGCATACAGCCAACAGACACATGAAAAAATGCTCGTCATCACTGGCCATCAGAGAAATGCAAATCAAAACCACAATGAGATACCATCTCACACCAGTTAGAATGGCAATCATTAAAAAGTCAGGAAACAACAGGTGCTGGAGAGGATGTGGAGAAATAGGAACACCTTTACACTGTTGGTAGGATTGTAAACTAGTTCAACCATTATGGAAAACAGTATGGCGATTCCTCAAGGATCTAGAACTAGAAGTACCATATGACCCAGCCATCCCATTACTGGGTATATACCCAAAGGATTATAAATCATGCTGCTATAAAGACACATGCACACGTATGTTTACTGCGGCACTATTCACAATAGCAAAGACTTGGAATCAACCCTAATGTCCATCAGTGACAGACTGGATTAAGAAAATGTGGCACATATATACCATGGAATACTATGCAGCCATAAAAAAGGATGAGTTTGTGTCCTTTGTAGGGACATGGATGCAGCTGGAAACCATCATTCTCAGCAAACTATCGCAAGAACAGAAAACCAAACACCGCATTGTTCTCACTCATAGGTGGGAACTGAACAATGAGATCACTTGGACTCGGGAAGGGGAACATCACACACCGGGGCCTATTATCGGGGGTGGGAGGGTGGAGGGATTGCATTGGGAGTTATACCTGATGTAAATGACGAGTTGATGGGTGCTGACAAGTTTATGGGTGCAGCACACCAACATGGCACAAGTATACACATGTCACAAACCTGCACGTTATGCACATGTACCCTAGAACTTAAAGTATAATGATAAAAAAAAAAAAAAAAAGCAAAGCCAAACAAAGAGGAGAAAACAAGTCCCAAAATACCAAAAGTAGGCAAGTAAATGGAGTAATTGATATTCTCATTCACTGTTGGTAAAAGGGTAAATTACAATAACCAGCGTGCTGCTGCTATCTATTAAAGCTAAACATTCACATACTCTATGACCTAGAATTCTACTACTATGTGTTTATCCAGTAAAACGTTCATCTGTGTGCAAAAAGTGAAAAGTAAAAACAGAGGGAAGTTCATCATAGCACTATTTGCAATATCCTCAAATGGAAAAATAACCCTAAATAGCTTTATCAACAATAGAATTAAGAAAAGAATATTGTTATAGTCATATGATAGAATACTATACAGTAAGGATAATAAATACACTACAACTAAAAGCAGTAACACCAATAAATGCCAAAAGCATAATAATGACTGAAAGAAGCCAGGCATGAAAGAAAATGTATGCTATATAATTTCTATTTATACAAACTAAAAATAAAATTAGTCTTCGGTATTAGAAATCACAATGGTGGTTACTGCTGTGAGACACGACAGAAGTCACACCAGTGGTGGTTCCTGTGCGAGGCTGCAGGAACCGGAAGTCTGTGTGTGTTTCCATGATTTCTACACAAGGGAGGAACTGTTTGTCTTAGGAAGGAATTATTATGAAAACAGAAATGTAGCAAAAGATGGAGAGAGTGCCTTGGCAGCATTTAAGTCCTTGGTTCTAGAGTTCTTGCATCTGGGATGCACCCCTGCCCTTCTTGCATCTTCGTTGTTCATTTTTTCCCTAGATCTTTTTATCCAGTCTATCCTCTCATTTGATTAATTTGCTTTAAGATAGTTTCCTGTCACGTGAAATAGAGACAATCTTAGTTCATACAATTACGGACGCTGGCACGTACTTTGGCGGATTTCCACCCGCCCATCCCCATCTATTGCATAACAATCTGGCTCAGTGCAGGGATCAGTATGTTTACACAGAATCCTCACTCAAAATTGTGTTCAAGTCATTGGGCCGGCTGTTGTATTTTCTTTTTCTTTTCCTTTCTTTCTTTTCTTTTTTTTTTTTTTTTTTTTTTGAGACGGAGTCTGGCTCTGTCACCCAGGCTGGAGTGCAGTGGCCGGATCTCAGCTCACTGCAAGCTCCACTTCCCGGGTTCACACCATTCTCCTGCCTCAGCCTCCCGAGTAGCTGGGACTACAGGCGCCCGCCAGGTCGCCCGGCTAGTTTTTTGTAGTTTAGTAGACGGGGTTTCACGGTGTTAGCCAGGATGGTCTCGATCTCCTGACCTCGTGGTCCGTCCGCCTCGGCCTCCCAAAGTGCTGGGATTACAGGCTTGAGCCACCGTGCCTGGTCAGCTGTTGTCCTTTCAAACCCTAACAGATAAAAGTATCATCTAAAGCTGACTGAAGTACTGAAAATAAAAGCCAGTGCAACATAGGAGAGATGAAAATATCCCTGAAACTATCATTGGAGCACTTGGACTAAGGCTACCAAACCGACCCCAGAATATAAATACAGTTAAGAAAAACATCAACTTGTGTAGTTCTACCAATAATAGCTTTTCCATGGCTACCTTGTTTTAATTTTAAAGTCATTAAGCTTCCTGGAGATGAGCATTTTAAAAGATCATATATATACATTTTTCTGAAACAAGTATTAACGCCTATTATGTAATAGTCCAGTTGCCCGGTGGAGATAGGCAATGCTGGCCTTGAGAACACTGACCAAAAGGGGCAGAGGGTGGAGATTGTGAGATGAGAAGTTAGTTGTTTGACTTTGCTGCTTCACTGCTTTACTAATCATGGTAGTGGTTATATTTTTTCATCATATGTAGAGGAAGGTTTCTCTCCTGAGTATCAAATGGAAAGCTAAGGTTACAATGGCTGTCCAGTTGTTACTTTACTCAGTGCAGCTGTTTTCTGTTATGTGATAGCAGC
Organism: Rhinopithecus roxellana; assembly: GCF_007565055.1. Lineage (NCBI taxonomy): Eukaryota > Metazoa > Chordata > Mammalia > Primates > Cercopithecidae > Rhinopithecus > Rhinopithecus roxellana. The sequence goes on along the minus strand of NC_044566.1, from coordinate 66,361,689 downwards.
GACCAATCATGGAAGTATTTTCAAATATGTACGTGTGTGTGCACACGTGAGCGCGTGTGTGTAAGTGTGTGTAAAACCTTCCATCTCAGACCCAGGGTACATGAACTTCGACTTTTAACTCTGGCAATTATTTCCTTACTGAATATTTTTGATGATTTTACCTAATGGTCTCTGAAGTTATTTTTGGAAACAATTTAAAATCAAAATAAAGAATTTCAATGAATCCCAAATAACGGTGCCAGACAATGTGTTAAGCCTCCCCACCTCAGTTCCACTCAAGGCAAGACAATTTTAGCTAAAATAAGAATGGCAGATTCAGAAGAATTATGACAAAATTCAATCCTTGAGTCTCATGGAAAGATTTGATCCAGCAATTCTTTGTTCCCCATATAGAAATTCGACTTCACACATTAGAATGAGGACTCATAGCTAAAGGCAATATGTATTTCTACAATGAAAATTATTCCCTGATTTTATGGACTGATGAGGCCCCAGTACCATTTCTTAGTAGTAAACATCTATCTCTATTTTTACTTTTAGATACAGAGATATAAAGAAAACTAACCCTCATTTGTCTGAGTAACTGTTTGTTATCTAAACACATCGAGTTTAACATGAAACAACTTAAAATACTCATTAAATAGTGAAAAAATCAAGGTACATAGAATGCAATAACCAGTTGATATTGTGATATTGGAGAAATGCTTAAATAAATAGCTTAAGCTCAGGAGTTCTTTGGAATAAAAACCCCATGCAATGTGAAAACAGAGATGTAAGTGTTCCTTTATGTTGGCCTTAGCTCCCTCGGTATGTAATTTAATATCCTTTCTCAAAGCCCAACAATAACTATATATTTATTTAAGCTCTTACCAATGTGTATGAGTTATGATGCTGATCTCGAGTTGGCAACAAGATGTTTAATAAAATTATGAGATTAGAAGGGATTCTGAGAGCAGATCTTCTCTTTCTCCCAGTCTTGAAATAATACTATTTCAAAAAACAAGGCAAAACAAAAAAATTTCAAAAAATGCAAACAATGTATTATTTGACAGCTGGAATTCTGTTTGTTCATCACAGAAAACCAAGTGCTGAGAACAGTATCTGTCCCCAATTAATGTTGGTAGAATAAGTGATTGCTTAAAATCTAGATGTGCTAGAAGGAAGATTTAATTGAAGTTGGTATGATTAAAGTCTGTATTTTTCTTGTTTTTCACTAGAATGTGTGATTTTCTGCATTAATATTTTAATACTTCATTTAATTCAAAACTTCAGAGGCTGGTTTTTGCTTTAATAATTAAATACTTAGTCCCACCATTTTTTAAATGTAGTTTAAAAAAGTCTCTGGACCTCAAACTCCCTGTTCCATGCTCTTTTTTATACTTCTAGACTTAATGTAAATGAAGTAATGAAAAAAAATTTGTATAACAATCCTGATCCTCTCCCATCCAAGGACAAATATACAATGTAAAGGCACCAGATTTTTTTTCTTTTTTGCTTCATGGTCAGTGCTAAATCCCAGAGTGGTTAGTTTTTCTGAGAACTCCAATTTCCATGAAGAATACATTATCTTTCTTGTATTTCAGCAGGAAGAAGTTTTGTGATTTACTTGTCTTCAGGAAGCTGGATAATTTTCCTTATTTATTCTCAGAGAAGTTTAGTTTGTTAACTATTTTGACTATTTTCTCTGTTTTCTTATTGGTTTTCCAGAGATTTTCTCAAATTACAGAAGACAAAATGAGATGCAGCCACCAACTCATTAGATAAATAGTGACCGTGAGAATTGTGCCCCGAGTTTTTATCCTATACACCATATTGTTTTATATGCCTTTTTACACATGCTTTAAACATTATAGTTCCACACTACCTACGGGTGTCCTTGAAAAGCTGTAACATTTAAGGGGTCATTTCTTACTAGAGTGCTTCAAGGATTTAGCAAATCTCCAAAGATCACTATAAAAGGATGTACGATTTTTACATTGCTAGACTGGGGTCTAGAGGTAAGTGTGTTGGCAGACATTAGTCAGCTCCTTGCATTCTGTTTCTCCCAATTGGATGGCCGTAGCAGTTAGATGCTCAATAAACTATTTTTAGTTCCTTTATGAGGTCAGCACTGTTACTGTATATTCCTGCAGTTTGATTTTTGTTCTCTGCAGATCTTTAGTCCTCTGTTTCTGTCTTCTATGTTTTCAAGTATAATTAGTGATCTTCTTCCGTAAGTGCTGTTCTTTCACTCCATTTCATTGTGAAGGTCTTTTAGGGAAATTTAAAAGCTCCCCAAAAACCATCTGCAACAACACTTGTACTGAAATTGCTTTTAACCAGAATTGTTAAATGAATTCTTGGACGTTACATGCAAAAGACTCTTTTTTGAAAAAAAAATTCAATTAAGAAATGATTTACATAAGTGAAAAAGAAGACCTTCAGTTTATAGCTAACTGAATGTTATGAATACATCCTAATCAAGACATAGAACATTTTATCAACCACATAAATTTCCCTGGTACCCCTTTTAGTTCAGTCATCTGCCCCTTGATGCAAGCACTGTTCTGCTTCTAATTGCCACAGATTATTTTTGTCTATTTTTGACATGAATAAGTCTTACAGTATGTATACTTTTGTACCTGGATTCTTTCACACATCCTAATGTTTGTGAAGTTCAACTATGTTGTTCCTTGTCTCAGTTGTGCTCCTTCCTTTTTCTTTCTGTCCTTTTTCCCTAGAAAAATTGCTGAGTATTCATTAATATAAAAATACTAGAATTTACTTCACCTTCAAGGAGGGAATGCATGACTCCCTGCACCTAAGTGTGAGCTGTACAGAGCACCTTCCTCCAAAGAGCACAATATGGAAAGGGCAAAAAAAAAAAAAAAAGTAACTACAGTAAAGAAACCTGAGAAATGCCACCTCAGCCAGGTGACCAAGGTCAATATCAACAGTGATGGATCACGTTCACAGAGTATATATTCTTGATATATATATAATGTGATCAACACCGCTCTTTCTTCCCCAAAACCATAACACCAGTCTATGCATGAGAAAATAATCAGATGAACCTCAATTAAGGGACATTCTACAAATTACATGGCTAGTACTCCTCAAAACTCTCAAGGTCATCAACAACAAGGAAAGAATGAGAAACTGTCAGAGTCAAGAAAGCCTAAGGAGATACGATGTCTAAATGTAATGTAGTATTCTGGATGGGAAAAAGGAGATGAAGTAAAAATAAGATCTGAGTAAACCATGAGCTTTGGTTAATGACAGTGTATTAGTTTGTTACCGGATGAAAGTCTTGAGTGCAAGTTGTCCAGGTTCTTGGCATATTTAACAAATAAATTGGCCAGGCGCGGTGGCTCAAGCCTGTAATCCCAGCACTTTGGGAGGCCGAGACGGGCGGATCACGAGGTCAGGAGATCGAGACCATCCTGGCTAACACGGTGAAACCCCGTCTCTACTAAAAAATACAAAAAACTAGCCGGGCGAGGTGGCGGGCACCTGTAGTCCCAGCTACTCGGGAGGCTGAGGCGGGAGAATGGCGTGAACCCGGGAGGCGGAGCTTGCAGTGAGCTGAGATCCGGCCACTGCATTCCAGCCCGGGCGGCAGAGCGAGACTCCGTCTCAAAAAAACAAACAAACAAACAAAAAACAAATAAATTGAACAAAACACACAAACAAACAACAGAAGAGTAAGGCATGGATTTATTGAAGCAAAAGTACCCTCCAGAGAGTGGGAGCAGGCCCACGCAAGTGGCTCAAGAGCCCTGACTGTAATGTTTCTTGGGTTTTTAATTGAAATAAAAAAACATGGTAACACCCCTAAGTACCCTTTAGAAGCCTCTGATAAGTTACACCTTATACAAATGAAGGATTTTGCCCAAGACCAGTCAGTGGCAGGATTCTGCCCAGGACCAATCAGAGGCATCCTGCCTGTGATGTATACGCAAATGAAGGTTCCAGAATGAACCAATTACAAACATTCTCGTTCACGAGGTAGGGGAGGAGAGGTTTGGAGAGAGAGGGGCATTTGGCCCCTTATATTAGTGTTCGTGGAGAGGTGGGGTTTTCCTCTTAGTTCATTTCCAAGAAGGCAGCTATGGGTTGGCCTTAGGGTTCCTATTTCTAGACCCTATTCTTCTGCCTCAAGTTTGGTTCCTTGATTGTAATACCTACCATAGCAATGTAAGATGATAACAGGGAAAACTGGATATTGGGCATATGGGAATTGTCTTTACTATCTTTTCAGTTTTTCTGTAAATCTAAAACTATTCTAAAAATCAATTTGAAAACAATAAACAGGGCTAATATCCAGAATCTACAAAGAACTCAAACAAATATACAAGAAAAAAGCAACCCCATCAAAAAGCGGGCAAAGGATATGAACAGACATTTCTCAAAAGAAGACATTCACACAGCCAACGGACACATGAAAAAATGCTCATCATCACTGGCCATCAGAGAAATGCAAATCAAAACCACAATGAGATACCATCTCACACCAGTTAGAATGGCAATCATTAAAAAACCAGGAAACAGCAGGTGCTGGAGAGGATGTGGAGAAATAGGAACACTTTTACACTGTTGGTGGGATTGTAAACTAGGTCAACCATTATGGAAAACAGTATGGCAATTCCTCAAGGATCTAGAACCAGATGTACCATATGACCCAGCCATCCCACTACTGGGTATATACCCAAAGGATTATAAATTATTCTACTACAAAGACACATGCACACGTATGTTTATTGCGGCACTATTCACAATAGCAAAGACTTGGAATCAACCCAAATGTCCATCTGTGACAGACTGGATTAAGAAAATGTGGCACATATACACCATGGAATACTATGCAGCCATAAAAAAGGATGAGTTTGCATCCTTTGTAGGGACATGGATGCAGCTGGAAACCATCATTCTTAGCAAACTATCACAAGAAGAGAAAACCAAACACCGCATGTTCTCACTCATAGGTGGGAACTGAACAATGAGATCACTTGGACTCGGGAAGGGGAACATCACACACCGGGACCTATCATGGGGAACGGGGAGGAGGGAGGGATAGCATTGGGAGTTATACCTGATATAAATGACGAATTGATGGGTGCTCACGAGTTGATGGGTGCAGCACACCCACATGGCACAAGTATACATATGTAACAAACCTGCACGTTATGCACATGTACCCTAGAACTTGAAGTATAATAAAAAAAGTAAAAAAAAAAAAAAAAAAAAAAAAGCAATAAACAAAAATGTGCATAAAAATATAACAATTTGATTACGCATTTTGTTTCTGAAATTTGAGGCTATTTCCAGCTTTTATCTATCGTGAATAAAGTTACTATAAATGTTATTATACATGTTTTTCCTGGAAGATTTGCATTTATTTCTCTTGGGGGAATAACTCGGAATAGAACTGTTAAGTCATAGGGTAGATGTACATTTAACTTTGTTAGAAACTGTCAGCTTCTTAAGAAGGTTTAGCATTTTACACAATCATCACCATATATCAGAATTCAGTTATTTCAACATGTGGTATTGTGAGTCTTCAATAGTTGTGAAATGGAAATGATTGTGGCTCTGACTTGAATTTCCTAGATGACCAACGTTAATTGCCTTTTCAGTTGCTCACTGTGTGTTCCTCTTTTTTTGGTATCTGGTAAAATCTCTCGCCCATTTTAAAATTAATTTTTAAATAATTATTATTATCACTATTATTGAGTTAGGTGGGTTTTAAAATATATTCTGGATACAAGTCCTGTTTCAAATATAGAAATTTCAAGTATTTTGCATTGCCTACAAATTGTCTATCTGTACCTTTTGATGGGCACTTTTAATTCTGAGTAAGTCTAATTTATCAATATTTTCTTTATGGCTAGTTAATTTTATTTCTTTTCTAATAAATCTCTTCATAACAATATATTATCTTTTGACTGCTTTCCTAGCTGGCTGATAACTTTGAATTTTATATATAAGTATATGACCTCGATTGAGTTAATTTTTAGATATGATATAAAGTACAGGTTAAGGTGGATTTTCTTTATAGGGATCTGCTACTATTCTAGAACCATTTGTTGAAAAGACTATCCTTCTCCCCATTAAATTGCTTTGTTTCCTTTGTTGAAAACAAATGCACCATAAATATGTGTGTGTAGGGGTGGGGAGGAAGTTATTTCTAGACTCTTCATTCTTTTCCATTCATGATTTTGCCTAGCCTTATGCCAATATCACTGGTAATTACTGTAGTTTTAGAGCAAGTCTTGAAATCAAATGGTAAAACCCAATTATTAAATTGCTTTGGCTATTTTTATTTCTTTTTAGTTGCTTGTATATTTTAGAGTCAACCTGTTAACTTCTACAAAAAATGACTGCTAGGATTTTGATTGGAACTACATTAAGTCTGTAGATTAATTTAGAAAGAAGTGATATCTTAACAAGTTTATATATTATAAAACATGAACACACTATGGCTCACTGTTTATTTATATCTTCTTTGATTTCCCTCAGTATGTCTCCTATAGGTACAGTCTTGCACATTTAAATATGTTATTCTTAAGAATTTAATTTTTAATGCTTTATGTTACTATGAATGATATTCTTTTTTAATTTCATTTTTAAATTTTTGTGACTCATATATAAAAATATACTTGGTCTTTGCATAGTGATTGCATCCAGTGAGCCTGGTAAATTTACCTTTATTGTAGTAGTTTTATTTTTTCTATGTTTTTTTTTTTTTTGGAGATTCCTTTGGATTCTCTATGTACTTAATTGTGCTATGCCTCCAGCTGTGTTCTTTTTGCTTAGGATTGTCTTGTCTATGTGGGCTGTTTTTTGGCTCCATATGAAATTTAAAGTAGTTTTTTTCCAATTCTGTGAAGAAAGCAATGGCAACAAAAGTCAAAATAGACAAATGGGATCTAATTAAACTAAAGAGTTTCTGCGCAGCAAAAGAAACTATCATCTGAGTCAATAGGCAACCTTCAGAATGGGAGAAAAATTTTGCAATCTATCCTTCTGACAAAGGGCTAATATCCAGAATCTACAAAGAACTTAAATTTACAAGAAAAAAAAAAAAAACTCATCAAAAAGTGGGGGAAGGATATGAACAGACGCTTCTCAAAAGAGGACATTTATGTGGCCAACAAACATGAAAAAAAGCTCATCATCACTGGTCACTAGAGAAATGCAAATCAAAACCACAATGAGATATCATCTCACGCCAGTTAGAATAGTGATCATTAAAAAAAAAGTCAGGAAATAACAGATGCTGGAGAGGATGTGGAGAAATAGGAACACTTTTACACTGTTGGTGGGAGTCTAAATTAGTTCAATCATTGTGAAAGACAGTGTGGTGATTCCTCAAGGATCTAAAACTAGAAATACCATTTGACCCAGCTATCCCATTACTGGGGATATACCCAAAGGATTATAAATCATTCTACTATAAAGACACATGCACACGTATGTTTATTGTGGCTCTGTTCACAATAGCAAAGACTTGGAAACAAACCAAATGCCCATCAATGATAGACTGGATAAAGAAAATGTGGCACATATACACCATGGAATACTATGCAGCCATAGAAAAGGATGAGTTCCTGTCCTTTGCAGGGACATGGATGAAGCTGGAAACCATCATTCTCAGCAAACTAACACAGGAACAGAAAACCAAACACCGCATGTTCTCACTCATAAGTGGGAGTTGAACAATGAGAACACATGGATACGGTTTGGGAGGCCAAGGGGAGCGGATCATGAGGTCAGGAGATGGAGACCATCCTGGCTAACGTGGTGAAACCCCATCTCTACTAAAAAAAAATATATATACAAAAAAATTAGCCGGGTGTGGTGGTGGGCGCCTGTAGTTCCAGCTACTCAGGAGGCTGAGGCAGGAGAATGGCATGAACCTGGGAGGCAGAGTTTGCAGTGAGTCCAGATCACACCACTGTACTCCAGCCTGGGCAACAGAGCAAGACTCTGTTTGAAAAAAAAAAAAAAAAGGAACACATGGACACGGGTGGAGGGGGAGAGCATCACACACTGGGGCCTGTCGGGGGTGGTGGTTTGCGGGAGGGATAGCATCACGAGAAATACCTAATGTAGATAACGGGTTGATGGGAGCAGCACACCACATGGTGTGTGTATACCTATGTAACAAACCTGCACGTTCTGCACATGTACCTCAGAACTTACAGTATAATAATAAAAAAATTATTTTTTTTTTATTCCCGTTACTTTATTTCATGTGTTTATATCCCCCTTGTCACTGACCTAGGAAATCGCATGCTTTCTTTTTCACTTAAAATTTCGCATTGTCATCAAAATGATTTTCTAAATCTTCTGAAAAATAGATCCTTGATTATTGATTATTGTAGTTTACTGATTTCTTTTTATAATTAAACTAAATTGTGGATTTTTTTGTGTGTGTGTGTGTGTGTGTGTGAGACAGTCTCGCTCTGTCGCCCAGGCTGGAGTGCAGTGGCCGGATCTCAGCTCACTGCAAGCTCCGCCTCCCGGGTTCACACCATTCTCCTGCCTCAGCCTCCCAAGTAGCTGGGACTACAGGTGCCTGCCACCACGCCTAGCTGTTTTTTCTTTTTTTCTGTATTTTTAGTAGACACGGCGTTTCACCGTGTTAGCCAGGATGGTCTCCATCTCCTGGCCTTGTGATCCGCCTGCCTCGGCCAACCGAAGTGCTGGGATTACAGGTGTGAGCCACCGCGCTCAGCCCAGTGTTACAGCTCTTACAGATGGCATGGACCCAAAGAGTGAGCAGCAGCAGCAACTTATTGTGAAGAGTGAAAGAACAAAGCTTCCCCAGACTTGAAGGGAATCTGACCAGGTTGCTGTTTCTGGCTGGGGGTGACCAGCTCTTATTCCCTTATTTGTCCCAGTCCATGTCCTACTGACTGGTCCATTTCACAAAGTGCTGATTGGTCCATTTTACAGAGTGCTGATTGGTCCATTTTACAGAGTGCTGATTGGTGCATTTTACAAACCTCTAGCTAGCTACAGAGCACTGCTCAGTGCATTTTACAAATCTTTTGTAGAAAAGTTCTCCAAGTCTCCACTAGACCCAGGAAGTCCAGCTGGCTTCACCTCTCAGTACTACACTTAAACCCAGGCAAGAAGGACTTGCCCTGGGCCCTGAGTTTTAGAGAGGTCTCTGTTCTGGTCTCCTCTGGTCAAGCACCTCTCTCCAGGCCAAGAAAGACATGGGGCCAAGGGGATGCTAATTGGTGCCTGCATGCTCCTTTTAGACCAAGGTTATCTGGGATCCTGGACCTTCCAGCATCTATGTGGCCTCTTCCTGTATTCATTGTTCACTCTTCCTGAGGGCAGACTGTGCAGCTGGTATGCGAACCCTCAGGCCTCAGGGATAATTAGAAGGTGGATTTGCAGAGGTAGAATATGGCTGGAATTTAGATGTTGAGACCAGTGTATCCAACAGTGCAGGAAAGAGATCCCCTGCAAGGTGAGGTGATGCAGAGCGAGGTCAGAGAAGGGCAGGAGCTGCTCCATGTTCCCGCTTAGACTTTTTAAAGCCTGATGCTGCTGAATTTAAACCCAGATTCTAAGTTGTCGTTATAAAGCTATTTATTAGAGTGGAATGATAAACAGTTTGTTAGGTTGTTTTATAATTTAAAGATATTTAGACACCTAGCATGTGGGTCTCCATCTGAACCCTTACTTTGTATTCCCCAAATATTAGGGTCCACTGACTTTGAAAAATATATTTCCTCCACAATACTCTCTCCTCTCACCTCACCTAAATTCAATTTTTTTCATAACATATTTTAAGTTCTTATGAGACCTGCTTGATTCTATATTTTAGATTCTTTTATTTCCTGTGAACCATTGTGTTATCTGCTCTCTGCACAAACTGCATGGTATACATCCAATATTATTAGGATTTTAAAAAAGCATTGTATTTGATAGCCGCTGCAGTAGGTGATTGTCAGAGACCATATTGTAACATCCTTTCTCTCTTCCCTCTGGTAACGTCACGAGCAAAGGCATTCAGATTGCGAGCACAATCTGACTCCAGTGGAGATCTCAATACAAATTACTGCTTACTATTAGCTTTTCGGTTATTGTCTTACTGAAATATTTTAAATGTCTACTGTAACCCAATACAAAAACAATGTAAATTGTATTATGTAAGCTAATAGGTTTGTGGATTATTATTTATTCTATCACCTGCTGAAAGATTCGATTTTTTCTTTCACGGAAACTGAGGGTTGGAAAGACTGTGCATGTATGCATTTGATGGTGATGGTGATGGTGCTGGTGAGGGTGGTGGTGATGGTGACAGTAGTAATGGTGATGGTGGTGGTGATGGTTTCGGTGGTGGTGGTAATGGTTGTAGTGTTGGTGGTGGTTTCAGCATTGGTGTTGGTGGTAATGGTGGTGATGGTGATGGTGAAGGTACTGGTGGTGGCAGTGAAAGTGGTGGAGGCGATGGTGGTGGTAATGTTAATGGTGGCAATGATAATGGTGGTAGTGACAGTGATGGTGGTGATGGTGATGGTTTCGGTGGTGGTGGTGGTAGTGGTAATAGTGGTGATGGCAAAGGTAGTTGTGGAGGCTGTGGTGGTGGTGAAGGTGGTGGAAGTGATGGTGGTGGTGACGGTGATGGTGAGAGCTGGAATTGTGCTGGTGGCGATGATGGTGATGGTAGTAAAAGTGGTGGTGATGGCGGTAATGGTGATGATGGTGGTGATAAAGTTGGTGGTGTAGATGGTGATTGTGGTGGTGGTGGTTATGGTGGTGATGATGCTGGTGGTGGTAATAGTTGTCATGGTGGTGGTTGTGATGGTGATGGTGAAGGTGGTGGTGGTGTCAGTGTTGGTGGTGAAGGTGGTGGTGGTGGTTGTGGTTGCCAAGGTAGATGGTAGTGGTGATGACAGTAGTTGTGGTTAAGATGGTGGTGATTAGCAGTTGTGCTGGTGGTGATGGTGGTGGTTGTGTAGGTAGTGGTGATGAAGGTGACTGTGGTGGTGGTGATGGGGATGGGGAAGGTGGTGGTTGTGTTGATGGTGATAATAGTGGTGGTGATGATGTTAGTGGTGATGGTGATGGTAGTGGTAATGGTGGTAGTTATAATGGTGCTTGTGAAGGTAGTGTTTGTGGTGGTGGTGATGATGGTGGTAACACTGGTGATGATAGTGCTGGTGGTGGTAGGCAATGGTGATGTGCTTCATAGTAATGGTGCTGGTGGTGGTGTAATGTATGTTTTAAACTGGGAGCAGTATTTTATCTTCCCCCCATCCCACACCCACCTCTCCTTCCTTGGCCGTGTATATTCTGCTGCCATGCCTAGTCTCCTCACTTAAATTATAATACTGTGGCATCTAAGAGATTTATATGAACTATTAGAATTCTAATGCCTAGAATGTTATTGTAGTTCTGAGAGATCTTACTGAGTATGTGTTCTTGATCCTGATTCTGGAGCCAGTGTTTCTTCAGTGCCTAAAGCCTGGAGTTTGGGGCAGAGTGGAAAATGCAAATTTAAGGTTGGGCAAGTTGGGAGTGAAGCACGAGATTCACCATCTGACACAGTGGCATTGGGATTGTGGCGGAGTTTATTCAGACTTCATAAAAAGTTATTGTACTTTACTAGATGCCACTCGCTGTTACACACGTTTGAGGAAACATCTGTGTATACACAGACGAGGGACCCAGACCTCCTAAGGCTCACATGTTATCATAAGAAGGCAGAACATTAACAGTAAACATAGTGGGTATGTAAAATGGTGACATGTTATAGAACAATAAACAAATCCAGATAAGGAGAAGGGATGTGAGCATAGGTAGGGGTTGGGGTTGACATGTGAAGTGGGGTGGTCCCATTGAGAAGATGACATTTCAGCAGATTTAAATAAAGGAAGGGATTTAACCATCTGGAAGTAGAGGGGAAGGTCATTTCTGTCAGGGAACGGTGAGTGCAAAGCATTGAGATTGTGCCTGGGTAGAGTGGGGGTTGTTCTGAGAACAGTGAGGAGGCCACCGTGGGTGGAAGGCATTATGCTATTGGTGCGCAGAACGAGATGAGATGGCAGTAGGAAGCTATCAAAGGGGTAGGGTTAAGCTGTGTATGGCTTAATGGTCATTGCAGTAACTTTGGGCTTTATTCTGGATAAAATGGGGAACAATTAAATGGCTTTGAGCAAGAGAGTGACTCTCTTGGACTTAATGTTTTAAAAGGATGACTCTGGTTACTGGCTTACAGAATGAAGGAGTAAAGAAGAGAAATGGGAAGAGTGGTGAGATCTGTTAGGAAGTCACTGACTCATGCAGGAGAGAAATGACAGTAGCAGTGGAAATGGTGATAAATGGTCAGAGTTTGTATATATTTGAAAAGTAGAGGCATTTTTGTCATTAAAAATGGAATGTTACAAGTGTATTAGTCCGGGTTCTCAAGAGGCACAGAACTAATGGAATATATATACATACACACGCGCGCACGCACACACACACACACACATCCATCCATACATTTAAAAGGGAGCTTATTATGTATTAACTCACACGATCACAAGATCCCACAACAGGCCATCTGCAGGCTGAGGAACAAGGAGAGCCAGTCTGAGTTGCAAAACTGAAGAACCTGAGTCTGATGTTCGAGGGCAGGAAGCATCCAGTACGGGAGAAAGATGTAGGCTGGGAAGCTAGGCCAGTCTCTCTTTTCACATTTTTCTGCCTGCTTATATTCTAGCTTTGCTGGGAGCTGATTAGACTGTGGCCACCCAGTTTAAGGGTGGGTGTGCCTTCCCAAGGCCACAGACTCAAATGTTAGTCTCCTTTGGTAACACCCTCACAGGCACGCCTAGGATCAATACTTTGTATCCTTCAATCAAATTGACACTCAGTATTAACCATCACAAATAAAAATAAAAATGAAATAAAATGAGCACAATTAATTACAATACAAGTATAAAGGAAACATGCTTAATAAAATAAAGGTAAGACCCTGAAGAAACTAGAACATTTCAGCTGTTAAAATAACCACCATTATATTATTATCCAACATAAAGTTACTAAAAATACTATCTTTCTTCCCAAATTAAGGTTGGGGTGGGGACAGAGATCTGGAGATTGGAGGTAATAAATAGAGAGACGTGGGGACAGAGATCTGGAGACTGGAGGTAATAAATAGGGAGACATTAGTCTACAAGAAGGAAGGTGTTTACTCAATGCAAGACGAAGTTCAGAGTGGATGGTTGGAATATAAAGATACTAAACCTGATAGAAATGTTCTAAGCCAGAGTTTAAGGGTTTGAAATTTGGTACATTTTCTTTTCTTTTCTTTTTCTTCTTAAAAAGGCATAGAAAGAGGGCTATGGAAAGCAGGGAGAAGAAACGTCAGAAGAGAAAGCTTAGGGTGCACCAAATATCTACTTTGTGCTAATGTTATATTACTACTCCAAGACATACCAAAGCCTGCATAAATTATCCTGACAGCCAATGCTCCTGCAATTACACTGGGAAAAAAATGACTTCTGCTTAAATTGATACTTAACACATAAGCATTGAATGAAGACTCCCCACCGCCAGAAATACATGCTAGAGGGGAGCTGGAGAAGGTGATGTCATGAGGGGATGAACCAGGGACAACAGCAGAATTTAAATAGTGTCTCCAAGACAGGATAGGGACTTTTAAATACATTTTTATGACTAGAAAAGTAACATGCTTTTATTATTTAAAAATACTTTGGGAAATAAAGAAAAGGAGAAATAAGGAAAGAATCCTCAATTGTCCTATCAGAAAGACTGGAATTTTTAAAAGTCAACGTGAAGCTGTTACTATGTACCATTTAATAGCAGGTAAAAATATTTCCTTAATATTATCCACTGCAGTGAATACAGTATTTTGGCTGAATAAATCATTTGGTGGAATGCAGACACAGCAATGGCAACCACATCCACTTTTTTTTTTTTTTTTTTTTTTTTTTTTTGAGATGGAGTCTCGCACTGTTACCTGGGCTGGAGTGCAGTGGTGTGATCTTGGTTCACTGCAACCTCTGCCTCCCGGGTTCACGTGATTCTCCTGCCTAGCTGGGATTACAGGTGCACACTGACGCACCCGGCTAATTTTTTTGTATTTTTAGTACAGATGGGGTTTCACTATGTTTGCCAGACTGGTCTCAAATTCCTGATCTCATGATCTGCCTGCCTTGTCTTCCCAAAGTGCTGGGATTACAGGCATGAGCCACTGCGCCTGGCCCACATCCACTTTTAAGCAAACTGTCGCCTATTGCTTTCTGCAGTATTGACCTACCCTTTGTTATGCCGGAGAAGAGCCTTATTTGGTTTCCCGGCCCTCTGTTCTTCCATGGGTTGTCACAAATAGACACTGCATTTGTAAGCACCATCATTTTGCATCTGGATTTCTGATTTAGCCAAAAGATGTGTAAAAATGTATGGAACCACATCTGAAGAAGCAAAGGAACACTTCTTATTTTTCCAACCATCAGTGTGATTTACGATCACTAAACTGTTTCCCGATCCCTTATTTGAAACTTGGCCACAGCAAAAATGGAAGAGACGCAGATCTAAGGATCTGGCGTGCTTGGAAAATGGGTATCAGTGGATCAAATGCTTGGCACGGGCTTTGCTGTCAGCACCTCAGGTGCATACTGCATTTCAAATTTTAAAGTGACTACTTTGATTTTGAGGTAATTCACACTCAACTCTTTCTTTAGATAGGTCTGAGTAATAGCTGTACAACAAGAAAGATA